>NC_140590.1:1650627278-1651890911 GCF_964204655.1 Triturus cristatus | reverse complement strand
AGGTCGGGCAGGGGCTCGGAGTCGTCCTCGCCCCCCTCGTCGGTCGCCAGTAGCAGGCTCAGTTCGGTCCGGGCAAAGTGGGGTTTGAGCCTGTTAGCATGTAGAACCCGGAGGGGGTTCCGGGGGGACTCCAGGTCGACTAGGTAGGTGACGGGGCTTTTCTTCTCCACTACCTTGAAGGGCCCGGTCCACTTGTCCTGGAGGGCGCCGGGTTCAACCGGGGCCATGACCCAGACTCTCTGGCCTGGCTCGAATTCGATGGTAGAGGAGTTCCGATCGTACCACCGCTTCATGTCCTCCTGGCTGGCCTCGAGGTTGGCTTCGGCCATGGCTCGGAACTTGCGGGTCTGGTTTCAGAGGGTCAGGAGGTATCGGTAGGCGTCGGGAGGGGCGCCTTGGAGCTTCGTCTCCCAGCCCTCCTTGACCAGGCTGAGCGGTCCGCGGACCGGATGTCCGTACAATAGTTCAAACGGGCTGAACCCCAGGGACTTCTGCGGGACCTCCCGATAGGCAAACAGGAGGCACGGCAGCAGGACATCCCATCTCCGCCTGAGGGGCTCTTCCAGGCCCTGGATCATTCCCTTTAAGGTTCTGTTGAACCGCTCAACCAGTCCGTTCCCCTGAGGGTGATAGGGGGTTGTGAATTTGTACGTGACCCCGCACTGCTGCCACAGGGACCGCATGTATTTGGAAATAAAGTTTGTGCCCCTGTCGCTCACCACTTCGCGGGGAAATCCCACTCGGGAAAAGATCCCCATCAAGGCCCGGCCTACCACGGGAGCCGTTATAGTTCTTAGCGGGACCGCCTCCGGGTACCTGGTGGCGTGGTCCACGAGGACCAGGATGAAGCGGTGGCCCAGGGCGGTCTGGGGGTCCAGGGGCCCCACGATATCGATTCCGACCCGTTCGAACGGGGTGCTGACGGCTGGAAAGGGCTGGAGGGGGGCCTTGACCCGACCCCCCATCTTCCCGCTGGCTTGGCAGGTCTGGCAGGACCGGCAGTGGTTCTCCACGTCTCTCCGCATCCGGGGCCAGTAGAAGTGGGTCACCAGACGGCTGTAAGTTTTGTCTTGCCCCAAGTGTCCGCCGAGGGGCACGTCATGTGCCAGGTTGAGCAGGAACTCCCGGAAGCGGAGGGGGACCACCAACACGCGGCTGGCCCCGAGTTCTGCCACTTTTTGCTCACTGTACAACAGGCCCTCGGCCCAGTAGACCCAGTGGGTGCCGGTCTGGTCCCCGTTGGTTTGTGCGGACGCTTGTTGTCGGACCCCTTCGAGAGAGGGACAGGACTGCTGCTCTTGCTGGAACTGCTCCCGGGTGGGGCCCCCTTCGTGTCGCCATTGTGCCACTTCTGGTAGGGCGCACGGGGAAGCAATCTCCTCGGGGGAGGATTCACTAGGTCGAGGGTCGGTGTCCGCCTCCCCCTCGCCGCCGGCGGGGGTTGGTGCGAGCCCCTCGGGCTGGGCGGCACCGGGGGCCGAGGACGAGTGGGGGGCCCGGCCGGTCATGGACCGGGTGATGGCGCAGGCCCATTCGGATAGTCCCAGCATTCGGAGGTGCTCTCGTCGCTCTACTTGAGCCCAGGGGGAACTCTCCAAGTCGTTCCACAGGAGGCAGTCTACGGGTGCGTCATCGCGGACCGTCACCTTTAGCAGGCCGGTCACCCCTCCCCACTCGAAGGGGACCAGGGCCATCTGGCACAGGCTTTCGCTGTTGTCGGCCGTCCGGACGGGGCACAGCACATTGGGTAGGATCTGTTCTGGGTTCACCAGGTGGCAGCGGACAGCGGTGACACTGGCGCCGGTGTCACGAAGGGCTTCGGCCCGTTGTCCATTGACGGTGACCTGCTGCCTGTACTTCTGGGTGTTGCTTGGGATGGGGGTACGGGGCACCATTTCTCGGCTACCCAGGCAGACCAGGGACATGGCTGCCGGCTCCCATTCGGTGGTCCCTCGGTCGAGGGTTTCTTCTTCCTCTTCTCCCTCTCCCAGGGCGGCGGCCGCCAGCTGTCGGGGCGGGGGCCCGCCGGTCCCGCTTCTTCGGTTCAGGGGGCAGACCGGGTCGCTGGCATAGTGTCCGGTTTGTTGGCAGCCGTAGCATGTTACTGGTGGCCGTGGTCCGGGTCGGGCCGGGGTCGCCCCCCTTCGGGCTAGGCTCGGGGAGAGTTGTTGCTGCGGTGGCCCTCGAGGGGGGCTCCTGGGGGCCCCGGCGGGGGGGTCCCGGTTCCTGTTCGGCCCTCCCCCTCCACCGCGTTGGCGGGGGGGTCCGGTGGGGTTCCTCTGGTACTCCCCCATTGAGTTCTGGGGGACCCGGGAGTTGACCCATCGATCGGCCTCGACGGCGAGTTTTCGTGGGTCGGTCATCTTGCTGTCGAGGAGGTGTTGCCTCAGTTCCACGAAGCAATTGTTGGAGAGATGTTCCCACACGATGAGGTCGACCAGCTGCCCGTAGGTGGTGACTTTGCTACCCTTGATCCATCCTTCTAGGGCCCGGCTGAAAAAGTCCACATATTCCACCCAGGTGGTACCCGGGATCTTTTTGCAGTCTCTGAACCGCTGGCGGTACATTTCCGCGGTTAGCCCGTAGCGGGTGAGCAGGGCCTCCTTCATGTGATCGTAGGAGGTCATCACCTCCTCCGACAGCTGGAGCAGTGTTTCTCGACCCTCACTCAGGAACCGCCCCCACAGGCCGGCGCCCCAGTCCTTTCGGGGCACCCGATGAGAGGTCATGGCCACCTTGTAGGCCTTGAACCATTGTTGGATGTCGTCATTCTTATAGTACTCCTTGACGACCTCTTTCGGGATATGTACCTTGGCCTCGGCAGGCGGTAGGGTGTCTCTAGTACTGGGGGTGTTGGTCCCCCCGTTCTTGGCCTTGATTTCGAGCTCTTTGAGACTTCGCTCGTGCTCAAGGGTCAGTTTCTTTTCCTCCAACTCTTGGTGCCGTCTCTTCTCTTCTATCTCCTCTTGAAGCCGTAGCTGCTCTAGGGCCAGTTTCTTTTCCGCCAGCTGGAGTTCGCCGTCCAGCCGCAGTCGTGCGAGCTCTAGTTCGTGGTTCCGGACCTTCTCCCGCTCTCGTATTTCTTCTTCGGAGAGGCCGGTTTCTAGGCTCTTTCTTCCTCCGGTTGCCGGAGTCAGTGCGGTTGATGTGGCCTCAGTCAGGGGCAAGGGACCTTCTTCTTGGGAGTGGCCTGCCTCGGCCTCCAGCCAGGTCCTCAGAGCTTTCTGCATCTCTTCTTTGGTACCTAGGCCGGTGGTTGCAATGCCTTTGTCCTTGCAGAACTGTTTTAATTCTTTGTGTGTATATTCCTCCAACCGTTCGGGCTGGAACTCCATGGTCGCGTTATTTTCCTGGCTGCTCATGATTACTGTTTGACTGGATGGGTAGCTAGTGGGTACTGGCTGGTACGTACTGCGTTCGGCTCGGATCCCACCGCTGCCACCAAATGTTGGAAGGCGGACCCCGAGGAGTCGGCGAGACCACCAAGGGGGGGGGGCCCTAACACTGCACGAAGTAGCCGAGCACTGCCGAGAAGCCTCCTGAGAGATCCTTCTCCTATCACGTACTAGCACAGTAACACCACCACACAGGACTCAAGGAGGTTGTCTCAAGACGAGAAATTCTTTATCAGCATTAAAAGTTTACGAGATCAATATTTACACGAAGGGATCGAGGGATCCACCAAAAGTCTCAGTGTCTCTTTGGAAGGGTAGGGGTAGCGGGACAGTCTTTGGCAGGAGCTCGGTACGAGGGTATCTGGGGCCCAGTTCTTATCCTCAAGCTGGAGGACCTCCGGATCTCGGAGGGGTCGAGCCGCGACGGCGTCAGCAGGGCTCTGGCGTTCAGTTCGTGGGGAGCCGCGATCAGGTCAGCAGGGCTCTCAAGATGGTTTCTGCTCAGCTCGAGCCGCGACGTCGTCAGCAGGGCTCCGAGGGAGGTTTCAGCGAGGTTGGGCCGCGACAGCGTCAGCAGGGCCCCGATGTTCCGGGGGGGGCTTCAAGGTGTTCACAAGAATGAGCCGCGACGCAGTCTGCAGGGCTCGTGATAGTTCAAACAAGAGTTCTTCTCCGTCGGGTCGGCCGCGATTCAATCAGCAGGGCTCTCGATTCCGGGATACAACTGCCGATCTGTGGCGGGGTTGCCCCAGATATAGGTCTGGAGCCCTTTGATGTCCGGACCCTGGCGCCCGGGGGGGGCGGAGAGGCCGGGTGGAGGTGGCCAGACGCCCAGCAGGAGAGGCGCCAGGCCCAAGAGAGTTGCCGGGCGATCACACCTAGGGATGGGAGGACAGTTGGGGGTCTCATCGATACTGTCCTCCGCCGGGGCGGTGAATGGTTCATGTGGCACCCCCTGGCCAGTTCTTGGTGCCTCGATGTCGGGGCTTCGCTGGGGCCGAGGCCGGGTTGAGCGGGGTCGCGCCGGCTGGCGCACAGAGTCACGGGGATGCCAACAAGATGGCGGAGCCCCGAGGGGTATGCGACCTCGTGCGGCTCGGAATGAGGGGTCTCGGTGCAGTTCAGAAGGGTGGCCCGTGAAGGCCGGGGTGGGGAACGGGCACAATCCATGGGGGTAAGGACCACACCACGAGGCCGGGTCCAACAGGGCTTTTTCTGAACTCTTAATGTACTCTTAAAATAATTGCTGTTTTGGGAACTGTGTGTTGTAAAATATTTCAAAGACAAAAAAAAAATCATTATTTCCACTTTTTCTGAATTACATTTACAAATGTCAGTGTGAGGATTGTGGTTTACTATATGGTATTGTTGTGTGACATTACTGTATAATAAACTTTTGAAAAGTTTGAAGGAGTTATGTTTGGCTACACAGGCACGAGTTGTGTGACCAATTCCAACAGGGAGAAGTTCGGGGGTGGGAGTGCAATGAGGAGTATTTGAACTTTTACCTGGTTACCAAAGCAGTCTCAACTCCAGTTCCACACTTTATTTCAAGACCGACATAGACTTCAATTGAGTGGTCCTGATGCTGGTGATGCAGGATGTTGAGGATGCTGAAAGATGCTTGGGGTGGTGTGTGGTCAATGGGAGTCTTCCTGGGGTCATTCCTCAATCTACAAGTAAGGTGAGGTGACTTTGGCCACAGGAGTCGGAGTACCTCAAAGTCCTCCTCGAGCCAGTAGAAGTCCAGCTGCAGCTGGGCTACCAATCTCCAGAAACAGCGGGTCCCGCGATATTCTAGCGTCTTTCCTTGGTGACCAATCCACACTCTGATGACTCTCCCAACACTGGAAGGCATGGGTGCAATTTTTGAACCCAGAGTTGACGTCTTCTGGGCTGCGTGTCAGCGAATAATGTTGAGTCCATGTGAGTTGCTACTCACTGACTGTAATGGACTACTGCAGCTTTTATGGCTCTGGTGTTGGAACTGGGAGTCAGCAGACTATCCCTTGGAGTCACTACTTTGGTCTGGGGCTCAGGAGCAATTTTTCCTTGAGCCAGGTACCATAGGCAGAGTCTTCTCATTGCTTGCCCAAGAAGCAGCAGGGGGAGTCCAGCAGTTGCTGCAGATCCTTTGCCAGGTACAAGGGACAGTAGGGCAGTACTTCTTCGGTCCTTTCTCCAGTCCAGATGTGATCTGAGGTTCAGGGTGCAAGGTGTGCCAGATTTATGCCAAGAAAGTGTCCTGGGGAGGATGATGCAGTCACTAGCCAATGGGCTACCAGGATTCTTCCCACCTTGTGATGTCTTTCGGTCTTCTGTGGCATCTAACAATCCCAGAGTGCACTATTCTGTCCATACTCAAGACATCTTTGGATGATAGGAGCTTGGTGGCACACCTTAGCGCCATGGCTACCTGTGAGCTACACACCCACAGGAAAACCAGTTTGGCTACTGATTAACTACTTTCTGTACTCACCGCCAGCCTGTCTATCTGAACAAAGGGGCAGCCCTACATGAGTGTGATCGCCATTTGCCCACCAAAGACTGCTTCACCTTTGAAGCTCGCTTTTTGGCCAACACCCTGCTTGGCTTCTGCAAGGGGTTGGTAACACCTCCTTCTGTAACAGGCTTCTTTAGATGCTGAGCCTGGGAGTCATTCACTACTCCCCAAGACGACAGAAGGCTGCCTGGTGGCCAACAACTGTTAAGGCCACCAGATAAACCGGGCAACAGAGTGTCAACTTTCTAAAAGTTGCCTTTCTCTAAAAGTGGCATTAAATTTGACTTGGCTGTCAAATCAGGTTTAATGCCACAATTAATTTGGTACCTTGAAGTGCCAATTTTAGTAGTCCCCTTCAGAAGATAGCCAGACAGAGAGGTCAGGCCGTACCCTTGTACTAGCCAATGGGTCTACTAACTTTTCCACAGCAAAAGCAACAATTTGAGGGTTTTGCTGCTATGACATATTAAAGTACATGTCCTACTTAATAATATACAGCTCCCTGACTTATGGCTCAATAGGCCTTCCTTAGGAGAGATTCACATATATTGTTAAGCAAAGTGGAGCCGTTGCCGTGGTTTCAAAGACAAAGTCAAATTAGCAGCATTAAAACTGTTCTTCCAGACTGCAGTGGCAAGCTGGGAGAAATGTTGTACTTTGTCACACGCAGGGTGGCACGAGAAGTGCTGCAGGCCTGGGTGAACACACCAATGTACATGCCCTGGGCCCTCTTGGTACCATATACTAGGGATTTATAAGCAAGTCGCCTAATGCCAGTTGGGGGTAGCCAACTCCACATACATTTTTACTGGGTAAGAACACTGGCACTGAGGTCTCATTAGGCCTTCGAGCACTCTCGGAGTCGAAAAACCAGTAGCATCAGTCTAAAGCTCTGGGGGTGATCATGCAAAAAGAAACATTTCCTTACAGTTCGGCTGTATTTTTATGCTGCAGACCAGAGCCATTCTCTAGTTCACTTAATGGTGCTATTAATTGCAGTCTGGGCAAAAGGTTCATTATTGTGAGTTTAATTCATCGATACAGAGATCAGCGATGGGATGGTGACCAGTTATTCTTTACAAAGTGCCTGCCATGTGCTGCATCATGTGTGGTGTATTTCCTATGGTAACTCTTAACCTGCTTTAGTTAATTGTGGTAACAGTATTATTTTTTCAAATACACGCACACACACACACACACATATATATATATATATATATATATACACACACACGCATTCACGCACACACACACACACATACGGAACACAGAGGGCTGAAAACAGTGGTTTTAGCTGCTAATCTAACCCCAGTCTCCTTAGACTCAGTTTCTGCCTCTCTACGACATGTCCGCTATCATCCTGCATGGAGAACCTCACTGCGCAATGACAGGGATTCTATTTTGTTTAATAATAAAACTGATTAGCATAGATGAATGTATCTAATTAGGCTCATTTGCTGCCACGCAACCCATTAATTGCCAGCCGAATAATTAGACATGTTTGCATATGCAAACGAAGCGGTGCTGTGCCAGGTTCCTCCAAGCAGTGCCTGTGGAGTTGAACTTCCTCGTTTAGGAAGTGAAATACTAGGGAGGGTAGGCAAGGTGTATTCACTTAAAGACTCTGGGGCTTACTTACAAGCCCCTTGCGCCGCCGGGACGTATATTTTTTCCCATATTAAAAGTGACGCACCGATGGCGCAAGGGGTTTGTAAATTAGCCCCAAAATTTCCAGTTAGGAAATGCACCTCCCATGAGCACAGGGTGGTTTCCGGTGAAACACGTGGCAGATCCCCACCTATTCCATTGGACTGTGCTGGAGTGCGTGACCCTCGAATGTTCCATATCCTCGATTGAGGTCGAGGCTCTCCCTCCGTCTTACCTTTTGAGCTTGGTCTGAAGTTGCCCTATACCTAGAGCGGTTCAGAATAAAAATGACTAGTTTTTTCATATCGTTTGGTCGTGTTATTTTTCACCTGTGCAAAACTACACTTACTGACATTAAATTAGCTCATTGGCAGTCATTTGCTGAACCCTGGAAAGAAATAACCTTCATTGTGTTTTCTGTAGTTCTACAATGGTAAACTTCCATGCAGGCTGCGCGCGATGGTTGCCATGGTTAGAAAGCACAAAGCAATTGATATGCAGTTGAGATGCGCAGAACTTTTATTCCACAGCAGACATCCTGCTGGCTTATGTGAACTCTGCAATTTCTTTAAGTGCAGAGAACACTAAATTGTTGCTTTTAAGTTACAATTACTTCCAAATTTCAAGATACATTTTTAGTAAAAATGAAATTAGCTTTTTGTAAGCACAAATGGGGTATCTAGCAAATTAGATCCGTTTTTTAAAATGTATAAAGTTATTTTCAGAAGATTTAAGAAAACAAATTAACTCCTTTAAAATTATGCACATCATTTAGGAATATGAATATATGGTACAAAATCTGAGCCAAAATGTGCAGTGTTTAGTGAAAGAAACCCTCCTGTTTCCTTTGAATGTTACTAACAAAAATTCCAACAAATTTGCGTCGCAAATAAGAGCACAACTTAAGCACTTTGTTAAATTTTATATTTAGGTTTCCAGAAGTAAGGGAATTTGAGCTGGTAAAGTTAGATAATTTCACATTCCTTTACTGGCTTTATGAATTTGGTCAAACTGGGTTGAGTACATCGGTGTCTTGACGCATAATTTTAGAGCAATAAGAAAGAAATGATGGATTGAATGCTTGAATTGATCTCACTCATTGCGAATCACTTGGTGTTGCATCCCAGTCCATCATTTTATGGCCATAAGGCCACGCTAGATCATATCCGAATCAGTGGTGGTCCTGATCCAGTAGGAGCGGCTCAGCTTGAACTGCCAGACCGGGTACCCTCCAGATGGGAGGTACATCTAAAGCAACACCACACAAGTTTTAGCATCCTTACCCCTAGCGTCAGTCAGTCAAATATTCTTTATTCTGCAACATGCCATAAAAGAACATTTGATAAATACAATCCATTAAACAGCAACCCATAATATCCCACATAAAAAACATTATTGTTAACACACAGGAGTTTTCTAATATTATAATAACAGGTGATTATTGATTAATTTAAAGTACTCCACCTTCTCAAACCCAGTATTTATATGGATCTTCCTGACACTTCCTAATAATAATAGCAACGCTGGTAAAAATGAATCATAGCATGACAAATGTGGGGAGAACATAAAAGCTGCAGAGGAGTCATTGCCAGCTGGCACTCTCTGTAGTTTAAAGTGCATAATATGGGGACTAAAGAGGATTTCCAGGGGGCAGTATGTAGAGGACAGAGCAGTATCAAGTAAACAGTGCTTTGATTGGAGTCGAATTGCAAGGGCTTTTTGGTAGGTCATTCAAGCATGATCTCTGAACTGGAAATGCCACCTCATGATGTAACGGTGCTTAGGCGTAGTTGAGTCAAATAATATATATGGTTAGGGTTGAGTCAAATAATATATATGGTTAGGATTTGAAATAAATATTGGATAAGGTTCCATCCCAAAAGTCAAAGAAGCAAGTAGGGAAGTGGAAACTGATTTCATAGTTTGTGCCTTCCTAAATCGCTCATTATGGCACCATTGATGGTAAAGAGATTTAACATGTACCTTTGAATTAGCATCAATACTAGAAAGGTTCAGAAACAACTGTGGTATGGCCAATTTTTATTACGTAGGCTATCCGGGGAATACAGTCCAAATTATCTAGGCCCAAACAATCAGTCAGGAGCAGGCGGGCCAGTCCGGCTTCTAGTTTGCTCTATATGTTAATCCATAAAAAGGGAGCCAATGCCACAATGTCTTCTATAACTGTGAGGCCTAACTCTGTGTGGCCAAGGTGGGCAGCAGTACTTCGCGGGACTAAGAAGCCTACAGTTGAAACCATTCTCTAGCCTTTGCACTGATGCTGGGTTGCTCTATCCCCAAATGTCTGCACCACAAAGCACCACCGCTAAACATTTCTATGGTAGATCGTTACCATCTTGCACAATGGTGTGGTCCCCAGCCTACAGCAGAATCGGAATAGAGTCTCCGCGTCTCTTGAATGGTTGGGATATTAACTTTAAAAGAGATTCCCATTTTAACTCTAAATTAAAAGGAATACCCAGATAATTAAACAATTGTATTTTATTCATCGTGGTTCCCCCTATATTGTAAGTTGTAGTTTGTGCATCATGGGGGCCACCAGTCATAATAGAGAATTTTCTAAATTCACTTTTGAATCCAGGTCTTCTATAAATGATAAGAATAAATCCCAAAGCAATTGAAGACCATTAGCTGTCCCTGTGATGAGGACAGCATCATTTGCATACAATAATATCGGTATATGGCAAATCCCCATCTTTGGTAAATCCTTTCCTTTGGATGATAAAAGGCTCTCCACCTTATTGATGTACAACAAAAATAAAAAGGAGGCCAATATTCAGCCCTCTCCCATGCCCTGTCATGTGGCAATGGGGGGTACACTGGACCAAAACTAGGCCTGGGAGGTGAACTCTGCGCCATACGTTTTCCACAATACGCGCTCCACAGAGCATGCTAAGTTCCAAAAAGCTCCACTCCATAAAACAAAGCAGAGTTTTTCCTCACTCTCACTTACCAACAATAAGTTGGTGAGTGCGAGATTTACGTTGGCAAGTGCAAGACTGGAAAATACAACGCTAGTCCACCTCCCAGCGAGATTTCTCAATGCAGTCGGTCATGGATGGGCGCGAGCCCTTACGCTGAGAAACCATCCGTTCTCGTTAAGTAAGCTGCCCCGCTCAGGGTCAAAGTGGTCCCAACTTATATTTACTCCATTATTAGAAGAAAATCTAATTGGACCAAATGTTTTTATATTGTAAGGGTCCTTCATAATAATATTCAAAGTGATGCCACAACACAATTGCTAATAACTGAAAATTTTGAAAGTTTTGCAAAGCAATTGTAGAAACTGAAGACAAAATCGATAATGCTACCTTTGCTGTTACCACTGTAAATTGGAACGGGTTGAGACTCCTGAAGATCATAGTCACTGGAAAGCAGTATATTATATATTATATATTATTTTTTATATAGTATATTTAATCATTCAATGCCTTGCCATATGGTGAGTACTGGAAGTGGGTCTTATCTCTGGATTTAAGTCTGGAACACCACATACTGATTTATTACAAAGCTCAGGAATTTGAATGTTCAAATGATCACCCCAAATAATATGCATGTTATGTATGTAATTGGAATAAAAGATTTCTAAAAAAGTTGGCAAAATCAATAATATCACAATTTCTGCTTAAAAATATTATAATATAGCCTTAGGAGCCCACTGTAGCGGGCACTACTGGCCATTAAAGGCCCGCTCCAGAATTAAAGGCCTGAGCCAAAGGCAGGGGTCTTTAAAGAAGTACAGAACACTCCATTGCTTTCAAAGAAGTGCTCAAAAGTCCATTGTTCTAATAAAAATTAACAAATTAAATATTAAAGGAAAGCATAAACACTTAAAAGTGAGGAGAGCACCATAATTTCCGAGCATGGGCTGAGAGTCCTTTATTGAAGCTGGTCAAATAAAAGAGGAGTAACCTTATAAATACAGGTTATCTCGCATTCATGTTTCTTGTAAAAAGATTATTTCATAGCTCTTAATAAATGACAGTCCATCTGTATTAAATATTTTAGAGCGTGCACCTGTGATATTCAATGAAAGTAACTGTGGGTCTCCTGCTGATGAAAGTTGAGAGCCGAATATTGAGCTCGTAGTGTTAGATACAGGTGGGAGGGAGGAATGCGGAGAGAGGAAGGGAGTTGGATCAGGTGTGACTTTATAGTGAATTGAGAGTCATTTTACATTGTTTAAAGGTGCCAAGGAATTAAAGCAATTGAGGGTTATCACATTGTAAATAGTCTGCTGTCCCAACTCCTGTCTATGTTGATGCGTCTGCATTGGGGATAAATTATTCAATTCCAGTGAGGCCTATACAAAAACTACAATGGTTGAGCATTGATTGCATTTTTTTTTATCATCTAACAAATAGCATATTGAAGATAACAAGTACCAACCATATGGGAATTTTGAAGGTTACTGCAATGCAATCTACTGCGATATTTTTAGGATGACCCCCCACACAGACAGAACTTTTGTTTGATAAATCACCCCACCACCTCAAGGATTTGTGCAATCAGTATGTCATTTTATGCTTTAGGGACATGACATTTTCCCCCAATCTTAAATTTACAGAGGAGAACATTTTCTAAATTAATAACATAGGGAGTGCATTCAGGAGGTAACTACAGAATATCTTAGCAAGAAATCACATTGTGAGATGTCTAAATGTTAGCGTGATGGTCTACATGGCCTTTGCCACTGGATTTAAGCCAGTCTGGCTGATGAGCGGTGAAACCCCGAAACCGGTCCCAGGAGGCTTGTTTCCAGTCCAAGGAGGACCTGGCCTGGCAGTTTGGGCTGGACTGTTCCCATGAGGAGCAGGGTCAAGACTGGTTTGCATATAGCTGGGTCCAAACTGGGGTGGCTTAGTGAGCAGATGAACGATGATGGATTCAACTCAGATCTGTAACTGGGGTGAGTGTCTGAAAAGTTTCAAAACTCCGTTCATCATCTTATTGTGTTTGCCAGGTTCACCATGAGTGGTCAGGTTATGCCCAGACGTGGGTCCCTTGCTTTCTTTGCCACTGGATTTAAACTAGCCTGGCTGATGACTGGTAAAACCTTGAAACCGGTCAGAGGATGCTTGTTTCCCCTCCAGGGGGGACCTGGCCTGCCAGTTCGGGCTGGATTGTTCCCATGAGGTGCAGGTTCAGGACTGATTTGCAAATGGCTGGGTCTAAATTGGGGTGGCTCAGTGAGCAGAAGAACGATGATGGATTCAACTCAGATCTTTGACAGGGGGTGAGTGTCTAAAAAGTTTCAGCACTCCGTCCATCATATAAAAGTATTAGCTATGTTCACCCTAAGTGGCCAAGGTATGCCCGGACGTGGGTCCCTTGCTCACTTTGCCACTGGATTTAAGCTAGCCTGGTTGATGAGAGGTGACACCCCGAAACCGATCCTAGGATGCTTGTTTCTGGTCAAGGGAGCACCTGGCCTGGCAGTTCAGGCTGGACTGTTCGTATGAGGAAATGGCTCAAGACTGATTTACATATGGCTGGGTCCAAACAGATGTGACTTAGTGAGCAGAAGAACGATGATGGATTCAACTCAGATCTGTGACTGATGGTGAATGCCTGAAAAGTTTCAGAAAAGTTTCAGCACTCTGTCCATCATCTTATTGTGCTTGCTTTGTTGGTAGAAGTCATTTGTGACAGCACAGTTGGCTAGCTGTGCTACAAATTTTACTTCCAGTATTATTAGTCCGATGGTGATTTATAGTTATTGTGAGCTGGGGTGGTAGGAAGCAGGTCATCTGTTTGATAGTAATTGGAGAATTGGTGACCAAGATGACCAACTAATGTTGTTTGGCTAATCTTTGTGCCATAATGGACAATTTCAACTCCAGATTTGTAAACTGGGACTGTAAAAGTATTTCCAACTTCGAAAACAAGAGGCACCAATATTCCATCCGTTTTTTGTTTAAAGCGCTTACTTATCTCGTCTAAACATGCAATTTAATTATTATATAGACTCTGGGTATCATTATTGTGTCCCTTATTTAAAATATCACCAAGTTGCCGCTTGTCTGGTTGTTTCCTGCTAAAATGATTTGTTGTCTCTCCTTTCTTCTTTTTGTTTGGGGGGGGATCAATGGGGTATTTCCTCCTTCAAGAATAGTCTCATATATAATTTGTGCTGCCCCCTCCAACATGCCTCTTATTACTCTGTGGTAATCCTTGGGGGCGGCTTGCAATAGTGTTTTGATGGCAACCTCTCTCTCCTCCTTCTGGACGGGCAACTTCAACTGCCACTGTAACTATGGGAGCTATGGGAACTAATGGGATTTGCTTAATGACCCCCGTCACAGAAGACAGATAATTGGTAATGGAGGGTGTGGCCTTCAAGGTACCCTCCTTAATCCCTCTAGATGAAGTCGCCTTTTTCTTCCCCATAGTGTAAAATTAGGGGGCTTACCTTTTCCAAGGGAATGAAAGTGTTGATGGATTGATGAACCAAGAAGGGGCGCAGGTCAGACTCCTTCAGGCTTAGATGGACCCGCTCTTGGCCTTGTCTTTGCCCGGGCACCTCCCACGCCACTGAATGGCTACGGTGTTGAAATACACCCACATGGCACCATTTATTTATTTGAAGAGTTTTATATAGAGCTGGCTAGACCCGGAGGTATCAGGGCGCTTCACATGAGAACAGTTGTACAGAAGTTACGTCAGATACAAAAGCATAAAATAAAAACAGAAATAAGTCACTTGGAGCATGGAGTAGGTAGGGGGGATTGAGACAAGGGGGTAGGAGGAAAACAAACCAAGTCAGGCAGGGTAGGAAGTGGGAGGCAGCCACAGGATCACGGATGGAGGGGGCATGGGAGGGACAGGAAACACAGCAGAGAGACGAGGAAAAACAGTGTCCAAGGTCCGGCTGGGTAGGTGACGGCCAAGGGGGTGAAAACCAAAGCCAATCTTCTCCATAGCTGCCTAAACAGCTCCACCGGGCATCGGCCATGGTTGCTCGGCCTCAACAGTCAGTACAAACATAACTGGCTCCGCCCGGGGGGCATCATCATAGTTCGATCAGTGGTACCAATCCCGGTGATACGGGGAAGTGCCACTCGCATCAAGCTCCATCACTCCGACAGTCGTCTCTCCTCAGCAGGTCGAAGCTCACTCAGCGTGAAGAGTATGCAGACTCTGGTCCATGTTTCTGGGGCGGAACGCCACTCAGGGGGCTGAAAAAAGGGTTCACTACGGAGAATCAGCTCCAAGCGGCCATGATGGGGACTGGCTACTCCTCCTCCTCTTCTTGCCTCCCATTTTGCTCCCCTCATCCTTGCTAATTTTTCATGCACTACCTGGGCACAATAGCCGCCATCTTAAGGTCAGGCAGCTGGAATCTGGTTGGGCCGTGCTGCATCCCCCAGAGTCAGGGTACCTCGAGAGGCACACACTCTCAATGTCAGAGGGGCCCTCGGTGTCAGTGGGAGTCCCCAACCACCAAAATAAGAAGTCTCTTACCGGTGCGCCCCGCAGGGCTGATGATGGAAGCTGCCCTCGGTCTTGCAGCTGGGCTGTTCGTCTCGTCCTCCTGTTACAATCGGCCTCCACTCCTCACATATTGCCGCACCAGCCTCGTACTGTGCTGTCTCTCCAATAAAACTTTTGGAAAATATATATCTGAAGCCTTGGAGTTTATTATGGTGGGTCTGTTGACCCCCCCCCCCTTCCATCACAAACACAATGTAGTCCTGCCCCGCCTCTTCCCTTGAGGTTGGGCTTTGTGGACCTTGAAGTCCTGGCCCTTACTCCTGATGCAATCCTGTGCTAATTTGAGCTGGTGTTTGCTGGCGGCAATCATTTTTGGGGGCCCGCACCTTTTTTTCCTCATCAGATATTGACGACAAGCAAGAGAGAAAAAAATATGCAAAGAGGAAAGAAGTCGGTAGAGAAAGATGGAAAAACCATAACAAAAAGGGAGAAAGCAGGAACCAGCAACCATGAGATAAAGGGGAAGGCAATATCTGGTAGCGGATTAAATGGGAATGAAGGTGATTCAATATTTTGCAGCCTTGTTTTTCAGTGCACCAACATTTAACTATATCGGCCATGGGTTTCTGAGCAAATCTTTGGGCACTGGCACACATTGCTTTACAAATTAAGCGCTGCTTAGACCAAATCAGTGAGGCATAGTGTGAATCCTGTTCCCCAGTAAACATGGGACATAGTTCATATTACACACGGGGCATCCACTGCAACAACAGCAAAGTGATGGATGACTGATTTGCATATAACCGACCTCTGTCTAGAGGGGAACAATGGGCAGAAAATGATGGACTAGGATGTGGCCTTGAGGAATTGACAGTGGAAAAAGATTAATTCCAGCATTCATCCATCACTTTGCTCTTGCTGCAGTACATGTACTCGTGGTAATATCAGAGAAATGAACAGCAAAAACTGGTGCACAGGGCCATAAATCGGGCTCACAAACAGCCAATAAACCGGCCCACACACTGATCTGTCAAACCAGCCCTTCTGGAATTGGCAGATTTCCCTATATGCCCGTCCGACTCTTTCTGCTTCCTGTGGTGTCACAGATCACCTGGCACAGGACATACCCTGAGGAAGTGATTGAGATGGGGGATGGGACTGAGGTAGACTGGCAGGTGCATAACGGGGACACCTGAGGTGCAGTGAGGTAACCTTTCAGAGGGGCCCCTATTAGCCCTGTCCAATGAATATCTGTCATTTTGTGTTATGTCCCTGGTAAAAAGTCCCACAAGCAAAACTGTGAAGAAAAAATGCTCAGCACAGCCCACGTGCCCTTGGTCTCCTCTCAACCAGACTGCAGTCGAAGGCAGGCTGAGCCTGGGGGGGGGGGGGGCGGGGGAGGAAGGAGAAAAGAGGATGAGTGATGAGCGGACCGCAGGAGAGAGGGCATGGGGGAATGAAAGGAATAAACGCTCGACCCCGCTGTGAGGGGAGCCTCGGCATTCCCATCTCAAGGGCCGCCCTCTGTGAGCACCTCGACTCAGGAGCAGCTGCTGCAGCCCTCTGAGTGCCCTTGAGGCCAGCTGTTCTGATAACCTTGAAGCCAGTACCGTTTTGTATTCTGTGCTCTGTGACCTTGGGCAGATGGAAGCCACGCATCCTCACTCAACACTGAGTGGGGGCTCTATACGAGCCCTACCCCTTGTAGTAGTGGTTGCCAGGACTTAAAGCACCGTATATAGGGGATAGGGGGCATTTGGGCCACCCTGCAAGCTTCCCTTAGAAAGGGCACTTGACCCTGGCAGACAGCAGCAGTACAAGCTTCCCCAACACACAAAAAAAACGCTACAGCACATGAAGCAGCAGTGTAATCTTTCCAGGCACACACAATAGTTAGGGTAAAGGCAAAAACAATGCTGCTTTAATTATGCAAGTAGAAGCAGGACTGCACAGATTATAGAACAACGTGTCATGCATAAGCCTGGGCAAAGCACTACGCTACGCGCTTGCGTAGTTTGCGAAGTTCGCGCTACTTCGCACTACGCGAATTGCACGTAGCACACTGCGAACATGCGTAGCGTAGTGTTGCGTAGTGCTGCGGTCATTTTTTGCTTGCTCGCGGTCCTCAACGTCAAGTTGGCGACCGGGAGCAAGCAAAATGACATCTCGGCGACACTTTTTCCTTGTTCGCGATCAGCAACATCAAGTTGGCGATTGCGAGCATGGAAAATAAACCTCCCGGCGAGATTCCCAACGCGAGGAGGTCAGGTTTCTCATTGCGAGTGGTCGCGTATGCTCGCGACCGCTCGCGATGAGAAACTACCAGTTCGCATTGAGAAAGCTGCCGCTCGAGTAAAAATCTACTCGAGCGGCAGAAAACTACAGCTAGCACTGTGCAAGATGCCATTTTCAATGATTGCACAGTGCCGGTTGCTTTTCCGCACTGTGCAATCATTGAAAACAACATCTGGCACAGTGCGAACAAGGTACTACGCAGTTCGCGAAGTGCTACGCGTAGCTCGCGTAGTGAGAAGTGCACTTTGCGTAGCTTCGCGAAGTGCTACTTCACGAACTACGCACAGGGTTAGTCATGCATTGAACAAGCAGAGCGTGGGCAGGATTGCAGATTTCCTCACACACAATGCAGCTACAGCGAGGCAGCAGTGGTGCAAGCATCCTTCACACACAGAACAGCAGGCAGAAGTGCATGATTCCCCCACACAAAGGTCAGGCATAGACGCCACAAGGCACAGAATAGTTACAGAGGGGCATATTTACAAGAACTGATGCATCAACATTGATGCGTCAGATTTCTTGCACCTCTCGCAAATGCCCTAATGATGCCATGGATGTGCTGTATTTACAATACAGTGCACCATGGCAAAAGGATTTACGGGTCCATCAGAAATTCTGATGAATCTTTTGGCGCTAAAGTGACGCATTGCTGAAGTTGGCTGTAAGAATGACGTAACTCTAGCAATGCGTCGGAACACAGAGGCGGGTCGCAGAGTGACGCACTGAAAAGTTGTACATTTCACTGCATCAGTTCTACATGGCTTTTAACATGGGAACGTCTACCCTGCATACATTATATCTAGCGCCGGTATAATGTGACGCAGGGGTCTTCAAACTGACACAATGGGCTCAATGCATCAGTTTGTAAATATGGAACAGATTGCGCCACCGCTTCATCAAAAACATTATGCTGTGGCGGTGCTAGCTCCTTGTAAATATGCCCCAGAGTGTGCAGCAGTAGGACAAGCTTCCCGTACAGTACTTTGACACTGTGATGTATCAGTCAAACTGAATCTCCTATTCTAGGGTGCAAGGAAATGTTTTTATTCCGCCTTCTGTTTCTTCACCCCTTGTATTCTATTCTGAAATAACCTGTGTGGAACATATAAGAAGAACATATACACATCATTGAACTGGGATTTCCATGCAGTAGAGCTTCACTTGTAGAGTTAAGGACCAGTTCCATACATTGGACAGTGGTGCACAATTGTACATGTGTAGAACACAGTACAATTGTGTGCCATCATTTGAACCAACTGACCCACTAAAAAACACCATTTGCATTGCCTGATCAATGTAAAAGCATTATTTTGCCCAGGGTGGTCAGTGTAAATATCACTTTTTGACATGTTGATTGATGAAAATGATTACGCAAAATAGCACCTCAGTAATCTATGCAACTATAGTGGCAGATACTGCAGGTGCCATAGGGTCAAGAAAGCGCAGTTTCTACATTATTTTGAAAAGCAGATAGTAGTGAGCAGACAACACAATGGGATTATTTACATCCGCCATATATAGACATCAAGGAGAATTCATAGAGGCATCAGGCACATGAGTCTAATTAACATTCTTTAATTTTAGGGGTTTTGTGATGCATGGCAGACCGCACGTTGCCACCTCCGAACACTTTGCAGGGAGAAGGGATGTAAAGTTGGTATGTAAGCGGGTGGTGTGTCATGATGCATCATGGGAATTCTGTGCACCACAAGGAGCAGGAGTTGTACAGCATCAATTCTGTTTCATATTGAACATAGTTCATGATCATAAACATAGTGACAATGAAGTGTAACTCTGAAACAATGAGATGCAGATTCTCAATTGGATGAGGCTGGGGCTCAAAATGACATAAGGGTATTTTCAAAGGATGTGTGATAAATGCATTAGTGGCAAAATTAGCATAGACATCAATTTAGGGGTTGTCAGAGGTTGCAGCTGCTGCCCCTGGTGTGTTGATTGGTCCAGTCTTTGAGACCTCTGGCTCGCGTGTGGTAGTCCCAAGGTTATTTCAAATGAGATTGAATGTTTTGACAAATCTAAATTATGCAGGAAACCCTAACAATGAAAAATGTATTCCTTTTGTTTCTTGCATTGAAACAAGCACCAAACACTATTCAGCAACTTAGGTATGAAATGTTTATAATATTGTTTGTCTTGTAGTTTTGTTTTGTGGCAGAGAGGAACAGTTGTGTAGCTACTGTTAAAAGGAGGTACATCAAAAGTTGAAAATATGATAATGAAACTCATGTGAACTCTAATGCTATACATTCGACCAGAGTCGTGAACACGATGTTAGAAATTTCAAATTCTTGCAAGTTGATATAGTGAAATTATCACATGACTAGGCTGGTTTACATTTCAGTATCAAGCACTAAACTCTTTGAAATCATATTGTATGTCTACTTATTAAGCACAATTAATAGAAACACAAGGACAGATTCATCAGGGTCACATGTAGAGGGAGCGATTAGTCTAAAGTCAGATCTACCCTCTCAAAGAAACCCTTATGACGTCTCTGTGTGTCTCTTGAAATTTGCATGAAATGTGTCTGCACTGAAGAAACCCAATTAGATGTTTTTTAAAGGTCATACAGCCTTACATCCTGTGATGCCATATTAGCCAAATGCCAAAGGATGTCTTTCCTTTAATTCTGTCATAGATCGAAAGTGAGCATGACGTCACTCCCACTACCTTTTGCATTTTGGTGAATTGTCCTTCTTGATAATTACTATGAGATGTAAAAAAAGGCTGTGACAGGCATGGATGAGTGCTTGCGACAAGTTAACGGACTAGGCTTTTAAATTGACAGGAAAGCAGGGAGATGATGAGCCTATAGCACTTATCCTTTACCAGATCCGATGAATATATATAGGGGCTTGTTTATCAGCCCCTAGCACCACCGTTGCGTGACTTTTTGTGATGGTACGACAGTGTAAAAAATGCACCATGTTGCGCCATATTTACAACGTGAAGCATCTAAGCAGATGCGTCACTTTGCAAAGCCCTGTGCTACATTATACTTGCGTCAGGTATAATGTATGCAGGGTGTGTGTTCCCCTGCAAAAAATGGTTGCAGAAGTGGCGCAGTGAAATCTATGAGATTTCACTGTGACACTTCTATGACACCACTGCGTCAATATCTCACACTTGCTGATGCAGGCTCTTTCACGTGTGGCTTGCCCCATGTGAAAGGACATATTCCTGGAGTTGCGTCCCCAGCAATGTGCCACTTTTGCGCCTACAGACACGTCGACGATAATGACATATCTGTAAATCCTTGCGACATGGAGCGCTTCACAGTAAATATGGCGCATCCATAGTGTCACAAGTAGGGCGCACTGAAAAGTGTTGCATCACTGTTTTCGCGCAGCAATGCAACACTTTTCATAAATGAGGCCCATAGTTCTTTCTTCTGATGCCATCTCTGCGCCTGGGAAGTCAGTGTTCTAGCAGAATATTGGAAATTTGCTGACTCTCCTATATTCTCCCTTAAACAGTGACACCAGGCAAGCCGACGTCAGGTTACAGTGCATGCACTTTCACCTCTCTGGTTCCACTGTGATCACCCTCAGAAGCATTCACAAGCTCTAAATCAAGACCGTAACTCACTCTGAAAATTCTATCTAACACCTAAAAGTGATTCAGTGTGCACTATTCAAGAAAACACAATCACTCAGGTGATTTAACACTGAAGGGTTGATTTAAAGTGCAAGGCTTAATACCCTGGTAAAGCCCTGGTGTGTTAATAACCATACTTCATAAGCATTATTTAAACTTCTACAGATTTCACCGAGAACACCTTTCAAAAACACTAAAGAATATTTTATTTGCTTTGATGACTCAAAAGGTTGAGCGCTATTCCTTATTTATTCCGATTTCACCGTACGGACAGAAATATGTTTACCACATTTGCATGTATTCTGCTTTTTCCGCTAACCACGTAACACCCGATGGTGAGACTGAATATTTGCTCTTGAAGCTCTCTGATGCGTCCCCTCCTGTTCCCTGCCCCCACCACGCTCTGCCCGATGATCACGCTATAAAAACCCTCATGAATAAAACGAGCTGCAGTTTGGTGCCTGCCACGTGCCAGTGGGCGTGACCTGCCCTCGCTGCTCTGATCACAATCCTCGCCTCTCTCCTCGTCCCTTCGCAGCTTCACTCGTCTGCTTCCCGAAACTGAATTTTCCACATGATTTATTAGTGCCGCGCAGCATTCCCGAAGAGCTCCCTCCGCCCTCAAAAGTAGCACAGTCTGTACCAAGCAACTCTTGCTGCGTCCCCAGAATTCTCTGCGGCAGTTGCTCGGTTGCCACGGTAACGGGGTCGGTGATGCTGAGCTGAGTTGACACTGTCCCATATTGGCTGTTGGCGCGGAGCGTGGCGGGTGTGTGCGAAGGGGGCGATTATGTGCGGTTCAAACGCAGATAAATATTAAATAATTGTATTTTTACTAGGTGGGCCGGCAGAGGGCGGTGTGCCTCCGCTTTGACTGGGTAAAGACTAGGGAGGGAGAAGGATGGAGAGAAGATGGGAAGACAGAGACCTTCGCGGGCTCACTCCCATCTTTCGACTCGAGGAATACTGGCTCAGGAGGATCGTGTGTAATTATGTCTCCCTTTTACTGCCCAGTTGGCAGTAGGAGGGCCAATTTCCTTGATCTTATGGGCGCCCATTGCATTATTGGACGGGTCACCACAGAGGAGCAAGCACATAAAGCTGCCTTTAACCAGACCTAGAATTAAGAGGGCAAAGACAAAGTGAATACAGATTAAAGGGAGCTGAAAGCATGTCTCTCAGTAGCGGCTCCTGGAGGGAGTGCTGCGGGGCGGTGAGGCGGGGTGGGGGAGGGGCAGGGTGGGGGGTAGTAAACTCCGGCATATGGCCGAACGAAGGTAAGTACATAAATAAATAAAACAAATTACATTGCGCACGCTGCAATGGCGATGCAGCGTGCGCAATGTAATTCATTTTATTAATTTATTATGTACTTACCTCCGACCGTATGCCGGAGTTTACTACCCACCACCCTGCCACTCCCCTCCCCTGCCTCACCGCCCGCAGCACTCCCTCCAGGAGCCGCTACCGATGTCTCTGTGTTAGCAGCAAATATATAACACAGAACGACCAAGCAGCATCACAAGAAACAAGCTAGCAATTTACGCGCACTGAATAGATAATATTCATGCACTTGCAATGCCCGGTTACTCACAGGTAATCTTCATTACTCCGAGTCCTGGTCTTCCCGTTCTATTCCTTAACAGTGAGCAGTTTGTCTGCTCCCCAGAAACCCTATACCTAGCAGAGCTTTAACACTTCCCCCAATATGGCGCCACCTAGCTGGTGAGCATAAAGGGAGTGCGTGAACACAACATCCTGAGAATACCAAAGAAACCCAAAGAAAAACAATCACCTGAAAAACACAGGGTGGGAGGGAAGGGCTCAGGAATGGAACGGGAAGACCAGGACTCAGATTAACGAAGATTACTGGTGAGTAACCCGGCATTAACTCCCCGTCCGTCTTCCCATCCCATTCCTTAACAGTGACCCATACACAAGAGTATAGTGATTGTAAGAAAAAAGACCAGGAAATGCAACAAAACAGGTCCATTTAATAATAAGGAAAGCTGTACAATTCACAAACCATGTAGTACAGCAGACAAAACATGAGCGCCAAAGGCAGCCGAGGCCTCCATCCCCAACTTAAGATGGCAGTGGGAAACAAAGGTATGGGGAGAGGCCCACATGGCAGCATTACAAATGTCACGCAAGGAGGCCCCCTTAAACATGGCCCAGGAGGAGGAGACACCCCAGGTGGACCTACCCTGGACAGAAGAAGGGAGAGGACAGTGAGCCGACTCATAAGCCACAATAACAGCACACTTCACCCAACGAGTCAAGGAGGTCAAGGAAGGTCAAAGGCCATGCCCAGAGAGCCCGTACGTAACAAACAAGGAATCAACCTTCCGAAAAGCACTGGCCCGATCCAGATAGATGCATAGAGCCCTCAACGCATCCAATGAATGTAGAACCACCTCCTCCAGGGAGTAGGTGTCAGGGAAAAAAAACAGGAAGGATCATATCCTCCTGACAGGAAAAAGAAGACAAAAACTTGGGCAGAAAAAACTGACTAGGATGAAGAATCTCCTTGTCAGAGCAAAAGCGCAAAAAAGGGGGGGAAGCTATCAAAGCACCAAGCTCACCAACCCACCGCCCAGAAGAAACGGCCACCAAAAAAAAAGAACCTCAGACGAAAGGAACTTAAGATCCACAGAGAGCAAAGGCTCAAAGGGGGGCCCAGTCAAGGCCAGCAGAACAAGGGGAAGATTCCAGGCCGTGACAGGAGAGAGTGAAACAGGACGTTGCAACAAAAAGCTCCGCAAAAGTCGAGTGACCAAAGGGGAGACGGAAGTCACAGAAGAACCTCTAAAGGCAAGAAAGGCAGCCCACTGTCCACAGAGAGTGGAGACAGCCAGCCACAAGACAGACCCATTACACAAAAAGTCCAGTGCCCGCACAGCAGCACAGGAGGAGGAAGAAAGACCCTTCCCCAGGCACCAGGAGGAAAAGTACATCCAATGACGGCCATAAGATTTCAGGGTGGAAGGTCTACGAGACAAATGGATGCTCTGGGCCACCTTGAGAGAACAAACCTGGTCCAACAAACCTAACCTTTCAAGTGCCAAACCCCCAGCCAGAGGCGACGCAGAAAGGAAATGTTGAGAAGAGGAGCATGCAGCGGAGAGGGACACAGGGGAAACTGCCAATGAGGGCACACTGACAAGGCCAGAAGAAGGGGAAACCACAGCCCCCGAAACCACTCTGGCACAACCAGTAGAACCTCCGCCCGATCCACCCAATTTTTCCAGAGGACCGAGGGGATCAAAGCAAAAGGCGGGAAGGCAAACAGGAGTCCCAGGGACCATGGAACTGAGAAAGCATTGATTGCCCAGGCCAGCCGAGAAGGAACAAGGCTGCAGAAATGAGGAAGAAGGGCAGATTCCTCCAAGGC
Source organism: Triturus cristatus (assembly GCF_964204655.1). NCBI lineage: Eukaryota > Metazoa > Chordata > Amphibia > Caudata > Salamandridae > Triturus > Triturus cristatus. Next base: position 1,651,866,604 of record NC_140590.1, on the reverse strand, counting down.
AAAGAGATCCAGCCAAGGACGGGCGAACCAGGAGAGAATCTGATCGAGCAGAAGAGTGGACAGACACATTGTCACTGAGGAAGGAAACACACTGCTCAGACAGTCCGCAGGCACATAGTCCTCCCCCGGAAGATAGACAGCTGTCAGAGAAAGGAGATTCCACTCGGCCCACAGACGGATCCTCCTGGAAAGGAGAAACAGAGACCGGCACATGCCCCCCTGCCAATTCACGTAAGCGCGAACAACCTGGTTGTCGGTCTGAACAGAGACAGCATGTCTCAGAAGGAGGGGAGAAAACCATAGAAGGGTCAACCAACCCGTCCTCAACTCCTTCCAGTTCGACGACTGGAGAGCCTCGAACCAGGACCACCGACCCTGTGCTTTGGAAACCCCCAGAACCGCACCCCATCCCACGGCAGTGGCATTGGTTGACAACACCACCACAGCCAGAGGAGGAAGAAGGTCGAAACCCTGGGAAAGAGACTGAGGGGACAACCACCATTGAAGAGCAGCCCGAATCCCCGGAGAAACAGGAATAAGGGCGTCGTAGTCCTGAGAGGCAGGATCCCAATAGGCCAGAATGTGATGCAGGAGGGGATACAAATGGAGATGGGCCCTAGGAAGGAGCTGTAGAGTGGAAGCCATCTCCCCCTGACTCCGCAACCAGAGCTGGGCAGTCACCTGGGATTGAGACAGAACCCACAAAAGGTGCCTGAACAAAGTCAATTGTCTCTCCTGGGAGAGGAACACCATCCCAAGATCCATCCATAAGAGATCCCCCAGGAACTTCAGAGTCTGGGAGGGCAGAAGGGAGGACTTACTGTGATTGATGAGGAACCCATAGGAGTCCAGGAGATGAGAGTCCTGGTCAACCTCCATCTGAGCCTGAGGGAAAGAAAGAGAAACAATCAATCAATCATCAAGGTAGGGAAAACGTGAAGTCCCGTGGAATGGAGAATATCCACCAGAAGGGCCAAGAGCTAAGTAAAAACCCTTGGCACCAATGAAAGGCCGAAAGGAAGCACCTGGAACTGAAAGTGCTGGAAGTTGACAGCAAAGAGAAGAAACCACTGATCCGCAGGATGGAGAGTCACATGCAGATAGTTGTCCATAAGGTCCAGGAAGGTAAGGAAGCACCCCGGTAGCTGAAAAAACACTGGGTTAGGGGGTCTCAGGGAGCTTTAACCCCTTCCATGCTCATGACGGAACGGTTCCGTCATGAGCATCGGTTGAGCTGTGCTCATGACGGAACCGTTCCGTCATGGCCCCGCCCGCGCTCGAACCCTTCAGCACCGCGGAGGAATCCGCGCAGCGCTGAAGGGGTTAAAGACCAGCGCAGATAAATCCCCGAATCACTTAACTCTTTAACAACAAAAGAATCCGCGGGTCTATAACATGTCAACTCGAAGACAGCAAAACAGCATAATTAAACATGAAAAAGTCCTACTATATAGGACCAAGTCTCATCACCCACCGAGGTGGCATGCTTCATCATCTGGGACCTCCCTTAACCACACCTGGTGCAGTTAAAGAGCTACCACTCCTTCATTTACTATAAAAAGGAGGAGCTCATGGATGTTTTTTGATGTAACATGGAGGATAGAGTTCTCCTAATGAAGAGAGCTGCCAATGGTGTGGTGAAGCTACGTGCAGTGTGTGAACTAAAGTAATGTGATTTAAAATTGATTACCAGTAGAAAAGTATTTTTATTTGTATCTAGTGGTATCAAGATAAAATGCAGGAATTAGAGGAAAACGTGTACACAAATATTGTAGGAACACGTCCTTGGTGGTCTACATGTTTCAGCCAACTAATGTCTAAACCATATGACAGTTGCTTTCGTCAGGACCGGATAACACCTCTACTGCAAGAAATGTGAAAAAAAATAGTAATAATAAGACAACAGGAACGATAAAACCTACGTAGGTACCTGCTTATCTGAAGATATGCGGCACCGTAGTGATGTACAATGATCACCTGTCAAAGAAAGAAAAATTGTGACAGAACAGACATGTGTAAAATATGCTGTTTAAGGTCAAGCGTATTCAATGACTAAAGACAAATGTGTCAATGGTAAACAATTGTCATGAAGGAAACTAAATAACCTTCTTACCCGTATTAAATCGGGGATGCGTCCTACACTCCTGGTAACAACTCAGGGCGTGAGGCAACGCTCTAAAAAAAAAATACAGAAAACAAACTAATACCATGAAAGAAGCAGCAACTTGTTTGATCACTGCAGAGAGTATAAACAAACTCAATTTAAAAAGAACCACATATAGCGGGTTGAATGACTCATAAAAGCATGTCATTCAGGTTGTACAGTTTACAATTAGCGTGACGCTTCAGTTTGCACAATTCACAACTAGGGCAACGCTTCATCTCACAGGTATTGGCATAGGTATTATTGTGATGCAGCATTTCTTATACAGATCTAGTAAGAGGCCACAATCTTTGCACCTCACTGGACACTGGCATGACAAATATGTCCAAAAGACAGGCAAAGATAGCCCCCTTGATCGACCACGAAGATCAGTAACAGAACGGAGGGAATGCTCAAACCGGGGGAAATGCTCTGCAGCCAAAGCGGCGTGGTAATTGGGCCCCAAGTAGCACACATTCAATTAAATGTCGCCTGTAGAATGAGTTGCAAGATAAATGCACAGTAAGCTCTAACTCAAGAGCACCCCGGTAGCACCAGATGCAGGATAGACAGCAAAGTCCCCATTTTGAAATGACAACAACGAATGTAGAGATTGACCCACTTCAGATCCAATACAGGGTGCAGGTCCGACATATCCTTCTTGGAGACCAGAAAGAGGATGGAATAACAACCCTGCCCCTGCTCCAGAGGAAGATCCTCCACAGTAGCAGCCTTCTCCAAGAGAAGCCGAATGCCCTCCAGCAAGGCCACCCGCCACAGAGGAGTCTCTTAGAAGATTGGAGGGGGGGAAGAGGAAAACTCGATCGGTAACCGGAGGACACCGTCTGGACCGCCCAGGCATCAAGAAGACTCAGCCAGCGATGAACAAAGAAGCGCAGGTGACCTCCAACTGGAAAAGGCGGTTAGTCATTGCTTTTGAGAAGGACTGGAGGCAGAAACACCAGACTGGGCCCAGGACTTGGCACCACCAGGGGCCCCCTGGCCACGAACCCTGCCACGAAAGGGCTGCGGAGCACCCCTGGCGTAAGGAAAGCCAAAGGCACAGCGATAACCAACCCACACCCCCGAGAAGGAGGGCGAACAGGAGCCACAAGCTTACGATTCTCAGCTGACTGCTTGACCAAGTCCTCCAGCTGGGGCTCAAACACCTTGCAACCGACAAACGGAAACTTAAGCAGGACCGACTTCTGAGAGGACTCCGCCTTCCAAGGCCTCATCCAAACATGACGACGAGCAGCAATGGAAGTCCAAGAAGCTGCCGCTGCTGCACACAAATTATCAAAAGAAATGTCAGAGAGATAGCACACCTTTTGTTCCATGAGAGCCAAGAGAGAGGAGACATCCTTCACTTCCTGCAAAAGAAGACCCAAGGCCTGGAAATCCTTCAACAGGGACTGAACCATATCATTGGAGCAGGTTGTAGCCCAGACAGCAAAGTTGGAAGCGGTGTAGGAACGCTTCATGGCCCCCTCCATACGATTATCGAAAGCGTCAGAAAGAAGGGCTTCATCTGACAAAACCAAGCCCTGTGTGGAAAGGCCAGCCATCAAATTATCAACCTTGACGGACTGAGGGAATTCAGCAGAAAACCCCTCCAACGGATAACACTTACTCAAAAAGCGAGGGAAAACAGACTTATCAACATCCCTCCACTCATGGGTAAGTACCTTGCGCACTGCGCCATGTAAGGGCAAAGAGTCAGGATCAGGCTGATGATACTGAGTCAAAAAGTAATCCTCCAGGAAATCCAACACAGGAGGAGCGAAACCCAGACTGCCCCTGACATGGTAAAAAAAATCAGAGAGCTCCGCCCCCTGGACAAAATGACCACGCACACAATCCTCCTCCTCGGGCCCCATATCATCAGGCAAGGGACCAGGTTGACTAAGTCCACCACAAGACACCTTTCCAGGAGGGCCATCCGCCTCCCGAGCCCGGAGAGCAGCAGCAACAGCCTCATTTATAATGAGGCGCAGGGCATCCATACTAGGGGCAGCAGAGCAAGAAGCACCTTGCTCAATGGCAGTTAATAAGCAGAGGTTGGGACCCAACTGTAACAAACTCATTTAAATAGAAAACGAAGTCCCGAGGCACCCGACATCCCGGGTAATCCGGAAGTGCACGGCTGCCCAAATACGAGCCAGTCGGACGAGAAACACCCTAGGGGAGGCACCAAACAGAACAAAGGACGCTCCACGCCGCAAACCAGAGGGCCCGCACCTGCTTAAGCAGGGTGCGAAGGCACCATGGCGAGAAGCAGCCACTAGAGCAGGCCTCCGCCGCAGCACAAAACCATAAGTAATCATGCAGAAACACCTGCTGGAGCCTGGCATCGAAATGCAAGTGCAAAGGAAGCATGGGATGGATACAAACCCTTACACAGTCAAAGAGCACTACCAGAGAGAAAAAATGGCTGCTAGAGCAGGCCATGCAAACACATGAAAACATTTCAAAGGAACATATCCCAAAGCTGAGAGCAAAGAGAAAAAACAAGGCATAAATGCAGCCACTATAGCAGGCTGCGAGTAAAACAAAAAAGGAAAAGCAAAAACCCTTACCCGACCACCCGCTTTGCTAGGCATACGGAAACTGACAAAGTGAGGAAAAATGAACAGGATGTTGTGTTGACGCACTTCCTCCTTTTTGCTCACTAGCTAGGTAGCGCCATATTGGAGGAAGTGTTAAAGCTCTGCTAGGCATTGGGTTTCTGGGGAGCAAACCAGCTGCTCACTGTTAAGGAAGGGGATGGGAAACGGACGAGGAGTAATGGTTGTTTGGCTACTCATACAAATGGAGTGTTTGCATTTGAAGTTAAGGAAAGAAGACATTATAAATAATAGCATAAGAGATTACAAGATAGTGATAACTGATTCAGGGGTAGTAAGCGCTATATAAATAAGGATGATATTCTTACCGCATTAACTTGGTACAAACTCAGAACTCCACTATGTCCACAAGGATGGACCGTTATCTCGAACTGAGACTGAAATTACAAATTAATTAACGGTGCTTTGACAATGAAGCATATTTTGCCCATAATAATGACAGAGGGGAGCAGATTGCAAACCAGCAAGGTTTATTATTAAATTAGTAAAACTACAATCAAACAAATTAGGCAGAAATCGAAATTCATCCGAATACAGCATGCATGAGTATAATCCAAGTAGTTCAATTAGTAAGAAAAATATTGTGTTATTATAGGTAACATATGAAAATTAGGGCAAGATCTCATTTCGATAAGTGAAACTATCTAATATTAAGTTTAGGTTGTGGGCAGGTCAGGGAAATTCAGACACAGCAGGTGTCAGCAAATATAGGATTGAAAGAATAATCAGATGAAGGTTCATATTAAAATGAGAAGAAATGTATTTGCACTCACGAGTATCTCTTCGAGAACTAAAATACGGAACATTGGTCTCAAGAGGAAGGAATGGAAGTCCACCTGCAAAGGAGGACAGGGGCAAGAAATCTAACTAACTTACAAGCTTCAAACAGTTCAAATATAAAATTTCGTCCAAATGAAACAGTCTTCATATTCCCACCAAACTGGAACTAATCAAAACCCATTGTATTATCCTCACTTGATGTTGACCTCCTTCTCATGAATAATACAATGGCAAGATCTTTTCTCATTGCGACCTTCAAGATACACAAGGGGTCCACCTGCCTTATGTGAGAACCTTAGTCTCGGGGATTGACTCCTTACTAGAACCCTTATCGGGGTTCTGCTCCCACTTTCTGCAACCTTTGGTAAAAAAGACTCCCTCATTCCTGCAGTACACCAGAGCTGTTCACAATCTTGTTAAAGATACCAATGACACATACCAAATTGATTTACTAAAAGTGCTTGACATAGAGGCACTCTATACTGACATCCCACAGACGGCCACTTCGGAAGTGGTTAAGAGTGCCCTACGATCCAAAGACTGGAAGCCATCCACTCGAGTAAGCTTTATCATGGAAGGCTCCACTTTGGCCCTAACTGAATTCTTTTCTCCAATATAGCGACCAATTGTACCATCAGACACAGGGGACTTTCATGGGGAGTACCTTTGCCCCGAGTCTGGCATGCCTTTACATAGGAGCCTTTGAAAAAATATATATTTTCCATGCATCCAATCCCTATCAGACCAATAAATCTATCTGGTGCAGATACATCAATGATATCCTCATGATTTGGAAGGGAGACAGGATCACATGAGATGCTTTTTCTGATTGGGTTAACACTCTCAACCCTTTTCTATGCTTCTCCAGCAATGTATCTGATGAAATTGAATTTATACAGTGGCATGTCCTTGTGAAAAGAGATATATTGGTCTGATTACCAGACAAGTGAAGACGCACATCATCAAACATTGTAGCAATGTTGGATGCCAAAGGACCAGCACTAAGATGTGTGCATATTTTGTGAACCATGGCCATTCCACTGACTACATACGGTGGACGGTACTTGAGGTCCCCTCAATCTAAACAAAGATGCCATCTTTAAAAGGGAACAAAATTGTATTTTCCGTTTGTCCACCCATATCAAAGGAATAAACAAAGGGAGAGGTGAACTACTGATATATCCTGAGATCAGGGATCTACCTCCACCATATACCCTTCCATCTACCTATTTTCATGTGGGAAGCTGATCAACACAAACAGATGAAGTTTATCCTCACATCCAGCCAGATAAACCCATCCTCTTACTTGTGACATTTCTTTATTATACATTTATTTTAATTATGTATTTTTAATTATACATTTACAGGCAGTTGTCCGGCCATTAAAAACCCTTTTGGGGTTTCTTTCCCCGTGCATTGCCCTGCAAATCCACATCTCTTTCATTCCTATTTTGAGAAGCTTGGTTCCTGGGCTTTTTTGATGCCCCATTACGGGTTAACTCGCAACTCTGTAGAGCTGATGGAGGCCTTCCCTTCTTTCCACAGCAGTACCGCCTCCTTTCCCAACCCTCTATGATGAGGACGGTTGGCCCATCGTTCCCTAATCACGAAGCCAGGTGTTTCTGAACCTGGCATCCTCCTTAAGAGGTGGTCTGTTACACGAGCTAGCCCCGCCCCACTATGACAGTTCTAGTGGTGTTACGGTTTTACGCTTATTGTACCACCGCTCTGGGCATAACCAGCCCTCGTTCTTCGATAGCCACTACAAATTGAGGTGACTCCCCGATCATTTTTATTTTCAATATTGTTACAATAACCCAGATGGGAGTGTAAGGCACATTCTCCACTTCTCCAATATGGCACCCACGCTCCTCTGTCTGTGCCAATGACCCCGCTTAGCTATCACCTGCATACAATTAAGGACAACATAGTTCTTAAGCCTCTGACCTCCCTGGTCCCTTCACTCCAGGGATCCTGGAGATGGTGTAGGTCATTTGGTGCAATGACACTTCGACTCTGTGAGTATTTTACCACCTTTGTTAATTCTTTCCAATAATATGTGTTCCTCTGGGGTCTCCTCATTGCTCTGATTAATGTTTTTTGAGCACGCTGAACTAGCATAGTCTCAGCGGTATCTTGAGGTGGCACGGTAGCTACCCAACTTGGGTAAGTGGCCCAGGCTCTATCTACTAAAGTGTGTGAAATCTCTCCCCATCCTCTCACTTGTTTCGTCTGTTCTGTTTTATCACTTATTATGTGACACTTTCACGGTTGCCATTATGTATAATTTATGCATGCCATATGATTGGTATATAATGTTTGAGCTGACAAGAGGATACAGCTCTGTTGTACTTATGTTCCCCTGTTTTGTTCTTCTTTTCAGGTCGGCCCTTAAGGCAACTTTTAGAAAGTACCCCTACATAGGGTACATAGTGTTTGTATTACCATATATTCCTGTTCAGGCTCCAAACACTGTATAGATTAGACATTTTCTGGTCCTGATAAATTGCCCTTCGATCATTATTGACTTTTTGAGGCAAGAACCTGTCGACCTTTTAAACCATTCTGGCATCCAGAGATCATTGTCTCTACTGGGAGATACCACCTTTTTAATTGAACAATCATACTCACTGATTAAAATCCAATCCAGACACTTGCTTAGTCTATTTTAAATCAAATTTTGTTTTCATTCGCACACACTACAATTTACCAATCTAGACTTTGGGTCATACACTTGCACTTCACACACAGCATTGGGACAAAAGATCCTAGATAAAGAGCCCCCTTGAAGGTGCCCATCAGAAATTGCACTGCCCACCGGATGAGGAGCAAAACCCTATGATGAAGCATAACACCCTTAGGTGTGTGTGATGGGCCTAGTTCCTAAAAGGACTGTCCCCCACCTCTGGGACCTCCGTCTCCGACCTGAATATTTCCCTCCTTCCTTCCCCCAGGAACTGCATACCTTATATTGTTAGGACCTTCATGATACCTCATAAAGGAGTATTCACCTCTTTAGTTTCTCCTCCCAGTCAGGTGTTGTAGACACTGACAAAACCAACTAATTGCTACTCTGCAACCTTCAAAATGTTAGGTAACAAAGAATAAAATTTCTAAATGAGTAGCGGTGACTCTGGTACCTCAAACAGAAATAGTTTTGTACACACCAAGCAGAATTGCCATGTTTATTTCAAAATAGAGGTGCCTAGGCCCACTCATGTCAACTTTAAAGGGCCCGTTTACTAACTAAAGTTAATCAAAATATGAAATTCATTCAGTCTATAAGAAATAAATATAAAACATTTTTAAATGAAAAAAGAGTATGTTAAAAAACAAGTGTAAACAATGAATAAATCATGTGTTAATCATGTAAGCTATGGCTATGCGAGATACAGGTTAACATATTATTAAGCACAAATAAGTGATGATGACACTGCGTCATCAATTGTCCAAAAGAAAAATTGAAACTAAGAGGAATTACATGGTACATAACAGAAGCAGAATTCAAATAGTACTGGATTTAAAAAGGATGTGCTGGAACAGCAGGAGGACTCCAAGGGGCCTATTAACATGGCGGGCGGATCGCCACCACCTGACTAGCAATGGCGATCCGCCCGCCAAAACACCGCGCCGGACAGCCATTTACCCCCTGCCACATTAGCATTGTCACGATTGTCTGCCGAGCGGAAAAGTCCCATAATATGATGGCGGTTGAATGCCTTTCCATGGCGAAGACTCCGCCATGGAAAGGCATGAGGTGTATACTTTGGGGGCCCATTGCGGGCCCCCAGGGGCAGTGGGGGGGGGGTGAGGGGCTGCACTTGGGGGGTACCACCAAGCGGTGCCTGTCACGTCGTGCATGCCAATGCACAACATGCATTCTCAACATTGTGGTGGGTGCTGCTTACAGCACCGCCAGCCACAATGTTGAATATGCGGGATGCGACCGCCAGGGTGGCGGTCACATCCCAATTGGCAGTGCGGGACCACCGCACCACTGGCAGCCGGTCCCAGCACCGCTAGGGTGGCGGGCGGACTCATGGGGGCCCAAGCGTTTTGTGAGGATTGAAATTACTGATGATATGTAAATGCTACCAATGGAAAGGTATTAGAAGTCTGCTTTGTGATATTGGCAGTCATATTTTTAATGGGACAGAGAACAGAGGTAAACTTAAATGAAATTATAACCGCATGGTGAGGTAGATTTGAATCAAAATATGCATATAATGTATTTTTTTGATGGTGCTTTAGGTAACACTGTAACAAAATGTATAATATATAATGGCTTTACTTTTAGATAAAAATAAAGAATGTCTTACTATTGAAATGAAGCTCTTTGATGAAAGTGACAGGATGGACTCTGAAATGCCTTGGAAATTTGTAAAATGTCCAAAGCAAAGTATTGGTCAATTAAAATGGAATTGAGATGATCCAGTTAAGTGTGTAATTTAAAAAGAAGGAAATAACAAACAAATACATTTAAAAAGAATTTGAAAAAGGTTGGTTAATATGATATTGGTATTTGTACTATCGAATACCTAGTTGACAATAGGTGGTGAGTTATGTTAGTGTTCTGGAGTGAAGGATATAAAACCTTCTCATTTAATTTACTAATATTTTGACAAGTTTAGGTACCTAACGTTGGAGTGGTTCAGTCTGAAACAATTCATATTTTAAAAAGAAAGATTGCAGAGAATTTAGAGTGCAGAAGAAAACTATTAGGAAGGTTGTAATACGTTCAAATATTTGTAATGGATTTACAGAGTGTGTGAAATTGAAGTCTGTTTATTTTAAAAAGGCATAGTATTATTCATTCGGTGGTTGGAGACGAAGTAATATTTTCCAGCAGTGATAACCACAGCATTTAGAAGAAACAATACGAATGCTATACTAAAGTTCTTATACTATAATTTAAATATTACACCATTAATATTTCTCTTTATTTTTGTGACCCATACCCCTAAATATGAGACGTAAATGTAGTGGCACTCTCGTTCTTCAAACAAAAGTGAACAGCCTCAAACCTAGATTGGAGCAAACACTATGTTATGTTATGTTATGCAGTCTTATAGCGCGCACAGCTGCCCCTGCAAAGGGGCGTCCCAGTGCTAATATCAAACAGAACGGGAGGCAATATTAACCATGCAGAGTCATATCTCCAATAAAGAAGTTGCCAATGAATACAAGCATAATGTCTGTGGCTGTACAGCAGTGACAGCAGCCAGTACCATTACATTTAGTGCATGGCTCTTGTTATTGGAGAATTAAAAGCTGCATCAGTTTCACTTCTCATCATCATTCACAGATGCGGTATTTCCTTCACACCTCCCATGTTTCCCGTAATTCTTGTACGGTAGTGAAGCAGGAACAATGTCAGATAGCCCAGTTACAATGGGTGGGTGTAACTCGCATAATTTGCAGGAGGGTAGTCATGCAAAATGACAGCAAAATTATGTCAGATTACACAGAGCTATGCAAGAAGCATAACTCAGCATTTAGCTCTTGCAAATGTAATGGGCCCTAGGATTCATTCAGCGCTAAGAAAATAGCGCTAAATGCAACCCAGCATGAACAGCAGCAGCCAGCGTCCACTCGCACCTTGGTCTTGTACTCTTGCAAAAGGCAGTTTTTGCCCCAAATTGCTCTGAGTTATGTGAGTGGGCATAATCAAGTAATTTTCGGCGATTGTGCGTCACAGTAACGCTAAAATTACCAAAATTGCTCAGACTACTCTGGCATAATTAAATTTCAAGGACCAATTTTTCATGTATATTACCTTGTAGGACGTGGGCCAGAACGTTTTGTTCGAATAAAAGTGTAGAAAAACCATTCTTCACCTACACAAATGAGAGAGGTAAAAGCTGAAAAATTAGTAATGAATATCCCAATCTGGGAATCCCAGAAGGGTGTAAATACTGCCCTCACCCATTCAATGAGTGGTATGCTTCATCATAGGGCCGCTGCGACTCCCTGGTGCAGGCCAACACCCAGGGACGAGCGCTGAGAAAAACAGAATATAGAAAAGAAAGAAAGAAATAATTCAGTAGTGATCCCTCGCACAGAGAAAAAATATATGAAAACTGTCTAAGTGGGTATCCGCTGTCTTTAATATGGATTCCACTTGGCAGGGTTAAAATTTCAAAAAGCAGGGTATATGGACAAGCAATAACGCCATTACCCTATCTGCTGTATCAACATGTTTCTTCCATAAATTACTGCCGTAGTGGGTCGATGACATTCGTCAGGACACGGATCCCTAGAAAAAGTTTTTATACGTACTCTCCTAATTTTTTCACTATTTGGTAGGGGACTACTAAGGAGCCTATATTGCCCTCATTGTAGACACACCATCTGTGTACCTATAAGAGAATGGTAGACATCAAAGTTAGCCAGTGTTAATATTTCAGCTCATACCCCGCTCTTGTAGTGGCAGCACCAACCCACCTCTCAAGGTAGGTTATTTGATCATGTGCCCGTACAACTTACAATATGTGGGCGAATTAAAATCTGAATACTTGAACATTTGAGCAATATTAGATGTGGGAAGACAATGACCAAACTCACCACACACTATGCAAAGATGAAGCCTAAAATGGGCGGTCATAGACAAACCGTTCATGTCTGCATCGACAAGGGATAAAACCAAATTGCTCTTTTTATGGGAACAAACATGGGTACATAGACTGGGGAGTGCCGAGAAGGGACTGAATGATGCTATTCCTTGGTATCATCTACTCAGCTTGGGATGATGCTTTAGTAGCTTATTCGTAAGCTACATGGGGAGACAACTACTGATTGTAATACAGCCTGAGACTAATTGAAAGGGCAATAGAGAGACATTCTGCATCCTCGAAGGGAAACCAGCACCACTGAGGGATTTTCTATATTCTGTTTTTCTCAGCGCTCCTCCCTGGATGTTGGCCTGCACCAGGGAGTCTCAGCGGCCCTGTGATAAAGCACACCACTCATTGAGTGGGTGAGGGAAGTATTTACACCCTTTTGGGATTCCCAGATTGGCATAGTCAATACTCCTTTTTTCATTTTTCAGTTTTTCCCTCTCTCATTTGTGTAGGTGAAGAATGTTTTTTCTACACTTTTATTTGAACAAAACGTTCTGAAGTAGGAGGGGACTGGTTGGCCCACGTCCTGCAAGGTAATATACATGAAAAATTGGTCCATGGGTTACCTTTAGTTACTAGTCTTTCTCGAGCAGTGAGTACTATAGTGATTGGGAGAACGAGGGAAGGCTCAATCTCTCTTCCCTTTTTTCTGTGGTGTGAATAATTAAATTTCACCCAGGCCTACCAGTTAATAAATAGTTTTACTCCTCTCCTTGCATTCCAGTAGTTTCTTGATGTCCTCCCTCTCAGGCCCCCACACACTGAAATAAATCTTGCCTGCAACCTAGTGACAGAAGTGAATTGGATCCCCAAATCAGTTCAGAATAGTTATTCTCTTTATATCAGTGCAGGGTGTTTCGAACACACATATATAAAATTCACTGAAAAAAGTTTAAGTAAAATATATTTAGGTGGATATCTAAGTGACAACATTAACGTTTTGAACTAAAAGAAACACAGAAATTCACCAGTTGTATTTAGCAGAGCTAACTATAACTTGCACCCCTGCCATGCACTGCATATGACCTCTCAGACTACATCACTTATGGCATGTTATATGACATCATTTATGACATCACTGATGACATCTCAAATTACATCACTGTTGACATCACTGACGACATCACCCAATGAATTTGTTAGTTTGATTTATAGTTTACATAGTGGTGCGCATTTCTTTATTTAATTATGTGCAGTCTGTGTCCAGGAAATGGGTTTGTGTTTAGAAAACGCATGTGCTCCTGATGTTTCATATCCGTGTACAGGAACTGAACATGTAATACATTTTTACATTAAAGAGTAACTCTGTGTGCAGGTGACAGTTGACAACTTGTGTTCAGCATGTCCTGCACAAGATTTTAGGTTCTGTAGAAAAAGTTTGCAACAGGACAAAGATCCTACATAGAACGTACTAAGCATTGTAAATAGCCTTAAGTTATTCTACACAATCACCTCAGCGTGACAGTTTCTACATAACATAGAACACTGTGCACCAGGTATTGAGCTATGTACATGTGCTTGTTTTGTTTCAGAAGATGGTTTATCTGTAAAGCTTTCACCACAGAATGAAGGCTGCAGGTAGCATAATCTTCAGTGCCTTCAGACGCTGCTTATTTTAAGTGAATATTGTCTTTTTTGCCAAGTGCTGCATAGAGTGCACACTGTTCTTAGTAGATACTTTTTAATGCTCTATAGTGTATTTCTCATTGGAGTTTCACTGTCTGCAAAAAGTGAGGTACAGAGTAAACTATTTCTATAGAGTAGATGTGTTTACAGTACTGGTGTTTGATCCAGATAAAAGCTAGATACAAATTGAACACCTTATGCAATGAGGATTTTCCATATATCTGTGGTTTATTGTTAAAGTGGACTGCACTACCTGTGAAGTGTATGGTATAAGGTCGATGTTGTACATAACCCATGCTTTCTAAACCTAAGGGAGTTGCTTATGTGATGGCATTGATGATGCCTCATATTCTTCTGAGCTATTTTGTACTTACTTTCAGGCCTCTAATGACATACTAATTTATAGAGCAACATGAGCAAACACAAAGCTTGGGAGATGTCATCAGTGATGTATCAATGATGTGATTTGAGATGTCAACAGTGATGTCATTAATGATGTCATAGACCATGTCGTGAGTGATGTAATATGTGAGGTCAAATGCAGAGCACCGCGAAGGCACAAGCTATAGTTAGCTCTACTAAGTATAACTGGTGAATATAAAGTTTCCTAGCTATTGTGAAGGAAAGTTTCAATTCTATTAAGGTTGCGGAGGTGAGGATTATGCCTGTCTCTTCCCTACTTTATTGCTCAGCAGCCTTAAGAGAACAAGTAACAAAAAGACTACAAATACCATGCATCTTTGAAATGTTCGCAAAACAACTATAGAGGCTGACCCATATAAACAATATCAAAGGACAGCACTTCCTCTTTCTTCAGGGGAAACAGCAGATCCCGCTTTTCCATTAGTAATCTTGTTTCTGCTCAGATCCTGCAAAAACAAAAGGAGTGAGCCTCAGAAAAAGGAAACATATGGTATCCCGGTAACAACGATAAAGAGGCAGGTTAAGCAACCAACAGGAACATAGATACACCAAGCATAAGAACCGTATTTAAAATTACCCCGTAACCCTCCTGAGTTATGATATTTATCCAACATGTATACTGCAAACTGCCAGGGAGGGACTGAAAACAAATACATTGGGTGGGATAATCCTCCACTTTGCGTCCTTATTAGAATTGAAACTTTCCTTTACGATAGCTAGGAAATTTTAGAATGTATGTCAGAACCGTAGGCTCGGATTATGCTACTTCAAAGCTGATCGACCACCAGCTAAGCCATGCCCAACATGGTTTTAAAATAGAAGGCCTTAAAGATAGAATCCGAGGACCAGTCTGCTGCTCTAAGAATGTCTTCTACTCGACCTCCAAGGGCGAAGGCTTTGGAAGCCATAGCTCCCCTTGGTGAATGTGCCCCGAAGGACTTTATATCAATACCAGCTTCCTGGAGCATCCATCTCACCCAGCGGGCAGTCGTGGTGGCTGACACAGCTTTAAAAGGCTTCTTGAGCGAAATAAGAAGTTGAAATACCCCTGGAGGTCTGTATTCTTCAATCATCATTTCATTTGCCCCAAGGCAGTGAACCAAACACAACTTTGGATGATCCAGAAAAGCCGGGCAGTGAACCACCCTAGTGTTAGACTTTTTACGTTTAGCGACAGTGAATGACACCCTGTCCGGTGTGAATACCCGTGTGGATAACCTCCCTCAAAGGCCCGGACATCCGATACCTGTTTACAAGAGATAAGACAAAGGAGCATCATTAGCTTACCTGTTAACTCCTCACAGGAAATATAAGAATTGTCCTGCCAAGATTGCAGTAAACGTAGCACTGAATTCACATCCCACAAGGAGGAATACTTGGGCAGAGGCAGAAAGGCGTATGCCTCTCAACAATCGACATACCATAGGGTGCTCCCCTACAGGGGCCTCCTGACTGGGCATGTGACCTGCTGATATCGCCGATCAACTCGCATTAATCGACTGATAGGCTAAACCCTTGTCAACTAACTCCAACAGGTAGTTGACTACGTGGACCGAATCGGCCCCCACAGGATCCAAACCCTGTCGCAAACACCCGCATGTCCACTTCATCCAGGAAGATCTATACCGCTTGACTGTAGAGTCTGCCCATGCCTTCTTGATAAGGGAGGAAACCCTCTCCAAAATGCCTGGGACTTCCGAACATCCTCTGTAATCCTCCCACCACTAAGGTGGAGGCTTCCCTCTAGAACCAGAGGGTGCAAGTTGCCCCAAGCATCTGTCAACAGAAGAGGTGTCTGGGGAAGTTGGATTTGAAAATCCATAGAAAGTTCCAGAAGAACTGGATACCAAACTTGAGATTTCCAGGGCGGTGTCACCAGTCTGACCTCTGCCTTCCGTCTCCGAACCAGAGCCGTGAGCCTGGGTATCATGGCAAATGGGGGACAGGCATACCCCCGAAACAGGCTCGAATCTTGCAGGAAGGCATGCGATGCTTCAGCCAGAGGGTCCGGGCGCCAGCTGAAAACTTGGGGAATCTGGAAGTTGAGGCGAGACACGAAGAGATCCACTTTGCAAGGACCCCATCGGGTCATCAGAATCTGAAAGATTGTTGAATCCAGTTTCCATGCGCTGTAGTCCTAAAGGTGTCTGGAGTGCCAGTCCGCTGTCTGATTGAGAGACCCTGGAAGGTACTCCGCCGTGACTGTTAGTCTGTGAGTCAAGCAGTAGTTCCAGAAGTCTTCGGCCAAATCCGCCAGGTGCTTGGAGTGCATGCCCCCTAGCCTGTTGATATATCTCACTGCCAAGAAATTGTCAATCTTAAATAGAATGTTGGCTGTCAGACTTCGAATTGCAAATGATCCGGCCAGAAGCTCTAAGCAGTTGATGTGTAGTGATTGCTCGTGCTCAGACCAGTGCCCCCCTGAAGTAAGATCACCACAGCGGGCGCACCAACCTTGGTGACTGGCATCTGACTCAATCACCAGGTCTGGGGCTGAACCAAAAATAGCCCTTCCATTCCAGGCCTGCATATGCTCTAGCCACCAATGGAGCTCCATGAGCGCATCATGAGAAAATGATATCCCCTGAGTGTAGGAGAGTACACCCTGTAATACAACAGCCCTGAAAAGATCGCCTGTATTGAAGATGACAGAAGACCGCCGATTCGAGCTAGGCGAAGTAGTGAGAACCTTTCTCTATCCAGGGTCCCCCTAATTTCTCAGCAAATCAAATGCCTCTTTTGCTGGGGCAAGCCCAAGAAGGTCAACTTTTGTGCCGGCACATAAACCGATTTCTGGTCGTTCAAGAGGAAACCCAGATTCTGAAGGAGACTCTGAGTCAGATGAAGTTGAGAAATCAAGGAGCTCTCCACCTGGTGCATCAAAAGAATGTTGACCAGGTATACTATGAGGCGCACGCCTTTAGCTTGGAGCCATTCCATGGCTGGCCTCAACTCCTTGGTGAAACACCAAGGAGCCGATGACAGACCGAACGGTAGACAAGTGAACACGTATATGAGTTCGCCCCATTGAAACTGCAGGAATCATCTGTGGGGTGGAAATATAGGGACTGAAAGGTAGGAGTACTTCAGGTCGAGCCGAACCAACCAGTCGTTTTGTAGGAGCACATCCATGAGCAGGTGAATACCTTCCATTCTGAAGTGGCGATTCACCACCCAATGGTTGAAATCTTGTAGGTTGATAACCGGCCTGAACACCATGTCCTTCATCTCGACAAGAAAGATATTGCTTAAGAAACCTTCGAGATGAAGGGATGTGCTCGCAATGGCCCCCTTTCGCAGGAGATCCTGCATCTCTCTGTCTACCACCTACGCCTTCTTTTGGGAGAAAACTAGAGGTGTGGGGCGAGAAAGTTGGTGCGGATTTCCATGGAACTCTATATGCAAGCCCATCACCCTTTGTAAAACCCAGGCATCCCCTGTAATTGCTGCCCAATTGTGTCTAAACCACTGCAGTCTTCCCTCTACCTCTGATAGGAACAAAGGGGTAATGCTAACCGGTGGGTCCACCAGGTGCATTGTTGGTTCCTTGGGGTTGCCTCTTCTTCTCCGCAATCTCTGCTGTGGCCTCTCGACAGGTAAAATCCTCCAAACTTCCATTGGTCCTGCCATTGCATGGATCTTGCGGTCTGAGACTTGTGGGGGTTGGCGCTGGAAGGACATCCGGAAGAGCGCCCCTTACCTATTCTGGCCCCTCCAAAAATGTGTTGGCTGAACACTTTCTTAATCGATTGCTGTGCCTTGTCCAAAGAGGAGAAGGAATTCACAAAGCGAGATCATTCTTTAATAAATGGATCACCAAACAGACCTCCGTTTGCTACAGACCCGGCCTCAGTAGAGGCCAACTCGCCAAGTCAAGGCTCAATCTTAATTAATAACGAAACATAGGGCCCTCTGTGCCCATCCCGAGAGGATCGCGGGGTCTATCAAATGGCCTGTATCCTTGGCATCCTCCGCCTTGTCCAATATCTTGGTGAGTGGCCCAAGCATATCCAAAACCTTATCTTGGCAAGACCGCCAAAAACGGTCCAGACCCTTCTTAGGATCCTTGATAAACTTACTGATAAAAGTGGCCATTCTGGCATCAATTTCTAGGGAGCAAGCCACTTTATTTGGCAGGGATGGCCTGGGGCACTCCCTAAGGTAACCACGGGCCTCCTGGTCCATTAGCTTACAAATTCGGCTAGCTACATAAGACGCCACGAGGGGCTCCGGGATCCAGTCCGCCGAGTGGGGATGGTATATATCCTCCGGGTTCAGTATACCCGAGTCCTGGGTTTGGGGAACATCCAGATGGGATTTCTTGGCACCGCCTTCCGGTTGCCAGGATCTGCTCAGACCAGGCTCGTTATCTGAGTCTCCTTCTGTGATGTCCGTGTCTTCCCCAGGACCATCATCTGCCCCAGCTTGTGACCAGGAATCATCATTGGGGGTCCCCTCCGGCTGGGAATCCTCAAGCACCTCACTTGAATCCAGGCATCTCTTAAGAAATGCCTGGCGCAGCCTCTCAAAGGCATCTGGCCTTGGCTTTGCACTTGGAGGGGCCCTTCCTGTCAACCCTGGGTTTCCCCCAGTCTCCCTCAGTAGAGGAGACCACCCTGCGCTGAACCGTGAATTCAATAATACAGCGGCTCCAGGGTTCTAGGGCTGAGGATACCGCCCTCTCTGGGATGCGTCAATAGCATCCACCAGACCCATGTGAGTGGGGAGAAGAGGATGTTCCTCCTCTGCGGGTTCCTATGAGTCTAGTTCAACCACCATGGTAAAGAGGATAAAGAATCAACTCTATCCGCACTAGAAAGCGAAGGTGTCGCGCCCCCAAAGCGCCTCAAACAGTAAATATATTATAAGTTATGTGGGAAAAATATGAGCCAAGACTTGCACGAAAGATATATAGCAATACTTCAATTGAATGCACCAAAGCTCAGTGGGAGAACCGCTGCACGGGAGCAATAAACAATGATGCAATCAAAGGGGAAAGAGCCCCCATCTCCTGCCTTTGTTTTTAAGGGGAGTGGGTAAAAGTGCCCTCCCCTCCTCAAGCCTTATTAGGCCCAGGGGACCGCATCTCCTAAGGCCATTTTTTAAAGGGTAGGGACTCCATGCAGCCCCCAGAGCCTTTAAAGTCCCTGGGGACCCCATCCCCCAAGAATGTGTTTTTTTAAGGTGAGGGGGCAAATTGCCCTATGTATTTTCAAGAGTCAGGGGCCTCTAGGCCCCCACCAGAGCCTTATTAGGCCCTAGGGCTCATTCCCCAGAGGACTTTTTTTTTAAAGAGGAGGGAGACTGTGATATGTGCATACAAAGTAAGGTGAAGCTGCCTGTTACAGCTGCAGCTGTCAACTCATGAAATCTTGGTGGGTGATGATGTAATGGAATGTGGGCGGCCAGTGAGGCAGTTGGCAGTTAGTGAGACAGAGCTGTTTGTCCACCATTGTGTCTGTATGAGACCTTCTTGTTTGGATAATAAATAGTTTGTCATCTACACTGCGAGTCCTGCAATCTTTCACATGCAGCTTGTGACAGGGACCCTGAGGCCAAAAATTACAAAAGGTAAATGGGTTCCCTGCGATTCCTCTCCCGAGTCTATTTAGTCCCTGGGGACCGCATCCCTCAGGGCCAGTCCTTAAAATAAAGGGGAGAGGGCTGCAGGGCCCCCTCCCAAGCTGTAATTGGCCCTTGAATCCCTATCACCCAGGTATCCCCCTGTAGCCATACACTTGTAGGGACTCCGAAGCCTCTGCTAGCTCCCCGTATGCAGAGTAGGCTTTCCTGGACATTGCTAGTGAGCAGACCCCAGAGGATGAGGTTACTGGGGCCATAGAAGGATTGGGGAAGGGGGCCATGCAGGCCTCTCCCCTTAAATTGCAAATAGCGGGGCTTCGGAATGAGGTCCTCAGGACCTTTGGAAGGCCCTTTTTTTCGAGCATTTTGGCTCCTTGGTGGACTCCCCAGGGTCTATAATGGCTCAGGGAGGAGAATCACCCCCTCCTCTTTATTTTATATATATATCTATAGATACTACTCAGTCGTGATCCCAGCTGTGTTGTTACAGTTAGTTCAGCATTTCCATAGGAAAAGCAATTTCTGTGTCGCTAATAACTTTAGTCTCCTTTAAATACTCTCCACAAAACATTTTTAAATTATATTTTCTAAAGTTGTAAGAAGAGTTTCCTTAAGGCTGTAAACAGTGGTATTGGGAAAGGGGAAATTGGTCAAGGTGCGGTGGGGGATCGCATCGATGGAGTAAGGACGTCGATCAGTTCGTCTCCAGTCGTATAAATTACGCTGTGCCCCGGATTGCCTTATTCATTCAGCCAACTCTTGCCATGCATACGGGCCTGAATATCACGTTCCATGGATGGTCTGGGCACCACCGTCATGGTTTATATCTACTGAATAACGGGATTTGTCCTTAGTTGGTCCTTGCCACTTTACGGGCATTGGTGTAACCAGGTTTTGGACTCCAATAGAGCATTGCAAGATTGATGAGGGTCACTTCACCTGTCCCCTTGTCCTGAGGAAGATCTGCATGGCTGAGGTATTAAAATCCCTCGGTTGCCGATAAGCCGGATCGAAACGTTGACGCTATCCCCCACCGCACCTGGACCAATTGTAACTCTCCTTACAACTTTAGAATATATAATTCAAATGAATAATTTGCTTGTGGCCAGGTTGCATCTAACTGTTTATTGGATATCAGTTCTGTACAGTCTTGTAAATTCATGCCTTTTACTTTTCTACACACTTTGAGCTCTCTTGACTCCTTTATATACACTTGAGTACTCTTTCTTACACGTTCCCTAGAACATTCTGCTACCTTCTTGGCCCTCTAGTGATTGTTCCTTTAAATTACTAAATAAATACATTGTAATAATACCTAGTGGTTTTCTGCACATTTGTTTGTTTTAATTATTTTCCCGATTTACAGACGTTTGTGAGCTGATTAATGTAAGCTCAAATAAGTTGATAATTCTGCTAAACTAACTCTTCCTTGAATAACTGGTCCAGGACCATTGTTTCTTTATAATAATGTCATATAAAACAAGACAGTGATCAAAAGTACTCCTACTATGCAAACCCTACTCTAAGTGACCGATTCCAATCCTGGAAAAAGGCTGGACAAATCGTTGTATGGAGCGTTTTTCCCGTACAACTCGTACCCAGTAAACTTTTCTTACAACCTAGGAAGTACGATTCATACAGAAAGCCTCTTTCCATACAAATCGTACAAAAGACCATACAGCTAAAATAACCCAACGATTCTGATCCGAAACAGCTTGCACGCGACGTCTGTATGTATTTAAGCAGCGGTTTTCAGCCCAGCAAGTACGATTCGTCCCTACGGCACTCCGTACGGTTCTTTTCTTACGGGAGCCAAAAACAGCTGTAAAAGCAGAGTCCCCAGGGGTACGAGTCATACAGGCATACACCCCTGTGTGTTGTGTATGTACTGTGCGTACCCCAACATCGCGTACCACAACATCGCATACCCCAACATCGCGTACCCCAACATCGTGTACCCCAACATCGCATACCCCAACATCGCATACCCCAACATCACGTATGTATGGTGCATACCCCAACATCGCATACCCCAACATCGCATACCCCAACATCGCGTACCCCAACAT
Organism: Triturus cristatus; assembly: GCF_964204655.1. Classification (NCBI taxonomy): domain Eukaryota; kingdom Metazoa; phylum Chordata; class Amphibia; order Caudata; family Salamandridae; genus Triturus; species Triturus cristatus. The sequence goes on along the minus strand of NC_140590.1, from coordinate 1,651,844,733 downwards.
CGCATATGTATGCACCGTACATACGCGATGTTGGGGTACACGATGTTGGGGTATGCGATGTTGGGGTACGCGACGTTGGGGTTTGCGATGGGGTACGCGATGTTGGGGTACGCGATGTTGGGGTATGCGATGTTGGGGTATGCGATGTTGGGGTACGCACCGTACATACACAATGCACGGGGGTGTATGCCTGTACGACTCGTACCCCTGTACGACTCGCACCCCGGGAACAACTTTTCCCGGGATACGAGTCGTACAAAGTTCGCTTCGTAGCGGGTAATGGCATTCCCCGTGTACGGGACGTTTTCCGTACAAATCGTAGATCGAAAAGCCGGTCTGGATTGTACTAGTACGGTTGGACTGCATTTTTACAATTTGTACGGAAAAGTGTCCGTGTCCGTCTGGTCCAACTTTGCCCGATCCGATTTGTAAGGATCGGGTCGATCCGTACAAATCGGATCAGGAAAAGTTGTATTTTTCCCGTACGAATCGTACTTCAGGATCAGAATCGGCCCCTAAGTGTACCTAGAGGTTATTTAGGTGTAGAGCCACGAATCCCCCAAGGGACGATCCAACCCCATTGCCTGGTGAGAGAGAACGAAGGACCCCGTCATGGTCACAAACTGGACACCCCTCACAAGATGTCAGACCACTGCGGCGTGAATTCTCAGCATGCACGGACCTCTGGTGGCAGCTAGAGTGCCTCCTCTGCTAATCTATTGGGATGCTCATCTTTTATAATAGAAAGCAGCTTTGCGATGTGGATGTTATGGATATGCAGCTAGCCCTATCACCCCATGGATGAAGATAGAGATGACAATTGTACATAGTGCAAAAAGAGATCTTGTACATGATGTTCAGGGAATTGTGATAATGTTGTACGAAGCTAGATGTGTAAACAAGTTCAGTTTCAGGGAAACTAATCCAACATTGCCACACACACAAATATGTGCAAAAGGTTACTGCTGAAAAATAGGACAATGTAAGAAATAAGCTGCTTTGCTACATGGGGCTAACTCGAGGATATAATATGGGCTGTAGGCTGACCTCACCCTGTGGCCGGGGCAGCAGTCAGGTCTCCCATAGGACAGTATGCATGGGTGACTTGACCAAGAGGAGCGAGCGGAAGAACAGTGTGACAACTGCCGGCAAGGTATACCAATTGGATCGGTGGGCCAATCGTGGAGGACCTAGTGCCAGTTGGGGAAGCAGGGTGGTCACTCCACGGTGGCTGGTGTGCCTGGGCCGTGGCCACCTGAGGGAAGTCCTGGTATTATCTTGGGGCAAGTCCTGATTCCAGCCAGAAACGCCAGGGCACCCAACAGCTCTCTCGCCAAAGTCTGTGGGGGCCTACATTAATAGTACTGTGGTGGCTGCTGCAATGTCCTGCAGCCACATGGCGGTCTGACCCGGTTTCGGTGCGGAGCGACCCAGTCCCTGGCAAGCAAATTGGAAACTACCCTAGGGAAACACACAGGAACATTTGAGCCCATCCTCCAAGCTGTACAGGACACTAAATCCACACTGTAAATGAATATAGACACAGTTGCCATTTAAGTGAAATTGGTACGTGTGGTTTATACAAAACTGTCTGACTGAGTGGATAACATGGAACCCGCAATAACTTAACTGCGATCTACATTCTCATATGTGCATCACCACCTATGGGACCTACAGATGGAAGTCAAGGAGTTGAAATGGTGGCCAGAGGACATGGAAGCCAAATCTAGACGGAACAATATCCACCTCCTGGGCATGTCGGAAAAGATGAAGGACTAAATATGGAACTCTTCCTTGAAAACTGCTTAATGGATATGGTACTGGCTGGGAAGCTCCCAAAATTCTTCTCCATTGGGCTCAGTGCATCGCCTGACAGGCCACCCACCACTGCTGGGAACAGCCCCATGTCTAGTGATAGTTAGACTGCTTAATTACAATGATAGGGACCTCATCCTGCAACTGTTCTATACTAAAGGCCCCTGGAAGAATGAAAATGCAACAATCATGGACTATACGGACTACACAGTGGAAGTCCAAAAATGATGCAATTCTTTCCGAGCAGTGAGGCACTGAGGAAGATGGGCCTGAAATATGCCCTCCTCTTCCACCAAAGATTATGTGCAGTGGAAGGAGACATAACACAATATTTCACGACCCCAGAGAAGGTGTGGACATGGTTACAATCTAAAGGGGCCCTTATCCCATCTGATGAAGGTCCAGCGCCTGAGGGCTGGGCATGGGCAAGATATAATAAGCAACGTGGGAGAACATCTCGCAGCTGCCCAGCGGAGGGTAAAGCAGTTAGAGCAAGGGCTAGGGTAGTAGCAGAGGTTCTATAGCACAGTCAAAACCCCTTCACCATTCTGCAGTCAGATCATGGCTTGGACTCAGACCCAGACACAGATACATCTGGAGCCTCGTCGGGGTCCCATCACTGTGCCTCACACCTGACACCAAGACTGGCCGATGCCCTGGGTTTAGAGCAGGATGCAGATTCCCAAACAGTGTATTGGGGATGAGCCAAGGACTAACGCAACAAATGCAGGTAACAAAGATGTAGGCTGGCAGGGAAGACTACACAAAGATGAGGGGCCTGTGCCACAGAAACAAGATGAGGCCAGATGATATGCTTAGAGGCTCTCTATGTGACAATACAATGTACTTTAAGTTTGAATGTTTTGGTTTTGAGTTACATATTGTGTATGGCGGGGCTCACACAATTCACCATGCCTGGGGGGTTGGAGGGTTAGGTAATACCGGGCAATATACAGTTTGTAATGGGTTGCACATGGTACATCACGGAATTGTTGTATCACTGGCCCGAGGTCCGACAAGACACACTGGCACAGGGGTAGATGGGATATATGTACGCAATTGGCTGTCTACCAGGCACCGCCATACAGACAACTGGGTCCACTTACTCACCTGAAGAATGGCACAGAGTAGTGGAGCACATGCCCCCTCATATAATGTTTTGACATGGAATATTTGAGGTATGGTTACTTCTAAAACACGCCATGCTGTCTACACATATCTAAGAAAATTACACATTCAGATTGCAGATGTACAGGAGACCCATTTGATACAGACAGAACTTAGTAAACTCTGTAGGACGCGGCCGGGACAGCTATATGGTGTGAACTACTCGGCTTCTGCTCATGGAGTGTTGACCTGGGTGACCCCGGGGGTACCTTTTTGGATAGATGTAAAATAGATCTGGATGGCAGGTATGTGAGGGTGAAGGGGTGATTAGATGGAGATTCCCTGACACTTATGATGATATATGCCCCAAATGTGAACCATACTGACTTCCTGGGCCTACTGTGTGTGGGGGTGCATTTTAGCTGTGTTATGGATCTGGAGCTGTATCACTCCACTATCCGAATGCCCAACACATCATGTCTCATGGTAACACAACACCTCCAAGGCTGGGATGAAAGCAGATAAGTTCATGAAGTGTGGAGGACCATGCACCTCACTGAGCATGAATGTTCATGCTATTCGGTGGTGCACCAGCTGCATACAAGAATAGACATGTTTTTCTGTGGGATGGAGTTGTGCGCTAAGATAATTGCTTCTGAATATCTGGCCTGCACAATCTCGGATAATTACCCACTTGCTGTTACACGGCTTGGCTTCTGTGGGAAGAAACAGAAGGACCACCTATAGGAGCCATTGAAACCCAGGAGGGTGGAGTGGTCAACACTCAGGTGAGCATTAAAACAGCATTTGCGGACTACTACTCCACATTATATAAGGATCACATACCGGGTTATTACACATGTGCAAAGGCTTATGAGCAAGGGGTCAGGCTACCCAAACTAAACAAATTTCAATGTCAGGAACTCGAAAAGCCACTACATATTTATGAGATTCATGCAGCATTCCATCATATGGCATTATATAAAAATGTTTGGTCAGATTGTATGCCCAATGGCACCTACAATACACAGGTGATGTCAAAACTCCAATTGGTTTATAATGAGGCTAGGAGGACTGAGGGTATCCTACCAGACTGCATGAAGGAAGCATTTATAGTAGTAATACCTAAGCCAGGGGAGCACCCCTTGGATGTACAATCTTATTGCCACTATCACTCCCAAATATAAATGAACATTTATCGGGTAAGTTACTAGCGAATAGGTTACTGCCTCTTATGAGTACATGGGTCCATGCATACCCAAATGGTTTGATACCGGGAATAAGCACCTTCCTCAATGTCTGCCACCTCTCGAGCTGATGAAAGATGGCGAGGTGCCTTCAGAGGACTGCCTGGCGGTGTCCCTGGACACTGAAAAGGCGTTTGATACATTAGGCTGTTTGTACCTCCTTGAGGTCCTGTTGGCCATGGGATTTGGTCCAATATCCTCAGATAGAGCAAAACATTTTACCATAAGCCGTCGGGCAGAGTTAAAATGGGGCAGATGATCTCAGATCAGTTCAGTATACAGAAGGGCATGAGGCTGGATTGCCTGCCTTTGCCACTGATCTTTTTATTGGTAATGGAACCCCTAGTGCGCACTTCGAGTGTGGGCTGGAAACTGGAGCGGGCAAGCATTCGGGAGATGGCACGTGCTATCCTTATATGCGGATGATGTGCTGATTTACTTGTAACATGCTGATGACTCAATGTCATCCATTATGGAGACATTGTAGTCATTTTGAAAGGCATCGAGACTCAGGGTGAATTGGTATAAACCGGGCCTGTTTCCCATGATGCCCGTACAGCCCTCAAAGAGAGACAGGAACTTACATGACATGAATGGTAATACAACACATTTAGGTATCTGGGCATTTACATTTATCGCGCTAATGCAGACATAATAGATGGCAACCTGGGTAGGACATATATCAATCAGATAGTCAATGGGACTCTAGAAGTCCCTGCCGCTTTCTCTGATGGGTAGGGTGGTGATAGCCAAGATGCTTATTCTCCCTAAGCTACTGTGCTTCTTTGTCATGTTGCCAGTGCTCCTCCCTTCCTCATTCTTTAAGGCCTCCACTAGTGCATTTTCAGATTTGATATGGGGTAATAGCAGAAGACGGGCGGCCCTCTACAAAGCACAATGCCTGTTGAGAGAGGGTGGCATGGGTGCCCCAACTATGACCTACTTTGCGCTGCGGCACAGCTTCAGTGGCAGATTTGGTGGCTGGGAGAGGATACCTATGCGGGAAGGATAGATATGGAGGCAAGCCTCAGTGGCAGATCGGGGCTGTGCTGGCTGCTGCATCCAACCACACAGACAGAAGACGATACCGCATTTGTAAGTACTACAAAGAAATGCTGGACTCAATGCTGTTGTCTCTTGACTCTAATGTTATTCTTGCCCTCTCTGTGGAACCTTGCTATGATGTCATCCTACAGAATGTTTGGAGTCAAATGTTCACAGTTGACTGGGCTGAGCTGCCTGCTGGCTGCTCCTGGTGGGATCTTGTTCTAATCTTCTGGTCTACTGTACCATCTTGAATAAAACTACTTGAAACCTATCTTGAGTACCTGACTCAATCACTACAAATACCTATAGAAGAGTGGATCTCCATCTCCATATGCACAGGAATTCAAGATATGGACTCTCTCTGAGCTGTACGAGACCCAGTTGGTGCACAAGGTGAGACCCTGGAGGGAAGCATGAGTAACTTGAGTTGGAGATTTATATGATGAGACAAGGTTGCAAACATAGAGTTGCAAGATACATGTGGTTTGAGTGCAGGGCACTTTCTTACATACAGTGCTATAGCACATGCGGTTGAAACCCAGTGGGGCCAGGGGAGCGAGGAGCCGCAGATGTCGGTCCTGCTACAGGGTGTCCTGCCACACAGCATGGCCTTGGGGGACGTCACAGCTCAGTACAACCTCTTCATGGAGCAAGCCTTCACAGATCACCCATTACCCAAGACTTCATGGGAGGAGGACTTGGGGTGGGACGTCACCGATGATCAATGGCATACAATTAGGGAGTTAAGTGAGTGTTGATAAATCAGAGATTTCAATACATGCCATTCAATCATCTTCACCAAACATATAGCACTCCAAACCACTTAAAATGCACGCACGGGGATTTCCTCTGACTGTCCAAGATGCCGACAGACAGAGGTGGAATTTTATCATATGGTTTGGGCGTGCCCAGTGTTAATCCCGGCATGGGAGAGGGTGACTGAAAGACCCCCACACAGCCACTTAACACTTATGCGACTAACTGTAAACGTTGATGAACAATGAGCCATGCTAAATGTAAATTCATGTATTTGTGGGAATTCAGTGGAGTGGTAAAGGCTCCACTCCACTACACCGTACTATGTTAATGTTGAAAATAAATAAATATATATAACAAAATGTCAAAGGTTGTGCGATGTTGCTTCCACCACTCCTGGCGTTTTGATGAAAAACATCACATATAATGGCTTTGGAGACATTGCTGAGGTCGCAGTTGGGTTTCCTGTATGTCAGATTGAGCATCCCTGGAGGTACAGCCTAGCCTTGTCTCCCACATTTATTATTAAACCTGAAAGTCTTCAGTCACTAAGGCCAGGATGGTCAAAGCTATTTAGAATTTCTTAACAGGCAGAATCGCTATTTCGACCCATTAGGAAATGCTAACTGGCCTTTTCAGATGTACAAAAGGCCAAAACCGGTCGCAATTTGCAATTTCTAACTGCGCCCTTAGTTTAGGATTCACAAGTAAGGATTACGTATTTGCGATTTCTAAAGCACAAGTACAAAGCATTTCTTAAATGCGAATTGGCCATTTTGGAAATGCAATTACCATCATCTTCAAGTCGATGGTAACCATGTGCAAATTTTTTTTTTTATTATTATAATGCATCTGTTTATTGTGACATGAAGCACATGTAGGAAAATTGGGTTCTGTTGCAGTATCCCCTAACTTATCTGAAGGTAAATTGACTGAGTGGGTGCTGGGACCCTGATAACCAGGCCCCAGCACCTGTGTTCTTTCTCGAACCTGTACCATTGCACCCACAATTGGCACACCTCTGGCCCACATAAAAGTCCCTTGTAAAAGCTACCAGAGGTACCAAGGACCTTTGACCAGAGAGGATCCTTTGGGACTGCAGCCATGTATTGTGCCACCCTAAAGGACCCATATCAAACACACACAAACTGCCATTGCAGGCTAATTGTTTTGGTGTAGCTAAACTAAAAGGGTCAACATGGCACACATTCCTGGGTGCCCTACACACCACTGCCTGTGGCATAGGTAAGTCGCCCCTCAGGCAGGCCTTACTGCTCTAAGGCAGGGTGCACTATACCACGGGTGAGGGCATAGCTGCATGAGCAATATGCCCCAACAGAGTCTGAGTCCCTTCTTAAATACTGTAAGTACAGTGAAGCCATTTTGAATACAGGGGCTGGGAGTCTATGAACACAAACTCCACAGCTCGATGATGGCTTTACTGAAAACTGAGAAGTTTGGTATCAAACATCTCAGTATAATATATCCACACTGGTGCCAGTGCTGGATTTATTATAAAATGCACTGAGAGGGCATCTTAGAGATGGCCCCTGAAAAATGACCATCTTCTAGTTTATTGGCTGACTGGTCTCTCCCAGTCATCCAGCACCAGACAGAATTCTGATCTCATGGGCTGAGAGCCTTTTTGCTATCAGAGGTCAGAAACAAAGCCTGCTCTGGGTGAAGGTGCTTCACACCTCCCCATTGTAGGAACAGCAGCACTTGGCGGTGAGCCTCAAAGGCTCTCACCTTGTGTTGTGGTGATTTGGGCAGCTCTAACTAGTGGAGATGCCCGCCCCCCCTTTCCTGGCCCACATTTTTGGTGGCAGAACAGGCGGGAAAATTAATAAGCAGAGTAGGAGTGCTCACCTTGGCTTGGCACACCCCCAGGGTGGCCAGGAGCCAAGGTGAACCCTTCTCTTCAGAATTCTCCAACTTGGTTTGGGGAGTTAGGACCAATAGGAATAGAGATGTGCACTTCTCCCTAAAAGGAGGGGGCACCTAAAGGGTGTAGTACCTTAGGGGACTGTAGTCATTGGCTACTGCCCTCCAACCTCAGTAGCACCCTTACATTTTGTATTTAAGGGCTCCCCTGAACCTTGTTCCTCAGATTCGATGACCTACAAAGAAGAAGGACCAAAGAGCCGTGCAGCAGAGCAGAGAAGAAGACGACAATTGACTTGGCCCCAGCCCTACCAGCTTGTCTCCTTCTCCAAAAACCCTGCCCAAAAAAACTGGTGTGTCCCATGGCCAGCAACTCTCCAGAGACATGAGCTACCTAAAGACTCTGTCTCCCGTGGACACCTGATTTATCCAGCAAAAGCAACCTCCAACAAGGACTCCAATGCCTTCCGGAACTGTGAGACCTCACCAATCTGCACCCGCCGCCCACGGCCCGAGTACAAGTGGCCCAACGATCCAGTGATATCTCCCCAGCAATCCTGACCTGGGACCAGTGTTGGACAACCTCTCCTGCGCTTCCCCGTGACTCCTGCAGACTCACCTTGAAGGGACCCCTGACCGTGACTTGAGCTAGTGAAGAAAACCTGATGCCTAAAGAAAACCCCTGCACCCGAAACCCCCAGGCTTTGGGGAACCCAATCGATAGTGTCCCAGCATCCCCCAAACTATCCAACTCACCTCTCCAGATGTTGAATTCCTATAGCCAGTCTTCTGGACCAAACCTGCAGCCTTTATGTCCAAATGAGGATCTTCATTGGTTTCTATAGGGCACAAGATGCCCCCTTTGCACTCTGCACCCCCCGTGCTGCTGGTGGTGTAGCGTTGGTTCTATCTTGAGGCCCCTACGGTGGTGTCCTCAATCCCTAGGGCCTGTGTCCCTGAACTGTGGGTTCTTACCTGCAACCCTTGCCTCTTCGATGTGCCCCAAGCCTCCATTGACTAACATTGGGCTCAGTGATCTCTGCACCCGGCTGCCCCAGTGCCACTGGTACCTACCTTGATCTTACCTTTGTCCATGTTGGTCAAACCCCCCAAACACTGGATTTGTAAGTTGAGTACTTACCTGCAATTTACCCACCTGTCTTTCCTCCCACAGGATTGCATTTTCTCTGTATTGCATTATGTGTTAATCCTGAGAACAGTACAAAGCGTCTTCTTGATATTGAAAAGCATTTCATACACCTGTAAAGTATTTCTAGTGCTTCTACAAACATTTGCCAATTGTATATTTAAAGTATTGCATATCTGAAAAGTCTACTTACCTGTAACTGAGTTCCACTTGGTTCCTAAAAATAAAATTAACTAATGTAATATTTTTATAAACATTGGCCAGGAGCTAGTCATTGAGTGTGTGTTCCTACCTTGTATGAGTGTGTACAACAAATGCATTTGCACTACCATCTGATAATCCTAACTGCTCAGTGCAGCCACCACTATATTGAGAGTAAGGTATTATCTACTGTAACCTCTGCTATACCTTTGGGGACGTACTGGACTCTGTGCACACGATATCTCTTTTTGATATAGTATATATAGAGCCAGCTTCCTACAGTGCACATATGGCCCTATGGCATATGTGCACTTACATGTGCACTAGGACATTCGGGGTGCCTTCAGGAGGGATTTAAGCCCAGAGGTACCCTTGGCCTTCCATTTCTTAAATTGCAGTTTCCTATTAGGAAACCACAATTTTGGGATTGAAACCATTTCCTATTAAGCCAACAGGCGGAAATGCAATGGCATTAACTATTTCAGATTCCCTTATAGCGATTCCTAATCTGTAGGAATCACTACTAGGGAATCGCAAGTTTTGTACATATCCTTTTTGATTTCTTAAATATTGATTCCTCCGGAGTGTCAATTTAAGAAATGCAAACGGGAACTTTAGTACATCTGGCACTAAGTGAAGTGAGCACAATGTACACAGTAGGAACCCCATCGGCTGCATTGTTCTCATTTAAAAAAAGAGGAAAACTTTAATGAAGCTTGTGTTTGATATCATGATGGCTAAATAGCTATCTATCTTCCCAGGTAGCAGTATTGAAAATATTTATAAGCTGATATTGGATTTGCACCAAACGTCTTCCAGTGCAATTTCTGATCCGAGAAATAAATGTCACATTTTATTTAGCCACATTATAAATGTATATCTTTGTCTGGTAAAAGTTCAATAAGTGCTGACCAGTTTGCTTGGGGAAACTTAGAGCCCAGGCACTGCATTTGTTTAGACAGAGGAATAATAATTATCCTGTTTGGATGCAGGTGGATGACTGATATCAAATACAATTAAGGTTAGCAGGTATCCATTTTCTGACCACCAGGAAGAAACAGAAACCTTGTAAAAAAAAGCTGTATGTAGACACTAATTCAAAGTCAGATCAGTGTAGTGGATGTGATAATATAAGTATACCTTTGAGAATGCATTTTGTAGCCAAAATGGGTACAAACGACACATGATATAGGATTACAAGCACCCACAAACAATCCTTATGCGAGTAATTTGTCCCAACATCTTGAAGGTTGCATGAGTACTTGAGTTAAGGACATCCCTCTATGGTAACTTTCCAGGTTAGAAATGTGCACAAATCATATGAGAGTTCATATTCAGGGGATACGTTGTGCAACCACCCTTGTACCCACTTTGAAAATAAGCAATGTTCAGTGTATTCTTTGTGCAACCACATTTGTAACCACTTTGAAACTAACCAATCTCTGAATAACAGAAGAAGAGTTTTTCTCACTTTCTGTGTCCCTGCTGAACTGACAGCTATTTGGATTTGCCAAAAAAGAGAGGCGAGTTTCAGTCCCAACCTTAGCACGGCAGTAAAAGACATGGTCTACCTTGTTGTTTATAGGCACATCTGTGCCTATAAACAACAAGGTAGTCCATGTCTTTTACATGGATACCCAATGAGAAGTCAGTACTCCACAGCAGCTGGATGTTGCAACACAGCCTTTGCAAGTGTGGCTGTGTAACTTGGTCTGTAAGGAAATGCTGCCCAAAAATTCACTTTCAGACCTAAAAGAGACTTTGACTGCAGCACTGGACACTGTGGGGGGAATGCGCTTCAGGGCAGCAGTCATGTACAGCTAAGCTTTGGGCTATATTTATCTACTGTCATGCAAATAAAATAATTTGATTTGTCTATACTGGAGGAGTAAAAGTGGACTGATGCTCACATACAGTGATGCACCAATAATTTAGCAAATTATCAGCCCCGGATGGAATTAAAACGACTAGCCGACTGAGCATTCCTCACATTAGGTAGGATCCTGAAAAATGTCATTACAGAGTATGACTGTGTGCATGCATGGTCTTGCACTTCGACTATTTCTGGTGTTGTAAGCATACTAGTAGATCATCAACCTTGTTGAAAAGAAGATAGGAATCTTTCTTCTCTATTGACCTAGAAGAAAGACTATTATCTACTAACTAGGCTAGACATAAACAACATTAATCATTCTACAATATCATGGAAAAGACTCTTATCAATCAGGCAAATTTAAATAATACTTGACTGTCCCTGTTTGGGCCTTCCCTGTACTGTGGGAACTAGAAAACATGGACCTACAGCCGAGTGGAGGCATTAATGCTCCCACAGGGAGGAAAAAAATATAAGGGGCCAATTCACAAATTGCATTGTGTAGTTTAATATTGCTACAGTAGTACTACTCATATACTACAAAATGGAATTCACAAACATATGGCAAGAGACCTCTGCTTTAACTATCTTTTCTGTGCCGAGACCTCTGCCATGGTGATGGAATTATACACATGGGTCGGTGTTATGAATTAGTTCTAAATGTGGGAGGGACCATTGGGAGTAGTGAGAAAATTGAGGAATAATTACTACTGAGGGGTCAATTCCGATCTGGGTCGGAAGGGCACCGAACGCGATGTTTTCCGGCCGACTCATACAGCTGTACGAGCGAGCAAGTACGATGCGAGCTGCATGAAATTCACCGACCGAGTCGTTTCCGGGTCCGAACCGCTCGTACATCTCGGTCAGAAGCTAACCGTGGCGTGCAATGGATGCGATTTACAACCGAGCCAGTACAATGCACGCGTCGGACAGCCTGTGCGACCCGGAGTGTCCGGCTCGCAAAACGTCCGGGTGGTTGCCTTTGGGGGTCCGCGTCGGACCCCCTGTCACCCGCAGCCCTACGACTCGGACACATGGGGAGACCCAAGGGTCCCCCCAACACAGGCATGTACGGTGTGGATGGCACCGACGCGTACCCACTGTAGGGGGCACCCTTGTCCGCGACGTACCCATTCAGTCAATGGGAGCCCATGTACGCGTCGTACGACCGGCTCCCATTGACTGCTATGGGAGTCCGACCGAACCGAGTCTGGCAGCATACGGCCGCATCGTACTCGCTCGGTCGGACTGCAGGACTCCGACTCGGTCGGAAAACACTCCGGATCCGGCTCAGTCGGAGTGCTTTCCGACCCGGATCGGAATCAGCCCCTGAGTAGGAGACGATTTAGGAGGGACATGCTAATGCAAAAAACGCATTTAACAAAGGTAATTGTAAATCGCAAAATGAATTTCTCACATTACTACAGTCCCAATAGTGTCATAACAGGCTGAAATGTGCTACTGCCCAATCTCAGCATAAGTGAGGTATCACCCATGGCCAGCCACTAGCGCTGCAAAACACTCCCTTAGAATGCAGGTCAGGGATGAAATTACAATAAAACACTAAAGGCACTCATTATACATGAATTAAATTAGATTACCTTTTGAAATTATACGTGTGTGTGTGTGTAATACAAACACACTCACATAGATAGCATAAATGACTGCTATCTCAGCAGAAAAAAGCAAACCCAAGTATTGTGGCACACACTGCATTTAGAAAGAATCTTGATCATGAGCCATGATTAAGGTTCTTTTTGAGTAGAAGCCTGTTCTTAATTAGAGCCGGTGGTTTAGGGTGCTTGGCACAGGCACTTACTTGTCAATACCGGCGCTTGTGACAGTCTGCCACAGAGTGGCACTGTCTGGCTAATTTAGAGATAACCACAACAACATTTGAATTTAAATTCAATATACATTAAAAATGACTATCACCTGCCACCCACGCCAGTCTTATAACTTTGGGGGCCTGTGATAGTTTGAATTGTCACACTTTTAGAATTGTGATAGTTAGTAGTTGTGTTGTTACTATTATTGGCAGCATGTTTGGTGCAAGTGCCAGTGGCATCCTGACGAGAGCCCTGGCACTTATTAGTTTTTTTTTACAAATTAAGCACTGGCTGAAATACGTCAGGTCCACAACCTTGATACTTGTTAAATAGAACGCAGCATGTGCCACAAACCAATGAGTGTGCATATTTCTGCAGAGATGCAAGTAATAGTTATGGTATACTAAAAATTCCTCACTGAGAAAATAAAATTTGAATATTTACATCTATTTGCTATCTACACAAAAATCTGAAAATTAATGTTAATTGTGAAATTTATTGAAAATCCTTATAAACATTGTGCTGAGATGAGGCCAAAATTAATTGCAAAGTTCTTCCTAAGCATACAACCTACACTTTTTGTGCTTTGCAAATTTTGCATGTAGGGGGCATGTATACCTAAATAGTTTATGCAAAGTATGCAATCATCTGACCCCATTCAGTGGGCCAGGGGGAGGTACTGGGCCTCAACCATGGGGACTGAGGCTGTTTTCTTCTGTTGTATCGGGTCGACTAGGCCTCTGCAATCTGTGCCAAATACAACTCCTCCAGCACTTGTCTCTCAGTAGTAGCAATGACGAAGAGTATCAGGGTGAGAGGTTGTGTGGGGGTGCTAGAGCTCAGCTCCCATCAAACACATCACTATACTAAAGGAGTGTCTAACCCACTTGTTGACTTTCAAGTTAAACAGTATTTTAATGCATACTTGAACAATATATTAAACAGAAATATATACAGGCTTATTTATAAGGCCCTTGCGTTGCTGGTGTGTCACTTTTAATATGGGAAAAGGTGACGTACCGGCTCCGCAAGGGGCTTGTAAATATGCTCCATAGTGACTTGGCGCTAGAGAAAGTTGACACCTCTTACTTCTAGAGCCCCCGGGTTACCCCCACCCCATTTGGCTCAAGTGAATGGCTCCTACTAGGTGTTTTGCCACCCTAGGCGAGAATTGAAAAATGCCGCCCCCTGCCTTTTACCCGTTTCAATGTCCATTGCTTAAAACCTTACAAAACATAAGTAGTATAATTTAAAAAGAGAACATCCCTGAACAAAGAGCAGCAGTACACATTTTATGAACTAAAATAAGGAAAAGTTCTGATAAGGATCACATTAAAAAATTTCCACTCCAGTCATCAACTAGGTTTTGCAGAACCTCCAGGAATGGTGCACTTCCTCACCCGGGAAAAACAATGCTGTTCAAAGAATGACGAGAAAAAGAAAGTAGCGCTTCACTGTCAAACTCTGTAAAGTGGCACTAATGTGTTTGGGTGAGAATAAAACCAATCTGGCCACTTTGCATCCACTCTGTGATGCTTTATTTTGTTATTTATTTTTCATATGTTGCACCTATTTTTCTCTTCACCCCAAGGCTGCACTTCGGAACAGAAAAATGTAAGAAAAAGAGGATATTTCCAACAAAAATGTTGCTTCCATCTTTGGATCCATTTCACAGGGGAACAAATGAAGGAAAGTAGAAGAAACAGAGGGTAAGATAAGTTTATTGAAGCTGGGATCGGGTGTTTTATGCGCTTGAGAGGCGTGTCTGTGAAAGATTTGGAGAGAAATGTAATGAACTGCATCTGAAGTGTGGTGAATACACCCGTTAGCTACATTAACCGCACAACCAGAGATGTCCCAGGGGCCTGTGGAGGAAAGGGCAGCAATGTGGAGGGAACTTTCGGTGTCCCGGCAGTGCGGTTACAGGAACCTAGACTCTGTTCAACTGAGGGTATTTCTTTGTCAAGGACACCCATAGTATTTATTGGATAGTTCGATATTGAAGAACTGGGCTTACCTTGTGCCTTAGGTGTCGGCAACTAGCGCTTCCCTCTTGTGAGTGTTGTGGCAGAAGCAGGGGGCCAAGAGTGGGGCCCAGCCCAGCCTTGTCTAGCCGCAGAAGGGCCCGCTTTTGGCCCAGTTTTGACCCAGGCACTTGCCTGGGCGCGTCGCGGGCCTGCGGAGCCTGGTGCCCTAAACTGTGCTTGCCGGTCATTGATGCCCTTCTCCTGGGCTCGTGCTGACAGCTAGAGGCTGTAGTCCCTGAAGCGGACCCTTTTGAGAAGCAAGTACAGCGGGAATAGGTTGAAGCATGATTTTCAGCAAGGGAGGAGCTGCGAGAGAGAGACAGAAAGGAAGGGAATAAGAGGAAGAAAGAGAGGGGGGGCAGCTGACAGGGGCAGAGCAGGAAAAGTGGACACTTCAACCACTTATTGTAGTAAGGACTCCCTTAATACGTACATACATTGTTAAGTTAGCATAACTACGTTAGATGTTAGAAAGCCATCTTGCCGCTTTTGCGCACGACACTGCATCTACATGTTATTGTTTAAACAAACTGCTGGCTCGCGCTTTGCCTCACACGAGAGCAATCTGTTGTTACCATCCCGAGCTCTGCGCAGCGGCCTTGGTCTGTACATGGTGTAACAAGAACAGTCTGGGTCGTTGGACAATGCATGTTTTCCACTCTAGGTTGACCGACTCACTATTTAGCCATAACATACAGACAGCTGCGAATACCTGAAAGTTGGTGCTTTTAATATTACAGACAGCAGGTTTAATATTCAGACCGAAGACGAGCCTTCCTGCGAGAAGACTTCTGATGCTCCTGTGATGTGATTTCACTAAGCTGATCTGTGAGGTATGGGGTCCCCTGTTCAAGCCTAAGAGACCTTTTATTAGCATAATAATAATATTAGCTTCTCAGTAAAGGGAAGGTGGTAGTATCCACTGTCATTTATAACATGATCACTCCCTTTATATTCTATGGTATTGTAACGATGCTGATGGTTTTAATTATAATCATTTGTCTGCTTGTATTAGCCAAAGTACTGCATCTTAGGACACGTGGTCTATAAAATAAACTCTTTTTATTTTCACCGTGTCTTTGTTTATTCTTGTTGTGGACTGATGTGAGAATAATATACGAACAGGTATTTCCGATTCCCACCATTCCTGAGAGTACACTGAGTCGCTTGTTCTGGGTTGTCTTTTCATTGGGACCGCCGAGCTAAATCTCGGATAACGAATGGGACACTTATGTTAGCCGGATACTGGGTTCTGGGTTCTGAGGTGAGTTTCTGGTACACCACAATTCACTGAGGTCCTGGGGTTCTACGCATAGTTCTGTGTATAAGCAGAATCCCTGCAACATGGCGCACCTAACGTTTGGTCTATGAGTTGAAACGCCTTAGTAGTGCTTATATTAGTCCACAGCACCCTCATTCTTGTTTCCGGATAACAAGTCTGACGGATTAAAACCTACCTGTTTCTGTTGATATAGGTTTCTTCAAGCTTGATCATTAAAAAGGTTATTGAACCCTTGTGCTACTGATTACTTCGAGTGTAGCTTGTCCTTATGGCGGTCGATATAGCGGCGCACAGTCGGGCGCCTCTGAAACATCATTTGACGCAGTATGGGGTGCCGGACACTGGTATGAACGTAATCTTTGTGGTAGGAGCCGATGCGGCTCATCCTTATGAGTTGTTTTACTCTTGGGTGACGCTTCCGGCGGTGAGTGAGGACGATAACTCTTTTCATACTTGCACTGCCACGGCCGTGCCAGCGAACTATACGCCGTATAGGACACAAGAAATACCAATATCTGCTTGGCAGCATCTTATTTGGTTTAATGGCGCCCTTCCCCATGCGGTTATACCGCCTAGAATGGGCCCTTTGTCAATTGCAGGGGCCACTTGGCCGGTACTAGCCGGATATACGCCTCATCCCCGTTACCTAACGGTGCCGGTGGCTGATTTGCGTGTACTGCACACTGCCCTTATTACGGTACATAGGGCTTTGGTACAGTACGTGTCACGCAATGTGCAGGTGGGGGCACCTGCTGTTGCGGGGCAGCCTACTGACCACCACGCAGTGGTTATTAGTCCTGTTATGGTTAATTCTGTTATGGGCAAGCGCCCCCCAAATAGGGATGATTTCCCTTTTTGGCTTGCTGAAAAATTTGACCAAATAGAAGCGGTTTACCCGAATACATCTCCTGTGGAGAAACACAGGATCCTTACCATTAGTTTGCCTAAGGACTTGGTCCCCGACATTGATGATTGTGTGAACTGAGGCAAGGTCTTTGCGGCGACGTACTCGCAGTGCTTTGGCACTCCGTCTATGTCGGTACTACCCTCCGTTATTAAGCGTGTTCAAGATAACCACGGTGCGGAGTCTGCGATAGAATTAGGCATGCGGCTCCTCGGACAGTTTGACCTGGTGGCTACCATGATAATGTGTAACCTTAAGGGTGATGCTATGCACTTCCAAGTTCGTAATGAACTAAAGAAGATTGCTGATGAGGATAAGCCGCGGGAGTTCGCGAGAATAATCTCGACGGCATACAGAGAGTTGGGTCGTAGCTCTTTGGGAGTTAAACCTGTTGTAAAAACTCCCGAAATTAAGCAGCAGGGTAAGGCAGAAGCCTCTGGTAAGGATGGCCGTCCAAACTTTCCGAAACAGAGTTGGCGGTCAAAACAACAGGGAAAGCAGCAGCAGAAACAGGGGTCTCGGCCTGCCTCTCCCGTTCAGTCCGGTAGTGGGCGCACTTATGATCTGCGTGATTGTGCTACTATTAAGTCTCCTGATAGATTTCAGGTTTCTGAACAACGTTCTCCTCGTTCTTCACAGGAAACATCGGCTTCACAGTCCGGTGGCGGAGGCGGTGGCAAATGTCGGGGTGCTCCACAAACGGATGTATGACGTTACAACGCATACTATTACAACGCATACCATTACAACGCATTTTTTACAACGCAAGTACTACTACAACGCATTACTTTACAACGAATACTTTTACAACGCAAAACCTATTAAAATAAAGAAAAGTGCTGTTACAACGAAATCTATTACAACGCATACCATTACAACGCGATTTTTTTATTTTTTATTTAAAAGTACAATAAAATCTGGCACGGGATGCAGGGAAATTAGGGGTTTTAGGGTGGGGAAGTATATTAAAATGTGGAGAAAAACTGAGCGTAAATCTACTGAAATGCATTACCAAATTAATACTCGAGTATTAAAATTAATACTCGAGTATTAAAATTAATACTCAAAAATCCCCAATAAAATTCCGTTTTCACACATTTCAAAGTTTAACAAAAAGAACGATAGAATTAGCAACAGTGCTTACACATTTTTATCATGATTAAATCGGAAAGTAAGTAAACAGAGTAAAACAGAAGACACATACACATAAGCGCCATTTTAAGCATTTCACTTGTAAAACTTGTCCTACAACACTTTCTATGAAAACAATACCAAAAGACATGTTCCAAAATGGATGCCAAAACGGAGCAAATGAGTGAAAACAATACATTTTAAAATGCATTTTTAAATTATCATTTTCCACAGTAAAATAAAGTATAAAAAAAAACACATCGAACGCAGTTTTTAAAAAAATTAATAGTGACACAGAGTAAAACTTATAAATACCAGGAAGACACCATTTTGCAATCAGTTGATTATCAACTACCAGAGAGACCAGACGTCAAAACCTGACCCTCTGTCACCTCCACTGCGACCTCCTCAGAGAGAGCACTGAATTCCTTCGGAAAACCATTATTAGTAGACAACTACTAGTAAGTCTGTAAAATATTTTTAAACCATGGTTTTGCGTAAAATATGTCGACTTTCCATACAAAATATATTTTTAAATTTTTAATATTAACTTTTAAAATGTACTGTTTCTAATTTGTTATCACAAAAAATATATACCAACTTAAAACAACTACTTTCTTTTCCTAAAACAGAAACTTGCTAAATATTGAGAATCAAGAATTGGTGTACCTATTTTTGTATCTCCTCAAAGGATTCGACTCACCTTTACAATTGTGAAGGTAAATGTAATTTAAATTAAAATATTTTACTTTAACAATAGATTTTTAGCATTAGCAAAAGTGTTCTATTGCAAAGGTAACTTTTTTTTTCCCTCAAACAAACTACATCATAAACGAAATTATACCATGGTGCAGGGGTAACAATTACTAATAGGACTTCAGTTAGGTACTACATGTGAAAAAGCGTTTCAAGTTACTGAGATAACTATTAGTATTCTAAGTCCCAGAATATTCAGAGGCACAGTAATTGAGTGATAGTGCAGGTGTATCCATTATTATTCTTATTTTAAAATGCATTCAATGTGTATTATGTTTGTCTTAACCAATTGTTACTCATACTCATTTGACAAATATCATAATTTTCAAAAATGGTTTTCTTTTACACCAACGTTGTCAAAGTAACATTAAATTTTTTAAACTTTTTTTTCCCACAGTAAATCGGTTACAAAAAAATAACTATATCCTGCAGCAAGCATTACCTTAAAGGCAGGAGAACAAACAACAACTGAAAAAGGTATTTTACATTATGAGTATTATAATTTCCACAATTTAATAGTCATTCCTTTTGCTATTGTTACTCGACTAAAGTGCAGAAATAGGATAACTGATGGATAGTGTGGGGGTACAATTTACTATTCCAACTCCAGGAAGGTGCATCAGTAGGGAAAGTGTAGGATGGTGTAGAGGTGCAATTTACTATTCCAACTCCAGGAAGGTGCAGCAGTAGGGAAAGTGTTGGATGGTGTAGGGGTGCAATTTACTATTTCAAATCCAGGAAGGTGCATAAGTAGGGAAAGTGTTATGTAGTATATATTAAAATGGATTTAATTTTTGCAAAAAGTTTTTGTAAATTTGCATATCTCTTCAAAGTTAAGTTTTCTCATTTTTTCCTTTTATCACTTTTGCAGACAATTGTATTTGTTTTACCATTGAAATTAACACATAAGTGTCTACTCCAGCCTACAGGCCATCCCCACTTAAGAAGACTCACCAAGAAAACCAATTTAAAAAAAACAAGGTATTTTTACACAACATTTAAAGGTGCAGCAGTAGGGAAAGTGTTGGATGGTGTAGGGGTGCAATTTACTATTCCAACTCCAGGAAGGTGCAGCAGTAGGGAAAGTATTGGATGGTGTAGGGGTGCAATTTACTATTCCAACTCCAGGAAGGTGCATCAGTAGGGAAAGTGTAGGATGGTGTAGAGGTGCAATTTACTATTCCAACTCCAGGAAGGTGCAGCAGTAGGGAAAGTGTTGGATGGTGTAGGGGTGCAATTTACTATTCCAACTCCAGGAAGGTGCATCAGTAGGGAAAGTGTTATGTACTATATATTAAAATGGATTTAATTTTTGCAAAAAGTTTTTGTAAATTTGCATATCTCTTCAAAGTTAAGTTTTCTCATTATTTCCTATTATCACTTTTGCAGACATTTGTATTTGTTTTACCATTGAAATCAACGCATAAGTGTCTACTCCAGCCTACAGGCCATCCCCACTTAAGAAGACTCACCAAGAAAACCAATTTCAACAAAACAAGGTATTTTTACACAACATTTAAAGGTGCAGCAGTAGGGAAAGTGTTGGATGGTGTAGGGGTGCAATTTACTATTCCAACTCCAGGAAGGTGCAGCAGTAGGGAAAGTATTGGATGGTGTAGGGGTGCAATTTACTATTCCAACTCCAGGAAGGTGCATCAGTAAGGAAAGTGTTGGATGGTGTAGGAGTGCAATTTACTATTCCAACTCCAGGAAGGTGCAGCAGTAGGGAAAGTGTTGGATGGTGTAGGGGTGCAATTTACTATTCCTACTCCAGGAAGGTGCAGCAGTAGGGAAAGTGTAGGATGGTGTAGGGGTGCAATTTAGTATTCCAACTCCTGGAAGGTGCAGCAGTAGGGAAAGTGTTGGATGGTGTAGGGGTGCAATTTACTATTCCAACTCCAGGAAGGTGCAGCAGTAGGGAAAGTGTTGGATGGTGTAGGGGTGCAATTTACTATTCCAACTCCAGGAAGGTGCAGCAGTAGGGAAAGTGTTGGATGGTGTAGGGGTGCAATTTACTATTCCTACTCCAGGAAGGTGCAGCAGTAGGGAAAGTGTTGGATGGTGTAAGGGTGCAATTTACTATTCCAACTCCAGGAAGGTGCATCAGTAGGGAAAGTGTTGGATGGTGTAGGGGTGCAATTTACTATTCCAACTCCAGGAAGGTGCAGCAGTAGGGAAAGTGTTGGATGGTGTAGGGGTGCAATTTCCTATTCCTACTCCAGGAAGGTGCAGCAGTAGGGAAAGTGTTGGATGGTGTAGGGGTGCAATTGACTATTCCAACTCCAGGAAGGTGCATCAGTAAGGAAAGTGTTGGATGGTGTAGGAGTGCAATTTACTATTCCAACTCCAGGAAGGTGCAGCAGTAGGGAAAGTGTTGGATGGTGTAGGATTGCAATTTACTATTCCAACTCCAGGAAGGTGCAGCAGTAGGGAAAGTGTAGGATGGTGTAGGGGTGCAATTTAGTATTCCAACTCCTGGAAGGTGCAGCAGTAGGGAAAGTGTTGGATGGTGTAGGGGTGCAATTTACTATTCCAACTCCAGGAAGGTGCAGCAGTAGGGAAAGTGTCGGATGGTGTAGGGGTGCAATTTACTATTCCAACTCCAGGAAGGTGCAGCAGTAGGGAAAGTGTTGGATGGTGTAGGGGTGCAATTTACTATTCCTACTCCAGGAAGGTGCAGCAGTAGGGAAAGTGTTGGATGGTGTAAGGGTGCAATTTACTATTCCGACTCCAGGAAGGTGCATCAGTAGGGAAAGTGTTGGATGGTGTAGGGGTGCAATTTACTATTCTAACTCCAGGAAGGTGCAGCAGTAGGGAAAGTGTTGGTTGGTGTAACTGTTATATTTTAGGTATTTCATTTAATTTTTCAGACTAATTTGTTTTTCTTCTCTTCTCTTTTCAGATAATGTCTAGTCTGGAAGCTGCAAAGTATATTAAATCCAGGAAGGGCAAAAATGTATTAAACCATGGTGGATACATATATAGTAAGGAAAGAATAAGTTTAACTAGAAATCATTGGAGGTGTGTGCAATACTACACTACCCAATGCAGTGGCAGAGCGGTTACTGTTGATAATTTAGTTGTGAAAACCACTGAACATAACCACTCTGCCTCTGCAATGGAGGTAGAAATTAGAGAAACTGTGAACGAAATGAAAGCTATTGCAAGCACCTCCAATGATTCTACAGGATCCATTTTAAGAGAGGTTGCACAGCATGTCCCCAGTCATGTTGCTAGTAACATGCCTATAATTCCAAATTTGAGAAGAATTATTCAAAGACAAAAGCAGGCAAGTAACATTCAATTATCTACACCACATTCTTTCTCTGACATTAGAATTCCACATGATCTTTCTATTTCTTTTTCTGATGAACCTTTCCTTCTGCATGACAACGAAAACCCTCAGAAACGAATTCTCATTTTTAGTACCCCACGTAACCTTGCTAAGTTAGAAAGTAGTGAAATTTGGATGATGGATGGGACGTTTAAAAGTACACCCCATCCTTTCACTCAAATTTACACTATACATGCCAAAATTAACAATAGTGTAATTCCCTTAGTATACAGTTTGCTACCTGATAAGACTTCTGCAACATACACTGAACTTTTATCAGTGATTAAAAGTAAAATATCTCAAAGTCCTCGGAAAATAATTATTGATTTTGAATTGAGCATGATCAATGTGATCACTAAAACGTACACGGATACCCAAATTCAGGGATGTTTTTTTCATTTTTCCCAGGCATTTTGGCGTAAATTACAAAAAACATCCCTAGTTGCAGAATATTCTCGTGATAGCAAACTGCAATTTGAACTAAAAAAATTAACGGCACTTTGTTTTGTTGCTCCCGATAGTGTGGACGAGTACTACACTGCAATTATAGAATCTGTTTATTACACGAGTAACGAAGAAAAATTGGCACCCATTCTAAAATATTTCGAGGACACATGGATTGGACACCTAAGCAGATCGGGTCGCAGGAGGAAGCCACGATTCCATGTGGAGTGGTGGAACTGCTACACGAGTTGTTTAGAGGGAGAAGCAAAAACAAACAATGCCATTGAGGGATGGCATAACTCCTTCAACCACACAATTGGCAAACCTCATCCAAACTTCTACTCTTTTTTGGAAACTTTGAAGAAGGAGCAAAGTTTTCAAGAAATGAGAATAGCCCAAACACTCGCAGGTAGTCTAAACCCACGAGTAACAGTCAAAACAAGGGAAATGTCTGAGAGACTATTGGCTATTGTACAACAATTTTCGTTGTGTGTGGCTATAGACTACCTGGAAAATCTTTCTAACATTCTTTCTTTCTAAATTTTTTTTTTAATTACTTTCCTGCTTTGCTTCAAATTTATACATTTTTCAAATTACAATTGGCATACAATGTATTTACTTTAAATTTTTTCAAACAAACAAGTCGGGTTATTTTTTTTTTTCCAAAATCTTCATTTCTAGCACAGCTACCAATGTCAACAAATTTACTTTCCCATAGTATATGACCAAATTTTCTACATCCGTACGCCATTAATATAATTACTGAAAAATTCCTTTTTTATTTCCGACCTAAAAAATCACCAAAACTCAAACCAATCTAAATTGTACATGTCAAGCCATAATCCAAAATGCACATTGCTGCATAATCACCAATCTTTATTCAATCTTTTTCTCCCAAAATTTACAAGTACGCTATTTTTTTTCACTTAGAAATGAAGTTCAAAATCACTTTTTTTAGTTCCGAAGTAAAGAAATAAACTTTGTGAACAGTAACTTTTAATTTTTAAACAGTTACAGACATTTTTTAATTAAAAAAATAACTTTTCGCGACCCGACATAGGCATACATTAATGACATTATTGTGGACATGTTTAAAAACATTTAAAACATCAATTAGTTTTCCCGCAACCTCTCCTTATTCTTTCCTTACTATATATGTATCACTATTAAAGGTTTAATCTATAATTAAAAGTGAAAATGTTTCCTACCTGGACGCAGATCAGCTTCCTGCTGCTTCCTCCTCCGATGCTCTTCAAAATGGCGCATTACGTCGACGCTCACGTCATTACGTCATCGCGTGTATCAATATTTCTAACGGACTACTTTATTTAACTAATATGTAAATAAATGTTTAAAAATGTTAATAAAATATTTATATATTTTCTAAAAATTGTTAAATGCATTGCAAAATTTAATAAAAATATGGTTTATTTTTTATGGATTTTTCAATAAATATATATTTAGAAAACATTATTTGTTTACTGTCATTATTTTTTAAATTGTAATTTATTCATTAAAATTGTAACTTTTTAATTGTAAATTTACTAAATGTGTTCCTTACCTCGACTCTATTGTCTTTTTCCTTCAAAACTTGCTCTTTCTTCTCTTTCTGATTCTTCTTTTCTTGTTCCGCGGGTTGTATATTCTGAAGCTGCCAAAATAAATGAAGGGCAAATTATCTCATAGACTTCAATGCAAAAGCGTGGGAATTTTTTTTTCAAGTAAGTTATTTTTTACCTGGGATTTTTTCTTAAGGTATTATTATTTCTTAAATTCATTTCTTAATACTCTTTTAATTTTAATTATTTTTTTTTTATTTTTTTTTCATTTCTCTAATTTTTAAATATAATACTCCAAAAGTACTCTTCCTTTTTTTAGACAAACATTAAACTTTATATAAGTAACTTAAAAATACTCTAGTATTAATCTTTCTTAATAATAATTTTTTCTTTAATTAACTGTTATTAATTTTAAATAATTCTTCTATTATTAATATTTAATAATAATCCTTTTTAAAATTTTAAAAACATATTTAATTTTAAATTAAATTACTCATTTAATAATTCCTCAAAATAATTTTTTTTTTTTATAAATATTAATACTCTTTTATATTTGAAAAAAACTCAAGTACTAATATTTTGTTAAACTACTCACACTTATATTTTTAATTTTATAATAAAATATACTCTTTCTATTTTGAAAAATACTCAAATATTAATTTAACTTAAAAATACTCTTTTAAATTAGAAAAATACTCAAGTATTAATATTTAGTTAAACTACTCACACTTATATTTTTAAAATTAAATTAAAATATACTCTTTCTTTTTTTAAAAATACTCAAGTATTAAATTAACTTAAAAAATACTCTTTTATATTAGAAAAATACTCAAGTATTAATATTTTGTAAAACTACTCACTTGTTTTAAATTTATATTTTTATAAAAAACATTTAAATATACGATATATATTTATTTAAGTTAACATTCCAAATTTAAAAAATGCGTTGTAATAGTATATGCGTTGTAAAAGTACTTACCATATAATATCATGCGTTGTAAATGCATGCGTTGTAAATGCATGCGTTGTAAAGGCATTTTCAAAGAATGCGTTGTAATGGTATATGCGTTGTAAAAGTACTTACCATATAATAGCATGCGTTGTAAAAGCATGCGTTGTAAAAGCTTTTGCGTTGTAACAAATGCGTTGTAATAGCATAGCGTTGTAAAAGTTGCGTTGTAAAGGTAGTTCCCCTCCACAAACACGTGACCAACCCCGGCGGACTGAAGGTAAAGGCAAGCAGGACGAATTCGCACGACAAACACCCCCGTTTCAGAAGAAGAAAGTGGCTGCTCTGACGGCAAGGTATGCCTCAGATAGTGCGGACACGGCTTCAGAACCGGACATGGGCGCTGACGCTACTGGACAGCGCAGCGGATATTACCATAGTCCGTCAAGCTCTGCGTCCATTTCTGGCGGCGACAGCAACTGATACATTGGTTACTGTTGAGACAGCTGACACCAGAGTGGCTCCCCCTGATAGACTCTATGAAATAGTCTTACTAATTGAGGGTGACATACAACGTACAATAAAAGGGATTTTTTGGGATAATCTGACTACCATCTATGATATCCTCCTAGCGGAGGCAGATTGGCCCCCAGCTTTCATTTTAGACGCTCCTAGAGGGGAGGAAGTAATCCTCCCGTCCTTTGCGCACACAGTGGCTAAGGACCAGGCTGAAGTGTATGCTGAGGAGTGGGCACTGGCGCTAGCGCCGGCATTGTATCGTACTCAGGTGGGATGGGACCGGTTGTCCCCCTGCCATGAGATTCCATTGCGGTCTATGCCCCAACCACAGCCCCAATATCCTATGCGTCGTGAAGCTAGACCGCACGTCGCTGCAATCCTTGACCAATTGGAATATCAGGGTGTTATTGAAACTTGTGTGTCCCCTATGAATAACCCTTTATTCACTGTGACGAAGCCTGACGGGTCGTACCGTTTAGTTTTGGATTACCGGCACTTAAATTCGCATTGCCGGACCTGCGCGGTACAAAATACTCACAGCTCGGCTCTTGTCGACAGTCTCGTGCGTAAGAGATTTAAAACGACACTTGACATCTCCAATGGCTTTTTTAGCCATAACCTGTCCACACTGAGTAGCCAGTGGACGGCGTTGACTTCAGGCGGCAAACAAAAACAGTTCACAAGATTAGCCATGGGCTATAAAAACAGCCTTGGCGTCTTTGCCGCTCGCGTGGTCTCTCTCTTAGAAAGAATGGACCCCGACGCATACTCCTATGTTGACGATATCTACCTCACGGATGATGAGCTGATGCCACATCTGTCTCGAGTCGACAATATCATTACGGGTTTTGCGGAATATGGCTACAAATTTAATTTTGCGAAGTCACACATCGCGGAATATACAGTGTTGTTTTTGGGCTACGAGCTCAACAACGAAGGTAAGGGATTGGCTCCTCACTTTCTGGAGAAGTGCGCATGCTTGCGTGCTCCTACAACACTGAAAAAATTACAATCCTTGCTGGGCTTTCTGAATTTCGGACGT
Organism: Triturus cristatus; assembly: GCF_964204655.1. NCBI lineage: Eukaryota > Metazoa > Chordata > Amphibia > Caudata > Salamandridae > Triturus > Triturus cristatus. Next base: position 1,651,817,880 of record NC_140590.1, on the reverse strand, counting down.
ACGTATATTCCAGATTATGCCCAGCGTATCAAGCCGCTTTATGCCTTGGTACAACCTTCCTTTTCGAAGTCTAGCTGGCAGCTAGAACATTCTGCTATTCTACAGTCTTTACAGGCTGATCTCCTTGCTTCACAATACTTACTGACGCGTGATAACCGCACTAACCTGGTCATAAGAATAGTACCAGGCGCAGTGGGTTTCACGTACTTGACGTTCAATGAGTGCGACACAGTCCCCATTGCGTATAAATCACACTTGTACACCTCTGCTGAGTTGCGTTTTTCCACTGTCGAGAAAGTTCTGACAGCAGTACAGATGGCGATCCTTAAAGAACGCGCACTGTCACAAGGAAAACGCATACTGGTTGTGACACCGTATCCTGCCCTAGAGGCAGTGACAAAAGCAAGTGTACCGAATTCTAAAGCTTTGCATCCACGGTGGATACAATGGGCCACGACTCTGACATCACCAGATGTCACTTATATCTTTGACGCCTCTTTGCAGACTCAGGAGTACTTGCAGTATGAATTCGTTCATCCGGCTCCTCTGTCTTTGCGCCCGCTCGAAGAATACCATTGTGTCATATACACTGACGGCTCGGCGCAGCCGGCGATTGCATCGAAGCATGCCTATTCTGCGGCTTGCGCAATTGTCGTGGGTACTTTCGTAAATGGTGAATTCCAATCTGATGCCGTGCATACGCAGTCATTGGGTGATTGTACCGCGCAACTGGCGGAGCTCCGGGCTCTGGTGCTTGCACTGGAGTTTGCTGATCCCCGAGTCACTACTCTTATAGTAAGTGACTCCTTTTATTGCGTCCAGTCCTACAATGACAATTTACACTTCTGGTCGCAAAATTAATATCGCGATACCAAAGGTAGCACAATTAAGCATAAATTGCTTTGGGTTCGAGTGGCAGACTTTAAAGAACGTCTCCCTCTCGTGAATGTTATTCACACTCTTGGTCACCAACGACTTGGTGTCCATGCTATTGGTAACAGCTTGGCTGACGAGGCAGCAAAACCAGCAGTGGCTACATACTTAGTGGCAGCAGTTACAAGATCTAAAAGTAAGATTGATGATGACATCTTGGCAGCTATTGCTGCTACAGAGAAGGGAAGTGATTACCCGAAGGGTTCTCCTTCTCGATATTTTTATCACTTAAGTCCTGATAACGTCCCTATAGTGAGGATTAACGACGTTGGTGACAGAATTATTCCCAACGCGGACTGCAGACCATCTCTGATACTAGCAGCGCACGAGGGGTTGGCGTCAGCCCACGCCGGCGTGTCCGCTACTGTAACTCTGTTGCAACAGCGTTACTGGTGGTTCGGTTTATACAAACAAACGCGCGCTTATGTTCTTGATTGTGACATTTGCCAACAGATTAAACATTCCACTGTTGCGCACCCACCACAAACACAGTTGTACATATCTAATAGACCATTTGGTTGTGTTTATCTAGATCACTGCGGTCCTTTTTCTTCTGATACTGCGCACAAGTATATCTTGGTTGCAGTGGATTCGTGCACACGTTTTCTTTGGGTGTGGCCACAAAGGAGTGCTGATTCACGGACTGTCATCAGGGATTTGCGTGTCTTTGTGGGAACTTTTGCATGTGGTACCTTCCATTCTGATCAGGGCCCTGCGTTCGCCTCTAAGGCTTACAAGGAGGCTATGAGAAATTTGGGGGTCCAAGTCAAATTTTCGTCCCCCTACCGACCTGAGGGTAATAGTGTGGTGGAGTGAATGAACCGTGACTTAAAGCAATCTTTGACAGCACGAGTTTTAGGCACAGGCCTGAATTGGCTAGCCCATTTGTATAATGTCCAACGTGCACTTAATAATCTCCCTAGAAGGTCTCTGGGTGGGCGGACCCCATACATGATGCTCTTCGGAATCAGAATGTTTGTCCCAGACCTTGATGGTCTAGACATGGCGGCGTCGGCCGCACCCTTTGACGTAGATGGTCACTGTGCTGTTTTGCAGACCCTACAAGAAGCCAGAGACACTCTATCGAAGGAACACTTGCCCTCCACATCTGATGCTGAGCTTCAGATTCCGGTAGTCGGCTGGCTACCCCGAGTTGGAGACCTGGTTCGTGAGAAGGTGGAGAACAAGAAGGAGTTCGGCCCCTCTTATCGTGCACCGGTTCCAGTGCTTGGAGTGCAGGGTACAAGAACAGTCATTTTACCTCCACTTCCTGGTCGCAAAGAAAACAGGTACATCTCTATTGACAATGTCAAACTTCAGCGAGTGGCCGATACTTCTTAGTATGACTCCAGCAGTTTCATGCCAGACGATTCAAAGAAATTCAGTGTTGGTTCCTGCTTCTACCACCTTGTCTGATGTTGCCATCGAGATGCAGTCAATTACTGATCCCTTGTTAATACCACCGGCTGGTGGTCTGCCCGAAGAGACTGAGCATGCTCATCCTACAAGTGATCAATCGCCTGTTTTACAATCTACGGCGGTTGCCCAGTCACGTTTCTCCTTTGACACTAACTCATTGCCTTCCACTTCCCCTTCGAACATTGCTATTTTTGTTAGTTGGTTCAAAAGACATTTTTTGATTCCCCTTGGACATATATTTGGCTGGTGCTCATAAGTATTTTTTTGTTTATGTCCATTGGATTTGTAATAGTATTTTTCCGTCTGGTGAATGGCCACTATCTCCAGGAGAGATCTATAATTAGACTTATCAATGGAACTTTGGCCCCCCACTCCTCGTCCCTCATCATGAAAAGGGACCAGACTTTTGTGAATATTACTGCCTGGCCCATTTTGGATGGAATTGCGTGGGATGCTGTTAAATTCCAAATTCATGGTCCTACTGAGGTCATCAATGTGACTAATGTATTTCGTGTTTCTATGGGTGATGTGGTTAAGCAGAACATTCGTTCTGATGATTGGGATGTTCAAGGCATTGAAGCACTGTTTTCTGATTTGAAATATTATGCCGCTTTTGATGCAGAAGATTTATATGAAAATGCGGCTAACTATGCAGAACAGTATTGTTTTCAACATTATGGCAATCATTTCCTGCATAAGGCAAATACGTTTTGAAATTTTGAAAATTTTACCCAATGGAAACACTGTCCCACCCCATCTTTAGGCAGTTCACCTACATTGGTTGATAAATATACTTATTTTACTGATTTCAGTGTTTCCAGCCCAGCATCCTTTTATTTTAAAGTGATGTCTGAGTCTGCCTCGAAGGTTAGACTGACACACTCCAAATTACTATATTCTAAGTCCTTTATGGATGAGTTGTCAATCAAAGGTTATGATCTGTGGAAGGCTACTATTGATCTTAAATCGGTTTGGGGTTCCAAACCGTGGCAGGTTCAGGGAACTGAAGCTTTACATCGTGCCTGTCTTGTAACAAATCATATGTTGTTTTTAAATTCAACCATCTTCCAGACCACCTGTTTCGGATTGGCCACTTCTAAAAAACTAAATTTCCCTTCTGTTCCAGATCTGGGTGCTTACCCAAATTGGGATAACCACACAGATCTGTCCCTTCCTGCTTTGCAGTCGTTAGTCTCTAATGCATCTTTCAATATTTCGAAATTTAGTGGTGAAGGATGGTTAATTTGGCAAAGCAGTTCGGATGCCTGTCAACGACGTTTTCTGGGTCTGAAACCGGGGTATACGCAGCAGCTCGTGGACCCTCGGTTTGAGTCCTCTCATACAGTAACTACCTACTCTGTAGGGAAATTATGTCAATCCTGGCTAAGACATTCCACCTTGGCATCTGTCAAAGTTCATTTATCAAAATTACATGACAAAATAGATTTGAATGATTTTGTGAAAGATCCTGTGGGTGGCAGATCCAAGAGGTGGGCGTATGCTATTTACAACGAAGTGTGGAAATTGTCGCAAATTGAAGCGGCTTCAAGATTGAGGGCCATTGATCAAGCAAATATGGAAAAGGTCTTGGCCGTTATAGATAACAGCATTAACACACTTTCTTCCAGGATTTATACATTGGACAATATTGTTTCTTCAATTGTTGATATTGTACATGATGATATGTCTGTATTGTATCATGGTCAAAACCAGTTGCGTTCTGTTATGCAGTTTGCATGGACGTTACAAACGTTGAAGGCTGGAAAGGTCCCCTGGGACTATCTGAATACGACATCATTATTCCTTCCCTTTAACCTTACTGTAAAGCAGCAGTTTATGTCCATGAAAGATGCTACATATTCATTGTTACACATTGAAAAATTGGAGCCGTTACCTTTCTCTGTGGCGGAATTGAATTCAGCCGTGTGGTTAGTACATGGGTTGATCACGCTCCCTTTCGCGCTTTTTAAGTTTACGTCATGCATGCAACACTATGCGCTGGGTAGATATGAACAGTTGGGTACCGCGTTCCTACATGAGGTCTGGTCTCTCCCTTTTACGTATAGATGTACAAGGGACGGTACAGAGGTTTACCTGAAAGGTGAAGAGTGTACCTCGACACCTGATCATTCTGTAGTATGTAGGCACATTCAGTTACACGGTGCATGCAATGTACAAGCCCCAAATTTGGCTTGCGTCCTCAAGGGTATCCCAGTGCCAGTGATTACACCATCTTTCACGCTGCTTGCAAACGGTAGTTATTTAATTTTGAATAATGAAGCTTGCTGCGGGATGTTAGTGGGAATCCCATATATAGTAACTGTATCGCAGAGAGTAGTCTGCTGCAATAATGTTCTATTTCCACCCCCGCATGGGCGGCTGGATGTTTCCATCTGGCCTTCGATTCCGACCTTGAAAGCAGAGTTCAACAAGATGAGCAGAATAAGAGCTCTATTGTCCCAAAAGGAGGTGCCATTGACTTCCTCCCGAGAAACATTTGTCCTTCACGTGGCAAATACGCGCACTGAGGTACAGGCGCTTTTGAATACTGACCTCCCCCTGCATTTTGGAGCTTTGATCCAAACAATCTTCAATGCCTCGTCAACAACTGGCCTGGCTCATTTTTTTAAACTTGTAGGCTCAGGCCTCGTGACCTCCTTCCAAACTATTTTTGGTGTGATTCCGGCATTTTTGCATTCTATTTTTTCGAGCGTCTTTGGCGGTGTTCTGCTGATTCTGGCGCTGGTGGCAGGTGTGCTACTTTTACTTTTCATACTACGACATGGCTGCACTTTCTGTGCCTCACGACAACCTGCCCCGTCTACATCTTCTTCGTGACAGGATGCTTGAACATTATGGTACCCTACCATTGGCGACCTTGAGCCTGGCATATGGATTATCCTTCCGGTATTCCTACTTTACCTGCGTGCAACCTGTCTTTCACTGCCTAGATTGTCCCTTTGAATGGCCTCTGGATTTGTGCTTATCCAACACGGTGTCTCCGGACCCGGATTCTGATCGACTGATGAGTCCCTTAGTGTCTCACGAGTTTGACTGTTCTGGTGTTCGGATTATGGCCTGTGGTGCGGCGCATGGAATCCTGGGTAATTGGGACATCGCAAGGGCTGCCTATGACTTCTTGGATATGAGTTTTCTGGAAGAACACGTTGGTTGCCCGCTGATGGTGCTAGAGGCTCCGCTTATTGAAGAACATGTATGTTCCTTTTCTTTGCTTAACTGGATGGCTGACACTTTTAGTGGCCACGCAAACGATTTCCTGTTGGAAGCTGTTGCTACGCATGCTGCGTACACGTTCATGGATTGAGTGAACTGTCATCCACTGTATTTTTTCTACCATGTCTTGAACATTGCCTGTGACTTTGGATTGCTAGCTGAAGCTGCATTTTTCATTTTTTTTTGCCTTTTTAAGGTTTTGGTTTTCCTTTTTCTTTCGAACTTTCTCTGGCCCGATCATTGGTTTCAGTTTGAATACGCCTAGTTCTGCTCTGTCGAATTTGAACTCTGCGTTCTCTCATTTCTTCCCTGCTGGTTAGTGCTTCGATCAAGGGGGCATGTAGTAAGGACTCCCTTAATACGTACATACATTGTTAAGTTAGCATAACCACGTTAGATGTTAGAAAGCCATCTTGCCGCTTTTGCGCACGACACTGCATCTACATGTTATTGTTTAAACAAACTGCTGGCTCGCGCTTTGCCTCACACGAGAGCAATCTGTTGTTACCATCCCGAGCTCTGCGCAGCGACCTTGGTCTGTACATGGTGTAACAAGAACAGTCTGGGTCATTGGACAATGCATGTTTTCCACTCTAGGTTGATCGACTCACTATTTAGCCATAACATACAGACAGCTGTGAATACCTGAAAGTTGGTGCTTTTAATATTACAGACAGCAGGTTTAATATTCAGACCGAAGACGAGCCTTCCTGCGAGAAGACTTCTGATGCTCCTGTGATGTGATTTCACTAAGCTGATCTGTGAGGTATGGGGTCCCCTGTTCAAGCCTAAGAGACCTTTTATTAGCATAATAATAATATTAGCTTCTTAGAAAAGGGAAGGTGGTAGTATCCACTGTCATTTATAACATGATAACTCCCTTTATATTCTATGGTATTGTAACGATGCTGATGGTTTTAATTATAATCATTTGTCTGCTTGTATTAGCCAAAGTACTGCATCTTAGGACACGTGGTCTATAAAATAAACTCTTTTTATTTTCACCGTGTCTTTGTTTATTCTTATTGTGGACTGATGTGAGAATAATATACGAACAGGTATTTCCGATTCCCACCATTCCTGAGAGTACACTGAGTCGCTTGTTCTGGGTTGTCTTTTCATTGGGACCGCCGAGCTAAATCTCGGATAACGAATGGGACACTTGTGCTAGCCGGATACTGGGTTCTGGGTTCTGAGGTGAGTTTCTGGTACACCACAATTCACTGAGGTCCTGGGGTTCTACGCATAGTTCTGTGTATAAGCAGAATCCCTGCAACATTATCTTACCTTAATACACCTGCAGGGCACCTAGGGTCCACGCGCAACAGAAGCAGGCTGCAGGGTAGGCCAAAGAGTCCTTGCCTTGACGTTCCTGACTCCGCCTCTCTCAAGCTCCAGACGACAGCACTCCGGGCCTACTGCGCGCCCTCTGCAAAGACAAATGCAGGGATTCAAAAGTGAAAAAAAAACGATGACAGGCCTACCCCTTGTGAGATCATTGGTCCATTCTCCCTGGGGGCAGGCCAGAAACAAGAAACAGGGCTGTTATAAGTAGCACGTTCGCGCTATGAAAGATTGATGGCCCTGATTGTTACAGACATCTGTGGGTGCCACAGAAACCACGAACTTTGCGTACACAAGGGCAAATGTCCCAACTTCCTTTTGCCACCCAAGCCCTTTTGCCCCCCTAGGCGGCCGCCTAGTCTTGCCTAATAGTATAAACGGCCCTGCTACTAGGGCAATGTGTAGCAAGAACCAGTTCACATGCAGTTTTACCCACAATGCTCTCAGGATAGTGCAAAGTCTGTTGGTCTTTGTTAATGGTTCTCACTCAGCGAGTCTGCAGACTGAGCCATTATCTCAGTGCTCACCCTGATTTATTCCAATTTGGCAGCTCTTCTGCTTTTGTGGCTGAGCACATGTTGGGAGTCCTTATTGGTCCACTTCTGTGTTTGCGTTTGTGGCAACTCCAGGCTGTCAATAGAGTCTCAGGAGTGTGCTGGTCTTGACTGGTCTGTCAGGGAATGGGGCAGCCTTGACATGGCTGTGCATACTGGACCAGTTTGGCTAAGTGCAGGCTGGGCCTTTGTAATCAGTGAAGTATTGTGTGGGCCTCACTAGGAAGGTGAGAGACCCAGACATATACTGCTTTTGCAGGTTTATCAGTTTCCTTTGCTCTCTCAGCCGGAAGGCTGGCTTATAGGTGCTTCAGAATAGGTGATCAGCTCTTGCAGCAAAAGGTAGACCCAGGTGATGTCCCTCACGTTTAGTAAATTGGCTGTCAAGTAGACACCAGCTCTGGTAATACAGACAGCCCTCTGAGTATTCTGTGGGACACTCCCTTCTTTGGTGAAACTGAACAAGTTGGTCAGTGGGTCTCACTTTTATACAGGCAAAGCAGACAGGTGATGCGGATCCACGGTCTTCACTTTTAGAGCTTGTTTAGGGTGATTCTCTTTTGAAGTGGGATGCTATCCAGACACAGCCTTTGTGTAGAGTGATGCGCCTCACAGCTGGCTAGCTTTCAACCTAGAGCACCCACAACAGAGGCACAAAGATGAGTGAGCTTTCTGCACCTGGTTGTCATCAGCCGCAATGAAGAGTGATCAGAGGATAAACAAAAATAATGGCTTCACCTAAGGGCCCAAGGTGTACTTTCACCTTTTCACCTAATCTGCAGCTCCTCTCAGCAAAGGCCTGACCGAATTACTAAAGGAGTCTTGTGTCCTCTCTCCCCACTGCAGTCTGAATGTATCCCCCTCCAGTTTCAGGAATGCCTGCAAACCAATTCCACTGTCTGGGAACACAACCTCACACACAAACATGCAAAACATACACTAGGGATGTTAGTGCTAATATCTGGATGAGTTAGAAGTGGAACTTTACACAACTGGGCCAGGAGACCTCCACTGTAGTGACAAAGATAAAAAGGTCTGGTTAAAATTATGAATTCACAAAACACTGTACATTGCTGCTATTACCACTCTGTGTATCAAACCTATGATGGGGGCAGCAGTACTCAGTCTGTACAATCTGGGCACACTTGGTGCATCCCTCTAGATCGCAGAATAGGTCCAGGACCCTACTCGTGTTAAGATACAGGCCTATCCCTTTGCACACACAATAGATTAATGTACAGTTAGAGCCAAAAACTAGGAGCACAGGTACACGTACTTGAGCATTTGGGGCAGCGGAACATTACTGTATGCCATTTGGAGGACAACATATACAATGTATATAAAAGCCAATGTATTAAAACAGCCACTGTATATAAAAGGCAGCTCAAAGTATTTCCCATGAAGGAGTATGTTTACAATGAAATTGCGCAGCATAGTGCTGCATACAATTTTGCTGTGCCGAGCAGAGTCATTTAAAAAATGCAGTGATAAGTTGTATTTACAAGAATGTGGTGCCCCCCTGTGCTCTCCCCTGCGCTGGCGCACAAACAGCAGCCATGCGCCAACTCAGGAACCCATGCACTGTGGTCCAAGGGTGCCTGCATTGCAGAGATGAATGTGTTTGTGCAGCAAGGGATAACTTCATGCACAAAAACAATCATTAATGCAGAATGCAGCACACATAGAAAGGACAAGAAACGAGGGGAAGTAAAAGTATTTCTCCTTCTTGCGCCACTTTAACGCCTCTCCTGGAAAGGTGTAATGTTTTTGGCGCTGCCTCGGATAGACAAATCCTTGTAAATCTGGGGCAGTGTCAAAAAGCTGTGGGTGTTGCATGGGAACATGCACAGCAACACCCATGACACGCCTCTTTGATGCAGAGTACTGCATGAAAGAGGACCATATTCACAAGGCCATGGAAAGCCACGCAAAGTGGCTTTGCGTGACCTTGTAAATATGGGCCAGCAAAAAGGCCACAGGAGCATCAAAAAAAGTGACTCTCCGGTGGCACGAGGGGCTTCCTTGTAAATATGCCCCACAGTTTCCAAAGTTACATGATGAACACTGCTAATGCTGTGCAGAGCAGGCGACTATTGCGAGCATCCAGTTTCACAGCTCCTCCAAGTCATTGGGCCATATATAGGTAGGGACCCATTTACCACTTCATAAATACCGAATTTTACCGATTCGGTATTTATGAAGTGGTAAATGATATGTAGGTAATGAGTCGGTAATATTTACCGATTCGGTAAAAGTCGGTAATTACCGAATCGGTATTTACCGATTCGGTAATGAGGCATACCTTCCCATTGATGGGAAGGTATGCCTCATTACCGAATCGGTAAATACTGATTCGGTAATGGGGGGAACACATGCAAGGGTGGCAGGGTGTCACATTGACACCCTGTTGCACCCCTGATTCGGCCATGTGTGCACATGTGGCACACATACATGTCCTAAGGGCATGTATGTCTGCCACATTGCACACTTCTAAGCACTTTAAAATGCTTTTCAACATCCATTCTTCATTTACCACCAACTATTAGTTGGTGGTAAATACCGACTCCAGAACACACCCACACACTCCCCCTACATCTCATTTTTGTATTCGGAATTTACCGAATCGGTAAAATTACCGAATCGGTAATTTTACCGATTCGGTAAATTACCGAATACAAAAATGATCCCCCTACATACCAAAAGCCAAAATACGGGTCGGTAACGGTAGAATTACCGAAAATCGGCCGTTACCGACCGGTATTTGGCTTCCTACATGAGGCCCATTATCTGCTCAATGAATTCAAATGTGAACAAAAATGAAGTGAAAAGCATAAGGATTAAAAAACAGTATATAAACCCCAACAAGAGAGATTTTCACAGATTATCTGTGCGTAAAAAATAATAATTTGCCTAGGCCTAAATTAAATGGTTATTTTGCATGGTGGGTCTGCAAATACTTTGATTTCTGAGTGTGATTTTATACAGTACTTATAATGTGGAACGAGATCCTGTCCCACACGCCAATGGTTGCTTGATTTGTGTTGTAATGCAGCCGTTATGTAGATATCATTCTGCCAGTGGGACGTTGGATGGTTACCTCTGTTGCAGAACATGCTATTGACGTGTACTGCCACAGAGCAGTAGCAGAAGAAGCGGTGTCACATAGCAATTTAAAAAATAAATGACTTTAGTTTCTGGTCTATTACATCGTATCATCTTTACAGCGTTGTCAAGCGCTGTGGTTTCCGTTTGTGAGGTTGAGCCGAAAGGAGTATAGGACGTTGGCACAACTGCTGCTTTTGTAAAATACAACTGTACCCGGATAATTTGCTAATGCTACATGGGCTCATTTGACACAAGGGTTACCAGTGGGCCTGGGCGGAGTTGATTTTCAGCGCTGGGTGTTTGTCCCACGCTGTAACATCAGTGGGAACGGCACCATGCACAGCACAAGAGGGCGTTGCGTCTTTTCTTGCCGCTTAAGTTGATTTTCTTCCTGAGTAGCAACTTTCTCAACACGAAAGGAAGGTTTCTCGACATGAGCGGTTGCAACCATCCATGACCCGCATTGAAAAATCTGATCACCCGCAATGAGAATTGTCACCAAGAGGTGGATTTTCCTCGCTTGTGCTCGCCAACTTGATGTTGATGAGTGCGAGCGTGGAAAAAACTCTGCTCCGCTAAGCGGAGCGGAGCGGAGTTTTTCAGGATCCTGCATGCTCCTCGGAGTGCGGAAAACTCCTCAAGCTCTGCGAATTGAGCAGAGCTCACCACCCAGTCCTAGTTATCAGACAGGGCCCTGCAAAGCTAGGAATTGCATTCCTGTAACAATCACATACTACTCTCTAAACCACAAGCATTGTTTTCAAGTTGGCCTTTAGTGTAATAATCAGGACCTTTTCAATGGTTTAATATTGCATTCTCCCCACTGTACGTGGGTTTTGGAGTCACTCTTGAGGAAAGGTTTTGAAAGTTTGTACTCTCACACAAAATGCTTGGGAGTTAACAGTGCAACACGGTGTCAAGGCGAATGTGAGAAAAAAGCTTTTCAAGGTGTAGTGTCAAATAACGTTTTGTGCAAATAATCCTGTTAAGATATTGTGGACATTTAACAATTTCCAATTTGTGATTTCTTATTAGGAATGTACTAAAAATGAAATCATTAAAAGCACACTGACTTTTACCGAATGCATTTGTCTTTCTATGAACGAATCTATGCACTAATAGGATGGTTCTAAAAATACAGATTAACAGTCAGTTGCAATTCGACCTACCGCATTAATATGCATGAGGTAGGTGGCAAATTATGAGCCATTACGATTGGCTACATTTACAGGCATGGTGACCTCCTGGGATCAGCAAACCGCCATATCGGTAAATTACTTTTAAATAAAGCATTTCCTATTAAATGCAGTTCATTTTCTTTGAAGGGAAACAGGATGCATTTAAAATAAAATGATAAATTACACAAAACTTTTTTAGGAGCAGGCAGTGGTTCCACCGATTACACCAATAAAACATTTTTGTGAACACTCATAAAGGAGAAGGGCTCCCTTGGGACCACTTTTAGGGGTCTATTAGGATGTAGGGCGGATCGCCCTACTTCACACCCCGGCCACCACTCATTTCCCCCCGTCATATTAGTATGGCGGGGGGACCCCGGTGGACAGAAAGACCGTCTGCCAGTTTTCCGCCGGTCGACCAGTTGACCGGGCGGAAAAGGAGCTGGATATGGTGGAGGTGTCTGCTAGACACCGCTATCCATATTAGCATGGGCAGCGGTGCAGGACTTTCCATGGCAGAGACCCTGCCATGGAAAGCCATGGAGAGTTTGCTTACTGGGGCCCGTTGTCGGCCCAGGGTATTGGGGGGGTGGGGGGTGCACATAAGTGTAACGGACAAGGTGGCAGGCACCGCGCGGTGCCTGTCACCTTGTGCATGACAATGCACAATGTGCATTCCCAGCATTGTGGCGGGCAGTGCTGTCAGCACCGCCCGCCACAATGCTGGGAATAGAGGATGCCACCGCCACGGTGGCATCCTAATTGGCTGTGCGGGACAGCCGCACCACTGGCGGCCGGTCCCTGCACCGCTAGGGTGGCGGGCGGACTTAAGTCTGCCCGGCATCCTAATAGGCCCCTAAGTTTGAAAATGACTTACCATCTCCTTTGAAGAGGTGGTATAACATTAAGGTTTTGCAGCCAGATAAAAGAATCAGTATCTGGTAGGGACAACCTTAACACGCCTCTTCCAAATATCGATTTGGTATTTATTCCCAACCTAAATTGCGATTCAATAAGATTCGCTTACCGAATCGTTGTTTAGGTTTTGAGAATAGAAAATTTCCATTTTGTGGTCGGAAAGGATAAGATTTTATGAATCGGAGCCTTACCAACTGTAAAATAGCTTAGTATATGAGGTCCTTTGTGACAGGAAAATTCTGCTTATGTGCAGTCAACAGGAAAGAAAAAAACACAGTGAACTCCAATAACCCGTAGTTCCAGACCAGTGAATCCGTACTTCCAGACCCGATTTATTTAGAGGACATGCATGCCATCAGCAGAGACATCAGGAGGTATCAACATGAGCACAGAAGTGGGAAACAGGCACTAACTGGCTGGTGGATGTTTCATCACTCTGAGGTGCTGGCACGCAGTACATTTCTGCACATTGGACCTTATCAGCATGTTCTGCATCAGTGTGCAAGGCAGAACTGAGCGCTCTTTGGCACGCACTGCAACATTATCACAAGCAAGGCAATGTGCTGCTCATCTGCATGACAACATGGCATAATGTGTGCAAGTCATAGAGAAGCATTCAATGAGGCTATTCAAAAAGGTAAGTTAAACTTGTGATCAATTTACATGTGTAAATTTACTCTTACACTTTTGAGTAACGTTACTATTTTTCTCTATTCTCAAAGTCCAAATGCAAAATTAGTACAAGAAGGGGAAGCCTAAGTTACATATGCAAGCTAGTACTAGAAAAATAGTAACAAATTTACCACCACCCATGGCCAGTCCCCAGTAGTGCAACACTCTCCCTTAGAAAGTAATGGAACCAGAGAGTTAAATGGAAATTTCAAATAGTTAAAAATATAAACAAATAGAATTTAATGTTAAAAAATAAATATATACAGTACTTATCTCTAATGTAATTACACATATTTTAATATCATTTTTTGCAGTTAAAAATTGTTACAATATTTTTTATTAATTTTATACATCAATTTTAATAATTATGATTCCTTATTTTCTTTTTACTTTATGTGACAATTTTTTTTCCATTGAAACTTCACAGAGAAGACTCAGCCTTGAGGTCATAACTTTCAGAAGCTGAAGTGTCAATTTGCAGCTGGTCCCTGATTGCTGCTTCAGCCAAAGACTGGGTTGTGCCACGGTGTATCCCTGCCCCCACAGCCAGTCATGTAACAGACGCTGTGGTGATTTACAAAGGAGGAATCCATCCGTGAGGGTGGAAACGCCACCGGCCCCACAACACAACCAGATGGCTTGTGATCATCAACAGGTAACATCAGGGCTTAGCTGCATGAGAGAGTGGCTAAGAAGCATTGGCAAACCTGCCGCACCCACTTGAGAACTTTAATTTTTTTTCTATAAAAAGCACACAGATTGAAATCAGGATATAAAAATAAACAGAGTGATGTCAATTAATTATTGAAGATAAGGGGAAGGTAGTCAAAGAAGGGTAAGAAGAAATGAAGGACTGTATTCCAAACATTTGTGTAATCGCTAATGTTTGCTGTCTGACGTGGAGTCAACTATGGGCGCAATGTTGCATAAACAACAAAATAATTTCTGTTCTAGTCTAGTTAATGTAAACCTAGAAGTAAAAGTCAGTGAATTTAAGCATTCATGAGGGTCAGAGGAGATTGAACTTCTATGTGGTTCAAGGCGGTTTCGTATTAGAGAAGTATGTATCTTGTTTGTACCAGATCAGTCTCTTCGGGTCTCCATGGGGAGTGTTGTAGGAAGTATTATCTGCTCCTTTAATGAAACTGGTCCTTCCTCTCCAGGAGAGGTATGATACATTGGAGGTGTTTTTCCACTTATGGAGAATAATTTTACAACCTAGAGTGAGCATTAGGTATAGTGGACATTTGTCTGTGCCATATATGAGGTTAGATATAAAGGACCAGTGATGAAGTTAGCAAACTCTTCAACTGGCTGAACACTGAGAATTACTTTGGGGAGGTTCAATACTTCTGCTCTTTTTTCCCTCTTTTTTATGTTTGTGTTTTCATACAGGGTCACAAAAAGTTCACAAATACATTTTACTTCCTATATTCTGATAACATTTTGTCCAGTTCATCATTAATACAAGTTTTTAAGGTGCAAGTGCGAAGTGCAAACAGGGCAAAAAATAAATAGGTCAGGATAACCTTTTACATAACATAACGAGAGATATATCAATCCCAACATTATTCTTATTTCGTAAAGGAAGTTAATTTACTATTTCAAAACTGTCAAGTGCTAACAATTCCTTCTGAAAAGGGCCAATGTACAGATCAAAGTGCTAAATGCTAAGTACATAAAAATCCGCATATCTAGACTTCTCAAAGTGTCAGTTTTACTAACCCATGATAAGGACAGCTACATTCAATCCTTTCCCAACTCCTGTATAAATGGGACGGAATATTTCCAAATTCTTGTAATACTTCTACCTTTCCGAAGTCGCTTTGCTTAGATCTGCTTCATTAAATATATGTTATTAACCTTTTCAATCCACATTTGCAGCCTAGGTGGGTAGGCAGATTCCCACAGTGCTGCAATAGGTGACCTCGCCAACAACATTGCTATATACCATCAACACCGGAATGAAATGATGCTAATTAGGCCTGGGGTAAAATTCCGTTCCGCTCGCGGAAATTGCGATAATTTGACATTTTCGCGTTCCGCAATCTGCATTTTACCGGAAATATTTTGCTTGCTCGCGCTGTAAAGTAATACATTCTAGCGTGCGTGCGATCGCCTTACCTGAATCCCCGCGTTCGCCGACAAGTTTTCCCGATCCGGTTACGTTCTCCACGAGATGTTGGATTGTTGGTAGCCATTTGGGCTGTCTCGCGACAGTTCGCGCCCGCAGTAACGCCATTCGTCGCGCGATCACGTTTTTCTTCTCGCGATCATGCACCGCGAGACAAGTGAAAACAAGATGGCCGCGCCCAAGAGCAACCGCATGGGTAAGTTGGCGAGCCGCGACCACGCAGAAAATACCGCAAACGGGCGGGAAAAAAACTTCCGCATCTTCGCGATATTTCCGCATGTTTGCGGAGATTTTTAACATTTTCGCGATAATTTGCGAAAGTGAATTTCGCAAATTCCGCCCACCCCTAATGCTAATGCGGGGAGATTGCCTTTACAATGAAACTGTTGCAACGCATGCCTTTACATCGCATGCCGTTGCAACACAAAAGGTGTGCAGCAGTGGGTAGAAGGTGTTGGATTTAACTCCAACACCTTCCCTACTGTTGCACACACTGGAGTCGGAATAGAAGATTAATCTATTCCAACATCTAGCGCCCCCCGACAGAAAGTCAGAGTAAATGTTTGCGTTGCAACGGCATGCAATGAAATAGCATGCGTTGCAACGTCACCTATTCGCTAATGCCTAAATGCTTTGACCAGCCCAACACAACCACATTCACATCCACTGAAAAAATTTCCCCAGAGAACCTCTCAGCACATCTTCCCAAAAGGTTTGAACACTGTTGCATTCCCATGTAATATGAATTCAAGGTGCCCGATTGGGGGCACTGATCAGATCTAGTAAAATTCCATTTATGTAGCAAAGCTGGAGTATAATATACCATCTATTGGAAATATAGTTGCATTTTACAAAACTTAGGGCCACCTAAGACTCTGGAGTTAAGAGCCAAAGCTACAAACCATTGGGCTTGAGTTAAGTTTTTCCCATTCTCTCATATCCATTTGGCTTGTATACTTCGAAATATACTTCAAAACTGGGTCTAAATACAACCATTTTACCCATTGAGTCTGTTTTTTATAAACCTGCCCTTAATAAAAAAGAGCCCCAACTACCTCCCGGTTTGGTTCAATCTGTAGTGGATGGAGTTTATTTGAAATAGACGTATTCTGATAACATTCTGATTATTCTCCCTCCAAAATATCTGAAAAACTTTCCCATTAAGTCAGAGTCCCATTCACCATCCAATACCCAATTTTCTCCAAACTACTTTTCTCCATTATCGAAACAACCCCCTTCAACTCCCCAGGACAAAACCACTTAAGGGAGCTCCGGAACAGTTGCTTCTGCTTAATTCTACAAGCTATGAGTGTGCGATACCAGACCTTTTTGGGATGCTTTTCCAAGGGAATATTGGGGTCTAAACAATATATAATTTCTTCGATCATGGCACAAACAAAAGAGTTATCAAAAGAGTTGCACTTGTTCAAAACAACATACCTATCACAGTTCATCAAATGGGCTGCTGAATAATACACTGAACGCACCTTGATCCCTCGAAAAAGAGAGTCTCCCCATAGCAATTCTTGGACGTCTCTTATCCCATATAAAAGCACTAATAAATCCATTCAGCTTTTGAAAATATTTATTATGTAGCACTCAGGGAATTGATGTGAAAAAAAATTAAACAGTGGTAAAAAATGCATTTTAAGTAGTGCTACCCTACCAGTTATTAATATTGGCATCTACAACCACTATCCCAAAAAAACCTGAGCCTTACCAAGTAGGGTGGGGTAATTTAACTCTTACTGATTCTCATACTTTTCAGAGACTTGTACTCAGATACCTAACAGATTTTAGCTGATAAATCTTTTGAAAATCCAAAAACAAAGCGGAAACATCCGTGTTAAAAACCCCAGTGCTATAGATATTTACTCTGTATCCTGCAAGCCCTAAAATTTGGGAAAAATGGCAAACAATTCTTGAAACACCCTCCTCTTAGGTGCCAGATATACCACTAGGCCATCCATATATAATTTAAGTTTAGATATCCCTGGAGCCGAAGCCTTAACTCCCTCACTTTGAGGAATACAGCATGCCAGAGACTCAATGAACAGGAACAAAAAGAGTTGGGGGACATTGGGCAACCCTGCCTAGTGCCCCAATAAATCTGGAAAGGTTCCAAAGCCCTCCTCTGAAGGGATACTGTAATGGATGCTCCATGACGCTATTCATCTTGTGAGCTGAGATGAGAACCCTATAACCTCTATTACCAAAAACAAATAATCCCAGTTCACCAGGTCAAAGCCTTCTCTGCGTCAATAAACAAAACCACAGCAGGAGTATTAGCAAGATTGAAGTAATCAATTGCTTCTGACAGATAATGCATACAGTAATAAAGTTGACGGCCAGGAATAAAGAGGGATTGGTTTACCCAATAAAAAAAGCCATAACTGCCACAATCCTTGCTGCAAAAATTTTCATCATGAGTACAGCAGCGTAATTGGCCGTAACAGGTTTATGTACTCTGGGTCTTTATCCTTTTAGGGAAAACAGGTAAGTAGGCCTTTCGAAAGGAGGATGGAACAGAACCACCCATCAAAATGGTATTAAGTAAGAAAGTCAAAGGGACTCTGCAGGAAACCCATCTTCTGCTTGTGCCTTCCCTCTTGACAAGGATCTAACAGCATCTCTACTTCTGATGCTGATGTTGGAGGCACAAGATTTAAAGAAAATCAAACACAACTGTCCTATCAGATGGTGGACCAGCTACATATATACCTGCAAAGTGATGACAAAATACCCTCTCAATTAACACAGCTTCCCTCACCAAGGCACCCGTTAGCAGCTCCCGAATTTTTCTACTGCCTTTTTAACTTGTTGAGCTATAACCGGCCAGGTTATTAATTTTCCACTTCCTTCTCCTTCTTTATACAATTGTTGCCCATATGTTCTGGCACTAATAATTGCTTCTCCAATAGAAACTGATGCAGCATCTTTTTTACCTGATCTCTGTTTTTAAACGTTATTACATTGGGGGCCCGGGAGAGTTCAACCTCTGCTAATTGAAAATCCAAAGACAAATACTTCAGCTGTACTCTTGCTAGCTTATTAGAGAAGATTTGAAAGGCAGCAATCTCTCCCCTCATAGTGCCTTTAAACTCTTCCCAGATATGATCTGATAAGGAAGTGAGTCGATTTTCCTCAAAAAACAAAGATGCTCAAGGTCCTCATTTGCACAATGAAGAATTGGTCCACAAATAAAGCTCTCTTTAAGACCCACCTCTAGCTAAAGAAGTCGTATTACATGGACCCAAATATATACTTATAGCTGCGTGGTCAGATAAAGAGTTAGATATAATTGAGGGGATGAAAACCAGCATATCTTTAAGGCTAAGAAAGAAATCTATTCTTGAAGCAGAGCAGTGCCAAGGGGAAAAGAAGGTATAGAGTCTTATTTGTGGGTAAAGAGTTCACCAGGGATCCACTAACCCATACTCCTCTTTGAATGAATGAACTGCCTTCGCCAGCTCGGGTTTGTGCTGAGGTGTGGATCTCCTGCTAATATCTACCTCCAAAACCTAAGGAAAATAAAATCCACCCCTATTATTATACTTCTACCACCATTAGCCAATTGAATAGAGAATTCATACAATGGCTGAGGGTTATCTGAAGTTTTCCCATAAAATGACGCCAAAGAGTACCTCTCATCATTAATGCAGATTTCAGCACCCACTCATCTTCCTGACCGGTCTGCCGTCACTCAACCCAATTGGGCCTTAAAACTCCTATTAACCAATATCGCAATCCCACGATGTGAAGCAGAGGCCAAAGAGTAGCAAAGTAGTTGAAAAGTAGACCAATTAACAGAAGGCATTTTACGTCTCTTAATATGCATCTCTTGCAATACCACAAAGAAAGCCCTTTGCTCCATCAGCCAATCCACAACCGCTTGACACTTACACAGGTTATTTAACCTATTAACATTGACAGAGAGTATCTTGCAATTCCCCACTACAGTCCCACTTGCCTATACGACATCGGAAATTCAAAGCCCCATAGTAACAGAAACTCTGTCCCATATCGCTCATTCGTACTTCCCACTCGATTTAGCATTTCCCTGTAAGAAACTCTTTTATCCCCATAAACACACTAGGCCCAAACCCCCTTCATGGTCCTCAGGCTGCTCCACTCCCCTTTCCACACACCGCTGTGCCTATCAAAAATTCCATCCACCACCCTCATTCGAATCCCACCCCCATCCCAAACATCTCCCTCCCCTTCGTTGTGACCCTGTCGCTCTGTCACAAACTCGCCAATTCCCATTCAGTGCACTGCTTGCACCTTTCTCGAGACCCTGATAGTCAGGCCCCACCCTCCCTTGAAATCTCTGAAACCTCAAGTCTAGAAACAAAAGACATGTAAAAAAACAGAAATGAGTAAGACTCGCACATCATTTCTCCATAGGATGTATCGTATGCAAGTACTTCTGGGTTGCTTTTGCCTGAATATCATTAAACAGTTTAAATTCTCCTTTGACCAAAGTTCTCAGTCTGGCTGGTTGTAAAAATGTTGCTCGTCCGCCAGCCTCTTGGAATAAGGATATCATTTTTTGAAGCTCCTTCCGTCGTTTTGAAGTCTTGTATGACATATCAGGAAAGACCTGAATAACCTGTCCCTCCCTAAATTGAAACCTCTATGTCTGATAGCACAGTTCAACACTTTGTCTTACCTCCTGTAATACCCCAAATTAACAAGCACTGGATATTCCTGCAATGGGACACGATGCGCTTGTGTTATCAGCAAGTCCTCCATATTTCTTGATAGAAGATGAGTACAAATCAAGTTATCCATAAACTCTATTGCTGAGGCGGCCTTCCCCTCCTCCCTTGCTGGTATCCCAACAAATCTAAGATTACACCCTCTTAAACGGTTCTCTTGATCCTTATGGAGCAGGTAAAACAAAATGTTGTATACCTCCTCTAATTTGCATGAAAGTAATTACATAATCATTCTTAAATTAATTTACAATAACATGTTTGCAGTAGAAGTGTTACTAATCAACCTTTACACCTTGATAAACATAAATAGACGTGGAACTAAATTGCAACGTGCATGGCAAAATTAATTAAATTAACAATGGTACGCAAACTAACCTTAGATTGTGGTGAAATAGTAAATTTTCATGATTCATGTTGCTTTGTGATTGTTTTGTGCTTTAAAAGTTTTCAAGTGGTAAGTATTATTGCTTTAATTGTTGCTACAGCTAGGAAAATACTAATATATATTGCGATCAGTATGGGTTTGAACATCAGAACTTTCATTTCTATATTTTAATTGCTGTTATGTCTATTTCTGCTTAAGTTGACATTCGGGCCTATTAGGCCGCAGTACCCAAGATGGCGTTCTCTGAAGCAGGTTGCTACCATGTGCGTGCGATGACTTCTGCGCCTGCCCAGATAGCTCTTGAAATCACAAGGTAGCTTGAACTCCTGACATCGTGATCCCTGCCAAGGCCGAAAATCAGGAACTTGACCGCAAGCCAGAAGATGACAAAATGAAAGTCAAGGAAGAGACAAAGGGAGGACCTGTCAATAGGACCCTTTTTACCTTAAAAAAAGATACAGCTACTGTTTTCCTGCCTGGGAACTGAACAGACAGTGACGATTTGAGAACTTTGTGAAAAGTCACTATGAAGAACCAGTTTGCACAGGGAAAAAATTCAATAAACTACTGATAACCCCGAACTGTCCAATCAGAACATTTGGTCTGCCCCTAAAGTTGCTATATCTAAAAAGAAGTAAGGCAGAAAAAGGATATAAAACCCCTCTCATCAATCATTGAGGGGAATTGGGGTTGGAAGCGTTAGTTGCAGCAGCGTTCATTCGTTGGTTCGTCCGTTCGTTGGGTTGTGGCTGCATATATCTTTGGATTATTTTGTTGTGTTTCCTAAATTCTATGCTATCAGTCTGAGTGTGGAATTGGTCCATGCTCCGGATTGATGTTCGGACTTTGCTGAAATTCTGAACTTTATTACGCTGTATCCTGTATTTCGCACGACGGTTTGATCCTTTGGTGAGGGTTGGACTGCCTGTTCGAGGAAGCCTTCATTTGAGAATGCAGATAACTCCCTATTTGATCTGAAGCTATCATCATCCTTCGATTGGTAATGATTCAATGTATTTTCCGTACACCTATGTCTAAGAGTGTTCATATGTTTCTCTATAATAAACCTAAATCGAATTGATGAGCTGTAGTCAGTAAATGCAAGATTTAGGAGTACGACAACATTTTAGATAAATAAAATCAAAAGAAATGAGTCTGTGGTTCTTAAACTAGTTACTGAAAATATCAAAGGTTTCCCTAGGCTTTAATTGTGTCTTAACTGGTTCTAATTCACCATCAACCAGTCCAACTAATTGGTCCATTGACCAAATGGTGGAGTGCATTGATGTTAAAGTCAGGATTCTGAGATGTATTTAAAATATGTATATAATGTAAAAGCTAATTAATCCTGATAGGTAATAAGGTACTCACATGTCCAGCGCCTTTTTCTCCTGTGTACAGATTCGAGTGAGATTGATTGAATGACGAGTGTGTTGGTGTTATGGGCCCCACCAATGAATGAACGTATGAATGAGCTGTTGTGAATTTGAATCTGTGACATAAGGAGAATATGTCAATTTTGACCTCCGAGCTGGATCAATCCTCAAGTTGTTGCTTCATAGAGGCGAGGTTTTTTTGTAAAGTAGAGTTTCTTTTAGCAATGGCATTTTCAGTATCTTCGAGATCTGAAATTCTAGCAGTTTCTCCTTCCAATAATGTCCCAATAACTTAACATTTTTTTCCATCTCCGTTATCTGAGTCCTAAGAGTATTTGCCAAAGAAATGTGAGAGCTTTTACTTCCTGCACCTCTGCCAAAATCATTAATAATAATCACTTGATCCTAGCTTCAGCTAAACGACATTCTGTAATCCTCAATCGCCAGTTGCGCTAAGGGGGAAGTGATTTTAGAGGAAGATCAGTTACCCCAGCAGTTTCCGCCCCCAAGGTGTCTTCTATGTTTGATTGGGAGGGATGGGGGGCATGAACCTGATTTGACTGGATGTTCTGTGAATCTTGAGTCACTGAGATACTGCCTTCTTTTTTTGCTGGAGTATTTTCCATATTGGAGGCCCGAGACAGATGCTACAGAGGACTTACCCCCTTACTAAAGACTGGTAAAAGTATTTCACCTCCAACAGAAGATTGCAATAAGGGAGAAGGAGCAGAGGATGATATCAGCGCCCCTGAAATGGCTGCACCCTCTTGCTCTATTGTAAACTCCACTGCGTCTGGCAGATCTCTCAGTCACTTATTTTGTCCTCTCCTTTGGGTTACCTCCAAGTTCCTACCGCCCATACCTCCTAAAGATAAGTCCTTTGAGGGGGGACCTCCTGATTGATTTTGCTGGGCTGAGAGTAAGGGATATACAAAGCCCTGCAATAGACCCCCCTCATGACTGACTGTCTCCAATACTCTGCTACAGACCGTTATTGGTTAGTAAGGGAGCCGCAAGTTCAGGGACCGAAGAACAGTTATCCAACATTGCAGCCATTTACATTACTGTTCTGTTTACGCCCTTATTACAGAGAGTTAGCATTTCTGATGATCCTATAAGGATGCACTTTTTTTAGCTGAAAGAGATCGGAGCTTCTCCTTAACATGGGGGTCCAAACTTTTCCATGCTGTCCCCTGGATGCGGACTTAAGTCTGGGCATATTCAAAAGGGCTTACAAACCAGCATGCCGATGCATGAGGCTAGTGTCCAATATAGGAAACAGCAGCAGCCGGGTTCTGTATCTTACCTGAGTATTCCAACTGCGTCTCCTGTCATTCCAGGTGACAGCAACTCTGTCCCGCGAGCAGATTAAGAAACACCAGGCAGCGTCTCCTCAACTCGAGTCCTCCTCAGTCCATTAGTTTATTTGCATCAGAGCTGCCTCCTCTCCCACTTTGCACAAATCCACAGGTGTTGTTCCGGGCATTTAATAGTTATTTCTCACAGGATTCCATAGAGCAGAAGCGTCAGGCAGCACTTCCATTTGAGGGAGCTGGGATGGGCAAAGGAGAGAACACCTTCGAGACCCGGCTCTCCACTCTCAGCCCATCGCGCAATAATCAGTCCACGCAAGGTACTTTTAGCGTAAAGGGCCATTTATTAGGACAGGGTTGGACAATCATAACCAAGACATAACACAAATCCCCAACAATCCCCAACAACAACACTTCTCACTATCCCATACTCTCCAAGACTCCAACTACTCCATCCCCACTTCACACCGCAACCTTCTCACTTCCATTCGCTTCCTCACTCTCTTCCAAAACTCCACCATCATCTCCATTCGTCGTACACTGGTCTGACGCACCCCCACGTTTCCC
Organism: Triturus cristatus; assembly: GCF_964204655.1. Taxonomy (NCBI): domain Eukaryota; kingdom Metazoa; phylum Chordata; class Amphibia; order Caudata; family Salamandridae; genus Triturus; species Triturus cristatus. The sequence continues at coordinate 1,651,794,027 of NC_140590.1, read as the reverse complement.
CAGTATCCCCCTCCCCGGAAGGGTGAGTATGCCCGTCATGGACTCCTCCCCCCTCCCCAATCCGCCCCCACACACACACAACCCGTCCTAAACTGGCACGCTGCTAAACGTAACATCACGCCAACTAGTCTCGTGATTGTAGGGTGGGCGGGTGGCCAAAGATCCACTAGCTAAACCCACCCTGAGGCGCTGGGGAAAGGAATAGGAAGGACTTCCTCTTCCTCCCCCTTTTAACCCCTACCTGACGACCCCACCCCTTATCCCACCCCTTCCTCCCCTGTCCTTCAACTGCGCGAAATCCCCGGGGGAAGACTAGTCCGCTGACCTCTCTTCCCCCGGGGCCCGCATCGCGCAATAATCAGTCCACGCAAGGTACTTTTAGCGTAAAAGGCCAATTATTAGGACAGGGTTGGACAATCATAACCAAGACATAACACAAATCCCCAACAATCCCCAACAACAACACTTCTCACTATCCCATACTCTCCAAGACTCCAACCTCTCCATCCCCACTTCACACCGCAACCTTCTCACTTCCATTAGCTTCCTCACTCTCTTCCAAAACTCCACCATCATCTCCATTCGTCGTACACTGGTCTGATGCACCCCCACGTTTCCCCAGTATCCCCCTCCCCGGAAGGGTGAGTATGCCCGTCATGGACTCCTCCCCCCTCCCCAATCCGCCAACCAGGGAACCCCCGGAGGGCGGTTACCTGCCCCACCCCGCACAAGTGCACCTTTCGCTCTCACCCCCTCAGACACCAGATCAACTCATTCCACAAACCACTGATAAGATCCCTCAACTCCATCATATAATAAGCGTTTCCTATGTGCGAAAGGTGCACGCCATCGTCCCTAAAAAGCAGGGGCTCCTCGAGCCGCAGACCAGGGTGCGCCAGCACCTTGATCCCACAGTTCTCACAGAAAACTCTCATCGCCCTATTCAATTTCCTGCGGGCTCGCTCCACCGCAGCGGGCTTCAATGCCCCCCTCCAAATCCGTCGAGGAATGAATTCTGTCCACACAATACAGGCGCCAGCCAGATTGCGTTTCATCGCCTCCAAGTCCCGTTGCATCAAATAAATCAATGACACCGCCGATTGCCGCACCAGATCATTCTCTCCCAGGTGGATAACGAGCAAATCCGGACACCCTTTCTGCGATACTTTCTTCGTGAGCCAAGGCAACAGTTCACCCCAGCGCATCCCACTCCTGCCCCACCAAAACACCTCTTGACTGCTGCTTTTCAGGCCCAGGTTACGCCCGTACACCTGCCTGTCAGAAAACTTAGAGGCCCAATGCACAAATGAATGTCCAACTATCCAGGTAACCGTCTTGGCTCCTGGACCCCCAACACAACCTACAAAGAAAAAGGGGAGCGTTAGAACAAGAAAGTAGCACAAACACGCTCACACAGCCGCTGCGCCCCCCCCGCCCTACTTCCTGACATACCGCTCGCAACAGCGCGACCGCCATCTGCCAATCCTCCTGATCTTATCCTAGGACCAACACAGCCGCGCCGCCGCCGTCGCTGCGCCGATCCGAAAGGAATGCGTCCCATACCCAGCCGGGTCCCTGCCTAGGCGCCTCAATGCCATGCGCAACACCGCCAGCAGCTGTAACGCCGTGACCCTCTTCCCGGAGGCATAACAGAAAATCTCCCCAACCCTCCGGCCGCTCTGCCCACAAAAACTGCTCAATTCACGCACCGGGCAAACTCCCAACTCCCCCGACTCGCTCTGCCACACCCATGTGCCTCGTCCAGCCTGATCAGTCTTGGACCGCCCCAGCCAGATCCCCAGGCGCACCCCATCCAGCCGAACATCCTCAAACCTCATCCCCAGGGCCCCCCTACCCCCCAACAATTCCGAAACCCGGAAAGCCCCAAAGAACATCCACGTCATGCATAACCGAAACAACGCCAACTCGGCCACGTTGTAACAAAGAGAACCCAACTCCGCCAGTATTTCCACCAGCAACTCAAAAGTAATTGCCTCGCGCACAGGCGCCCTCCCCTGCCCACCCCGCTTCCTGCTCCAGCCCTTCAGCATCCTGCTCAGCAACTCACTCCTGGCTGGATCGAAACCCAAATAAATCATCCCATAGAAAGAAATCCCCGCCAATTTTCCTGCAATCGTCACTGACGACAGTCCCCTGTCCATACAGTGCAACACATACCGCATCACACCTTCCTCACACTCCCGTTGAGACATCCGCCACGCATCCTGTGACCAACCCAAGAACACACCCAACTCCACCCATGCCAAACGGTACGTCCGCCGCGTGGACTCATCAACAGATTTCTCCACCAGATTCACCACTCTCACTCCCCCCAGCTCCAGATACCCTCCGGCACCTTGGTCTTGACAAACTCCGCTCCGGGCGCCAACCTTCAGAAACGCTGCCACTGTGAACGAGACAATGCTTCCGCAATGTCATTACTAGCGCCCGGCACCTGTTTTGCACGAAACAGCACATTGAAACGCAAGCACAGCAGCATGAAACTTCGCAGCAAGCGCAGCACCCGCAGGTCCCTTGCCCTCTGATGGTTCACCAAATCCACCACCGTCCGGTTGTCCACATGAAAAAGCACCGACCTGTTCCGGAATTCCTGTCCCCACACCTGCAGCGCAACCAACAGCGGAAAGAACTCCAAAAACGCAATACTCCTGCCCTGTGTCAACCAGTGCGCCGGCCACTGCTCCGCACACCACCGACCGTCCCAGAACACACCAAAGCCGCATGCCCCAGCCGCATCCGAAAAAATCTGCACCTGCCAGACCATGTTGTCATCCGCAAAGTCCAAGGAGACCCCATTGAAGTCACTCAAGAACCCCTGCCAAACTCGCAGATCCGCACGGACACCCACAGAAATCCGCACCCGGTGGTGAGGCAACACCGCCCCTGACATGGCCAGCCCCAGTCGCCTGCAAAACGTCCTGCCCGCCCGCACCACGCGACACGCAAAGTTCAGCAAGCCCAACAACCGCTGGACGGACCTCAAATCAATCTTCCGCTGCAAGACAACCTGGCACAAACATTCCTGCATCTCCTCCGCCTTTTGCTGGGGAAGGCGCGCCATCCACTCCACCGAGTCCAACTTGATTCCCAGAAACGCCAGACAACAACTGGGCCCAGCCGTCTTCTCCGGCGCCAAAGGCACACCAAACTCCCCAGCCATTCTCTGAAAGTGCCGCAAAGCCTCCCCGCACTCCCCCGACCGTCCCCGGCCGACGAACAAAAAATCATCCAAGTAGTGGGACACCAGCCGGTGCCCCGCCCTGTCAGTGAAGGCCCATTGCAAGAAAGAACTGAAAGTCTCAAACAGAGCACAGGAGACCGCACACCCCATGGGCAAAACCTTGTCCACAAAGATGGCCCTCCCCAAACTGCATCCCCAGCAAAGGAAAGTCCGCCGGGTGAATGGGCAGGAGGCGAAACGCCGACTTGATGTCACACTTAGCCAGTTCCGCCGCCCGCCCACACCTCCTCACCAACCCAATCGCATCATCCACCAATGCATACAGCACCCGTGAATCCTCCTCCGCGATGAAATCAATCACCGACCACCCCTCAGGCCACGACAAATGGTGAATCAAACGAAACTCCCCTGGTTCCTTTTTTGGAACCACCCTCAAGGGGGATATGATGAGTTCAGGCAGCGGCCACGTGTCAAACGGGCCGGCAATTCGACCTTCCAGCACCTTCTTTCGCAATTTCGCCTCAACCACCCCTGGCAACTCCTTCGCCGACCTCAAATTCTCCGCCCATCTGCTCTCCCGCGGCCCCTGGTACCCCACTCGGAACCCTTCAGTGAATCCCCAGTACAGTTTCAACGCCGCTTCCCGATCGGGGTAACGGGAGAGCCAAGGACCCATGGCCTCCACACTAACTGGCGTAGGAGCCCTTTGGCCCAGCCTGTCCCCTGCCCTTGGTGACCCGCCACTGTTCGGAGGGAGTGGCCAATGTGAAGCATTGCGTGACCGGGTGCCGACCTCCGCACTTAGAACACTCATGTTTAAACCTGCAGGGGTGTCGGGTCCAAACCCCTTGTTGAAATTCCAACAGGCCCCTGTGGTGGCTCCCCAACTCTTAGCCGGCTGTCCTGTTGCGCCTGCAGCGGCAGCCTGCCCACCCGCACCCCCGGCTCCAACGGATCCCCCTCCCGCCACCCCCCCGAGGCGGGACGTGACTGAAAAGGCCGATAGGCCACCGGAAGCCCACTAGCCGTGTGCGTGGAAGCGGAGGACTGCGTGGAAGACATCCACTGCACCCACAACTCCTGGTCTACCTCTCCCCAGGGCTTGTCAGGATTAACGCTTATCCGACCCCCCGGAATTCCTCATCGTAACTGAGCCAGGCGAACCCCCCAAAGTGCATTTGCGCTTTACGTATGATATCCATGTATTTGAATAACGCAATCGCCCTATCCTGATGCTTCTCACAATAGATGCTTGCATAAATCAAGAACGCCGACGTCCAATTCTCCATAGTCACCGGCACCCGCGGCCGTCTCGTCAACTCCCACTCCTCCTCCTTAGACCCTTCTTTCGCCTGAATTTCCCGCTGCAACAGTTTGAAAACATCCACATACTCATGTTTCCAAATCCTGCCCCTCGTCTTTTCGGACAAATGCGACCCCAACGGCATCGCCAAACCCATATAAGGCAACTTCTTCTTATGCTTGTCTCCCCCTTCCTTTTCCCCCTCCTTCTCCCCCTCCTTGTCCGTCTGAACACCGGCTCCCACGAGCTGCTTCTCATCCCCCTCCAGGGCCGCCGCCTTAGCCGGCACCTTCGGCTGCGCCGTCTCTCCCGCCACCCTCACCGACCCATCACCCACCCCCACAGACCTGCAGGACTTCCGGCGCCCCAAACTGGCACCCCCATTCCACACCCCCCACCATGCGCTCTCAGCTGTCAGAGTGCATGGCACCTCCTGCGCCCGTCCGCCGAGACCCGGGGCTGACACCTTTGCCACTGGCGTCTTGCTGCAGCTGGCTTTGTTGGCCTGTAAAACACCAAACTTCCACGTTGTCTCCGTCCCCTTCACCTCACGTACTTCACCTTCCTCCAACTCCTCACTCTCCGACTCGTAATCCGGCTCTTCGTCCAAGACATGCGCACCGGGCTCCATCCGCACCTCACGCACCACTCGCTTCACACCTTTCCCTTCCTCTCCGTGCACAAACTCAAACTCCGGCGCCGATGATGCCCGCTCCCTTGATGGAGTGCAGGCCGCCGCGGACCCCCCTACTGCTTCGCCCCGGCGTCTGGAGGCCGTCATGCGCCCCGCCGGCCCACCCAGGCCTCTACCAGCAAACAGCGCTGGTTTGGATCCCCCCCCCGGGACCGGCATAGTCCAAGGGGGCCCCAGCGCCACCAGGTCTCTGAGACGTCAAGTCCGTCTCTGCCTCATCCACCCATACCCATCGCCCGCGCCCCCCCGCCGGCCCCCCGCCCCCCCCGCGCGCCGCCACCCGACCCACCGCCCGCTCCCCCCTGGGGGCACCCCCTCCCTGGCCGCGCACATCTCGTCCCACCAGCGCTCCGTCTCCTCAATCATTCTGCGCTGTTCCCGTATTCGCTCCTCCAAAGACATCCCCGCCCACCGGTCTTCCCACCGAACCTCACCCGCGCCCGCCACCCGCGGCCCGCGGCCACGCCCCGCACCCCCTGAGGGGCCGGGAGTCCCCCGCCCCGTCCCGCGCCCCCCCACCCCTTTAGCCGGGCCCTTGCCTTTGCCCCCCCGCCCCCCGCCCTTCCCCTTGCCACCACCCGATGTGTCCTGCGACTGGTCCCCCCACCCACCAGCCTCACCCCGAGCCGACTCGCTCCCAGATAGATACAGGGCGAAATCCTCACCCACCGGCTCCTCACACTCCCCCTCCTGGTCACTGTCCTCGCTATAATCCACCAGACACGAGGCCCCCCCCACTGCCAGCTGCCCCCAGCCCCCCCCGGTACTGCCGCGCCCCCCCTTCAAGCGCCCCCACAGCACCCCCCGCCCCTCCCGCGTCATAAAGTACACCCCCCCGCCCCCTCCCCTCAGACACCACCTCCACGGACCCCAGCACCCGTAGGCTCATACACCGGTCACCGGGTTTCCCCACAGGCCCCGCCTTCTTGCTGCCCCCCCCCGCGCGCCGGCCGCGTGTTTCTTTGGAGGCGGTTCCTCCAGACAGGCTGCCACGGCCGCCACCATCCCTGCGGACGCTGAACGCGGTGTCCTCGCCATCCCCACCCACGCCTGATCCAGCACCCCCGGCCGCAGCAAATCAGACCTCCCAGCGCGTCCCAACAATTGCAGAGCCGTGCGCACCGCCGCGTCGTCAGGCACCTGGCCCCCACCCCCTTCCATCGCCGCACAAGCTCCGCCGCAAACACCGTCCTGCCCCCGCCGACTCCCCCGCCGCACACAGGCCGTCCACCGTCGCCTGACGAGGCCGCCTCAACCGCCGCTCCACAAACCACCACAACCGCGCCCCCCCGCTCACCGTTCCTCCACTCGCTGATGCGTCCGCCAAACCGCCACAGACTCCCACAAAAGGCCACGCATAGAACCGCAACAAAACCCCCACCTTCCAAAGATCCACTAGCTAAACCCCTCAAAGATCCACTAGCTAAACCCACCCTGAGGCGCTGGGGAAAGGAAGAGGAAGGACTTCCTCTTCCTCCCCCTTTTAACCCCTACCTGACGACCCCACCCCTTATCCCACCCCTTCCTCCCCTGTCCTTCAACTGCGCAAAATCCCCGGGGGAAGACTAGTCCGCTGACCTCTCTTCCCCCAGGGCCCGCATTGCTCTTCGTACACCACTCCCAGCGCCCAGGGTTAGGACAAATTATCTCCTGCTCCAGCCAACAGCCAAACACCGAAGATGGAGCGCCATGTTGGAAGGGGGCAGAGTCAGCAAAGCGTGCTTCACGCAACTAGACCTGTCGTACTTTGGTATTTGGGACCACGTAGGAGACAGGGCCCTACCCCTGTTTATTCATGTATTAGCAAACCGCGATTGGTCAATGCGGTATTTACAAGCGCTTTGCATAACGTCCCATTGCCAAATGCACTATGTATACGTTATTATACATTGACTCGTGGGTTCCATCTTGGAGTGGTGGCCATCTTATAAGTTGCCCTCACATAGACAAACACATTATAAGCAAGTACGGGCCTTTAGAATACATGTACTTTCTGCTTGACTTCTCCATGACCTGGGCAGCTGGTCTCCGCTGCCCCAGGTCAGTCCGGTCTCACGAGCTCCCCTTCCTCCGGCCACCTGTGATTAGCATCAGGGCTTGACACACCATAAAGTCCTTTCATCGCACACAAGCCTCCGGCTAATCACTTTCGCACCTGCTTGTTCCTGCTTTATGGCCTGTTTCTCAAAACAGGAGATGCTCATGTTTATTGGGGTCAGATGTGGGATTTGAGCCTTGCTGGGTAAATAATTGCGGGCTGGCTGAACTGAAATGTGAGATTGCAATCATGACTCTGCTTGTTCTTTGAAGTAAAATATGTGAATGACCAACTGCAAGAGAAGGGCGGTGTTGCCCAGAGCGTAATATGCATTATAAAAGAGAACACTGGTTTTTGTTCTGCAGACTGCCTCATTCAGTTGCTAAGGCTTCTGTGCGACGTAGTCTCACTCATTTGAGTTTAATAAAGATGTCTTTTCATATTTCAGCTTCTGTTGCCAAGTTCTTTGTGATATTATCAAGATATGCAGAATTTTATAATACCACATCAGGAAGTACTTGAAGTCATAGGGTGCTACCCCTAGCACCTCTGGAGTCTCAAAAATTGGAGTACTTCAGTTTGGCGCCCAAGTGGGGCCTCATCAGAGAAGTGACTTTCTGTGGGAGTGATCTGGTCAGGAGACTGAAATCTACTGGAAGGACAGACCGGGATTCTACCAAGAAGGTACTCTTTGCACAGGGATTCTGGAGATTCTTTGATTATGTAGTCCGGTATATTTCTGCTCTTCCTGATTTTGATCCTCCACATGATGTCACTCAAAAGGTGAGAAAAAGAACCCAATTGGCGTGAGTATTATAAAAGACGTTTGGGCATGTAGAACTTGACAATTAGAATTTGGATAACCTTTTGATTATCAAAAGTAAGAGTTAAGTATAAATGGGTCGCTCCCAGTCCTTTGGTTCTTTGGGTCTTTAATTTGGTTATCGCAATTACCAAAACCGAGGGTCTCGCATATTTGCGAGTTTATTGGTAGAGATAAACCCTTGAAGTTTGGAGCTAGATTAGTGAGCTATAAGATGCCTGATCTTAGCAAATTTGGAAATGTAGCTTTTGGTTTGTATAAGTTTGGATATGCAAATTGCAATTTGTGTAGGCAGGTAATGAGGAGATATTTCTCCATTTGGTTTTGATTATAATACTTGCGTTTTCCGCAATATTTTTGGCATGCCTGTTTGTAAGCTCACATGGAAAAATGTGTTTTTTTTTTGTGTTGAAAGGTACCATAGTGTGGGAAATATCTAAATAGGTTAGATTTAGAAACATATTTCTTCCTTGGTGATTTTGTATCCCCAGGGAATTAAAATATGACATAATACAAAACAAGGATCCTTCATTCTGCGCAGTTTCACGAATGAAGATATGCACAACGATTTTGTGTGGTGTTCTGCTAGGCAGAGCTAGTGAATTGAGTGCATTCACTACTTCTTGGACATGCATCTGTCTGTGGGGCTGTCCATGCAGCCTTTTGGAACACTATTGAAAAGCGTTGCTTGTAAATATGACCTACAACAGTATTTGCAAATGGTTTGTTTCAAGTATAGTCTGTGAGCTGTTCTTTCTTTCTGTCATGCGTATTGATTTGTAAGTCAACTGTGTGTTTAAATGTCTGTGGTTTTTTATCATTAGTGCAACTTCTGTAAGTAAATTGCGACGGCGCTATTTATGAAAAATGGCTAAAGCGCGCTGTATTGTCTGTTTGACCCCTTTCTGTTTATGTCTGAAATGAGCTCAATATGTGTTTGTGGGTCTTCTGATGTTTCCAGTCTGTTAAGTAGTTTGCTGGTTAATTAATATCAAGTAGAAACTTAAAACAAAAATCCAGAAATGAACAATGTGATGTGCTACAATAGCTATGTGTTGCTCTTTAATTTATAGAATGAGCAATTGTGCACATCTACAAAACTGCAGTTAAATGCTTAAAGGATAAAATTAGAAACACATTTGATAGATATAAATCAGGCCCCAAAAACGAAATTACCTATTTTTGCAAAAGTAAATAAATTTACAGCATTTTCCTTAGATGCAGTTTATTAGATGTTCACAGGCAAACTTTTCAGCTGCAGTTAAACACGGGTGGAATTTTGCAGAACCGTCCTTTTAAATGAAAGTGGCGCAAAAATGTGGCGCGTTTCAAATTCGGCTTATGCGCTTAGGCTTGTGAGTAAACGTGTCCAAAATTATAGGCAAGGGATGCAGCTTGTTTTTTATACATGGGATTATCACAAAAACGAATAATTGGGATTTTTTTAAAAGAAAATTATTAATCATGGGAAAAATTATTTTAAAAAATAAGTGCTTTTCAAAATCGTTTTTTGATATTTATAAAGCTTAATACTCATACTATGACCTCCTAGCATTAAAATTTGATTTAAGTTGTGTTGCATCACTAAAATGACAAGCATTCGCGCGTACAATTTTCCCTTGGCGCAGGCGCAAACAAGCTCATTTTTATACAGTATAAGTTATTATTTCCAATGCCTGACTCATGGGTTATGTAATAGACATTCTGGTAACGCATATTATGCAAGAAAATTGTAGGATATTCATTTTTTAATGCTTAAAATATCAAAGTCGAATTTGGGTAAAAAGGACTGTTTCAATTGCATTTTCTTTCATTCAGAGTACTGTTTAAAGTGTTCCAGGCTTCAGTAAATGCATACGTCTAGGTTTTGATATATATTTACAGGTTGTGCATTCTTATGATTCAATGAGTCAATGTGCCAGTACAAAGGCTTGTTTTAATATCAGGGTTGAAGGTTCTAACTTTAGCTGTGTCTGTCACGATATTACTGAACACGCTATAAAAAACAAGACCTTTTTAAAAAACTTGGGGAAATTAAATAAAATATGGTGTCGCAACCCGCAACTATTTGATGTTAATAAAAAACGGCCTTAATGGAGTTAGCACCCACATAGAGAAAGAGAAATGGAGAATTGTTTTTTGATGAAGGAAAAAGAGGATGTTTGTGAGCAGGTACGTGATGAAGTGAGTAATGATAGAGGGGTGGAGAAATGTAGAACTACGGTTATAGGAACTGGGTAATACGTAGGAAGGAGAAGAACAATTGGGAAAATACAATGCCGTGGAGGGAAGAGAGATGATGAAGGTGAGTAATAAAGACATGAAGAGTAGCATGAGGAAGGTTGTATTGACGAAGGGAATAAAGAGGAATATGGTACCGGTTTGAGTAAGTAGGAGGGGAAAGATGAGATTGCAGGTTCTAGCAGTAGGGGTGAAAATATTGTAATTACCTGGCAGGAGGCACTGAGTTTCATATGCTAATATGAAAGCGACAAACAGAGCTTGAATAAAGGCAAATGACTAAATGATGAAGAAAATATCAAAACTCATTGCAAATGCAATTCACAGTGCCAGTGGACTGGGGCAGAAAGCGGTTCCAATTGCTGGAGTTCAGTCTAACTTTAGCTGGGCCTACTGAGAAGGTTATTCATTTAAGGTTGATGAAATGTGTACCATTGCATAGGATTGCAACAAGCATTTATTCTAAAAACTGGTATGCGTGTCATTAAGTTTTGTGAATTATTCACAGTACATGTAGTTTAACAATCTGGGAATAGGGATAATTTTTTAGCGCCTAAAAAGGAGAAATTATTTTTCAACATAGAGCGAATTATTGCAAGTTAGGAGGAATTAGGAAGGCCTTCTGTCTTTGACGAATTCAGAGTGTCAGAAGCAGGGGGTTGGGAGGTGCAGAGGCTGGCTCGGTCAGGCTGCTGAGATGCTATCTTTAGTGTAAACAATGAGTAGGCTGCCACGTTGACTTTTATGACCTTTTAAATTAGGGCCTTGCCTCTGTGGAATGCAGAATGACCTTGCTACACGGGCCTCTAAAGGTGGGGTTTCTGGTTTCTCCATAGCATCACTAAAACTAAAGAACTTAATTCCACCGGGAAAAGGGGTTTTCTTTGAAAGTCCAAACATCATGTTAAATGCTTTGCTGATACATTGGTGCTCTAAAAAAAAGAAAATAGAATGATGCCTGCTATAGTTGCTCTTATTTAACAGAAAACGAAGTGTTGCATTAAGTCTTAGACAGAAAACAAGATGCAGCCTTTTTCTAAAATTTCTTTAAGGCTACATGCCTACGTGAGAATGCATTGCAAATTAAGACTTCTTTTTCACAGTGGAAATTGTAGGTGCCAAATTACTATGGAGTGTCAGTGAAACTATTTTTTATTTCTAGAAATGTAAAACTTGAGTGGCTGGATGTTGAAAGGACTGACAAGAGGGTAACAGTTAAGTAATGCAATTTATTTTTGTGTATTTGGTTCTATCATGAATTGTTCTTGCTGGTCCTGTATGTTAGAAGAGAAACAGTAGAGTTATGTTTGACAGCAGATTTCCATTGCCTGGTGATCTACTGTCAAAAAAGAGGGTAAGTATTTTAAACCTGACAAATTAAACAGGCCCAAATATTGGGTTTTGGGCTGCAGTTTTACAGTGCATAAAGTACATGACATGGTGTTGTGTGTCACCGCTTTTTACATATGCTATTGTTTTGTCTATGCTTTTTTGTGCTTGATATACAGCAAGTATATCTGATGGCTTTACGTTTTGTGCGTTTTTATTATTTTTTGCATGTTCTCGTTGTTTTTGTTGCTGCTTTTTATACTATTACAAGTTTTCCTATATTGTATGGGGATGGTCATGACGATGCCCATCGCTACGCAACAGTTGGTTGAACTTGTTCTGGTTACTAAATTCCACAGCTAATGATATTTCATGCTGTGAACATGAGAGGCAACACTTCACCAGTGCATGTCTAAATTGGCTATAATGATATTACAGAAAACTAAAAGATCTACAGGATCGAAGTGTGTCACCTGTCACCTGTCACGTTACTGCCCTTCCCTTAAAGGAACAGGCAGCCCTACATTTATGTATCCTTGATTGAACCTAAGGATGAAATTATAGATCTGTGACTCAAGGTGGCTTAATTTCTATATTACATGAGGTAATGGTGTCCTGTCTCCTAAGTAGCATATGGCCTTTGCTTCTTAAAAGGAAACTAGGTTTTCATTTTTCCCTGCAGAAGGAACTGGAACATTAGCTAAGATTACCGTATATGGTGTAGTCGCCAGCGGTAGAGTTAAAACGTATGTGACTTTGGCCTTTTGTGTATCACCCGTACTCTTGGTGATGTCACATGCCTGACTACTAAATTCTTGTCCTTCCTATAGATTTTTATTTTTTATTGCTTTTGTTTCTTCCCTGCCCAATGTCGCATTATGCTTAGTGATTGGGGATTTTAGTTGTGTCCTAGTTCCAATTCCCTTTTCCGTATTCCTTTCACCAGTCAGCCCATTTATTATTGTAGGTGTATTGTTCAGGTACATACTTCCAGACTGCAGTGATGCACCAGGAACCCCCATATTATGTACAATTCCCTTTTGCATGACCAGACTGGTTTCCAAGAATTTTCCTTATGCCTGCTGCAATGTTTTCCAGCCTGACTGTCAGGGTAGCGATAGCCTGGCTAAGTGACTCAATATTATAGTAAGACAAGTTTTCCATACCAATAGGGGATATCCTGCGTTTACCCTTTTGAACATGACGAATTTTCAATGTCTATTTTTAATGTGGTTTTTACCCTTTTTGTTCCTGCTGCTTTAATTTTTGGTGGGATCAGATGTGTTCTAATCATGCAAATATCAGGACCCTCTAGTTCTTGTCTTTTGTTTTCATATCTGACTATTAGCCTGTGTATTGCCTAGTGCACCTGATATGAAAGGTTTCTACATGCCTATGATAATCTGTACCATGTGATTTCTCTATTGAAATGTCCTAGATAAGGAATTTAGAAACACTTATATGTAATCATTCAGAAAAAAAATGTGTGTTTGCCCTATTAGACAATGCCACCATATGTGAAGACATCCATTTTAGATAGAATTCTCGTGTAGTTATCTACCTTTAGATGATGAAGGCTCTCACACGGAAACCCAATTGAAAAGCTTAGAGGCACTGTTTTGCCTACTGCCTTTTTTTTATTTGTATAGCTTCCTAAGAAAGACAGTGTATTCTGGACCAAAATTGTCCCATGGCGTGTGGCCACTCCTTTGAAGGACCGCAGGCCACCTGTTTACAGTCCCCTTGTTATACAACGAACTGGTTAAAGCATCACGCTTACTTCGTCATAAGGCGTTCAACATCAGAAAAGATGGAGGAGCTGGTTTTGCCACAGAACCAGAATTTCAGTACACAAGAGCGCCTGTCATGTGCTGGTAACCTCTGACAGTGTGCAGTCCCTTGAGCCCCTTGGCCTGAGTTTTTGGCCACACATACCCCCTCTGTTCCTTTGCTTCAATGGAAGTGCAGTGCACCGGCGGATCCAAGATTGACAGAAGGCACTACATTCCAGTGCCCATGAAAGAGCATCCTCTGACACCGAATGATGAGTGTTGGATCCTGAGAATGGTCCCGGGTCTGCACAAGATGATCTGTGCCCATGACCAATGAAGAGCATATTATTTGTAGTGTCTGCAGCAGAGGAAAGACACAGGTGCACTGCCTTGAAACATTGAGACCGTGAGCTGTGAGTGTTTGCCAGGAGGGCACTCCAACTGAGCAGTACTTTCTTTTTTTTCATGAAAGGCTTGAATGAAGAGGCCCATGCAAAAGAAAACAACAGAAGAAGATTTGATGGACAATAGAAGCCTGCCAGAGAGGCTTTTTGAACGGACTCTGGGCATAGGTGGTTTCACAAGAGGTTTCCGTGTGATTGTATAAACTAGGTGTTAGAAGACTGTTTGTTTTGCTGGCATTGTCTAGTATAAACAGAATAAAATCCATTTTCTGTGGAAAGGTGCCCCCTTTTCACCTCAGAGCATTGATGAGGGTCACCACTGTTTCACCTGAACATACAAAATGTATAGGAGCCCTAAAATGTTACTAAATATTTCATTTGTAATAGTGGTCGCTACTTTCTCCCGTTGTCTAAATATTCTTAATAACGTGTTTCCTAGTGGGTTTTAAACATGACGTTGTCATTTATGGGTGGGATTGTTTTTCTCTACCCAATTGACTTCTGCACCCGCTTCCCAACCTATGTCTTTTTTTCACTCTTTTCACCCTTTTCCTGAACATGAGCAGGTTAAAAGATTAGAATTCGTAAGCGATTCTTCTATACAGCTTCTGCATCGACACTAGTTAGTAGTGAACATCACTAATTGTTGGGGTGGGATCTTATGCCACCTAGATAGAGGTATTCCTTATTTTGTCCTGCCATATGTGGCCTTTGTGCTTCTTCGTGTTCAAGGAGACCTGTCCAGAGAGAGAGTCCAAGTACTAGGATTTTGCTCCATCAGCAACATCTTGATGATCTGGTGAATATAGACCTGGACTAAGATCAGTATGAGTATAGTGATTGCCTATGTAAGGGCAAAAGGAGGGTCTGTCGTACTTTGGTATTTGGGACCACGTAGGAGACAGGGCCCTACCCCTGTTTATTCATGTATTAGCAAACCGCGATTGGTCAATGCGGTATTTACAAGCGCTTTGCATAACGTCCCATTGCCAAATGCACTATGTATACGTTATTATACATTGACTCCGTGGGTTCCATCTTGGAGTGGTGGCCATCTTATAAGTTGCCCTCACATAGACAAACACATTATAAGCAAGTATGGGCCTTTAGAATACATGTACTTTCTGCTTGACTTCTCCATGACCTGGGCAGCTGGTCTCCGCTGCCCCAGGTCAGTCCGGTCTCACGAGCTCCCCTTCCTCCGGCCACCTGTGATTAGCATCAGGGCTTGACACACCATAAAGTCCTTTCATCGCACACAAGCCTCCGGCTAATCACTTTCGCACCTGCTTGTTCCTGCTTTATGGCCTGTTTCTCAAAACAGGAGATGCTCATGTTTATTGGGGTCAGATGTGGGATTTGAGCCTTGCTGGGTAAATAATTGCGGGCTGGCTGAACTGAAATGTGAGATTGCAATCATGACTCTGCTTGTTCTTTGAAGTAAAATATGTGAATGACCAACTGCAAGAGAAGGGCGGTGTTGCCCAGAGCGTAATATGCATTATAAAAGAGAACACTGGTTTTTGTTCTGCAGACTGCCTCATTCAGTTGCTAAGGCTTCTGTGCGACGTAGTCTCACTCATTTGAGTTTAATAAAGATGTCTTTTCATATTTCAGCTTCTGTTGCCAAGTTCTTTGTGATATTATCAAGATATGCAGAATTTTATAATACCACATCAGGAAGTACTCGAAGTCATAGGGTGCTACCCCTAGCACCTCTGGAGTCTCAAAAATTGGAGTACTTCAGTTCGTGCATGGCCGCTGGATACTGCCAAATATTTCTGTTGAGTACGTCCTTAGTAAGGGACAATAGAACATCATGTTTGGCAGGGTGCCTATACTTGAGTTACGGGGGGCGTGGCTTGGCTGCCGACGGGCATGGACGTGTGAGCAGAGAGCTCCGCATCCAGCCCAGCCAAAAATCCTGTACAACCTGCAGCCCCGGTGTTCCTAGACACCTGGAGGGCAGCCTCGAGTGCTCCGGTCCCTGACCACGGCGCGGCGGAGCGCGGCGCTGAAGACTGGCACTGCGCTGAGAGTAGCGGCGGACACGAGCCGCCGCCGGCCATCTTGGGCGGCCTGAGAGCAGCGGAACAGCCGGGGCCCACAGTATCGTGAGGACCGCCCGGAAGTGCAGCGCGACCGGCCGAGGACGCCGGAAGTGGCGGCTCCAGCGAGGCGGCGGCCGGACCGGGGCGGAACCCACCCAAGGGGAGAGGCCTGCTGCTGCTAGCCCTTTTGCAGCCGGACCCGGGCGCGGCTGCTGCCTGGAGGAGGAGGTGTGGTCCGAGGAGCTGAGTGCGGCCTGAGGTGGGGCGGCGACCCAGGTGACGGCGTGGCTGCGGAACCCCCGGAGGTGCTGATAGCGGGCCAGGAGAGGGACGGCCGGCCCCACGCGGGCCATAGTGGAGGTGGTCTGCCGGGACCTGGGCTGCAGACCGGGCCGAACGGTTGGTGGACGGACTTTGCCCCGGGGGTGCGGTGAGGAGGTAGGACGGCGAACGACGGGGGGGCCTGCTGCTGTTACACCGCACTGCAGGGACGACAGGCATCGAGGAGCGGAGCGGGTCCTCCCCCGCTGGGGCCCCTCAGGGAGCACGTCACTGACGGTTAGAGGCAGGAGTGAGTGGCGCCTCGTAGCCGGAGAAGAGACCTGCCGTGACCACTGTTCTGAGGTCTTGCTCTAGTTGGAGATAGCCTCGCGGCCCCCTGGTGGGCTCCCTGACCTGGGAGCATGGGCAAACCAAGGTCCAAGCCGGGGGCGAATCCGGCGGACACTGTGGGCGACTCGGCCGGTGGCCGGGATGGCGGGACTCACGTGGACTCGGCGGTGGGGCTCCAGCAGCGTCAGATGGACCAAATCCTGCAGGCCATAGCGGATACCCGCACGGCGCTGCAGACGGACATTGCGCAGGTGTCCTCTGATCTGGGATTGCTACGCACAGACCACAGGAAGCTGGTGGACAGGGTCAAGCAAACGGAGGACGCGTTAGACTTGGCAGCTCCGGCACAGAAGGCATTGGAGGCCCAGTCGGCGGACCTTCTAAGGAGGGTGGCGGTCCTGGAGAAGAGGGCAGAGGATGCGGAGGGACGTAACCGCCGCAACAACATTCGTGTGGTGGGCCTGCCCGAAAAGATTGAAGGAGGAGACATGTTGGCTTACCTGGAGACCTGGCTGAAGGAGGTGGTGGCGCCGGGAGGACTGACGCAGTTTTACACCCTGGAGAGGGCGCACAGGGTCCCGGCCCGGCCTCCGGATCCGGGCCGACCTTCCAGGCCGGTGGTGGCTCGGCTGCTGCACTACAGGGACCGCGATATCATTCTCCAGAAGGCAAGATCCATGGGCCCCTATCAAGTGGAGAATGTCCCGGTATCAATCTATCCGGATTATCCCATGGAGGTCCAGCGCAGGCGCTCCTCCTTTCATGCGGTGAAAAAGGCGCTACGGGACGAGGGCCTGCAGTACTCCTTACTGTTCCCGGCTCGCCTCAGAGTGGTACTGGATGGAAAGACATCCTTCTTTACGGACCCCGCGGCGGCCTGGAGCTGGTTCGAATCGTCCCGAACGGGAGCAGCGGCGCATGTGGACGAGGAGGGGCCGTCGGGGACCCGGACGAGGGCCCGCCGCAGCAGGCGCAACAGGACACGGACAACAGGGGTCCGATCACCGGGAGCATCCCAGACGGTGCTGGAGCGGCGGGCTGCGTTGCGGGCGGTCTCTGTGATGTCGGGGGCCGCGGCCTCCCAGCCCAGTGAGGACTCGGGCTCCAAGAGGGGCTCGGAGGCCTCCCTGTCGGATGGCCCTGGAGAGGATGCGGAGCTGCTACCGGACGTGACCCCAGGGACGGTGGATGAACTGCTGGACGCTTGAAGGAACTGGGACTCCCCAGGGTGCAGTAAGAGGCGCAGAGCGGGAGTTGCATGTATGTGGGGAGGAGGGCCCTGACCTGGCTTTGCGGGGTTGGGAGTGCGATCGGTAACTGATGACGCCTTGCGGACCGGGGATTGTTGCTGGGGGGACCTGGAGTGGAGAGCGGGAGATTTGAAGGGGCAAGGAACACCTGGGGGGGATTTGCAGAGACTGGGCGCGGATACACAGCAGGGGACAGTCGACCGGTCCGTCTGGTGCAGAGCCACCACCTCACCCTCACGGACATTGTGAGACGCTGGTGGCTACCAGAGTGTTAGATATTGTTTGGGGTGGTATTTGGATGGGTAACTGCAGTTTAGCACCTGTTCTGGGGAGGGGAGGGCGTGTGGGGAGTTGGGGAGTTGTGGGGCTTCAGGGGAATGTCAGTGTGCCTCGGAGGACTAGGAAAGGGTGGCTGGTAAGGCGATGGGATGGGGACCCCACCTGAACTGCGAGTCCTGACCTGGAATGTGAGGGGGCTCACCTCTATGGGGAAGAGATATAAAGTGCATGCCTTCCTGGTGCGGAGAGGGATCCAGGTAGCCTTCCTCCAAGAAACCCACTTAGATCGCGAGGAGGGGAAGGCGTTGCAGCGGCGTTGGCGAGGCCAATTATTCTATACTACCTTCTCGAAGTTTGCCCGAGGGGCCCTGATATGGGTTAGGGCGGGAGTTCCTTTCCAGCCGCTGGCGACACTGGTGGACCCGGAGGGCAGGTTTGTAGCAGTGCAGGGGCGACTAGATGGGAGGGACATGGCCTTCTGTAGTGTGTATGCCCCTAATGTAGACCAGGCCGCCTTCTTCTCCAGACTGCCGGGGCAGCTCGCGGCATATTTGACGGGGACGGTGGTGTTGGGAGAAGATTTTAACTCAGTGGCTGATGTTGAGCTGGATAGGTCCCACCCGCCCCTTGCACAATCGGTGGTCCGTAGGGTGGCCAATAGTAGGCGCGCTTGGCAGGACACCTGGGGGTTGGTAGACACGTGGCGGACACATCACCCGATGGATAGGGATTACTCCTTCTACTCAGTCCCCCACGAGTTGTATGTCCGTTTGGACAGTATATTGTGTTCCCCGGATGCCCAGACTATGATGCGTCATAGTGAATATTTGGCTAAAAACATCTCGGACCATAACCCTTGTATGGGGGTGCTGCAGTGGTCTAGACAGCGGCAGGCGATACCCACATGGCGCTTAAACCCCTTGTTGCTGGAGGACCCGGTTTTCCGGGCTGAGGTTAGCGGCTGCATAGAACAGTACTTTAGGACTAACTCGGATACGGCGTCGACCCGGGCGACGGAATGGGATGCGTTCAAGGCGGTGGTTCGGGGAGTTTGTATATCGTCCACCGCGGGCGTGCGGAAGACTTTGCTGAAGGAGGTAGCGGGGGCGGAGGCCCAACTGCGGACGGCTGAGCGCGCGCATCAGGCGGGGGAGGGCGAGCTGCCTGCGGTTGTGGAGGCGCGTGAGGGCGTGGCGGTGTGTGTAGAGAAGCTTCGCTGCTTTGATCATAAGGATTACCTTGCCCGGGCGCATGCGGAACGGGATAAGGTAGGGTCTCTCCTGGCATGGTTGGCGTCCCCGACGGCCCGCGGTACCCCTATCTTATCTCTGGTCGAGGCAGGGGGGATCCTGGTCTATTCTCAGACGGGGATCAATAAGCAGTTTGCCAGTTATTATGCAGGGCTGTATGACAGCACCATGCAGGGGGAACCTGAAGGCTTGGCCGAGTTTCTGGTGGCGGCTCGCCTACCCCGGCTGGACCCGGAGAGCGAGAAGGACCTTGGGGGTGCTATATCCCTGGGCGAGATTTGTGCAGCGATTAAGCATATGGCCAGGCGAAAGACCCCGGGAGCGGACGGTTTGCCCATCGAGTTCTATGCGGCTTGCCCGGATCTGCTAGCGCCACAGCTGCAAGTCCTCTACGGCGAGGCTTGGCGACTTGGGCGCTTACCGGCCTCCGCTCGAGAGGCGATTGTGGTGCCCCTGTTGAAGCCGGGAGGGGAAGCTGGCGCACGCACGGCGTACCGCCCGCTCTCCATGTTGAAGGTGGACTACAAAATTCTGAGTAAAATCTTGGCGTCGCGCCTGTTGACTCACATGACCGCCTTGATCCACCCGGATCAGGCGGGCTTTATCCCTCGGCGTAACACGGCCACGTCGGTGCGACGTTTGCTGCGGGTGATGGAGCTGGACCGGGACATATATCCGGAAGCCTGCACACTGTCGGTTGATATCGAAAAGGCCTTCGATAGTGTAGAGTGGCCCTATTTATACCGAGTGCTGCGGGCTTTTGGCCTGGGGGACGGCTTTGTGCGCTGGACCACCTTGCTCTATAACGAGGCCACGGCCCGGGTGAAGACGGAGGCCACCATTTCGGCCTCCTACCCGGTGCGGAGGGGGACGAGGCAGGGTTGCTCGCTCTCCCCCTTGTTGTTCGCCTTGGCTATTGAACCACTGGCGGCGCATGCCCGACTGGGGCGTTCTTATGCAGGCCTTTACCTGAGGGGGGACGCCCACTATATCTCTCTGTATGCTGATGATCTACTGATGTTTTTGGCGGATGCCGAGGGTGCACTGCGTGGGGCGACTGCCTTGTTGGAGGCCTTTGGACGCCTATCCGGGCTCAAGGTCAACTGGGGCAAGACATGCTTGTTCCCGCTGGGGCCGGGCGGCCGGGCCCCCCAGTCGCTGGGAATGGTCCGATGGGAGGGGGGCTGCCTGCGATATTTGGGGGTTAATATCTACCACACCCAGCCGGACTTGCTGGAGGGGAATATTGGCAGAGCCATTCACGGCTTGCGGGGTAGCATGAGTTTCTGGAGTACGCTCCCACTCTCGTGCGCCGGGAGGGTGGCGCTGTTGAAGATGGTGGCGTTGCCACGACTCCTCTATTTCTTCCGCACCCTACCTATATGGGTACCTGCGTCGTACTTCCAACGGCTCAGGGCAATGTCCACGGGCTTCATTTGGGGCTCGGGGAGAAGGCGGGTGGCTATGACCACCCTGCGGCGGCCGAGAGCAGAGGGGGGCCTGGCAGCCCCGGACTTCGAGTGGTACTATCTGGCGGCCCAACTCCAGTGGCTTACGCAGGCGGTTGCCAGGGAATACAGGGGCCCGGAGGGCCCACAGGGCAGGTTGATTCCGCGGCATGTGCTAGCCTTCATAGTCTTGCAGCAGAGGCTGGACCTTGCCCTGCTTACATTGGAGGAGCGTACACTCCGGCTGTGTTGGAACCGGTGCCAGAGGAGGGCGGCGATAACTCGCCCCTATGCCCCGGAGATTCCTTTGGGAATGTGTACGGCGTTCCCGCATGGAAGCGACTGGTCTGGGCTGGCTGTTTGGGAGGAGTTGGGCGTACAGATGGTGGGCGATTTATTCAGGGAGGGGGTGCTGCTGCCTTTCCAGGAGTTGCAGGACTCCTACGGGCTCCCACGAGGGGACTTTTTACTTCACGCGGACCTGGTAGCGAGCCTTCAGCGGCACTGGAATGCGGGGCTCTCGGAGCCACCGGTCGCTGCAGGCTGCCAATATGTAGTGATGGCGGCGGGGACATCCAAGGCCATTACTTGCCTCTACGCAGACTGTCGTCGGAAGGCCTGCCGCCCCTTGCCGCCTTGTGGGGAAAGTGGGAATTGGACCTTGAGAAGCCGATCCCTGAGACTACCTGGACCACGCTGGTGCGGCGGGCCTGGAAGGGAACGCGCAATGCCCGGTTCCAGTTGGTTCAATTTTTTACGTTGCACAGGGCATATTTGACGCCGGTTAAAATATTGCAATATTTTGGGGGTGCGCACTCCCAATGCCCGTGGTGCGGAAGAGAGGGTGCTGATTTTCGTCACATGTTTTGGTCCTGCGTTCAGTTGGGTGACTATTGGGCAGAGGTTATGGATTGCCTAAATCAGGTGACGGACCGGGTTATTGACCCAGACCTGGGGGCCTGTTTACTACTCTGGTTCCCACACACCCGCCGGACGAAGGTCACTAGCAAGTTTTATGACTTAGGATTGATAATGGCCAAGAGGGAACTGACTATGCACTGGAAGTCCAGGACGGGGCCTAGCTTCCTGCGGTGGAGGGCGGCCTTTGCGCGTTGGGCGGGGGCTGAGGGTGCGCTCCGGTTGCAATTAGCTCTTTGGAGGGATGACGAAAAGGCGCTGGCGACGGCCCGTGCGTGGGAGGCGCTGGTGGTGGAACTTCAGGGGCTGATGTCTAACAACGGGACAGAGGGGGACACATCTGGCGGGCAGGAGGAGGCGGTGAACGGGGAGTAAGAGGGGAGTGGTAGCGAGCGCTGGAAACAAGGGTGTGGCTAGGCGCGAGGGAAAGCCATGGTTCTCTAGTGGAGGTTGAGCACCCATGTCTGATTTATAGCAGGGAGGGGGCACATCAGGAGCGAGGCGAAAGACAGGGGGCACACTGACATGGGGTGGGGAGGGAGGGCCCGTATGGGCTGGAAGCTTGTTCTCCCGGATATTGGCTGGTAACTCTGTATGTGCAATACATTCTTTGACCGGGGAGGAAGCGGGGTTTGTACTGAGTTATTGCTATGAAAACAATAAAAAATGTTTCAACAAAAATACTTGAGTTACACATGTGTTTTATTGTCAATGTATAATGTGTACGTATGATGTAGAGCGCTCTGACACTCTGCACTGGGTTGAGTAGCGCTATAATGCTATAATACAAATCAGACAAAATAGTGGTATTTAAATTGCTATTTTTGTCAATACTGGGACAGACCAACACATCTGACACTCTTACAGTGTATGTATATCTCCTATTTACAGGAACTGAACAAAGTCCGCAGCATACCTCTCTTAAGTACCTGTGAGGCGTAAGCTGTGTGCCTTTGTTTCTCCTCCTCTGCATTTAGGTGTGAGGCTTCCAATAGCTCCCAGCCAGGATACTACAACAAAAGGAGGCCTGATGGCGCCTTAACTTCGGCCTTTGTGATGGGCCCAGCTGGAATCTGATAAGCCCTCTCCCCTGTCTGCAGGTTACTGCTTGAAACAAAAGCAGACAAAGTGCTGGTGCTGCTGAATGTGACCCTGTGAAAAGAGTGGGTGGACACTGCCCACTGGCGTTGACCCTCGACTCATGCCCTGCTTCCAAAGGTTGAGGTGGTGAATAGTTTAGGTATGTGAATGTCTAAACCAAAATGGAGATGATATAAAAGAACTACATTTTTCTTTTTTTGCATTTACAAAGGCATTTGTAAACGTTGGCACACATGGGAGTGCAAGTGTGTATGCACTTGCCCTATTGCATGTGTGACTGTGTGTCTCTATTAGTGTGAGTTTTCAATTGCTGTATTTGTCCTTCTGTGCATCCATGTGCATCTCTTTGCGCAAGCATCCTTGTAGTGGCGTCTTACAAATCCCTTTTTTGGCTCTGCCCTTTTAAAAAGTGCTGATTGGAGAGTGGGGGACTCATTAAAAGGTAGAACTAGAATGGACCAGTTATCCCTGCGGGAGTCTCGCTGTCATATTCCATTAGGGGCAGATAGAGCAGACCTCAGCGCAGAAAAACAAGCCTCGGTTAAGATGCCGCCGGCCACCTCCCTGTGCTCATCTCTCTCCAGTGCGACAATTTCCACTCATCTCTCTGTGTGTGTTCATCTTCTACTCTGTGCTGTCATCTCCCTATGTGTGCAGCACACCCAGCTCCTCTAAATCACAGTGAGTTTACATTATTCCCAGAGGCTCTCTCCTGAGGCATAGCAAGGATGCCAGGGCCCCAAGGCAAGCAAAAAAAAGTATTTGCAAAGCCAATAGGTCTTGCTTAAACAAGAGCTATTGGATTTGGCAATGTGTTTTTGCCATGTTGTACACTAGCATGGCTAAAGGTTAGTGGAATGAAGTGTCCTAGAGTGGATTGGGGGAGTAGAGTGTCATAGACTGGATTTGTTGGAGTAGAATGTCGTAGAGTGGAGTCTGGGGAGTAGAGCGTTGTAGAGTTGAGTAGAGGGGAGTAGCGTTCAGTGGTTCAGTGGCAGAGAGCGTCGTAGAGTGCAGTGTCATAGAGTGCAGTGTCATAGAGTGCAGTGGTGTAGAGTGGAGTGTGTTAGAGTGGAATAGGGTGGAGTGGGTTGGAGTGGATTGAGGTACCCGGGTGGATTGGATTGGAGTAATTTGGGGGAGTGGATTGGATTGGAGTAGAGTGGGTTGGATTGAGTTGAGTGGGGTGGATTGGAGTGGGTGGACTTGATGGGGTGGATTGGATTGGACTGTGGTTGGGTGGATTGGGGTGGATTGGAGTGGGATGGATTAGATTGGTGTGGGGTGGGGTGGATTGGATTGGATTAGAGTAGAAGGGTATGGAGTGGGCTGAATTAGAGTGGAGAAGAGGGAATGGATTGGACCAGAATGGAATAGACTGGGGTGGATTGGTCTGCAGTGGGTTGGATTGGAGCGGGGTGGATTAGATTTGAGTGAGGTGGATTGAAATGGTGGGGTGGATTGGATTGGGTGGATTGGTTTGGAATTGGATGGACTGGAGTGAGGTAGAATGGAGGGGTGGATTGGATTGGTGTGTGGTGAGGTGGATTGGATTTCAGTGCAGTAGATTGTATTGCAGTGGGGTGGATTGGATTAGAGTGAGGTGGAATGGATTTAGTGGGGTGGATTGGATTGGGGTGGATTAAATTGGGGAGGGGTGAACTGCATAGGGGTGGGTGGATTGGATTGAGGTGGATTGGATTGGGGTGGCGTGGACTGTATTGGGGTGTGGTGGATTGGAGTGGTGTAGATTGGATTTGGCTGGATTGGGGTGTATTGAATTGGGGTGAGTGGATTGAATTGGAGTGAGGTGGATTGGATTGGGCGTGGTGGATTGGGTTGGGGTGAGGTGAGGTGGATTGGATTGGAGTGGGACAGATTGGAGTGGATTACAGTGGAGTGGGACTGATTGTTTTGGACTGGAACTGATTGCAGTGGGGCAAATTGTTTTGGAGGTGGGCTGATTGGAGTGTGGCAAATTAGTTTGATTGGGGCAGATTTTTGGGGATTAGAGAGGGGCAAATTGGAGTTGGGCAGATTATTTTAGAATGAAGTGGGGCAGATTGTTTGGATTAAGTGGAGAAGATTACTGTGGGGTAGATTGGAGTGGGGAAGATTGTTCTGGAGCAGACTGGAGTGGGGCAGATTTTTCTTTTCCTCATACATGACACCGGCCAATGACCTAAGCTGAAGGCGATCGAACGTATACCGAATTTATCAATTAGCTTAGTCTCCATGTTTGTTTGGGCCACCTTCAATGCATTAGAAAGAGGAGATATTGCTCGATGTTACCAGCCTCCTTCATTATTGAAGTGCGTCTTAATCATTGGACAGTTCAAAGGTGCTGTGGCAATACAATTTCCCCCTTAACCAGGTTGGTCTCGTTTATCTATTGCATGCAGTGGTTCCACATTTTTATTCTTTTTGCCGAACCCCGGATGCAGTCCAGCCTCCTAGTATGTCTAACATACGAAACCCACTCGTGTGTAGAAGGTGCGTTGTGTGATACCCATTTCATACATATTTCCCTACGTGCAGTTATAATTAAGACAAAAAAAGCTGTGCTTTGGTTTTTCTCAACATGTGGTTTCTCCCTCCACCTGCTACGATCCCAAATATAACCAGTGTAAGGCTTACCTCTAAGCTGCCCCCAAATAATCTTGACAGAAAATTACCCACATCTTGCCAGAAGAGTTGGATTACCGGACACTGCCAAAACAGATGGACATCGTCTGCATTTTCCAGCATACACCTGGGATATTGTCTCTTCTTACTTCCACCCATCTTAGTCAGCCTCTTCGAGGACCAATATGCTCTGTATGAAGTAAAAAGGTGGTTCCTCCTCAGAGGTGCAGATCTCACTGTTGACCAAAGTGTAGCCATAGATACTTGACATAAACTCTGAATATGTGGCAGCGGCAGGTCCATCTTCCACATCTCCTCTGGCAGATTTAGGGGGTGATCTTCTGATTCCACAAAAATCCAATACCATTTTGGCACCTCCTTCGCAAAACTTTGGTCCCTCAGCAGCTCACCCTCCCACTCAGTTTCTAGCCCTATTTGTTCCTGGTTATGTGACCAACTCGTTAATTGATGATATTTGAACCTTGATATAGTGAAGATGGTGCTTACTGCTAACGTGTCCCATGGGATCAGTGAGCCTTGATCAAAGAGCTGCCCCCATTTCATCCAGCCTGATGTTAATAGTGGCACAGCTAGGGCATCTATGAGGGTGTTCCTGGTGAGTTCCATGTCGAAGAATTACAACTGTAGTAAGGGATTCCAAGGATCCGTTTAACTGGAACCCATAATTCACAAGCTGCATGTAGAACCGTGAATTTGATCTTTTAAAAAAAATTGGGTGACCATATTTAAATAAAAAGGAATTACCTTCTTCTGAAATTTTTTTTCTCAGAACCCTTAAATGAGGGGGAACTCTTTGTTTGTTGTCCATTAAGAGATATCTGAAATTTGTTTTAAAGAAAGCCCAATGATACAGTTGGAAGTCCAGTAATGCTATCCCCCCATCTATTTTCTTTTTTCGCAATTTTTTCCAGGCTATCCGTATAGCTCTATTCTTCCATATGAAACTGTTCAGATCTCCCTGTAGCTTCTTGAACCACTCAGTTTTTTAAATATAGTGGTAAAATGTTCAATGAAAAAGTAAACTTGGGGAGAATCATCATCCTGACTAAATTTGCTCTCCCCAAGATTGAAAGAGGCAGATGCATCCATGGCTCCAGTAGCTTCTTGGACTCCTAGTAAATTCTATTGAAGTTAATGAAGGCCATCTTATCCAGGTCTTTAACTATTCTTACCCCCAAATATCTGATCTCAGCCTTTTCTGATTCAGAGTCAGAAGGTCCATTCCAAGTCATAGTCTCCGTTTTATCTACATTTACTGCATATCTGTGAATCCTCCCAAAAGCCTCTGTTACTTCCATAATACATCGTTATGATGCTTCCCGATTACTTGTATGAATTAAGGTCATCAGCATATAACGCTTCCTTTTTAACCCAATCCAGATATTTAAAAGGGGGAATTCTTTGCTCTGACCTAATTCTTCTTGCCAGAGGTTCTATATATAAATTAAAGAGTAGCGGTGACAATGGACACCCTGGCCTAGTTCCTCGGCCTATCATCATTTTAGGTGAAAGAGACCCATTTACTACAAGCCTCGCTGTCGGTGTATCATAAATTGATTTTATGGCCTTAAGGAAATTGTTGCCTACCCCGTTTTGTTCGATAACATCGTACAAGTATGGCCAGCTGACTCTATCGAATGCTTTGGCAGTATCGACCATAATAAGGGTTGGAGGGGCTTTAGTTGTGGTAGCAATATCGATAGCACTAATCAAATCGTGCGTTAGGTCATGAAGCTGTCTGTGTTTCATAAACCCTTTTTGCTTTTCGTGTATAATGGTGTTTAGGACACTATTTAATCTTCCGGCAAGTATTTGCATGAATATTTTGTTGTCGCTATTTAACAAAGAATTTGGCCTATAGAACTCACACTTAGGGGCCGATTCCGATGTTGGACGGACTCAGGTCCGTCCGACATTGGTCAGTAGCCGTAACCGACCGACCTGCTGTCATCGGTTCCGGCCCTGCAAGTACGATGCGATCGAACAGGGTTTGGTCGCACTCGTGTACTTCACACTGCAAGCATACATTCTGAGCGGAATGCATGCTTGCATTGCATATCTGCACCCTGTGGCCGGCACCCCAGGGTGCCTGCCACCGGGTGCAGGGATCCACAGAGGGGCATCATTCGGCAGTCTCGCACCCATGGGGGCCCTACTGGGGGCCCCCAAAGACAGTTTCCGACTGCCTTTTTTGTGTCGGAAAGACCGGCATGAAAAGGCAGTGAAAAACTGCCATCGTACTCCCTCAGTCATAAAGAGGCGGCCGGGGGATTCCTGAGGGATTTCTGGATGGCGGACGGGCTCTCCGAGCCTGTCGTCAGCCATCCGGAAATCCGAGTCGGATTCCTTTCCGACCGAGCCCATCGGAATGGCTCGGTCGGAAAGGAATCCGGCCGACACGTTCCAATTCGGTCGGAAGGGCTCCGACCATCGTTCGGAGCCCTTGCAGCCGAAATCGGAATCGGACGCTCAGTAGCGTCTATTGCAGGTTTTAAGATTAATGTTATGATTGCCTCTTTCTATGAAGATGCTATTTATTAACTTGTTTAAATAAGGTGCAATTACTTCCTTTAAGACCTTATGTAGCTCATTAGGAATACCATCTGGCCCTACCGTTTTCCCCTTTTTAGATGAGATATTGATTTCTCTACCCCGAGAATGGATAAATCTTCATTAAGAAATACATCTTGGCTACTATCCAACCTAGCAAGAGGATCCTGTTGAAACCATTCCTTTCACTCTGCCTGAGCACGTAGCGTATCTTCAGTATATAAATTCTGGAAGAACTCCCTAAAAGCCATCCCTATACTATAATCATCCAAGCAGGGTTCTTGAGTGTGGTCAATCTGTCCTTCCTTGATCTAATTCCGTAATTGATCTTGCTTTGTCTTCCAGGCTAGTAATTTCCCAGACCCTTCCCTATATTCCTAATGTGCTAGTTTGCTGGCATCCCAACGTTCTTGAATCCTTTTTTCTAAAAATTCCCCTAGCTGTTCCTTGGCTTCATTTAGTTTTGCCTGAAGCTCGATTCTGGAGGTGGGGTTATGAGAATCAATGACATTATATTGTGCTTCTTCGATTCTAGCCTCGTGTTCTCCTAGCTCCTTTTTCCCTTCTTTCCTTCTAAATGCTGCATAATTTATTCTACCTCGCAAATAGGCCTTATATGTGTCCCATACAATATGAGGTGCTGCCGAGGCTTCGTTAATCTAAAAAAACTCTATCACATCCTTTTTTAATGCCTCTACAACAACCTGATTCACTAAAAGTGCTCAGTCTAAAGTCCACCTATGTTTAGTCCGAAAATGCTCTACAGTCACTACTAAATTCACTGCTGCATGATCAGACAAATGTTCTGACTAATGCATGACTGTACGGAAATGTTTACTCAACCTTATGTCCACTAGAAAAAAATCTATTCTCGAAGCATGTGAATATTTTTTGTTGCTATAGGTGAACTCCTTCCCGATACCTGCTTTAGATCTCCAGATGTCCACTAAGCCAAGATTCCTAGTGATCTACTATATAATCTTTCTCAATTTTGGAGCATTAACTGTGTGTTTCCTTGAGGATTTATCCAGAGTGGGGTTCATCAAGATGTTAAAGTCTCCCCCTATAACAATATTATATTTGGAGTCAAGTAAGTGCCTATACAGCTCTCTAAGGGGAGATGGATCATCCACATTAGGGCTGTAATATCCTAGTAGAGTATATCTTGACTTGTCTATTTTAATGTTTGCTATTGCCCATCTACCCCCACTATCCACCATGGAGTTCTTTATTTTAATACCAGTAATTTTTTTAAAGAGTATCGCAACCCCCTTAACGTGAAACGATTGATTAGTGCATATCAGATATGCTATCCATCTATTTGTCTTAAGAATCTCATCCCATTCCTCCTGTCGCAAATGGGTCTCTTGTAATATTATTATGTTGTTCTCAGAAAGTTATATTATTTCTAGGATCTTCCTTCTTCTCTTATACCCTAAGGCCATTTACATTCCAGGATAGCAACCTGATTTCTTGCTGTTTATGCATCCCTTATTCTTATGCTACCATCGGGTCTCCTCCTATTGCTCTACTGATTAGTGTTATATATGAGGAAAATTTATTTTGGCACTTTTTCCCAGTTGCTCCCCACCCTGTGCTTATATTTACAAGTGTATGTATACAACCCTTCTTCTCTTAGCTTACCCTCTCCCACCCTGGAGAACCCTCCCTTAATCCAAACTGGGTAGCGCATGTTACACCTGTTGCTTCGGTCCTCCGACGTAATTTAGTACTTATTTTTGTGCATTTATCTGACTGATCAAACTCTCGACCTCAGACACCTCCCTAATGTTATACATTTTATTTCTCCATATAACTCTCAAAGTGGCGGGGAATTTTAACTGTGTTGTTGCCCCCAACGATTTAAAGTTTGAATATGCTTCCCAAGCTCCCCCTGGCGATTTTGAGTAAACTTTGCTATATCTGATCTAATAGTGTAGGACCAGTCATCTTTTCGAAAACTTTTCACTTTGAGAGCGGCCGAGAGGATTGCTTCTTTGATGACATAGGTACGGAATTTTAGAAGGATTTTTCCTGGTTTGTCTCTTTTTGGGTCTTTCCTCAAAGGATCCGTGTGTAGTCTATGAATGCCCTGATCCAAATCCCATGTCTGAATTTCCGGCATTGATTCTTTAAGCGTTCTTATCACAAAACCTTTCAGATCTCCCCCTTACCAATCCCTGCGGTACATTCAGCAACATCAAGTTGTTCCGTCTAGAGTTATTTTCCAGCACTGTGGGCCCGATTCACAGAACTAACTTAAGAAAAAATCCTAAACTTACTACCATTTTGGTATTCACAGAAGGCACTTACTCATTTCGGTATTCACAGAAGTTAGGAGTCCTAACTTTAGGACTCCTAAATGCCTTCTGTGAATACCGAAAGTCTAAAGTAAGGATTTTTCTCAGTTTGGGAGTAGTAAAGTTAGGAGTCCTAACTTTACTACTCCTAAACTGAGAAAAATCCTAACTTTAAGACTTTTGGTATTCACAGAAGGCATTTAGGAGTCCTAAAGTTAGGAGTCCTAACTTTACTACTATTAAACTGAGAAAAATCCCAACTTTAAGACTTTCGGTATTCGCAGAAGGCATTTAGGAGTCCTAAAGTTAGGAGTCCTAACTTTACTACTCCTAAACTGAGAAAAATCCTAACTTTAAGACTTTCGGTATTCACAGAAGGCATTAACTTCTGTGAATACCGAAATGAGTAAGTGACTTCTGTGAATACCAAAATGAGTAAGTGCCTTCTGTGAATACCAAAATGGTAGTAAGTTTAGGATTTTGTCTTAAGTTAGTTCTGTGACTCGGGCCCCTTGAGTTTATCCCTAATTTCTCTCTCATAATTTATTAAAGTTTGAATTTCTCTGTGATTGGACTTAACCTCATCCTGTAATTCCCCAATGACTGTCTCCGTTATTGTTAACCAAGCTGTAATATCCACCATTTTAGCATCCAAACTCTCACAAGATTCCTGAATTTTGGTTTGATTATTTTCTGAGATCGCGAATGTTTCTTTAATTTCCTCGGATAGTGATAACAACATGAGACTCATTTCTGGAACCTGGGTATTGCTGATCTGGTTATTAGGAATGTTAGTATTTGCTGACGAGGTATGTACTGTGAGCCCCCCCAACTAGATCCTCTTCCGATAAAACAGTAAATCTATTAGAGGTAGTTAGATCAGTCACTATCTCTGACTGCATGTTGGATGACACAGGAGACTTTGTTGTTGTAGCCATGATTCCCTCCAGAATTTTAGAGTCCGAAAAAGGTTCTAATTCTTTTATTTTAAAATAGGACCTGAAAGATGGGGTGACTCTAGTTTTGCCTCCTAGATTTTTATTGCTCCTCAATACCTTCATTTGTCTCTCAATTTTACCTAGCTGTTGTACTGTGCTTCTAGGTTGCACAGTTAGAGGGGTGGGGGACCACTGTCATACTCTCTGTTGTACTCAAACCTCTATTATTGCTAGGCCTGCCCACCCCCTGGACTGACAAATGTTCAAAAGCTGTATTCCTTAAAGAGTACCGGTTTTTACGTGTCGCTGCACCTCAGCCTCAGGGTTTGCTTCTGGAGGATCAATTATTATCTGCTTCCTCACAGCTTCTTCGCGCCCTGTACCTCGTGGATCTATGTTCCCAGGACTTTGCTGCACATTTAATTTTCATCTTGGGGGGTCCTCTATTACCTCTTTTAGGGGTCATAGAGTTATATTTGCTCCCACCGCCTCTGAAGGTTGCAGCTGAGAGCAGTTTCCTTGCCTTGGGAGTATCCTCCTAGCACTTTCAGAGAGCCTTGAACCGTCCTTGATCCTGTGCCCTGTATGCTCACTCGCCTCCCAGCCTTGCGGATGCGGTCCCTGCTTCCCGGGCCTTGAGCCAGTGCTACCTCCCTCTGCTCCTACGACATCCTGGAAGCCAAAGCATGCCACCACCCACCGACCCCTCCGAAGCTGGTCCGCTGCACGTAACAGAGGGAAGCCTGTTTTCTTTTGATTTTGCTCACGGGCGCTGTTTCAAAAGATGAGGATTATCTTATTGCAAAGCGATATTGTTTCTTTCATATGTATAATTTCTAAAATTGTGCTTTGACAAATAATCATGCAGTACACCCCAATCCACCACACTCCAATCTACTTCTCTCCCATTCACGCCAATCCACCCCACCTCACTCCACACCAATCAACCGCACTCAAATCTGTTCACCCCAGACCAATCCAATCCACCCCAGACCAATTCAAACCACTCACCCCAACCCAATCCACTCCAATCCACCACACTGCAATCCTCCAAACCCACCCCACTCAAATCTGTTCAACTCCAATCCAAAACAATCTGCCCTACTCCAATCTGCCGCACTCCAAGCTGCCCAACTCCTATTCAAAACATTCTGCCCTACTCCAAACTATTCTGCCCCACTCCAATCTTCCCCACCCCAAACCAAAACAATCTGCCCCACTCCAGTCCAAAACAATGTGCCCCTTTCCAATCCAAAACAATCTTCCCCACTCCAATCCAAAACAATTTGCTCCACTTTAATCTAGCCCACTCTAATCCAAAACAATCTGCCCCATTCTAATCCAAAACAATCTGCCCCCACTCGTAATCCAGAAAAATCTGATTCACCCCAGTCCTGGGATTCTTGAGGGTGGGGAATAAAGATGGAGCCTCTGCAGTAGGCCTTAGCTGTGGAAAAAATCCTCTGTTATTTTTATTAAATACTTTTTTTAAAAATATAATACGTAAAAGCAGAATTTTATGATACACAAACAATCAACAAACAAGTTGATAGCAGTACAAAAAAGTCCTTAGTTAAATGTCTGGAGGCTCTGTAGTGTATACAAGATCATGGGCGCAGGGCATATTTTTTTTTATAGATTAGTGAACACTGTAGTGGATGATTTCCCACATTTTCTGTATTCACCAGAACATTGTGATCCAGGGCTTGTCGCAATCATTTTTAGCTCCCTAAACGAGGTGCAATTTTGATGTTCCCTTCCCTGTCAATAGGTCAATTGCTGAGACTTGTAGTGGCTAGGTGGTCTCTCAATTTTTACATAGTTGTTTCACATTAACCACCGCCTAAGATTTAATGCTCTCAACTAAGGAGCATCACACGACCTATGACCAGACAGGCAAAATAAATTGTGGAATGCCTTCATGAGCTTTCTCTGCCTTAGAATGATTAAGTTGTATCACAGCTGATTTCATTTATCTAGTTCCTTCGTATTAGCTCTATGTCCTCCTTCTTCGTCATCTTCATAGCAATTTGGATTAGATCGCTACTTCTGAGATAAGGAAGGACTCCAACACAAAAGGTAGTTGGCTTCTCAGCATCAAGAAATGACAGCTAGTCCCATTTCTGGACTAGACCTTGAGAGATGCTTTTGCTTCAAATTGGACATTAGACTGATGTTTCGGTCATAAGAGAGTGCGACTAGCCGGGCCCAAGTCCTAAAAAACAGAAGTGGGGGGGCTAACCCAATTAATCAGAGTGCAAGTGGCATCGCGGCGCGTGACATCGGCGCGTGACATCACAGGAAGTGGCATCATAAGAAGAGACATCCGATCTTGAGCCCTCACATATATGTTTAGCAGGTCTATCAAGAGCACATTTCGAGTACACAGGGAAACCCTCCTAATTTAGGCAGAAGATTCACCCTTTTGAAAGCTACTCATAAAACAATGTTGCCTTTTGTCAGCGTAAACTTCCTCTACCAATAGTGCTTTACAAGAAAAAATAGTGGTACTTAAATTATTTTAACGCCTCTTCAGGGGTAGTAAGCACTATACAAATTACATTTATTTTGTGTAAATACAGGTAAAGACCAGCACATCTGACATTCTTACACTGAATGCATCTCTCCTAAACAGGGACTGAACAAAGTGAAAATCTCCCTCTGTATGTGTGGAGTGCTAAAAGGTGTGAGCCTTTGTTTCCCCTCTGCTGCATTTCATCTAGGTGTGAGGCTCCTGGCTGCTCCCAGCCAGGAAACTCGAGCAAAAGGAGGCCTGAGGACCCCTCAGAGTCGGCCTTTGTTATGGGCCCACAAAGCGGTACAAAAGGGGGCGGTGATGGACGGAGCATCAGAACCAATCAAACACTCACACCCAGTCCACAGATCTGGGTTTGATCCATCACCGTTCTTTAGCCCGCTCTGCCAGCCCAGTTCAGACATGGCCATATGCAAATCAGTCTGACCCTGTGCCTCATGGGAATAGTCCAGCCCGAACTGCCAAGCCATGCCTTCCCTGGACCGCAAACAAGCTTCCTAGGACCGGTTCCTGGCATTTCAGCCGTCTTCAGCCAAGCTTGCTTGAATCCAGTGGCAAAGTGAGCAAGGGACTCGCGTCTGATCATACCCTGCCAACTTATGGCGAACAAAGCGGTACAAAAGGGTGCGGTGATGGACGGAGCATCAGAACCTTGTTTCCAGTCCAGGGAGGACCTGGCTTGGCAGTTCGGGCTGGACTGTACCCATGAGGCACAGGGTCAAGACTGATTTGCATATGGCTGGGTTCAAGCTGGTACGGCATGGTGAGCAAAAAAACGATGGATTTAGGTCCAGATCTCTGTACTGGGGTGAATGTATGACATTGTTCTGCATTCTGTCCATCACAGTTTTCTTTTTTGCATTTGTCACCCCGAGTGGGAAGGGTATGCCCAGACGTGGGTCCCGTGCTCTCCATGCCACTGGAATCAAGCTATCCTGACTGAAGTGGGGTGAAACCCCGAAACCGGTCCTAGGATGCTTGTTTCCAGTCCAGGGAGGACCTGGCTTGGCAGTTCGGGCTGGACTGTACCCATGAGGCACAGGGTCAAGACTGATTTGCATATGGCTGGGTTCAAGCTGGAACGGCATGGTGAGCAAAAAAACGATGGATTTAGGCCCAGATCTCTGAACTGGGGTGAATGTATGACATTGTTCTGCATTCTGTCCATCACAGTTTTCTTTTTTGCATTTGTCAACCCCGAGTGGGAAGGGTATGCCCAGACGTGGGTCCGTGCTCTCCATGCCACTGGAATCAAGCTATCCTGGCTGAATAGGGGTGAATCCCCGAAACCAGTCCTAGGATGCTTGTTTCCAGTCCAGGGAGGACCTGGCTTGGCAGTTCGGGCTGGACTGTACCCATGAGGCACAGGGTCAAGACTGATTTGCATATGGCTGGGTTCAAGCTGGAACGGCATGGTGAGCAAAAAAAACATGGATTTAGGCCCAGATCTCTGTACTGGGGTGAATGTATGACATTGTTCTGCATTCTGTCCATCACAGTTTTCTTTTTTGCATTTGTCACCCCGAGTGGGAAGGGTATGCCCAGACGTGGGTCCCGTGCTCTCCATGCCACTGGAATCAAGCTATCCTGGCTGAAGAGGGGTGAAACCCCGAAACCAGTCCTAGGATGCTTGTTTCCAGTCCAGGGAGGACCTGGCTTGGCAGTTCGGGCTGGACTGTACCCATGAGGCACAGGGTCAAGACTGATTTGCATATGGC
This sequence comes from Triturus cristatus, assembly GCF_964204655.1. Lineage (NCBI taxonomy): Eukaryota > Metazoa > Chordata > Amphibia > Caudata > Salamandridae > Triturus > Triturus cristatus. Next base: position 1,651,758,624 of record NC_140590.1, on the reverse strand, counting down.
TGGGTTCAAGCTGGAACGGCATGGTGGGCAAAAAAAACATGGATTTAGGCCCAGATCTCTGTACTGGGGTGAATGTATGACATTGTTCAGCATTCTGTCCATCACAGTTTTCTTTTTTGCATTTGTCACCCCGAGTGGGAAGGGTATGCCCAGACGTGGGTCCCGTGCTCTCCATGCCACTGGAATCAAGCTACCCTGGCTGAAGAGGGGTGAAACCCCGAAACCGGTCCTAGGATGCTTGTTTCCAGTCCAGGGAGGACCTGGCTTGGCAGTTCGGGCTGGACTGTACCCATGAGGCACAGGGTCAAGACTGATTTGCATATGGCTGGGTTCAAGCTGGAACGGCATGGTGAGCAAAAAAAACATGGATTTAGGCCCAGATCTCTGTACTAGGGTGAATGTATGACATTGTTCTGCATTCTGTCCATCACAGTTTTCTGTTTTGCATTTGTCACCCCGAGTGGGAATGGTATGCCCAGACGTGGGTCCGTGTTTTCCATGCCACTGGAATCAAGCTATCCTGGCTGAAGAGGGGTGAATCCCTGAAACCGGTCCTAGGATGCTTGTTTCCAGTCCAGGGAGGACCTGGCTTGGCAGTTCGGGCTGGACTGTACCCATGAGGCACAGGGTCAAGACTGATTTGCATATGGCTGGGTTCAAGCTGGAACGGCATGGTGAGCAAAAAAACGATGGATTTAGGCCCAGATCTCTGTACTGGGGTGAATGTATGACATTGTTCTGCAATCTGTCCATCACAGTTTTCTTTTTTGCATTTGTCACCCCGAGTGGGAAGGGTATGCCCAGACGTGGGTCCCATGCTCTCCATGCCACTGGAATCAAGCTATCCTGGCTGAAGAGGGGTGAAACCCCGAAACCGGTCCTAGGATGCTTGTTTCCAGTCCAGGGAGGACCTGGCTTGGCAGTTCGGGCTGGACTGTACCCATGAGGCACAGGGTCAAGACTGATTTGCATATGGCTGGGTTCAAGCTGGAACGGCATGGTGAGCAAAAAAAACATGGATTTAGGCCCAGATCTCTGTACTAGGGTGAATGTATGACATTGTTCTGCATTCTGTCCATCACAGTTTTCTGTTTTGCATTTGTCACCCCGAGTGGGAAGGGTATGCCCAGACGTGGGTCCCGTGCTCTCCATGCCACTGGAATCAAGCTATCCTGGCTGAAGAGGGGTGAAACCCCGAAACCGGTCCTAGGATGCTTGTTTCCAGTCCAGGGAGGACCTGGCTTGGCAGTTGGGGCTGGACTGTACCCATGAGGCACAGGGTCAAGACTGATTTGCATATGGCTGGGTTCAAGCTGGAACGGCATGGTGAGCAAAAAAAACATGGATTTAGGCCCAGATCTCTGTACTAGGGTGAATGTATGACATTGTTCTGCATTCTGTCCATCACAGTTTTCTGTTTTGCATTTGTCACCCCGAGTGGGAATGGTATGCCCAGACGTGGGTCCGTGTTTTCCATGCCACTGGAATCAAGCTATCCTGGCTGAAGAGGGGTGAATCCCTGAAACCGGTCCTAGGATGCTTGCTTCCAGTCCAGGGAGGACCTGGCTTGGCAGTTCGGGCTGGACTGTACCCATGAGGCACAGGGTCAAGACTGATTTGCATATGGCTGGATTCAAGCTGGAACGGCATGGTGAGCAAAAAAACGATGGATTTAGGCCCAGATCTCTGTACTGGGGTGAATGTATGACATTGTTCTGCAATCTGTCCATCACAGTTTTCTTTTTTGCATTTGTCACCCCGAGCGGGAAGGGTATGCCCAGACGTGGGTCCCATGCTCTCCATGCCACTGGAATCAAGCTATCCTGGCTGAAGAGGGGTGAAACCCCGAAACCGGTCCTAGGATGCTTGTTTCCAGTCCAGGGAGGACCTGGCTTGGCAGTTCGGGCTGGACTGTACCCATGAGGCACAGGGTCAAGACTGATTTGCATATGGCTGGGTTCAAGCTGGAACGGCATGGTGAGCAAAAAAAACATGGATTTAGGCCCAGATCTCTGTACTAGGGTGAATGTATGACATTGTTCTGCATTCTGTCCATCACAGTTTTCTGTTTTGCATTTGTCACCCCGAGTGGGAAGGGTATGCCCAGACGTGGGTCCCGTGCTCTCCATGCCACTGGAATCAAGCTATCCTGGCTGAAGAGGGGTGAAACCCTGAAACCGGTCCTAGGATGCTTGTTTCCAGTCCAGGGAGGACCTGGCTTGGCAGTTGGGGCTGGACTGTACCCATGAGGCACAGGGTCAAGACTGATTTGCATATGGCTGGGTTCAAACTGGAGTGGCATGGTGAACAAAAAAACGATGGATTTAGGCCCAGATCTCTGTACTGGGGTGAATGTATGACATTGTTCTGCATTCTGTCCATCACAGTTTTCTATTTTGCATTTGTTATGGGCCCAGCAGGAGTCTGGAATAAGAGAGCCCCGTCCCCGCCTGCACTTTGTTGAGATGGACAGCAGACAACAATGTGCAGGTGCTGCTGAATGTGTCCTGGTGTTTGCAAATTACACTGGGAGGAGTTTAGCATTATTTTCAGTGGTAGTGGGGCCCAACTTCTTGTCAGACCTTGCGTCCACCCTGTGAAAATAGTGGGCGGACGCCGTCCACACGCGTGTACCCGCGACTCGTGCCCTGGCGACTAGGTTACTCCAAACATCTAGCATATCTCCAGGGGCTTCAGGAGGCTCTTAAAAGCCTGTGGCCGTGGGCCACTTGCAGAAGGTCGGTTTGTGTGTTCATGGTAAGTGAGCAAGACCACATATGCCTCTCTATTGTGTTCCGTCTCCTTTATGGTTCGAAGCCATTTTTCCAGAAATCTGCACATATCTACAAAGGAATTTAGGCATCTCACCAGTCCAGAGGAATACTGTCTTCAAGAGAGTCTGATCACAGATTTGAAAATGCCAGAAGATTTCTCAACAGACAAAGGGCTTTGAAAAAGTGAGAGTCTTAGGGACAGATGCATCAACAAATCATTTTGTGATTTCCTAATTGCGAATCCTTGTTATTCGCAATTAGAAAATCGCAAAACAGAAGGCATGAAAGTGTGTTTAAGACTTTCTGCGATTCCTAGGGGATTGCAAATGACCTACCTCATTAAAATGAATGAGGTAGGTCACAATTTGTGACCCCATAGGAATCGCAAAAATCACAGGGATGGTGGCCTGTTGGGATCAGCAGACCACCATCTGTGATTGTTTTCAAATAAAGCAATTCTTTTTTTATATGCAGCCCGTTTTCGTTTAAAACGAAAAATGAAATGTTTTCTTTTCATTTTTAAAGAGCAGGCAGTGGTCTGTGGAACCTTTTCTACTTGAAGTAGGTGGTAAAATGCAAATGTTTTGCGACTGCATTTCAGTCGCAAAATATTCATACATACCTATGCGATTCGGTAATAGGAAGGGACGCCCTAAACACCCCTTCCTAATATCGAATTGCAATCCCATTTTGTGATTCGGTAACATGTTATCCAATCACAAAATATGCTTTGCTACATCGTAAAAGCATTTTCTTGCATTCGCAAATTGCCGATTCTGTGAATCAGGCGTTTGCGAAGGTAAAAAGGCTTGATACATCTGGCCCTTAGAGCAGTACTATCCATTCGGGAGCAAGTAAGAGCTAGATCACTGAAAGTTTTTCCATGTCAAAACCTGTAGTTAAAGCTCTGTCCCCTCCCTTGACTCTCCATCTAGTCCTGAGGTTATTGCAGGTTCATTCACTTGAACTGTTGGAGGAGGCTGGCCTGAAATATCTGATATCGACAGTAGACATTTTGGTAGGAGTGACTTTAAACTGAAAGACTACTAAGCAAGTGCCTTTATGTGAAGAAGAACCCTTCTTAAAACGTTTTTGAGCAAGAGGATTCTCTTTTCTGGTCTATACTTCCTTCTCAAAGTTGCTACATCTTGGCATCATGCCAGTCAAGCCAATCTTCCATTCTTCGGAAGAGAAGCAGGGTTGGTACAGGCTAAATGTTGTTATTTAGACCGATCCAAAAACTACAGGAAATTTTACAATTGTTTTTATGTTACTCTTGGCATGGCAGAGGCAGTCAGACCACATGTAGCATCACAGTCTTCCAGTTGTTTTGTTCAGGTGATGCTCTGGCTTGCCCCATTGTTGCTGCCCCTTTGCCTTGAGGAGTTCACGGCTGGTCCAGTGAGTACAGCAGCCTGCGAGGTGGCGGAACAAAAAAAGAGTGATTTGTTGCCTATTCACAACAACCCTGCACTCCCCAAGGTTTATATGGGATGGATTGAACATTTTCAAGATAAAAATAATCCCTCATTTTGTGTGAGAATCAATCAATCCATCCATCCATCCATCCATCCATCCATCCATCCATCCATCCATCCATCCATCCATCTATCCATCCATCCATCCATCCATCCATCCATCCATCCATCTACTGAAGGTTTCCTATGTTCCAGGGATGACACCAAATTTCGGGAATATCCCACTACTTCTCTCTCTCCACCCAGAGACAACAAACAGAAACTCCTTTATTAGCATAGAAATGGGTTTAATCAAATCCGAGGCGAGGACACATTATCTGAAGCGAAGTAGCGAACGTAAGGAGTTCGGAATTAATTAGCAAGATAATGATAATAACTGCGTCTGCTGATTACCTCGAGGCACTGGGGGCCCCTGAAGACCTGGCGCGTGCTCCCCCAGCAGCTGATGCGCACTTCGGAAGCAAACTGCACCCCCCTCCCCACCCCCACCAAGGAAAAAAGACCCGCCCGATGGAAAGGGACAGATTGTTACTATTTGCATAGCTCTTAGAAGATGTATTTTTTAAGTGTTTGTTAGCTATTATTAATGCTACTCCCAATAATAACAATAAAAATATACATTATTATTTCTTGTTGCTGTTATTATTATCAATTATTATTGTTATTATTATTACTATTATTCTTTATCACACAGCTAAGAAATACAAATTATAAGTGCTACATAAATAGCCACAATTATAATAATACCTCTAATAATCATTATTATTGTTGTTATTATTTTCGTGTCATTGTTATTATTATCATTAATATTGTTATTATTTTTATTGCTACTACTATTATTCTTATTATTATTGTTATTTTTATAGTTGCTATTGTTAATTGAAATTTCAGCGGCAGCTGGTGCAGGTAATCGCAGTGGGGCAGGAGCGGGGCAGGAGATGGGGCAAGTCGACAGACAACGCAATAGGGAAAATTAAATAAATAAATACATCCTATTCCGTCGCCTGGTGACTTCTGCCCCCTCGCCCCGCCCCGCCCCACCGCGCCTACCTGCACCAGCCGCCGCTGCGTAACACACAACTAACTGATTTTCTTCTGGCCAAATGAACACATTTATTTATTCTTACCCAATTCACCAGCCTTTGTCCTTCAGAGGATGAAGGGCTGCGCCAGATCTTCAGAGATTAGGGGAATTGATTTACGTGTTATATGTTATTCACTGCTTCAAGCATTTTACCTACTGAACTATCTTACTTTCAGAGTTAGAAAAAGGTGACGAAAGTAAATGGCATATAAGGCGGGGTAATGGAAAGTAGTGGAGGGCAATAGATGAAAACAAGCTTTGGCAAAGCCAATAGGACTTGCATATGTGAGAGCTATTGGCTTTGTCAATGTGTTTTAGCCATGCTGTTAACCAGTGTGGCTGCTGCTCAGCCTAGCGAAAAGTTAGCAGCATAGAGAAGAGTGGCACTGATTGAAGTGCCATAGAGTGGAGTGGCATATAGTGGACTAGAGTGCATTAGACTGGTGTAGAGTGCAGGGGAGGTTTCTCCATATGAGCGTAGGGGTGTAAACCCTCTTGTCACGAGCCATTACACACAAATACTTTATGTGTCTACCTACTTGCAGGCAACTCGCAGGGCATACTACAGTGCTCCTAGGCGTGGTTTACTGCAGCGACTGGCAGCTGGGGCTGTGTATCTGAGCGGCGCATGTCAGGTTGGCCGGAATGTTCCTAGTGGCCATCCTGACATGCTTAGTTCAGGCTTCCCAAGTCCTCGCTGTAAGGGGGTCTGGGAAGCAGAGACACAGCCCTATTGGTGTCCGATAGGGTGCTGGGTTCACCTGTCCCAGCCAATACACACAGTGCTCTTATGCTGTGTACTAGTATAAACACCATGAGAGCAGAGCTATTATTGGGCAATATGAGTGATGCCTCATCCATATTGAATATTCCCTTTCTGGAGGATGGGTCGCATAGCTAGGAATTTTTTCTTCTTGATCATTGTGTCCTAAGGAATGTCTGAGGCAATTACAATTTTAGCCTCATTATGGATAAATGAACCATTGTGTCGTTTCGCCTCTGTGATCACCTGTCTGGCCTGTTGGTGGCATTATAAGCAAGCATTAATTAGTATGGACATTACTTGGTTTCTACCAAGTCTAGGGTGGATTCGATGTGTGGCCAAGAAAGAATGACCTAAGGACAAAGGTTCGCACTGCATTACACTGAACCCTACTGAGTGGTATTGCTAGTTGCATGCCGCTTTTCATTGTCTCCTCTTTTGGTATACTCAGGGCATGCACCTGGTAGGGCAGGAGTATGTGGTGTCAGGCCTGAGGTGCGTGTAGACCTCCTAGCTGCTACAACAGCAATTGCACAGCCCACCATGAGCGAGTATTCATTGCACTTTAGGGGAGCACTCCTTTTAATCAGTTGTATATGGGGCCAGTCGTGTTTTGTCTCATTTCCTTCTCCCTGCTGTCATCTGCCAGTGTGTCTCCACCTTAACTGTGGGTATGAGGATTTTCTTGTCCCTATCGGCGAAGTCTGCTGTGCTCAGCTCTCTCCAAGCATGGATTACCCTATACTATCTGACTGTGGGGTACACAGCTTATGATGCAGCTATGTAGTGGAGACACCACCCACCACTGGCAGAGTGGAGTGGAGTGGCATAGTGTGGAGTACAGTAGTGCAGTGTAGAGTGGAGTGGAGTAGATTGTTGTAGAGTGAAGTGGCATAGAGTGGAGTGACATAAAGTGCAGCGAGTGGCGTGGAGTGGAGTTTGTAGATTGTTGTATAGTGGCGCGGCATAGAGGGGAGGAGAGTATTATAAAGTGGAGTGGCATAGAGTGTTGTAGAGTGGAGTGGCAGAGTGGAGTCAAGTGGCATAGAGTGGAGTGTCATGGAGTGTCATGGACTGCTGCAGTCTGTGCCATGCAGGTACTGGTGTGCATGCACACAGAGGGAAACATGTTGTGCCCCCCTGTGTACATCCACATGGCGTGAGGCACCAGGGGGCCCTATAGGGCCCCTTTCTGTATCCTTATCGATACACTTTTCATGGCGGTCACACCGCCATGAAAAGTGTGGTGGTGAGGAAACTAGGTGGGGCCACAGCAGCCCGCCAAGAATATAGCGGGCTCAAGACTGCCGATCATTACTGGCCTCCATTACCAAACCAGCCAGAACCCGCTGAATGTGACTTCCTACCAGCAGCTGTCTATGATAGAATGCAATTATAAAATCCTCAGTTAAGTCCTTGCCATGTGCCTGCTGAGCTGCATGCCCAATATGGTTCATACAGGTCAGAACGGGTTTTTACCTGACAGGTTCACAGTGTTAAATCTGCGTTTGGCTCCAACGAATTCTTGAGGAAGCACTGGTATATTTACCATATTTGGCATGGCTGGTGCTAGAAAGGTGTTTGACATGCTGGACTGGGAGTACATATTTTTGTAGTGCTGCGAAAAATGGGAATGGGGGATGGAATACTCAGATTGGTCAAACTATTATACACAGAACCAACAGCTAGAGTGAAAATTGGTCAACAGATTTCTGTTCCTTTTCGGTGCATCGCGGTACGAGGCAGTGGTACCTACTGTCACTGTTGCTATTTGCCTTGGCGATGGAATCTCTTGCACAGCGGCTGCATTAATCGGGTCGTACCTGGGGCATCCCACTCCAGGGGGAAGCACATGCAGTTTCCTTTTACGTGGATGATGTCCTAGTCTATGCAAGGGACATACGTGAGTGAGAGGCCAACATAGCATGAGTTTTATCGGCATTTGGGGTGGCCTCGGGCCTGGGTGTCAACTGGGCGAAGTCATGTTTGTTTCTAATACACCCTGAGTGTCCTGTCCTAGACATTGCCGTGGATACCTACCATGTCCACTGGGCAGCACAAACCTTTCGTTATTGAGGCATCAACATGCATCATGCCTCTCGTGATCTTCTAGAATTCAATCTGATGAAAACCATTTCAGCGCTACAGCCTCGGATTGCTTTCTGGAGATCACTTCAATGCTCGGTGCAAGGCTGGGTTGAGTTGTCAAAGATGGTGATGTTGCAGAGGCGCTTCATTACTTTGCAAATTTAACAATTCCTATCTCATGGGTGGTGTTTCATTATTTAGACGAAATGCTGGGGGACAAAGAAAGACCTAGGGCCCGATTCACATAAGTAATCTGAGACAAAATCCTAACTTTACGACTTTCGGTATTCACAAAGGGCATTTAGGAGTAGTTTAGGAATCCTAACTTTGCTACTCCTAAATGCCCTTTGTGAATACCAAAAATTGTAAAGTTAGGATTTTATCTCAGATTACTTTTGTGAATTGGGTCCGTAGAGTCTCGCGAGCAACATTGCAACTTCCTACAGAGGCACAGGGCCTTGGTGCCCTGAACTTTGAGCACTATTGGTGGCCCAGCTTTAGTGGCATGCCTCTAGACTCACGGGTCTTAACTTGGCAGAAGAGTCATCGGTTTTGGGCACAATACCTTACATAATATTTGTGAGATGTCCCTCCCGCAACCACAGAATCCCACATGTTGTAACTGCCTTCTCCCAATTGCTCACTGCTGTTATTGTACAGCTCTTAAATATAATCCGAACACACTTCCATACTCTCCAGACGCACTGCCAGGCTCTTTGCTGGACTACCGCGGAGCAGTGGGCAGGGAAGGGATGGCGCTGTGGGCAGCGGCTGGAGTGACTGTAGTCGGAGACCTGTTTCAGGATCATAATTTGACTCTGCTTGAGACACTATCAGACCAAACAGACTTACCGCTTGGTCAGTTCCTGACACACAGGCATCTTACGGCCGAAATAGAGTGCCTCTGGGGTGGGGCAGCATGCAGACCTGCCACACATCCACTGACGCATGCGCTTTTCACTTTGGGGTCACGGCCCGACTCATTACATGGCTCATAAGAGCTATACCTGATAGTACCGTGGATCTGCTAGCCGGTCTGAAAGCTCGCTGGGAACAAGATCTGGGCCATCCTCTGACTCCAACTGAATGGCAGAGGGTGCCTGAATACCCAATCTGCAGGGTCTCGTGCAATGCTTGTTTTCAATATATAAAGCATAATATACTGCATTGAGCCTACCAAACACAGGCTAGACTGCAGAAAATATACCCCGCGACATCCTCGGCATGCCCTTGCTGTTGACACCCTACGGTGGACATATTAGATAGGTTTTCTCACTGCACAGTGGTACGGCATGTGAGATGTGTACAGTTCATCAGGGAGTCACTGATAGGTCAAGCTAGAACAAGCTGGAGGCTTGTATTTCAGGACTTCATGGTTGACTAGGGGAGGGTGGTGCCACATAGAGGTTCATTGATCTGGCCCTAGTGTTGGCCAGAAGAATAATTACAATGAGTTGGAAGGCAGCAACACTCTGGAGGTCTGGACTGGTGGGTGGCCAGACTGGTGCAATGGACCATGGCTGAGTCACTAGCGCTGCATAGGGAGGAGTCGCGTGGACTGCGTAGGAGCCCAGTAGCGGCTTATGGGACTACCCTTTCCTTGCACTTCTAAGAGACCTCAAGACCAACATATACCCACCATAGACACAGGTGCTCTGGATGGCCCATTGCTGGACGTCTACTATGGTGCATCATGAGGAAAGCCCCCACTTGGCCAGCAGCTCCCTGAGCTTGATGTGAGGCCACCGCTATCCAGAAAATACCCCGCACAACATTGCACTCTCACCCAACACAAGTAATCAGGCTCAAAGTTTGTGTTGTTATGCTTTCCCTTCTCTTGTATGTTTTCTCTTGGATATTATCCTACAAAGCGTAACATGTTATGATGAGTTGTTCATTGGAACTGTTAAATGCACGCGGACAGCACTGATTCTGTAAGTCCCTTATTGGAGTATGGATGTGTCACGAAACATTTTGAATGTTGAGAAAACCACAAGAAACACATATTTTGTTTAAATACACCAGTAAATCATATCGCAACCCAAATATGCTCACAAATCCACTTTAGGTTTCCAGCACTGTTACAGCACAGCAATGGAGAAAGCTGAGTTCAAATCAATATAGGTAGTCCATGAGAAAATAGTCATCGTAAACATCAACCTGTGGATCCATAAGACTTTGAAATGCAAACTCAGAGAAAATGTTTGGTAGTGAGTGCCCAGGACTAATACTCAAGTTCCTCTAAATACGCTTTGAAAGGATATGCGCAGACCACGGGTGAGAGATGGCACACAGAGCAAATCCATGATATCTGGAAATGAAGAAAAACGCAGAAACCAAAGAAGCTGCACAAAGGGCAGGCAAGCTCCAATTCGGTGAATTTGAAAAGCGCCATTTGCCTTATGTAGCTGGTGTCCCACATCAGAATTTCTATGTGGATTACTGGATTATGCATATTGATGGAGGTCTGCGAAGCACTCCACCATGAAACATCTTAAACCATCAGTTTAAAGCCATACCCCCCTATTTTGCCTCAACCACAGACTACGAGAGAGGCAAGCGTGGTTAAAACCATTCCTAAAGTATAGAGAAGTAAAGAGTCTCGGTAGCCACAATAAAACTTGATGCAATGGAGGATCATGTGGCTGTCAATGTCATAGAAATTTACAAGAAGTGTGTGTATGAAGGGAGATTGTTTAGTTCAAAAGAAACAAGATTTTTGATTTAATTTCAGAAACAGCTTTGCGACAACCAGTTTAGGCATGGGTAGGCTGGGGTGCAAGCTAAGATATACATGGCTAGTGAGGACATTTTATTCCACTAATAGATGAAGAAAAGCTTCCTCTGCACGAAAGGAGCTAAAACTATAATTCTCATAATTGGAAGGCCTGCATCTGACCTATGTCCTGTGTTTGGCCATAAGACCTTAGAACGCCCCAGTGCTTAATTTGAACTAGTGGTTTCCAGTGCTTAGCACCGGCACTTAATTGTCGACAATGCCACTTAAGAGAGTTTGCCACATGGTGGCGCTGTTTCTCTAAGTTAGGGATGAGTACAACAACAGTTGTTTATTAATTAAATATACTATAAAAATGACTAATAGCTGCTGCCCAAGACATTCTTATAGCTTTTCGGGGCAAAGAATAGTCTGAATTATCACGCTTGTAGGATTGTGATGGGCAGTAGTTGTGCTGGTATAACACTGGCAGGGCTGGCAGGGGCAAAGGTGGTGCCCACTGCAGTGACCTCATGATGAGGGCTCTGGGACGTATTCTTTATCAAATTCAGCACTGGAATGCCCCAAACAGCTCCATAAAATGTTAGAAAATATGGAATCATCTTTGATTCTTGGTATTCATTTGTGTCCCATACAAATGCTGGTGTCAAGGGGACATGCACCTCTCCTGACTGCAGACAGACAATGTTCCTATTCCTCCAAACTAGTCATCAAGTGTAGGACTAGGAGTGCTGGCCATGATACACTGTAGGGTTGCACAGTCACACCATATGATAGACCCCCTTAATCATGAGAATGCTCATGTTTTACTTCTAATTATTTCATTCATTTATATGGCAAATGTGGGTTACAAATATGTCTATGATAGCATTTAATATATACACCCATCATTTACTGGCATGACATGCAATAATAGCTCTACATAATACCCCCATTTTTTAACTATATTCTATTCCCGTCACTGTATTGGAAAGTACGATATAATTGTACCCTAAAATATGTAACTCTGCACTATGGATTATGATTATCATTGAGGGGCAACAAGACACTGGGACTGCCATGGGCACTGGCATACTCTCCCTAGTGTGCTGATATCAGAACCCAACACCGGTACAGCAACCCTGCAACAGTGACACAGAGCTATGGACAAAGAAATGGAGGTGCTGACACAACACTAGGATGCTGACACATGGACCCATTTGCACCACTGACACCAGGTCAGGGACAAAAGAACTCTGCATTCTGACACTGGGAAACTGACATCTGACCAATTGCACCAGGAGGACACAGAACTGCCTATCCCATAACTACATCAAATATTGTGGCCATTGAATTAATGCTGACTATGATCAAAACTGCACAAAAGTATTTGACATCATTATAAAATTGACCATGTCAATGAATGAAATGAAATGAAAGAGGCTTTTATATAGCGCATGGCTACCCGAAGGCATCCCAGCACAGCTGTCAATCTTTGAACTAAAGAATATTCTCAGCATTAAAGACTGGCACTTCCACAATTGTACTACTGAATAGACAGATAGAACCACAGGATATGAGCCTTATTCTGCTACAAATTATGATCAGCCCTGGAAACAGAATGTTTGCCTTCTAAAACATCATTGTACCACTAAGTATTTACTATATTACAACAATGGGATGTTGGGAGCTCCCTGAAGACAACTGCATTTCAGAGGGCCGATAACGCTGGTATAGACCTTCTGCCAGTTCAATGTGGCTAATTTGTCTTTCTGTTTCTCCCTGTTTAATAGAGAAAATTCAGCCCTCAGTGGATGGAATGTTCCTATATTACTATAGCCCTTCCGCCGAAGACTATAAGCTCAAAAGGACTGAAGCTCGGCCTAAACATCTGGTAGAGGGCCTTTAATGGCTTTCATAGCCTAGACAGTGGGCTATTATTCTTTATTAGATGTCAGTATCTGCCTTAAAGGATCAGATTATACTCAATATCCATGTTTCTTTTTGTACAACTGAGTACTTCATAATTTTCCTAGACATTATTTAGATGAGTGTACTACAGAAAACGCCAGTATTGTACAGTACAATATGCCCATCATTGTGCCAGATAAAGTGGTTTCCATTGTACTGCAGAATATTGGAACTGAAGCATCACCATTGAAAATATTGGAATGGCAGAGGGTCAGTAATGGTTCTATAATTTGTCTGGTCTTAGCTTTCATTTATGTTTCTTTTCCATTATAAATGAGGAATATTCATTTGTTAGTGGTAGCTATGTCTCAATAACATAATACCACTTCTGGCTCTTCCTACTTTAGTTATTAAAGTTCAGCTCCCTTATTAAAGGCCCTTGCCTTAGCCTAGGGGCTGTACCTATAGGAGAGGGCTGTTAATGGGCTGTAGTGCTTGAATATGGTTCACAATCAGCTGACCACAGAGCGTTTCATAAGTGTAGTGTGTTTTAGTCATTGGTTTGCCCAGACTCTGACGTGGCTCCCTTCCTTCCTCCCTTCACATCCTGCTGAAGATCTGTGGTTCACTAGTCAGAAAACAATGGACGCCCCCCTCCCCCACTGAACTCTTGATTATATATCAATTTCCCAATCAATTATCGTGGCTAGTTCACAAAGACAGGGACGCCCCCCATGGCAATGGCTGCCTGGCAGGCAAGGAAAAATGCTATGAAAATAGAGGCTCAATAAAAGAGCAGAAAACATATTTTACCAAAACTCATCAATATTTGAGCTATGTCCATCATTGTACCATAAAGTAATAAGCTCAACGTAATACCACAGCGTAATTAGCTCATCTTCACACTACAGCATATCACTCATCATCAGTGTACCAGAGGATATATCTAACCCTGGGCGTAGGTCGAGAAGTAGCGCTACGCGTAGCTATGCAAAGTGCACTTCGCACTACATGAGCTACGCGTAGCACTTCACGAACTGCGTAGTACCCTGTTTGCACTGTGCAAAATGCTGTTTTCAATGATTGCACAGTGCGGACAAGCATCCGGCGCTATGCAATCATTGAAAACGGCATCTTGCACAATGCGAGCTGTAATTTTTTGCCGCTCGAGTAGATTGTTACTCGAGCTGCAGCTTTCTCAACGCGGACTGGTAGTTTCTCATCGCGAGCGGTCGCGAGCATATGCGACCACTCGCAATGAGAAACCTGACCTCCCCGCATTAAGAATCTCGCCGGGAGGTTTATTTTCCACGCTCGCGATCGGCAACTTGATGTTGCTGATCGCGAACGAGGAAAAAGTCCCGCCGGGATGTCATTTTGCTTGCTTGCGGTCGTCAACTTGACGTTGAGGACCGCGAGCAAACAAAAAATGACCGCTGCACTGCGCTACGCTACACTACGCGTGTTTGCACTGTGCTACGTGCAATTCGCGTAGAGCGAAGTAGCGCAAACTTCGCAAACTACGCGAACGTAGCGTAGTGCTTTGCCCAGGCTTAGATATATCACCATTATATTGCATGCAATATATTGCAAGACAAAAATATTGAAGCCACCAAATCGATCTAACCACTACATCACAAAGTATATCTTGTTTAGTAGATGTGGAGTTAAGTTCACCAATTGGGTGGCCTCAAAAGTACCCAATAGAATTAGAAATATGAGTATAATGTATCTACATTCCTATTTTGAGGATTCTTAGCCATTGGACATCTGGGTCTTGTTTGAAGGCCTGCTCCACTTGGTACTGTTGATCAATCAGGTAGGAATTATAAAGTGTGGCTTGTCACCATGAGGGTATCCAGGCGCTTGCTGTATTTCTCAGTCCAAGAGCCAGGTCTTGAGTCCCTTCCTGAAGTCGGTCAGCGAGGGCGAGGTGCGGAGGTGGAGGGTGTTCCAAGCTCGATACTGAGAGGAAGAATATGGAGTGATGTGGTGTGCGGGGCTCCTGTTACACCTGCTGCTTGTTACCTGGTAGGTGTGGAGTCTAGAACAGTCAATGCATACTTAGCCTGATGGTGATGCAGTGGTGGTGAATGAAGTGGACGTGATATTTTGCTGCACAAAATGTTCTAACGCTATATAGTGCCACACAACTGTGTCAGTGCTTGATTTGTAAAACAATGAGTGCCAGTGCCCAGAACTCTGCGGCCGGTGCTTTTAAACATTGTGCCACAGCAGCCGCGGCCCGTGTAGGTAAGAGCGGTGGGGCTCATAGGGGGGGAGGTATTTCGACAGACGGCGAGGGAAAATGAATTATTTATTTAATTTTTCCTCTCGGTTGTCTGTCAAACCCCACCACCCCCGACTCTTACCTGGACGGGCCTCGGCTGTACGCCAGATCCCAAAGCTGCATGGTCTTGTGTGCACATCATGCCTCTGTAATCGACTACTAGACGCTGCTGCCCTTTTATCAAGTCCTTGCTGGCCCCTGCTTTCTCCATTTGTGCTGTAGTTCCATTGCCATAGTAATGCAGAATATAATAAACCCTCTCATGGTTATGGTTGCACAACCTTCACAACAGCCATCTTGACCTGAGAGAGGCAGAGTTTTCAACAGCCATCTTGACCTTTCAGTCTCACTTTCATAACGCCTGCGTTGGCCCAAACAGCTCGCCGTGGTTCTCAATGCGTGAAATTATCTGTCTGAGGCCATCGATTCGAGCTTTGTAAAATGGTCCCTCCAAGAGTAGATTCGTTTGAGCTGTCATTTCATTAAAAACAAAAGTCTGTCATTCATTTATGAGCACGAAATCTTATGAATTTAGATTCATGGTTTATGCGTATTTCACATTATTTGTTTTTATGATGCATATGCGTTTTGCGTAATTTTCACTTGAGAAATTCTGGGTTCAGCAGAAAATGCCCCATGAGAACTGTGAAATTGGATGAGTGCCACGCGCTGCACTGGCAACGTTTATCATTTTAGAAGCGCATTGAAAATGCATTGAGCAGGAATCTCGCGAGACTTGTGTACACGTTTTATAAGTGGGACAATTTCGCAATTTCGCTTAAACCTATAATACGCATTGATATGCATCGGGTTCGCCTATGTGATTAATGATAAGCTGTTTTTTGTTGTAAGTTGTAGCTTAGTGAGCAGTTGTTCAGTACAAGTTACTAAAGCTTCGTTAAAGTGTTATGACTTTTTTATGGGGTAAGGCAATACATTGTGCGCTCCTGTGAGTCATCAAGATAATGCTAATTGTAATTGTGAATCTGTGTAAAAGTGTGTGAGGGAGGAACACAGCTCTCAACATATTGACAGTGCTAAAGCTAATGAAAATGAAGTGGCCTGGATAGCATTCAGTAACTTATATTGTACAACTGCTCACCAAGCTACAACTTACAACAAAAAAACGCGTATTATTAATCACATAAGTGAAACCGATGCATTACCAATGCTTGTTTGGCACTCAGTTCATTGGTACAGATAGGGATGATGTGTGAAATATATTTGCTTTTGTTAGTCCACATGGTAAAGTGACGGTCGCTTTGGCTTGAGATGAGGAGGCGTGTTACAGAATCCTTTCTCAAGGGAATAAAGTATCGTCCTACCAAAGCCAGTGATACGAAATGGAATGTGCAAACATACATGTGTTGTACAAAATCCATCCAAGAGTTTGCTCGATTGCGGCCTCATGAAATATAAATGCATGTGTTTGTCTTGAATGTGAGGCACACCACGAGAATTACAAGATGCGGTGAGAAATATAAGATGGGGGTCCTGAAAACCTATTATAAATTGAAGACCTAAACAATAAAAGTTTATCTCTGCATGTTCCTTTGTTTTCTACAACCGGACATTGAAGAAACATTCGTGTTTTATGGGCATGTGTGTTTTTTGGTTTTATCATAGTCGGTGCAGACCCCAGCGCCTCCTGCCTGCGAAGCAGTGCTGTGGGCGGTGCCTGCCCCCCACAGAGGGCGATGGCCGCCATGACAGCAATGCACCTATTTTCAGAGCACAGAGAAAGGCTGGCAGCAGGGAGCAGTGGTGAGCTGTCAAAACATGAGTAAACAGAGGAGTGTGAAGCCTAACTTAAATATGTCCAGCTGAGACTGTGTCCCTGAGAGAAAGTGCCCAGGCAACAAGTGGGTTCAGCAGGCGCTGGCCGTCTCCAGGGGGCGCGGGATTCGCGAGGCGACGGGCATTGAATGGGTATATGAAGATATTCTTGCCAAAAAAATGATGGCATTGGAGGAAGTCCTGGAGCAACGAGTGCCAGTGGGTGATGCAGCGCCCTGTTAGTTAGAAAAAAACCACCCACCGGTAAATCGGAGTTGCAATTTCTCTCCAAAAGTTCCATGGTCTGGTTTGAGGGAGTAAATGTACCACCCTTGGTGGTGACATGACATGGCCTGTCCTCCTTTCTACTTTGGGGATACGTAATGCATTTCACATTGTCAGCAAATGCTGCGTTATTTAAAAAAAAAAACCTGCGTCTAGCATGACCCTGTAAAACAACTGTGGACTGCTCGGGCACCTACTATTGTAATTGTATTGTAGTTGCATTTATATAGCGCTTACTTCCCCTGACAGGGTGTCAAAGCGCTTTTCGGCGAGTAGCACGCTGCTCCGGAACCCAAAAAGGATTAGTCGTGCATAAGCATAGGGAAATATGAAATTCGTTTGAGCCATGGACATGTGATTCTGTTATGTGGATTGAAAAAGGATAATGGAGCGGAGCGATTGAAGAGGGTAGGATTTGCACTTATGTAGCTCTTGGTACCCCTGATGATGCCTCAAACTGCCTTTCGGCAGGTTGCAAGCTACTCCGGAACCCAAACAGGATTAGTGGTGAATTAGTATAGGGAAAGATGAAATTAACTTGAGCGGTGGACATGTGAGTCTGTTAGTTGGATTGAGAAGGATTGCGGAGGGATAGAAAAGGGAGGGACTAGAAGTGTTTATTTGGAGATCATAGCAGCATGAGGAGGTTTAATGAGGTAGGTCACAAATTGCGACCCGCTTCGATTCCCTGCCATCACAGGGATTTTTGCCAGCTGGGGTCAACAAACCACCATGTCTGTGATAATAAACAAACCTTGCTGTTTTTTTTTCAAATGCAGCTCATTTTCCTTGAAGGAAAATAGTTGTGTTAAATAAAAACAATATGTTGCAATCTTTTTCTTAAGAGTAGGCACTACGCATTCTTAAAAAAATGTTTTGTGACCACTCACAAAAGTGAAAAGGTTCCTTTGCCATTTGTGAATGGGTTACCACAACCTTTCAGTAGTCATTAAAATGTTAATGTTTAGTGACCAGAAAACATTAATATATACCATAAGGAGTTGGCATTTGTAAGGAACTTCCTAAACATACCCTTTCCAAATACAGATTCAGTGTGGTTTCCTAAACCCATTTAGCGAATCAGCAACCTGCTGCTGAATCAGTAAATGGGTTTAGTACAGTTGAAAGACACATGTACTGGTCGCACACCCTGCAATTTACAAAATCGCAGAGCTTGCGACCAGCCACTGCGCTCATACATCTGGCCCTGTATTATTTTACATGAAGCAAATTATTTGCGATTCAAATTGAAAATGAGAGCAATGCTGCTGGTTTACCATCTTGCCAATTGTCTCCAAATGCTGGTAATCAGGCGTGCAGTGCCAATGCAGTTTCATGCCGGTGCAAGACTCTAGAGGACCACGGTCGTGGCAGCTCTAACAAGAGTTCACTTTATTTTAATATCACTTGAAAAGAAGGCTTTTCACTCCCTTCAATAGTATTTCATAGTCTGGGACAGTCAGAAGATGGACCTAACACCAAAGATTGCTCTTAGATTTACTCCTTTACATTGACCACATATCATGATTTGGGTTCAAAAAGCAGATCTAAAAAGAATTTTGCCTGAGTGAATAGGACTGGTCTTTCCCTTCATCTAAGGGATAAGGATGGATCCACTAAAAGAATCAGGAACAGAAAGCGGAGCAAGATTTGGCATCTGGAGATAACTTGTTGACACACATGGGTAACCCTCTCTGCTTGGAAGTTGATGTACATCATCAGGGCAGGATTGGGAACCAAAACCAGCCCAGGCAATTTTCTTGGACTAGTCACTGGGGAAGCCCTACCTGGCCCCGAGAGCCTGGAAATGCTTGCTTTATGCTTTTGTTACTGGGGTGATGTTGCAGCACCACTGCAAAACAGGCCCCCTGTAACAATATCGCCCCCAACGCTGCAAAACCTGCCCCCACCCTTTCAGCCTTCCAGGGAAATGCCCGATGGCCGGTACAGCCTGTACTTCATATGATTGGACAATGTAGGATGCATTGGGGGCAGGTTTTAATTGGCAGATGCCATAAATACATTGTGCCGAATTTATAAAGTAGAATGGATAGGCCATATAAATAGGTGCTATGATCCCACACCAGAGAGTAGTGCACAGTTAATGCTTACTGAATGTTTTGGGACATAATTTGAACATTGATTTCTAACTCACAGCCTCGCATTGAACTTCTGCTGCACTGCTTAGGAACACGTGCAGATGTCTGAGTGAGACCAGAAAGGTGTATGGTAGCTTGTTTGCAACACTCAAGCCGAAGGAGGCACAAGGGTTATCAGGGAAATCCCTGCTTGTAGCACTGCATGAAACTCTGGCAAGCAAAGGAGTTTGCTGTGGACAGAGTTCCAGGGGCGGCTCCCCCACAAGGGTGGAGGAACGTCGCCCCACTGCTTTCTCTCAGTGCGAGAAGCAGAAACATAAAATGGTTAAAATGGTTAAACTACCATTTTATGTTTCTGCTTCTCACGCTGTGAGAAAGGAGATGTGTTTGGTTGTGGCCGGGTGGCCGAGGCAGCTCTACGAGGAGGGTTGGCCAGGGGAGGAGTGGTGTGCCCACTCCTGATTGAGCAAGACTGTTTTTTAAATTAATTATTCAATTTACCCCCACCCCACTCCCCACGCGGCCCTCCCCGCGTGACCCCTCGCCCGTGATTTATGCCGGCCGCGACTGCACAGTTCTCATTTTCAGTGAGGTCATCTCTGTACGCTAATTCATACTGACCCACCATTTAGAAAGGAGCAGGGAGCTGCATGATAAACCCTATCTGGTTTCACCAATGGAATTTGTGGACAAACTGAAAAGTGATGTTCCTCATTACATGACCTATTACAAGTTTATTTTCATGATATTTAACTTGCCACAGTATTGTGCTCAATAGCAATTTAATCTCAAGTTTAATTTCATGCGACAAAACCTATGGTTGATGAGGCTTTATTTTTAACAACATGCATGTGTTTCCTCACTGCCAAACAAGGCACTATGAAAGCTTTGATGTGGTCTCAAATGAATTGCTAGACAGCAGGTAGTTGATCAGAATTTAAGTCATGATATTTGTCTGAGTTGCAATGCCAGGAGTTTTGGGAAACCATATTGAACTCACAAATGTACTAGTTACTAGTTGAAATCAGATGAAGCTACTTTCCCGGTAATTGGACTGGGAAGATTTTCCTTGCTGCAGATGGTAAATTAAGACCGTTACTAACCAGGTTCTCCTGCTGTTTATTTCTTTCATCTCTTTTCCAAACTGACCAGGGAGAAATGTATTCACTTACCGTCCTTATACATTGCCGCATCTGATTTCAGACCTAGTTGTCGACTTTTTTTTTTTTTTTTTAGTTCAGAATAAAAGTTTATTAAAGGTAAAGAGGTGGAAACAAACAATACATATTACTAATCAAAAAGAAAAACAATACATCTTGTACAAATTCCGGCAAGGATATAAAAATAAGATAAAAATTAAAAAACCCAGCAAAAAGATAAAACAAGGAGAAACATAATGCATATATAAGTGAAAAGTGAGAAAAAACAGCAATGGAAATCACGGGGGTTTAAGTACTTCCTGCTGAGATGGTGTTAATGAGGAGTATTTTAAAGCACATTTATCAAAAAAGGTTGTGACAGGCAACCATAACTGAATTCGCTTCATGGCCATTTGTAAAGGAAACAGGAGAAATGTATCCAATCTATGATGGTGGCATACATCATACCACCAGGCTTTATAGGAAATCTTTGTGAAATCCTTCCAATTTCTCGTTACCTGTTGAAAGGCAACTGCTATTAGTAAATCAACAATTCTGATATTGATTTCATAGTTATCCCAAATTGGGGAAAGGCTACCTAGGAAAATATCCTTTGCACAGAATGGGGCATTAGCACCAAAAATTAGATTAATTTGAGACCAAACCTGTTTCCAAAACTTAATTACAAATGAACACGAAAAAAGCATATGAAACAAATCAGCATCAGGAGATGAGCATGACCAACAAGTATCCTGTACATCAGAGAATCTTTTATTTAAAGTGTGAGGAGATAGTAAAAGCCTATTGTATGTATAGAATAAAGTTTGTGTTAAACTAGCTGTTCTGGAAGTTTTACGTATTTTAACCCAATCTTATTCCACGTTGACGGGGACCATTCTACACTAAAATCTCTCTCCCAAGCGAGTTCAGTCGTGGATTATTGTTTAGGTGTAACCTTAGATTGGAGAAGAGTATATAGAATAGAAGCTTTAGGTTTGGTACGCAAAAGAATGGATAAGTCAGTAGGTACATCAATGATACGAGAAATACTAGAATCAGTGGTAAGCCTAGTGTATACGTCAAGTACTGTACGCCGAAGAATATGGTATTTAGAAAACAAGACAGCGTGCAAGTTGTAAGTCTGTCGAAGCGACGGAAAGGAAATTAATTCATTGTTTAAAAATAATTGATGGACCCAAATCAAACCATGTTGCCTCCAAGACTTCCAGTAAAAAGGTTTATTGTTTATTAATAGAGCCGTATTTTGCCAAATGGTGGACGCCATGAAGGATTCAAGAGTATCAGGAGCTAAAGGAAGTAAAGGAGAGAGAAGTTTGGAAGTAAATTTAAATATGGGAGAAGACAACGCTTGGGGTTTGCGGGAAAAATAGAGATATTCTTGAAATGAAAAGGGGGACAAAAACGAACTTTCAACTGATGCCCATAAGGGGCAATCATCTGTGGGATCAAGTAACCAATATGAGGCATGCCGCAATAAAAAAGCCTTCTGATAAACAGGAAAGTTGGGAAAATTGACCCCACCCTCAGCTTTAGGGCGTATTAACTTAGAAAGAGATATGCGTGCTTTTTTAGAGTTCCATAAGAAGGACGATAATACTGAGTTAATCAATTTGAATAATTTAGGAGAGATAGGGACTGGAATGTTGGAAATGGTATATAAAACCATAGGGGAGAGCATCATTTTTAGGGTATCTAAACGGCCCCACCAAGAAAGGTATAGGGGGTGCCACTTCGTAGTGAGATCGGAAAGTTTTTTAATGCAAGTATTCAAACATAAAGTAACTGTGTCCTTAATCGTGGGCATAAAACTCAATCCCAAGTATTTTATATGAGAAGATTTCCAAGTGAAGTTCATTGAGGCAAAATCAACCTTAAAAGTAAATTTAGTCAGAGGTAGGATTTCACACTTATCGCTATTCAATGTATACCCAGAAGCCTCTGAAAAAGATTGAACTTCCTTGAGAAAGGCAGGAACTGATTCAATAGGGTTGGAGAGAAAAAGAAAAATATCATCAGCGTAGGCTGCTAATTTGACATTAGTGGTCGAGGTCTGGAAGCCATGTATTTGTGTGTTTTGACGAATCTTTGATAAGAAGGGTTCCAGGTCTAAATTAAAAAGAAAAGGAGATAGGGGGCAACCTTGGCGCACACCCCTACCAAGGTTAAAAAGGGTGAGATGAGACCATTAGCACAAACCGCAGCGCGTGGACTAGAATACAAAAGTGAGATTAGGGCTATAAACTTAGGACCAAAGCCAAACCATCGGAGGGCATAAAATAAATATTGCCATTCAACTCTGTCAAAAGCTTTCTCTGCGTCAAGCGCTATAGCAGCAAGAGAATGCTGTAAATGCGGAGCTTTAGATAGAATATTAAAAAACAACCTCGTATTATCATTAATGACCCGCCCCTTCACGAAGCCAGATTGCTCCCTGCCTAAAATATTCGGTAGAATAGGGTCCAAGCGCAAGGCCAGTGCCTTGGAAAAGATCTTGTAATCTATATTTACCAATGAAATGGGTCTGTAATTCTTACAGTATTTTAGATCTTTGCCCTCTTTAGGAATTAAACATATATGAGCCTCTGAGAAAGAGCCTGTTGATTCTCCCAGAGAATTGAAAGAACTAATCAGACGGAGTAATTTAGGCAATAATAATTTAGTGGAGTGACAGTAAAATTCGACAGTAAATCCGCCAGGCCCAGGTGCTTTATCTTTTTTAAAAGTTGAAGTGCCGCTAAGAGTTCTTGTTGTGTTGTGTCTGCTTCTAAGGACGATAAATCGAGAAAGGTGTGCTGGGTTCTATGTATAGTTGAAAAGAATTGTGAAAGGATAGGGCTTGTGGGATTAGTTTCGGGAGCATATAAAGATTTGTAAAAAAGTGCGAATTCGTTCAAAATTTCCGTGTCATTAAATTTTAAAACAGAGTTTCCATCAAAAATAGAATCAAGACTTAGTTTAGTGTGTTTGGTTTTTAAATAGTTGGCCAAAATTTTACCTGCCTTATTTTTCCCACCATAATATTTTGCGCTGGACCTCAGGAGGTAAAATGAAGCACTGTCAGTAGACTCCTTATTAAATTGCAGTTTCGCTTTTATGAGGGCATCGAGAACGTCTTTTGAATTGGAAGTATAAAAAGAATGCTCCAGTCTCTTAATATCTTGAAGCAGGGCACTCGAGCGTTTGCGAGCAATGTTACGTTTCTTGGCCACAAAGCTGATAACAAAATTTCTCGCTGAGGCCTTAAAAGCGTCCCAGATAGTTGAAAAAGGTAAGGAGGTGGATTCATTTAAGGAAAAATAATCATCAAAGAAGGTAGAGAATGAGGATGAGAATGCAGGATCCAGAAGAAGAGTGTTGTTGAATCTCCATCTTCTGGGCGTGTTAATTTTTGGTAAAATAATCAAATCAATTGAGATGGGGGCATGATCAGATAACAATATAGGTCCTATTTCAGCATGCAAAAGTGCTTGTGAAATATTGTGGGAAACAAAAAAATAATCAATACGTGTTTGAGAATGATGCACAGGAGAGTAAAACGTATATTTTCTGGTTGTTGGGTTGCACAACCTCCAGGCGTCTAGAAGTTTATGCTGGGTAATAGCATGAATGATGGACTTATGTGGTTTGTTAGGGATGAAAGAAACTTTGGAGTTCCGATCAACAAAGGGATCAAAAATCTGATTACAGTCCCCTGCTAGAATAAAATTATCTTCCATGCAAAGGGCTAACTGCTGGGCAATTGAGGACCAAAAGGAGGGATCGCCACCATACATTAAAAAAGGAGACTGGAACATCCTTCAGCAACAATTTAACATGAAGCCAACGGCCCTCTGTATCAGATTCCTTTGATATAAATTTACAATCAAGTGACTTATGACAGAGCATCATAACCCCATTACGTTTGCCATCACCATTAGAATAAAATATTTCCCCCACCCAGCCTCGTTTTAGTTTTGATGACTCATTCTCCGCTAGGTGAGTCTCCTGTAAAAATACAATATCTGCATTCATCTTTGCTAAGTGGGTCATAACTCTCTGTCGCTTGATAGGGGAATTCAGCCCTCTAATATTCCACGATACTAATCTTATCGGCATAGCAGTTCAAGAGTAAAATAAAACAAGAAGAAGGAACAGCAGCAGATCAATTCAGTGAGATAATCCGAGAGGAAATACAGTACAATCAGAAAGATGGTTGCCAGGGCCCAAGTGTAAGAGAGAAGATGAAGAGAAAGTAAAGAAGGAAGATAAGCAAAGCTATAAGAGAAAATCAAGAAACAAGGGGAAATGTATCCGGAACTTTGATGCAAAGGAAAAGGATAAGAAAATAAAAATAGAACGAGAAGAATAAATAACAGTAATAGCTGGGAAATAACCACCTCAAAAAGAAGATCAGACTGATCAGAAGAAAGAACAGGACAAGACATGTAAAAAGAAAGGAACTCGACTACAATCAAAGGGGAAATAAAGAGTATAAATAAAAAAGAAAAAAGAACAAGAAAACAAAAAGGATGGGTGCACAAAAGGGAAACATACCTACATAGGGAGAAGCCAAGCAAAGACAGGGAGGAGGGTGGAACCACATGGAATGGACGACGCACCAGGGATCAGCAAAGCGGAAGACCGGGAAGACATCGTAAAACAGAAGTAGGGAACCTGTGGCGACAAAATTGAATCAGTGTTAGAATATTCTGTACAAAGAGACAAGAACAGGAAGGTTGGAGAGCAATAACAGACAGAATTCTCAAAAGGAGAAGCACAACAAAAACATCTTCAAGGATACTATTATTAAGAAGAAAGAAAAACAACCAGCAATTTACCAAACATCTAAAAAGAAAAAACGAGAATTCGGTCAACATGTCAGTGAGAAAACCATGTCAGACGTTCAAAAAGCAGATGCAGGACCAGAAGAATCCATGACGGTCGGCTTGCATGAATTGATAAAACTTTGCAAGCGCACTGGATCTTCATATGTGGTGGTTTTGTTATTATATGTGACCTTAAAGACGCATGGATGAAAAAGACCATATCTAGCCCCTATTGAACGCAAGTCGGCACGCATGTTCAAAAAAGCTTTGCTTCTGTTAGCAGTAGCTTTAGCATAATCTTGCGCAAAATACAGTGACGAGCCGGACCATATGACTTTAGGAGAGGCTCTAACTGCTGAGAGAACCTTCATCAGATCTGTATACTCAAGAAAGTATAAAATGACTCCTCTAGGTCATGGTGCAGGCACAGTGTGTGCTGGGAGCCGACCTAGCCTATGCGCTCGTTGAATGTTAAGGATCGTCCCATCCGGCATATGGAGCAGCTTAGGGAGGAATGACTTGAAAAAAGCAAGAGAGTCTGTCCCTTCAAGACCTTCTCCCAGGCCGTAAATACGTAGGTTGTTGCGTCTGCTGCGATTTTCCAAGTCTTCAACTTGCTTTTGAAGCGTAGAAACTTGAGAGTGTAGATGAGATACAGTAACACAGGTTTCTTTAAAAGAGGATACATTGTGCTCAACTGACGAGACCCTAGCCTCCAATTGAGACCAATTGTCCGTTAAGACTTGTAGTTTAGTATTAGGTTCTTCCATGAATGGCCGAAGAGCTCTAATTTCCTCCAGTAGTAACTCCATTGACACTGGTGAGGTCGATTTAGGTGGTGATGAAGGGTCCTTCTTTAGGCGTTTGGTGTTGGATTTCCCTGAAGCTGTTGACGAGGGCTCCATTATTGTATCCAGACTTGAAGCTAAAGAATCTTCTAATCTAGAGAATTCTGAAACAATCTTCGAATTCTTTATAAAAATGCGTTTTGGTTTGGAGAAGGAGGGATGGGGTGTCTTTGTTCTACCCATAAAACGCTGTCAGCGTACTCCAAGCCCGTGCTAGTGTTCTAGTAATCAGACACAATGGACAAGGCACTGAGCGCAAAGAGCACCGTCAAAGTGGAGCAGGGAAACTCTTTCAGTCAAAACATTCGCTAGTATCCATCGACCAAGCACTGGTATGACACAAACAGAAGCACGCAAGCCAAAAAGCCAATGAGAGCATCAAAGAGGGCGTGCTGCAACCTGCGACACCAGTGTTTTTAAGTATGAGAACAATAAACTAAAACGAAACACGCCAGAGGCTGATGATGATATGCTTTTCAACAGCAGTCCCCTTTAAAAAATCATGCTGGAAGTAAGGGAAAACAGTGTTGCTGTGGTGAAATAGTACTGCATCCTGAAGGCATGTTGTGAGGAAACGAAGGTGTCTCCATAATGATTGCTGAGGGCGAAGCAGCTGAAACGATTGCAAAAAGGAGAGGCTACAGCGCTAAGACGCCTCAGTTCACCCATGAAAAGTAACTGCCAATTAGCTTTGTTGGTGTATTTGGCCATGGGCAAAGTAACTTAATAGGCAAAAATAGCATTTCGACAGCTTTGTGGGGAGATGCGCGCTCGCGCGCTGAATTAAAAATGGCGGTCGCGTTAGAAACGGAGCCACTTGAGAACTCACTTCAGTAAAAATGATGTCCCATTGCCGCCATGAAGGTCCGCGAGGACCTCAAAACATGCCCTGAGTCTTCCGATGTCCCAAGATATTTTTCACCGATCGGCAGTTAATCTCAAGGCGCCGAGTCTTCCCGGTGAACCTCGGAGCTTCACCCGGGTGCCTCCATTCACTCGGGCGCCAAGCCACGCCCCCTCGTTGTCGAATCTACTGCAGTTTGTTGTTCATGCATGCTTGATTCATAAACATCTCATTTGATTTGTAGCTGTCCTGCTTTGAATTTCGGCCAGAAACTCATTTTTAATAACACTGTATAAGGAATTCGGGAAACGTACTTGTCATTAAGCGACTATTTGCTTTTAGTGGCCTAAACCTGAGAATGTGTCTAGTTTATTGACTTCGCTTGTGCTTGCTCTGATAAAAGGCCTATGTTTTAAAACAGCTGTCTTCTTAACTTGTAAACTTGAAAGCATATGAGATTATTTAACCTTGTTTAGTTTCTGTTTATTGCTAGCTCTACCTCTTATTGGATTTTTAATTTTAACTTTGTATTGGATTTTTAATTTTAACTTTGTATGTCAATGTTAACTTCTCTTCTTTTTCAGAACTGATAACGTGTAGCATTAATGATTTTAATTATTCGGAGCAATAACAATTTTTGAAATCTGGAACATAACAATTTAATTACATATTTTGCAGTTTTAAACGACCCAAAGATATTGGATCACTTTAGATGAGCATCAAATACATTACACAAGGTCACATTCATTGTATTTTTTTTGCACAGGAAGATTAAGGAGCTGATTACGATGTTGGTGGGACCAACAGCGACGTGCCGTCAGTGTCGGTCCAATTAACATCTATAACTACGGTCAGACCACCTCATTACGATGCTGTCTGTCAGACCGCATGGCCCCAGGGACCAACCAACAGCTTCCAATGGGCTAAAGGAGCACGTTGATTCGGTCAGATCGCATTCCCCACAATGGAGGCGGTGCCTTATTAGGCACCGCCGTGGGAATTATGATCCACCTTCCCACCAGCCATTTCACATCAGTTCTTCTGACATGAAAAGGCAGGCAGAAAAGCTTTTTTGGGGCCCCCTAGCAGGGCCCCTGTCCCCCGTGGCCCTCCGCTATGGGCTGTGGGGAGCACCTGTGGTGCCACATAAATCTCCCTGCATCATGTGGCATGGGTGCAGGGATGTTTACAAACATGCCTTTTGGCATTGGGGCTTGTGCAGCGGCCCTTTTCCGGGCCGCAGCACAACCCTCAATATAAAGATGCATGTTTCTGATCGCCTCCACATCAGTCAGATCGTAATTTGGAGGGCTAGACCGTGGACTACCTGTCGGCCAGTCCAGTTCCCGCAATGATGGCCGTCGGATGACCGTCCAAACGCCAATTTAATCAGCCACTAAGTGCCTAGAATCACAGGATGTTGAGCCACCGCTGTGATTCGAACCTGGCAAGCAGTGCCGAAAACCGCAGCTCTGGACGTAACACCACATCCTCTATAAATATAGTGTCGTACTAGACGGATTGTTATGGAAAGAAAATAAGGAGAGAGAAAGGTCACTTAGGTCATTTGCTTACTTAGGGGTAAAGTCGTCATGGAGTCCACAGTTTATTACAAACTCTTATGTGTAGGGATTCAGTCAGCTACTTTGCCATACTAATTGCTGACATTGCACTATGCAAATTCAATAGCGTAATAAATGTCTCCATCCAGAACAACATGTCCTCCGACCCTGGTTACACCTGACACCACAAACAGACACCACTGTGCTTGGAAGTACTGATCTTACAAAGCTGCGGTGCTGTTTTGCACTTTGAGCTCTGTTGGATCCATCTATGAGAGCATTCCGAAATCCAGGCCAGTTGGGAGAGGATCGTAGGCAGTGCTTAATTTGTAAAATATTAAGTGCCAGGGCTCTGACCAGGAGGCCACTGCAGCGTGCAACACCCATCGCCCTTGGCATTGCTGCCAAAACAATTACTAACATCTCTCTTGCATGTAAATGCGACAGTTCAGAATATTCCAGGTCCCCAAAGCTAAAAGAATGGCTGGGGAGGCAGGTATTTGCTATTTAAATATATATTGTATCCCTAAACAACCGCTGTTCTGCTCATCTCTAAACTAGATGAGCAGCGCCACCATGTTGTACACTGTTCTAAGTATTGTGTTGACAATACTTGACAGACCTCCTGAGATGAAGCCGGGAGTGTGAACTGCCGCTCATTTTTTAAAATTGTGAATTTCTGTATGTTTTAAAACCCACTTTCCCTCTCCCCCTCCTTCACGACTTCAGGGCATTTACCTGCCTGTGGAGACGCCGCGCAGCCGATATTAACGCTGCCGCGGTCTAAACACCTAAGGTAATCTTGCCGCCATTGCCTGCTCGATCGCGGAGGCCACGCCCCCCTTGAGGCCACGCCCACCCCGAACCAGCATTTAAAGCGCTGACTACAAGCGCTTTAATTCATACTTGACAGACCTCCTGAGGCGGAAGCCGGGAGTGTGAACTGCCGCTCTTTTTTTAAAATTGGGAATTTCTGTATGTTTTAAAATCCACTTTCCCTCTCCCCCTCCTTCACGACTTCAGGGCATTTACCTGCCTGTGGAGACGCCGCGCAGCCGATATTAACGCTGCCGCGGTCTAAACACCTAAGGTAATTTTGCCGCCATTGCCTGCTTGATCGCGGAGGCCACGCCCCCATGAGGCCACGCCCACCCCCTTGACGCTAGTCACAGCCTTATAAAAATGTGCTTTCCTAGGAAGCGCAGCGGACGAGCGCAGCGGGCGCGACGTTTGCGCGCCAAAGGCGCGCCTAAGGCAAGCCCGTCTGCGCCCGTCCGCGCCAAGGTAGGGCCATGGGCCCCTTATGCTGCCGGTTTCGACCCTTTATATCAGGATCAGCTTCCGTCTGGGCCTCCCTACTCCAGAGAGGAGCTCATCCAAATAGGTAAGCAATTTGCCGACAAAGGAATATTGTCTCTATCACCCTCCTCTCTCACCCGGGCTGATGTACTTTGTGATGATGTTCTGTATTGTGGGCTATTAAACGTCAGGTCTCTGCCCAAACACTGCACAGAGATCCAACTTCTGATTGACTCTCATGAACTTGACATCCTTTTCATGACAGAAACTTGGACGCGTCCAGACTGTTTGGTCGATCCGGGATTTGCCTGCCCCTCCGGGTTTAAATTTCTCCACTTCCCTAGGCCTACTGGTAGAGGCGGAGGTGTGGGAGTCATTTTCAGAGCCTCTTGCAGCATTAAAATCCTTACTCTTGACCCTATTCTGGTCACCGAGTTACTAGGACTCTCAATTCAGACCCACGCCGGAAATATAGTCACAGGGATTTTGTGCATCGCCCACCAGGGGCATTCAGCCTTCAGCAGCAACAAGCACTAATCACTACCCTAACCAATATCGCCTTATCTCACCAGAAGCTGTTTATACTCGGTGATTTTAATCTATGGCAAAACAGTATCCTTGACTCAGCTCTCAAGAACCTACTCTCTACCTGTGACAGCTTTTGCCTCTCTCAGCTGACCTCCAAGGCCACCCACAAAGCGGGTCATCTGCTTGACCTGATCTTTGCGGCACCTGACTTGGTGGTATTGGGAGAAATTCTTCCAATGGATTGGACTGATCACTCATTGGTTAAATTCTTTCTTCACAAGACGACTGGCCCTTACAAGGCCCCGGCACCGACCAAGGAAATTAAATGCAGAGACTGGAGGGCTCTCTCACGCGCACATCCTTCGGGCGAAATGTTCCATTTGCAACAACTTTTTGATGTGAACAAAAGCACAGTCGACAATTATAATTCCCTTGTCTCCAGTATCTCTAGGGTGGTCGACATCGACACCCACGCCCCCCTCAAAAATCGGACCTGCAGGGGTAAAGACTCTGCCCCTTGGTTCAACGTCGACCTAAAACTGCTAAAACTTGAATGTAAACAAGCAGAGAGAAGGTGGAGACGTGATTATAATAAAACTTGCAAAGACACGTGGAAAACCAAGGTCCACGCGTACAAAACTCTCATCAAAAAACCTAAAGCCGATCACTACTCCTCCTTGATCTGTAACACTACCAACAATTCCAGGAGCATTTTTAGCATCCTAAACAGCGTCACTAACCCGGAGTCTTGTAAAAATGCGATCGTCCCGTCCCAAGACCTCTGTGACAATCTGGCCATATTCTTCAAGGAGAAAATTGAACTTATCCTTCAAGATCTGGATACTCCTCTTACTGCTGGAAATCCCCTTTCCTTGAACACTGTTACTCTGGAGAATCAAGCACTTAACTTAGCTGTGTCTCCAGAAGAATTCCTTTGCAGGTTTCCACCGCTAACACTCGAACTCTTCACTAAGATAGCTAGAGGAATCGTGTCTGGGTCTCCACTGGACCCAGTACCCCCTAAAATCTAGAAAGAATTCGAAGCAGAACTTTTCCCCCCGCTCCATCTAATCTGTCAGCAATCCTTGCTGACCGGCACTGTCCCTGCCCACTGGAAACGAGCGCTAGTCTCCCCTTTGCTGAAGAAACCTTCCCTGGACCCTGACTGCTCAAAAAGTTACAGGCCCATCTCACTGCTGCCGTTCCCTGCCAAGATAGTGGAACGGGTGGTCAGTAACACCCTTTCAACCACCTGGAACATCATCTACTACTGGATGGGGACCAATTCGGATTCCGACCTGCTCATGGAACCGAAACTGCCCTTATTATCGCCATGAACGAACTTCAAAGGCGAGCAGACAGAAGTCAGGCATCATTTTTGATACTGCTCGATATGTCTGCCACCTTTGACACGGTGAATCACAAGATCTTACTGAGACGCCTATGGGAGGCAGGAGTGAAGGATACGGCACTGCATTGGTTCCACTCTTTTTTGCAGGACAGGCAACAAGCAGTATCTCTACCTCCTTTCCAATCTGCTTTCTCCCCGGTAACGCACGGAGTCCCACAGGGCTCTGCCATTAGCCCAATACTTTTTAATATTTACCTTAGGCCACTTATTCTTCTGATCAAAAGCTTCGGCATCAAAACCATTAATTACGCTGATGACACGCAGATGATCCTCTACTTGGAAGGAGAGGACTCTATCTCCATAGAGATCCTACACAATTGCCTGCGGGAGACATCAAGGTGGCTGAAGAATAATTCACTTCAGTTCAATGCAGGGAAAACCGAGGTGCTTTTTAACAGTGGCTCGAGGATCCCCCGTCCGTTCCCTAGCAACTTCTGGCCCCCGGAAACAGCTCCTAATGTACAGCCTGCAGACTCTGTCCGCAATTTAGGGGTCATGCTTGACCACAAGCTCAGCATGGAGACCCATGTTCAGAAAACCTCTGCCTGCTGCAATGCCATTCTGCGCTCTTTAAGGAAAGTTCTGCCCCTCCTATCCACCCAGGCTCGCGCCCAAGTAGTTAGATGCATTATCCTGAGCAGGCTGGACTACTGCAATGCCCTCCTGCTCGGGGCCCCAGAGTATCTATTAGACAGGCTCCAAAGAGTCCAATCTGCGGCTGCAAAACTAGCCTTGGGGCTCCCGAGGAGATCCCATGGACCATCCGCCTTGGCACAATTGCATTGGCTCCCTCTTAGACAGAGAGTGCAATTTAAGGCCCTCTGTATTGTTTTTAGGGCCCTCCACGGTTCCGGCCCAGCCCCTTTACAATCCAAGTTTGTGTGGTACGCCCCTACCAGACAACTCCGCTCCTCGGATGCCAAACTGGTGGTCACCCCCAGATTCAAGAAGGTAGATCTTTTGAGGTTACCGCCGCTAGACTCTGGAACACCCTCCCCACCGAGATCAGACATACCGATGAACTCCTACCTTTCAGAAAAAAGGTTAAAACTTGGCTCTTCCCGGGCTAGCCCAAGTCCCCTCTGTTCCACCCCCTATCCTCCTCAGACGCTGTCAGCGCCAGGATGCCTGCAATGGCGACAGTTTGCGCTCTACAAATTCTTAAAATAAATAAATAAATAAATAATTAGGTACCTGTGCCGAGCATCAGAAACCAATTAAGTGCCGGTGCTGAGCACCGGCTCAAATTAAGCACTGATCGTAGGATTCTGCTTCAGGCCCTTCATTTGTAGAATTCATGAGCCCTCCACCCAAAACATTACTGATGTGACTAAAAACTGTTTTTCTGAACTGAGTCTTTTCTGTTCAGCATAGCCCTCTGCTCAGATGCATTTATGAAAAAAAAGGTGATATACTCGAGTATGGTTACCCTGAGACTATGGAGATAGGCAGGTGCAGCCCACAGACTTGGTTTTCTGCCACTACTTTCCTGTGTGCCAGACTGCAGGGTTTCGCCTCACCATGGCTAAGAAAAGTTCTAAAGTGCTGGTATACTAGCCGACATTTCTGTACATCACTGGAAGAGAAGTAACAATCCGCTGTGTAATGTTCTTGACTGTAGTAAGCAGTCTGCTGGGTGTGACGGGTTGGGTGGGAGGTAAGATCAAACAGGGTCTGTGATGAGGGGTGAGATGTACATATAATACATTATTCAATCACTGTCTGGGACAAAGGAACAAAGGGACAAAGGAAAGAACTCCCTGACAACTACCACAGGAGAGGAAAGGATGTGGTGGAGCAGCCAAAGCTGCTGACTCAGGAGCTGGGGATCCTGGTTAGAGTCTCAGCAGCACAAAATCCTGTGATTCTGGGCAAATCACGTAATCTCTCCAGCTGATTAATTGGGCTCAATAGTTCCACCAAAGCGGATGTTAAAATTATTTCAGGTACAGAAAAATGATAAGAGAAGCAGACGAGGGACACGCATTGGTAAATGAAGGAAAATGTGCCACAGCCAATAGAAATGGAGCGCTTTTCTGATAGAAACGTTGGTGGGATTTAGAACATAGCAGCAAGCTCTAAGAGGGATCGTATATATAACTGATTTTAACCTGATGAGAAATTGTTTTTAAAATTGTCTAAATACTGTTTCACCTACTTGTTAGATTCGGAGCTGTGTTCAATGCTCCTAGGGCTGGCTATTTCCGCTTAGGTTATCGCTCTAGTTGCAGCCACAATCGCGCTAGAGCCTCCTCATGTGATCACGCTCACTCGGCCTCATTAGGAGCCGATGACGCGACGCACCTAAGGCAAGCCCATCTGCGCCCGGCCGCGCCCGGCCGGGACCAGGGGCCAGGATCCCTGCTGGTTCCAATAATTTAAGACTTTATTACTCACGTGAACAGCTCAAATATCTTAAAGAAGAACTGAATAGTAAGTGTAAACATTCTATAAGCTGTGAGCATTATCCTTTACAATGTCCTAGCTGTGACTATAGAATCGGCTCTCCTCTGTGTAGGCCTGACCTCTTAGGGGAGGAAAGGGAACTCAAAATGCTCCTACTTAATTGTCGCTCCCTCCCCAAACACGCTGTGGAGATCCACATCCTACTAGAAGAAGAAAAACCCGATATCTTATTCATCACGGAAACTTGGTTAGACAAAGATATAGATTATGCCATTATACAAACACTTCCACCTCTTTATACGATACAGAGGCAAGACCGAGATGTCGGTCGTGGAGGGGGCATTGCCATTATTTATAAGGATGTTTTTAAATGCCGCATCTTGAATAATCCCATCCCTCACTGTGAAAATATCCTGATTTTGATCTGGGTATCTCCTGTTACCACCCTTTCGGGCCTTTTACTTTACCGCCCCCCCCAGGCCCTGTTAGTTAATTTTGTCAGGCTTTGCCGGAAATTGTAGCTAATCTGGCAAGCTCCCTGACTAGTTTTACGGTATTGGGAGATTTTAACATACATTTTGATAATGCTCAACTCCCCTAAATAGCAGACTTCGTTGAGGGGCTAGCGGCCTTTCAGTTCAATCAAAAAGTACCAAGTACCAGGGTCAACACACAATAAAAGTCATCTATTGGACTCCATCTTACCTAATATTCAATCTTTGACGGCCTTTCAACCTATTCCATTATCCTGGTCCGATCACTTCCTGCTCCCGTTTACGTGGACTAGGCAGGAAATAAGTCCTCCGGCCAAGGAAATAAATAAACTTATTTGGACCTGGTCCACACTTCCATAGAACGTGTGGGAGAATGAACTGGAAAGCACAAGACCCATACCCCACCCCAATCCCATAACTGCCAATGATACCTTCAATAGCTGGCTAGAGTCCTCACTAAATATTATTCTCCAAAAAAAAGAGATACAGATAAAAACTGGTGCTAAGAGAAACCCCTGGTACTCCTAAGGACTCCAGAAGCTTAAGCAAGAATGCAAAGTATTGGAAAGGAAGTGGATAAAATATTTCTCATCTAGCAATAAAGCCAAATATAGGGAAGCTATTAAACATTATAAACTAGAAATAAAATCTGCACAAAGCTGCTATTATCAAGAGAAAATAGCATTGGCGGTAAATTCTCGGTGTGAAATCTTCTTGATTGCTAAATCACTTCTGACCCCTTCTGTTCCCTCACTGATCACAGATAATCTTCAATCTCTGTGTAATCAGCTAGCGGAATGTTTCTCAGAGCAGATACAGACTATCTATAAATCATTCCCTATGGAAAGTGACATGCAGCTGGTACATCAAACTGATCCAATAAAAGAACAGGTCTCATTGAAGGAATTTCCCCTATTGAATCAGAATTCTTTAGTAGAAATCCTATCTCATCTTAAATCTGGTTCACCCTCTGACCCAGCCCCGCCTACTATTCCCTATAAGATCAGTAAGACCATTTCCTCAGTCTTAGTCTTAGTTGACCTGATTAATGCCTCCTTTCTCACAGGAACTGTGCCTCCCTTGTGGAAACGGGTAATGGTTAAGGCTCTGCTAAAGAAGCCCAACCTAGATCCAGAAGATTGGGTGAACTATCGACCTATCTCCCTGCTTCCTGGCATTAGTAAAATTGCTGAGAAGCATGTAAACTCTGTCCTTTCGGGCTTCTTGGAAAATAATGACTTGCACTGAGACTGATCTCCTGTCGGTAGTGGAGGAAACCAGGAAGATTCTTGACAATGGAGGCTGCGCTGCGATTATTTTATTAGATCTTAGCGCAGCCTTCGATACAGTCAACCATTCGCTGATCAGCAGACTTCGAGATGTTGGAGTTAAAGGAATGGCACTGAAATGGCTGCAGTCTTTTTTAGAAGACAGAGTTGTTGTCGGTTTTTGAGGAAGACTGTATCTCCAAACCAGTACCCCTTACTTGCGGAGTCCCTCAGGGATCTGCATTAAGCCCCACCCTGTTCAACGTCTACCTGAGTTCTCTGGCACATATAGTCACCCCATTTGAGGTGCAGATTGTCACCTATGCAGACGATACTCAGCTAGTCGTCTCACTGAACAAAAATGATAACTCAGGAAGGGCCCTTACCTCTTGCCTTGAAAAAGTGGCTATCTGGATGGATACTTCATATTTGAAGCTCAATGGAGCTAAAACAGAAATGATGCTTCTTGGCAATGTTGTCCCCCTCAATATAGACTCTTGGTGGCCTAACAGCTGAGGTCCACCCCCATTCCGAAAAAGTGTATAAAAAGCTTAGGAGTCGTACTGGATGCCAACCTAGATTTCAAGGAACAGGCGTGGATAATGGCTGGCACCTGCTGCGGCCTTCTGCAGATGATCAGGAAAATTCTCCCTATTCTACCTTTTCTGGCCAGAAGACTGTTAGTACAAGCATTAATCCCGTTGAGATTGGATTATGCAAATGCTATTTATCTTGGAGCTATATTGTCCACCTCTAAAATATTACAGACTGTTCAAAATTGTGCAGCCCTGCTGCTTTTAAATGTTCCTAAACGATTTTCAGCGAAACCTGCTTTAGCCTCATTACATTGGCTTCCAATCCAAGAGAGGATTCAATTTAAGGCTATGTGCATCGCACATAAAGCACTGGCGGGAAAAGGATCCCCGTTGATTCAGGCCATGATTCTTCCCTACCAGCCTAAAAGAGTCCTAAGATCAGAGGGTAAATACTTTTTAACAGTCCCAAAAATCAAACGAACAAGAAGTGGAGGCCGTCTGTTTTCATATAGTGTTGCCAAGTTTTGCCAAGTTTTGGAATCTTATTCCACTCCACATCCGCTCCCAAGATATTTACCATCATTTTAAAAAAAACTTTTCTCTTTCCCTGATACGTTATGAATTTGGTTTAGTGTTTTCCTTAGCGCTGGGATGCCTTCGGGTAACCAGGAGCTTTACAAGTGCTTCTTCATTCATTCAAGTGGCATGCACTAAAGCCAGGAAAGCAAGGGGGCGGATGTAAGCCCCTTCAAGATTTATATTAAAAGCAATAGAATTCTAAAGTGGCGAAACCTAGAAACGAACACAGGAATTCTCGCCTCTGATTCCTGCCTTAGCTACTAGTTCTAGCAATAGTCAGGGGGTGAGTGGGGATACCCCTTTGCAGAGGCATAAAACAGGGGAAACCCCAACACTTCAGGGGTGCCATCGAACCTTTCAAGGCACCCCATACAGCCCAATGGGAATTAATATCTGCAAGATATGGGAGACTTAGGGGCCCTGCAGTTTCATAGCACTGGCTCACAACACCGACCCAGTGCCAATGCCCCAAAGGAGGCACAGCCAGTGCACCCCCGCCCTGGCCCCGAGGTTACCACTGAGACCCACGCCCCCTCAGGAGTGTGCTTCACTCCTGAAATGCATCCCCTCTTTTTATGGCAATTTTAAACCCTCACAAACGATTCTGCCAATTGCTGTCACCAAGAATGCTGCAAGTTGATCTGCATTTCTCCAGGCAAAATATAGGGCGAGCTCTCCAAACTCTGTAAAAAAAAGTCTTGTTTTTTTGGCCTTTGGCAATATTTTGATGCCACCACTAGATGACGCTATTGCAATACAAAAAACAATGTAGAACATAACTGCCCTGCTGCACTTGTTTCCAGGTCATCAAAACAACCTCACGAGGAGCACATGATACACATACCGCAAAATTAGTACCAGTATATATTGAAAGATATGCCCTTAGCACAAATAATAATACTACTAGAAACAATAATAATAATAATAATAATAATAATAATGATGACAATAGTAATATTTATTGCATTCATCAAGTACAAACATAAAATTTTAGAAAACTTTTTTGTTTTCTTTTGGACACAGACACAATTTATACCCAAACTCACAGGACCCCATTTAAGGAGTCTTAGTCCATTAAACTCATATGCAAACAGGGAACCATCAGAATAGTTAATCGATTATACGGTGACTGAAATTCTTGCAAACCGAATAAAATCAACAAAGTGCAAGTGCTTATTAAAAAGAACAAATCATTCAAGAATACAATTTCATGATTTTGTCTCCATCAGTCACAGGACCACTGCAGCGAGAGAATGTCTTATTCGGATACAAAACTGTTGAAGGACGGGTAGGGATTCAATAAAGTGAGTGACAGCACATGCTTTCAATGCTGTTATCCCTAAACAAAAAACAACACAAAGTCATCATTCTTTACAGCAGTTAAGCATTAATATTTCAGAAAAATACAACAACACGGCTCACTGAAAATGAATCATAATAGTTCTCAATTCCATAGCCTCACATGACTTAAAGGTGTAATATAAAGGCTCACTCCATTAAGGTGAATTAAAAGGTTTGTTGTTAATTACTTGAAATGTATAGCGCTTGTACCTGTATATCTATTTTGATTTGTATATTTCACTTAATGTTTCATTATCTTTTATCTACTTGTATGCTATGTTTGCGTTATATTATCTTCTCATGTAAAGCGCTCTGATACCTCTGGGTCTAGCCAGCGCTATATAAAACTTTTAATATAAATAAAAATAAATAAAATACCTAAATTAAACATGTTTTAATGATCATCATCACAAAATAGCGCTGCTACTACTAGTGCTGGAACAGGTCAGATGCAGGTTGCGGCAGGTAATCTTGAGCGATAATTGGGTTCCAGGCTGTCTGCCAGATTAGGACTTCTTTTCTTGGCCCACAATACTAACTTGTTTGTACTGACTCAACAGCAGCAAGAAATCCTTTGTGGGAGCGGGGAACGCCCACATTTTTACACCCCCAAAAAAAACATCTCAGTAAACTCCGAGAGGTGAATGGGTCGGACGGTGTTAAACTTCAATTTCATGAGGCAAAGTGTCCTGAGAAATGGCGCTATGCAACAAATGAAAAATACAGTAAGTTATTAGTTAGTAACTCAAGTGAGTTCTAGGGTAGGGTGACCAGGCATCCCGGATTTACCCGGACAGTCCCGTTTTTTTCGTCAGCTGTCCCGGCAGATTTCAGGAAATTAAGCTCATGTCCCGGTTTTTAGAAAGGGTCGATTGAAAACGGTGGGAGGTATCTTTTTATGTTTTGCAAAGCAGAGATAGTTAGCAGCTGTTATAAGAAAGCAATTTAATTAACAGGCATGATACTGGCTTTAAAACTGGCATTTTAGGTATGCTCTTCCTGCCTCTTCTGTAATTCTCTGCTGAAGAGCGATGTCATTCTGTGTGGCTTAAAAATGATGGTCATCATATTTTAGGGCAGACTTTTAAAATGTAGAAAGATTTATTACAGGCATTCAAAAGGGTACAATACATACAGATGCATAGTTTATTACCATGAAGCCTCCTAGTAGTAGGGCACATACATAATTGTAGGCAAAAGCTGAATCATTCTAAGTCCCAAATGTGCAGCAAAAGCAGAAAGAAATTGGACAGTAGCCCAGGTAGCATTGGAAAGTCTTCTGGCTCACCATCAAAACTGTGGGTTTATGCAGCAAATATTCTCAGAGAACACAACTAAAACTGCAAATTCATCATGGGGTGAGCAAAAATTGTTATCATTTCAGCAAATCACAGAACAGGTTTATTAGACATCGGGACAAACAGTTACAGAACAACAGTGAACTATTTTGAATCAATGCAGCACAGTGAGCTAGTGGAAGAGAGCTGGAATGCTCGCAACATTGCTGATCCCATGTTGGAAAGGTTTCTTTGACAACAGCAAGAACAACAACAATGGAAATATACAATCATGACTTTGCTTGACTGTGTTCTACAGAAATATTAAACAGTGAATGTGCAGGGTGAGACCTCCATTTTGAGCAAGATGGTGTTGAGGCCTAATTGAGACCATGGGGCTCATTATGATGGCGGGCGGACATCAGTCCGCCAACCATCATAGCAGTGCTGGGACCGCCTGCAAGATGGGCGGCGGTCCCTCCAGTCCAATTAGGTTGCGCCCACCATACTGGCGGGCTCATCCTGGCCTTTTAACATTGCGGATGGTGCTGGTGGCTGCAACACCATTCGCAATGCCAAAATGCCACGATATGCATTTCCATGCACAACGTGGCAGGCACCACGCGGTGCCTTCCATCTTGTGCATGGGAATGTAGGGGGGTACCATGGATACCCCCCAGTGCAACTACACCCTCCCCCCACACTCCAAACCCAATCCCCACCAACCTTTCCATGGTGGCAGCGCCGCCATGGCTGCTAGGCACCGCCACCATATTGGTGGCCCTTTTCCCTCCGCGAGGCAATCTATGCGATTGCCACGAGCGGAAA
Source organism: Triturus cristatus (assembly GCF_964204655.1). Lineage (NCBI taxonomy): Eukaryota > Metazoa > Chordata > Amphibia > Caudata > Salamandridae > Triturus > Triturus cristatus. The sequence continues at coordinate 1,651,718,174 of NC_140590.1, read as the reverse complement.
AGCGGTGGACAGACTTTGCGTCTGCCGCGATACCCACCGGCATCCTAATTTGGTGGTGGGTAAAATGCTCAGTGATGGCAGTGAAGAGCAATTTAACATGTCATAGTAAAATATTTTCAAAGGCAATAGCATCAAATACGTGTATCTTTGTAAATTCAAGTGTGGATGGATATTATTCACAAGAGGAATGTTGAAGGGATTAGAGAAAGTGCTCACAGATATTTTGTTCTTCATACCAAGAGGGCCTTCTCTCTTCTAAAGTTTTGTTGTTCAATCTTACCAATTTGATTACCTCTTTTTGATCGCATTCTAAAAAGAGAACATTGGCATTAATATCAAGTTTTTTATACACTGAGCCATTACACATTACTCAATATGTCACATCTATTTTGCACCTAATGGTTTGTTGTATACCCATGAGTAACCTTTGAATAAGATGTTTGTCTTCAGTGTCTTTTAGTAGTCCCATTCTGAATTGCCCTGATATCATCACGGCTTCTCCAAGAAGTAGCTCATGAGCTACTGTTAGCTCTCCACCTACCTTTGAGCCTGGTAGCTCTCCACCTACCTTTGAGCCTGGTAGCTCTCCACCTACCTTTGATCCTGGTAGCTCTCCACCTACCTTTGAGTCAGGTAGCTCTCCACCTACCTTTGAGTCTGGTAGCTCTCCACCTACCTTTGAGTAGCTCTTCTGTGTGCAGCCTAGCCTACTAAATTAGAATGCTTTTACTTGATTGAATTAATAAATGTATACCAAAATTGACTGTGTATATTTGAGATGAAAATATGTGTATTTTCAGAACTCACTAGGTAATGTTTAGAGAAAAATGGCTCCATTTTCAAAATGTATTTAAAGCTGGTATTTGAGTGATAAATCATGTGGCGGGGAAGACGTATTACTAATATTATAAACTTGGGACCAGGGGCATTACAGCTATTGCTACAATGTAATACCCATGTTGAGGTATTCAAAATTATTAACGCCGTTTTTACATTTCTGCTGGAAATACTGCCTGAGTTGATCACTGGTAGTAATATTGCATATGGTGGCCACTAATGTAATCCTGCATGGTGTGGTCACTTTTACAATACTATTAATATTAGTAGCTGGATAATTTTCATTGAAAATAAGTAGCTCTTGTTACAGAAAAGGTTGGAGACCTCTGCTCTATACATTATGTGTCTTATATCAAGTTCTATGTGCAATGCACACTCACTCCAACATTCATGCAGTCATTGCGCGTTGCGTCTTATTTGATGGCGTTCCATGTTCTCCTTTTCAGGTTCACTCCCCTTGACGCACGACTGACTCCTCTGTTTCCCTGAACTCCTCTCTGCACTGTCTCAATCACTGTGATACTGCAAACAACCTTCCAGGAAGAATCACCATCAAAACTCTCAGGAAAGTCTTTCTCCATGTCTGGATTGCCCAGCAAGGAGTGGCTGTGGCCAGAGGGGTATTACACCATTCTTTCCAGAATAGGTCACTGAGATCTCAAGTCTTGCACGACCATAGTAAGGTGATTTCCAGGACGTTATTCATTCTTCCAAGTTACTGCTCCGTCATCCATCCATTTTCTAAATGTACCTCAATAAACTCAAACCTGGTTATCAATGCTTTTTAACGCAATAGCGCTTGAGAGCATATTACTCCTTGGGACCACTAAATCAAAGCACATAGGAACATCTTAATGCATAAAAGTATGTTCTGATCCTCTCATGGCTCAGCTAGACTAGGTTATTGAAGAGGTAACAGGTCTCAGACTGCAATGATGCTGAGAACCTCATCTTTACCTTTACAAGCGCCCGGTCCAGGCAAACCTAAGCTGGGCTGTCTAGTAGTCTGGGTAGCCTCTGAGGACTGCTGTGACCCCCTATACAATGGCCCTGATGGTGTCCCAGTGGAATGCGATGATACTGTGATAAAATGCAGCAACGTGCACACAATTATAGTGTGATGCTTCCTCTGAGCAGGAACAACCAACTGCACCTGCCTCACTTTGGAAACAATCTAGGGGCAGATTTACAAGCCCCTTGCGTCACTTTTGCACTGTCGTTGCGTCACTTTTATGATGCAGCGGCAGCGTAAAAGTTGCGGCCGATTTACAACGTGACGCATCTAGGGAGATGTGTCATGTTGTGAAGCCCTGCGCCACATTAAACCTGCGTCAGGTTTAATGTATGCAGGGTGGGCGTTCCGTCGCAAATCTACAAGATTTCACTGAGTCACTTTTACGTCCATGCTGTGTCAAAACCCTGCGCCTGCTTGAAGCAGGCGTAAGGAGTGACGCAGCATGTTAGGCATAGGGCGCCCTTGAGCATTGCTGGAGTTGCGTCATGCTTGCGACACGACTCCAGCAATGCGTGACTTTTCCGTCAACAGATGCGTCAGAATTTCTGACGCTTCTGTCAATCCTTGCGAAATGGTGCGCCATATTGTAAATACGGCGCATCCACGGTGACGCAAGGATTTGGCATGTTGGCGCTGGGAAAGTGACGCATCTCTACAGATGCGTCACTTTCTTGTAAATCTGTCCCCCAGTTTCAAAGTGCAGCGGTACACCCATGCAGTGGCAGTGCTTACTGCATTGCAGCATTTCCTTCCTGCTGCTTTTCCTTCTTAGTCCGGACCACCTCCTGGTCATCATCAGAAAACAACACTGCAGATCAGTGGGCACTGCTCACCGTGAAATCCATTGTCCAAAGTGACCAAAGTGAGGGAATCCCACACTTATTCCAAAACGTTCTAGTTGCAAGTTTACTACCTTAGCATTTCTGTTACAACAGAGTTGTATCCATTATTATAGATTTGCTGCACTTGCAACACATTCCATTAACTGCTGCATACATTGCAGATTTCAGTAAAGAATGAAATTCCAGCTCACGTGGATGAAAAGTTAATTTTAAAAAAAATAGCAGCACTTGGTGCTGTTCAGTGGTTAAAGCTTGTAAAGGATCTGGTCACCTTTCAGTTGGTCACTTTTCAGTTGCTGAATAATGCATGTGTCTCTAAAACTGGTACAATTGGTTGTTCTGCTAAACAGCAAGAAATATGAATATTGTCGTATTACAATATTAAGTCAATGATAATGTGTACCACAATATCTTATTTCTACTGAAGCCATATATAAAAAAAACATAACGAAATAACACAATATTGATAACCAATATATGAAAATACACAGTACTATTAATCCTATCTATGAAAATAACTATGTTGATAAATAAATATTTTACAACAAATGAAAAACAATTCATATATATCAATGTCACTATTAAAAGTAAAAAAGAAAAACACAACCAAACACACACATATACCCTAATTGTTTTTTTCTAAATAAGGAAATCAGCAAGAAATGGCAAAAAATCAATGAAATGCAAACCGAAATCTGTTATCCAATCAGAACACAATCACAATTAATAAATCAGTATAAAAGAAGCAAGCAACAAAACCTTTTGTGCCTGTACCCACCAAGAACACAGAAACCTGCCACACTCTCCAAATAAATAAAGAAAACACCGACAAAAGTCAGTAGGTCTTTAAATAATCTTAAAAAGACAAATAATTTGAAAAAACATCTGAAACATATTTAAGTTCAACTAACATTAATTATATTTTCAATAATATTGTCTTCTGTCTTCACGCCTGAAAAAACTACATTCCAAAAAAGCATCTCTGAAAAACAAAGGGCCCAAATTACAAAGCAACCTAACCGAAAAAAACAGAAAAAAAACTGAAAAATGTAAGCAAAAAAGAACTAATGAAAGTGTTAAATATAAAACAGTAGTAAAGTAATACACAAGTAGTATCAAGGGCCTCATTACTATGCCGGTTGGACCAATTGCACAGTCCTGTCGGAGGCAGTCGGACCACCGCGGTCTCGTCGGAATCGGTCAGTCCAACCTCCGGATAACAATTAATGCTTCCAGTTTTCCGTTTTTACTGATGTTTACAGATAAATACAGGCATAAATTAATGTGTTTCCTGTCTGTATTTATTTTAGAAAACAGAAAAATACTAAAAATAGTGATTCATGTGGGAGACTCTCCATGCTGTCTCTCATGAATTCCAGGCAACAGCTGATCAGATAGACCGCATGGAGAATTAAAAAACAGGATGAGATTTCCTTAAATACAGGCACATGTTAACATATATTTGTAGTATAACGCTAATATGTACGTGTGAGTGTAGAGTTTTGTTATATGTGGCTGCTTAATTTGCTAAAAGGAGGCAGGCATACATGTATTTGCAGCCCATTTATTCTCAAAACACAAAATAAATATGGATAAATATCAATAAGATGGCCCAAAAATAAATATGGATAAATACAGACAGAAGTGTTATAAAACTAAATACCATAAAACCGGATGCCCTAATTACGATGTACGCATCATGTTTCTCCGACTGACCACTGAGAGACCATCGACTCCGACAGCCTTTCTCCGACCACTGAGATGGCGGTCGAAGAAAAGCAGCAGCCATAGAGCTGTACAGGGAGTTCCAACCACTGTCTGGATTATGATGTGCATTTCTGACTTGCCGACTGTGGCGGGCTGAACGGCTGCCTCGAATTGTCGGAAACAAAGGATTTGGAGTGCATATTCACCAAAATCAGCTTTTCCCCCACAGTCTCTGGTGTGAATCGCTTTCTCTAGGTCCCCCCTACTCCATGGTAGCTGAACCCCGAAGTCTACAACCCTGTGGTTGCCGGAATGCAGGTGAGTCTGTAGGTGGCATGTATCCCCATTGGCTGGACTGTGCACAGATCGCCACACTCCAGTAATGGGGTACATGCAGCACAAGGCACATCCCCACGTCATGCATATGTGAACATATTACATGTTTCCTGTGAGTTTGTATGCAATTGAAATGACATATTCAGGGGAATGTGCACCGCCGAAGAGACCTCCGCAGTAGCAGTGATTGCTTTGTAATACAGCGTGAGAACTTTCCCGGCCTCGGGGGTCGTAATTGGATCATGACAGTCGGACAGTTGGTCTGACCGGCATCATAATGAGGCCCCAAATCTTTAATGTCTCTTTTATATTTTAAATTAGGTATGTCTCTTTTATATTTGGAACTAAGCACAGATATCAGCACATCCAATTAAGCCACTTTCACAGAGTCACCTCTGAAACATGTTGAAGGTCAAATTAAAGTAATTATATTTTCAATGATATTGTTTCCTGTTTTCATGCCTGCAAAATTTAATAAAATACATTCCGAAAAAGCAACTCTGAAAAGCACAGGGCCCAAATTACAAAGCAACCCACCAAAGAAAACAGAAAACATCTGAAAAATGTGAGCAACCAAGAACTAATGAAAGTGTTAATTATAAAACAGTAGTAAAGTAAAACACTCATAGAACCAAATCTTTAATGTCTCTTTTCTATTTTAAATTAAGCGCAAATATCAGCATGTCCAATGAAGCCATTTTCACAGAGTCACAGAAAGGACAACCTTGCTCAAGTACCTTGAGTAAACCTACAAAAAAGAACATAGCACTAGAAGTACAGAAATTATTCGACAATTGCTAAGGAAGGGCCATAACTGTTATTAGAACATTGGAAAGTTGGCAGCTCCATTGAAGACAATGGAGCGCTCCGGGCTAATACTGGCCGGTATAAGCCCGGAGCGCCAACATTCCAATGTGTCTTTGTTCACAGCTCTGGCTGTGAACAAAGACTTCAGGGAGCCTGAGGGGATTTCAATCCCCTCGCGCTCCCTGAAGGGCTTTGTTTTGGTAGAACATTCTGCCCTCTAGTGGCAGAATGTTCTAATAGCCTTATAGCCCTTCGTAGCAGGGCTATACCGCTGTTAATGGCCCGCTGCTGTTGTTAAAGTCCCTCGCCTTCGGCTCGGGCCTTTAACGCTGCAGCGGGCCATTAACAGCCGGTATAGCCCGCTACGGCGGGCTATAAGGCTATATTAGAACATTGGAATGTTGGGAGCTCCATTGAAAACAATGGAGTGCTCCGGGCTCATAATGGCTGGTATAAGCCCGGAGCGCCAACATTCCAATGTGTCTTTGTTCACAGCTCTGGCTGTGAACAAAGACTTCAGGGAGCCGGAGGGGATTTGAATCCCCTCGCGCTCCCTGACAGCTTCGTTTTGTTAGAACATTCTGCCCTCTAGTGGCAGAATGTTCTAATAGCCTTATAGCCCTCCGTAGCAGGGCTATACCGGCTTTTAAAGTCCCGCTGCTGTTGTTAAAGTCCCTCGCCTTCGGCTCGGGCCTTTAACGCTGCAGCGGGCCTTTAACAGCCGGTATAGCCCGCTACGGCGGGCTATAAGGCTATAATGACCAAGTTGAAAGTACACTGAACAGAACCACGTGGCACATAATGACAAAAATCAAGCCTTTAGGTTTAAATCTTTTTATTGAAACAAAGCCACATAAAGAAATGTGCATATGAAACGAGCCACACAGGGCTCGGCAGGTGCAAATTGAAATCTGAAAAGTCATGCAGCTTTCAATATAGAAAGAGGAACGTTATCCCCCCCAATAAAGAACAAAGGAAAGAATAACAAAGAAAAGAACAAAAGGGGAAAACATAAGGAAAGAAAAGAAAAACCACTCTTCACTCTCTCGATGTTCTCTATTTCCATACAATGCAACGTGAGCTGTTATGTTCTAGGTGGCGCTGGAATGGGTCACACAGGAGGGTCCGGCGTAGTGAGGTGCAGTAGGCGAATGTACCTGGGGCATTACAGTTCTTTGAACTCTGTGGCCAAAAGAGCTAAACATGGTTGCCAAAATTCGCCAAAAGAAGACCCCTTACCGGCCAGGGAGAGGGAGATCTTTTCCATGCCCAGTACATGCCAAAGACGGTGATATCACCCATTGTGTGTGGGGACCTGGGCTGTTTTCCAGTGGATAAGTATGTTGTGCGTTCCCGTACCAAGAGCAATGGCTATTTGTTTCCCCCTATAAGATTTCAAGGGGTAAGTGAGAGGATTGGGTACTCCCAGCAAGACGTATGCAGGGAACCGGGGAGTTCCGTGTCCATGTGTTTATCAATCTCGTCCAGTACATGTCTCCAGTAGGATTGGATATGTGGGCAGTCCCATAAAAGATGAACCAAAGAACCCTTCAGACCGCACCCTCTCCAACAGTCGGGGCTATAAGTGGGATCAGCCTGGTGCAATCTCTCTGGGGTGTAATACCAATAGTATACCAGTTTAGTGAAGGTTTCAGTTAGGCAAACATGTATAGCTGTGTGTCGAGCCCTGTACCACGCCCCATCCCATTCCCGTGAGGTAAGGCCACGACCCAGATCCCTCCACCACCTTACCCAACCAGCATGGTATGTGTGAGTGTATTTAGATAGTAGCATTTTGTAGAAATTGGAAATAAGTTTCTTGTCAGAGAGTCTTGTGATGAGCCAATACTCATAGTGGGTGAGAAGTCGCGAAGCCTGCGTCCGATTGTCAGAATGGAGGGCCCAATGACGGACCTGTAAGTAGTTCAGGCACTCCATTTCCGGGAGACCATGGACAGCCCAGAGTTGCGAGAAGGGAATAACGTCCCCTCTGTGGAACAGTTGGCCTAGGGCGTGACAGTCTGCCTCTCTCCATCGTGCAAAGGCCCGAGGCCCCACGCCGGGCCCGAAATCTGGATGATCCAGAAACGAAGTGTGTGGGGACGGGGATGTGGTAAGGGCGTGCTGTATATGGACCCGATCCCAAACCTTGAGAGTGGAGCTTGTTACTTGAGATGCATATAGGTTGGGCGGTCCATAATGCTTGGGCATGAAGGGGATCTTCATGAGGGACGAGCCGGCGACAGCATGGTCTTGGAAAAGCCAGTGCTTCTCTGACTCTGGTCTACTCCACTCGACCAAATACCGTAGTTGGGTGGCAGTATAGTAGAGTGCTAAATCCGGAACTCCGAGGCCTCCCTCGTGTGGAGGAAGAAAGCCCACCAGCCTCTTCATTCTAGGCTTGCGCTCCTGCCAAATGAAGGAGGAGAGGTCAGACTAGATCTTTTGCAACCAACCGGTGGGTGGTGGGAGGGGCAGGGTCTAAAAAAGGTATAAAATCTTGGGGAGAATGGTCATTTTGATGGCTGCGATGTGCCCCAGCCACAAGATTGGATACCGTTTCCATCTCAACAGCGCCGCCCAAATGTGTGCCTGTAAGAGGGAATAATTAATGTGTCTCATATCTTGTAAGGTCGGGCTAGCTGAATGCCTAGGTAAGGAACCGATTCGTCGGACCATTGCAGGGGGTAGCGAGCTCGGAGGTCCGACAGTACTGTCTGTGGGAGGGATAAGTCAAGCACTACAGATTTCGTAAGATTGACTTTAAAGCCGGAGGCCCTCCCAAAAGTCTTCAGTTCTTCCAAAAAACCTCCCAGGGCAGTCGTGGGCTGTGAGAAGGTGGCCAGCACGTCATCCGTGTAGAGGCTCACCGTATGAGTATCTCCACCAAAGCGAATACCGGTGATCTGAGGGTGGTCTCTGACCCTCTGAGGAAAAGGCTCCATGTAGAGTGCAAAGAGCAGGGGTGACAAAGGGCACCCCTGTCTAGTGCCCCTACTGATAGGGAACGGTGCGGAGGTATAGCCATTCACTCGGACTGTGGCACTGGGGAAACGATAGCAGTTCAAGATGTGTGTCCGCATCTTCTCTTGAACACCGGCACATATCAGCGTTTGTTCTAGATATGGCCAGTGGACTCGGTTGAATGCCTTTTCCGCATCTACCGCCAGCAACATGTACTCTCCAGGGATACGGAAAGCCTTTTCAATCAGGTGGGAGACTCTTTTGGTGTTGTCACTCGTCTGGCGCTACGGTATGAACCCGGCCTGATCCGGATCCACTAGTCTCTGCATATGAGGACTCAGACGGGCAGGCAGAATCCCAGTATATAATTTCAAGTCAATGTTCAACAGTGAGATGGGTCGATAGGACCCACATAGTGTTTTGTCCTTCCCGGGCTTCGGAATAACAACTACTGCTGCCTCTAACATGGATGCAGGGATTACTCTAGGCTCGGCGAAAGAATTAAAAAGCCGAGTGAGAATAGGGGCCAGCGTGGTGCAAAATTGTTTATAAAAGGCTGCAGTGTAACCGTCGGGGCCAGGCGATTTGCCCAATTTCAAGCAGGCTATGGCAGCTATAACTTCCTCGATCCTAATTTCTCTCTCGATGTGAGCCGCTTGATCAGGTGACAAGCGCGGAAGGTCAGTCTGAGTCAAATAGGAGTCAATATTCGGTGCCTCCAAAGGCTGCTCAACGTATAGTTGTGTAAAGAATTCCCGAAATGTCTCGGCAATGGCTGAGTCATCTGTGTGGAGCGCTCCCGAAGGACCTCTGACCTCCCGAACCCCATTGCGCTGGCGGGCCTTCCTCAGTCTGTGCGCAAGTAGCCGCCCACACTTGTCCCTCCCACGTAGAAAGAGTGCCGTAAGCGCATCGCCGCGTATTCTGCCCTATCTCTGTCCAGGGCCATGAGATGCTCTCTAGCCGCCTTTAACTGCTTCCATGCCCGCGGGGCACCAGTATGTTGGTGCATCAGTTCTAACTCCCGCACCCGTAGCGTCAATTCCTCCCTCTTGCTCTGGCATTCCTTGTTGTCGGCTGCGGATATAGCAACTACTTCGCCCCTTATGCCCGCTTTGAGCGCAGCCCACCTGGTGGAAAGCGTGGTGTCTGAGTTGTCGTTGTGGAGCAAGTAATCACTCAGTGCCTGCTATAGGCGTGCAATCATATCTGGCCGGTGTAGCAGTGCGTCTCTGAAGCACCAGTGTCTAGCCAGGAGGTGAGTCTGCGGGAAGGCTATGTTGAGTGTCACCGGGGAGTGGTCAGAAAGAGTGGCCGCCAATATGTCAGCTGAGAGTGCAATGTCCAGGATGGGTTGGGAACCTAGAAAAGAATCCAGTCTGGCGTGTGTTTGATGTGCGTTCGAGTAAAAGGTAAAGTCCCTTGTGTCTGGATGGAGATGTCGCCAGAGGTCTGTGAGGCCCAGGTTGTGTAGGGTGTCACGTCCTATCAGGGAGAGGGAACACACCTGACTAGTGCGTTGTGTGGAGCGATCTTTGACATTATCAAACACTAAATTGAGGTCCCCCCAATCAGTACCAGTCGGTCCTGGGTGGTCATCACCTCCATCAATGCTTCACCTAGGAAGAGTTCTTGGCCCTCATTGGGTGCGTAAATGGAACCCACTGTAAATGTGCGTCCCCCCAACATGAATTGGTATGTGAGGAGCCTACCCCGTATTTCGGCCACTCTTTGCACCACCTGCCCCTGGAAGTTCTTCGAAACCAAAATGGCAACCCCAGCCTTTTTTGCAGGTCCAGAGGAATAAAATTGGGCCAGAAAGGAGTGGGACCGAAGTCTGGGACAGCCCTTGGCAAGAAGGTGAGTTTCTTGCAGAAGACAGATGTCCGCCCTCGTGCTGCCAAATAAGAAAGGAGTGTCCTTCGTTTAATTGGGTTGTTGAGGCTCCTCACGTTAAGGGTTAGAATTCTAATAGAGGAGGGTGGCATTCAAATCGGGGGGGGGGTGCACACCGCAGGGGAGCCCCAAAGCAGTCAGGGTCCCAAACAGCCACAGGCAGACCTCACACAATAGTGACCCATCAGCAGGAAGGGGAGAGCGTCCCACAGGCCCCGAATAGCCCCAGGAGGAGAGGAGGGAAAAGTGGCAATGAGTACAAGCAAAATGAAAACCCCAAACTGAAAGGAAGAAAAAATAGAAAGAAAAGAAACCCCAAAAAACGCAACTGGCGCAACTGGCGCTGAGAATTTGACAAAATCCAACCATTGTCCGTCATCCAAGGATGAGCAGAGAGGAAGTCCGTCGGGCGATCACATGGCCAAAGACAACTTTACCCTTCTCCCTCCTCCACCCACCTATAGTTAAGAAAAGGATACGGCCATGTAACCAGGAGATCTCAGTCAGTCAATGCTTTGGCTAGCGCCCCTGGCACTGCCTCCAGGGCTGCCCGCTGCTCCTTCTTGATCACTGTAGGGTCTGGACGGTGGGTTCTCTGACACCCCCGTTGCCGCCGCCACTTAGGTCTGCCATCCCCGGAACCCTGATCGGAGCGAGCCCCTTCATCCAAGTCCTCTGGGAGGGTAATCCCGAAGGAGTCTGCTGGCTTCTTGCAGAGAGAGAAGCTGGTATAGTTTCCCATTGTGCCAAAACACAAGGCGGAACGGGTGCCCCCAGGAGTAAGATATGTTACGCGGTCTGAGGACATCTGTGAATGGCAAGAAGGATCTGCATTTCTGAAGGGTAATTGCTGCAAGGGCCTTATATAGGGAGGGCGTCTGGTTGCGAAAAGATATTTGTTGCAGGGCGCGCACCTTGCGCAGGATCTCTTCCTTCGTGTGAAAGTCCTGAACGCAGACCACAATGTCCGTAGGGGGTGCCATTGCCACCCTGGGCGGGCCCACCCTATGGGCCCAGTCCAGTTTCAACGGAGTGTCTATGGGATTACCCAGAATGTGGTTGAACAACTCCCGGACATAAGTGAATATGTCCCCGGCTTCTTCGTTAGTGCCCACACCACGAATCCTGATGTTGTGGCTTCGGGAACGGTTCTCTAGGTCCTCAAGATGTGACTGGACATCCACCTGCTGCTCGTGGATACAGAGGACTTCTTGCTGTAAGGCTGCCATCTCGGTGTCCCGGGAGTCACTTTTGTCCTCCAGTGTCGCCACCCTTTCCCCCATGTCGTCCATGTCCTTACGGATCTCCCTAAGCTTCGTGGTCAAATCACGTTTCACGGTTTGGAGGTCTTTACACAGGATGGCAAATAGGGACTCCAGGAAGCCTCGTGTCACGAGGTCGCCATTTGTGGCATTGAGGTCAGATGCTCAGAGTCGCCAGTCCCCCCACTTTGCGCTCAAGTGAACAGGTCTTTCAAGTCGTTCTTCTCCCTATTGGCAGATTTGTCCTTCTGACTCTTGGCTGTGGCCATGGCCAGTGTTCGTCCCCCCTCCGCTATGACCACGTCAAAGGGCATAAGGCAAGGACCGGTGGGCCAGCGAGGCCGCACAGCCGCACCGCGAGATGTCCCGGGGGTACACTGATTACTGCTGAGTCCGCGAATGGTAGTTAATGGGTCTCGGCAGGGGGGATCTGCAGCCAAGCAACTGCGGCCAGTCCGCAACGTGTCTAAGAGGCATTGGGGCGGGGAGGCCATGGGCCAGGCCGCACTCTCCAGGAAGCTCCCCACCGGGGAACGACTGTCCACAGATGCCTCAGGGTCCCAGAGGCAGGCAACAGGCAACCCTGAGGTCCAAGCCAACCCAGGGGATGATCCGGACAACGCCGGCACAATCAGGGGGGTCTCCAAAGATGGTCTGAGGGCCGGAGGCCGATGTGCTCCCCGATTGGCAACCCCCAACGCAGTATCGCCACAGTCTAGGCCCAGGACGGCGCCAACACTTGCAAGATGGCGCCCAGTGTTCGTGCAGACCACTCTCCCCGGGCTTAGCACACAAAGTCCCCGTCACCCGGCAGGTGAGTCCTGTCCCACGCGGGTGCGCGGCAGGGGTCAGCGCAGCAGAGTCCTGGAGGAGACCCTCTGTAATGGGCTTCACAGGCAGAACGTAGGGGCACGCCGGGCTCACCTCACTGACCCAGGCAGCCCAGCGACGACAAAACTCCACAGGCTCTCCTCTGCGTCGCCCCAGAAGCAACAGTGCTCTCCAAAGGGCCTCAGCAGTTCGGCTCCGCAGCGTGCCCTGATCGCCCCTCTTCTTGGTGTCAGTCCGAGTCACCGGGAGCGTCACCTCCTCCACCTCGGCACCGGCAAGGCCGCTTGCTCCCGCTGCACACAACCTGGGCTGCAGCGCCCCAACGCTGCTCGTCAGTCTTCTCCGGCACCACCTGCGGGCCCCAGGGCAGGCCTGAGCCAGGAGTCACTGAGGCCTCCGCAGGAACACGGGAATTCCCCGGTAGGTCGCCTGATGCCCGGTACGTCCCCCAGCAGCTCGATGGCCGATCCGGGTGCTATACGGGCCAAAGGCCGATGCTGAAAATCGGTGGGCGGAGTAGCGAAGACAAGACACGTCTGAGCATGCCGCCATCTTGACCACGCCCCCCGAAATCAAGCCTTTAAACATAACTGCGGACCTAAAATAGGCCTCAACTAATTTAACAGCTCCAAGTGGAGGTATACTTAATGAATATGCCCACAGAATATCTACCCATTGTGTAGCCCATTTACCCTCTCAATTTAACATAAAAAGTATATCACACAAAAAAGGAGGTATGCATGCGTATTGCGGTGGTGGCACATGCTCAGTGTGCCCTCAATCACAAATTTATGACAAGCCTTATCATCGGGCTTGCTAACTGACACCCCTGCGCAGACCAACGCCTGGGGTGGAGCAAAAGGGATGGGGAGACAATACAAACATACAGTAGTTAACTTAAAAAGGACATGAAGAATTGAAAGAATAGCAAACCCAGTAGAAAACAATTTGCAGAGCTTGATAGCTCAGAACATCTCACTATAACCCACACAAAATCATGTTTCATTCTGATTGACAACTTCAGCAATGAGAAATGCATAATACATCTGCTACTGCAAAAACTATACAAACAATAACACAATGCCCCATAGTACTCATGGATGACACATTTAAAACATGCCCACCTCCATTTTGCCACCTCAATACCATCCAAGGACGATAGCAAAAACACAGCGTACTTCCCTTATTTTCACTCCTACAAAACAAACCAAAGAAAACATACACTGAACTCTTAAATAAAATAAAAGAAAAAAATAATGGTTACTCTTTCAATAATATTGTTATAGACTTTATAATTGCAATGATACACACAATAGCATAAGTGCATCCAAACAGTCAAATTCAAGGATGTTATTTCCCACACTGCAGAGCCATACGGTACCACTTCAAAAGTCTACTGTAAGCATATAATATTCTACAAACAGCACATTCAATTTGCAAATAAAAAACTATATTGGCACTACCATTTTTGCCACCAAAAGAAGGAATCAGATATTAAATCCTATTAGTTGACCATATATTTTGCAAACAAAGCGAACCTAAATTATACTCAATGCAAGACTATTTTGAGGATACCAGAGTTGGTTGTCTGCATTGCTCAGGACACAGATGCCAAACCACAGAGAGTGGTGAATTATATTTGAAAGTGCCCTGAGCAAAGCATCTAAAACAGCAGAAGACTGGCATAAATCATTTCAATCTACAGTAGGCGGGTATCATCCAAAACGATACCAAATTATTTAAATCATCCAAAAAGAGCATAGGGCTATTAGGATGGCGGTTGGACGAGCATCCGACCACCATCATTGCGGGATGATAACCACCCGACTAGTAGTCAGTGGTTCCACTCACCAGATTAGAATGCGACCACCCAAGAGGCAATCTTAAACATGCCCTTTTCTACTGCGGCTTGTGTTAAGGCTCGGGAAAGGGCTGATTTCTGTATTTAGTGCCATTGATATCCTGTCATGGATATTAAGGCTCAACGTCTTAGCCCATAGAATGCTAAAATGTGTATTGAATGACAAAGATGGCAATGAAGTGAAATGATACTGCCACAGAGTGTGCTGCATTGCCTTTCAATGTTACATAGGTTAGTCAGCCCACCACATAATTTGGTTCTTAATTGCTGTATAATTCAAGTGGAACTATTCTTAATGGTACCAAATAATGAGAACAGAATGGCAAGATAATTAGGTAATCAACTTTGGTTAATTAATGTCTGAAGTACAGTAGAAACTTCCAGTTTAGTGTCTTCTTTCAATGGCTGTCTGCACAGCTCTGCAATGCACTGACGATAGGATTCCAGGGTTGTATGTTGCAGCCACGCAATCCCCAACCACGCATGGCTGAACAATGCGGTCTTAACAACTACCGCGTCTTAACCGCGCATGCCTTTACCATGCATGCCTTTACAACGAATTTAGTTGTAAAGGCATATTTGGTAAATGCATATACCTGGTTAAGATTCTGCCCTAGCCTCCAGCCACCCTGCCCTAAATCCTAAAAGCAGACACCAGCCCAAATACTAAGCCCACCCTAGCCTTTAAAACACCCTATACCCCTAAGCCCTAACGTTTTCACCCCAGAACCCAACCCCCCTGCCCTGAGCCCTAAAACCTTCACCCCCAGGACTTGACCTGACCTCCCTGCCCTAACTCCACCCCAGAACTCGACCCGACCCACGAGCCCTGAAACCTTCACCCAAGAACTCGACCCCAACTCCCCCTCGCCCTGAGCCCTAAAACCACCCTCTGCCCTGAGCCTTTAAACCTTCACCCCAGAACTCGACCCCGCTCCCCCCTCTCCCTGAGCCCTACAACAGGCCTCCCCACCATTTACATTTCATAACAAAGAAAATGGTACTCACCATGCCACTCCGTCCGTCCATTCCTCATCCGGAAGTCACCTCTGCCCAGTCCAACCCTCTGCCCAAGTCTAGAGTGCCAACTACAACGTACGTCTAAACGACACATATGCATGGTAAAGGCATATGCGTGGTTTAGACGTACGTGGTTCCGCCTGCGTTTTTAAGCCATGCATTGTTTTGACTGCATGGTTTAGGCTGTTTCCCGGATTCCAGAGCCCATGCTACGGAGATTTGACCTTCCGACGGAGGCAGGAGTGATGATAATATAATCCAGTTTGGGCGCTTGCAAATTCGCTCTCTGCCTACTGTATCCAGCCTTGCTAAGTCTTCCTTTTCACCAGGAGATTGTGAAATTATAGCTCTTGGAGAGTAGTAAGAATAATTAAATGTTACTTCTCCTTCAGCTTCAAAAATTGTTTATGTTACACTTTTGTAATTGGCATTAAAATGTAGATTTCTTATTTCTGACAACACTTTAGAACAAAACTTGTAATAATGTGGTATATATATTTTCCAAAAGTTGACGTGTGCAAAGAGAGGAGAAAGAGTCATGCTTAAATTAGGGTCACCAAATGTCTCCTTGTCACCAAGGATGTAATGTTCAAGTCCTGGGCTATTCTTATACAGATCACTGTTTTCAGCTGTGCTAGTTCACGTGAAGCAACTATAGTGAACTTGGACTAGAACTCCCAGAATGGATCAGCTCGAAAAGCTGAGCATCAGGTCACAACCTTTTCGATGTGTGACTTTCAACATTTATTTGAGTTTTCGTGGACTGGTCTGCCTGATAGCGACCATGAAACCATGCCCGTGTCTAACCATTGCATGTCTGTGGTTTGCGTCTCTATCCTTCATGGGTAGAACTCTAATAAGGATTTATTAGGGCTATATTGTAATGCGTGTATACCTGTGGATTACTGTCCATCACTCACAAACAAAGTCTTCAGAGCACTTACCAAGGATGTCTGTGTCCAGTGAATTCCTTTGCATTGCCCTTCTGTCACTCCTCTACTGTTCACTTATGCGTACTACGTTAAACTAGTGCATACCCCTTGGTTGGTCACTTCTCCTGCTGGTGGACCCTTTGTAGCTTTTTTTCTGGTTGGTTGTATACATTGCACTCCTATTACTCACTCCTCTGTTGTCAGTGTCTAAAAGAATGTACTATGGTTGCATCTCTCCTCTGCCGGTTGTGGATTGATTGGCATCGCTCCTGCATGGAGTCTAGCATTGAGATCATCTTCCATGGCAATGTACTATGGTTGCATCTCTCCTCTGCCGGTTGTGGATTGATTGGCATCGCTCCTGCATGGAGTCTAGCATTGAGATCATCTTCCATGGCAATGTACTATGGTTGCATCTCTCCTCTGCCGGTTGTGGATTGATTGGCATCGCTCCTGCATGGAGTCTAGCATTGAGATCATCTTCCATGGGAATGTACTATGGTTGCATCTCTCCTCTGCCGGTTGTGGATTGATTGGCATCGCTCCTGCATGGAGTCTAGCATTGAGATCATCTTCCATGGGAATGTACTATGGTTGCATCTCTCCTCTGCCGGTTGTGGATTGATTGGCATCGCTCCTGCATGGAGTCTAGCATTGAGATCATCTTCCATGGCAATGTACTATGGTTGCATCTCTCCTCTGCCGGTTGTGGATTGATTGGCATCGCTCCTGCATGGAGTCTAGCATTGAGATCATCTTCCATGGCAATGTACTATGGTTGCATCTCTCCTCTGCCGGTTGTGGATTGATTGGCATCGCTCCTGCATGGAGTCTAGCATTGAGATCATCTTCCATGGGAATGTACTATGGTTGCATCTCTCCTCTGCCGGTTGTGGATTGATTGGCATCGCTCCTGCATGGAGTCTAGCATTGAGATCATCTTCCATGGGAATGTACTATGGTTGCATCTCTCCTCTGCCGGTTGTGGATTGATTGGCATCGCTCCTGCATGGAGTCTAGCATTGAGATCATCTTCCATGGCAATGTACTATGGTTGCATCTCTCCTCTGCCGGTTGTGGATTGATTGGCATCGCTCCTGCATGGAGTCTAGCATTGAGGTCATCTTCCATGGCTGGTTGTATAGAGTGCATGCATTTGCATCACTCATCAGCTGCTATAGAGGGATTATATGTTAGGCTATATAGAGCATCTGCCTTGGTGGTCCTTTTTCATTCCTGGGTGTATCCCATAGAGGGCCCTCAAGCAAGCACAACAATAAACTAATGCAACATGAATGTCATCTCCAACTCCTCTTCCCGCCTGTACAAACAGTGTAGCAACATAAAATAAGATAACACCACTCTGGTCACTCACACACCAAGCACTTTCCAAATAGGCCTATAGGAGCTATTTTATCCTTTTTCTCACTTTAAATGCTTTAGAAACGTCCGCTGACATCAGCTGTGTATACACTGTTGTCCATCTTGAATCCTTGTCGAAAGCACCACGTGATTCCTGGCACTGTTGCTTCCTTGTTCTCTCATCTCATCTCAAAAGTCTCATGCTTCTGTTTGTACAATGTATGACTTACCCTGCCTGAATAAACCTGTGCATGAGATACTCCTATGAGAGAATCCTCAAATGCATTCTGTGGCCAAATGTTTCTTCCTGCTTGTTACTCTTTGTTGTATATCCATGTATTTGTGCATCACTGCATGAAACCCATTGTCTTAAATCCTTTAAAAGGACATGCTTTTTCTGTACCCTCGAACCCCCTACTTCCCACCTTTAGAAGGCGAAACTTTGACGGTTTTCACACTGAACTTTACTGAGTTCAATGCACTTATGAATTGTTCTCTTTTTCTTCTAAACCTTTTGATGGCATATTCCATGTATTTTGCCTATAATTTCATTATATAAACTTTCAAACTATAACCTGTGCCTGTCATTCTTAATAGAAAGCCTCAGTGCTCCTTATTGAACCTGACCTCAAATGCACTGTTGATGGGTCCAATCGTGGGCACCAAAGTTTGTATCGGAACTACCCGGCTCCCGGCCCTGGCCACCGATGTGCTCTTGGCATGATCATTTAAAACAGGGTTACGCATTGACAGGACACACTGCAACTCAACCAACCACCCCCATGACATCCAATGCGACAAATCTGACAGTATGGTTAGAGGGCTCATCAGGGATTAAAAAAAGTGTTATATAATTGGAATCAAGATATAATACAATAAAATACAGGAAAAACCAGGACTAAAGCACGGAATCTTTGGTCCCATGAAACTATATGTTAAATGTAAGACTTATGAGAACGTGTCTCAATTACATAAGCCTTGTATTATGATTACACTATTACTTAACACAACCCGCTACCGACACATCCACTCTTCCCTATGCACAGTACACTATGTGAAAGCCAGATGGACAATGTGAAAAACAACATTTTCCAACAAGAACACAGGCATTGACGCAGATTTTAACCCGTCAAGCTCTGCATGTGAAGTGTAGACATCCCTCCCGTCTCGCTGCATCCAATGGGAGGCATTGTTACAATCAATTCTCCACAATGTGTCTCAATTGGATGCGGTCAATGTACTAATTGTTGAAGCTACCCTACCTGTCCATGCATCCATGAAGTAGCTGTATTTCTGCTGTCCACTTAAAGCTCCAGGAAAGGCATATAAATATCCCCAATTCTTTGTGAACAGGATGACATTTTATTCTAACTCCAGTCCTACAGTAGTTTGGAATGGTTTTTGTTTGTAAACCTTTCTGTAATTTCAGGAGGCGGGTAGAGAAAAAGCACAGGCTTTCAGTATAGGTCTAGCTAGATAGCAATCTAGCACTGTGTATCAATTTTGGGGTTTACAAATTTGCATTGCGCAATGACATTACATTTCATGTGTACAACTGTATTATATTTCTTACATATTTACCAATAGACGTACCAAGAGAGTAAGTATTTTTCCCAGAACCCCACCATCCATAGTACGGTGCCAGAGCTCGGATAAGAACCCAGGCTCCAAAGCAGTAGCTTAGCCAGCAGACCCCATCTCCTCACATTTAGAACAAAACTCAATAACTTTTGGATGTAAATGTATTTGTGGAACGACCGATCAACCTGAAATATGGTGCAAGTCTGCTCCTCCAGGGGTTGTTGATAATTCCATAGACATATCTATATCCAAATTTGTGTACTAAATGATGAGTCAGATATGACCAGTCAATTTTACAATCTGATCAACTCTGAATATTGGATATATAGGAATATTGGGCCCGATTCACAGAACTAACTTAAGACAAAATCCTAAACTTACTACTTTTGATATTCACAGAAGGCATTTAGTAGTAATAAAGTTAGGATTGTGTCTTAAGTCTGTCTTAAGTCTGTCCTAAGTTTTTCTTAAGTCTGTCTTAAGTCTGTCTTAAGTCTGTCTTAAGTCTGTCCTAAGTTTGTCTTAAGTTTGTCTTAAGACTGTCTTAAGTCTGTCTTAAGTCTGTCTTAAGTCTGTCGTAAGACAAAATCCTAACTTTACTACTACTAAATGCCTTCTGTGAATACCAAAAGTAGTAAGTTTAGGATTTTGTCTTAAGTTAGTTCTGTTAATCGGGCCCTCAATTCTCTCTGGCTATTTTGGATGATCATGTCACTGTAATGTCCCTCCTTTGAAGATAAACTTAAAATATCTTCATTTTCTCAGACAGCTGTAGAATTCATTTATAAAAAAAAATGTCGGAACAGAGCTAACCAAATGAATGAGTTTTCAGACACTGAGCATGCTGATTAAGGAGGTGTATGTGTTGTTCATGGGTTGGATACATTTCTAGGAGCTATTGAAATGCACCTGTGTAGCCGGTAAGCAGCCTCATGTCATGTGTAACATGTTCAGCCATCCCTGACTATTTTACCAATTGTATATTGCATTATGGGACTTGTTGTTTTATATTTAGCACTGTAAATAGTGGCTAATACTGTCCATGCATGCAAAGTACTGTTAGTTGAAGAGAAGGGACTAGCTGAAGATGTCACAAGTTTCATGGGACTGGCAATGTGACAGCTATTTCTGCTTCAGTATTGCTTTCCTGTCACCAGATCAAGCAGCAGAGCCTGTGATAGGTCAGATGCCTTCACTGCTAGGCCCAGGTGCAGTCCGGTCAAGTTTACGAGGTCTCTGTTTTGCTAGCTGATCCAGCCCAAACTTTCTCTTTCCATTGTAGGACTTTCATTTTTCGTTGTCCATATTAAACAAGGGGTAGAAGTTCCAGAATACAAAAAATCCTGGACCAGCACAGCTATCCCCTCGTGGACCTGGAAAATTTGCCAACTAAGCAATGGGGCTGTTAATTCCAGGGACTATGTGAAGCCCAATGGCGTAGAGTGGGTGGGGCCAGAGGTGCGGTTGTCCCAGGAGCAAAATTCTTATGGGTGCAGAATTTTGAATGAAAAATGTAAGGGGCTCAGGAAGTGCTAACTATCCACGTGTTTGGGGTCGCAATACTTGCCTTTCCCCCTGAGCCCCCAACCCCTGCTATGCCCCTGGTGAAGCCAGAGCCTACTGACGTTGAGAAGTGTCTTCTACAATACGAGGTTGAGTTGCAAGATCTCTTCAGCATTCGATCCTTGGCTTATCGTCTAAAACCCATTATCAGAGGTGAATACATGCCACGATTTGTAGGGAGAAAAAAGAGGGAATAAGCAAAAAATTAAAAATCATGGCCATTTTATTTTCCAATTAACTTGCATTGGATTTCAGGAGGTTTTAATAGTGATAAAGCTAAAATTGCATAATTCTTTTCCCAAATAAATGCGAATAGGGATGAGTTAGTCCCAATGATTGCACTGAAATATATGAAGACTATAAGTCAAGTGTGCACCGATTTTCTCAAGGTAGGCCGGGGAGTGTACTCTTCGATGTACGTGAAGCGATCAGACTCTTGTACTGGGTGGAGCCCTATTTACCTCCTGGTCCTGTCTTCCTGTCCCATTCCTTAACAGTGAGCAGCTAGTCTGCTTCCCAGAAACATACAACCTAACAGAGCTTTTCAGCACTTAGCCCAAAATGGTGCCACCAATCCGGTGAGTATAAAGGGGGAAGTGCACAACATCACATCCTGTTCCTTTTTTTCTGACTTCGCCAGTTTCCTTTTGCCTTGCAGAGCTGTTGGTCGGGTGAGTACTGTTTCTCCGTGTTTTGTGCTTTTCATTGGCGGCCTGCTGTAGCAGCTGCTTTTCTTTTTCGTTTGCATGTTCATGGCGTTGTGTGCTCAGTTACAAGAGTAGGAAATGTTCCTTTCTCTACACTGCTGGTTTGCACGGCCCGCTCTAGAGTCTGCTTGTGCCAGTTCCTCTTGCTTCGGCGGAGTTTCGGTTTCCCTGTTGGGGACGCCGTGTGCTGTAATGGGTCACTCTGGGCTACTGGTTAGGGTCTTTGGCTCTTACGCTGCAGTTTGGGTGTTCAAACACTGGTCTTTCAATGGACGTTTTCCCCTCACTTGCACCCATGGCGCTTTTGGTGAGAGTCACTGTGGCTTAATGGGGTCTGGGACGCTTCCTCTCAAGGTTAAGTGTTCAATTCTGAATGGCTCGCTGTGCTTATACAGCGGTACTTGCACCGAGTCATGCCGGGGTTGTCAGTGTGTGCCTCACCTGGCGCAGCTGTGTGGTTTTTTCATACTCCGTTTCGTTGCACGTACATCTCGGACTCAGCAAGAAGCTGACCCTTGCTTTTCTTTGCTATGCATGTACGCGGCCTGCTTTAGCGGCCGCTTCTCTGCTGACAGTCCCGTCTCGTCCTGCTTTAGCGGCCGCGGGTCCTCTGTTGTTCCCCTGGGGCGCGAAGTGTCCTGTTGGGTTCCCTGCCTCCCTTGGGGGGTTTTCGGGTGGCCGGGCGCTTTTTGTGCCTACGCCTTTTTCCTGGTTGCGAGGAGCCTATGGCCAAACCAGCCTGTTAACACCTGATTTTGTATGTTTCAGACATTAAGCAGGGTTAGTAGCTGGAAGGGAGACCTCCTGGAAATACCAGGTGATAGGCTCTTTCTTAGTGCTTATGGCTCTGCCGCTCCTAGTTTGGTTGCACCTCTTTAAGTTGGGGTGGTTGCTGCTGGTTTCTGGGCTCGGGAGGCGGCTGGCCCTCCTGCCTGAGTGCCTCGTGGGTCTTTTGTTCTGCATGTCCATTCGGCTGTCGCTGTGGGGGTTGTCGGCATGGTCGCTTTGTTCAGGGTGCTGAGCTCTCTGCTTTGCTTGACCATGTGCGTGGCGATTTGGATTTCGCTCCTCCTGTGACGGATGTCCTGGAGGATGCCTTTTTTGCTCGCTGTCCCCTGCCGGCTCCTGGGTCCTTTCTATGGCATGGCGCTGTCCGCACGGAGCTTCCTCATGCATGGTAGGGTGTGGAATATCCGTCTTCCCTCGCTTTTTATGTCCACTGTGTTGTCGCTCTATGGCAAGTCTTGTGCCTTTGGTGGCAACGGCTCTCACAGGATCGGGGTTCACGCATCTGTCTGGTGATGCCCTTCCTTCTGCCGCTGTTGTTCGGCGGATGGTGGGGGTGGTGGAGTGTTCCTATGCTGCTTCCATACGTTGCTGCCAGGGCAACGTCCTACTACTGCTGCTTTGTCCTGTCCCTGCTGCTGGATTTCCAGGCCCTGGCTCTTCTTTTGCAGGGTGGGGAGGGTGCCTCCTCTCTTTTGGCCCTCTTGGGGCTGCAGGTGCGCTTTTTGTTGGACGTTTCTTTTGGCACTTTGTGTGACACTGCAGCTGTTTCTTGCCTGGTTCCAGGTCCGAGCCGGTGGTTCTGCCTCCACTCCTTCTCCGGTGCGATGACTGTGTGCCTTTTCCAGTTGGGGGTCGCCTTTGCTTTTTCGTGCATTGATGGTTGCCTCTTCCGGATACCTGGGCGGTGCTGACTGTCAGCCGGTTCTCGGGTCGGGTTTTTCTCTCCGGTCTTCCGGGAGACTCCACTGCCTCGTCGCCCTCTGCGGCGGCTGGCTTTGCCGGCAGTCGTGTGCCTTCTGTTGGGATGTACAGCTGTCGTGGAAGTTCCTCCTCTAGTGCGGGGCCGGGGTCGTTGTTATGTCCTCTTCCTGGTCTATGGGGAGGCTTCGGCGGTCCTGCGCCCTGTTTTGGTTCGGCAGGCGGTCTCTCTCTTCGTTCCCAGACGTGCTTTCAAACTGGTGACTTTGCTGTCTATCCTGCATCTGGTGTTGCCTGGGTTTTTCCTTGCTTCACTGGCCCTGCTGGGTTCCTCGCTGCACGTCCTGCGGAATGCGGTGTCTCAGTTTTTCTGTCAACTCCCGGATCTTTTGGTACCGGGTGCCTCCTTTCGGCCTCTCTTCAGCGCCAGAGGTTTTCACTTCATTCTCCGGCAGTCCTCCCTGCTGCCCTCCTGGACTCCGGAGTTCCTGGAGGCTCTCTTCCGTATGGCTCTGGGGATGATGTTCCTCCCCCGGGTGGAACCGTTAGCTTTGTTTCATGCCCTTTTGTGGCTTCTGTCCCAGTCCCAGGTTTCTGCCCGGCTCTGGTTGCAGTGTCCGGGGGAGATGGCTTCCGCTCTCCATCTCCTCCCTTCTGCATTTGTATCACCTCCTGCGTTGCGTCCTGACCCGCTGGACTCCTGCTTCTCGGGTCTCCAGCGCTCTTCTTCCTGTCCCGCCGGGTCTTCGGGCTGCTCCCCATTGGTGGTAGTCCGATGCCAGTGCGGGGGGTTGGGGTGCAGTTTGGGTGCATCCACGGCTCAGGGTCGATGGCCCCGATTCGCGTTTCTCCAGTCCTCAGTCTGAAGGGAACTTCGGGCAGTTTGGTTGGCTCTGCTGTGGTTTGCTCCTCTCCTTCTGGTCCGCGCTGTGTCTGTTCAGCCCAGCGTCCATGTTGCTCGGGCTTATGTGAATCATCTGGGGGGGCATGTGCCGATCTCTGTTTCTCCTTTACGGGGTGTTCGGTCATTGGGCCGAAAGGACTCTCTTCTCGCTGACGGCTGTCTGTCTTCCGGGGTCAGTGAATGAGCCTGCGGGCTCTCTAGGCCGGATGTTCCCGTTCTCTGTGACCGTGTGTCTGTCCCCTCTTCTGTTCGATCAGGTTGTCCTCCGGTTCCGTCTTCCCTGGCTAGTTCTCTTTGCCTCGGAGGAGTTGGCCCTTCTTCCTCAGTTTTGCGGCCTCGTCCCCTCTTGGCTGGCCTGGGCGATCGATGCTTTCTCCATTCAGTGGTCTCTGGGCCTCCTGTTTGCCTTCCTGCCATTTGCTTTGTTCCCCGGGTCCTCCGGGAGATTCGGTTGGTCCGGACGGCGGTTCTTCTGGTGGTTCCGGAGTGGTCCCGTCAGCCTTGGTTTCCCCTTCTTCTGTCTTTGCCTGTGTGCCCCCAGTGGCAGTTTCCCCTGTTTCCCTCCCCTCTGTGGGCTCCTCTTCTCTGTGTGTCCTCCCTGGGGGTCTGGCACTTGGTAGGGTTGAGTTTGTTGGGTCAGGGTTGTTCTGTTGTGGATGCACACTGCATCCCGTTGTCTAGGCGCCCTTCCGCCTTGGAGTCCTGCGACCATCTTTGGATGACCTTCTCCTCCTGGTGCCTTGGGAAGGGTCTGTCTTCCTCTTCCTGTGGGGCTGTGCTGGTGCTGGACTTCTTGCGGGATGGTTTTGTCCTGGGGCTCACTGTCTCCACGCTCCGGGCTCAATGGGCTGCCATTCTGGCTTTTCAGGGTTCCTCTGTGTCTTCTGTCTCCCCTTTGGTGGCTCACCTCTTGCGAAGTTTTTTTGATTCGGCGCCTGTGACTGGCCTGGGTTCTTCCTCTTGTTCTCCAGGCGTTGTCGGGCCCCTTTTTTTGAGCGTCTGCTCTTGGTGGTCCTTCAGTTCCTTTCTGCTAAGGTTCTTTTTCTGGCGGCCTTTCCTTCTGGGCGGCAGGTTGGTGTGCTTGGTGCTTTCATGTCTCACCCTCCCCAGTTTTTTGCGTTTCTGCTCTGGCACGGTCATTCTCCATCCTGGTCAGTTTTTTCTGCCCAGGGTTTTGTCTTCTTTCCACTGTCTGGTGGATATTGTCCTCCCTGTCTTTTTCCGGACCCTTCCTCCCCGGTGGAGGCGGTACTCCATTCTTTGAGTGTGCTGAGGACTCTCCCCATCCCTTTGGACGGGACCTGTGGGTTTTGGATGGTTTGTTTCCTTGTTTGTCACCTACAGCCTCTCTGGGAAGGGTCTTCGTCCTTCCTTGTCCGCCTCGTTGCGTTGGGTTGAGGGTGCTGTTGTTTCGGCCTACAGGTCCGCGCACTGTCCTCTCCCTTCTTCGGTCCGGGGCTGGTACGTCCAGGGTGTCTCCTCCTCCTGGGCCCTGTTCAGGGGTGCCTCCTTGCATGGCTTTCTGGTGCTGCCACGTGGGCTTCTCCCCATTCCTTTGTTTCCCGTTGTCGCCTTCGGTTGGGGATGGCGGCCTCGGCTGCCTTTGGCGCTCATGTTTTGACTGCGGCACATGGTTTATGTTTGTACTGCTTTTGTTTATTGGATTGGCCTGTTTGACGCTTTGTCTGGTCTTTTTTCTTACAATCACCACGTACTTCGGTATGGGCTCACTGTTAAGGAATGGGACGGGAAGACCGGACGAGGAGGTAATGCCCGGTTACTCACCGGTAATATTCATTACTCCCAGTTCTGGTATTCCTGTCCCATTCTTGTGCCCTTCCCTCCCTCCCTGGGGTTTTGTTTCTGGTGATTGTTTTTTGGTTTCTGGGTTTCTTTGGTATTCTCAGGATGTGATGTTGTGCACTTCCCCCTTTATCCTCACCAGATTGGTGGCGCCATATTGGGGGAAGTGCTGAAAAGTTCTGCTAGGTTTTAGGTTTCTGGGAAGCAGACGAGCTGCTCACTGTTAAGGAATGGGATGGGAAGACCAGGACTCGGAGTAATGAATATTACCAGTGAGTAACCGGGCATTACACAAAGCCAGTCACCACTGGAGAAGGACAGTGTGAGGTTGTCGAAGCTTCCACTTACGGTTTCAGCAGTCATTTCATAGACATGGCCGCTGCCACAACAGGACTTGTGCGCATGTCCTCAGTGCCAGGCCAGACTAGACCGGTTTAAGCAGAAACCCCGGCGCCTCCTAGAATTCCAATCACGGTGCCCTACAAACACAATAGTCTATAAATTCCCACTAATTAACGACTGAAGCATATGCTAATGGTGTTTATCGCGTTTTTCAATTATCGCATATATAATTAAAGACGTCCCACTGGCCCCTTCGGAGTTTCATACTTAATGTCTGATTGCGCCTGTGCTGTCTGTGTTGTTACACATTGTCTCTTTGTGCACTGTCTCTGCATGCAGTGCTTGTGTGCACTGTGTGGGCTTGTGCTGTTTTGTGTTTACACATTAGCACAGAAACTCGCACCTTTATAGCAGACGATCAAACCGTCCAGTAATTCTAACCTATTTTTGACAGAGATGTTACATGTTCTTCACAATATGCCATGTAAGTGTGTGTGTGTGTGTCTGAGATTTGTGTATGTGCACATTTTCTATTTATTAAACAGTGTGGTGGTGCATACACGGATGTATTTATTATCTGTGTGTGCAATGTTTATTCGAATAATGCATGTCTGTCTGTGTAAGGTATGTTTTTGCGCCATTTTGGAAACAATTGTGAGGATGAGGATTAGGGGGTCAAAGCTGGGCCATTTGACTCCAAGAAATCATGGAGCCAAATTTACCTCCATGTAACCAAAGGTGTTGGAACAACCTCTAGAGTGTGGTGCTGGCCATCGACATCACCTGACTTAAGTGCCTTGGTCTTACTTTCCATGCTGATGTTATATATTTTATGATATTTGTGCTTTATTTGTAAATCAAGCATGTCTTTATGAATTAGAAGCCCTCTGGAATACTGTGGCCTTCTTCTTTGACATGTTACCTAGCAGAAGTGTCACTCGGTAAAATGACATAAAACGTGCACACACAGCTCCACGTTAAAAGAATTAGTAGTACTTGGTCACACAAAGTTACCTGTCATAAGGCAGTTTGTACTTCAAATATAATAATAATAGAATCACCTTGGGGAATCATTTCCCATCTGCAATCCATCAAGGATATACAGTGCTTAATTTGAGCAGGTGGTTTTGGTGTTCAGCACCAGCACTTAATCATCAACACGAGCAGTTTTCATGAGCACCAGTAAAGGACAGATTAATTTATGGGGAGATTACGTGATTTGCCCGGAATCACAGGATGTTGAGCTGACACAATATTCGAACCTTGTTCCCCAGCTCCGAAGTTGGCAGCTCTGACCATTAAGCCACACCCTCTCCCCACTTTCATGGTTAGTAGTTGGTTCTCTTTTAGGAGGCGCTAACAGGGGAAATGGGCTGGCACAAGCTGCCTCCTGACGAGAGCCCCAGCACTTATTTTTTTTCCAAATTAACCCATAAGAATATATGGGGGTGCTGCAGCATCCCCCCATCCTTATTTGCAGTGCCATTGCTTGCAATGGGACGACGTGTGCAAAATCGATATGCATCATTGCAAAAGTGATAGAAAATGGGGCAGCGCCATGTTTAAATAAAGAAGCCTGTCTATGACCTCATCCGCAGCACTAGTCCTAAAAATGGCTGCTTTGTGCTACGCACGACCTCAAGCTCTGGCCTAAAGGCAAGCATAATACCAACAGCACAGAGGTCAGACATGTAAGATTTGTAAATTTGTGATTTAGGTTAAAGCTCACATGGCACATGTATTTATTTCAGGCAGTACACCGCTCGACCCCAAATTTAGATATGGCTTTGTACTAAAACCAAAGGTTTTTGTTCTGGCACACACCAGACATACATTAGAGGGGGTTGGCATGAAGGGGTTCAGAACCAGCCCAGGGTCAACGTTTAATACAACATAGAATTTGTGCATGAAAGTTGATCCGCCACTGCTGTTTTTCATCACACTGAAACACTTTGCCAGCGCAAAGCTTTAGTAACCCTGTGCCGATACAATCTCTATTAAGACATGGCCTGGGGACAAGCTAATGTTTCTGAAATTAGATTAAAGCAAGGGCCACTGGAATTATGTACCAATGTAGCATCAAATTATGTGGCAGGTTAGGCTACATTCTTTAGCAATGGAAAGGCAGATTATGTGGCATATTATGTGGCATCATTATGTAGCTATTATGACATAATAACACATTTTAATGATACACAATTACTCCCCATACCTTGCACACAAAAAAAAACTGCAAGCCATTCTCACACTCATAATCTCCTAATTTAATTATGCCATCATACCTTGGCACACCCTCATTCATTATATGCAAAATACAACTCATCTCCGCCTTCACCAAGAGAACGCGTGATCCCGTCCTGTAATCGCTCCACTGGCTACCTATAGCGAGAAGGTCAATGTTCAAGGCACTCTGCATTGTCCACAGACCCCCACCCCCCCCCCCCAAGGAAAAGGACCACTATACCTACAAAAGCAGAAAGTCTAAACTGGAAATGCAATCATTAATACAAAAAAAAATAAAGTTAATTGTGAATTACTTTTTTAAATATTCTTATTTCTCTTTTTTTAAATATACATAAATTAATTTTTTGATGTATGAAAAGTATACATAAATACATGAAATGTCTAAGCGATATTTATAACCACAATTGGTCACTTCCATAGACCAAAACAAAATAACATACATAGATCTGATGTTTTCATAGCATTGAATTCATACTGATACACACGATATAGCTTGAATACATCACTTATTATTATAATAGATTCTGTTATTTGGATCTGCGGAGATAGATGCTAGACATTGAAATATTGGAGGCTTGTTGACAAACTAGTATGTCAAAAAGCCGCCAATATTTCAATGTTTAGACTTTCTGCTTTTGTCTAGAGTTGACATGCGTTTTATAGATCATATACACTGTGCCTGGTGTTTTTCCACTTTTCCCAATTGAGTTATTTCCCTGCCTGGGTGTAGTATCAGTTTTGCAGGGGCCCCGTTTTTTTACCAAACTGGCTTACACCACTATCATCATACCACCTTACCATAAGAAATCTGCAGGAGGCAATGCTTTCGCAGTTCAAGTCGCCAAACTCTGTAACGCACTACCAGCGAATATTAAAAGCACCTAGGAGCATATACACTTCGACGGCAGTTGAAAAAATGGCTATATCCTTGATAACTTGACCACCCACATTCCAGCAACAGAGCCTAGAAAGCAGTTGCACCCTCAAGCACAACCCACAGTTTCCTAACCACAAATTGTAAACAACTCAACCAGGAAACTGTTTTCGATTGCAGGTGAGCTTAGAAAGGCTGACCTATGGTACACCGTGTTATGTACATCCATATATTACAGCTATGATCCACAATAATAATAAAACCATAATGTACAGCGGTCAGCAACAAATTGTCACTCATACCTCTTAAATTTACATAAGGCATATCTGCTTTCAGGGTTGTGGATTACCCGCACTGTACAACCAAAAACCACCCATCACCAAATGACCAAGCATGGAATAACTGAAGAGATCTGTCACACATTGCTGGACAATTTGCAGGACTTTAATACTGTATACCACTGTAGGTCCAAAATATCTATACAATCAGACAACTTCTTTACGTCTCACAAAGACACTTAGATATGGGATGCCAATGAAAATGCCCATCCAACAGATCTCTCCCCTTCTCTCTCCCTCCAGCCATGCAAGCTCAGGAACACAACTATACACAAAATCTCAGACTGGGCAACCCTGTGCAGTAACCAGCTAAGCAGACTATATCATATGAGTTACCATAAAGGGACTCGCAGAGCTGTACAAAGTGACAAGCATACTGACAACCACGAAACTGCACTTCTGCTTTTCACACTTCATCATCCAACACACTGCTACACGCTACGTTCCATAACACAATAACAAAACAAAGACAGCATCCTTCCAACTACACACTTTACATGGTGTAGTGTGTGGCCCATGTACGCAAGTGCTTCAGCGCCCCACTTAAGGGTAGTAAGTGCTATATAATTACCGCAATGCAATATTATACTGACGATGCAGAAATTACCTTCCTGAGAGAGAAAGTTATGGAGGGCATTTAGGGTAAGGGGGAAGTTGAACATCCGCCGTAAACTGCTGGATGTCCCGTTCCACCTTCCTTGCAATTTCTTCCCCTGCCAGCTCAGAACAGGGCAACCCTTGGCCGTCAGTCCATCTATAATCTGGTATGACAATTAATGAGTTTTCTGGGCACCCTGTTTGAGATATATTTGAAGATATGCATTATTTTATGCCCACATTTTCAGGTTTTGGATGACATACGGCCAACTAGTCTCCAGCCCTCTCCTACGCTAGAACTAAATCAACCTGGCACAAGAGAGGGCTATTAAGAAACATAACAGACTGCATTTTTTTCTGAGTCTAAGTTTCTCACTCAAAGCAAAAGTTGGATCCCTTTTTGGATGAACCTTCAGCTATTGACCCTCAAGAGCTAAAGCCCAATCATTTTCAAGAAGCCTCTCTGCCATTCACCTCACACAACTTTAAAAGTATTGGACGGAAATAGCTAACATTCACATATTCCATTATCACATTCCATTCCATTATAACAAGGTTAATTAAGAGAGACATTCACTACAACTAAAATAGCAGGAAAAGCCTGAACATGCCGACCCATGGGAAACGTTTGCCTCTCTGAGAAGTGAAGGAATTTTGCAATAGTCATATTAGTTATACTGTTTGACCTGTGGAAATATTCTACTAGCTCTTCACTTTAATATGTATTTTTGCCTTTAAATCGCAACATCTTCTGACAGGCCAGTGCTCTGAGAGGTGACAATGCAGTAGATACGACAGGCTCGTGAACATGTCAAGCTGAGCCTGATGTTGTTAGCCTCTTTTCTGTGTTGCAGTATGTACCTTTTTAAGGCATAATTCTGTCAGGTAACTTTCTGATTTTCTTGTCGGCTAGTCAATTTCCCTGGGTCTGTCCTTTATAAGTAAGTGAACAATCATTTTAAGCAAACCACTCTGAGTTGAGATATTTTTCCTTCCCTGCTTCCACCGAAACACACACACCTTTGCGCTTTGGGAGGTCCACGCATAAATTTCCAGTTTTGACAAACTAGCCTTTTTCTAGGATTTTTGGCCAGGTTTGACAGTGCTGTTATCTGCAGACATATTCTTACTAGTTCTTTGAAATAAGCATTCAATGGGGTGTTGCTACACCCAGATAAGAATTTCTCTCACACCTCTTGCAGTTGCCTGCTTGGTGTATGATTCCACTTCCTATAGAGTGCGTGGATTGCCAAGCGTGAGTGATTATTTTTCATCTGAAAATACACTAAGTCATCACCCACTCAGTTAATTAGCTCACACATGCTGTCTATAGAAGAAGGGATTATTTTCAGTATTTGTTTTATTGCAGTAGGCTTTTTAAATGATTGTGTCACAATTTCAGTGAGCCATAGTCACTACCACCATCACTACCACCATTATTACGAACATCATCATTATCACCACGCCTCCTCCATTACCATCATCACCACCAACCTCCCTACCACCCTTATCACTACTATTACTATTGTCATCATTACCACCGCTGTAGCATTTGGACATGCCTGTGTTCGCTTTACTCTATGAAAGCCAGACCATTGGCTTTGACTTTATTTGTTTTCAGAAGAGCCAAAAGCACAATGTCAAGCTCTGTGATGCCAATTGATCCTTGAAATATTTTGCACCCTCATGCCAAAGCCACCTATCATGGCGTGTCAGCTAATAAATGTTCCTGGGTTCAAGACAAGCCTATGAAATTAATCAGAAAACAATTTGACAATTAGGATCTTCCATTGATGATTTGCAGAGGGACCAATCTTGTGGCCAATATTGCATGTGGCAGTCTGAATTGGCATGAGGCATGTGGAAAGTTGGACTTTTGTCAGCAGGGAGGTAAGATCCATGCAGTGCCAGGTGTATCCAGTTTAATGTTGTCAACACACTTATTTCTTGTTGTGATATCTGTACAATAATTACAATGACATTCTGTAGCTGCTTCTGTTTGTGCTTCCATAACCTTCCCCAGAAGTGGTTGACAGACTGCAACCCCTTGATTGCGGTACATTCTAGAGTCGCAGACCAGTTTGACTATATTGAATGGCCATTAGGTGTTGATGTTGCACTCACTTCTATTTGTTCCCTAGCAACAGAGACTACCTGAATAATCAGTCATCTTTAACAGATTCTTACATGTGCACAATGAGCTTGGAGAATTCCAGATGTATATTTCATTGTCTCATCTGATTTTGGGGCTATAACCTCATTACCTTAAACACTTTATTTCTGTACCACTGTTCTAATAGCAGAAATACCTTGAGTTGCAAACGCATGATGCTTGGGTAGGTCTGGCAGTCTGGTTCTTGTGCAAGCTCACAGATGGTGAACATGTGTTGTGTAGAATTTACTGAGTGGCCAGCATTTGTTTATAGGGTACACTAGGAGTCATGATGAGTAAAGCTTTCACCCTTCTCTGCAACATTGGATGAATTCAGGCACTGATGTGAAAATTTCCTGTTGAGTCTAGCAAAGATAGTGACAAATGGAATTTCCTGTAACTCGATAATAACTGCAGATGTTCTGGTATGGTAGGACATCGGTGATTGGGGATGGTGTGTCTAACGTCACAGGGGACAATATAATTTACAATTTCTGATGCACACGCAAATTATAACATCAGGTCAATACAAAATTGTAAAGGAACAAGAAAGTAGTATGTTGTGCTTTGTCCGTTCTTTTATTTAACAAGGTCTTCCACTCCATTATGCCAACGCGTTTCGTCGTCTATTGGTATGAACCATACGACTTCCTCAGGGCTTGATGAATTAATTTAGATTCATTTCTCATTATTCAACAATATTTCCGGAATAGAGTTCCTTGTGATTTCATGTATATGTCCTCTTAGAAAATGAGTCAAAAAGCAACTCAGTAAGTACTGCGCAGTATCCAATTTCTACGATGTGTCAATATCCTAACATGCTATTGAATCCGATCACCGTATTAGAAATTTATAGAAAGATTGGCTCCAATTTGAAAAGACAGTTCCCTGAAGTACGGGGCACTCCCCAGTACGATATCACAGCAAGTCCTTTGTAAGTAAACTATGGGCAAAACCCGGAAGCAATATTTCCGACGAACGAGACAGGTCCCTGAAGTACGGGGCAACCTATTACCACACAGCGTTCTGTGTCGCACCCGGATAAGGTGAAAGGGGATAATATGAGTTGGTGATGTAATCCTCTTGCTTCAGCGGGAACAATTTCCTACTGCAGCATAGTGCTTCTTGAAGATTCCTTTCTGATATATTAGCAAGTATGTAAAAGTTGTATCTTTAAGCTCATGACACACAATTAGACTCTGCTAAAAATGACAAAACAAAGCACTTTTGCACATACCCCAGTATTGTCCGTTCCCTAAATCGAGCACTGGAATATTTCATGTGTCTCTTTTCAATACATTAGTCATTTTAGCTAATTCATTCAAAAATTGTAATTTATATGCACTTTTGGTTTAATCTTTTTCAAAATTATCGCACGGCGTTGGAACATCCTATCAAAACCTTATTTGAGGAAGGCTCCCTTGCCGATATTCAGAAAGGATATTACATCTGGCTTTCAGCCTGCCAGTTGAGGATGTGGGTGGAGCCAATAAAGGACATGGGTGGGCCAGTGGAGGAAGTGGGTGGAGCCAGGGAAAGTGGGTGTGGCCTCCGGCAAACGTTTGAGCACCTGGACTTCACATTTTACAAATTAAGCACTGCTTTTACACTTAAAGCTGACCAAACACATTATAACCATATGTATCCTGTTTCAAGATACCCCAAAAGGTATTTGAAACTGAACATGGATGTTTGTATCAATTGTTAACTGAAGACGAGATTCTGCTGAGAGATTTTACAACCTTTATGAAGGTTCTTGGTAACTTCAAGAAGGTTGTTATGGTTTACCCCTTGACACTGGCTCGTAAAAATCACAGCTTTTGCAGTGATTATTGTTGCACAAATGCCTATTCAAGACTAATATAATGGCTGTCTCTAGGGTCATACAAAATGTGTGTGGTATGCTTTAGTGTAAGTACGCAAAAATCCAGCCAAATTATGAGCAATCAGTCAACATACAAATCCTTAATTTCATGCTATATTTTAGCACAAAATGCATCCTCGTGTTCTGTTGTTTGCGTGCGTTATTGGAAATTGTTTATAGTTGATGCAGCATTTTGTAGTAAATGTTTACTACAAATGGCATTTAACTACGTAATGTGGCTTAGTTATGAAATTTCTTGTTACAAGTAGGCCTGGGCTAAATTTCCGTTCCGCTCGCGGAAATTGCGATAATTTGACATTTTCGCGTTCCGCGGAGAGCGCGAAAATGTCAAAATTTCCGCATTCCGCAGCTTAGCGATAATTTGTTTCTTACTAGCGCTGTAAAATAATACATTCTGGCGCGCGCGCGATCGCCTTACCTGAATCCCCGCGTTCGCCGACAAGTTTTCACGATCCGCTCGCGTTCTCCACGAGATGTTGGATTGTTGGTAGCCATTTGCGCTGTCTCGCGACAGTTCGCGCCCGCAGTAATGTCATTGGTCGCGCGATCACGTCTTTCTTCTCGCGATCATGCACCGCGAGAAGAGTGAAAACAAGATGGCCGCGCCCGTGAGCAGCCGCATGGGTAAGTTGGCGAGCCGCGACCACGCAGAAAATACCGCGAACGGGCGGGAAAAAAACGTCCGCATCTTCGCGATATTTCTGCGTGTTTGCGGAGATTTTTAACATTTTCGCGATAATTTGCGAAAGTCACTTTCGCAAATTCCGCCCACCCCTAGTTACAAGCATGAAGCATACCATAACATTCCCGAAATTCCATAAAATATACTGCCATAACTTAAATTTACTGCAGGCCTAGTTTTCTGTATTATATAGTTTGCTAAAAATAGTTTGTGTTGATTTTATGTTAATGCTGTTAAAAAAAAGTGAAACGTACACAGTTTTGGGAATTGCTGCCAAAATTAGAGTGAAAATTGTGTTGCTCTACTGTGACAATTATCTCGCAATGCAGAAAAAAACTTAGCACTGCATAATCAAAGAAAACGCCGCCAATCTTCACTAAAGGCGATAATCAGTAACTTCACAAAACTTTGCTGAAGAACTAAATTTTGCACATTCCTAGGGACACCTTGAACATATAACGCCCAAGACTGTGTGCTTCTGTGATCCACCCAAAGTCAACATTGTAGACTTCTCTGACCTATCCCAGGTCAATGTGAAAATAGACTTGGCTAAAAAAAAATTAGTTTTCCAAAAAATGATTTCGGAATGTTTTATATCTTACGTTGTCCCAGGGGCGTTACCACAAGCATGAGCAGAAAGTTTCAGGATTAATGATTATTTTTCTAGAAAAACGTATAGCTTATTTTATAACTTATATTCCTGTTAAAGTGTTATACACTATGTTGACTCTTTCACTGATGTAATTGAAAAATCACATATTGTTTGCATACAGTTTAAACTTTTATTTTGACCCTTTTGGCTAAAGCTATCTTAGTAGGAAAGGAAATGCTGTTTTTAAGGGTTCTACTTTAACAGCACAAATATGTCATCGTTTATCCATCAGAACACTAAGGGGTTGATTAGGATGGTGGGCGGATTGCCACCACCAGCCCGGCGGTGGCGATCCGCCCCCCATTGTAAAGTGAATTACCCACGGCCATGTTAAGATGGCGGTGGGTGGCCATATTAAGATGGCGGCGGCTGACGGACATAAAGTCCGTCAGATGCTTTTCTGCCGGTCGGCAATCATTACGATTGCTGGCTGGGTGGAGCTGGGGCTCACATATGGTGGCGTTGCCTAGCTGGACCCACCATCTATATTATGATGCTGGGATTCAGAGGCCTTATTGAAAGGCGGGCGGGTTATTGTTTAGGGGGCCCGTTGCGGGCCCCCGGGGGGCTGGGGGTTGCACTTGGGGGGTACCTACAGTACCCCCCTGCATGTCCATGCACAAGGTGGCAGGCACCGCGCGGTGCCTGCCACGTTGTGCATGGAAATGCACAACATGGCATTTCACCATTGCGGCAGGTGAAGCAGCCAGCAGCACCCGCCGCAATGTGAAATCGCCAGATGTGACTGCCACCGCGGCGGTCGCATCATAATTAGGGTGGCGGGACCGCCGCATGGTAGGCGGGCAGTCCCGTTACCGCTAGGGTGTCCGCCCGCCATGCTAATGACCCTCTAAGATTCTTGAAATGGATCAACTCCCATCTCAAGATGGCTGCCAGTTGTACATGTCTTGAGAAGGATAAAGGACTTCTAGCCAAGATCTGCCAATCCATCGTAACACTCTTTCTTTTTTTAGAGCCATCACACACAGCTCTGCTCGCGCGTCAGGTCTTAACAGGTCATCTGGCACACCTAAGTGGATTACTCTAAAACCTGAAGCGAATCATTAGTACATTGTCTTAACTACTAATGGGAGAGCAGATGGGAAGGGTCACAAGGTCACTTGACACAGAATTTGATCTCTTCTGTGAAAACTGGTTTAGCTCTGAGGAGCTTTGTGAGCTGAGGATGTTCAGAATGTATTCTGAGGTCAGACAGGAAAGCCCGACTGTCACCAAGCTGGATTTAAAGGAATGATTTAGACGTGATGTTATGTCATGTTATGCTCTGCTGTGCGTCTTTCATATAACACGCTTCTACCACTGATGTTTGCTCACAGAGCACTCTCTTTGCCTGAATGGTTCCAAGCTGGACACTGCATGCATCATCCAAGATGGAGCCTGCTGCAGTGGTTGGGAATTTATATGCTCGAAGAGTTGACTGCATAGGAGGACTTAGAAGAATGGTAAATTTAAAGGAGTAGCATTGATACTATGATGCAGAAAGACTTAAAGTAATTGAACCATAATTTGGTGGGAATTAGAAATGTCGAGAAACAATGCCATGAAGGGGTGTGGGTACACAGAAGAATGGAGATCCCATGTTGTATTGTAGGAGGAAATAAGAAAATATTTATCTGTGCAATAAATTTAGG
This sequence comes from Triturus cristatus, assembly GCF_964204655.1. Taxonomy (NCBI): domain Eukaryota; kingdom Metazoa; phylum Chordata; class Amphibia; order Caudata; family Salamandridae; genus Triturus; species Triturus cristatus. Next base: position 1,651,680,819 of record NC_140590.1, on the reverse strand, counting down.
GATTACGGGAAATTCCAATCCAATCATATGTAACAGAGAATCATACGCCATAATAAAGGACACCGGGTCAATGTATATGCTAAGCTATAATGCAAGTATATTAGAGGAATCAGTGATACATTGCCATAATATGAGGCTGGCTGAATTTACCTTATTATAGTATGGGAAACATAGAGGAAAGACTCTTCTATACCACCTGAAGACGTAGAGGAGGGCATACAAGAATGAGGATAACATTCCATGTGCTGTGAATGAGACAAACAAAGCAGATAAACAGACAGTCCATCAAATAACTAGTGTGTATCTACACAAATGGAGGAGTGGAGTTAAAGCAATGAAGTTACAATTATTATGTGAAAGGTGGACTTAGAGATGTGGAAATACAGATAGATAATGGAGGTGATTGAGGCCTGGGATCCCTACCGCCCACCTTGACCCTTTGCTGATGGGCTGGAATGTGGAGTCCAGCACTTGGTGCTCCAGTCCAATCAGTCGCTGCTTGATGTTCTCTTTGCAGAATTCTGGGATATTGACACTACGCACCTTCTGGAATCCTGGGAAAAGCAAAGCTTTCCAGAATTTACCTCCTGTGCACATAAGAACTGGTTCCCCACTTCCGAAGTTGGCAGGTCCGGCCATTACGCAGTGACCGGCAATCGCTGGCCAGGACTTGCCTTTTGCCATTACAATGCACCAAAGAATGCAAGCTATTCGAGATTCTGGGTGAGCAACGGAGCCTGTCTGGTGTCTAGTAACCTGGTGAGATTTTACTGATGGACCAATCACAATGAATGTGACCTTCTCAGCTCCTCAACACAAGAGTGCCATAAGGGTGAGCCAGAGGTAGCTAAATTCTGGAGGCAACAGAGGAGGATGAAATGACAGCTGAGGAGCCACCGCTGCCCCACCACTGACACCTGAGATGAGGAGGAGCCCAACAAGCTGACCTCCACGCCGATGAGGGCCTTGTGCAGGAGACTTGGTGATCAAAAAGTCCAAAGAGAAGAAGACCAAGATGACAGAGTGGTGTATTTGGTACCAGTGAGCCCCATTCCATCTGCAACCACCGAGGAGTACTAGGTAATAGTTCACCCCTATTAGTGGCTATTGATTTTTTAATGCCAAAACAGGGTCTGGGGGTCCAAATTTGTCTACTACATTGGTGCACTTGCTACAACACTAGAAAAGTGTGCATTGGCACCACAGGAAACATTGCTAATGAAACCTGAGATTCTAACAGCATAGCTACACAGTCATATATGATCCCAGTTACAAACTGATCACTTAGTCGAAGAATCATTCAAAAAAAGGTTATAATGCATAATGGTAGCCTCCAGTCTTGAAATGAAATCATCAACTGTGAACCCCTGACATGATAGTCCATGGAATCGAGATGGAATACCGTAGAGCTTAAAATGGTGGCCACTGGTACCTGTGCTTGTGTTGCTGGAGGAATGGAACAAAGCTGTTTGTGCAAAGCAGTGCACAGCTGTCAACCTGAGGTCAACAGGATGCAAAGAGCTTTATTGGTCATGCAAGCTGCTTCTCTCCAACAAGTCTCAAATAGAGCGGTTTCTAGTACTTAATTTGTGCCAGTGCTTTCCAGTGCTCGGTACTGGCTCTTATTTCTAAACACTGGCACCTATTATAGGATAACACCACATGATGGCGCTGTGTGTCTAGTCTTCAGCTGAATTTATCAGCACGATGTTTAGTTAGAAATGATAAATCTACCACATAGGTAATGCAAGTACTAGCATTCAGCAGCAGTGGAAGGGCTGTTGGTGGCGCAAGCTGAAGTTTACTCTTATGAAATGCCTTGGACCCTGGAACTACACTGTTTACAAATCAAGCATAGTGCTGGTCTCACAAGCTGGCTGTAGGGAATGATGTTGATACGACTGTGCATGTGGAGACATTTAAGAGATACCCATGGCTCAGCTAGGTAAAGAGTAAGGGCAGACACTAGGTGCGACGACCATGGCAATTATGAAGAACACCGGCCCAAACATAGGGCCTGATTACAATGTCACCGGTCGGACCACCAACAGGCCATCATTGGTGGTTGACAGGTCTTTGGTCCAACTTCTATATCACAATACTGGCAGTTAGACCCACAGCTGTTGGATGCAACACATCTGCATCAGGCGGTTGGAGGAGCGTCACAGAATGGTGGCGGTGCTGAGGAAGGCACCGCTGTCTGGATTAGAATATCCTTTTCAACAGCCTTGTTCCCGCCATGAAAAGGTTGTCAGAAAGTGTACAAAGAGGCCCAAACAGTGCCCCCTGGCGTCGGAGCCCAGACTAAAAGGTGTAGTGCCCCCCTCTCCTGGCACTGTCATGTGTGCACTGTGTGCCATGCATGACATGGTGCATTGCACATGGTGCACAGACCTGTCGGAGGCGCTGCACAGCGATTTCAAGTACTGCAGCCCTTTTCTAGGGCCGCAGCATGCCCCCGCCATGGTACTGCCATCCTTCCGACTGCCAACCCAGCAGTTCCATCCAAATACAGCAGTTGGACCGCCTGCATGCGAGTCGGTGGTCTCCTGATTATGGAACCCGGCTGAGGGGGTCCATAGAACCGTAACTCTTTGCAAAAAGGAAAACAACAGAAAAGCTCTCGCATATAGTATGGAATCCAGCACCAGGACTGGACCATCTAGAAACACCATGCGTGTATGGAAGGAGTGAACGGAGTGGAGAAAAACACATAATTGGGATCAAACCCCTGAATAGCAGAACTCTGACCCAGCCATACTGACATTGTACTTGGGACCTCTGGACGACTATCCACAGTGCAGAGTTTAGGAATTAGGGATTTTTTAATCTTTACAGGTGATTTTTACTGCAGCAATTCTGGACTCCATTGGGCCCTGCCTTTATTCTGTTCCATTTAGATTGGAAGATATTTTAGTTTATTTTCTTCTAGATTTATATATCAACAAGCAAAGTCTAAGCCGGTATCTGTTTCTTCCCCACGGTGGCAGAACACTTGTGGCTTTCTCAAGGCATGTTGTGGGGTATGTCGCTTGTATTTGACAACTGGTCTGTCAGTCGCGTGCTGAGAGGGGAGGTGTGCTGCACAATGACGTGGAGTCTCATGCAGTCTGCCCCTGAAGTTGCGCTGTCCACATCTGGAAGAAGGTGAAACATTTTTCATCTGATTCTCCCCTGCTGTGTTACAAAATCAAATTTTGAATAAATGATAAATATGAATGCACTGCAATATTACTTTACATTAGCAACTTTAGTCATTAAAATGATTTATTTGATATATGTATATTCATATATATGTGTTGATATATATGTGAATCTATATGTATGAATACACACACACACATTCATTGAAAAAACACATTTTAAAAGGAAGTTATAACATTCTCATTAGATGAAAGATAACTATGACTTGTGAATTTCAGAGGGTGTGTTCATTTGAAATGGTATGTTTTAACTGACATTTCCACCTAACTAAAATGTTTTTAAACTTTGTTTTTCAGTTAATTTCTAACTTTTTTTTATTGCAAAGTAAGATATAATTACCAAACCTAAATGTTACGTCACTTTAACTCTTGCAGGCAGCCAACCCTATGCCGAGCACAGCCTTAGACCATGTTCTTATGTTTGGCTGCAAGGCTGACCTGTGCCCAGGTCTTGCTCACAACCTGGGATGTTGGACGCTGTACCTGGTGCCCAAAGCCCCACAAGTGTGCATGCCTGACTATGTGATGCTACTATATAAAGAGTGTCATTCTAAATAAGGCAGGCCCACTGACTTTGTCAAAGGGTCAGAACACCAAAATATTTTTAAAAATGGGCCTATTGGCTTTACTTGGATCCCTTTATAAGACCATTGCATTCATTATCAATTCTGATTGATCTAAACAACTGATCCTCTGTTTTACATGCGTTATTTGATAGAAAGTCTGAAATCTTAGGATACTCATTAATTTTGTATCTGGTTGCAATTCCCTGATCTAGAGCTAAAAAAATTGCACAACCAGTTTAGTTGCAACAATGAGTTTTGATAACCCAAAATATTTGAAAAATGGTGCTTCTCTAATTATAAACCAATTTAAAAACCTTATATCACACCTTTTCTGGTGATGTAGCCAATTGAAGCAGACACACTTTGCTAGACAAGGGTTTTGAAATGTTTCCATTATTATAAATGCTAAGGGGATATAAAATTAACAATTCGAAAAGAAAAGTACTTCAATATAATAATGGCCCAGAAAAATAGTTGCTAGATCCACAAAGCTGTCTAAATGAACACCCTAAACAATATCTGAGTATTGGATTTTCAAATAGCACTGATGCCCTATATGATCTAAATTATAATCCATTATTGATAAAGATTAGGAGTATGTTATCTAAATGGATATCATTTCCGGACAGCTTTCATAAAAATCACAATTTTCCCAATATTACATTTTTATTTCTCAGCTGCCCTATGCGTTCTATTATATATCATCTTTTTTTCGATAACTAAAGTCAAAGGTCTCCTGTTTTTATGGCAATATAAGCCTCCGATACAGGCACTCAAGATGTAATAGAGCGCTTCCGAGGATGGTGGTTTGGCAGTGCCGAATTTTGAATGGCCTTACTTTGCTTTTTTTTTGGCTGAATTTGCATCAAGATTCGAAAGAGCACATCAATTTGCCTTGCACTATGATAATAAATGGGTCGATATTATGGTGCAGAGCTATAATATTTGAGACAATGTGGTCTTTTGTGATGAAGAAGGAAAAGCAGGCACTGTGGAAAAATGAATTGCCTAGGATCTCACAATGTGGTTAGGGGGAAGCCGAGATTCAAGCAAAGTTTCCTGGTTTCATATTGAGCAATTCAGCCACTACATGGTTATATCTTTCTCTCTCTCATTTTAGATCAAAGCCTAAAGCTTTGTGTTCAATTCTTTGCTTTGCTAAACCAGGGCACTGTGTTAAAATCACCCAGTCTATGCATGGTTCACGAGCTTTGGTGGTGGTAGTGTTTAAGAGGGTGGGAAAACCAGAGCCCTCACTCTTGCTCAGCCCATTGAGTCCATCTGCTCTACATAGCTAAAAGTATTCATGGTCATCTATTCGATTAATTCACCCACCCACTCCTCACCCACCCCTCAGTGACTGAGTCATGCAACCATGTATTCAGGTCAACCGGGTCTGGTGGCTTAGTGGACTAATGGGTCTACTATAGTGGCCTGTGTTCGACCTTATGGTCACAGGTTGAAAACCTGGTGGGTCCACTCAGCCTTCCATCCTTCTGAGGTTGATAAAATAGGTACCGTTGGGTAACAATACACATCTGTTATTCAGGGCCAAGATATCCATCTGGATGAACGTGCACGTTACACAAATACACATGTTATGTTAACAAACTCCATCCTTCCAAGGCTCTGTAATGTGAAATGTGTTGCAAAATGTACCATATTTGCAATTTAAAAAAAATATATATCCTAGGCGGGAGTACCATGTAAATTCCCACCCTTCCTCCACCAGCCCCGCCACCACATTAATCAAACTCACTGGCATCACTCACCCGCTACATGCAGCATGGTGGTTGACCTGGCACAATTTGGCAGGGCTGCTTTTGGTTTCCAGTTCTGCCCTGGACAAAAACTGATCAGAAATAAATCTGAATACTAAAACGATTTGCAATTTTCACAGGTATGCTATCCAAAGGCGCATAAAGAAAGCATATTATGCCCTATCCTTATTATTCAGTTATAATATATTTTAGTTTATCAATCTCTGAAATATGAAAAACATGATTTGGCTTCCTAGCAGTCTGTCTTTTTCTCTGATGGCGACCGAGACACATGAAATAATTATCATTGAACTGTGAGTTATCTTTCTGATTCCAAATCTAGCCGTTTTCAACTGCAGTTTTTCAGCACCATGGACAGCAGCCTGAGAGTCCGACAACATTTGGATTTTAAATCAACAGTCCAGGTTCATTTTCTGTTCAGCGGGTTTCCTTTCTTGAGCGCATCCACTGGCTTTTATTGATTTTAATAAAGATTGAGCTTTAAGACATCATTTATTTTATATTCTCCAAAATGCTAAAATTAGGCCCAGTGATCACTCTACGAATCGGGCAATATTCTGTTTTTCATTGATAGAGAGACCTGACGGTGGATTGTGACAGCATTCTAAGAATCTGACATCATAGAGTGCGCCAATGCAGGAACCTGGCGTAAGACTGTGACGTCAGTCAATGAATCCGACTTCATATTGTGCACTATTTCAGGAACCTGACGTCATACTGAGAATTCTCTCATCAGGAATCTTCCAGAATACTGTGACACTAGGAATCTGACATCACAATGTGGCACTATTGCAGGACCCTGACATCAGACCGTAACATCGCTCCGGGAATCTGACCTGCTACACTGACATAACTCCAAGAAGCTGACATCATACCGCGACACCATACACTGGAGTGTGTTAATGCAATGGCTCATGCCTAGTAAACACAGCTGGGTATTATGATGTGATGTGGAACTGAGTGACATGGGGATTCCAGGGAGGTCTGTTGGTGGTTAGAAGACGGTACATGGTGGCGGCACGAGGTGTCTGGGGCTGTTAATAAAGAACTTACCTATACATCCCATCCTCGTCGCCAAATGCTGTAGTAATCACGCCGGAGGGTGATTAATACATAGTGGAAGTCTGACATCACTACAAGAGAACCATTTTATATGTTGGAGAACAGCAATAAGCTAACTCTAGACTTTGACGTCAGTACCACGACACTAGAACGTTACGTCCCTCTAAGAAGCAGACGCCAGCCCCTCAGTGAAGTCGAAGAGCCCAATGTCGGTCTATACTAAAGAGCAAAACACACTTAGCATTAAAAAAAAAATATATATAACATTGCTTTATAGAAATAAAAATCAACAAGTGTCAATAATTGCCGGCTGTGAGGTGGATTTGAACAATGAGTACCGTTTTGTTTGACCGTGTCAGATCTCCCTCTGTACTTCAGCCACCGCTCGCCCCCTGTGTCTGCTCGCACAATCTGCGCCATTTCGGTGTGAGGCAGAAAGCTGCAATGCATAGAAATTACAGCAATTGGCAGAAATAAATTATAGGTGTTGAAACGTTTCTCTGGTGACAAGGGCCGTCGATGCCTGCTTGTGAGCTAAGGGGCAGAAGAGGTGGGCTTAAGGAACATGGTGAGACCTGTTGTCAGTAAAGTAGAGCTGGCTCCTAGCAACTTAATCATCGGACTCGTATTGAAAAGCTGGTGGGGCTGGGGGACAGTCAATCACATCAGGCGTGCCAGCCAATGAAAGCAAGATAAATCTAAGGCAAGATTGGGTAATTGATGTATGCAGAAAGGCAGACGGGCTTCGGTAAAATCAGCCCCTGCAGCGGCGGCTTTTCAGCAGTGCAAAAAAGTAAAATAAAATTATAATAACACAATGTTATTATCATATTATTTTTCCATGCTGAGCCAGTTTTGGCGGGCAGAGCGGGCTGGCCTGCTCACAGAGCAGGGGCAAGAGTGGTTGGGACACTTTCTAAGTGCGCATGACAGTTTGGTCGGCCAAACAGTAATGCGCACTTAGCATGTTCTCCACCCGACTGTATTGCACAGCCTGGGTGGAGAGCATGCACAGGCGCCAGTCCCTGTCAGAGCGCCGAACCACGGTGCTCAGACTAATCATGACGCTGCTGTGATTGTTTTAGCCTGTGTGCTTCCTGCTTCCGTTCAGGGATTTTTTCGGGAAGAGAAGCGGATAAAAGTTGACGGAGGAGAGACGTGGCTGTGAAGAGGTAAATGTATTTCTTTTTCTTTACTCGATCACCCCCTCTCCCACCACCCCCCGATCAGTGCCAGCTGCTAAGAATATTTCGTAAAAACCTCTGTTTATTTCAGGAATGCCAAGACTTTGAGTGGCTCGTTGAGCAGTTTCTTTGGCTTTCATGTTTTAGGCAGATTAATGGCCTGATTAGGATCATGACGGACAGGGTTACTCCATCACAAACGTGACGGATATCCTGTCCGCAAAATTACAATTCGATTATCTTGTGGAATTTGTAATATGGTGGACGGAATATCCGTCATGTTTCTGATGGAGTATACGATCCGCCAAAATCATAATCAAGCCCTAAATTAATCAACTTGATTTGATATTTCCTTGCAACATTTGTCTGTGTTGCTTTTTCCATGAAAATAAGCCTTGCCTCTGACCTACCGCCAAAAAGGCAAAAAGAATACTTTGCTGGAGCCATTACCCTTCTTTGTGTAAACGCACTGAGCCAGTTTTGACAGGCGATGGGCCTCGTTTTTTTTTCTTGCACGTGACTGCTTCAGCCCTCCTATCCACTGCACGCTGGTAAATGGAAGCTAAAAGCAGCAGAAAAAAAATTGTTCATACCTGCTCGACATTTACCCTCAGGCAAATTTGTAAGCATGTATACATATGCAGCAGCTTCATGGTCCAAGTTCTCAGAGAGAGAGAGAGAGAACGAGAGAGAAAGAGTGAGAGAGTATGTGTGTGTTTGTGTGTGTATATGCGCACTCACGCGTCTTTATCGTCTTAGCCATTTTATCTTGTTTTTTTTTATTCAAATAAGGCAAATGCAGGTTAACTGAAAATCTTATATTTAAAAATGTATCTTTTTTTTACGGAAAAAAACAAAAACAAACTGAATCTACTGTAATCGGAAAAGTGCTCACAAAGGCTATAAATTTTGTTTTTTGTTGTGCATGCACAAATACATGCATATATGTACAGATGGAGGGAGACAGCGCAACGCCCCACAGGTGTGTGCCTAGGGTAGGTGAATCTGCCAGACCAACACACAGATGCAAACCTATTTACACAAATCAGCATATATACATTCCATATGCAGTGACCGACAGACATACATGAATACAAAGGCAGTATGCGCAGTCAAACCGATGTACACAGACAGCTCACTTTTACAGTCACAGACAGCTCTCACACAGACATATTTGCAAACAAATGTTCTGTACCTTGAAAGGAAAATAAACAAAGAATATGGGACCACCTGCTTACCAGGTCCCAGACTGATAGGACATATATAGGTGAGGTACTATCCTGATGTTTGTCGAGTGATGAAGGTGAAGTCCTCCAATCAGAGTGATGAAAGGAAAGATCGAGTGAGATGTGATTGGAAGAGCCATGACCCACCACTGACGGGAAAGTGGAATTGGCCCTTCCCTATGGCCAGGAATCTCGGATGAAGGAGGACATGAGGATGGAGATGTGGGGAGACAGACATGCAGACAGGGCTGGATTGGGAGTCCAGGCAGCCCCAAAAATAAATATTGTGCCCCTTCATTAAGCATCATTTGGTTAGTCTCATTGGACTCATTTTTGGAGAAATGTTTCATAACTTAAGCATTTTAAAGCCTACAGAGCGCGTAAGATTGGTGAAAACTAGAAGCCCAGCATTTTGGCCATGTGGGCGCCGTGAAATAAAATGGCCCTAGGGCCACCACACTTCAGCTGGCTAGGGTTGCCACCTGGCTGTTTTTTTACCAGCAAGACTAATATTTTAATGTCCTGGCCAGTACGAAAATGAAGAATATCACCTTAACTCTGTGTTTTTTCTTCAGAGCAGTATTTATTTTAAACAGTCAACACAAGGTGAAAGCACTTTCAAATGTGTTCCAAAGTTGCTTTATTCATCCGTGCCTAATAGTTAAATTAAGCAAAGACAGAAAAGCCATGTCAAAAAAAGGATATGGACATTTTTATATAAAGAGTGCCCTTTAATTATCATGCTCTGGCCTTTACATCATGAATAAATTGCCTATTTTATTGCTTTTTACTTTTAAATATGGCGAACTTGGAGCAAGTGCACTGGTTGACATTTACATGAGCATCAGTTACACCACACAAGATCAAATTCATTTTTTCCTTAGGCAGCGGGAGATTAAGTGATTTGCCCAGAATCACAGGATGTTGGTCAGACCCTAGGACTCGAAGTTGGTATTCCAGTTGCAAACTTGCCCTCTTTGGCTGTAGCACCACACCCTCTTTAGTTTAATAAAGGCTTAATAAAGATTTCTTCACAGCCAGGCCTATGCAAGAACACACACATCCTCCAGGAAGGCCTGAAATACATTGGGGCCGAGGTGACAACACCTGCACCCCAGTGAGGCCGCTTCTCTTACTTCACCCCTCCCCAGTCCACCTTCCCTCAGGGCTATGGCTTGGCAGGGGAGGGGTTAAAAAAGTAGGGGTGGGCGGAATTTGCATAGTCGCGCTACGCAAAGCTCCGCGAAATGTTAAAAAATCTCCGCGAGCACGCAAAAGTTCAGCGAACACGCAGAATTACTCCTTCCGCCCGTTCGCGATGCTTTTTTCCTGTTCACGAAGGCTGTTTGCGTGCTCGGGGAGAAATATCTCGCGAACACAAATTTTGAAAGCGCGAACAAGCAAAAAATTCCGCGAAGTCGCGGAATTTTTGGCAATTCTGTGTTCTCCGGGTACCACGAAATTACCCAAATTCCGCAAGCGGAACGGAATTTACCACCCAGGCCTAGAAAAAAGCACACAGCTACTGCTGCTCCAGGGGGGCTTAGGTGTAGACTGCCCATGGCTGGTTCGTCTTGAATTCATCGCCGGCCTCTTAAATCAAAATAGCAGACACCCCCCACCCCCTGTCCCTTTATATCTCTTACAGGCTCCTGATTTCTCCCTTTGTACGGTTGTTAGGTCTCTTTCGGTAAACAACGTTTACCACGAAACTTTTTCCCCGCAGGGAATCACAACACGGTTGTTACAACAACCGCGTTGTGATTCTGCATACCATTACTCCGCAAGTCGGAAAAACGACTTGCGTAAGGGGGGGGAGGTGTTGGATTTTAAATCCAACACCTTCCCTAGTGTCTGCACAGACTGGAGTTGGAATGGTAAATTATACTATTGCAACATTCCTCCGCAAGTCGTTGTTCCGACTTGCGGAGTAATGGTGTGCGGAATCACAACGCAGTCGTTGTAACGACCGCATTGTGATTCCCTGCGGGGAAAAAGACGGCGGGATGACAACATAGATTCGTCTCTTTCGCTTACTCAATCTTTCTGCTTTGTTTGTTTTGACACTCAGCAACACTCAGAATCTCACTCATGTCACTCACTCTCATCTCACTCACAATCAATATATAGGCAAACAGTAACTACGTTCATTTTGTCCATCAGAATGACCTGGTAATCTCTGTAATCCGAGTGATAACTCTGCCGTGAGGACTCTAAATCCTACCTGACAAGAGGGTAGCTCTGCTGTCTGGTAATTGTACCACCTGCTCATCCTCGGCCATATGTCTGCTGTGAGAGCCATGGGCCCACCACAAGGCTGGTAGTTCTTGTGAGATAACTCTGCTGTCTGAGGTATGGGTCTGCAAGACTCGTGTTCTTGAGAGCCAGCTCTGCTGTCTGAGGCATGGGCCCACAAAGCTGTGCTCTTGAGGCATAGGTCTGCTGTCTGAGGCATGGGTCTGCACACTGGCTGCTTGCCCATAGAGGACGCCACGGTGTCGACCCACTTACTGTCTTCCACTAACTGCTTGGCATGTTACAGCTTTTGCAGGAAAACAAATGGTCTCATGAACCGTTTGTTTTCATGCAAAAGCTGCAATATACCCTTAGCAGCTGTGGAGGGCTCCACTGCTGTGCTGCGCATGTGTCAGGTCGGGGCTCTTGCAATCTGGCCTCACACAGACACCGTACTGATCTGACATACTGCACTAGCGTCAGGCAGTGCTGCATGCCAGACAATGGACCTTCAGGAATTGTAACTCAAATGCCCTCTTACCCAATCACAAGTCGGAATAGAGAAAGAAAAAAGGTCTATCTTTGAACCGTGAACCCTATTCTGGCTTCTGATTGGATATAAGCCAGTGCACATGGTACCAGTGCTCTGCTAGCCTAGCTGGAGTAAGGAGATGGAGGTGTCAGGAATCAAACAACGAGCACACTCATGTCGAAGAGGAGCAGGTAACGTTTGTGTTTGTATGAATGTGTCTTTTGTGTGTATCAGGGAGCGTATATGTATACCAGTGTGACTGTCTTTGTATGCTTGAGCGCATGTTTAAATATTTAAGTATGGGTGTGATCAATTTGAAAGCCTATGAGGTGGGAGGTATTGGGCATGGGGTTGGGAAGCACAGCGTATGACTTTGAGCCGCACCTTTTTACAAGTTTAGAAGCTGCCACTGGGCCTGCGTGTCTTGTGTTCTTGAGAGAGATACCTGTGCTGTCTAAGGCATGGTTATATCAGACTTGTTATCTTGAGAAACAGGTCTGCTGTCTGGGGCATGGGTGCACAAAGTTCTGCTCTTGAGACATAAGTCTGCTGTCTTAGGCATGGGTCCCCAAGAATTGCGTTCTTGAGAGATAGGTCTGCTGTCTGAAGCATGGGTCCGCAAGAATTGCGTTCTTGAGAGATAGGTCTGCTGTCTGAGGCATGGCCCCCAAGAATTGCGTTCTTGAGAGATAGGTTTGCTGTCTGAGGCATAGGTCCCCAAGAATTGCGTTCTTGAGAGATAGATCTGCTGTCTGGGCATGGGTCCACAAAGTTCTGCTCTTGAGACATAAGTCTGCTGTCTGAGGCATGGGCCCCCAAGAATTGCGTTCTTGAGAGATAGGTCTGCTGTCTGAGGCATGGGTCCACAAGACTTGCGTTCTTGAGAGATAGGTCTGCTGTCTGAGGCATGGCCCCCAAGAATTGCGTTCTTGAGAGATAGGTCTGCTGTCTGAGGCATAGGTCCCCAAGAATTGCGTTCTTGAGAGATAGATCTGCTGTCTGGGCATGGGTCCACAAAGCTCTGCTCTTGAGACATAAGTCTGCTGTCTGAGGCATGGGCCCCCAAGAATTGCGTTCTTGAGAGATAGGTCTGCTGTCTGAGGCATGGGTCCACAAGACTTGCGTTCTTGAGAGATAGGTCTGCTGTCTGAGGCATGGGTCCCCAAGACTTGTATTATTGAGAGATAGGTCTGCTGTCTGAGGCATGGGTCCCAAGACTTGTGGTATTGAGAGATAGGTCTGCTGTCTGAAGCATGGGTCCACAAGACTTGTGTTCTTGGATGAAAGGTCTGCTGTCTGAGGCATGGATCCCCAATAATTGTGTTCTTGAGAACTAGCCCTGCTGTCTTAGACTTGAACTTGCGTCATCTGTGTAAGTAGGGTAGCTCCTCTGTTTTGAAGTGACTGGGGGTGAAGGGGGCCAACTCTGCCTGTCTCAGCTGTATAACATTGTTCAGGGACAGGTTTATCCGTAGGCAATGTCGCTCTGTACTCCGGGGTATCATAGCAACACAAGCGACCTACCCACCATCCGACACTCCAAAATGGCGTGACAAGGCAGTCTGTCAATGACGCCTTAATGCCCTGCTTGCAAATTTGATCAGTGTGACAGTGGTGCCAACATGGGAGCTTTTCTCTTGCTGAGCAAGGAACTGCTCCTGTGTTTGGTATAAGGTGGCACACAATTCAAGCATGGGGCAGGACAAATGTGTGCCAGCTTCACATGTTTCTACATACATGAGGATGAAATGCTGCCCCTATCCTGATGCTTCGGAACTTTGAAAATGAATGAAATTACATTTTAAAAATAAAATACTGCGTTAAAAAGGGGGGCAGGGTGCTTCCCATCAAGCAGGTACCTTTTAAAAGCCCGGCAGAGTAGGAGCGGGGTCAGTAACATACTAAATACATGGATAACATCTGGACAAATTCTCTGTGGACCGGTCTGAGGGCTCGTGCCTTTGGGAAAGACTGATTTTAGAGTCACTGTGAAGAAAAGTCCTCATCGCATTACATCACATTCAAGACTACTGTAGAAAGCGGCAGCCAGGCGCGCGGTAGCCCAGCGCACCCGCGCACCGCTCGGCTGCTCATTTCCTCTACACTCTGCCCCTGTGGACTCCATTTGCACCGAGGCGGCTCCGAGGAGCACCGATGGCCTGAGCATATTTTGCCAATTAAGGCACAGTCACTGCGTCTATTGTCTTAATTCCTGGCGTGAGTGCCGGCGCGTGGCTCGACGCAGGCTGCTAATGCATTCAGCGCCCGCCGCTTTCCGGCAGCACCAAACTGCGAGAAATTTGCATACGTAACCCTGGGAGCTGGCACGCGCTGAGCGGCGCTTCCTCCCGCCTACCTCTGCGGCACTTGGTACCAATGATTGACTTAATCAAAGGCCTTTAAAGACGACCACGTGCCAGCACAATGTGTACGCCACAACCTTTAAGGTGCTCTCCAAATGTATTTGATACCCTCAGCCCAACCCTTACCTTGAAAGGGTGCATTAAAGGGTCAGACTGCAATATGTCGTCAGTTGTGTGGGTCTCTCTAAACAAGAGCCAGATAGCAAGAAATGAGAACAATTGCACCGCCATACATTGCTTATATTGTATGCCATGTTTGCCATGTTATGGGTGTAAGAGGACAAGCCCCTTGCATTAGATCTCCTGATACGTGCTGGCAGGGGTGGTGTAGTCCCTGTCGGACTTTGATGCTCCCGGCAGGACCCGACTCTCTTAAATAAACCAGGTAAGGAATGTACAGAAGACCAGCAATAAGCATTTCTGGTACAGTATGACAGGCAAAAGATAGTTTTAATATCTACTCAATTAATTTGAGTACAGGAATGCGTAAACTGAGCCCACAATGGGGAAAGCAATAAGTATACAAGTCAATAAAGAATGCAGCAAAAGAACCCAGTAAACATCGAGTGTAAATCCAGCCTAGATCCACCCTCTCATACTGGGAAAGGGTCTTCGTCCCGCATGAATAAATCACATTCTTTTATAGGGCTTGAGAGAAAAGCTTCCTACATTTACATTAGTATATGGTTCTCATGCTCTTAACCCATGGAAAACAAGCAAAGAGCAACAGTAGCAATGAAATACTGATAAAAAGACGTAATCTTCAGAAGGTAAGAGTAGTACTTTATTTCCAAACTCCTCTCTCCACCAGTATTAGTAAAACTCCACACTCAACATTCTAAGGTCGCCTCCAGGGAACCAAGAGCGAACCAAGATAAAAACAGGGGCGAGCAAGAAGGAGCATACCAAATGTTAATATACAAAGTAAATGAGTACATTTAAATTGGAAAGGAAAACATGTTGTAACAAATACATTTGAAGATGTTCTCATTAATTTAAAAAAAGGATCTCTAATATTCCCAGCTTCTGTTCTCAACACATGTTATTCAGTCTAGGACAGTCATCATGTCCTTGGGAAAGTTCCCTTCTCAGTTAGCCACGAGAATTTATTTTCCCAGCTGGTGGAGTCTACAAGTCTTAGTTATGACACAGAATGAGCAGCAGTCCAAGTCACATGACAGAAAGCAACTTCATAAAAAGATGGCCAACAAGAGCTAATTTGCCCTTAGTTTAAAAAAAAAAACCATGAATTCTTAAACTCAAAATGTTGTAATTGTGAGGCAGGCTGCAGGACACAATAGCGAGGAAACGCAGAGCAGAAGTTCTTAAGATAAAAACCTTGGAAAGCCAACTTCTTGACCTTGAGAGCAACGTCACCCCTGAAAACGAGGCGATCCTACTTAGACAGCTGGAGGTTACTCGCAGGCAGCTCCGTGCACTGACTAAGAGGGAAGTTCAGTCGCAGATACAGGCAAAACAACACAGACTACGAGTCAGGTGACAGAGCAGGGAAACTCCTAGCATGGCCGAGCCGGAAGGAGAGGGAGGCAAAGTGGGTCAGTCAGATTGTGGACGCAGGCACACATTATACTACTGCAGTAGGCATAGCTGGGGCATTTGAGCGATACTACACCAACTTATACCAGGCAAAGACAACTGCAGATGAGAGTGATATAAGTAGTTACCTTAGAGCTATTGAAATGCCAACCCTGAGCCAAGAAGACATAGAGGCCCTAGAAGCAGACCGTACTCTGGAGGAGGTACAGGCAGCCATAGCCAAGCAAAACGTGGGAAAACCCAGGGTCCTAATGGACTTCGAGGCGAGTTCTTCAAACGGAATAGTAGTCTACTGGCCCCACACATCCTCTGAATATTTGCAGAAGCCAAGAAAGAGGGAACATTATCCCCAGACCTCTGCCAGGCCACAGTAGTGGTAATACCAAAACCTGGCAAAGCCCCAGATGACTGCGGCTCTTACCGTCCAATCTCGCTTTTAAATATTGAAACCAAAATCTTGGCCTCCATACTTGCCACGTGACTGCTAACTGTCATCACGTCACTGATTCATAAGGACCAGTCAGGCTTCATGCCCAAGTGTCCCACAAGCTTTAACCTGTGCCAACTTGCAAACTGGATGGACACGGCTAAAAGGGGAGATAGGCCTTGGACGCTACTGTCACTTGACGCCGAAAAGGCATTTGACACGGTTCACTGGCCTTTCATGCGACTTGTGCTAAAAAAAACTGGATTTGGGGAGAACTTTTGGTCGTGAATAGATTTATTGTATACAAACCTGACCGCCAGAATTAAGGTCAATGGAGTCAAATCAGCGACTTTTCCCATCCAGCGAGGGACTCGACAGGGTTGCCCCCTGTCCCCTTGCTCTTTGCACTGGTCCTTGAGCCATTGGCATGACTAATCAGAGCGCATCCAGTGCTAAAGGGGTTCCAAGACATCGAGAGGCAGGTGAGGGAGGAATGTCTCTCCCTCTATGAAGATCATATCCTACTGTATATTGCGAGCCCGGACACAACACTCCTGGTGGTCTTCGAACTAATCATGGAGTACGGTAAACGAGCTGGATATAACATCAATTGAGGGAAATCCAATATCTACCCTATCGGCGGCCAGGCGGACATACAATGTGTACCGCTGTGTCTTACGATTGCAGCCGAGGGCTTTAAATATCTAGGACTGTTTATCTCCCTTAATGCAGTGGACGGTCTCAGCCACAATATCCAACGTGTCCTGCGAGAATTCCGGGAGGACGTGGCCAGATGGCGGCGCCTCCCATTGACGTTGCTTGGAAGGGTGGCCATGTACAAAAGGATTACCCTCCCAAAGGTCCTATATATTCTTCAAAATACGTTCCACAAGATTCCAGAGAAATTTTTCAGGCTATAAATGACCAAGTCCGCATATTGCTGTGGGATGGAGGCCACCCTCGAGTTGCACTCAAGACACTGCAACGCAGTCAATATAATGGGGGAATAGCGTTACGAGATATACAGGCATACTATAGGGCTGCTCACCTTACATACTTAACGAATGGGGACACGCACCCGGAGACAACCCCACGTATGCACTGGAGAGACTCCAATTTCAAAAACATTCTCACTTACATTACATATATGGAGGGGGGTACAGGGCCTACTGCCAGCAACAAGGAGAGAGATAGAAGCATTGAAAGAAGCAGAACATCAAATGAAATGGGACAAACAGTTGACGAGGAGCACCCCTTTTGTGGGAGGGCAGGTGCCTACAGGGGATTGCAAAACTGCGGGGGTTCAGAGGATGGGACACCATCAGGATAACTAGCCTGGGGGACATTGATAGACAAGGAGATTTGATGACCTTCTCACAACTGCAAAGGAAGTATAACTTGTCAAACGGGCAATATTACAAATATATTCAGCTCTGGCATGCTTCGGTGGCACAGAAACCCGACATTGCTGATCTCCCTGAATATGCCCCATTGGAAGGCAGGTTGCTCCAAGAGGAGATCTCTGAGAAGGCAGTTTCGTGGACATATAAGACCTTAATCAATAATATACCGGATAACCTACTGGCACTGAGACGTATATGGGAGGCTACAACGGGTGAAGTAGAGGACTCTGTATCAACACACACCTTTACTCAGGAGACATAAAAGAGGCCAATGCATCCAACTCTGCTTTTTCACAAGGCACTGCCTTCACATCAGCAGAACGAGACCACTTTAAATGTCCTAACAGAATCCTAATAAAGGAAACAAACGTTCATATATCTGGTCTTCACTTTTAAATAACTCATTAAGAAATGAGTATGAGGAAGCTACATGGGGTATACAGTTTCTTTTCTAATATTAATTGTCAACATTTACGAAATAGATTGTTCTTAAGTACAAGTGTATTGTTTTCAGTTAAATATTCAATTAAAAATTAAATGAAAGACACAGTAGAAGTTAGTTCAAGACTGGTGGAGCCAATTTGAGGTCAGAATAATTTACTCTGTGTTTTAAAATGCATCCACAATACTTTTGGTTTCCTATGTAAATTTGTTAATTATGCATTTTTAAAGGTTTTTTCAGGTGTGAACGAGGGGCTAAATGCCTCTGATGGGCCACCATCCAGTATTCAGCACCGGGATACCCTTCCTGGAGATAGTGCACTCTACAAATTTGCATAACATACCATTATAGCATGTCCTAGAGCCTGGACGTCTTCTGGGTCTGGATAGAGATGGTCAGGAAGTCCTATGGCTCTGCTGGTTTTCCTAAGGGTTCATCAGATGAGGGCGTTTGTCGGGCCCCTCAACCTCTTTTTTCAAAGTTGCAGCCTACAAGCTTAAGATCCCAGAGTGATCCTTTTTGGTCAACATCTGGCATCTGCTGGGGCACTGACTTCTGGGTCAGTATAGGCATCACCAGAGAGTCCTATCATTCTACTGGGTTTTCCCATGTGGAGCTCAGGCTCATTAAGTCCCGCCTTTTGTTTGTGCAAGGTCTTTTGTAGCTTATACCAAAAACGTACAATTCACTTTAGGCCTGTTCATTGCTTACCACTATTTGGGATTTTGTCACTTTCACTTGCTTGCTTCTTATTCAATTGCTTTATTTCCCTCTCCCAGTGTATGTTTCTTCCCTAGAGCATAGATTATTTGCCATACTTTTGATTGGATGTCTTGCATCCTTCCACTTCTCACATTTAGGTAAATATTTTTTCTTTTCTTTTCCTTTAAGTACTCCATTAAAGGACGTGCTTTATTACTCTTTCTCAAGTGCTGCTTTCCCTTTCAAACACCCACCTATGCAAGCTCTGTGTTTCTCTTTCTGACTCGCTTGCTTTCCCTTGTGTGCTGCTTCTCCTATTCAATGACCCCCTACCCGATGAGCTCAGTGTTGCTCACTCCTTTGCTCACCATGTCCACTCCTTCTCCTACTGCGGCATTTAATTTTTTTACTTATTTATTTCACCCCATCTGGCTTGCGGATTGTCCATTGCTCCCCCTACCCACCTCCCATTGATTTCCCCTCACTTGCTTTCCCCATCTGCTCCTCTGTTGCTCTCGCAGCCCTCATGGTCCTTAAAATAAAATAATTTACTTTAGCATTTTTGGGCAAGGCCTTTGATCAGCCATTTGCTTCCCTCTCATATTGGTTTTACAAGTAAAATGTAATTTGTTAAATTTGCTGCTCCAAGTGGTGCCCGCGTCTTTTTTTGGGCGAGTTTTATATAGCGCGAACTCAACCCGAAGGTATCAGAGCGCTTTACAGATGGACACATAATTTCTTTTTATTTGTTAGGCACGGGGGTATTAAGTGATTTTCCCAGAATCACAGGATGTTGAGCATCCCTGCCAAGACTTGAACCCGGTTCCCCAGCTTCGAGGTCAATCGCTCTAACCGTTAGGCCAAATCCTCTCCCCGAGGATCAGTCTTGGATCAGCAAATAAAAAAAAAAATCCATCCTTCCTTGTGAGTGTGTGAGTGCTAGCAATGTTCAACACTCCGTCCATCATTCCCTTTGGTCTTGCTTTGTTTGCCCTAAGTTGGCAGGGTAGGCCCAGACGTGGGTCCCTTGCTCACTTTGCCACTGGATTCAAGCTAGCCTGGCTGATGACGGCTGATTAGTCAGAAACCGGTCCCAGGATGCTTGTTTCCGGTCCAGGGAAGACATGGCTTGGCAGTTCGGGCTGGACTGTTCCCATGAGGCACAGGGTCAGACTGATTTGCATATGGCCATGTCTGAACTGGGGTGGCGGAGTGAGCTAAAGAATGATGATGGATTAAACCCAGATCAGTTGACTGGGGGTGAGTGCTTGCAATGTTCAACACTCCATCCATCATCCCCTTTGGTTTTGCATCCTACCTTAGGCATGCACGTGCATATTCTTAGTGATGCATGCAATTGTGTTTGTCATCACACATGCACGCGCCTATGAGTGATTTCCCCTGCAGCAGCAGCATGAAACATATGCACTCTCGTCAGGTGCGTCATTGTACATTTGTTCTTTTGTTTTTCTACGTTATTTTTTGACCATGCTGCACAGAAGCTGCAAAAACCATCTGAAAAGTTAATAGGTCAAAAAGGTGAGACCTATTGGCTTTGCCAACACTTGAGTGTGAGGTGGAAGGGCCTCCATATTCTGTAGGAAATGCCATTCCTACTTTTTTCTGACCTCTTAGCTCTCTTCCTGCAGTAGATGCATTAAACAACTGAACTATCTCAATGGCGTATACACCCAGCTCGTTGTCCAAAAAATAGAACTTTAGTCTTTGCAAAATCATCCACACTAACAAACTTTCCAGTGTGTGTTTTCTTTTCACTTACTGAACCTCCTTCTTGAATACAAAAGGTTGTTTAATCAAAAAAGGAAGGAATAGAGAACCAGATGATTCACATGTGTTGATTTAGTTTACCAATAGCATCATAATAATCAAAGAGAGAGCCAACCCACTTTTATGTCACATTGAGAACTCCCACAACCTACCTAAATGGGGATATTATTACTCTCACCCATTGATTTGTACAGTGGCAATCTTCATCACAGGTTTCTACCTGATACAAAATATATTGGGCGTGCTTATGGCCTCGACCCTTGAAGCAGCACTAGGTATATTGGGAGGGAGCTTGAGAAAATAAAATTGTCTACACGGACCCTAGATTTGTGTTTTTATATTGGTACGTGTGGCAAGATTAAAAACTAGAAGTGGCGCCTTCAAGCTTTTATTACTTGAGCATCAATTGTGGCCTACATGTTTCAGCCACCTTTTCCTCTTAGAGTCATGTGGCCTTCCACAGGACCTAAACAGGTCCCTGCATTCCCCAGAGTCCTTATGCAATTTTGCCATTCAAAAGCAAACTTTGCTCAGTAGCAAACACTCCAAAGCATTTATACAACCTGATCCTGGAGGACTTCTCTGTATTCTGTAGGTAGAAAGGAAGGGAGAATGAATTCTCTTTAGTGATAATATCATTCTTACTCTTATCTTATCTTCACATGATTAATTTTCATGTTTTTCTGCAATTGTGCTACTTGGCACCTTCACAATTTTGAGCTACCATTCCAGTGTTAGGTAGTCATGCGTATTTGTGGTGTACTCCCAAAGGGCACCCCACATTGTCCTTGAATCAATCACACTTTCCATGAACTTCTTAGGTGCTCTTAAAACTAGGTGTACCTTTGTCCTGATTAAATTAAATATCTGCGCTCACTAGAGTTAGGCAGACCTGTGTTTAGTACATATAACCACCCAGAGACAGGTTATAACTAGGCTTGGATTCCTACATGATCAGTATTGTTTGTCTGCCCCTAAGGGTTCCCAGTGTGGGGGGGTGGGGAGAGACGCGCCTAATAGTAACATACTATAAAATAATCAGAGAGGGAAACACCAGCAAGGTTAATAAGCACTCCACAGGCCAGAAAGAGAAAAATGCTGGAGCAGTAAGCAGGGCATATCATATTGTTACAAACTTCATCAAAGGACCGCGCCCTCAGAACCACCAAGTTCTCATCTCCAGCCCCGGAAAGGTAAGTGTGTTACAGGAAAACCATGTTTCATCAGAAGTCAGGTGCTTCTACATCACATGACCACGTCCACGTGGTGACTTCGTATGTCACAGAAAAGAAGCACCATTTTGTAGTCACATTTTCTTTTTGTAATCCATTCAGGCCTATTTCAAAGCAGATAGCTGCATTCAATATTTCTTAGAAAAAGCTTGGATTTCAGCATAATATATTGTCTGTTTTGAAGATGAGAGTGAGTGCCAATACCAGCACAAAATATCACACATTTCTATCTGAATCTAATTTAAAAAGTAGTGTGAATCATAAAAATCTTTTAGTTGTTAATTATAGAAGTGGCCGCAACGGATTTGGTCATTCAATCTTGACTTGTCTGTTGCTAGCCAGGAAATCCAGTGCTGTTCTTTCTCATACAGAGTACATACCACATTCCTGGTCAAATTGTCTGTCTTCTCCAGAATAACCCAACATAAGTCATTCACACTATGTCCCATTGTAATGTAATTATATGTCATTCAAGTTGTGATCTTCCTGCATCTTAAGTTACTACGATGCTCACATATACATTTTTAATTTCCTGCAGATTATCCCGATGTATCTCGGCCCACAGGGACAGCCTATGTCTATCATATATATAACCTGTGACAAATTGCAATTTGTGTGCTCGTGTAAGGTCCAGGGTTTTTCTAGGCCCAGCTCCAAGTTTTTTTTTCTCTGTGAGAGGACACATACTGCAATTTCCACACAGGAAATGGCCTACCACCCTCAGGAGGACCCACAAATCGGTCACAGTTGTCAGTGTTGGTCAGTTTTTCTAGGTCTTGTGTGGACCAAAATGTCTTTTATACTCCTGCCTCTTTTGTGGGAGAACATGTGTTTTTATATGAGAAGGTGTACTGTATTTAGTATTCTCCAATTCTTAATTATTTTCTTAATGTGATTAGAAGCTACTAATCTGTCGTCTGTTTTAGTTCTTATTGTGTTCTCCAAGAGAGCTTCCCTGCTATTTTAATTTTCTTTATTGTTTTTGACTACTATGGATGATGCTAATAGGTGGCGAGGTCATAGGTTCTGGGGGATGTTTAGGGTGTGACAGCCCCCAAATAAATGCATTCTTGGCTTGTAGTTAGGCCCAGAGTTGGGTCTGCTATGTCTGTGCCGATTCTTTATTGTTGGCTAAGAATAAAAGACAATGCAGTGGCCTTTGCTGTAGAATAGGAAATAGAAAGGCAAAGAGATATACATCTGGTGGCTGAATTTCAAAATTTGAAACCAGATAGACTGGAATCACTACCAGTTTCCCCAGTACGGTCATTTGGGAGTAGTCAGGGGTCTCACCTGCGACCTCTATCTTGCTCCCTGTTACTCCTGGCAATTCGTTTGCGATCCCTGGCCTCAGAGGAGAAAAATATTTTGCTCCCTGTTGGCCAGGGGTCGCAAACAACGTTAGAGGTCACAGCTGTGAACCCTGACTACTCCCAAATGACATCCATGAGTTTCCCTGCTTGTCCAAATTGTGTGATCCTAGGAAAATATTTTATTTCAGTCTTCTTTAACTTTATTATCACATGTGTGAGCACTTGTAAATATATGAGTTCAAGATGTGCGCCTTACAAGCACCTTTTATGGTTGATTTAGTAGACTAGGATGTTGCTCTATAAACAATAAGAATCTAGGCTATGTTTAGGGTTTACATGACTATAGGTTTTACATGAATGGCCTGGGGGCTATTAATTAAAATGGATTTTGTAGTACCACAATAGCAGTACAAACAAACTGCAAAATGATATACACAATCTTCACTTCTAAAGTACTACTGGGGCAGATTTACAAGAAACTGACACATCTGTAGAGATGCGTCAGTTTCCCTGCGCCAGCCTGCGATACTCTTGCACCACCATGGGTGCACCGTATTTACAATACGGCGCACCATGCTACAAGGATTGACAGAAGCGTCAGAAATTCTAACGCATCTGTTGGCCCAAAAGTCATGCATTGCTGGAGTCGTGTCGCATGCAGGCCGCAACTCCAGCAATGCATTGACTCATTGTACTGTGTCCCTCCTTACGCCTGCTTCAAGCAGATGTAAGGTTTTGACGCAGTGGCGTCCTAGAAGTGGTGCAGTGAAATCTTGTAGATTTCACTGCATCACTTCTATGGGGCTTCCCTGCGTGGGATCGCCCACCCTGCATACATTATACCTGATGCAGGTATAATGTGATGCAGGGCTTTACAACATGACACATCTCCCTAGATGCGTCATGTTGTAAATGGCCCGCATTGTTTGCGCCGTTGTTGCGTCCAAAAAAGTGATGCAATGGCGGCGCAAGGAGGCGCAAGGGGCTTGTAAATCTGCCCCTACTGTGTTTTTAGAAGTAGTACTTTACAAGTGCAGTTTAAGAGTAGCATTTTGAACTACGTTTGTAGTACTTCAAAAGGTACTACACTATACAATTTGTGAATAGCCCCCAGGCCCTCCATTTAGTTCGAGACATGTAAGTTACACTTTTGGAGTACATTTACACTTAGATTTTATGGATTGGCAAAAAATTAGTAAAGTTACTCAAAAGTATAAATTACCTTTGTGAATACGACCGACACAGTGACTGGTCATACAAATAAATAGTAAATCTGCTCTATTAGAAGTGCTTATAGAATGAATGTAAATGCTTTTTTGGAATTCACAAACATTGGCAGTAGTAGACTTGGAAATCTGCCCCAGTCTTTGGTTTCCAGGCATACTGATGCCAGTCAAATGCCCAAATAGTGATGAAATTAATACTTGCAAATAGTCTAACCAGTGGCAATCGGTTGGGTAGCATTCCAACCCATCACTTTTCAGCCACTGTGCCACTCTAGATAGAGGCCCACCTAATGCAAATCAGTGCTGACCCTGTTTCTCATGGAAACAGTCCATCCTGAGTCTTGGCCAGCTCACCCCTCTACCCTGCAGCCCACTGCTTTTTTGTTTGGAAAATTTGAAATTTACACCCCTGAATATCACCCACTAAGCTACTCCCCTCATAAGGGGGGCCTACATACCTGCCGATTCACACAGTGCACCGTGTGCTACAGAACACAGGTTAATTCCACTCGGCCAATATAATAAGGTAGAACGCATGGTGATGCAAAAATCCCTGCACATAGAGGTTTCCCAGTTTGTGGCTGGAGACTCTGCAGAGCTGATGTCACCGCATCATCCACAACAGGCTCAGAAGCAGTCTTTTTTTTGCCTGGCACAAAGACCTGTGCTACCCCTTAAAAGCTCCTATTCAACTGGTAAGACAGTAATGTGGTCATGGCACAGTCGCTTTCCAGATCCCGCCTTTCCACCCCATGTGCCCATAGGCGTTTCTGGTATTGCTACTCCATTGTGTACATCTTTTATTTGAGGTTTTGAATGCCTTTCTTCCCTATAAAACTGAGGCAGTTGGAAGTCACCAAACATTGTGCAATAAAAAGCATTTCAAGCTACTGAGGACTTCCATGATTACATAGAGTAATGAGGCCAGAGGCCAAGATTCTATATAAGGCAATGGAACTGCAAGGAGACTTCCAATTTCCTTCCAATGTATGCACGGGTTGCTTAACCATTACAATACGTGGTTGTATCTTCACCATTCCCACAGCCTTCTTAGATCCTTTGTGTCTTGTTCTTTCATGGTCACTGTAGACAAGAACAATAAAAGCAGAATCCCTGAAATTAAAAACACCAAAAGCAGTTAGCAATTTTGGGAAAAAAAAGATATTAGATTCTCAGTGTAAGACGGTTTACAAAATGCTGTCGCTCAGATTGCGTAGAAACATGTTGAGGTTCCACCTTTACTGCAATGACCTATAGTGTGGAAAAGAAGCATATTTCCATAAATGTCTCCTTTCTGCTGATCACTTCTCTTCAAACAAAAAGAAAAAAAGAAGTAACAAAAAAAAATCCTGTTTTTCTTGTCTAAATTGCTGCTGTTGCTCAGTCACCTGCCTTTCGCCCTCGCCCAGTGGACATGCCATGGGCTGCCCCTAGTGATTATTTTAATAGACCATCATTGCCTTTGAAAGGCTGGCTGCGCAGCAGACAAGGTAGACAAAGTTTCCATTTTTGCTACATTGAAACTGGTTCCCCTTTGACCGGTATCTCTCAGTGAACAGTGATGAAACAATAACTAAAATATATAGAAATGAAGGGCGCCATTTTCCAAAACTGCTCTGTCGTGTAAACATTTTATCTGCTCCGATTCCATTCATGAAGGTCATCTTATTTTGGAAGGAAAGGAGCGCCCCCTATCGAAGGCAGGAAGCATTTTCTCCCTGGCTTGTCAGTGGCTGGAGATGGTCCCAGGTTTGGCGTCGGTGGGTCAACTGTTTTTTGAAGGACTGTAAATGCTTCTGCGCGAATCCAGGGAGTCGATCCTATATGACTGGTGAGGTGGGGGGTGAGAGGAGTCCTTCTCTTTGTTCTTCCAGCATCCTTTATGCTGCTGTTTCCATGGCAACGGCAAGAAGAAATGGAGCGAAAGGGATTGTGGCGCGATTGGACCAGGCCGGGAATCATCGTTGGAGATTTCATGAAAATCTGCTGACTTTGTTTAGCCTGACATCTGAGGGGGCGGGCCTGGCCAGGCACTGGGACATTTCACAACAGACGGATGCAGCGAGGCAGTCGCTGACGTGCCAGGCATCAGGTGGGCACCTTACTGGCTCCGAATCAACTCTTCAATCCTGTTAGCGGTGAGCCCGACATGTGTCTGGATGCATACTACCTCTAACGGGCCTGTCAGCGGTGAGCCTGAAAAGGATTGACTCTGCCCCAGGCCCACTGTCCTTCAGATTCTTTTTGTAAGTGATTTGTTCTGCACATTCCCGATTGGTCTTGCAGAGGTGAGGCTGGAATGTAGTTCACTCTCCCCGGGCCTGCTGTCCCTTCAGAGGTTTGCTTGAAGTGACTGGCTCTACCCCAGCCCTACTGTCCTTTCAAGCAATGAACTCCCATGAGACGTACTCTACACCAACTCTACTGAATTTTCAAAGACGATCCTGACAAGTGATTGACTGCCCGAGGGCCACTGGCCATTCAAGGATTTCTTAAAAGGACGGACTCAACCTCAGCCCTATCAGCCTGTCACCTGTAAGCCTGATGTGAGACAGGGTCTAAACCACCTCTACACACGTTTTAGAAGCGTATCTAAAATGTGAGAGTGACTCTGCACCACCCCCACGTCTTTGCAGAGGTTTGTTTGCAGTTTGTGCGAAGCGAATTGCTCTTCCCCAGCCCTGCTGCCCTAACAGAGGTGAACCTGACAGAATGAATGCGCTAAAGGAGCCCCACTGACATTTCAGAGGCAAGCCTGACAAGACACTTGCTCCACACTAGATCCTGCGGCCTGTCAGAGGTGAGCATGACTAGAGGTGTGCTCCACACCAGCTCTACTGACATGTAAGAGGTGAGCATGGCAAAAGGTGTACTCTACACCAGCTCTATTGACCTGTCAGTGGTGAGCATGACAAGAGGTGTGCTCCACACCAGCTCTACTGACCTGTCAGTGGTGAGCATGACAAGAGGTGTGCTCCACACCAGCTCTAATGACATGTAAGAGGTGAGCATGACAAGAGGTGTGCTCTACACCAGCTCTAATGACATGTCAGTGGTGAGCATGACAAGAGGTGCGCTCCACACCAGCTCTACTGACATGTCAGTGGTGAGCATGACAAGAGGTGCGCTCCACACCAGCTCTACTGACATGTCAGTGGTGAGCATGACAAGAGGTGTGCTCCACACCAGCTCTACGGACATGTCAGTGGTGAGCATGAAAAGAGGTGCACTCTAGACCAGCTCTACCGACCGCGACCTGTCAGAGCTGAGCATGACAAGAGGTGCGCTCCACACCAGCTCTAATGACACGTAAGAGGTGAGCATGGCAAGAGGCGTGCTCTACACCAGCTCTATTGACATGTAAGAGGTGAGCATGACAAGAGGTGTGCTCCACACCAGCTCTACTGACCTGTCAGTGGTGAGCATTACAAACGGTGTACTCTACACCAGCTCTATTGACATGTAAGAGGTGAGCATGACAAGAGGTGTGTTCCACACCAGCTCTACTGACATGTCAGAGGTGAGCATGACAAGAGGTGTGCTCCACACCAGCTCTACGGACATGACAGTGGTGAGCATGAAAAGGGGAGTGCTCTATACAGGCTCTACCCACCTGTCTGAGGTGAGCATGACAAGAGGTGTGCTTTATACCAGCTCTACCCACCTGTCTGAGGTGAGCATGACAAGAGTTGTGCTCCACATCCACTATACTGACCTGTCAGAGGTGAGCATGACAAGAGGTGTGTATACTCCAGGCCAGCTCTACTGATCTGTGAGAAGTGAGCATGACAAGACCACACCTGGTCTACTGACCTGTCATTGATGAGCATGACAAGAGGTGTGCTCTACACCAGCTTTACCCACCTGTCATAGGTGAGCATAACAAGAGTGTGCTGCATACCAGCTCTACTGACTTGTCGTGGATGAGCATGGCATGAGGTGGGCCCGCACCAGCTCTATTGACCGGTAAGAGGTGAGCATGACTAGCTCTACACCAGCTCTACCCTCATGTCGTAGGTGAGCATGACAAGAGTGTGCTCTACACCGGTTTTACCGACCTGTCATAGGTGAGCATGACAAGAGGTGTGCCCCACACAAGCTCTATTGACCTGTAAGAGGTGAGCATGACAAGAGGTGTGCTCCACAACAGCTCTACCGACCTATCAGAAGGGAGCATGACAAGAAGTGTGCTCTATCGACCTGTCAGAGGTGAGCATGGCAAGAGGTGCGCTCTACACCAGCTCTAACCTCCTGTCAGAGGTGAGCATGGCAATAGGTGAGCTCAACACCAGCTCTACTGATCTGTCAGCGGTGAGCGTGACAGGAGTGTGCTCCTTACCACCAACGCTGACCTTTCAGAGGCGAGCCTGAAGTGTGATCGTCTCTGCACCAGGGTCCCTGTCAATTCGGATGGGCTCTTGGCATGATGATAGACACTTCCAGGTCGCACTGGCCTTTCAGTATTAAGCGTAGATTATCCTGCCAGGACACACCTTCTGAAACAATGTAATCTTTTCAAGAATTCATTTCTTACCAATACATCTTTTAAGAAGTAGGGTTATTCAGTTAGAAAGCGATGTAATTAAAAATTCAGTGTTTGAAATAAAATAGCTATCGTAGCATTGCACGAAATAAAAAAAATATCAGTATTAACCAAAGCTGGTGAAAATATTTTTGGTACTTGCCTAATGATGGTTGAAAACAGGACAGAACTCTGAAAATACCACATGAAACAGTCCGAGATCACTTATTTTGATGGATCCTGATTAGCGTGGTATTTATTTTTACCGTGAATACATTTATTTTTCTTGAAATTTACTTTTTTAATATTATTTTTCAGTTTCTTGAGACAAACTGCTTTTCATCAAAGTAACCAAGATTCCTTGCTCGGGTAAATCAAATTCTTCTTAAATTGTATCTTTTTCGTTTTCGAGTGCATACTACCTAGGTATCATCAGATATGCAAGGAAACATTGCAGTAACCTGTGAGGATGTAAACTCATACTTAGATATAACTTCTCCATGTGTTTTGCCTGCGCATTTGCAACCAACGCACATAGCTCATGAATGACGTCCCAAAAGGGTCAATTTCCAAACTGATAAGATTACAATTTTATTGTGATAAAAGTTTTGGAAACCATTCTAGTGCACCATTGGAAAAGTCAAACAAGATCTGCCATATGAGAGCATTTCAAACAAAACTCGTTTGTCTAATGTATATTGAGTAATGTCTATAGTTAGAATGTCCCATCCCAAAACTCAAGCACAAGTCCTAATTCCCTAAGTGACACACCCACCACAAATCTACCCCATAAATGAATCAACCAATGACTAACTGAACCTCCCGTTGCCCGCAGTCGCTGCCCTCTGAACTTAAGGTATTGAACCAATCAGAAAATAGGATTTTTAAGTCCAGGTTGGAGACAACACCCCCTGTTTTACTCTGGGACAGGAGCTGGATATAGCATTCGCCCTGTAAGAATGGTGCCCAAATGCCGGTGGACAAAGTCACATGCGCAGCACAGCGCGCTACTTCCTACTAGCGCATTCAGGATGCACGGCTCTAGCGTGGAGCTTGGTTACAGTCAAGACTCCACTGACCCGGTTAACTTGGAAGCCATCCAGCTTGTACCATCAATGAACACAAGCCGTAGAGTCAATTCAATGGCTGCAACAAAAGTAGCGCTCTGTCGCACCGCCTCTGAAAGAGACTCCATTCACTAATTGCATGCGACTAATCTGTGTCCTATTTGGGTTCATCTCAATTAACAGCGCAATTAAAAGGCAAGGCGTGTGCCCTCCTCCCTCTCCTGTCCTCCAGCTGGCAGGCATCACCCGCGCTTCAACAGATTGAACAAGAGGACCAATGTATTCTTTCTACAGCACAACCTCAAAAACATTAAAACTACTAATCGCCAAAACAGGGCCTTCTTAAGAAGTGCAACAGGTTTCTGGCTAGCAGAAATGTAAACAGAGGGACACAATGACCTAGACAAATCTTCTCAGGGCTAAAGGGATGACACCGGCTGTTTGTAATTGTTAGTGACATGCTTCACTGGGCCCTGAAACAATGGATAAACATTTTGTGGCAAATGTGTTTCACAGCCAACATTTCTTAATATCCCAACACATTTGAAGTGGATACTTTTATGCAGGAGCGACCCGTGCAGGTAAGGGTGGTGAGGTGGGGTGGGGGGATTCAACAGACAACGACGAGGGAAAATTATTTATTTATTTAATTTCCCCTCGCCATCATCTGTAGAATCCCACCCCGCCCCACCGCTCTTACCTACACGGGCCGCTCCTGCTTTTTTGCTTGATGTGGGCGCACGGGGTTCCACGATAAGCAAGAAAAATTAATTTACCTGGTTTCCTTTTCAAATGTCTAAGAATAATGAGATTTCAGGAAAATTGTGATTGCCGTGTGTTAAAGTTGGAAAATTTGACAGACATTACATTAAAGGAAACAAAATGGTAGGACGTGGATCATGCAAAGTCCCAAAAGTGTGTTGGGTGGAACTTAACTATAATAGAATTGATACGTCTTACTGCCATATTGTTCGTATTTTACCTGATAGAACTCAGAGTGTCTGGCCCACCTTTTTGTCTCTTGCGCAATTCTCATACAATAATTCTGTCCATGGTGCTTCCAAGGTTACAATATTTTACTCTTATATGGCAACATCCTCGAACCTTCCCTTCAGATCCATAGGCTTCATCTCTGTTCCCACAGTAGCTAGTTTCTTTTGTGATCTTCTAACTGTTTGAAGTACAGTTTACCTCATGTTGTAAGAATCTAAGCAGAAGATGAAAGCCTCTGATGACGCCCATCAGGGTCGGTCCCCCGCTTATCTGGTTGGGGACAAAGTATGGAGAGATACTAAATTTCTGGTTACTCACCTATCCATAAACAAGTTCAAGGTAACCACATATCTTGGGCCTTTGAAGGTTGTTCACATCATAAATCCTGTAGCATTTCAAGTCCAGTTGTCCCTGTCCTGATAGGTACACCCAGTGTTTCATTCCTCTCACCTAAAACCCTGCGTGAAGGATCTGTTCCACTGTGTCTTTTCACAGCCTCCCCCAATTTTGGTGAATGATGCTCCTGAATATGAGGTCCAGGAAGCTTGTGATTCCAACTTTGTTATGAACCGCTTGCTGTTCTTGATCCATGGGAAGGGTTATCCTCCAAGTGAAAGATCGTGGGAAGATGCTTCTACAGTCATGTCCTTTTTCTGGTCCGAGAGCAGCTGTTTAAATAGTTTCCTGACAAGCTCGGAGCCTTGAGAGGGGGTATACTGTTATACGAAGGACCGCAACGTAGTTCATGCCCTGCCTGACAGCTTCACTTGTGTCCCGCCGAACACAGCGGGATGCACTTTGTACTCACCTGCAGGCCAGCAATGAAGCCGGGAGGCTGCTGCATTCACCCATAGCCATTTCTCAATAGTGGCCAGCCCATCGGTGCAACTTCAGGCGATTCTCTCCCCGGGGGCCACACTGGGGAACACTATAGTTCTTCCCTTCTGCTTCCCAGAATCCTTTGGGAATGGTTCGTGGAATTTTCTTCTATCCCATCCAAGAAGGCAGCCATTCCAATTCTGTTCTTGGAAGCGTCCAAGTCCAAGATGGCGGCACAATTCCTTCAGGACATTTCCTGTCTTGGAGGCAAATAATGGGTACATTCCTCTTACTCCTGGTGATGCAAAACTTGTTTGCTTCTGTGGGTTTGTTTCCCTGCTCCTGTTGAGATTCCTATCTCCTTTTAAGATTCCTCGCTCCTGTTGGGATTCATCACTCCTGTTGGGTGTTTATTTGCTCCTTTTGGTGGTTTCTCACCTTTTCCTTGTCTTCATTGTGCTCTTGTGCCCTGATTCATCTACTGGACTCCCCTTCTCTGCATTATCATCTTGGAGCCTTGCTGACTTAGTTGGAGGGTTTTTCCATTTGTGGTTTTTCCTCACTTGTGACTTCTTCTAGAAGACACAATCTTCTTAGGTGCTCAAAGTATCAACAACATTTTGGCTACTGAATGGGGCTGCCTTTACCTTTGGCAGACCAAGACTGGCAAGAACTGGGCTCTTAGAGCTTCTCACTGTCCACGTCCTGCAAACAGAAGTTCTACATCCGAGAGGCTTGATAACACAACATGGTGCTGGACAGAAGGGTCTATCGGGTCCCAGTACATTTGTATAGCAAGTGTGAGGTTCGATACGAAGATCTGGTGGTTCCAAAGATTAATCCAGCAGTTTTTGCAGCATTGCAGCATTTAGGCAGGCCCAGTGTTCCCAGAAGAATTTTTGGTTCCTGCAGCCCTCATTATAAATGAAGAATCTTGGACCACTGCATTCACCCTATAATGTTCAGATATGCTCGTAGAGCAATGGCCCCTACACCACAGCAGGAAGAAGGAAACAAAGATTGAAGCAGCAGTATGCTTCTGTAGTGACAATTGGTGGACCACAGCACTTGGCTCATCATAGCGACCCATCTGGCTCTTGTGGTTCCTGCACCACTGGTGTTTGCAGGAAACCCTTGGTGAAGAGGGTGATGGGCTTTGCACCACAAGAGGATGACCAACACAAATATTCATGACTTAATATCAATGGTTCCTGCATTTCAGCAGGGGTGATTGCATGCATCCATCATATCCAAGTCTAGCAGTACAGCCATGGTTCTTTCACTTCTGAAGAGTGCAAGACATACTGAGCAGCGAGGTTCTGGCACATTACTTCACAAGTGGTCTCCTGCAACACATCTGAACTAGAAGCTAGTCGAGATTCCCCTCGGGAAACCCTACAAGAGGGATTTCTCCTGCTCCACATTGGGTGGTTGACTGTATTGATGCAAATGCTCTATGTAGATTAGTACATTGATGGTTCATCCATTGAACTATGCATTACTTTACTCATGCTTAACATGTCCAATCTTGGGAATCATTTACCACACAAGAAGCCAAGATACCTCAGTGATTGAAGTCAAGAACAGTTGATTATAAACAGCGAGTAGAGACAATTAGTTCTTGGCACAGATCTGTTATCTCTGAGATTCTTGTACCTGGAGGTAGACTTATGCCAGACTGTGTCACAGGAGCTGCTACTGTTGCTGCAAAGGGAGCATCACCTGTTTATCAAGCGTTGTCTGCCTGCATCTCCATGTCCTCGCCATCATTGTAACTGCCCAAGACGAGTCACTGAACACTGGTTTTGAGTGCCCTTCCAGCCACAGAAGTGCTGCAAGAATGGTATTCCAAGGCATTCTTTCCCAAAGTTATTGCTGACATCCTATCCATTTAGCCTGATCGGTCTCTCTGTAGATAATGTTTCCCAAACAGGAGAGATGCACTCACCCATAGGACACCTCGCCTTAGGTGAAGGTTACAACATCCCCTAGATGGACCTTTAATGTAAAAGGCAGCTAAAGGGTTAAAACATTCAAGGGGTCTTTGCTCTCTTCAGAGCTCTCATAATCTCTTTCTTTTTAAAATAAGTAATCTTTAAAAAACAAAACATTCTCACAGACCTTGCCAGGGAGTGCCTCTAAAATATTGAATGTTGTCTAGGCCTCGAACAAACCATAAACATTTCTATAGGCCTGCAGGTGCGGTCACTTGAATAATCTACTCGACCAGTGATGCGCATTACACATCAACATGGCTCAAATTGTGTGATTCTAGGTGGATATATTATTCACTGAGGTGCCTTTTTCTTCATTATCACATATGAGAGTACCTTCAAAAATGTGGGTTCAGAATGTCTGCTGTACAAAAACACTGTTGTTGGATTTGACAGACTAAACTTTTGTTCCATGTATAATAGCAAACTCAAGGTTTGGTGTCCTTTCAAGGAACAGAACAAATCAGTTTCGGGCGGCATGGCACGCAAGTGGAGGGGGGGCTTAGGTGCGGGTGAAGCTTGCGCGGGGGTCACAATTGCAGAAGAGAGAACAATACATTTTTTTTAAAAAGAATCACTTACCTTGCCACAGCCGGGTCCAGCGCCTCTTCTCCTGCTCTCCTGCTCCGACTTCAGGAACAGGAAGCAGGCAGCCAGGCTCCCTCCCCTAAGCCAATCACAATGCTGCAGCGTTGTGATTGGTCTGAGTGACGTGACACGGCGCTCAGCCAGGGGCTGGAGGGGTGAGCATGTTGTCCATGCAGGCTGTAATGCAGCCTGCATGGAGAAGAGGGAAAGTGCGCATGACTGGTTTGGGCGACCCCAGAGGGCCGACCAAACAGTCATTGCGCACTTAGGAGTGGGCAAACCACTCCTCTCCTGCCCAGCTCCATTAGCAAAGCAGCCATGCCCACCCGCCCGCCCGCAAAGGAAACATATAATGCTAATAACTGAAAGCTATTATCATTTTATGTTTTTGCTTCTAGAACTGCTTGAAAGTAGTGAGGCAACGCTCCTCCACCATAGTGGAGGGGCCGCCACTGGTACAAATCCCTTATACCTATGGACCAATTAAGATCTGAAACTTCTTTTGTTTCAGTGTCACTTCTACAAATGCTGAACACTGCCCCTATGGAGTAAGATGTTCTATTGTGTGGAGACAGGGGGGAGTCAGGTATTTTTATCCCTTTCAATCAAAAGGGATTCCAACCTCTGGGGGCAGTGCTTTCACAGGCTGAAGAGGGCTTGAACTCTGAAGCTAAATGCAACCTAGGAGAATTCATATTTTTCTCTCCCCTCCCCACATACCAAGTGCTCACACTGTGCTGGTAATTAATAGTTTATTTATCTTTTACATTATGTATTTCTTTTAATGTTATTTCGTATATTATAGGTATTTTGTATATTGAACATGCTATTGGGATGGGCCCAGATATATTCTGAGGGCCTATGCAATATCTGAAATGGGCCCTTCTATACTTTCAGCCAGAATTGAGTGCAGAGTGAGACATGTATCTATTTGTTGCAATTCTGGTTTTATTGTCATCGCCATCCCTAATCTTGATTATAGATTTAATTAATGTGTGTGTATTTAATTAGTATTTGTATTATTGTTTGCGTCAGAAACATTGCAACATTGTAAGAGCATATGCTCTGCAAGGCGCTCGTTTGAGGTAGGGTCTGTGCTTTCCAAAACCGAAAGAAAATAAACACATTCAGCCACTTACTAAGGCTACAAACTCAGATCACCTTGGTGTCACTGGGCCTGCCCCAGCACAGAGGGGAGCAAGCAGGATACTTGTTATAGGGTAAGAAACAGCGAGGGGGATCGGCTACAAAAGAAAATGCTTTTTCTGAAAGGTAACTGCAACTTTGAGCAAACTCTGATAAGTAAGCAAGCGTGGAAGCTTTTTAGGAAATAGATCTTTTAGCTAAAAAGACCCACAGTCCTTCAGCAAACGCTTCAATGAATCACTAGTACTTTATCAGTTCATCCTTGGGGACTCCAAACCTCAGCACTTTACATATCCACGAATCACTTCAATCTACCAGCCTCATTGGCTCAATTGAGGTGAACTAGGCCTACGACCCCAGAATGCACTACGGGCCTCGTTTAATATATTTTTATGCGCAGCAGCGCTGCAAGACTTCCTGCTGAGCTGCCGCGCGTCAAAATTAAAGGGCACGAATGTGCGAAATATACAAGATACGGCGCATTCCTGTTCTTCTCCCTGCACTGGCGCTCAAATAGCCATGCGCCAATGTAGACAGCTGTGTGTCATGTTGCAAGGGTGCCTACGTTGTGGGGATGATTGTTTTTGTGAAGGAAAGGACACCTTCCGGCAGAAAAACAATAATTGATGCCATTTTCCTCTTTCTATGTGTACTGCAGAATGCAGCACGCATAAAAAGAGGAAAAAATGAGGAGTAATAAAAGTATTTCTCCTTGTTGTGTCACTCCTACACCTCCCCTGGGGAGGCGTAGTATCCTGATGCATTCCCAGCTTCACAAAACATTGTAAATCTGGGAATGTCAGGTTATATGGATGCTGCATGGGAACACCCACAGCAACACCCCTGGAACTCCCCTTTCACACAGAGTAATGCATGAAAGGGGCCCGTATTTGAAAGGTCATGAAAGTCACACATGGTAACATTATGTGGCCTTGTAAATATGGCCAGGTACACTGCACCGGCGGTGCGTCAAAACAAGTGAAGCACCGGCAGTGCAATGGCCTTGTAAGTGAGGCCCTAGATAAGGCATAAAGCTGGAACACGGTGTCCCTGATGTCATTGACTCATTTGCTACCCTCAATTGAGTCCATCATCCTGTGAGAAGTGCACAGCGCACAGAATACACTTCAAGGTCACAACAATGACCTCTGGTAAAAGCCTGTGAAGGTTACATCTCAAAGAGTAACAGACAGTGCTGTTTGCACAGTAAGCACACTCACTTAAAGGTGGTTAAGGAGGGGTGGGCGGAAATGAAAAATATATCCAATTCTCCCAAAACATGCGTTTGCAATAGTTAGCGTGAAAACTGTAATAGAGCGATATTTTCGATTACAAAAGTCAAGTGAGATATCAGGTCTCAGTATTTTCCACAGTTTCTGCAGGCTTGCAACACACATTAGTAGTGCAGTCCATGCTGCTTTGGCACATATACAGTTTTGGAACTTTCTGCAAGAAATTTTCTGCTGTAACCCTTCTACAGAACGTTATGACAACATGCATAATACGGTGCTAAAAGATCTATGCAGTAAGCACAGCCTTATCTTACCTCTAAGAACATGAAATAGCGACAGTCACACAAGTTTTTAGATCTGGCCCATAGGCTGCCAAACAAAATCTTCGGAAACAATAGACTGAAAAACATAATTTTTTTTTGTCTTACATAAATATCAACCTACAAAAATTTTAACATGCTCCAACCCCCATTGTATTAAGCACTTTCCCCAAAATATGCCAGAACTGGAGTTGGAATAGTAAATTAAACCTTCCCTAAACTGTGGGAATTTAGATTGGCTTGGCGAAAGAATTAAATAGAGGTTGACATGGTTCTGAAAACATAACTTTGAAACGTTGACATTTTGGCAGCTCTTGTTTAGAAGTCTATCTTTTTACAAAATAGGTTTTTAAAGTCTAGGTTTTCACATGTACACATGTGGTTCATTTTGGAAAAATCAAGGTAGAATGTGCATTGTCCAGTCCAGTATCTGTTCACTATTTTCTGTACAGATATAGGAAGAATTTAAATAGATGTGCTTTTCTAGAAAAAACAAACTTTGCAGTGTGTGGAGGCAGTAAGACTCAGATGAGCACTGCAGCCTTGCATGCAGCCTTGCATGCAGCTCTGGTGTAGCAATACAGCATGGCCTCTCAAAGTGTGGACTGCTAATCAGAAATCTCTAGCCAGGGCAATAGGCCTCGCCTTTCTAGGCGTTACTTTATCATTGCTTCTCTAAGCTTGACCATGTGGTGTTCTGGGGTCGTAAATGTTTGCACACATATTATTCTTTTCACGTGGTTAAGAACCTTTTAGGGGATCTTTTATATAGAACTGTTATATGTAGTATTCATAATAGTCATTTCATTCATTTGTACCTTTAAGTATTAGAATGTCTTAGTGTTAGTGATTCTAGAGTTTAGAATGTGAGTTTTGTAAGTAAGCATTCAGACCTGTGACTTGTGCTTGTATGGTCGTCGGTTGATTACCTCAGAAATAAATTCTCATCTTTTAACTAATGAAGCCTTTTGGATTTCATCTATCTGAATGATATTGGGAACATTCATTCTACAATTATTGGCGACGATTTGAAGAATTTCGAGGAACCCACCGACCTGTTGTCTTATTTTAAAAAGGATAAAAAGGATTAATAATTCGGCGAACTCGTGGATTTTACAAGAAGGGAAAGTCCGTTCAACGAACTACATTTCAGTGAGTGTTATTTCTATTTCCATCTGAAGAGAGCGGAACGAACAGATGGTGTTTGACCCTTTTGTGTAAATGACTTTATTTGTGGCAACTTCGATACCTACTGAAAAGGAAAAAACGGTGTTTGATCGTGAACATTTCTTTAAGGCAGCTGAGTGTGTTAGAATTGTGGCACGGATACGTTTTTCGCTAGTGCTGATTCTTTAAGCACCATTCATCTTGAATCATAACAAGCTGCGTACCTGTTTCCAGTTTCACCGTTACGAGCTGCTCACTCCACCATTCCATGATGAGCGTGTCACGGAGCGCGTACTGACGAACCGCGTACTGATACTTCTAACGCGCATCGAGTCATCACGTTTAAATCGTCACTACGTTGGATCACGCATCGTCGGCCATCTTCAAAAACATATTCCTTGTGTTAGTCATCAAAATGCAGTCGAGTTGGTATTTATAACGGTGATCGAGCATTCCTGTTTCATTTTCATCGTTCTCAAGCTTCATTTTTACCACAGCACGCTGAATTCCTACAGCGCTGAGCTGGAAATCCACCAAAGTACTATTTCAATTTTAATTCTTGTTTTATCTCTTCTTGAATTGGATTTTTGCACGCTGGTGAATTTCAGAAGGAGATAAATTGTATATCTTAAGTCATTTTAGTATGCTTATGTAAAACTGCTCAGATGTAACTCCTTTATAGTGTGGTTAATACCTATAAGTATCCGTCATTTCATTTAATTCAGCTATTTCAATCAAACATTGAATATTCCATATACAATTAAACCATGTCTGCCTCATCCAACAATGTAATGCAGCCACCACCCTTTCTTCCCAATCCAGGTAAACCACTTATGCCATGGCATAGATGGTTCAGAATCTTTGACAATTATCTAGAAGCGATTGACGCTACAAAATATTCTGCAGCAATGAAAAAAGCACTTCTATTTAACCATTTAGGCAATGCTGGGCAGGATGTGTTTGATAATTTACCTGTAGTTCCAGCTCCGTCACGTGATGAAGGGTGGAATGTATATAATGAGGCTTTGGCTAGATTGGGTAAACAATATGTAGATGAACCCTCTGTTATGGTGGAACGCCATTTATTTTTTAAGCGTAAACAAACTCAAGAAGAATCCATTGAAGATTATTTGGCTGTTTTAAGAGTTCTCGCAGCCAAATGTCAATTTGCATCTCAGTTAGATACATATTTGCGTGACCAGTTAGTGTTCAACTGCCATAACAAGAAAATACAAGAATGCATTCTTACATGTAAGAATCCTTCTTTGGACGAAGTTATGGATATTGCTAGGAGCATTGAACGGTCTGTAGTCTCGTCCAAAATTTTAACACAAAACCCCACCAGCAATGTAGGGTCTAATGTAATGCAGGTCGATTCTAATTCTACCAACAATGAAACAAGTATAATTGCTGTCTCCACAAAAGTAAGAAATAATAGTTCAGTAGAAAAGAAGGGCTCATGTTATAGATGTGGTTCAAAATATCATATGAGGAATTATGCTAATTGCCCTGCACAAGGCAAAAGGTGTAATACATGTAAGAAGATTGGCCATTTTTACACTGTATGTAGATTTACCAAACATAAAAGTAAAATTAATTCTGTTGATATTGAACAAGAAGAGCTGTGCAGT
Organism: Triturus cristatus; assembly: GCF_964204655.1. Lineage (NCBI taxonomy): Eukaryota > Metazoa > Chordata > Amphibia > Caudata > Salamandridae > Triturus > Triturus cristatus. Next base: position 1,651,641,098 of record NC_140590.1, on the reverse strand, counting down.
GCCATGAATAATATGTTATCCACTATTGAGATAAATACTTTGCGGAGCGACATAAGAAAATGTAAAGGGCCTTTATGCAGTGTCGCAATTGGTCCTATGGATGTGAACGTCATGGCTGATTCTGGATCGCCCATCACAATTCTAGATGAGAAAACCTTCTATAAATTTTGGTCCAAAACTCTTCTTAAGCATACAGATGTTAATCCTAAAGCATTTGGGGGGTTTGACATTACCATGAGAGGATACTTTTTGGACTCTATCACATTCAAAGGGAGGGAAATTCACACAAAAATGTATGTCGCTGTGAACGGCAGAGATATTTTAGGTTGGCAAGATCAAGCAGATCTGGGCATCATTTTAAGACCTGGACACGCAGAACCTGTTACTTTGGGTGACTTACCAATTTCAACAGTTGTACCTAGTGGAGATAATGAAAAGTACGATGTAGGTGATGTAACCAATATATTATCAAAATATTCTAGTATGTTTTCAGATAAGATAGGTTTAGTCAATAATTTCCAGCACACTATCAAACTTAAGATGAATGCGGTCCCAGTTGTTCAAAAGTGTAGACCTGTTCCTTTGTCCGCTAGGGAGGATTTGAAGAAAACATTGAATGACTTATGTGCACATGACATTATAACACCTGTTGAATCATCAGAATGGGTTTCTGCGGCTGTAGTAGCTCGCAAAAGTTCTGGTGAGATCCGCTTATGTGCAGACTTGAGGGTCCTAAATCGCAATATTGTTGTAGATTGCCATCCTCTTCCCAGAATTCAAGAGATGTTGGCGGACTTAGGTGGTAGTAAATTCTTTAGCACCATTGATTTAAAATCGGCATACCATCAAATCCCACTTGCTAAAGAATCTCAATCGTTAACTACCTTTGTTACACCTTTTGGTGTTTTTATGTATAAACGCATGCCATTTGGTTTAGCTTCGGCGGCCAGTGTATTCCAACGTTTGATGGATAAAATGTTTGCGGGTATAGAAGGCATTCAGGCTTTCCGGGACGATATTTTAATTCACACATCTACAATGGATTCACATTATTCACTACTTGACAAAGTTCTACATAAACTTGAGGCAATAGGTATGACCATTAACAAAAGCAAGTGCAAATTTGTGACTCAAGAAGTAGACTACCTGGGGCATAATATTTCGGTTAATGGAATTAAACCAAAATTATCCCTTGTCAACGCCATCAAAGAAGCTCCAAGACCACATGACAAGGACGCATTGAGAGCTTTTTTGGGACTCAGGGAATACTATGCTCGTTTTGTGCAGAATTATGCTGTCACTGTACAACCTTTGAGAGATTTGCTAAAGAAAAAAGCGAAATTTATATGGTCTGATGAAACTCAATCATCTTTTGATACAGTTAAAAGACTAATTTTGGATGCGCCAGCTATTAGAGCTTTTTCTCGTGGTCACAGTTGTATTGTTACGGTGGATGCCAGTTCAAAAGGTTTAGGTGCTGTTTTAAGCCAGTTAGTTGAGGGTAAGGAGTACACCATAGCATTTGCTTCAAGAACTTTAAATAAGGCAGAGTCGAATTATAGCACCATAGAACGTGAAGCTCTGGCATGTTGTTGGGCTGTAGAAAAATGTAAAATGTACATTTGGGGTGCGAGATTTCAACTTTTTACGGATGGATCATAAGCCATTGATATACATGTTGGGTGATAGCAACTCAAACAAGGCTTCCTCTCGTTTGATTAGATTACTTGCTAGGTTACAAGAATTTCACTTTGATATTAAATACATTCCAGGAGGCAGAAATGTTAGGGCAGACTGTCTGTCTCGGATTCCGTTGGATAATGAGGTTACGGATTTTGATAACAATAGTGATTCTGATGTTGTGTTTACTATTGATGATGTCACACAAATAAGTAAATTATCAGAGGAGGAATGGATTGAGTGTGCACGGAAAGATTCTTGTCTGGAAAGAGTGAAAGAATTCTTGGTTCAAGGATGGCCATGTGATAGAAGTTTATCTATGCAAGACAAATGTTTCTCGCAAGTTGCGGCTGAGCTTTCAATTGTCAATGACATTTTGCTAAGAGATGATAAAATAGTTCCACCTGAGTGTTTAAGGAGTAAAATCATAGTTCTTGCCCATGACGGACATTTAGGAATTTCCAGTACAGTAAGGAAGATCATGGATGTGTATTGGTGGCCAGGCATAGACAGTCAGGTTAAGGCATTCGTTGATAAATGTCCTGAATGCTTATGTTCTGATAAGCACTGGCGTACATCCACTTCTCCTTTATGTCCGGTTGATTGGCCTAGTGGTCCATGGCAAAAGTTAGGTTTGGATTTCTCTGGCCCCTTTAATATACTAGGTAATGATTGTAAATTTTTGATTGTCATAATTGACTAATTCTCAAAGTGGTTATATTTTTCATTTGTCAAGAGTTATGATTCAAAATCAGCTATCTCCTTTTTGCAGCGTCTGTTCTTGATTGAAGGTCTTCCTTCTGAAATTGTAACTGACAATGGCACCCACTTCACTTCAAATGATTTTGAAAATTTTTTAAATGAGGTCTCAATTAAGCACATTTTGGTACCATTATAAAGTCCTGCCTCAAATGGTTTGGTTGAAAGGGCAAACAAAATGTTGAAAGAAGGTGTACAAACTGCTATGAATAATGGTCTAGATGTGTACAAGTATATCTGGGATAAGATTTGGAACTACAATGTTACTCCACATTCGACCACAAACATTTCTCCCTATATGTTATTGAGAGGTAGGAAACCTGTTTCTATGTTTAGTCCATCATGGCTGAAAGGAAAAGTAGAACAATGTAATTATCAGGAAATTGACTTGCAATAAGTTAGGGCATATGTAAAAGGAAAACAGCAGTCCTGCAAAGCCAATTATGATGCAAGAAAACACGTTAAAGTTACATCTTTAGTTCCTGGTGATTGGGTCCTCATAAAGAAACCCATTAAGGTCGGGAAAGGCCAATCTAAATTTTCTGAGCCAGCCAAAATTATAAAGGTCTCCAAAATGGCTGTCATGCTACAAGATATGGGATGGTGGAATCGTAATGCGGTAGTTAAACTCAAAGAAGAACAAGCAAAGATTATTTGTGATAAAATGAGATCTCAATGTAACTATTCAGATCATTCGGATTGGTTCAATCTGGGTGATCTGGATTATAACGGTGACAAAGTAGTTATCCATCCCATTGCCAAATGGGGGAGAAGGTGACAATAACTCCAGGTCTACTCAGCCCTTGTGTCCTAGCGACAGGGTTGTTCCAGAGAATGGTGGAGGTAGGAAAGGATCTGGTGACAACAAGGATGTGAGGCATAGTTCTAGGACGAGAACTCCACCAATTCGAAATGAAGATTTTGTGTACTATTAATTTATAGTCATTTTGGTTGGTGTGTGATTTGGTTTGTTTAATTATGTATGAAAGGGGGATGTGTTATATGTAGTATTCATAATAGTCATTTCATTCACTTGTACCTTTAAGTATTAGAATGTCTTAGTGTTAGTGAGTCTAGAGTTTAGAATGTGAGTTTTGTAAGTAAGCATTCAGACCTGTGACTTGTGCTTGTATAGTCGTGGGTTGATTACCTCAGAAATAAATTCTCATCTTTTAACTAATGAAGCCTTTTGGATTTCATCTATCTGAATGATATTGGGAACATTCATTCTACAAGAACAAACTCGTCCCAGAGCAGTAGAGCCCTTTGCATGAGCAACAGATTATATTAAGGGAGGATCAGGTTTTTTTTTTATTAGGCATGAGGAGGCGGAGGGTCCATATATAATTACAGAGATCCAATGGACTGCCGTAGTCGTGGTGGCGGTCCGTGCACTGCTGCCAAACTCATAATCAGGCCCTAAGTAATTCACCCGTACTCACAGGATGTTGATCCAATGCCAGAACCCGACCTTGGTTCCTCAATTTCAAAGGCAGCCGCTGTGGCCGCAAGGCAGTATCTCCTCCCTGTATCACCAATATATTATATAAAACTCAAAAAAATAGACTACTCCCTGCCTGTCACAAAACACTACTAATTGACACTAAAATTAAGGTGCATTGACCACGTTTTTGAATTTACAACTGCAACCAAAGATTTTAGGATTCCAGATGTTGTCCGATCTGTTTTACTTTATTACATTTGCGTCAGTGTTTACGTCAGAAACTGGCAAGTTCTCTTCAGCCTTTGCACTGACATTTCCCTCTGTAGAATATGGCGCTTGGGCTCATCTGTAAGGTTTTGAAGGTTTTATCCCATTAAGACACTGAACTCACTTTGTCCTTATCTTATCTTATCTGGGGAAGTGTGAAATGTTCTGCGTAGATCCTGATAACTGTCTATCTGTACCTCATAGAGCTTCTGCTTCTCCTATATTTATGCCCTGGATTTGCTGTTCCCGGAAACTGGCAATATTTCCTTGTGATTGCCACTTGGATCTGGAAGTGGATGTGGTATTGTTATTTTGAATTACCTTTAAATCGTTTTTCTTGCACTTTGAAACAGAATGAACGTTACCATCTTTTTTGCCGTCAGCAACTTAAAATGGACGCAAACGTGCAGAATTCTTTGTAAATTCATTTGTGAAAATTGTGGGAGGTTTGCAAGAGAAACACTTTGCAGCTTTGACTTTCACTTAATCCTCTCCCTCTCTCTCTCTCTCTCTCTCTCTCTCTCTCTATATATATATATATATATATGTATATATATATATATATATATATATATATATATATATATATATCCAAACAACCGCTGCTCCACTTGGAATAGAGCACACACACGAGGTAAGCTGGGTCAAAGGCATCTTTATTTCAAAGGGTCTCCTCCCACCCGAATAACAAGAGGGACGCGTTTCGGCTGTCAGAATAGCCTTTATCAGCCTGTATCAGTATACATCTCTCTCTCTCTCTCTCACCTCTCCTCCCTCCTTGTTCCACCACCCATCATGTATCCCATCCCTAATAATACATCTATGTTGTGTACTCCTGTGCTCCAAGTATCAGGTGGTGTGCTGGCAAAGCAGCTTTAAGTTCTTACAGCCAGCCACTTGGGATGCTCTTGGGCTCATGCCACCCTCCCATCCTCCATCCCTGCTGAAAAGGTGCATCTGAAGTCCTTGAGTGTCATAAGTGAGCCAAACAGGAAATATCTTCAGACCCAGAGGACCAGTGGTAAGAGCTTCAGCAAGCTCTGGAGGTTAAGGAAGATTGACCTCAACTAAGAGGGTCAGAAAATGAATTTTAAAATATTGAGAACAGGTCGAGTGGAAGAGAGGGATGCACCAAAAATACTTGCTCATGCAAGTCTGCAAGCACTTGTTTTTTGTGGCTCATACACCCATTGGCGTCCAGGTCTGATTACTGTGGTTCAGTGTTTGGTTTGTAAAAGAGTAAGTGTCGGGACCAACAGTTTTACTCAGAAACACACAGCCAGGGCTATAGAATGTTGGGCTGCTCAATACCAAGGCTGCATAGTTTTGATTCCACCCCATGCCTCTTTCATTCACCAACAGACACCCCTTCCCCTTTATCTCACTCTTCAGGGCCTTTTTCATCCCTGCTTTCTTTCCTTGTCACTGTTTTTCCATCATTCTCTTCTCTTCTTCTTTCTTTCCCTCTTTTGTGTTTTTCTTTATCTTGCTCAGAATCAAGCTTTGATGAGGAAAAATAAGTGCTGGTCCCCAAAATGGACTGCCGATGGGCCCCACCTGCACCCACTGGGTCAAATAACCACTGATGTGTTTCTTGGAAGGAGGGCCTTTGCAGTGGTTAATTTGTAAAAAAAATACGTGCTGGGGCTCTCGTCAGCAAGCAGTTGCACCAGCCCATTTCTCCTATTAGCGCTGCCTAAAACAGAACTCACTACTAACCATTAAAGTGGGGAGAGGATGTGGCGTAATGGCAAGAGCTGCCTACTTCTGAGCTGTGGAACTAGCTTCACGCACTGGCGTTGTCTTAACATCCTGTGAATCTGGGCAAATCACCCCATACCTACCATAAATGAATGTGTCCTTAACTGGTGATCATAAAAAGTGCCAGTGCTGAACACCGGAAACAACCGGCTCAAATTAAGCACTGGCACTTCGTGAAATTCATGATAGTTCATTTTATCACACTATACCACAGTTCCTTTTCCAGTCAAATTGACATTTTTAGAAAAAGGAAAACACCCTGAATCAATCAAAATCTAAAAATATTTTTTAAATAAATTGTACTAGGATCAGAACTTTTCTCAGCCTGGCTCTCTGGCTGCTCTTGGGTTCCGAGTTGAAGCCTTAGAGCAGGGATACTCAAAGTATGGCCACATGCGTCCCCCCTGACCTTTAATTGCACCACCTGACTGTTAATTGTGGCCCCCAGGTGAACAGCAGCACTGGGCTGCTGTTCACTTGACAGAGCAGGAACATTCAGAAAGCTGTGAAACAAACTGGCATACTTTATTTACACATCAACTAAAGTAATGGTAAAGAAACAAAAAAAGGTGTCCTAGACAACCTATCTTTAGCAACACATTTATTTTTAAAGACATCTTGCACTAAACGTAAAAACATGATAAACTCTCTGCAAGCTTCAAAAAAAGAGTATTTTGTTAATATTCATGGGTATTTTACCTTAGTAGATCAGATTATAGCAGTGCATTGAAAGGCATTTATTACCAGGGATAGTTTTCAAACATGAAGCAGCATTCATGTCTACCTCATTCTGAAAACAATGCCATTAATGAACCATAGGCAAGTAATTTGTCAGGTGTCAACTTGTGTGTAGCCTAGTTTGTTATATAATTGGTACAGCATTATAGTTTATTAAATAAAACATAAGAGAAGGTTTTGTACAGCACAAATCCTGAACTCGTATATTTTAAGGCTCTCATACGTGGAAATGGAGAAATATAAGGCCAAGTGAAATTAACCAATTGCCGACGATCACACAATGTCATCAAGTGGGAAAGCCAGGACTGGTACTAGGTTTTCTGGTTTCACATTTTGCAATTCAGCCTCCGGATGTGCATCTCTTTCCCTCTCATGCTCTACATTAGAGGTTAATGCTTTCACTTTAATTCTTGGTGCATGAGAATAGAGTGTTGGTGGCAGACAGAAGTCATGTTTGTTGTCCACACCATTCGCGTCTCCCTGCACCCACCTTTCATCACCCCGACCCTCGCATGGCTGACATCGGTGCGGCCCTTGGGCATGCCACTGACAGTGCTTTGCGCCCCCGGGGAAATGTTTGCGAGTACCCATGCCTTAGAGGCACCATCATTGCTGCAGCCTGTCCCCTGGAGAGCTCTGCGCCATGAGACGCCTTTGCATGTGTAAAAACTAGAGATGAATTCTTGATCGAGGAACAAAGGAGGATTTTTTTTTTTACCTCGTTCTGATTTTTCTCTCACTTCTCCCTCTGTCCTTTTTACTGTTCAGTCATTTTAGCTGCCTTTGTTTCACACTTCATCTATCCTCGCTTATAATCTCCATTTTTCCTCCTTCTTTTCTCCCTCTTGCTTCTGCCTCTTCTGCTATGTCTTGTCTTTTTCTATCTGTTAATTTATCATCATTCTATCTTTTTTCGTTTTTGTTCATTCTCTCTACTGCACTTTCATTATGTGGCTTCTCACTCTTCATTTCGTTCTCCCTTACATTTTCCTATTTTTTCTTTAATTAAAATGAATTTATCTCCCTCTGTTCTCGCTGTGTTCATGTCGCTCCTTTTAGTCTTCCAATTTCGTGGCCTCTGCTTCCTTTTCGTCTTTTATACTATTAACTTGACTTTGATTACCTTTCCCAAAAATTCTCATTCCTCTTCCTCTTTCAAATCCATCTTGCTTCCCTATCAATCCTCGCCATTACTTCCTCCTTCTCTCTCCTTCTCTCTCCATCTTTCTACATTGTTTTGCTGGCCAGTCTTTTTCATTGTCTCGCCGCCTCTCAATGCTTTCTCTCCACTCTCTTCCTCTCTCTCCTCCCCCACCTCTTTTTCTCTCCTACGTTTTAAACCCTCATTCATATTTCCTCCCCTTTCAAACGGCTGGAGAAACTATGCATTGGCCATGACAACACAGCCTGGACGCACGCAGACACTGCCTCGGTGCTGCGGCTGTCAATCAAGGCACCCGCAGAACGCAGGCGCACGAACACGCGCATCAGGAAACTGGCCCCTTTCAGCTTCAATGTCCCCAAACCCCAGCTAAAAGGTCTGATTATTGTCACCATCCAAAGGCGCCAGCGGTGCCCTTCCTCACACCAATGACATTCTCTTCCGCATGCTCGCAAACCCGTCTCCGGCAGAGGGCGCCACGCACAGAGAATTGCTTCCTGAAGTCTGGCTAACACTGCAGGATAAAGAGGCCCGACTGTACGTCACCATACTGAGTACATTATTGATTAGAATTACTAATTTGACGAGGGTGATGCAGTTCCCTATGATAGCAATGAGACCAAGAACATGGGAAGGAATGAGGGTGCCTTGGCATGGGAGAAGCAAGGGCAACTCCAGCCTCTCCCCTCCCCCAAACTCCCCTACGCAGCTTCATGCAGGTGGCACAGGCCACTGAGAAAGAGGGCATGGGACAGGCCAGGAGACAGAGGGGAGGAGTTAGATGCTAAAGGACATATTTAGCATCGAGTTGTGTCACCCTTGCGCCACACAAGGGGGCGCAAGTGCAACTCAACAGCTGAGACAAATTTATCAAGCCACGCCTTGCATTGCCTTGCAATTATTGATAATTTTAGTGTGACGTAATGCAGCACAAATCACTGTTCTTTACGTTACTCTGCCCAAGGCAGGGGCGTAACACAGGCCCCCGCAGCCCCCGCGGTGTGGGGGGGCCCGAGCTGCAGGGGTCCCCCACAGCACAATACTCTGGCCCAAGAGCTCGGATTAGATCCGGAGTGGGGGCCCCTCTGTGTACGTGGCAGGGGGGCCCCCTCAACTTTCGTTACGCCACTGGCCCAAGGGAGGAGTTCATGGGTGGAGCCTGGGTGTTCCCACGCATCCACCCATGGATTTGGCGCAGTCCCAGATTTACCATCACTGGAAGACTTGGGAATGCATCAAAATAATACGCTTCCCCAAGTGAGGCGTAAGGAGGGGAAATATCATTATTTCTCCGAGTTGTTTCCTGTTTCTAAAGAAGAAAACGCCTCAGAGGATTGTTTTTGTGCAGGAAGAAAACAATTCTGCCTATAATGCAAGCACACTTGAAGCATGGCACAAGGGTGCCCGCATTGGCGCTAGGCAGCACATTGGGTGCCAGCGCAAGGAAAGGACAGGAATGCTCTGTATAATGTGAAATACGGCACGTCCCTACCTCAGCGCGGCAAGCTGGCTTGCTGCATTGCGCTGCGTGCAAGCTTGATGTATGTGCCCCTGAGCCTATTTAGGGTACTGATGGGATCAGGAGGTCAGCCTTTTACTGGCTACACCGCCCCAGGTAAAGCTTAGAAGCATAACTAAATAGGATGAACAGCACAAGACATTTGTAAAAAAAAGGCGAATGTTGGTAGCAGAAGCTACTGGAAGAAGAGGCAAGGAACTATGACATGTTTAAGTTGCAGTAGAGCAAGAGTAGTATAGAGTGTAGTAGGAAGTTTGGGGGAGATGTGAGTGTGGTGTAGGCAGACCCACATCTTGGGAGCACAGGGGAGGGGAATAGAGAAGTTTGGAGCTTTGGAGCAGACGTAGGGGAAGTGGCTTGGAGAAGTTAGGTTGGGACTGAGCAAGAGATTAGGAATGCAAGGAAAGGACGGTGAATGGAAGAAGTATGAAGGAGGTTTCGAGGTGTGGGAGAGTTGTTTGGGGACTGTTACAATTTAAGGAAGTTTATTGGAGAGGGCATGTAAGGAATTTAAAATATATTAGTGAGGTTGCTATTAAGAATCAACCTACAGACCTACTCAAATAAAGTGGGCTTTTATGCTAACAGATAGGCCTGTGGTTATTTGTATATTGCATGAGGGGTTGGCCTAGGGCACTGCAGGTGGAGTTTTGAGCAGGATGTACACTCACTGCGCAGCCAATATTAGCTAGAAGCATCGGCTGTCCCAGCAGGTTCAAGCGATGCTTTCACTCAAACAAGATGCCTCGAAGGCCCTCCCTAGTGCGGGTCACATCTGTTTTTCATTTTGAAAACCTGAGTTGTACTTCATACAATTCTGCTCAATTCCAAATAGCCTTATCTGACATGCGATAGGGAGGGGGACATAGGAAATATAAAGTAAACAGTCACGAGCACTACCTCGGTAGTGCTACGCACGTCTGTTGGCCGACGCGGCCCTGCCCACTTAATGGGACGCCCCGCACCGCGGCGGAATTACCGCCACGGTAAACGGGCTAATAGGGTGGGAAATACTCTGCCGCACTGCTGCCAGCCGTAGCAAGGTTTTGCTTCAGTTTTTATTTTTTGTAGGTGAGAGGGAGAAAAAGTGCTTTTTAGGTAGTTCCATGCATAAGGCACTGCACTCTCCAAAGCCCGCCCTCTCATACAGTGAAATATATTTTAATATCTGGTTCCTCAGACCGCAGAGACCGTTACACTACCTTCGCAAGGAATACGATTACATATCACAACTTTCTGCCTTGAAAAGGCCCTCAGCCGATGGACCACTTGGGCGAAACACGTGTCGGCTGTTCTTGTTCTATGCACGAAAAAATGAATAAACACAGCATGTTTGAAACCCACTGAAGAATTTTGAAAATTATTCCTCCTACAACACTTTAATCAGGAAGACACAGCCCTCCGCCAACTACTCAAACTTGTACCCTACAATGGCATATGGGTGTAGCCATTCGTGAGGCATGTGGCAACACCATAATTGGGCCCTGACAACTGTAGCATAAAAACCCAGGTTTCTCCACCCATCCCAGTAACCTACAGAAATATGTTTTAAGTTGGCAGATCAGCATGGTGAATGGATGGAAAATGGTGGAGAATTGTGTGGGAGGATTGGCGGGGTCTGCAGGAACTCTGATGGCATCTGCAACAGTGTTTGTGCAATGTATGGGTAGCTTAGAGTGGTGTAATGCAGAATGATGCTACCCTTACCATTCTTACATAATGTAAGGGCCTCTAAAAATAAAAATATAGGATGACCATCTCACAGTTACATAAAGGCAATTAGTTGAGCTGGGGGTCCTCAAAGAGAATAGCTTTTCTTGCATCATTGGTATGGTAAGGGCCCCTGCAGGATATAAGAAGCACTTAGGGCATGTACAGAGTGACAGTGGCCTATTCAGATATATGCTACATTTATTTGAAATACCACCAATTCTGATGGGGAGTCAGACACATCAAGCCAACATTCCCATGTTACGGTAAGCACTATTGGCACATCAAGTGAAAGCTTTTCTTCACCAAATTCTTTGTCTTAAATTGCCTTTTCCATGGTTAGAAATAATTCCAAATGCATCCATGTTACAAAGATGCTACTGAATGAAGGCTATATAATTATATTTATATAAACTTTTCGCTTTGTTGGGATAGGAATTTCCCCTGCATGCTATACAAGCGTATTCTCCTTCCCTGAGTGCCTGACTGCATAGGAATCTTCTATACTAACTTTTATTTTGGCCTTGTTGTCATGTTAATCTAGTGTGTGTGCTGAGGCCTAGGCCTGTCCCTAACAGTGTGAGCTCCAGGATCTGTTTTGTAACCTGGTGGGTGAGCACTAAGCATGCCCTTATAGCGGTCACAATTTGAACATATAATGCGGGAGTGATTGCATACTGTGTTTAGTAGTTTATATTTTGTGACCAAATCTTTTTATCTGTGTCAGTGATAGAATGACCTACTGATCCCTCTTGTGTAAAGTTCTGCTGTAATATTTAGAACAGAGGTTTGTGATAACATCCAAAGTGTAGTGTAGTGAGTGAGTGAGTGAGTGAGTGTGTGTGTGTGTGTGTGTGCATGCGTGCATGCGTGCGTGCGTGCGTGTGTGTGTGTGTGTGTGTGTGTGTGTGTGAATTGTCATATCCACTATGGCCATGGCTCTGTGTGGCTGCCACTATATCTCGCAAGTTTGAACAAGTTTGACTACAACGGCACCTCGCCACTATAGGCTTGACCAGCCTAAAATGTTGCAAGCACAGCTCATCATGTAAGCTTAATCTACCTTAGAGGCCACAACTGCACTGCATCACTATGAGCCTGATTGCCTCAGAGGTTCTATATGCACATTGCTACTGTAAACCTGATCAACGTAGGGGGCTGCACATCACCTCTACAAACCTGACACTGGTGAGGCTGAACTCTGACACATGGACCCCAACTACATCCACCCACTTACGTCAATATAAAGCATCAGCTACCATAAGCTTGGGCTTCACCTCTCTTTCCACCCAACCTGTGAGGACTGGTGCACAGGTATCGCAAGGCTACCCCCGAAAATAGAGCACACAAGCTGGGACTTGATCGAAGGAGGTTGACCAAGCGAACTTCAGAATTTCTAAGTGAAGTAACCCAAGGGCAAGACTGAGTGACTGATTTGCACTTCTAAGCCCCATGAGAGCAGGCGCACAACGCCCATTGGGCTCAAAGGGCTTCAGCCCCCCCCCCGCCCCCGTCGTGTGTGTCAACCCAGCTGAGACAGCTTCCCGGGCACACATACAGCCGCACCCGGGTACTTCACAGGTGTTTAAAAGACCATTTACTTGTCAAAGAGGCTTTATTTTGCTTTCATCCCTTCCTAGAGCCCCTGCTTCTCCACTCTGCATATTGCTGGAAGAATCAGCCCCCCCCCCCTAAAACTTTTAGTAGCCCCTCCCCGAAATTAGATACTGGGAGCTATGATGCCTCTGTGAAACCCCAATGGAGTGAGGACATTAGAGCAGGTGAGTGTGGTGAAGAATGCAACCGGGGATTTAATCATGCATTCTTGAGCAAAATTTGATTCCATTGACTTTAGCTCTGTTGTGTAATGAAAGTACTCGATTTGGCTAACGGACAAGCACTGGGGTGGGCATTTAGGTTATCATGTCTGTTGGTTGATTGTTGGGTTCCGATGGCCTATCTCTGAGAAAAATTTAAAAAGTAGAATTGATTTCAACTAGGAGTGTTGAGAGAGAAAAAAGGGTGCATCCTGCTGAAGCACCAGTGATGAATGGGGCAGGAGATTGTGAGCAGAGCCCACAGATGGAAGTGGAGTGGTTCGAGAGATATATGTGAAACAAAGAAGGAGCAAACCAGTAGATGCCAAAGGAAGAGTGTGAAAATGAAAAGAGTAGTCCAGTGTCCCTAAGCGAGCAACGTCTCAACCAGGGCCTTGCTTGAGACCCTGCCTGGTGAGTGTGCGCGTTTTACAAGAAGCCTGATGGGTTGAAGAGAAGAGGGATTATTGTATTGTGCCTGAGTCAGAGATTGAGGATTTAGAAGGAGAGTGGTTTCTCTGGTGTAGGCCAGACCAAATCCAGGTGGAAAGAAAAAGCGAAGATTGAGATAAGAAGTAATCCAAGAATGAAGAAGAGATCCAGCGTATACGAAGGAAGGAGAAGAAAGAAGACAAGTGGTAGCTGCAGGGGTTTCAAGGATGAAACACGCATTAGCAAAGCCGGCTGGACATTGGCCGTCAGACCTTTGGCTTCGTCATTGATTCTTTTGTCTTGATTTTTTTTAACCTTATTGTTGGGGGAGCTGCTGGGCCTTCAGCAATATATATTTTTTTAATGGCTGAAAAGAAAAGTACTTTGCCATAGTTTTCCCTGGCACTGAAGATAACTACTTTGTGTGAGGATGTCAGCCCTATGAATGCCATCACTCACTTTGAAGCTAGCCAATGGCCTTATTTGCACATAAATAAGTTCCAGGACCCTATGTATCGTCCAGGAGGCCACTACAGTTTGTACTACTTAATGGGCCTATGGTCGTTGCCTTTAAGTCATTCTATACACTTCCTACTAAACCCCATACTCCTATAAATGTTTGAATTTCAGATGTCCAATTCCTGGCCACCCAAAGCTGTTAGAATTGCCTGGATGTGCTGGAATATATTTGTTAAATGTGTATTTAATTGTTAAACTGATGTGCTTTGCTCAAAAATACACAGGCAATATCACCATGTGGTGGACTGTCATAGTAAGTGCTGGTGTTAACAATTAATTGTAATTGCATTTATATAGCACTTACTACTGGTACCGAGCACTGACAAACTCCAGCACAAATTAAGCACTGTCTAACCCATTGCTTCATGCTGTACTCTATAGATAAAAATTTGAATGACAAAACAAAATACCAATGGGTGTAGACGACTGCCTGAATGACCCTAATTAAGTACCTTATAAATTTGATTTTAATAAAGTGAAAAGTTCTTGGTTAACACAGGACCTACCAATGACTTCTTAAACAAATGTCAGCTTGGAAAGAGGCTGGCAAATCCACAAAAAAATAGAAATGTTTGACAGAGAGCTGATACCTGGAGAGTATGTCCTGTTTTAATATTAATATTCCCGGATGCATTTTGGTGCTGTGCAATTTCATCTCAATGCCCTTACTTAGCCAATTCTACTCAATTTGCATCATCTGATGACCTTTTGCAGCACCTCGTGTGTCATTAAGCACTGAGATTTGTTTTGTGAAGTAGGTCCTGTGTTGGAACCGGTCATGTTACATCAACATAGGTAGAGATTAGCAAATCCCATGAAAAGGGACTGAGAATAATATAAAACGAAATATATGCACTCTCAGCCCCATAGCTCCTAGAGACAGGAGGCGCTTGCCGTAAAAAGACACTTAGGAGCCCGTATATTCCTAACAATGAAGGACACTGCGCAGTAGAGGCTGAAAAATCGATTTTACATGCACAAAAAAATATTTATTTACTTAAGTGAACTTCAGCAACACAGAGGGGTCCAGCATGAGCGGGGGATTAAAAAGAAAAGAGATGAAACAGACAGATTTCTAATGCGCCTTGTTCCCTTCGTAATCAGCTTATGTTGTGGTGGGAAGAGGGCGCCTGTCAGCTGAGATCATGCAAAGCTGTCCCCAGTGTGTGAACAGAGCACGTGCGGGCACGAGCATGAAAGGGTGGGGGGAGGGGGGCAACAAAGACGTGAGGATGGGGAAGGGCGGAAGAGGCGGGATTAGAGTGTTTCTAGATCAGCACTGGGAATGAGGAAGAAGGGCAGGGCTATGAGGATAGCAAAGCAGCACATGGACAGGAAGAGGTGCGAGGAGATGGAATGGGCGGGGCTAGAATGTAGAGCAGCTCGCGGGCAGGAGAAGGGGAAACAGAGGGGATTGAAGGAGGCTGTGTTATAACAGTAGACAGACCACGGAGAAGAGTGGGGCGGGATTAGAGGGATAGAGCAGTACACAATCATGAGGGAGAAGAGAGAAAGGGGCGGGGTTAAAGTGACAGCTGCACACAGAAAAAAGAGAAGGGGAAGAGGGAACTGTGAGAGATGTGAGGGGTAAAGAAAGAAGGGAGAGAAAGGAGGGGTGAGAGTCACAGAAGAAGAAGATAGACATGAGGAGGATATAGAAAGGAGTGGGGAGTGAGGAGGCAAGACAGCCTAAGGTCGAACCGCGCACACATATAATGGGGAGTACACAGTGAGCGGTGTTGGGAGTCTGATGAAGAAATACAGAGAGAAGAAACAGAGTGAAATACAGATACAGAGGAGGAGATAGGGAGTACTAAAGAGAAAAGAGGGCACAGCGGCATGAGAAGGGCGAAGAGGGGAGTAAGGGACACAGGGGTAGCACCACACAGGCGTGAGATTGGGGCGAGAAAGAGGGAGGAGAGATAGTAACACAGAAACAAGAGGCCAGGAGGGAAAAGGAGAGAGGCGGGTGGAGGGGTAAAAAATAGAGAAAAATGTAAGGAAAGGGTTGTGAGACAGTCTGATGAGCTTCGCAGCTTGACGTGCTGGGGGCAGCTGCTTGACCCCTCGACTATGACTTCTGGCGAGCGATAACGTGTTAGAATTTAGTGGGGTCCCCATGCATAGCACCCCTGGTCTCTGAGATAAGCAGAGAGCATGGGGGAGGGGAGGTGGAGGCATGGCGGGGGATATTTAAAGCCATAATATCTTAAGAGCGGTGGGTGGTGTCAGGAAGGCTTCTGCATGTCCTCTGAGGCAAGGTAAGGTTGTCAAACATATGTCTATGACAGATTTTCGGGGTGTCAGAAGATATATTTGCAAATAATAAATCTAAGTCAAACTCATTTACCATATTAGTAGTAATTCTACATTGGACAACCCTAAATAAGGACACCATTAGCCCCATAAGTTGCCAACCTTTTCTGGATACGGCAGGGGAAGGGTTCTTGCATCTCGTATTGAGCCCGCCTCACCAGCGAGAAAGGGCTCTTCATTTTTAGGTTCAGCTTATATTATATTTTGGACTGCACCAGGCCTTCCACTATCCCTAGTGGAGGTCGACAACCCATTGAAGGATTCAGCCTAGCTTTAACCAAAGATTTGGGTCTGGTCCAGCCCAGACTACTTACGGCTGCCATATTAGAGCTTGGCCGGCATCTCTATTATTGTCAACACGTCTAGGCCTGGGCTAAATTTCCGTTCCGCTCGCGGAAATTGCGATAATTTGACATTTTCGCGTGCTGCGGACAGCGCGAAAATGTTAAACTTTCCGCATTCCGCAGCTTAGCGATAATTTGTTTCTTGCTCGCGCTGTAAAATAATACATTCTCGCGCGCGCGCGATCGCCTTACCTGAATCCCCGCGTTCGCCGACAAGTTTTCCCGATCCGGTCGCGTTCTCCACGAGATGTTGGATTGTTGGTAGCCATTTGCGCTGTCTCGCGACAGTTCGCGCCCGCAGTAACATCATGCGTCTCGCGATCATGCACTGCGAAAAGAGTGAAAACAAGATGGCCGCGCCGCGAGCAACCGCATGGGTAAGTTGGCGAGCCGCGACCACGCAGAAAATACCGCGAACGGGCGGGAAAAAAACGTCCGCATCTTCGCGATATTTCCGCGTGTTTGCGGAGATTTGTAACATTTTCGCGATAATTTGCGAAAGTCGCTTTCGCAAATTCCACCCACCCCTAAACACGTCCCTATTCAATGTACCCTTTAAAACAAAAGCAACTCAACTTCCTGTGAAAGACGGCTGGATGTCAGTCTTGTGGTGTACTTCTTCCACAGGTTACAGACAGACAGACTGGTAGAAGTTTATCTACGGACTGCTTCCTTTCCAACAGGAAAGCCTTCTCTGTTGAGGCTCTGTGACCTCTTTGTTGTTCATTTCATTGAGGGACTGTCTCTTCCTCCCTGTAGAGTGCTTCCTAATACTTAAATTCAGATTCAAACCCCAGCTACCCAGTTCACTGATTTATGTGATCGCCATCAAATCAATTCACTAGCCCTCCTGTTCCTTAACTGGAGCATTCGGTGGCAGCGAAACTGTTTCGGCTCAAAAAGCACGTTACAAAATATACTCTGAATGTAGATTGATAAACAATACTGATGACATTGATCATTTACATAAAGCACAGCACATGCTGAATTTATTTGTTGGAATTCTGGCGGCGGTGGGTTTGAATTTTCCTATGTTTGCTTTTAGTCCTTATTCAACTCAAAAGGAAAGAAGTACAGTAAAATAATAACATGCACCGAAACATGTTAGTTTAAAAGCAAACCTTGTTGAAATGTAAAGTGATGTCATACATTTAAATGACATCAGCTGTATCATATATTTGATGAATATGTTGATGGCTCTGGTTGTTCTTAGGTTCCAAGGCCAAGCCAGTTCATTGGCTCCACTTAGGCTCAACTCTCCTTGTGAATTTACTGGCTGGCCGGACCACTCCCAGCCCATTCTTCAGAGCCAGCACCAGTAAATCCAGTGCCTCTTCGTGGAGAATGCCCTGCTGACGGCCAGTCGGGTAGCTGTCAGTTTGGCCCCACCTTGGATTGGATCACAACTAGAGGTGTGCTATAGAGTTGATAAAGTTGCTCTACCTGTGAGACCAGAACCCAACAGTTCCTATACACAAAAATGCACAGCTCGCAGGCAGGGCACATGGACACATGGCAACATGGGCCCATAGTAACCTGGGACATTGGCGTGTAGGAGACTGGGCACTTGGTGGCCCGGGCACATAAAAACCTGGGCACATGGCAAATTGGACACATAGCAACATGGGCATATTGGCACAGCAATTGTGGGCATATAACATCCTGGCTCCCTGGAAACCTGGAATGTGGGAAGCCAGGCACATGAGCACATTTATAACTGCACATATATGGAATAACCTGGGCACATGGAAGCCTGGATACATAGGGACTTGGCCACATGGCAACCTGGGCACATGAAAATCTAGACATACAGAAACCCTGGCGCATGGCAAACTGAGCCCATAGCAACCAGGGACATGGGCATTTGGCAATCAGGAAACATAGCATGGTGGGGTTATGGGAACATTCAACGTGGGCATATAACAACCTGCGTACATGGCAGCCAGGGCACTTAGCAACCTAGGGCATGGGCACATGGCAACCTGGACAGATAGCAACCGGAGTGTTTGGGCACATGCGTCGTGGGCATATAACATCCTGGCTACAAGGTAACGTGGGCATGTGGGAAGCAGGAAAATGGAACGCATACAAACCTCCGCACTTACGTAATAACTTGGCAACATAGCAACCTGGAGCCCATGGCATTCTGAGCTCACAGCCACATAGGCACCTGGCACATGCCAACAACCTGTGCTTGGAATTCGTGCCTTGTTGGGAATGGCATAAATGGCTGCCCCACATTTTTTAGAATGGGTGGATACCGACCGTGACCACCATCACCTTTGTTTTACCTTTTGAGTTAATTTATATTAAGAGCACTCCACGGAGCAAAGGTCACATCCTGGTCTTGTGAAGTTTGCATAAAACGGAGCAAATTCACTTTGCGTCAGAAACGAAAGATGCCAAGAAGCGCCGAGGGCTTCTGACTTGTTAGGTTCACCCCACAGCCCCCACCTCCTAGCTGGCAGCATGTCTGCCCCCCCCCCCCCCTTCCCTCCGGCCCCGGGGCACACTTAGCATACATGCATAACCATGGGCGAAGCACACGTGCCACATGGGGGGGAGGGGGGGGGGGTAAGGGATGCTAACACACTGAGTGAGTGAAGATTTAGCGTCGGGAGTAACACGCCATTAAACAGCGGGGAAGGGGGACCCGGGCTCCCCCACCCCCTCCCCCGGACAGCAGGTGTGTCTGGCTGACTCCCAGCTGAAGCTGATATTCATCATGCCCCGCCACCCCCTCCAGTGCCCATGAATTATTGCCCCCCCCCCCCCCCACTTCTGCACATTTGTATTTCGTGTTGCGCATAATGTATGTTAATGAATTCCTCAGCGGGGGCATATGGCAAAGACATATATAGCCCTAAACCCGACACAAAGAAATATATGCGGTGATGGGAGGAGGGGGGGGGGGGGTCGCAACTGGGACACGGGGCGCAAGGATAGGTTCTAAAAAAAGGGGGGCCTCAAATCACAAGCAACCCTCGGGACAGAGGACCCGATGCAAATTAGATGGGGAAAAACGTATTAAAGGAAAAATAAAAAGCCACAGCGAAAGAAACTGACAACCAAGTCCACAAAAGAAATGACCCCATATGTTCACGTCTGCACAGCGGGGGCCCAGAGCCACAATGACGTCATGACATTTGAAAGGGGTTTGAAGGGAGCGCACCGTCAAATGAAGCGGAGCATTTTCACATCAAACATGACCCCTACGATTTTGCCTGGCAATGAACCAAAATGTAGCTGTATAAATATATGAATAAAATATGTGTATGTGTGTGGGTAAGTGAGTGTGCGTGCGCTATTTCTATATTTGCGTAGGCACATTTTGGCGTGTCAGAAAATCTTGGTTGTGTGTGGGCATATAAATTCCCAGCGCGCGCGCGCGCGCACACACGCACACACACACATATAGAATATATATACACACACATATAGTAGATACAGATATATAGACACATATGTAATAGATATTAATATGTAGTTTGGAGTGAAACATTTTTTTAAAAATTTCATTGTAAACATATTTGACGCATTTCACGAATCTGCATGACACATTCTGGCAAGTCTTGTGCAGATCTGTCAAGCGGGGGCCTAAAAGGAGGGTTCCAAAATGTGTAATTTCCCATTTAACCTCCATAGGATTCTTTGTTCCTCGATACAGAAAAAACCGAGCTATATACATATTTATGAATGCATCAAATTTAAGATAAAGCCACTGAAAATAAAAGTGACCCAATAACTCTTGTTATTTGGAATACCAGTAGTAATAATTGCACATTTACACACAGTGTCAGATTTCTCTCTACGATACAATGAGGAAAAACTAATCCGACTGTTGGCATCTTCATGGACGCAAAATCGTCCTAAAGCCAACTTTCATGCTGGGAAATAGTCCTACAAAAACATCTTGGCAGTCAAAGTCTTATTCAGTCACCGTCCTGGTGTGTCCATGCTCACGGTCACCCAGAGAGGAGTCCCACAAACAGTTTGGAGCTCAGGGCATTATTGGTGACTGGCGGATAACACAATGCAGCTTTAGGAGAAAGAAATCAAACCAGGACTTCTTATTCACTTTCAAAATGAAGAACATGAGTTCCAGAATGTTGACATGGTCAAGACTTATATCAGGTGCTTTCCAAAACGGTTGTCCTACTATAAGATGATGTCTGAACATCCCAATTCGAGATGAAGGTGGTCTTTTTCCCGTGATGTCATTTGCCGTTAGACTATGTGCAAGGAGGCCGGTCTAAGTGAAGGATGCATGGCAACGCATATGTCCCCTTATTGTTCATTGCATTCTCCTTCGACTTGCTTCCATTTTGGTACCTGATTTTTGTACCTTGCAGTTGGAACGTCTACGGGATTCTTCTCTTGGCTTGGCCTTGGTCTGTTCTCATTCAGATTCATTCAGGTGGAGTACTATATATTCCATTCTCATATACTTCTTATCTTCAGCTTCCATCAAGATTCATATAATAGCCAAGCAGTCTTTGCCGCTTTTTTCCCCTCCTATTGGACACCCTCTTAAAGAGATACTTGACATCCAAAATCCACACATTTGTCACTCTTTGAACCTTCAAAAGAGATCTTACACAATTTCTCCATGATCAATGCTATCGCCCATCCATTTCTTGAGGCACCACACTCCTCCCTAAATGCTACAGCAATCCTTGTAGTAATAACAAGTGTAGTAGACTTATAACCCCATATTTATTGATGGGCTGATGTAACCTATTCACTTGTTATGGTGCAACTTGCATTGTTGATTTAATTTACATGCATTTTTGACATATCCATTTTGTTTATTTCCGCCATTTTATCTTTGCTTACTGCTCTGTACATGTTTTTTTCACTTGTAATGCACCCTGATAGTCAAGGGCTTTGTTTGCACTGCGTGAAAAACAAACAATTAGGCCCAGGTGAACTTCCTGTTATGCCAGCATACTGTCACATAGGCCCCCATTAGAATGGCAGGTGGCACCCTAGCAGTGCGGGGACCGGCCGCCAGCGGTGCGGCGGTCCCGCACCGCCAATTAGGATGCGACCGCCACCCCGGTGGTCACATCCCACATCTTTGACATTGCAGCGGGCGGTGCTTGAAGCAGCACCCGCCGCAATGCCAAAGAGGCATGTTGTGCATTGCCATGCACAAGGTGACAGGCACCACCGCCGATGGCAATCCGCACAACATCATAATGACCCCTTTAATGTCAAGAATTTCACTTGTTATGCAAAGTTCCTGAAATTATGTCACCTGGCACAATTATGCAAGGTTTGCAGCTAAAGTTTAGCAGAAGAGCACCGGAATAATGGAAACAACCACAACGTGATCAGTTGTTATTCGCAGCACATATGTTTTTTTTTTGTACTACTATTTGTTTGCATGAAATGTAAAATTGAGGCCAAAACGGGTATAAGGATGCATTTTGTGCTAAAACACACTGCGAAATGCCAATTTTGCATTTCAGATAATTGTTGCAGAACTTCACTTAATTATTTGCCCAACACAGTATGCAGAAACAGAACTCACTCTCTGTATTGCCATCAAATCACTTTATTGAGGGTGTTCACAACAGCATCAAAGCACATGCAGAAGCTGTGAATGTGGAAATTCTTTCGGTAGTCAGTAGTGAAGGGTACATCTAATAAAGTGTAAAATTATAAATTTACAGTTGAACTTTAATGGAATTCACCATTTAGGAAATTCATGAAATTGTAGATTTATAGCATTTATTTCCAATTACAAATCTTCAAAATGGTCCCACTTTTGAAGAAAAAATCTATCTCAAGATAAACGTTTGCAGGTTTCTTTTAAGGAACATTGCCCCAAGCCAAAAGCGAACCAGTCCTCTTGCTATTAGGATCACACTTTCTGTGCGTCTCACAAATTAGGGAAATATTTGCTGAATCTGCTATTTTTCTGGATTATGGGGCAGAAGGTGTTTCACAGAGCATCGATGCAATTGCTTGGCTCATCTAAACAATAGCACAACATCTGCTGCAACAACACAAACCTCCTAAAGAGACTGGCATTACTGAGCAGTAACTTCATCTGACAGAAAGGGCATCACCGCAGGTGCGTGGTGATACCATGCGTGTTTTTACTGCACAATTCTGAATTTCCAAGATCAGATTGTAAAATAACCTGCAATTTAGGGTTTTCTTTGTGGTCCATTTTCCTTGCACAGATTCCTTCATGTAATCCCTGGGTGATTTGCGGGGATGGCGATGTTGGGTGGGGGAGCCTCATATACATTCTAAATTCGTACCCCCTCTTTAAATTCAAAATCAGGTATCTGCACCATGTGTGCCATTTCCGGAATTACCGCAGGACTCAAACTGAGCCTGTGGGATAGGTTTTTAATTAATAATATTGACAGAAAAACAGAACACATCTGAAACCGGTCATTGGAAAAGGTAGAACTGTTTGAAACCCTAAAAACGGAAAGAAAGGCTCTGACGAGGCTCCAGTTTAGGAGGTGAAGAGCCCACGTGAAAAAGCATCACTCCCGCTGCCACTCTTGTCAACTGCCTGTAATTTTGATGCAGGAAGACAAATGCTTATGTCATGTCCTGCCTCGCTGTTTATGGTATATCACTAATGCTATATGCTACACCTGGCATCTTTTGCCCTGATTTCCCCAGTCTTTTTTCTTCTGACCTGCTGTTTTTGACTGTGTGCTGCATTTTGTTTTTGCTGGTTTTAGGACTCTGGGCACTTTGCCATTGCTGACCAGTGCTAAAGTGCAAGTGCTCCCTGCGTAATTTCCATCGGTGATTGGTATATACACGATTGGCATATTTTATTTAATAGTTTCTAGTAAAGAACACCAGGGGTGCCCCAGGCCTGTAAATCAAATGCTATTAGTGGACCTGCAGCACTGTTTGTGCCACCCACATGAGAAGCCCTGCAAACCCATCTCAGATCTACCACGGCAGTGTCTGTGTGTGCAATTTTAAACTGCCATGTTGACCTGGCAATTGCACCCACTTGCCAGACCCAAACCTTCCCTTTTATTACATGAAAGGCACCACTAAGGTAGTCCTACAGCAGCCCAATTTGCAGGGTGCAGTGTATTTAAAAGGTAGAACATGTGCTGTTGTGTTTTACATGTCCTGATAGTGAAATACTGCTAATTTCATTTTTCACTATTACAAGGACTATCTGCTCCATAGGGTAACATGGACATTGCCTTGAAATATCTTTTGAGTGTCATTTCCCATTGGGAGCAGATAGAGATTTGGAGTTTGGGGTCTCAGATCTCACAATTTAAAAATGTATCTTTTGGTGAAGTTGGTTTTTAAATTGTGTGTTTTAAAATGCCACTTTTAGAAAGTGTCAATTTTTTGGTTATCTGTTCTGTGCCTCTGCCTGCTTGTAGAATCCACGTCTGGGTGAGGGTGACAGTTGGGCTCTTGTGCGATCACTCTAGATAGTCACATAAAGGGATCTGAGGTGTGCCTTGCATATCCTGATGAATATATGACGTTACAACGCAAGCAATTACAATGCATGCTTTTAGAACATGGTTTTTACATCACAACTACCATTACCTCCATGATTTTACAACGCATGCCATTACAACGCATTTTTAAAAACTAGCATAACAACGCATAATACTTTTAGGGCAACAGTAGGGTAAGTGTTGGATAGTGTAGGGGGTCCAAATTACTATTCCCACTCCAGTGAGTGCAACAATAGGGTAAGTGTTGGATACTCTAGGGGTGAAAATTACTATTACCACTCCAGTGAGTGCAAGTGCAACAGTAGGGAAAGTGTTGGATAGTGTAGGGATAACAATTACTATTCCCATCTACCCCAAAACCCATATCCACCCTAAAACTAAAAAAATCTCCATTACTTACCTTATAATGCGTTGTAATGGCATGCGTTGTAATGGTATGCGTTATAATGGCATGCGTTGTTGTGACATGCGTTGTAATGGCATGCTTTGTAATGCATGCGATGTAAAGGCAGTTGCATTGTAACAGTTGCTTTGTAAAAGCAGTGTGATGTAATGACTGCGTTGTAATGGATGTTTTCCATCCTGATGGCCCATCACCAGACTGAATGGCCTTCCTGAGCTAGAGTGGTGGGAGGAGTTGTCACTGATGCTTGAATAGGGCTGTGTCTGTCCTCACACAAGGCTGTATCCACCCCCCTGTAGTGTGTCTTGAGCCAGGTCAGGGAAAGGTACGGTCTTGTCGTGGAGAGGTGTGGCTCACTGGTTAGAGGCGGCAGACCCGTAAGCAGAGAATCGGCCAGGGACCAGGGTTCAATTCCCAACGCGGCAGGGTCTTGGACCAGGGTCAAAACGGACTCAATAATTCTCGCCTCGGTACCTACTCTAACCAGGAACACACTCGGCAACTCTGGGCATTAAGCTTGCCTCATCTCTACAACGGCCCCCCACAGACGCCAGGGATGCCTGGTTTCACCTTGGAGATACCCAGAAAGGGACCATCTCACAGGGATAGCCAGGACGGGTTCCCCAGCGGTCTACAGCGCCGGGACGCCCCGTTGCTGGGGCAGCTGTGCGCTTTACAAGTCTACAACATTTACATTTACATTTGTGCATTACAGAGACTCTCTTTGAAGTTTGCTTACTTCAAAGGCAGAAATTGGTATAAGTGCTGGAGCTGTCACATCATAACTTCAGGACACTTCTGTATTGAGGACATTTTGCCAGGAAGAAGTGCTGTATTGCTGTCAGGAGGGACTACCGCTTTGCAGTTTGCTTTGTTGTGTTGGCCTGCTGCTGCTTCTGTCATGGGCAGTGATAGAGATGGACTTTGCTTTCTATATCCTGCCTTCCAAATTTCTCCAAAGGCTTGAGTGGAGCTTGGCTCATGTTGGAAGTCTCAGGGATATCAAAGACTTCATCTGCATGATGTTATCAGCACTGGGACTCTTCTGCAGCGAGTCCTCCATTGCCAAGTGGTGCCAAAACCAGTCCAGGGCCCTTGGAACTGAGTGGTTGTGCTGTAACCTCCAGAAAAGCACACCCGACACTGTCCCCAACGCCACTGCCTGCACCGAAGACATGGTCAGTGCTCGTGAGGTGCACTATGCATCGACCACGATGACACTGCAGCCCCGGCCTCACTGGTGATATTGATGCTGCTGCCTGCACTGAAGCTGAGAGCACCGCTTGTGAAGAGCACAACGCATCGCCTAGATGACATCACAGCCCCTGGTGTACCAACGACAGTGCAAAGGACTCCGACCTTTTCTCTGACCCTGCTGCCTGCGCTGTGGCTGAGGCACCGCTTGTGAAGAGCACAGCGCATCACCCCATCTTACATTGTAGCCCCTGGTCTGCTGACAACAGTGCTTTAGCTCCTTCGCTGTGCCGCTACCTGCACCAAAGCCGTGGGCACCGCTCATGAAGAGCACAAAGCATCGACCACAACTACATCGCAGCAACGGTCCCGCTGACGGTAGTGTTCCTGATCTCAGTATCAAAGAGCTCTATCCCCAGCGTGTGGGACTCCAAGGTCTCAATGATTACTGCGCGATTTTTGGAATCGTCGCCCGTTGACGCCTCATCTTCAGATTTCATTGCAAGGTCCCCGAGGCCTCTTCACCTCCAAAGGTACTGTTTTGCAGGTATGTCCAATGCCATAACACTGAACTGTTGGATTTGTGTTGTTCACGATGCCGCAATAGCCCTGGTTGGTGCTATCGATTTCAAGGACCTGTATTTTTAAGTTTACTCTTGTAAAATTCATATATATACTTGTGTATTTTGGATTTTGATCATTTTGGTCTTGTTTTACTCAGATACATATTGGCTATTTTTCTAAACTGGTTTGGAGTCCTTTTGCAGTCTTTTCATTGTTTTACTGTGTGTGTGTGTGTGTGTGTGCACAAATACTTCACACATTGCCTCTGAAATAAGCCTGACTGCCCGTGCCAAGCTACCAAGGAGGTGTGTAGGGATTATTTTAGCTGTGTAACTTACTTACCCTAACTAGAGTGAGGGTCCCTACTTGGACAGGATGTATACCAACTGCCAACTAGAGACACCATTTCTATCACAATGCATGAAAAACATGGCAAAATACAGACAGGTGTTTTGATGCAGAGAAAGGAGTGAGAAGAAAAAGAAATGTGAAAGAAAGAGGTTGAGAAGAGTGAGGGACAGAGTGAGAGGGGGCAAGAGATTAGAGATAAGTAGAAAGGAAAGGAGAGGGGATAGAAAGAGTTTGAAGGCAGCAAGTTAGAGAAGGAGAAGGAAACATGTGAGAAGAGAAAAAGTACTGAGAGGAGAGAGATACTGAAACAGAGAAAGATAGCAGAAAGTAATGAGGGTTAGAAATATGACAGAAAGATTACAGAATATAAAAAGCTAGGGAAGCGAGAGAGAGATGACAGAAGGTGCAAGGAGTAAGGAGAGCAACAGAGGAGAGGGAGAGATCTGTACAAGAGGAGAGAGAATGGGTGAAAAGAGAAAGAGGGGAGAGAAGAGATGGTAGAGATGCACAGAAAAGAGGAACAAAGAAAAGACACAGAAAGAGTGAGAGAAAAAGAGAGAGGGGAAGGATAAGAAGAGAGAAGTGAGAAGCGGGAGATAGAGGTAACAGAGAGAAAGATTGAGAGGACAGAGAAACTATGAGGAGCGAAAGAGGGGAGAAGTAAAAGACAGAAAAAAGAGAGAGGAACGAAGATCGGACGAATAAGAAACAGAGAAGAAATAAAGATTCAGATAAAAGGATGGTGAGAAAAAAGGAAAGAGGTTGTGAGAAACAGCCTTTCTACTCCTGTGTATGTCTTCATCACTCACTGCAAAGTGATTGACGACAAGGAGCCAACCCTGATCCGCTTGAAGATGCATACAGGTCTCAGCAGAAAATAGCCCACCAGCAACCCTGACTCCCTAACTTCTCCCACTGACAACTACCACAGGCCACAATCGATGAAGTGAAGGAGTGGCACTGGTGGAGGTATGAGACACCGGTCTAGGAAACAAGCAAACCAGTGCTTTAAATGGGACAAATTAGTGCAGGTACTCATCAAATTGAGCTGTGGAATTAGGCGGGACTTTGGGTGGGGCAAAGGGCGGGGCTAAGGTGCCAACATCCAATGAGATCAGGATATTTTCGGAGTACATCTATGAATGTTAATGCTGAAATAGATATTGTGTGTGTATTACTTCACCGACACTGGCACCAAAATTGCATATGGGGAAGATTGCAGGAAGTGGTTGCAGAATCTGAGATGAACGTACAGCCCAGCTTTTCCAGGGCCGGAGTACACAGTTTTAATATTTATAAATCTATATATTCCACACCCAAGTACCTTACAAGGACAAGCCAGAGGTCAAGTTATGTGTCTTTTTTCAGGGAGAGTATGTCTTTTGAACCCTGGCCACAACATTGACCCCCGTGAAAAACTCACCCCTTGAATTAAGGTATCTTGGACACAGACTCCTTTCATACAGTTGGTATTCTCAGACCTAAAATACAAATTTGCCACCACTGCAGTCAGTGCATTTATTATGAAATTACACACAGGGGTGCAGTTGAAAAGCAGTACACTTCTAAATGTAAATTTACTGCAGAAGAAATAGATCTTGCAGGCTTTGAGTTCAAGGATGTGATTACTGGAGTCAGACACGAGTGAGAAGGGCAAAACGATGCAGTCTTCTATGTAAGTATACTCCAAATCTAACAGCCTTCAATGAACAATAATCAGGTATTGCCGTGTGTGAAGCATTCTTGTGAAGTACCGCTTTTCCCTCCTGGGCTGACTTGCATAGCTGCATTAATGCAAGCACCCTCACTTAGTGCCTGGTGCCTTTGATAAAACTAGGGGTCGGTGGAATGTTCTGTTCAACCGGCGGAACTGGCAGAATTTTGGTCATCCCGCCTCACTCTTTAATGCGGAGCTCTGGTCAAATTCTGCCAATCGCCGCATGGTGGAATTTTTCTTCTATGAGGCTCCTGAATATGCTAGCTGGCAAGCACAAGCAAGATTTGGTTCCCCTAGCAAGATTTTCTAACCTGGGTGGTCGCCGGCGTTTGCGAGCAGTTGCGGTTCGAGGGCTGCTGTTCGAGTAGATTTGCTGTTGCTCGAATAGATTTTCTACTCAAGCGGCAGCAAAATCAACTCAAATGGCCGCGTGTTCATGCACAATGCACGATGCCATTCACACTAGTTTTCAGCGCTAAATTGCAGCACGAGCTGCATATTTTTCCACCTGTTGGCAGAATTTTGCGGAATCTTGTGGAGTTTTTCTGTAACTCTGTGGAATTCCGCAGATTGAAACTCTGTGAGTCCTGAACACCCGTAGGTACATTGTTTGGTTAACAGACTATTTTGGTTGAGGGTTGTGAGAATTCATATATAAACTGTATAGTTAATAAACGGTTACATTTTCATGGTAAGTAGCACCTATTAATTTATTTATGTAGGAGTTTCAGGTAGCAGTGTGCATAGCCTCTCTGTAACTTCACAGTGCTAATATATGACGTACCAGCCATACTTCCATTGTTCATGCCCTATTCATTAAGTGTATGGATGAGCATCATATGCTGTGCAGAACTTTATTGCACCTGGAAGAAAAGTAATTAGCATAATCTTCTGACATAGGATAACTTTTTTCTATAGAAGGTCATAGTGCACATCTGAGGCACACATACATACACACAGGTACTCGCACAGACACACATATACATCATTCGCTAAAACTGATTTTTGTTTACAAGTGCACTATCCAAGTTGTACTTTAAATGCATGTGCTTACTCTGTCTGTTTATCAGTGGCATCCCCTTCACACTCAGTCTGGCTAAAGGCACTCATTATGCCAATGTCAGCATTTCCCATGCGACTCACACTGGAAAAGGTGAGTGTACGAATTTCTCTCAAATTCATACTAACTTGGGATTTGGTGGGTAGTGCAGCCTACTGACTGCCCCAAATGAAAAGGAGTGCTTACCAGAAAGTTCCTTGAGATTATTTTGTTTCACTTGCAAAGGTTCTGAAGTAGGTGTTACTATGAGAACAAAACTACTACAGGGCGGCCGTTCCACCTCGAGGTTCCGTGCTGTAACAATCACTCTGATCCTTAGTTGGCACAGTAGATGAGTAAGTGAAGCTAGGTGAATAGACAATCTCAGCATGTTTTGTTTCAATTGGGACATTAGTGGTACTGGACGCCATCTTGGATTGTCTGTCGATGCACACATTCACAGCTCTTGTGGCAGACAGTCTCACCAAAAACAGACCAACGTCTGTCCTACGTTGCTACACGTTAATAAAATGCCCCTGGCTACAGCCCCCGAGAATTACGGTACTCGCCCTGGACAAGGAGAAGTTCCTGGATGCAAGGGGTAAAAATTCAGAAGTGCCTGTATTTAGTACCAGTAAGTACTGCCCATGTAAAGCACTGAAGCAAACACAGTCTAAGAAAGAGAAGCAGCTTTAGCTACAGAGCGAAACGTGAGCACCAGGCCAGGGATCAATGACATTCACTCCTCAAGACTTCCTAGCTGATAATATCAGTAAAAAGAGATCCGACAAAAGGCCCCTCATTGGGTTTAAAGAGCAGCATGTGGTTTTTAGGAACAGCAGCAACCATAGACTAAGGAAGTCTCACAAAGGTCACTGTATATATTTTTGCTGGAAACAAAAATGGAATTTGCTTTGCTGATTGTGCAAGTGGAAACTAAGCTGCAAGATCTGTGCTGAAATCTTCTAGCTAAACTTTCTGTTACAAGATAACTCATGGAGCCTAACGCAGATACCCTTAGACGCAAACACATATGTGCATGAGTATTTGCTGTTGCAACAATAGTGCCAGTTGCATTACTTATAATCCCGAACTTACCCCATCATTAACAGGTAGAAGAGCCTAAGTCTACATGTGCTCCTCAACCACCACATCTTACTGACAATAGTTTACCTGCAATAGATGAGAAAGAGTTACATGTGGATGCTTTTAGAGGAGACTATTCATTGAATATTTATTCAAAACTGCTTTATGAATATGTTGATGCTATGGATGCAAGGGATTGCTACATGTGTATGCAACTACCTGCATCAGAAGCTGATTGGATAACGTACCACCATTTTCCCTTGACATATGGAATTTCTTGTAGTGTATTGCTGAACTTATTCTGAGGGAAAGTTCATTTTCAATATTATTACTCAAATCATGACTTGTTTTTTTCAGACGTTCCTGTGCTGATGCATTTGAATAGACAGCCTGATGCAAAAAAAACTCTGAAATAGTGCAACATTTCTTTAGACCAACCATGACACTGGATACAGCCTATGTACATAGACACAACTTAATATGTTTCTTGACAGATGTAGAAAAGTAATTTATTTATTCAGTAGAAGACCGAAGGAGGGATTTATCAACTTAAGCAACAAATCATTCAAAAGTGCCACAATGGGCTAAATTTGAAAGTGAACAAAGATTAGTGGGAAAGATGGCAGCATTAGCTTTAGATTGGCAACTTAAAGGGAGATTTATGCATTTTCATTAGAAAATCTTCAACTGACACAAATTTTGTAGGAACTAATGAATGTGACCGTACATTTGAAGTTAGAGGAAATTGGGGTTATACTTAGATGGAGCAGATACTGTTTTTCCAGGTGTTTATTACATTTGTGGGAAACACGCATTTTACAGATTACCAAAGATATGGTATGGAACATGTTATATGGGAGTAGTATTCCAAATTGATGTTTCGGCAAGAGAACAACACGTGAGAAACAAAAGAGGTGCAAGTACTAGTGAAATCGTAAGTGATATCTTTGGTGCTTTGATACCATCTGTAGGAGTGATACTAAACTAATACAAGATTGGAAAGCTTTCTACAGTAATTGACACATTGTCTATGAATAGAGCTGGAGGATTCTTAGTAACAGATACAGAAATGGTCACCATCAGATCAACGGTTTTGCAGAATAGACTTGATTTAGATGTCCTTCTTGAAAAAGAGGGCGTACTCTGCCGGATGTTAAAAGTTCAACAATGTTGCACTTACATTCCAGATGAGAGTAAGGAACTGAAGAAATCACAACATTACTGGCTTAAAGAAAGATTTCAATGAGTTGAAAGCAACAGGTGCTTGGCAAGCAATAGGACATTGATTTTCTGTAATACGTAGATGATTTTGAAATCTAGGTAGCAGAATTGTTGGAAGCATCTTGAAACCCTGAGTGATAATTACTCTCTGTGGATTATTGCTGCTCATTATTGTTAAGGTATACAGATGTGCACAAGTGAAAAAGGGAATGAAGAGAAATAGAGAAGAGATGGAACTGGAGGATAAACAGAATAAATACTCTAACGACATTTAATTTCTGGAGGATTCTAGAAGGAAACTGATGAAGACAACCAGATTGTAATCTGTCCATCTGATAAAATGTTGATGTGATGGCTTAATCTGCCATCAGAGGGGGATTAGTGCAGTACAAAGTTGCCTACTCTTCACACGTCACAGAAGTGTCACCAGCATGTTCAAGGACACATACAATGAATGTGCACTTTGAGCACATTTCTCAAATGACAAATGATGAATGAAACATTATTATGAAATGGTGCATTTGTTGTAGAATTTGAGAATTACTCACAAGTATGTGTTTAACCATGCTAATCAAAGGTGTTTTAATGAAGTGTGAAAAGAAACATAAACATAATCGTTTAACAGATAATGTACTTATAATGATAAAGAAACCCAATTTTCCTAAACGTGTGCTATAACGTGTATTTAGCCTATAATTACTTGAAACTGTGATTAAATCATCCTCATATGTGTGGGATGTTATTTCAATTAAAATAGCAAAATGCATGTGATATATGCATTAATGTAAAACACACAAGATGATGGACGGAATGTTGCACACTGGCAAAACATTCACCCCCAGTCACAGATCTGGGTTTAATCCATCGTTATTTGGCTCACCACGCCACCCCACTTCAGACATGGCCATATGCAAATCAGTCTTGACCCTGTGCCTCATGGGAACAGTCCAGCCCGAACTGCCAAGCCATTTCTTCCCTGGACCGGAATCAAGCATCCTAGGACCGGTTTCGGGGTTTCACTCCTCTTCAGCCAGGATAGCTTGACTCCAGTGGCGTAGTGAGCACGGGACCCACGTCTGGGCATACCCTTCCCACATAGGGTGAACAGCAAAACACACAAGATGATGGACGGAATGTTGCACACTGGCAAAACATTCACCCCCAGTTACAGATCTGGGTTTAATCCATCGTTATTTTGCTCACCACGCCACCCCAGTTCAGACATGAGCATATGCAAATCAGTCTTGACCATGTGCCTCATAGGAACAGTCCAGCCCGAACTGCCAAGCCATGTCTTCCCTGGACCGGAATCAAGCATCCTAGGACCGGTTTCGGGGTTTCACCCCTCTTCAGCCAGGATAGCTTGACTCCAGTGGCGTAGTGAGCACGGGGCCCACGTCTGTGCAAACCCTTCCCACATAGGGCGAACAGCAAAACACACAAGATGATGGACGGACTATGGCACACTGGCAAAACATTCACCTCCAGTCACAGATCTGGATTTAATCCATCGTTATTTTGCTCACCACGCCACCCCAGTTCAGACATGGCCATATGCAAATCAGTCTTGACTCTGCGCCTCATGGGAACAGTCCAGCCCGAACTGCCAAGCCATGTCTTCCCTGGACCAGAATCAAGCATCCTAGGACCTGTTTCGGGGTTTCACCCCTCTTCAGCCAGGATAGCTTGACTCCAGTGGCGTAGTGAGCACGGGACCCACGTCCAGGCCAAGGTCCAGGCTATGCAGAGGGTTGGCTTGTGCAGCAGGGTCCGTCAAAGCTGCAGGTTAGTAATTAAGGAAGGGTCTGGTAGTTTTAATGTAAACTTGTACTCTCTGGATGGAGCTGCGTTGACATTCTCTATCATTCCTTCCTTACGCCATTTGATTCAAACTCTCCCTACGCATGATTTGAACTCTCCCTATGCCATTTGAGCTCTCCCATGTATACCCCCTCTTGCTCTCTTTAATAAAACTGTTTTCTACTTTGAGGATTGAGTAATTAACAGTATGTAAAAATGGTGAGGAGCATTCAGCTATCAGGATTCGGAACCCCGCCCCCCCGCGGAACTCCACGGAATCCCACTGAGTTTTTGGTAACCCCGTGGAATTACGCAAAATGAAACTCCGCGACCTCCACCCATGCCTAGCTTGAACCTCTATGTTTTCTTTGGAAGTGTGGTTTAGTCTGGCACTTATTTCTGACCCACTGAAGACTCTTGCCCAAGCTTTGGAGATGCTAACTCTTGTTTTACTTAATGTACCTTGCCTTGTCCCTGTTTCTTACATGGAACTCACTGATTTCTGAGATTTAGTAGATTAACTGAACCATCCTTCTCCTTTGAACTGGGCTTGGGATATTTAGATTACTAATGTATAGACGGGAGAATTTAAGATTGTTTTTTGAGCATCAGATACTGGTGATATTTTGTATTGCAGCCACTGAATTACGTGTCTGTTTAATTCTGGTCCACATTAATTTCTTTAGGAGGTTTGGGCTTCCAGTTGTAGCACTGTATCTTTATAACATGGTATTTAGAGTGATCTATTTCACTGGACCTGCTCCTTCCACAGTGCAGCGCCGTCTGGTAGCTCCAGTCCTCTTCGCTGCTGCTGGTGCCTCTGACCCAGAGGTTAGGAGTTCGAGGCCCTCCTTCACCCGCAGGCTCATGCCTGCACCTCATCCCTAGTGGTCCAGTGTTAGAGCATCACTACTTGACTGCCCTCCTGTCCCTCTTTTTGATGTTTTCTGTTCCTCTCTCTGTTCTTTCTGTTTTTCTGCCTCTGCCTTTGGCTTTTGCTTTTTTCTTGTTTGCTCGCTTTTCCTCCTGTTTTTTGCTGCCCTCTCCCTCATTGTCGCTGTGATCCCCCGAGGCCGGCCCCCCTCCAGTGTCCTTTCCCATGTTTCCCGCCTCCAAGCTGTCCAGCCCCCCTGCAGCACTACTTAATCATGGCAGCTGTGTGGCTGCGACGCTGGTGCGCAAAAGGCAAGCCCATCTGTGCCCGTCCATGACTGGACTGTGCCCAGCGCCAGGGACCCTGGTTCTCAGACCCTCCACCACTATGATGCCAGCACTCGCCTTGCCCTCAATTCGGGACGACACGCCACCTGCCACCTAGCATCACCAAAGAAACGTCTTGGACACTTTGCCTGCCGTAACTGCAAATGCACCTTCAGCCACACCATCAAGCTAGCTCCCCTCGCCACCCAGCTGACAGTCTGCGCACTCGACTGCCTCAACTGCATCCTCCTCAACATGCGGTCCCTCCACAAACATGCCACAGATTTCTGGGACCTCCTCGACGCCACCTCTCATTACTTTCTTGATGGAAACCTGGACCAACCTCTGCTCCAGACTGGAGATCACCATCCCCGACGGCTACAAGATCACCTGCCCAGGGGGAGGCATCACCATCACCCACATAAGCACGCTCGGACTAACCACGCACTCTAATGTCCCAATGACGACCATGGAACACCTCCACTTCCAGATCCGGACAAACCCCAACACCACCCTTGGCTGCACCCTTGTTTACAGGGCCCCGGCCCGACCCCTCTTCGCCGACTACATCGTAGAACTCATCGCACCCCAGTCTCTAGCATCCACTGACTACATCCTACTCGGAGACCTCAACTTCTACCTGGACAACCCCAGCGACCAGAACACCACCTCTTTCCTGGAGAACCTCGTCAACATCCGACTCAAGCAGCTAGTCACCACACCAACCCACACAGCCGGACACACGTCCAACCCCGTCTTCTCTGCCAGCTGGAACATCACCTACAGCCACATCACCAAACTCTCCTGGACTAACCATCACTACGTACAGCTCGCCTTCAACATGCCCACCGTACACGACCGCCATCATCACCCCCCCAGCCGCAACTAGATCAAGGCCACCGAAGAACTCCTCATCAACTCCCTCAGCACAACCACTTTTCCAACACCCACGGATGCCAACTCCGCAGCACGCAACCTCCGCCAATGGATCTCCAACTGCGCTGACACCCTGGCACCCCTCAAGAGAAGACCAGGCAAACAATGCTCCAAGGCAACGAGCTGGTTCACCCCCACCCTCCATGAGTCCAGACACACCTGCAGACGCCTCGAGAAGATATGGAGGAGCAACAAAACCCTGGAAACTCAAACAACCTTCAAATCCACCATCAACGCACACCACCTCCTCCTCAAAACTGCCAAGAACACGGCCCTCCAAGATAGAATCAATGCCAACGCATACAACAACAAATAACTCTTTGCCATCATCAAGGAGTTTGCCAGGAACATCAGTGAGACCACAGATGTTCCCTCCTCCCAAGACCTCTGTAACAAACTCAGCACCTTCTTCCATCACAAGATCAGGAAGATTTACAACAGCTTCGACACCCTAGACCCGGCCGCCACAACCGCCACCATCACACACAACCAAGCCACCCCGCAAGAGACCATGCTCTGCTGGACCCTGCTCACTACAGATGACATGCTCAAGACCATGAAGAGCCCCGGCGAACCAATGCCCGCATCACATCTTTCACAGAGCATCCGCCGCCATCACCCCCAGCTCCGCCACAATTTCAACTGCTCCATCAAAACTGCCTCCTTCCCCGATGACTGGAAATATGCCGAGATCAACCCCCTGCTGAGAAAGCCATCCTTAGACCCGACAGAGCTCAAGAACTTCAGACCGATCTCCCTCCTCCACTTCCCAGCTAAGGTCATGGAGAAGGCCATCAATGCCCAGCTCTCTGAGTTTATCGAAGTGAACCACGTCCTGGACACCTCCCAATCTGACTTCTGAAACAACCACAGTACAGAGACTGCACTCCTCGCCGCCACAGACGACATCCGCTCCCTCCGTGACCAGCGTGAAACCGCAGCCCTCATCCTACTAGATCTCCCGGCCGCCTTCGACACCGTCTCCCACCGCACCCTAATCACCAGACTCCACGACGCCAGCATCCGAGACAAGGCCTGGACTGGATCCACTCCTTTCTCATCGGCCGGACCGAGCGAGTCAGACTACCACCATTCCTCTCAGAACCCACGGAGATCAGCTGAGGAGCCCCACCCTCTTCAACGTCTATATGACCCCCCTCGCAGACATTGTCAGAACACACGGACTCAACATCATCTCCTACACCAACGACACTCAGCTAATCCTCTCCCTCATCAACGAACCCTCAACTGCCAGAACCAACTTCCACAGTGGAATGAAGGCCCTCGCTACATGGATGAAAGACAGCTGCCTCAAGCTCAACTCGGACAAGACCAAAGTCCTCATCCTGGGACCCACCCCATGACTCCTGGTGGCCAGCCACTCTGGGTGATCCACCCACCCAGACGGACCATGCACACAACCTTGGCGTTATACTGGATTCTTCGCTCACAATGAACCGCCAAATCAATGCAGTCTCCTCAGTCTGCTTCCACACGCTCCACCTGCTCCGAAAGACTTTCAGATGAATAACCACAGATTCCATAAGGACGGTCACCCACGCACTCATCACCAGCAGACTCGACTAGGGCAACGCGCTTCATGCCGGCATCACCCAGAAACAGCTCAAGAAACTACAGAACGTCCAAAACGGCGCAGCCAGACTGGTCCTCGACATTCCCCGCCCAGCCGCATCATGCAGCACCTCCGACAACTCCACTGGCTCCCAGTCAACAAGAGAGGCACCTCCAAGCTCCTCACTCATGCCTACAAAGCCCTACACGATGAAGGACCAGTGTACCTGAACCACTGCCTCACATTCCACATACCCACCAGACAATTTGGATGCTCCCAACTCCCAACTCGCACTTACCTCCATCCCCAGGATCCACAAACAATTCTACTACCTCATCACCAAGACCTGGAACACCCTACCCCTGCACCTCAGGCAATCTGCGTCATTGACCAAATTCAGGAAGGACCTCAAGACCTGGCTCTACGAATGATCCTCCACCCAGACCGACCAGCAGCTCCTCCTCCCCCAGTGCCTTGAGACCCTCATGGGTGAGTAGCCGCGCTTTACAAGCCCCTGATTGATTGATTGATCAAT
This sequence comes from Triturus cristatus, assembly GCF_964204655.1. Classification (NCBI taxonomy): domain Eukaryota; kingdom Metazoa; phylum Chordata; class Amphibia; order Caudata; family Salamandridae; genus Triturus; species Triturus cristatus. The sequence goes on along the minus strand of NC_140590.1, from coordinate 1,651,603,539 downwards.
TTGAATTTGAATACTAATTTTTAATAAACATTCTTAACTTGAATACCGATTCAAGTTAAATTGTGTAGCCAAATGTGTTGCACTGTATAATGAAGCAGATTGAAGTTATTAGAAGCTAACTCCCTTCCCCTCAGTGCAACAAAAAAGTTCAATCGGAGGACCAAGAGTAAGTAAAGTGTGGGCCCGGAAAATGCTGGATCATGCACAACTCTCCATCTGAGGCTACAACACCACATCCTCACGATGTACCCAAGACACCATTCTTTTTGCATTGGTCACCCCGAGTGGGATGGGTATGCCCAGACGTGGGTCCTGTCCTCTCCATGCTACTGGAGTGAAGCGGATTTGCATATGGCTGGGTTTAAACTGGTATGGCATGGGGAGCAAAAATATGATGGATTTAGGCCCAGATCTCTGTACTGCGGTGAATGTTTGGCATTGTTCTGCATTCTGTCCATCAATTGTTCCTTTTGCATTTGTCACCCTGAGTGGGACGGGTATGCCCAGATGTGGGTTCCCTGCTCTCCATGCCACTGGAGTCAAGCTAACCTGGCTGAAGAGGGTTGAAACCCTGAAACTGGTCCTAGGATGCTTCTTTTCCTGTCCAGGGAGAACGTGACCTGGCAGTTCGTGCTGAACTGTTCCCGTGGGGAACAGGGTCAAAACTGATTTGTATATGGCTGGGTTCAAACTGGAATGGCATGGGGAGCAAAACAATTATTTATGTAGGCCCAGATCTCTGTACTCAGGTGAATTTTTGACATTGTTCAACATTCTGTCCATCAATTGTTCTTTTTGCATCCATCTGAGGTTACTACACCACATCCTCTCATTGCACCGAAGTCTCCATCTGAGGTTACAACACCACATCATCACGATGAACACCATTCTCCATCTGAGGTTACAACACCACATCCTCATGATGTACCCAAATCTCCGTCTGAGGTTACAACACCACAACCTCATGCATGTGCCTCCATCCAAATTTAGAACATCAAACCTTTGGGATGTATATAATAAGTTCACTTTGAGACTGCAACAGCCATCTCTTCTGATGTATAAAAAACTCGCTCTGAGGCTACAACACCCACCCTCCTATTTAACACAAGATTCAATCTGAAGTGAAAACACTCTGTTCTCACAATGTACACACAGCACCCAATCCTTGTGATGTACTCAAGAATGCATTTGAGACGACAACACCCAAATTAGATGATATACACAAGGCACCAATTCAGGTTACCACACCACATCCTCGTGACATAGACACGTCTATGTACAAGTTCAGATCATAAAACCCTTGTGATGTGCAAGACATTCTATCTGAGACTACAACATCCAGCTCTTGGTTTTTTTTTTTTTTTTTTTAATTATTTTTATTGCAGGAATCAGTAAATCGTTACATGATCGGCCAACATTATATCTCAATCCAGAGCATTGAAACACAACCCTCCATCCCCCTCCGGATGTTGCTTACACAGCCATTCAGCCCACAACCCTGGGGTCGGGCGGCGAAATTCAATGGGGGCTCAGGAGGATGTCGGGGTTGGCCCGGAAGATCCATTGTCCTTCATCTGCTTTTCTAAACAAGCCTATAACTCCAAAAGAACCCCCCACCCTCAAAACACCCCAATCCCAGGAAAACCCCTCCCCCCCCCCCCCCCGCCATCAGCGCGCGGCATCAACCGCAACCGGATCTTCTAGAGGACCCATAGGGAAAACAATACAGCTGAGAAGTGCAACCATCTAATGGGACTCGGGGCGCGCCGCTTCCTCACGTTCGGCATCGCCGGGGGCGCAATATTCCCTAAGGGCCTGCACTAGCATCTCCCACTCCAGCGCTGTCTCCTCTGCCTTCTCGTTACGCTGCCTCCAAGCTAGCTGGTATCTAAGCGTGCTCTCCCCTGCTGCCCACTTCAGAAATTCGCTGTGCCACCGGCTCCCCGTCGGGCCGGCCCGTGCCTTCCAGTTCCTGGTCACCTCCCGTTTAGCAAGGAGCAGCCCCAAATCAATGAATTTACTAGATATTTTATTCTTGGGGGTATGAGGGAACCAGTGCAGGAGACCCACCGCCGCATCCAACGAAAGGGATCGCCCCGTCGTCTCCTCCAGGGTCTTCCCCACTTCCTCCCAATAGGCCGACAGTCCCGGGCAGGCCCACAGCATGTGGAGAAGGTCCGCCTCCTGGGCCGGGCACCTGGGGCATTCCGCCGATGCCGTAGCAAAATATCGCCTGATTTTCACCGGGGTCAAATATGCTCTATGGAGCACATAATAGTGGACTAATTGAAAGCGGGCGTGGCGTGTGCCCTTCCAGGCTCGCCGCACCAACTGAGCCCAGGTCGTCTCCGGGATCTCCCTGCCAATGTCCTCCTCCCATCGGTTTCTCAGGGTGGTGAGGGGAGCCAGCCCCTCGTTGAGCAGTCTACCGTAAAGGCAAGTGACCGCCTTTACCGTGCCCGCGGACATCATCACGTATTGGCACACCGGGGATAAAGGGGGTTCTGCCTGCCCGGACCGCCAGTGCGCCTGGATCGCTCGAACAAGGGCCGAGTGCAGCAAAAAGTCGCCGCGGGGAATCCCGAAGCGATCAATGAGCTCCTGGAATGGCAGGATCGTCCCGTCCTCATATAGATCACCGATGAGCTGCAGACCGGCGTCCTCCCAGGTCGCCAAGCGCGACCAATCACCCCCATGGGGCAAAGCCATTAGCATCCCCAGCGGTATTTCGGGTGCATACGGTGTTCGCTGGTGGCCCCGGGCGTGAGCTCGGTTCCAGCACAGGCGAACGGTCCGCTCCTCCATTGACAAGTCCTGCAAGGCCAATCGTTGCCTCATCACTATGAAGGAGAGAACATGCCTGGCCATCCCCGTTCCCCTCCTGTCCTCGGGGCCCCGGAACTCCCGAGCGATCTCCTGGGTGAAGGTCTGGAGCTGCGCCGCTAAGTAATACTTTTCGAAGTCCGGCACCGCAAGCCCACCCTCCTCCTTCGGCCTCATCAGGGTCTTGAGGGCCACCCGCCGGCGGCCCGAGCCCCATAGGAATCCGACGATCAATGACCGTAATAGTCGAAACGTGGTCGGTGGGATCCAGATCGGTAGTGTCCGGAAATAATATAACATCCGGGGGAGCGCCACCATTTTAAGCAGAGCAATCCGCCCTGCCACCGAGAGCGGCAGCGTGGCCCAAAAGCCCATACTGCCTCGAAGTGCCCGGATGCCCCGGGCAATGTTCCCATCGAGGAGGCCAGAGGGTTCATGATAAACATACACCCCTAGATATTTGAAGCAGTCGGGTTCCCATCTAATCTCCCTACTTAAAGCAGGTGTAGGGGTGCCCCTGCGAACCGGGAAAAGACAAGTCTTAGTCCAATTCACTCGGAGGCCCGAGACCTCCCCAAACTCCGTGAGCGCCAGCGCAGCTCCCTGTAGAGCAGCAAGCGGGTCTTCTAGGAAGAGCAACAGGTCGTCTGCGTATAGTGAGACGTAGTGCGGGCCCGACAGGGTCCATAGGCCCGCGTAATGGGCCCCCGACCGGAGATGCAACGCAAGAGGCTCCACCGCCAGCGCAAAGAGCAGTGGGGACAGCGAGCAGCCCTGCCTCGTGCCCCGTTCCACCGGGTATCGTGAGGAAATCAGCGGTCCCGCCCGGACCCTGGCCGACGCCGAGGCGTACAGCACCCTGGTCCAACTGACGAAACCCTCCCCGAGGCCGAACCTCCGCAACACAGTGCAAAGGTAGTCCCATTCCAGGCTATCAAAAGCCTTCTCTAAGTCCACTGATAGGACAACCGGGCACGGGGCGTCTACAAGCGGTTCCCCAAGCAGGCGGCACAACCTGCGAATGTTCATGGTCGTGTTACGCCTGGGGATAAAGCCAGCCTGGTCCTCATGCACCAAGGAACTCATGTGCCCAAGCAGCCTCGTGGCCAAGATGCTGCTCAGTATTTTATAATCCACCATCAGCATCGATAAGGGACGGTAGGACCCCGGATCGGATGAGTCCCTGCCGGGCTTGAGGAGCGGGACCACCAATGCCTCACACATCGAGCCTGGAAGACGCCCCAGCCTCCTCGCCTCTTTATATACCACCAACAACCTAGGGGCTAGGAGGTCGGCATAGGCCGCGTAGAACTCTACAGGAAGCCCGTCCAGGCCCGGGGTCTTATTTCTCGCCATCTTTTTAATGGCGCTACGGATCTCTCCCAGTTCTATGTCGGCCCCCAAGGTTTTCGCCACCTCCTGCTCCAGTGTTCGAATCTCTAGGGGCCGCAAATAATTATCTAGCAGGTCAGGGTCTCGGACAGAGCGACTGCGGTATAAGCACTCATAGTATTGCCGGTAGCAGCTCAGAATCGCAGGCTGAGTGTACACCAGGGTTCCGTCTGCCCTACGCATGGACGTTGTCAGTGAAGTCTGCCGCGTAGGGTTGGCCAGCCAAGCCAACAGCGCGCTCGACCTATCCCCCTCTGCGATGGACCGAACCGTATAGGCTTTATAGTCAAAACAGCGGAGCTGTTCGACCTCCGCCGCCACCGCCTCTCTCGCCTCCGCCGTGCGTACCTGTAAGTCTGGGCGCCCTGGGCGGCGTAATTCCAACTCGCGGAGTTTCCGATCCGCTGTCTCCAGGTCTGCGAGGATAACTCGCCGCACCCCGACCTGTTTAGAAATGCAGTACCCCCTCACCACCACCTTAAAAGCGTCCCACTCTAACGCTCTCGTGCTCGCGGTGCCACCGTTGGACGTGAAGTACTCCGAGATCGTGCCACCCAGATCCGCCTTGAAGACACTGTCCTCAAGGGTCTCGGGACGCAATTTCCAGGTGGGCACCGCAGGTACCCCGGGAAACCAGCGAAGATCCAACAAGAGGGGGTTATGATCAGAAATGGTTCTGGTCAAATATTCAGACCGGACCGCCGCCGAAACCAATTCGGGCGAGCCAAGAAATCCGTCCAGTCGAACGTGCAATTCATGGAGGCTCGAGAAGTAGGAGTAGTCCCTAGTTGTGGGGTGTTGCGCCCTCCAAATGTCCGTTAGACCCCAGTGAGTCTGCCAGTCCCAACGGTCCCTAGCCAAACGACGAACCGGAGAGTCAGGGAGGGGTGGGTGCGAGCGGTCATTGTCTACATCTACTACGGAATTGAAGTCTCCACCCAGCAGGATGGGCCCGGAGAGGCAGTGGGCTAGCGAGCCCGATAACCTGGAAAGGAAGGCAGTCTGGTCGACATTAGGAGCATACACACAGCAAACGTTTAGGTCTCTCCCTCCCAAAGTCCCCGAAATGGCCACATAGCGCCCCTCTGGATCTATCACTGTGTTCGTGACTTGGAAGGGGACCCCAGCCCTAACCCAGATCAGCGCCCCTCTGGCATACGCGGAGTACGAGGTGCAAAAGACCTGCCCTCTCCATCTACGCTGTAGCGCCGCCCCTTCCGCCTTGTTCAGATGGGTTTCCTGTAGCAGCGCCATTTGTATCCCCCTACGCACTAAGTAAGCGTGGACCTTGTGACGCCTGGACATTGTATGAAGCCCCCGTACGTTCCAAGTAACACATTTCAGATTGGCAACCTCAGCCATTGTCCCATATCAGTCTCGCAAAGTCTCCCCAGCTGGGTCCCAACCATGCAAGGACATCTATCCTCACAGCACTGATGGCGGCCATTTTCCCCAACCAAAACTGAACAACCCAAAAATTAATCAACTCCCCATCCACCCTCCCCAGAACAGGACCCAAATAGCACCATCTAGTTCCCATCCAAACCACACTCACTAACAACCCACTACACCCTACTAATCCTGCAGTCGCCACCACAGGAAGGCCTTAAGGGCCAGGTGCGGGCTGGACGGAGGCAATGGGCCCTCGTCGCCCAGGCCACCAGGACTAGAGCAAGCCCGAAACAGTGTCACGAAAAAAAAAACCCAGGGGGCCAGTCCAGGGCACCCCACCCATCCTACCCCGATAGACACAACTCTTACCGTCCCCCGCCATCCCCCCGCCGGGCCCCCACCCAAACTGAAGAAGCACACCCTGCTACCCCTGTCCATCTAGTATGTCCTCCACCGATTGTGGTGTGATCTCCGGCGTATGGCCACTGTCCGGCACAGATCCCTCGGAGTCCGTTGAACCCCCCTCGTCACCCGGGACCCCTTCCTCCACCGTGGCATCGTCCCGCGACCCAGATAGCGCCGTCAGCACCTCCAGCACTCCTCTCCGCTCCGTCGATGTCTCCACAGTTGAGGGACCCCCCGATCGGCCCCCACGACCTCGAGGCCTCCTGGATCTCTGCCTCTGTCCCGGCTCTGCCATCCGTCGAGGCGAGGAGCCGGGTCCACCTTTCCCCGCTCTATATAGTTCGAGCCAGTGACAAACGTCCTCTGGGGTGTCGAAGAACTGGGTCTTGTCATCGACAATTACGCGGAGCCTCGCCGGGTAGAAGAGCGAGTACTGGATGCCCTCGCTCCGGAGCTCGCGCTTGACCGCCAGGAAGGAGAACCGTCTGCGTTGAGTCTCATAGGTGTAATCCGGGAAGATGTTCACCTGGCTGTTCGCCACTTTGAATGGTCCGTTATGTCTGGCGGCATTGAGGATCAGGTCCCTATCCCTGAAGTGCAACAACCGCGCCACCACCGGCCGCGGGGCACGGCCCTGCTGCGGCGGCCTTGCCGGGACTCTATGGGCACGCTCCAGGGTGTAGAAGGAGGACAGACCCTCCGGGGCCACCGTGTCTCGGAGCCAGGCCTCCAGATACGCCACCATGTCACCATCCTCGATCTTTTCCGGCAGGCCTACCACACGAATGTTGTTCCTCCTGTTACGGCCTTCCGCATCCTCCGCTCTCTGCTCGAGGACCGCGATCCGGGACAAGGCCTCCTTCACTTCCGCGGCCAGGGTGCGCTGTGCTGGCTCCAAGGCTTTCACCGAGCCCTCCACTTCCTTGACCCGGTCCGACAGTTTGCCGTGGTCCGCTCTAAGGAGACCCAGGCTCGTCGCCACCTGGGCAATGTCCTGCTGGAGGGCCGAGCGCGTGGTCGCTATTGCCTCCAAAACGCGGTCGAATTGCTGCTGCAGAGGTGCACCGCCGGCCTCCCCTGGGCCCCCGCGTTCCTCCTTGTCCTGGGTCTCCAGGTCCGAGACGACCGGGGCAGTCCCCTTGGCGCCTCTAGGTTTCCCCATGTCGTCGGCCGCTCTCCGTCCGGGCCCCGGAGCAGGCGTCCCCGAGTGTCGGCACCGGCTACGACTCCCTCGGGTGCTAGGCCTCAGGTCGAGTGCCGGAGATCCCCGTCTCCAGGGCCCGTTGGATCGTCCCAGCCGCGGCCCGTGCCACCACCGTGTCGTCCGGGGGCACCGCGGAGGAGGCGGGGACAATCGTCGCCGGGCCGGGCAGGCCCACACGGCCGACCGAGTCCCGGAGCGAGTGTCACCAGCTCTATCGGATAACTCGCGGCTCCAAAGGGTTGCGCCTCCCATGGGAGTGGGTCAGCCAGGAGAAAGTAGCCAAGTGCGATGCGGGGAGTGGGGCCACCGTCGGGATCCCCAGTTGTCCCCGCGTGGGATCCGCTATGGCGAGGGCATCCGTTCATCCGAGTGCAATCCCCAGGGAAAGAGACCACTCTGACCGATGTCCAGCTTCAATCCCCACCGGGAGATTGCCGAGCAGGGGGCGCCCCGCCGTCAGCGACGGTCCTCCCGTCTATCGGATCCGGCCAAGGGGACAAAGAAGTCCGGGCGCCATGTTAGGTCACACTCCGCAGTTCCCTTAACTGCGATTTTCACCGGATCACCGCTCTTGCCGATCGCGCCGGGGGCCCCGGCAGGCCTCCGTCGGGCCGGTCACCAAAATGCGGGGGTCGGGGTGCCCCGCAGCCGCCGATTTACAGGATAATCACGGGCTCAGTCCCGGAGCCGAGCTCTCAGGCGACCATCGCCATCGGCGCCCAAGCCACGCCCCCCCAACATCCAGCTCTTGTGATGTATACACGGCACCATCTGAGGCTACAACAGCACATACTCATGATGTACACAAATCTCCTTCTGAGGCAACAACACCACATCCTCACAATGTACTCAAGTTTCCATCTGAGTGTCAGCTTGTGCCTAGTATTGAACACTAAGCTTTTTGGCATGCAAACTCATAGAGGCACAATGATCTCACTGAGGCTGGTTTCCAACTCCACCGAAGGGCTAGTTGCACCCAGCACCTGACAGTAGTCGGGAATCAAGCAGTCCCCTGGGTGAAAGGGGAATGTGATTGAGAAAAGAGGAGTCTTCATCTCTGGGTCCTATGATGAGCCTGGTCTGCTTGTTTGTGTGCTCTTACTCCGTCGCTAAGTGTGCCTGGTCACGAGTGTGAAGAACTGTGAGTCAACACTATGAGAAGAAATAACACCTTAGAGGATACATGTGAGCTTGGCCCCCTCTCAACTGAGTTTTCCCAAAGGCCAGAAAAACCAGATGACCACTCCATTTCCTCTTTCCCTCCAATGCAATGTAGAGTGATGGTGTGGTGTATCAGGAGCTGGGTGCTATGAAGTAAAAGACACAGAGATTAGTTAGGAGAATGTGTAGTGGTTAATTACCACTGTCCCCACCCCCTCCTTGCTACTGCATATCTGAAGGAAGTGCTGGAGCATATATCTAGAATCTGTTGTCGCGAATTAGAAAGCCAAGCCATCACAATTATTTAAGTTCCCTGGTGGCATGTTACTATGGAGCGCTAATAAAGTCTCTATGCGCTTTTGCTCAACAGTTCTACATCGCACTGTGAAGCCACAATGCGCTAGTTCAGATTGCACTGTTACATCACAGCACGCTGTGGGTTCAATATTCCAAATAAGTTCTGTTCTTTCTTTACAGGTTCTGGAACTAACGTGAAACAATACTCATCTGAGTCATGAGACTATAACAAGAGACTATAACGAGCCCTCTCAAGGATGGTAAGTTTGTCTGCTATGAGCCAGTCGTTCATGCATTATCGTGATGTCCGTAGAATAGTGATATGTCGTTCTGGTTTCTTTCTGGTCACCAACTTCTAAAAGAGCAGCTTAAAATCTGGGTTGTCAAGATCAGAAGAGTGGGCGTCAGGAGACAAAGACATCATTGAAGACTCAGGAACCGCCACTCAAGATGATACCACCACTCCTGCAGGTGAAAACTAAATAACAGGCAGCGTTTACTGGTAGGTGTGGTTTTTATAGCTAGCTGCACCCCAAAGCTTCTAGGTCTCGTGAGTGAGTAAAATCTCACGACTGTGTGATTGAGACTGCACTAGATCGCAGATGTGTAGACTGAATGCGGTTTACCTCCCAGCGACTTCTTCTATTTGTCTTTGCCATCCTGCACATCACTTGTGTCTGCATATTGCAAAAGGGGACCAAGGGAGCCCCCGCTCTCCCTGCTACGCTGTGCTATGCCATTACCTGTGGATTGTGAAAAGGACCCAGGAGAGTCCCCCTTCAACACTACATCCTCAAGATGTACACAAGTCTTCATCTGAGGTTACACCACATCCTCATGATGTACCCATGTTCTTCATCTGAGGTTACAACACCACACCCTCATGATGTACATAAGTCTCCATTCAAGTTTAGAACATTGAACTCTCACGATGTATTTAATAAATGCAATCTCAGATTGCAACAGCCACCTCTTCCGATTCATACAAACTCAATCTGAGGCTAAAACACCCACCCTCCTATTGTACACAAGATTCAATCTGAGGTAAAAAAAAAAACTCACTATGTACACAAAGTTCCACTGTGACTACATCACCCGATCCTTATGAGGTACTCGAGAATGCATTTGAGACTACAACACCCAAAATAAGATGATGTACAGAAGACACCATCGAAGGTTACAACACCACATCCTCACAGTATACACACGTCTACATCAAGGTTTAGAGCATAAACCCTTGTGATATACAAGAAATTATATCTGAGACTACAATATACAGTTCTTGTAATGTGTACAAGGCACCATCTGAGGATGCAACACCACATCCTCACGATCTACACAAGTCTCCATCCAATATATGAAATCCAAGGGCCAGGATGCTTCTCAGCCTACATAAGTGCCGATCAGAGGGTTAAAGTCACTGATTCTATAATGTGCAGAACTTGCAGTCTGAGCCAAACCCTTAATAATCATCTTAACACCATTATTTGGTCACCCCCAAATATACCTCAAGTAATTTGGCTCCAGGGTCTCCAGTTGATCTTGTAGTTGGAGACTACACTCCTCATCAGAAAAACATAATTTAGCAGAGTTAAACAGAATACAATATTGGAAGTGTAAAAGACTGAGTTCTAGTTCAAAAATAGAGCAAAAGGTGAATTTATTACAGAATTGGCAAAATGTGGTACAGAGAAAAAATGCATTAAATGCCATAAAGACTCAAATACAGAATTACAAATAATGGCAAATCATAAAACTCATGAATCCCTAGTTAGGCAGAATCTAAGCAAATATTTTTGCATCAATCTCATAAAGTGTACTGACACATCCCATAAACAATCTAAGTCAAATGGACGTAGACAATAAAGTCTCCGGCAACAGCAGTCCTAACGACAGCTGTAAAATCCAAAAACCCAAAAAGAACAAGAATAACTAAAACCTAAGAGTTTTTATAATCAAATCACACTTTCTAATAATAGAGTCTGCAAATTTAACATACTATGATCATAGTTAAGGTCACATTGGAAAATCAGAAACTATTATGTAATTTTCTAGTCTTAACACTAACCCGTTTCTTAAAGTGAGAGAAATCTTCAATACGCCCTCTCATCAACAGTCCTTCGGAGATGATCAGCACAAAATGAAACATTCCCCTTACAATGGCTCCTAGAATTTCCTCGTCCACACTAACACTGCCAGCAGAAGTCCCTGCAAATGATACTTTGAGTTCACGATGGAAGCTCCATTCACAATACATGTTTTCTAACAACGTTGTACATTGCTATTATACTGACGTCATTCACTAGATGCTCCACAGAGACGAGGCATGGCTTGCAGGGCGAGACACAGATGGGTAGGGGGAATAAGCAAGAGCAAGTTGAACAGAACACCAGAAACTACATCCATATTAGAAAAATGGCGCCTCGCTCAAAAATGTGGCATAACTATTTATCTCATTATTTCAGCTTCTGAGTGAACTAGGTAACTCGTTTCAAGTGCAACATCATTAGTTCATCTGTTACGACTCTATGCACCATTAAAAACACTAATTATGAAACATTATTTACACACATTTGCGCATTTTGCATATTTTCAAAAACACTACAACATTGCAATTAGAGCTTGAAGCTCTTGGTGGCCAAGTGGGCATTTCAGCTAGAAGGACGCACGGGCTCGAGCTGTAACTCAGGGCTCCTGCATCCTGGACTCCTTCAGGACGCCGGTTTCCAAAGATGATCAGTTTTTGGAATTAAACGAAGGGCCGCTGTTCTAAGGAGGAGTGCTCCCCCATCGGGATTTGCTCCCCCTACGTCAGAGGGGAGCTTACAAATATAGCATAAAGCTATCGAGCTCTGCTCCCCCATCGGTATGTGCTCCCCCTACGTCTTTTGCTTGTTGGTGCCTGGCCATAAGTCTATGCCTCCCCTAAAGCGCTGCAGCTATTTTACCTACCTGACTGAAAACCTTTCCTTTTTTAGGCAATACTTTTGAATATATTTTCATATGTAGCATATGCATCAGGCATTTGAACATCTTTATTTTTCCGAAATTTTTGTTATTTAAAGTATTTTTAGATTTTGAAAAAAGGAGTTTATTCGTGAATGAGTAATGCCATAATTTTTTCTACAAATATGTATATATTTATACATAAATATAATAGTGCCTTTCCCCACCACCCTGTGCTCATCCTTCTTTTTTTTATTTTTGTGTTTTTTCGCACTTAGGCCCTTGTAACTTTTTGTCCACATAAGGTATCAATGTTAATTTTTTCCACTTTTTCCCAACAACCGCAGTATTGGAAAGGTACGCAGGGTTTTTTAATTCCCCTGGAAGGTACCCATACATTTTCTAAATATTTTAATTTTTTGCCTTTTTAAATGAAAAATATCTACATTCGAAAGGGTCTGCTGTGTTTCCTGTAAATGGCATCAACAATGTGCTTGTGGTGATAAAATCTTCATCATCTCTGATTTCAGGGGCAAGTAAACTTTTGACAGTAATTTAAATTTTCTTTGAAGTTTTTAAATCTTTCTGTGGTAGGAATGGGTTTTCAAAACAAAAATGGAGCCCCGAAAACTAGACATTTCTGAAAAGTAGACAAAATTATGAATTAAGTAATGGGGACATTTGTCTAAATATTTGAATCCGCCTAACCCTTCTTTTTTTGGGATATGTAGGACTTATAGGTTCACCAAGAACCCGCGGAACACAGATCCAAAAACTGAGCTGCATCTTCTACTTGTTTCATTGTGTACTGTGTTTATCGCAATTCATTTGGTAAATATAAACAGATAAATATAGGTACAAAAGAAAGCCAAATATTTCTTAAACAAAATATAGCTTTTACAAGCAGTGTGTTTTGCACATCTCCTGTAAGCAGCACCCGCTGCAAAGCCAAAGTGGCATGTCTTGCATTGCCATGCACAACGTAGCATGCACCTCTTTGTGCCTGCCACCTTGTAGTTGACAATGAGGGTGGTACCATAGGTAGCCCCCAAGTGCAGCCCCCCACCCCTCTAACCCCTAGACCCCCAAAGCAATTCCCGCCAGCTTGTTCATGGTGGTGAAGCCGCCATGGATAGGTCTTCTAATTACACCATCCTAATATGGATGGTGGTGCCTGCTAGGCACCTCCAACATATTAGGGGCCAATTATGCCCAGTTGGCATTTGGAATGATTGCCTGACGGCGCAAAAGCGGCAGACGCACTTTGCATCCGCTGGGAACCCCCGCCATTGTAATATGACGGTTGGTTTAAGTTGTTACGATGTGGTGGTGGTCGCCACTGCAGGCTCGGCGGTGTCGAACGTTACGACATACTAATGAGCCTCCAAGTGAAATCCAGTATGGGGTCACTTCTGTGTCTCTCTTCATGTTCTATGTCCCAAAATCCCTTGCAAACCTTAAACTTTAAAAAAAATTAAACACATTTTCCTCTTACTACTGGGATGTAAAGTTATTGAATCTGCCTTGGCCCACAAAATTCTACCCACCCTGTATTCCATAATTCTCCTGATAAAAATGGTAGCTGACTTGCGTGTGTAGGCCTAGTGCCTGCAGCAGGAAATGTCCCAAAATGCAATGTAGACACACCACATTTTTAAAGTGAAAACTGACCCTTATTTTTCCAAGTGCCAAGCTTTGGATTTTGCACCTAGCGAAACCTAGCAAATTTATACATTGTTTAAAACTAAACATGTCTCAAAACTAGACATCTGGGCGAATACAGGGATTTATGGCTTGCGTGTATCCTCCAAAAAATATTCCTGACCTGAATTCCGTGCAAACCTCAATTTTAGTTTTAAAAATCACATTTTCCACATATTTTGGTGCCGATTCCGATCCTGTAAAACCCGGGTACAAATGGTCGTAAGGAGCGTTTTCTCCGTCCGACTCGTACCCGGGAAAAACACCTTACAAACACGCAAGTACGATTCGCACAGAAATACCATTTCCGTACTAGTCGTACAAAAGACCGACTGGCAAAAAAATACATACAAATCTGAATCTGGACGGCGCATACGCGACGTCCGGACGGAGTCAGGCAGCGTTTTACGGACCAGCAAGTACGATTCGTGCCTACGTCACTCCGCACGTAGCATTTTTTACGGGAGACAAAAACTGTCGGGAAATTGAGGACGACGCGAACAAGGAGCACCGGTACGCGACGGACAGCGATGGACCCCAACCTACGCATCATCCCGGCCCTCATAGCCTACGACCTCGTGTTCAGAAACCGACGCAGACGCCGCAGAATGTCAGAGCAATCCCCATTGGCAAAGGGGGGGGGGTGCAAGGGGCATGAAACATAACCCACACCCCAACAAAAACAAATATATCCTGCGCATTAATTACCTCCATGGTCTGGTCACTTATGGTGGCGTGTCCACCAATCCCACGTCCCGCCACAATGGAAGTGGACGCGTACCCGTCACCACCACAATGGTGGTACGGGACGCACCCACGCCCCCCAGAGCGTACCACCATTGCAGTGGTGATGTAGGTGTACGCCCCCAGAGCGTGGGTACGGTCCGTACACACGTACCCCTACATCACCACTGCAATGGTGATACGTCCCGTACCCACGCCCCCCAGAGCGTGGGTACGGGCCGTACCACGCGTACCCCTACGTCACCGCCACAATGGTGTTACGGCCCGTACCCACGCCCCCCAGAGCGTGGGTACGGGCCGTACCACGCGTACCAGTATGTCACCGCCACAATGGTGGTACGGCCCATACCCACGCCCCCCAGAGCGTGGGTACGGGCCGTACCACCATTGCAGTGGTGATGTAGGTGTACGCATGTACGGACCGTACCCACGCCCCCAGAGCGTGGGTTCGGTCCGTACACGCATATCCCTACATCACCACTGCAAGGGTGGTACGGCCCGTACCCACGCTCTGGGGGGTGTGGGTATGGGCCATACCACCATTGTGGCGGTGACATTGGGGTACGCGTGGTACGGCCCGTACCCACGTCCCATCAGAGCGTTGGTACGGGCCGTACCACGTGTACCCCTACATCACCACTGCAATGGTGGTACGGCCCATACCCACGCCCCATCAGAGCATTGGTACGGGCCGTACCACGCGTACCCCTACATCACCACTGCAATGGTGGTACGGCCCGTACCCACGCCCCCCAGAGCGTGGGTACGGGCCGTACCACGCATACCCCTACGTCACCGCCACAATGGTGGTACGGCCCGTACCCACGCCCCCCAGAGCGTGGGTACGGGCCGTACCACACGTACCCCTACAGTCCCATTACATGATGGATACAAGGCGTACACCCGCCACGGATGTAGGTGTACGGCTTGGTGTAGCACACCAGCTATAAATTGGGGGTAGAGTATGCCCAGGACAGCAGTGTACCACAGCAAGGGCGCACGTGGGTGGGTGGGTGGGTGCAGAGGACTCCCAGCAGTGGACAGAGACATGGGGTGGGTGCAGAGGAATACCAGCAGTGGACAGGGACATGGGGGTGGGTGCAGAGGAATACCAGCAGTGGACAGAGACATGGGGGTGGGTGCACAGGAATACCAGCAGTGGACAGAGACATGGGGGTGGGTGCAGAGGAATACCAGCAGTGGACAGGGACATGGGGGGGTGTACATAATTATCAGATGACCACAACTCCATGGGTGTATGTACGCATCCCTAACTTTGGACAATGATGATAGTGCCATAACAACACATCACTGACAGCAGTGTCCCACTCCCAGGATGATGGATGTCTTTCCCCCACTGCATGACACACCACATGTGGGTGTGAAGACAAATAACACATGCATACCCACCCCTGGCAGATGCAGCACAATACACACACTGAGATCATGCCACAAGACTGTATACTCATGTCACTGCCCACTAAACTAAGAGAGCCAAAGCGAACACACACTGTCACGCACATCCCAGGACTGATAGGAATGTTCAGGTGCCGGGACCAGCCACCAAGATGTTGTCTCTCATGGAAGGAATAGGGTGGAGTTCCTACACATACAATGCCCACAATTGTCAGGCAGGTGTTCAAATACCCAGCAGAACAAGTCCCATATGTGTGCTAGCCTGGGATTACACACATGCATTGTGCGGAAAAAGGACAAATTCACCATGAAGGCATGGCAAAATACTCAATACACAAGTACAGTGAGTACCAAGGATGGCACAGATGATGCAGCTGGAGACATTGCAGAGCAGGCATGGCCAGAGTAGAAGGGATCCATCACCAACAAAGGAAATGTAGACACAGGGCGACACAAATATTGTGCAACTCTCTGCAGGGAAGATGACATGTGCCACAGAGGAAGGAACACTCCTTCGGACAATGTCTCCAAACACAAAGAGCATAAACGACAAAGAATCTTTGCAGAGACCTTGTGATGGCACGCAGATACCAGGTTCCACCCCATGAGCAGCAGACTACAACATTTCCCTGAAACATAACACATGCCCACAACCCCCACTCCTGTAGCATCAGCATCAACATCAATACCTGATTTACAAGACATTTCGAACGAAAATAGAAAATGCTTTATTCAGCATGAAAATAATAATGTGGAAACGAGACTATTCACAAAGGCCAATGGCCAGTCCATATCATCAGTCCTTCGGGGGGGGACACATGGCCATGCGTCTCCCCTAGCTTGTCTGCACAACAGAAGACTCTGTGTCGTCGACTGGGGGGGGGGCATCATGTGGGGAAGGACCAGGCACCGCAGGGACAGGAGGGAGAAGGGTAGGTGTGGTGGGTGCAGGGACGGACGACTCCACCACAGGGGGAGGGGCAGCGCCAAAGGTGGAGGTGAGCTCGGCGCTGCACACTTCTGCCAGTTCTTCAAGCGTCTCCCCTGCACCCGGAGAAACAACAGGCCCCAAGTAGGGGGGGTGGGTCGGAGGGATGTGTTGCAGCGCTACTGGGGGAGGTGGTGGGCAGGCTGGGGGACTTAACTCCCCTACCCGTGGAGTGCCTTGACCGTTTCCGGCCAGGTGAAGTAGTGGGCCGGAGGCCCAGCCCAGCAAAGTAGGCCTCCTTCTCCAAATCTGGGGCAGGGGAGCCAAGGGGAGTGACATCGGAGGGACTGGGGAGTGAGTCATGTGGACGAGGACTGTGGCTGCGTGCCTGCCTGTGTGCCCCAGACCAAATGGGTGTGCCTGCTTACCCCTGAGTGTGCGTGTCAGGAGGTGTGCGTTTGCCCATACGTGGTGGTGTGCTGCTTGTGTCTGGTGGGGTGCGTGTGTGTGGATGTCTTGCTGTGCTTGGGACAGGCATTGGTGTGGGACTTGTGGATGGGGCAGGGGTAGGGGGGGGAGGCAGCGCTGCAGGTGACTCGCTACTGCCGTCAGTGACGAGTCCAGGGACCTCAGCAACATCCGTTGGTCAGACATCGCTGATGACATGCCCTCCATGTACGACACCATCTGGGTCAGCAGTCTGGTGTGGCCATGGAGGACAGTCAGGATCGATGTTTGCCCAACTTGCAACTGCCGCTGAATGTCCACAGACTCTGCAGTGAGGGCAGCAGGGGGGACAGGGGCAGGGGGTGCGGTGCCTGGCACGAAGGAGACACGTTGTGGCCTAGCACGGACAGAAGGGACCCGAGCAAGTGGGAGGGCGCTGATGGGAATGGAGGGGGCAGCCATAGATGTACTGCTGCTTTCAGCTGTGGGAGCAGCCTCCGCCCCCCCTGGGAGCTCAGCCTCAGACCCGTCTGCCTCGTAGTCAGTGTTGGTACTGGGCAGGTCCTCCGCCTCACTCCCCTCGCCCTCCGTGCCACTTGATTCCGCCGACTCCACAGCACTGGCGGCACCAGTGCTCGATCCCTCCTCCATGTCCGTGCCGGTGTCTCCCTCGGTGTCCTCCGATGATTCTGTGGGCAAGGTGAAGAGACAGGAAGAAATCAGTCACCTGTATACATCTGACACATGAGTCCAAACAAAATAGGCAACAGTGCATAACAGGAAAGGCATCATGAGTAACATCTAGAATACTCCCCACATATGTAAGCCCTGCACTCCCCAGTTGTATGACCCACCATGCCACTTGGGAACAATGAAAATTGGGGCACAACAGCAAAAAACTAGAAATACCAAGATCATGAGAAGCTAGTGTCTGGGATCATTTGAGCACAGCAAGACTATGAAGGCATGCCACCTCTTGTGCACTGTGAACCAAACAGTATTGTCGCACCCAAGGCAAAATACCACATGCCAATGCAGAAGGTGTTCCCACACTCAGAGACCTGTGAGTACTTTTGACACCCCAACGAAATACATTGTGACTCCTGGAGAATCACAACCCTTCACACAATGGACATGTCTATCATGTGTGAATGTGGCACTCTGTGAACATAACACACATGTGTCTGTATAGCATAAGTCACACAAGGATGAGCACACCAAACTACATGTACACAGTCATTGTTGGAGCTGCCAGACTCATTCAAATCAGCCACTGGTAGGCAGAAATGGCGTATCAGTAAGTACATATAAATGTACAAAAGCTGGCGACACACAACAAACACACATGTACCTACCCCCTTCCTGCTGCTGTAACTCCTGTATCCGCCTATCCAGGTCAGGGAAGACCACCGCCAGGACACGCATCATCTGGTGGGTCAGGCGCCGGTGCCCGCCATGCTTGCGAGGAGACTCATCCTTCAACATGACCCGGGCGATCCTCCGGGTCCAGCACCGGATGTCCTGCCATCTCTTGCTCACTTGTGCCAGGCGCCGACTGCGACCCTCCACCGATTGCACGGCCTTGACGGCGTCCTTCCAGATCTTCCCCTTGTGGTAGGCGGTTACCTGTGTGGATGACAAAGTGGGACAACATCACTACACCTGCACCATGTCACAGAGACACACATTTGAACATCTTTTATTTGTTGAACAGGGCATAGTATGCTGGCAAGTAATAGCACCTAAGTCATAGGGACTAATTCCACTGGAGACGCTACAATGCACTACATGGCATAGTAAGTACACAGGTGGCATGAGGGGTGCCAAACAATCCCTGATCATGGCACACACTGTGCATCCCAAGCAACACAAGGCTGATGGACAGCACCTCCAAGCAGTCACATGCCCCAGGCCACTGACTTAACCTCAGCAGAGTACACAGACACACACAGGCACACATCAATCACCAGCCATTGGCAACAGCGGATGCAAACATCACTCTGCACATGTGCCACTTGCCAGGGGGTGGGGGGGGGTCACAGGTGTGGGGCTAGCTCAGCAAGTCAGACACACAGCACGGCTTACTTCACACATCAGATGGATTTAGCAGTTGCATCCACTATGCAGCTGTGGTGCAACACTCCACATAGACACTCACCCACATGACAAGAAACATTCACACACATCAATGTTCAGGGGGCGTACACATCATTTTGACACTCACCACTCTCACCACAGCTCCACTCAACTCTCACACACATTTGTGGGTGCAGTCACCTGTCACACCGGGGTGACCACTGCATCACCGCAGGACAATAGAACAAGAATGCCCAAGAGGATTAGGCTGGCTGAATGTGCCATGCACTAAGCAGTGAATGTCACAGTAAGCACAATGCAAGTGATGAGTGCACACATTAACTACATCAAGCCCTGCATGAGAGACATAAGCCACCCCTTCCCCCTGGGACCCAGTCCAACCAACATAGCATGTCTGTCACACCTGGACACAATGCCAGAAGTGACAGACACAATAAAGGTGCACAGGCAAAGGTAGTGGAGTCAGCACTCACTTGCTCCCCTGGTCGACCATACAGCATGGGGTACTGTGGGAGGATCACATCCAGCAGGGCCTGGTTCTCCTCCTGTGTGAAAGGCTGGGCCCTCTCCACAGTTCTTGACATGGTGCCAGAGGTAGACAATACAGCAGCAGTGGTATCGACTGACATGTTGTGCAGGCAAGTGCCCTCTCATGGGTTCTGCCTGCCTTATATCTGCCTTGCTGGCCTATTTCATTTACAGGAGTACAGAGTGATTGGTCAGACTCATTTGCATCCTACGTTTCCTCCAATCCCTTGAAACCTACACCAGTGACAGCCTTTGCATCTTTCGATTTTGCAGCATCATGTCAAGTCAACAACCACTTTTCAACAATGTATAATGTGGCCAACTGATTTTTCCAGACCACATGATGTAAAAATTTGAACTTGAAACTCGGTATCCATGACAACCAGCATGCATTTAGACCCTAATACTTGTCCCTCATGTGTCTCCATTGTAATTCTTACATCCCCACACAGGTACGGCGCGTTACACACGTACCCCTAGGGCACCGTCACTACAGTGATATGGACCGTACACGCGTGAATACGTGCCTATCACTATAGTTGTGTTACTGTAGGTCAGAGTGATCAGCACATACTCACGTGTTTACGGGCAGTACACGCGTGAGTGCGTGCCGATCACTCTGCCCTACAGTAACACAACTATAGTGATCAGTGATCGGCACGTACTCACGCGTGTACGGGCCGTACACGCGTGAGTACGTGCCTATCACTATAGTTGTGTTACCGTCGGCCCTAGTGATCGGCACGTACTCACGCGTGTACAGGCCGTACACGCGTGAGTACGTGCCGATCACTGATCACTATAGTTGTGTTACTGTAGGTCAGAGTGATTGGCACGTACTCACGCGTGTACGGCCCATACACACGTGAGTACGTGCCGATCACTGAGCACTATAGTTGTGTTACTGTAGGTCAGAGTGATCGGCACGTACTCACGAGTGTACGGCCCGTACACGCGTGAGTACGTGCCGAACACTGATCACTATAGTTGTGTTACTGTAGGGCAGAGTGATCAGCACGTACTCAAGCGTGTACGGCAGGTACTCACGCGTGAGTACGGGCCGTACACACGCCCTCAGAGCGTGTGTAATGCGTTTCACAGCTTACACTGGTGATAGGAGGCGCACACGAAAGGAATGGAGGTGTCAGACTCGCACAAGGCTGGACATCAAGTCATTGTCAGTGCAGTCCTTCATGTGCAGGGCCTAGGTGTGTCAGGCAGTGATGCGGCACATGTGTCCTCATGTAGTGGCACAATAGATGTGTGATTAGCTGTTTACACATGTCATGTGTGATGGGGCACTACGTGGCACACTTCCCCTTCACACTTTGCACATGTGTGCATGTGGGACACACGTGTCAAGCACTGCATCACTGGTATGGCACAGTCAGCAATACCCGCAACTGTCCCCTGATGCAAGGTACATGGATAATTACACCTGACATGTGACTACCAGCGTGCCACGATGTGACTGTCATGTGTGTGTCATGTCTTCCCATGAGCTTGGCGTTGGTGTTCCGTCAACTCCATCTGCTGTTGCAGCATCCAACATGTGTCTGTGTGCATATGTGCATGACACACATATACGCACACCATGCCGCATGTGGACTCACACTTTGCATATGTCATGATGGTTCGAAGATGACTTCCTGACATGAGGCAAGATCTGCGTTCTCTCAATGTCTGTGTCATCAGTTTTTGACATGTACCCCTTCATGGAAATGTGTGTTATCTGTCCTTATACAGATGACATGTGACCTGCGCGTCTAGACTCCCGGCAGCTGTCTGTATGATATGACATCCTTCAAATGCTGATATGTGGATGTCTGTAACTCATGTAATGTGTCTGGCTTGTCACTTACACTGGCACACAGCTATTTTAATGGCATGTCACGTCAACATTGTCATGCAACTATTGTGGCTGGCACTTCGTAGGAGTTACCTGGCTGGCCTACGTGTCCTGGATGTATTGCACAGGCCAGACTCTGTATTAAGCAGATGTGTATTAGCTGTTGAACATGTGCTCACCTCAGTGACATTGGTGTGGTAATGTACTCACTCTTTGTTATTCCTTCCAAATCTCTGCAGGGCACCGCCTCTCCCCAGACGAATGCCAGACCTGGATGCCATGCGTGAACATGACTGCATACGCAGATACCGCTTCTCGCAAGAGTTGATAGAGGACTTGACCCGCCGGCTTGCACCACACCTCCAACCACAACACAGGTATCCTACGGCTCTGACCCCCAAAATGAAGGTGATGGCAGCCCTACATTTTTTTGCCACCGGCACGTTTCAATTGACCATAGCTGATGTTTGTGGCATGTCCCAGACAATGTTCAGCCGTGTCCTGCATGATGTTTTAGAAGCCATGTTGGTGCACCTGGATGACTTCATCCATTTCCCCACTCGTGAGCAGTTGACACGTGTCAAGGGTGAGTTCTATGCCCTGGGAGGGATGCCTCATGTAATTGGGGCCATTGATGGGACACATGTGGCTTTGGTACCACCACAGGCACAGGAGGTAGCCTATAGGAACAGAAAACATTATCACTCCATTAATGCCCTTGTGGTGTGTCTTGCTAACATGCTGATATCCCATGTCCGTTCACGTTTTCCAGGGTCCGCACACGATGCATACATCATGAGGCGTAGCAGGGTGCCAGAAATGATGCTGCAGCTGCACGCGGAACGAGCATGTCTTGTTGGTGGGTATACTCTGTTAGTCCTGTGTTTAGCGCTATCTTTGTATCGTACGGCATCTCCTGACCCACTTCTTCACATGATGTTTCCATGTAGGGGACTCTGGCTATCCCAACATGCCATGGCTGATGACGCCTCTCCGCAACCTCAGAACAGGCGCAGAACACCGGTACAACGACACCCATGGGCAGACGAGGCGCGTGATTGAGAGGACGTTTGGATTCCTGAGGAGCAGATTCCGGTGCCTCCACAGGACCGGCGGCGCCCTCCCATATGCCCCGGTGAAGGTCTGCAAAATCTTCATTGTGTGCTGCATGCTGCACCACATGGCAGTGGAGAAGGCCGTGCCACTCATCCTGGATCCCGATGAGCAGGATCATCCACCCGTGGAGGATGAAGGGCTTGGGCAAGTGAAGATGAGGATGAGGATGAGGATGAGGACATCCGGAGTCAGCTTATCTGCAACTTCTTCTCATTATGGTGAGTCCCTGTGTCTTTGAGCCTTGTGTGGCATGTGTTGCAATGTGTGTGTCCAGCTGACTGTGTGCTAAGTGACTTGGAGTTGTGTTCTGATGTCATTAAAGTGATGATGTCATTCCACACCTTTTTGCTGGGACAATAAATTATTAAGAGCATGGTCACAACATCATTCCTTGTGGATTACTAGCTCTTTGCTGACTTGTTGTGTGTCTGTCCTCCACAGGTTATTGCGCCGGTCGTCTGCTCATGTCATCATTGCCCTCCTGCTATTCCTCATGAGTATTGCTACGTGTGCTGGATCAGAGTAACATGAACAGACATGGTGAAATGTCATTTGGGGGAAGGAGTGTGGCATGGCATTTTGTGGGTGGTACGTGTTTGTGATATGTGGGGACTGCTCCTGTGCATGTTGTGTTACCATGCATACATGTCGACTAACCATGGGCCACATGACGTGTTACATGGCTCCCATGAATTGATAGTCACTCTTCCTGACAGTCATCTGTAATGGTTTGTGGATTCTGACAAAGGCATCAATGTGTGTAAAACGTCCCTCAGGCACATATGGGATGCTAATGGTGGACATAGTGTGGGACATCCCTATATGAGGCTCATTGGGGAATTGCAGACTCTCCGTGTGCAGCAACGGGTGTTAGGCTCAACCCCTTCACTTGTGTGCCAGCTCTGTAGGACTTGCCACATCTTTGTGTTGAAGGTGGTGTCCAGTGTAGGTCACACATGGTCAGCCAAATGACCTGTGAGTCTGTTCCAATTGATGCATTTCCCTTAGTGTGAGGCTGAGTAATAAAGGTGTTCGTCACACTCCAAGGTGCCTCATCTCTGTCAATGCAGGTCTCTTGACACTTTGCACGCGGCATATCTGGCATAGTTGTGGAAGATTATGCAGAGGAGTCCATGTGTAGTTTAGCAACATGCATGCAGTTGCTCATGGATTATGCTCCATATTGGGCATGAAGTACACGGTCGTGTATGTTATTTTGCATGTTGGTCCACACAATGGGCCATCAACAGCTGCAGAGGGTGTGTCTCCTGTGCGCAGGTCGGCCTTCAGTTTCCTGATCCGGCGTCATGCCTCTTTGGTGATTGTGCATGCATTGTCTCTGGGTGTGCCATGTGACACTGGACACTCCTTACTTTACACATGCGCCTGTTGCAGTTATCCTTCTGACATCCTAGTCTTTGTGTGCAAATTCGGGCATTTTGCAAGGAGATGCCGCCTGCTGCTGCGGGCCCTGCAGCAAGGGCCCACAGAGTATCCTGATTTGGCACCACACACGCCTCCAAGATGCTCCTCACTTCCTCCCTCCACCCATTCATTTGGCTGTCCTCAGCTTGTTTATGCCACTGTTGCCGCCACGCGGTGCCAAAGGCTGGACCATCAGCAAATGCAAGGTGAACATTGCACCACCCTCCTGTCCTTGCATGACCCACATCACACTGCAGTCTGATGTAGCAGCCACACTCCGAGCTATGTCCATCCGCACATCTGACGCCTGCTGTCAGACATACCCTGGGCACACACACGACACCTTTGCATGCTGAGTGTGCAACTCCAACTGCCTACACTGCGCTGCCCTGCCTTCCAGGCCCTGTCACACCAACCAGGTCACGTCCCTAATACTCCCCACCGGCTCAGTAGCACAGCAAGGGCATGGGAGTGGGACTCAAGGCTTCAGCATCTAGTATGGTGTCATTGTCTGGGACATGGCACAGGTATCATCTCTCAGCATGTCAATCTACAGAGTGTCCAGGACCCCCCTCTCCACCATCACATGCGCACAGCACCTCATCATCAGCTCGTATGCCATTGACAGCCAGGTGCTCCACACCCTCAACAAAGACACAGACATTGGCAGTTCCATTATTCAAGTATGCATGAGATCCATTGATGAATGGCTGAACACGAGCCACCTGAGGCTGGACTTGTACAGGACTGAGGTGATCATCTGAGGATTGTCCCCTTCCAGCTGGGTCAAGTGCTTGTGTCCCACACGCAGAAGCCCTGCACAAGCACCCAGTGGCCACACACACAAGATGGCGTTCATCATGTTTGGCTCGCTCACATTTCCCATGGTAGTCCACAGCATCTGTACCTCATGCTGCAACGCCCTCTGCATTATGCACATGATCCACAGATAGATCCACTCCAAGAAAGACAGACCATCCCCCAGGTCCATTACAACATCCGTGTCAAATACTGGCCTGCCCTCTACGGAGCAAGTACATCCAAACTCCCAGGAAAGTTGTCCACATCTGCACACCTCAGCTTCAACACCCTGCACCCCAGCCACCTTACCGTCCACCATAGATAGCTGCAATGGATCACTGTCTGTCATCCTAGATCCCGTTGGGCCATCTCCGTGCATACAACCTTGCCCTGGCCACCGTTCTTCACATCCACCGTACTCCAGCATACAGGACATTGTCCTCCCACCTGGCCACACATACCTGGGACTCCCTCCCCTGGGAACCTCCACATGAGCCATGACCTCTACGCCTTGATGATACTCTCCCAAATGGGTCTGTCCGCACAGTTTAGCAAGCCCCCACTCAGCAGCCAGAGGCCATCACAGGTGAGTGTTGTGCTCCATGCCTACATTGAATGATACCTTGTGACCCATGTGTGTCCTGTAGCAGACTCTGATCCCAGGGTATGGATGGCTGAAGTTAGTTCAACACTCAGGCATAGTTTGACTTTTCCACACACATATGTGGTTGAATAATGCAATATGACAGGAACGTCTCATGACCAAAGTAATATATTTATTTGCGGTGGGGTACGTGTATTGGTAGATGAAAATAGGGGCTCTACCGGGTGAATAGAATCCAAAGTTCACAGGGGGAGATGGTATCCTTGTCATTGGAAGTCATCAGAGTCCAGACCACAGTGTTGGTCATCATTGGTCAGACTGTGACCAGCAAGTCCATGTGTTAGAGAATGTCATTGGATGAGGTGCTGCTGTTGCGCCAGGTGCCAGGCCAGGTGACCTGGGAGATGTGGATGTTCCGCTGACTCTCACGGTCTTTTCCGTGGACGACCCACCTTCCTCCGGGGACCCTCAGATGCAGGCCTTGGCGATGCTTGGGACGCTCCGTCAGACTCATCCTCCTCCTCCTCCTCCCTCACTGTGTCTGGTGCTGGTCTACGCATGGTGGCACAGGGAGGGTTGCCCATGCTTTGGGCGATCTGACGGAGTGATTGGCTCATGTGCCTGTGCACCGCCAGGAGCTCAGACAGTCTTGCCTCCATCCGTCCTTGCTGTTGTTGATGACTGGCATGATGCTCGACCTGCAGGTTCTTTATCTCATCGAGGGTCCCCTGCATCTCTGAGAGTCTGGACACGACCTGGTTGATGCCTCTGGTGTCACGCCGGTATGAGTCCAGGATGTTGCGTATGTGTGACATACCGGTGTCCTGAGCTGGCTGGTCAGGTTCGGGCCTCCGCCTGCCTCCACTCCCACCACCCCTGCCCACTTAAGCCTGGCCTGCCGTTGTGGGCACATCGGGTCTACAGGACCCCTGAGGGATGGCATTTGCAGGGTTGGCTGCCTCCTCCTGGGTGCCCGGAGAACCTTGTCCCTCCTGGTCAGACTGGCTCTGTTGTTCTGTGCGAGCAGGGCTCCTGTGTGTGTCCTGGGATGTGGCAGGAATGGGGGTGGTGGTTGGCACAGATGTACCTGACACAGGTACTGCAGGGGCTTGTGCACCAGAGGGTACAGGTTGGTCGGGGTCAACCATGGAGTGGTGAGAGTCGTCGCTGCCGGTGGGATCATCGTCACGCGGAGCCTGGGCCTGTGATTCTTCCCCCCCAGTGTTGGGGGGAGATCGACGACGTTGCCCTGTGTGTGAGAGAGAGACAATGTTAATGGTGTTTCATGCGACATCTATCTTTCATACATATTCAAGTTGACACAGTTACTCCAGGTAGTTGGATGTGCCTATCATTCCTCTCAATGTCCACTTGGGGATGGGTATGTTGCGGGGGACAGATTGGGATGTTCTCCTGAGTGTTTGACCTGTAGATTGTTGGCTATGATGCTTATTTGGCTGTGGATTGGTCTTGTTGTGTCACATGTCCATTGTGGGAGTGTGTAAATCCGTTGCCTGCCGAGGGGGTGTGTGCTTGTGTTAGGGGGGGTTTGTGACCGGGCCTGCTGTTGTGTGTGGTGTGAGGTGTAATTGGGTCTCCCAGGTGATGTGTCTGTCCCCTCATGGTGCATGCAGGCATGACATTGAGTGTGAGTGCCTGTGCTAGATACCTGTGCTTGTGGAGTTGGTGTTTGAGTGTACAGTGGTCCCAGGAGGGCCTTGTGCTGCATACAGCAGGGCCAAGTGTCAGCTACATTGTCAGTACTTTGCCAGTCCCTGTGCATTGTGCATGGCTATGTACCTATGCCATGTGGGCTGACGGCATTGGTGTCTGCGTCTCATTTTCACAATGTGTTGTGTGGAGCCCACCCTCCCAGCCTCCCGGACATCCAGTCTTGTGTTTGTGGTTGCTGTAGCCTTGGACATGGCTTTGCCTTGATTTGTGAAGGGTGCATGGTGACGTTAGTGGCATGAGCTTGGTTTTTGAGTGTGGTTGTGTGCGGTAAGGTCTTTTGGGGAAGTTGCGTGCATTTGGTGTACATGTGGTGTGGACCCCATTGCCCCCATGTTACGTAAGTTGTTTGTGTATTTACCAGGCTCTGCGACTCCTTCGACTCCGTGTACTCCCACCGGCGGTAGCAGGTGCATCACCTTCTCCTCCCAGGGATGGTAGTGTACGGGTCTGCGGGGCGGCCCACCTCCAGTGATGTTACTGTTGGCATATTCTTCGTTCATTTTCCTCTTGAGCGCCCTGCGCAGATCGTACCACCTGGCTTGTCATTCATGCCTGGTCCTTCTGATGGGCGCAACAGCATTCACCTTATCTACAATCCTCTGCCACATGGCAGATTTTTCTGCTATGCTGGTCTGTCTGACCAATGTTCCAAAGAGTTGTGGCTCGACTCTGATGACTTCGTTGACAAGGAGGTCCAGCTCCGCCGTTGTGAACTTTGGATTCTTGTCTGTGGGCATGGTTTGGGGTGTGCGTGTGGGTGTGGATGGTTGTGGGTGTGTGGGTGTGAATGTGACGGTGTGTGTGTGAATGTGAAGAGGGGGATGTTTGTGAAGGAGGTTGTGTGAAGGTGTGTGAGTGGAGGTGTAGTGCAGGTATGAGTAATGTAGATTTGTTTCTCTGTGGGGTCTGGCAGCAGTGGGTCTGTTGCAAAGGCTCATGGGTTATGTGTGTGGGCCCTTTTTATTGGTCCATTTTTGGGTGTGGCTCTGTTTGAATTTTGGTGGGTGTGTTATAAGAGGTGGTTGTGATTTAGGGCCTCTGTTTGCCTGTTTGGATGTGCCAGGTCAGTCATTGAGATGTATTTAGTCATGTAGACGTGTTTTGTGGTGTTGTGCGAGTCGAATTGACCCTCCTTGTGCTGTTTTACAGTGTCCTGGTTCTGTAAGACTAGTTTTCGCGTAGGTACGATCCGTATATATGCGATGCTGGGTGAAGGTGCTGGGGTACGGTGTTGGAGTGTGGCGCGTACATGCGGTGGGGGTACGGTGTGTACACGTGCGGCCCTGGGGTACAGCGCGTACATTTGGGGGTACAGCGCGTACATGGGGGGGTGAGGTGCGTACATGTGGTGGGGGTACGGTGCGTACACGTGCGTCCCTGGGCTACGGCACGTTCATGCAGAGGTACGGCGCGTACATGGGGGGGTAAGGCTCGTACATGGGGGGGTTAATCACATACATGGGGGGGTAAGGCACGTACATGGGGGTGGTGGTATGGCGCGTACAGGTGCGGTGCTGGTATACAGTGCGGACAGGGGGGGTTAGGCGCGTACATGGGGGGTACGGCATGTACAGTTGCAGGGCTGGGGTACAGTGCGGACAGGGTGGTGTATGGTGCTGACATATTTGGGAGTGGGGGGGCTGTACGGCTCATACACGGGCATTAGTTTACCGTGTACATGTGTGCTACTGCGTTGGCTCCGTACGGGCCATTTTACGTGCAAATGTGTATTCGGACGGACGTCGGGATCGTACTTGCGCGCTCGGACTTGTGTTTTACGATTTGCACTTAAAAATGTCCGCCTCACTCTCGTACACTTTTCCCGACTATATTCGGACGTAAAAACTATCCGACGCACTGTCGTACCCTTTTCCCGACGCTATTCGTAGTTATTTTTCACTACCGATTCGTACTTGCCTGTTTGTACGGTACTTGTACGACTCGTAGGTAAATAATACGGATACGGGTCATACGCTAATTATTTTTACCGGATCGGAATCAGCACCTTTGTGTGTGATCACCATGCTGGCACAAATGTCTTACCACACAGAGTCCTCTCAGTCTTCCGAGTAAAATGATACCTCACTTGGTCGGGTGTCCAATACAGAATTGGCATAATTTTTTTTTTACGCCTCTAAGTTAGCCTGAATGACCGTTTGAATTCCATTACGACTGCTATCATGAAAATGAGGCACTCGTAAAGTAATCTTACAGGCATATTACGATGCATCTTTAAAGGCTCTGATGAAGGGTCGGAGGCTTTTACAGCTGAATGCTAATCATCCCTTAAATTATGTTATAATTTTAAATAATATTTTTTTTAATTTATCACTTGAACCTGAAATACAGGTTTATACATAAAAAAATTTTATCCATAAATTATTTTTCTATATTTAAATTTTTTTTTAATTACTTTTTCAACATTTTTGTATAATTTTTGGTACAAATAATCATCAACCAATTATTCAAACCATTTTGTGCTGAATCAGCGTTACATGCAAGGACATGGTGAAAAGTCTCCTTTGGGTATAGGATGCAGCACGGCTTTTTGGGTGTGGTATTTGTTTACAATGTGTGTGCACTGCTCCTGTGCTTGTTTTCTTACTATGCATACATGTCGACTCAGCATGGGGCACATGACATGTGGCAGTATTCACATGAATTGATAGTCACACTTGGTGACAGTCATCTGTAATGGGACTGTGGATTGTGATGAAGGCATCAATGTGTGTCACACTGCCCTCGGAAACATACGGGATGCACCGGCTTGACATAGTGTGGGACATCCCCATTAGAGGCTCAATGGTGAATAGCAGCCTCTCTGTGACCAGCAGGGGGTGTTTGGCTCAACCCTGTCACTTGTGTGCCAGTTCAATGGATTTCCAGCATCTGTGGTGCAAAGGGGGGTGCCAGTGTAGGCCCCACATGTTCATCCACCTGACCTGTGCGTCTGTTCATATTGATGCATTTGCCTTCATGCGAGCATGAATAATAAAGGTGTGCCTCATGCTCCAAGGTGCCGCATCTCTGTCAATGCAGGTCTCTTGCCACTGTGCATGCGGCATCTCTTGTTTTGTTTTCAGAGATTGTGCATATGAGTCTATGTGCAGAGTAGCAAGATGCAGGCTGTTTGTCAGGGATTAGAATCTGTATTGTGCATGAAGTCCATGGCTGTGTAGGTATTTTTGCATCTCTGTCCCCACAACGGGCACTCAACACCTGCTGAGTGTTTGTTTCCTCTGCGCATCTCGCCCTTCAGTTTCCTGATCCATTGTCAGTCATCTTTGCTGATTGTGCATCCATTGTCTCTGTGTGTGCCATGTTGAACCAGACACTTCTTCCTTAACATACACCTTTTGCAGTAGTCCTTTCTGACATCCTTGTCTTTGTGTGAAACTTGTGGCATGGTTTTCAGGACATGCCGCCTGCTGGTGCAGGCCCTGCAGCAAGGGCACACAGTTTCTATATTTGGCCTCACACACACGCCTCTAAGATGCTCCTCCCTTCCTCCCTCCACCCATTCATTTGGGTGTAATCAGCTTGTGTGTGACACAGTTGCGACCACGCGGTGCCAAAGGCTGGACCGTCTGCACATGCTACGTGCACATTGCACGAGCCTCATGTCCTTGCATGAGCCACATCATGCTACAGTATGATGTTGCAGCCACCCTCCAAGCAATGTCCATCCAAAACATCTGTCCCCTGCACTCAGGCATGCAGTAAGCGCCCACACGACACCTTTGCATAATGAGTGTGCAACTCCAACTGCCTACACAGCGCTGGCACGCCTTCCAGGCCCTGTCACACCAACCAGGTCATGTCCCTCCTACTCCGCACCGGCTATGTACCCCAACAAGCCCATGGGAGTGGTACTCAAGGCCTCTGCATGTAGTATGGTGTCGTTGTCGGACACATGGCAGAGGTATCATGTCTCAGCGTGTCAGTCTACAATGTGTCCTGGATCCCCCTCTACACCATCACATGCGCACAGCACCTCATCATCATCTCGTGTGCCATTGACAGCCAGGTGCTCCTCACCCTCCCCAAAGACGCTGACCTTGCCAGTTCTCATATTCAATAATGCATGAGATCCATTGGCAGATGGCTGAACATCAGCCACCTGAGGCTGGACTTGTACAGGACTGAGGTGATCATCTGCGGATTGTCCCCTTACAGCTGGGTCAACTGCTTGTGTCCCACCCGCAAGAGCCCTGCACAAGCACCCAGTGGCCACGCACACAAGCTGGTGTGCATCATGTATTGCTTGATCACATGTGCTATGCTGATCACCAGCATCTGTACCTCATGCTGCAGCGCACTCTGCATTATGCACATGATCCCCAGTTCGATCCACCTCAAGGCAAGACAGACCATCCTCCAGGTCCACTACAACATCCGTGCCAAATCCTACCCTGCCCTCTACGGAGCAAGTAAATTACCACTCCCATTATACTTGTCCACATCCAGGGTGCATCTGCACAGCTGTGCTTCAACATCCGGCGACCCTGCCACATCACCGTCCAGCAGAGATAGCTGCAATGGATCACTGTCTGCTGCAGGATGACCTTCACAATCCACACCCACACTCAGGATGCAGTCCACGACCACGAGCCCAAAACAACCTTGTGGCACTGTCATCCAAGACCCCATTGTGCCATCTCCATGCTTCCAACCTTGGCCTGGCCACCATTCTCCACATCCACCTTACTCCAGCATGCAGGGCACAGTTCTCGCACCTGACTACATATACCTGGGACTCCCACCCCAGGACACTCCACATGAGCCCTGACCTCTGCGCATGAATGATGCTCTTCAAAATAGGTCTGTCCGCACAGTTGTGCAAGCCCCCCCTCAGCAGGTTGAGCCCATCACGGGTGAGTATAGTGCTCCATGTCTGTATTGAATGATACATTGTAACCCATGTGTGTCCTGTGCCAGACTCAGATCCCAGGGTATGGATGGTTGGAGTTACTTCAACATTCAGGCATTGTTTGACATTACAACACACATGTAATGGAATAATGCAAAATGACGGCATCATCTCATGATTGTGAGGATTTTTATTTGTGTTGGGGTACGTGTTTGGGTGGATGAAAAGAGGTGCTCGCCGGGTGTCTAGAATCCAAAGTTCACAGGGGGAGTTGGTATCCTTGGCATTGGAAGTCAGCAAAGTCCATGGCACAGTCTTGGTCATCATTGGTCAGACTGTGACCAGCAAGTCCATGTGGCAGAGAATGTCATTGGATGAGGTGCTGCTGTTGCGCCAGAGGGCCAGGTGCCAGGCCAGGTGACGTGGGAGATGTTGATGGTCCGCTGACTCTCACGGTCTTTTCCGTGGACGACCCACCTTCCTCTGGGGACCCTCAGATGCAGGCCGCGACGATGTTTGTGATGCTCTGTCGGACGAATCCTCCTCCTCCTCATCCCTCCCTGTGGCTGGTGGTGATCTTCACCTGGTGGCACAGGGAGGGTTGCCCATGTTGTCGGCAATCCGACGGAGTGAACGGCTCATGTCCGTTTGCACCGCCACGAGCTCAGACACTCTTGCCTCCATCCGTCCTTGGTGTTGTCGTTGACTGGCATGTTGCTCGGCCTGCAGGGTCTTCATCTCCTCGAGGGTCCCCTTGATGTCTGTGAGGGTCGACACAACCTGGCTGATGGCCCTGGTGTCACGTTGGTATGTGTCGAGGATGTGGCGTACGTGTGCCATACCGGTTCCCTCAGCTGGCTGGTCAGGTGCTCGCCTCCGCCGTCCTCCACTCCCACCACCCCTGCCCACACGAGCCTGGCCTGCCGTTGTGGGCACATCAGGTCTACGGGACCCCTGAGGGATGGCATTTGCGGGGTCGCCTGCCTCCTCCTGGGTGCCCGGAGAACCTTGTCCCTCCTGGTCAGACTGGCTGTGTTGTCCAGTGCGAGCAGGGCTCCTGGGTGTATCCTGGGATGTGGCAGGAATGGGGGTGGTGGTTGGCACAGTTGTACCTGATGCAGGTGCTGAAGGGGCTTGGGCACCAGAGGGTACAGGTTGGTCGGGGTCAACCACGGAGTGGTGAGAGTCGTCGCTGCCGGTGGGATCATCGTCACGCGGAGCCTGGGCCTGTGATTCTTCCCCCCCCAGAGTTGGGGGAAGATCGACGACGTTGCCCTGTGTGTGAGAGAGAGACAATGTTAATGGTGTTTCATGCGACATCCATGATTGATACATATTCATGTTGGCACAGTTCCTCTAGGTAGTTGGATATGGCTAGCATTCCTCTCAAAGTACACTTGTGGATGGGTATGTTGCGGGGGACAGATTGATATGTACTCCTGAGTCTTTGGCCTGTCTAATGAGTGGTAGGATGCTTATTTGGCTATGGATTGGTCTTGTTGTGTCACATGTCCATTGTGTCAGTGTCAAAATCCGTTGCCTGCCATGGGGGTGTGTGCTTGTGTAAGGGGGGGGGGGGGGGTTTGACCGGGCATGCTGTTGGGTGTGGTGTGATTTGTCATTGGGTCTACCAGGTGATGTCTCTATCCCCTCATGGTGCATGCTGGCATGACAGTGAATGTGAGTTCCTGTGGTAGGTAGAGGCATGTGGAGTTGGTGTTTGAGTGTACAGTGGTCACAGGAGGTCCTTGTGCTGTCTACAGCAGGGCCAAGTGTCATCTACCTTGTCTGTACTTGGCAAGTCCCTGTGCATTGAGCATGGTGCATGGGTATGTCCCTAGGCCACTGCTTTCCTGTTGGTGACACACTTTTTGTAGATGCTTCATTTTGGGACTCAGTAAGTCTGTTTAGCGAGCGAGCTTAGCGAGCGAGGCAGTACCGCCTGACGGTTTGCACTTTAAGTGGGCAAATGGTGCATTTTCAAAACAATTAGAGTAAGCAGGAAGGTTACTTATGTATTTGTGAATCAGTTTTAACAAACACAGTGAGTGGCAAAACTGTGTGTAAGGTTAGGTTTGTTCTGAAGCAAGAATCTACTCATGCACAGATTGACACATGCCCCAGTGATTTACAACACAAGAAGGGCTGGTTCACGCACTGCCAAACCTTGTAACCATGCACATAGTCCACCTGCTGACGAGCGAGCAAGCCCAAACCACCCAAGGGGGATTTGGTCTCCCTCTGTCTCCCTCTCTCCATCCCTCTGTCTGTCTCCCTCCCTCTATCTCCCTCTCCCTCCGTCTGTCTGTCACCCTCTGTCACCTCAGCCCAGCTTCCTGGGCACACACACTTTGCAGGTCTTTCACAGGCCATTTGCTTGTTCATGAGGCTTAGTTTTGAATCTCCCGGCCCCCATAGAGCAGAGTGTCTCTGAGTCTGCGCTGCTGCGTCGGTGTGTGCTGACACTCTTTCAAAGGGATGCCTCTTCATTAGCTGCTGTTATGTGCAAAATGGCTGTTCATACCGATGTCATCCTGCGACGCGCCCACCATTTGCAGGCGACACAGTACTGTGTCGGGACACACTGTTTGGAAAGCTCTGCCCTAGGCCATATGGGCTGAGGGCATTGGTGTCTGCTTCTGAGTTGCACAATGTGTTTTGAGAGGCCCACCCTCCCGGCATTGCGGACATCCAGTCTTGTGTTGGTATTTTGTGTGGCCTGTGACTTGGCATGGCCTTGCTTGATGAATGGGGCATGGACCCGTTAGTGGCATGTGCGTTTTTTTTTTAGTGTGGTTGTGTCTGGTGTGGGCTTTGAGGTAGTTGCGTGTATTATTTGGAGTTGGCTTGCGGATGCGGTTCCCCCATGTAACGTGAGTTGTTTGTGTACTCACCAGGCTATGCGACTCCTTCAAGCCCATGTACTCCCACCGGCGGAAGCGTGCCCATCACCTTCTCCTCCCAGGTATGGTAATGTACTGGTCTGCGGGGGGCACCGCCTCCAGTGATGTTTGTCTGGGCGTGCTATTCATTCATTTTTCTCTTTACCGCCCTCCGCAGATCGTACCACCTGGCTTGGCATTCATGCCTGGTCCTTCTGATGGCCGCAACAGCATTCACCCGATCGACGATCCTCTGCCACATGGCTGATTTCTCCGCTATGCTGGTCTGTCTGACCAATGTTCCAAAGAGCTGTGGCTCGACTCTGATGACTTCGTTGACAAGGATGTCCAGCTCCTCCCTTGTGAACTTTGGATCCTTGTCTGTGGGCATGGTGTGGGGTGTGGGTGTGGATGGTTGTGGGTGTGTGGTTGTGACGGTGTGTGTGTGAATGTGATTAGGGGGTGTTTGTGAAGGTGGTTGTGTGAAGGTGTGCAAGTGTAAGGTGTAGTCAGGATTCAGGTATGGTGCAGTGGTTTGTATGTTGGGTCTGTCAGCAGTGGGTCTGTTGCAAAGGCTCATGGTTTGTGTGTGTGGGCCCTTTTTATTGGTCCATTTGTGGGTGTGGCTGTGTTTGAAATTTGGGTGGGTGTGTTATAAGATGTGGTTGTGGTTTGGGCCTCTGTTTACCTGTTTGGATGTTGCAGGTCAGTGTATTCCATGTATTTGGGCTTGTTGGACGTGTTTTGTGGTGTTGTGCGATTCGAATTGACCCTCCTTGTGGTGTTTTGCAGTGTCCTGGTTCAGTACGAGTGTTTTTTGCGTCTGTAAGGTGCGTACATCGGCCATGTTGTTGTACAGTGCTCACATTTGCAATGGTTTGGTACGATTCGTAAATGCACGATGCTAGGTGAGGGTGCTGGTGTAGGGGCCTGGGGTACAGGTCGTACTTACGGGGGGCTGGGGGTACGGCGCGTACATTCGGGGGACCGGGGGTACGGCGCGTACATACGGGGGGGCTGGGGGTACGTCGCGTACATAGGTGGGGCTGGGGGTACGGCACGTACATACAGGGGACCGGGGGTATGGCGCGTACATACGGGGGCTGGGGGTACGGCGCGTACATACGGGGGGGGTGTTCAGCGCATATGCGGGCACATGTTTAGACATCTGCATGGTTGCTATTGGAGTTCGCTCCGTACGGTGTTTTTTTCATACGGTTGTATATTTGGACGGACGGGACGGATCGTACTTGCACGCTTGGGCATCAATTTTACGAATTGTACGTAAAAATGTACGGGGACGTGTTGGGGACTTTTTTCAATCCGACGACGTGTCGAGAAATTTTCCCAATGCGATTCATATGTAGTTTTTCACATACGAATCGTACTTGCCAGTTTGTGCGGGACTTGTACGAATCGTACGTAAAAAAACACGGATCCGATTCGTACGGGGAATATTTTTAACGGGTCGGAATCGGCACCTAAGTGTATTAGGTAAGTACTATTTTTTTTTAAATTTAGAGGTGGCTTTTCAAATTTTATAGTCTTATAGGGGAGATAATAAAAATAAGTACGTTTAAGTAAAAATTAATATTTTTCTTTCTTTTTGGGTCAAGCCAATTTCTTAAGTTTTTTTAATTCAATATAATATTTAGTCATGTGATATATGCATTTATCCTTAGTATATGTTTTGCTCAATATGTAATATTAAATATATTTTCAATTGAATTTTTATCAGATTTATATATATATATTTTTTGTGAATAAGTTTGCTGTTTTTAATATTTTTATTCTTTTTAATTTGTTACTGACTGTAGTGATAATATTAATTCTATTTATTGATTGCAGTGTGAATTTTAACATTTAGCTTGCTACTATCCAACACTATCCTTACTGTTGCACTCAATGGAGTATGAATAATAATTTTTGCTCCTCTGCTATCCAACACTTTCTCAACTCTTTCACTCATTGGAGTTCGAATATTATTTTTTACCAGTCCACTATCTAACACTTTCCCTACTGTTGCACTCATTGCATTTCTAATTGTAAATTTCTACCCCTCCGCTATCCAACACTTTCACTACTGTTACACTCATTTTATTGTGAAGCTTAATTTATACCCCTCTGCTTTCCAACACTTTCACTACTGTTTCAATTATTGTAGTGGGAATAGTAAATGTTATCCCTCGCAAATTCAATTTTTTCCCTACTGTTGCACTCATTTTGTTGGCAACAGTACATTTTACCCCGCCACTATCCAACACTTTCACCACTGATGCGGTTAGGAATTCCTCCTAATGGCATTTGCTCCTTCCAAATTGGATCAGGAACGTGTTTTCCTGACCAAGGGTCCAATTATGATGCGGTTAGGAACATATGCTCCCATTTAAGTCCAGGGGAGTCCAACCATATGGTATCTGGAAGCATCCGGATGCATCGTACTCTGCCGGCTGGACTCTCCCGATCCGAGTGGGTCGGAAACGTTTTCCCAAAAGATTTGTTTGGGAAGCTTTTCCAACCCGCACCAGAATCGGGCCTTTACTGGAGTGTGAACAGTAATTTTTACCCCTCCCCTATGTAACACTTTCACCTGCTGATACACGTACTCGATTGTGAAAAGTTTTTTTAACACCTCCGCTATCCAACACTTTTACTATTGTTGCAGTCCATAGATTGGGAATAGTACTTTGAACTCCATTGTTATTCAACATTTTCCTTACTGTTGCACTGACTGTATTACTATATTATAGTTAAAAGACTTTTAGATTTATTTTTTACTATTTTTATGTTATTGAAATGTGTATATATATATATATATATATATTCCATCAATCAATCCTTTGCTCATAAAGATTGCGCCGAGCCCCAATTTGTTTGTAACAGCGTGCTCTATTCCATCAAGTTTGTGGCAAACAACTTCCGACGCGTTTGGAAACCCTCCGGTTTCTTTGTGACCAAGAAACCGTAGGGTTTCGAAACGCGTCGGGAGTTGTTTGCCACAAACTTGATGGAATAAAGCACGCTGTTACAAACAAATTGGGGCTCGGCGCAATCTTTATGAGCAAAGGATTGATTGATGGAATACTAAGGGTCGCGTCCTTGCTGGCAGCCCGCCACCCTTTTGAGGCAGAGGATATCGCGAAACAAGGTTTGAAGAGATATATATATATATATATATATATATACATATATATATATATATATGTGTATGTGTGTGTGTGTGTTTATATTTCGAAATAAATTTAAAACTAAAAAAACAAAAATGTATTTTTTTTTAAAGTTAATATCTATACAATTGTTGATTATGTATGTTTGTTTTACCTTAATTTTTATGAGGTATATGTTGTTAAAAGTTTATTACTTTTATTTTTTAATAAAAAAAGAATTTTTTAATTATATATATATATATATATATATTTAATTTATTTCCCACACAGATATATATATAGAAAATATCTATATAAAATATTAGATATATATATATATATATACACATACATATATAATTTTCAGAACAATATTTTTAAATTCAATTAGTTTTTTTCCAACATTTATCGAATTTACCTGTTAAGGTATAGGTAATTAATATGTTGGCTTTTTATTTTAACCTTTTTTAAATGATCTATATTTTTTACATCAATTTTTTGATAGGCATGCAAATAAGGAAATAAGCCCCCTACTTAATAATGCACGATTATCTGGGATGCTGGATATACACAGTATCATTTTGATGTTAAAAATGCATTATAATGTTTTAAGTCTGTTCGTTGAATGCAATTGGAAAAATTTATTTTTTCCCGTGTCCTTCACAGTTGCGTTCTTGGAAATGTAATTGTGAATTTTATTGAAACACTAGTTTTGTTAAAGAAGGTTATTGCCTAGTTAAGTAGGTAAGTGCCTTGCTAATAATTGCATATTTACGCAATTTTTCTTGCTTGCCAGTTACTGGCATATCACGTTTATTTTATTGTTTTTATCATTGCACACAACTGAGCATGGTAAAACTCTGCAGCAAATCAACATCCAGCCTTTATCCTTTTTTTAAAATTCGCAGCTTGAAGAAAAAATTTATTTTCTCTTTTAACTCCTTACAATAAGTGATTCTATTGATCTTGGTTTTTTTTAATTTCAATATGTACTGAGTGGGTTGGTAAACTGTTATGTGCCATACTCAGGCAAATGATCATGTCAGTCAACCACTTGCATTGTTTCAACCAACTTGGCTTGCAGGCAGTTGAGTTTCTCAACAAATTTCCTCTCACGGATTAATATCTGTCTGTACAGAGTACCTGTGTAGAGCAAATTAATACAGCATTCTAATACCAAATAGAATCTCAGTTAGTGGCCCAACCAATGCTTGTCCTCTGGTGCCTTGTACTGTATATTGGTCCTAATCAAGGGCTCCTGGTCGGGTTACAGGAGACACAGTTCAAGTTACAGCAACACACATTCTTTCTCAGATGTATGCTTCACTACAATCTAGGTATTCAATATATTTTGTTTTTTGAATAAAATATGTTACATAAAATACTGCCATGCATAAACATCGAGTATTAAATATTGGCACATAGAAATAATTTGTGCTAGAATATAAGAATCAGAATTATTGCTTTTGATGAAATTAATACAGTTGTTAGTATTATTGAAATTATTTCTATATTTTACATAAATTTGAAATGTAAGAATATTAAAGATTTTTTTTTAATATGTTTTCTGACTTTATCTGTTATAAAATGTTTTTTCTTATTTTTATCTCTATTAGTGTTTTTAAAATGTAATAAATTTTTTTAATTACATTTTATTATTTTTGTGATGTTAAAATACAGAATGGTTGTGTGGTTCATAACCATTTAGGGTGGATAGTA
Organism: Triturus cristatus; assembly: GCF_964204655.1. Classification (NCBI taxonomy): domain Eukaryota; kingdom Metazoa; phylum Chordata; class Amphibia; order Caudata; family Salamandridae; genus Triturus; species Triturus cristatus. The sequence goes on along the minus strand of NC_140590.1, from coordinate 1,651,563,912 downwards.
AGTAAATTATAATTCACCAGCAAACTATTAATATATAAAATTTATTAAATATAAATAAACATTAATTGTCGCTTATATAATTAAATGTTATTTATGAATAAAGATTATTTAGCGGCATGTGTTTTTTAGGTGTATAGATAGTGAAGGTATGTAATGAATTGAAGTTAATTATTATGTTTTGGATAGTATTACTTATTTATTTGAGAAATATGTATGTCAATTGAATACTACAATTTTTCACAATGGGGGTCATTAGGATGCAGGTCGCAAAATCACCCCGACCTTCATGGTAGCGGAAAAAGACCGCCCACAAGGACCGCGGCATTACCAACGGTCCAATTAGTACGCTCCGCAGTCCAAATCCGACCTCCGCGGTACAATCCTGGCCTTTAACATTGCTCTGCTTGCTGCTGCCAGCAGCACCGCGGCAATATCAAAAGGGGTATGTCCTGATTTCCATGCACTGTGTGGCAGGCACTGCACAGTGCCTGCCACCTGGTACAGGTACATATTAGCCCCCCAGCGCACCCACACCCCCCCAAAACATTTGGGGCAGCCAATTGGCCCACCGGAACATGTCTCCGCCATCCTTTCAATGGAGGTTCCAATGCTGGGGAAAGGCTGGCTTCCGCTGTCATCATAATAGTGCCGGAAGAGCCTCCCCCTGCATATGCACCATTTTAGCGGTCCATCTCTGCCCACCATGCAAGCGTGAGGACTGCTAACTGCGGAAAAGTGGCCTGTGGAATTTATCACCGCAATGCTAATGTGACCATCCATTTTTCGGGTTTCGCTCGCAGACGGATGGCCGCCGCTGGCTTGGTGGTTGCTACCGCCGGCCTTGAGGCAACCATTTTTCTGCTATCCTATTAGACCCCTATTTTTTTGCTCAGTCTTTTGTGTTGTGCAGTTGCATATGATGTTTATTCAAAGATTTTGAATGTAATTATTATTATTAGTTGATTTTCAAGGTTAGCTTGAAAATGTATTGATTTTATTCTGTAATACGTACCACAAGCAAACCCCAAGGATCGTCCCTTAGCCAGACACTCTTTAACATCTACATGGCACCTCTCACCAACATCACCCTATCGCACCACCTCAACACCGTCTCATACGCTGACGACACCCATCTGATCCTCTCCTTCACCAAGGCCCCCACCACCGCCAAATCGACCAAAACGAAGGAATGAAGGCCAACTCCAAACCGATGACAAACAGCCGCCTTAAACTGAAATCGGACAATATGGAGTTCCTCATCATCGGATCCACCCCCTCTGCCTGGGATGACTCATAGTGGCCGTCCGCACCAGGAGTTGCACTGAAGCCCTTTAACCACGCACGCAACCAGGGAATCATCCTAGACTTCTCATTGTCAATGACCCATCAAGTGTACGCCGTCTCCTCCTCATGTTTCAAGACCATCCGCATGCTCCGCAAGATTTACAGTTGGATCCCCCCCCGGTACCAGAAGGACAGTTACCCATGCCCTCGTCAATTACAGACTGGACTACGGCAATGCTCTCTACGCAGTAACGTCACCTAAACTCCAGAAATTACTACAACGCATACAGAACGCCTCTGCACGCCTCATCCTCAACAACCCACTCAACAGCCACATCACAGCCCACCTGAAATACCTGCACTGGCTCTTAGTCAACAAGAGGATCACCTTCAGTCTCCTCACCCACCCTCACAAATTAATCCACAACTCTGGACTAAATGAACGACTCACCTTCTATACCCCGAACCGCCAGGCTTCGCTATGCTGACCTCGCACTCGCCACAGTCCCTTGCATCTGTTGATCGACCTTCGGCGGCAGATTGTTCTCCCACCTCGACGCAAAAACCTTGAACACCTTCCACACAAGCCTACGACAGACCCTGGACCTGCTGGCCTTCAGCAGACTGCTTAAGACCTGGCTGTTTGAGCATTACCAGCATCCACGCCCTCCCTCCCCCCAGCGTCGAGACACCCTCACAGGTAAGTTGTGGGCTCTACAAATGTACTGATTGAGCGACTCTAATACAATATGTTATTCCAGTATGTTTAAACCCTCTGAAGTAATGTAATTTTAATCATTAAATACCATGTTGATCCCTATTAACTAATGAAATGTTAAATATTTATTCTTATTCTGTACTTGTGATAATGTTTATTTGATATAATCGGTGTGACGTTTGGCATTTGTCGGAACATTATTGAAATTAAGTTAATGTAATATAATTCATTCGCTTTAGTTAATAACTAATAATAATTAAACTGGTATTCATCTAAACAGCACTGAATATTATCTTAATTTGTATATTATGTTTTGGTTGATTTTTTATTCTATCCTCTTAACTGTATGTATGTTTATAATTAGAAATAGTGTGTTATATTATTAGTTGCTATTAATAGATTCACATATTACAATTTTAATAACGTGTATATTACATCATTTGAATACTTTGTTTACGATTCTTTTTGTGTACTTTGTATATGTAAAGTGTATACATTTTAAAAAAAAATAATAAAGGTTTTTAGAATTACTTGTTTTTTTTACAATATTTGGTTATTGTATATTTTTATTGCCGTGTGATTTGGCTTGTGAATAATATTATTTCTTATTATGATTGCATTTGGAAGACTGTCCTGCCGCCATTGTTGCAAGAATGTGACGGACCAACAGGTACTCATTAGTCCCACCATACCAAATTTATCATCAGACTGCCTTTCAGTCATTCCTAAACATGTCTATTTTATAAAGGCTTGTACTGAAGCATTGCAAAGTACCGCATCACCAGCTTCAATCCAAGGAGGCCTGTTTTTAACATCCCTGTACCACATGGCAGGCACGGCATGCAAGTATGTTTAGGTGTTGCACCATGGAAGGATTTGAACATTGCGGAGGCCCATAGGTGGCACAGCCCCCGATACGTACCCCCAAAACAATGTTCCACCAGCCTTTTTAAGTCAGCACAAGCTAAGCAAAGTGGTTGGCAGAATGTTGCATCATAATCCATTGCGGTGGAATTCAATCGTACCGTCCGCTGTTTTACTTGAGGCAATTGGAAGATTTGGCTTGGTTGATCCTTCGGCAATTATTTCGGACTGCATCCTAATGTGGCTCTCGCCCGTGTGTAGAGATCAAAGTACTACAGATACTGACGGTCCTACCGATATTATAATCATGCACATTGTTTTTAGAGTTATAACACATATATATTATATAGTTTTTGAAATATTTATATTTTTTGTGTATTATCATATTTTGATATGTATTTTCACATGTAATTTTTGTGTGTATTTAGTATTATTTCAAACATGTTATACATTGTTTGAATAAGTTACTCTGTTTATAATATTCCACTTACTGGAGTAGTAATTAATAATAGTTACCCCTAGGCAATACAACTATTTCCCTATTATTGCGCTTACTAGAGTCTCAATATTAAATTTTAGCCCTTTGTCAAATAACTCTTTTCCTACTTGTGTGCTTATTGAAATCGAAATACTTTTTTTTACCCCTCGACAAATCCTATTTTGTTACTAATGTGTGATTTTCTTTTGTGGTTTGCGTACATTTTACACATTATAATATTTAAATTTTTACTATTTTTTAATACCTTTTAGTGTGAATATTATATCTTTCAATTGACAGATTGTATAGTATAATCTACATTTATAAAAAGTTTATTATTACGTTTAGGTTTAGAAAGAATTTTCAATTCTTAAATTATTCATTTATTATGTAATTTTTTTTTCTTTAAAGTTTTTTTGTGATTTAATATACAATTCAATATCAAACAAAATTGCCAAAACGTTTTACTGTATAATAGTTTTAACTTTGAATCTACATCTTTAATTAAATTATTACTTTATTGTTTTTTTGGTTGAAAAAAAAAATATGTATATAGATATTCCCACATATATATATATATTCACATTTGCTTATATATATTTATAGTTTTATAGATATATATATTTTTAAATATGTGTGTTTTTCTGCGAATTTCTGTAATTAATTATATTTAATAGATATTTTTCTAAACCATAATATAATTTGCATGGTATTTAAATTTGTGTTCTTATTTGCCTTATTTTATGCTTACAATTGAGATTTTCATATAAACTAAAATATATATTTGCTCAAATGCTATTAGTAGCAACGAACAATTAACTTCAATGATTCTGTGATTTTCTGTGCTAATATATATTATGAATAGATTTTACATATTTAAATATTTTTGCTGAGATCTTAAGGTGAGGATTTATTGTTTTTTTTTTTCAGTAAAATCTACCTTAACAAGCAGCGCGCTAGGGAGTAAAAATTAGTCGATATGGAAACCTGTGCTTTGGAGGCATAAGGTCAAAGGGTGGTCTTTGCCTCTCTGGTGTGTCTTTCAACAGGGATCTGTCATGGCATTAACATCTCTAATGTCAGATAACAGGAATCTGTTCCGCTGGGGTAGCACCATCAAATTACCATCTGTGTCAAGGTCCCTCCCATACAGAAACACACAACCATGAGCACTCTAGACATTGCAAATCTCGGTTGCCAAAAAAAAGAGGTAGTTTGTGAATTTTGGCAAGGAAGCCCACTTTTTCACATCCGAAAGCAGAAAACTTACCATTTTTTCAGGACCTTATTTGTTGTCCATATTTTTACTTAGACATATCTACCCATTGGTTCTATCCGTGTCCACAATGATCTGAGCACCAGGGATTCAATAACAGGATGGTCACACCTTTTTTTTTCTGTGTCAAGTGGCTACTTGGGTTGTGGGATTTGTCTTAATTGCAAGTATCACAGCACCCACACAATCCTGTCTGACGGGCATATTCCGATGCCTGACAGACCGGAGACCATCACACATTGGTTATGAACAGTAACTGAATGACCATCTGGAGTTGGTTACAGCTCCGCAAGTGCAATGCCATTCAACCTTGTTCGGTCGCAATCCTTCGCATTACAATTAAAGCTTGCATTAATTAAGCAATGCATGCTCTCATTGTAAAGATCATGGGTGCATTTCAGTTCTGCACCCGGGCGCAGGTACCTTAATTTAACGCCTATTGTATCCATTGATCTAAAGCAGTGAGTCACAGGTATCCCCTAGGTTGCCAATCTGCATCCTTTCACTCATATTGTACATCCTGGGGGGCCACAAACATAGATTCCCAATGCTTTTCAGTGTCAGAAAGGCCTGCACAGAATGGCAGTGGTAATCCGCCATTGTAATTTCTCGACAGTAATATAGCAGGGGGTGTGATTACTGCAGGACTTCTGAATGGCTGACGGGCTATCAATGCCCGTTGTACTATATTTTCAAAAACAAATTGGACTCACTTTCAAACTAATTTATTGAAAAGGGTCTGTCTGTACAGAATCAAAAACGAGAATACGATCTGGGCTGTAGTTCTTCGCTCGATGTTCGCAGCCCTGACAGGCCGCATCTTAATTGGTCCCTGGGTTAGTCATGCTCTGTGTGGGGAAAGGTAACTGCTACCAAGGCCACATCAAGGAGGTGCATCCGCTTAACAGAGAGTATTATCGACAAAGTGCAGGTTAGACCATGTTTTGAGGATAACGTATGCAATGATTCTGTGGAAGGGAAGGAAAAGGTTGCTAATACAAGTGAAAAAGGTACCTGAATTCAGTTACCTGTGGATAACTACTGACTATACAAAATTCCTTCTCCAATTCCCCAGGCAGGGTGTATTATAACTAAACTAGAACACAGTCAAGTCTATGCCTACCAACGTAAAGACCTCTAGTGGTATCAATAAAGCTATAGACGAGATACATGCTAAAAATGCTGGTCAGCGGGTTTTTCTAAGCCCTAGCAGCTCAACCATTTGCCATCTCCATCTGCTGCAATCCTGCTATTGTGGGCATCTCCTTTGGTGGCTGAGATCATAAGGTTAACTTGTTTGCAAATCATCCCTTGCTTACTTCTGTTGGACCACTACCTCTCTACTGCCTATAGTTGACAGACGTGCCACATTTGCGGCGGTATCGGTCTTCAAAATCAACATTACTAAATCTTGCATGCTCAATCGAACTATAGCCGGGCAAGACCTCCCTACTCTGCAAGCCATAACGCAGTTACAATGGGCACCCAACGCAATTAGATATTTGGGTGATAATCTAGCCCTACGCGGTCCTCTTAGACACAGACCAAATGGCAGTAACTCCGAAGGTCCATCCTAGCAGATCTAAGACATTGGAAACCCTTCATTGTTTCTTAAGTGGTTCACATTAATGCCATAAAAATCAATGTCATCCCATGGGCCATATATCTTTTTCCAGTCCCTGCCTACTCATATCACCCAAGATTATAACACTCACATACAACAGGGCATTCACTCTTTTATCCAGAATGGGAAGCAGCCAAAAGATCTGCAACTCTTCCCTAGAGAAAGCGGTAGACTGGTCTGCCCTAATATTCTCTAGCACTATTTGGCCGCCCACTTACATGTCTTGGGTGGTCCGCTAGAGTGTGAAAAATGGGGTCCACATGGATCTGGCAGTGGCCTGCCGGACAATCCGGGTTCTAGCATGGCTATGCCAGCACGCTCGACTGTGCAGCACCTATAGGTATGTGTGTGTGTGTGTATATATGTCTATGTTGGTAGCACAAAAACAGTCTGAACAGCTATGCCCACTAGAACAGTGCTCAACATATAGGACAGATTGGGAATAATGGAGGGGCTTAGTATCTTCTCCTCCCCCTCAGTCTGATTGCATGCAAATTTGATCTTTGTGGGAGCCTCCATAACATTTTTTGACCAATGTAAGGCTGATTACCATCACCCTGAAACGACCAGGCTGGAGTATCGCCAGCTGTATCATTGAGTGTTGCACCCCTCTAATTATTATAGGGCTACCATATTGTATATTCCATCTGAAAAATGACTGCAAACATGACGGTTCTAAGGGACTAATTTCCAACATATACCGGACCATTCAACACTCCACACCCCCTCAAACCCACAGATTTCAAACTTTCTTGCAGACTTCCAATATAGAGGGCATTTCGTCTAAGCAATAGGAAACCCTTTGGTGAGACTCCTAAAACTTACCGCAGTTTATCCCACAGGTAAATGGCTTACAAGATCATGGTTCAATGGTATTATACACCAGCTTACTTGTCCAGCATATACCCATCAACATCTTCCCTCTGCCATCAGTGTGTGCTAGTAGTGGGATATACTTACCACCTCCGATGCTCCTGCAGCCTCATTACCACATATTGGAAAGTGATTCTGGAACAAGGTCACCATAGGGGAACCATTCCCTGCCTCTTACCACCACAGTTACACTAGGTGTGCAATACCTTGCCTTGAAAGCAATAACCCACGCTGACTGGAAGCTTATTAGCCACATACTGAATGCTGCACAGCTGGTATTAATATAGTTGAAAAATACAACTGCCCTCCCAATAATTTAATGTTTCACCGCCCATGGGAGGGGATGGTGATGCAACAACTTTTCCACAACTTACCTCACATAGAAGTTACATTTCATTAGATTTGGCAACCGCTGATCTGCTATCTCACCCACTTGGAGTTCACCTGTTTCAACCCAGCAGAGCTTGGAGCATTTCAGCTTTTTAATAACTTTTAATCCATGCTTAGCTTCAATCGAAAGGCCATGTCCCCCCATCTACCATGAGCGTCAATCCTGCGTTCTCTATTTCAAGACTTTGCTTATATTGTGAAGCTGTATGTTAACAACATTGACCTGCAAACCTATGACGATCCCCCACCCCTCAAATGGGACTGGAGACACTGGTAGATGTTTCGCATGGGTGCCAGAAAATTAGGACTTTGTGTAGTGTTTGTTAGGACCTGCTCTGCAGTCAACAGCTAACACTTGACAGTTTTCATGCTGGCTTCGGTGTCTCACAGAGCCTCCACCTCTTAATGGTGTCCCACTGCCTATATCTGGAAGCATTTGAAGGCATGTTGGATTATGGTTCTATTCCTCTATCATCCATGGAAACTAGGGTCACCTCTGCCTGTCACCCCCAAAAGTAACTGTGACTACCTCCATCACGATCACTACACTAGACAACCCAGGTGTCTGCCCACAGGTAGAGGGGTGTGCCCTTATGGGACATTTGCGTTTACCCTTGTTGTGCCCATATTTGTAGCACACTGTACATTGGGGTGCAACCATCCTTTTACTATGGTTAAGGAAGCCATTTCAGAGAGTAAGCCTTTATTTTAGGTTTTTCTCCTCCGTCTTTATTTTGTTGGAAACCCTGAGCACCTGTGGATGTCACCACAATATACCTTATTTAATCTTTAAACTTAAATATATTTTGGAACTGATGAACATTCACCTTTAGGAAAGAGAATTCATTTTAATACCTGTGTACTAATTAATAGGCTTTTAACTGAAAAAATTATTAAACATACATTTTTTTAAACCCAAATTTAACACTTTTAGGGACAAAGTGCAAATAATATTATGGTAACGGGAGATGAAATTGTATTAATACCCAGGCATAAATTTTAATTCCAGAGTACTAATTACTAGGGACACGATTACGATGTCAGACACCGCTATTACGATGAGACCGCACCATGCACGGTCACATTCTCCGGTTTCTCTATGGGAGCTTGTGTTACACCCGTAAACCGAGCATAACACAAACTCCCAATCAGAGATTGTATTAATCCCTGCACTCCTTGGCAGGAACCTCAAGGTGGAGAAGCAAGGGCAACGGGGCCCCCAAACTCGCTTTCCATCAGGCTTCCCACGTCAGAAAGACTGTGGGAAAACAAGAATCCTAATACTGAAGGTGGAAACGCCTTCCTATGGGACTACAGGCCGGTCTCCGAATGGCCAATGGGTTCCTAGAGCCTGTCTCAATTCAGCTGTAATGACCAGCCAGTTTCAATTCTGACCGGCTGCATTGTAATCAGCTGGTCAGAAATAAAACAGGCGATATCGTCGTAAAGCCTCTGACCTAAGGTTGGAGGGTATATGATAGAGTTCGTCATATGCCCCTTGGTCTTTAAATACATTTAATTTTAGCATTACACTTCAATAATTTAATTGCACTACTATATTCACCTTTAGTGACAGGATATAAGGGATATAGGGGTAATGGGCGGGGTAGTACATTAATACCCAGGTAATACTTAATTTTTACATACTAACTGAAATTTATTTTAAGGGCAAAAATGAATACAACAGTGAGATTTTAACAGACATTTAAATATTAAACCACAATCATTATGAATAAATAATAATTACAGCGAAACACCTTATTTTAGAGTGAGCAACAGGAAACAAATAAACACCACTTTTCTTTATTTCTTTGAAATTAGATGATGAATTGAAAATTTGCAAAAAAAACATATATGTACACCTTAAGTAAAAAACCAAGCCTTTATTGCAATAAAAAAAAATCTTTAAAAAATGGCAGTAGTTTCCAATGCATTTACATTATTTTAAATGTTGAAAATGGACCTTTTTCCGTTGTTACGCAAAGCCAGACTCTCTTTGTCAGTGATGACGAGGAAAATCACCTTGTAGTTGCATATTCAAAAATGATTGACACACCCAAGACAGTATAAAGGAAATCCACAATTCACTTTTCAAATGTTTACAGTAATCCTTTCACTTTTGTACAAAAAGGGTGCTACAATTGGTAGATAAATATGAAATTAAACTTTTACTTTTAAAACCAGAACAATGAGCACAACAAATATTTATATTATTTCAAACACATTAAGATTCTACCTCCTACGTATCATGATATTTCTATTCGATCCACTAAGAGCATAATGGGGTTATACTTCTGCATTTAATACTCCAAAGATCATTAATAACTACATTGAAAGCCTTATTGCTTTAGTAAGGTTGCCTCTTCTGTTTGAAAGCATTGTAAATGTATCCATCTGAAGAATTAAATACATAGTACCTGCTGGGAAAAGGGAACAAATAAAACAAAAATATGTTAGACAGTTTGCTTATTAGGCATAACAAAAGTTTTAGCTTTGCTAACTAAGGGCCTGATTACAAGTCTGGCGGTCTTGCGGTGGCACGGGAGGAGGGTGAGGGATGGGGACGGTTCACTGTACTGCAGATTACAACTTACAAAGTCGTAATGGCGCCGGTGGAACACAAGCTGCGCCAGGGAACAGTGGCGGTGGTGCTGCAGCGCCACAACGCAATATACTGAGCAGGGACTGGCGCAGTCCGAGGCAGCATATTTTTTAGTTCTTGCACCACCAGCATTTTCATGGCACAGGCCCACCATGAAAAAGCTGGTGCTGCTAGTACTACAGGGTGTACATTTGGGGGGCAAAACATGTCCCCCCCCCCCTGTATTTCCCACAGTTCCAGCACAGCATGGAAGTCAACGCCCATGCATTGCTGGAACTTTTTGGCAGTTCCTATTGGGGTGCATCACCATGGAAAAGGCCAAAGAACTGCCGACCATATTACGAGCTGCACATTTGCAACTCGTAATACGGTCGGCGGTGCTTGTGCAGCAGAGGCTGCATTATGCCGTTGCTGCTGCGCTAAAGTTGTAATCAGGCCCCTAGTCATGTTGAGGATTTTTTTTTGGAAAGGCCTGTATTAAAGTGCCCCTTTTGGACATGGCTAGCCCCATGATTTGCATGATATCTGATGCATCTTTGACTGAAGAGCACTGGGTTTCTGCTAACCAGGTGCCACAGTGCCGGTATTATTTCCCAAAAATGTATGTAAATGCTTAATTGTGCCACAATTGGCAAGGTCCTTTGCACCTCTGTAAGGGCTATCTTTTGGTATGTAGGGCATGGGTCCTGAGGAAGGCCCCTTATAGCTGCAGCATGTATTGTGCCGCTCTAAGGTAACTGGGTCTCTGAATTTACACAATAAATTACTTGCTAAACTCACGCATGTGCACAACACAGCAGTCCACTGTATAGAACGGCTCTCCATAGCTGCTGCTGGTGAATCCGCGTACTAATTTACATGCCTAGACGCACTAGCGTACCAGATTGCAGTTAGCATTCTAGTCACCGGCCGCTTTCCAGGGTTTTTTAACTATACTGTCAATACAAACCACTGCCAGGTTACCTGACCAGCACGTCACACTCGAACTAAAGAGACCCACTCTGGTGGGAACTTAAGCCCGACTGAGTTTTGCATGAAGTACGTTTTTCCTCCCTTCTCCGCCCCTGTCCCCGCTAAGTCCAGACATCTATTGCATGGATACCTTTTTTTTTCCCAAACATTTTTATTGGCATTTATTTTAATATACATCCATAATTGTATAGTTCAGCAATTAGTGATATATCACTATACAGCACTTATTTGGCATATAGAATATATAAAATCGTCCTGTACTAACTTTATTTACATTTCGAAGAAGCCACAGAGCAGGTTATCCATTAAAGTTCTTACACATGAATCATAGTCTCATATGTTAGTCTTATTTTGCCTGAAACTTTACGGTTATTGTATACTATCACATATTATATGCCAGTCTGTAAATATCTCACAGATTTAATAAAAAAACTATACAACTCGTGAATCATACTATGTAATTAACTAACTGTGCAGTGGGGCCAAGGGTTGTGTATTTGCTAATACGTTAAGCAGGGTGTGTGGGGCATGGGAGGCGGGGGCCGGGTGAGCGCTAGACCACAAGTGGGTCATTATCCACATGTCGGGCCGTAAGTTCACAGTGTCCCCAAGTTTTATGTGTGAGCTGGGCAGTGTGTGCAGTCCCTATCTGGCCATTGTCGTGTGGTATATCAGGGTCTGTTTGCAGTAGTGTTTTTATGAAGGTCAACTCAGTGTTTTCATTTAGGCGTCATACCTTTGGTCATCCTCCTCGCCGCTCGTATGTGTTCCCTCTTCGCTCCCCCCCTATGTCGCACCTGTCTCGGTCTGTGTTTTCCCATGCCTCCAGTATCTTTCCGGAGGTCGGCAAGGGTGAGTTGCCACAATCCAAGCACCTTTTACCTCGTCAGTACTATGATTTCTGCCCCCGCCCAATGGGTTACATCGTGTTTCCAGGCTTCCATTGCTGGTCCATGTACGAATTCCCAGGCCAGTGCTATTCTTCTCCAGGCTAAGACCAGGGTTAAATCTAGGAATCGGTTTCCCAATTTCCTTTTAGGAGAACAGGGAAAGAGCCCCAACAGGAACACTCCCATTGAAGGTTAAAGTATGCGCCCCACAGCTGCACACATGAGTTGTATTGTTTCCTCCCAGAACTAGCGTAGTGGGCCACAATCCCAAGTCATGTATAAAAAGTCTGCGTCTGCACAGTCGCATATTTGCCATTTGTATCCAGTGTCTCCAAAGGCAAGCTGAAGTTTGTGAGGTGTCATGTTTATGTAATTGAACTGTGTGTACTTCAATCTAGTATTGCGTAACAATTTCTTAGGGTATGGCAACATTTTGGACCATTCTGGGTCTGTGATGTGTCTATCCAGAGCAGTCTCTCAACAGGTGCGCAGTTTCGTTAGGGTTGTGCAGACCATCTCCAGTTGCGATGTATAGAACCATTTTACCTGGTGTCTTGCAGTGCCTAATGTAAGGACAGAGTGTAATATCGAGTGTGATTTAAGCTTCTGTTGGCTCCCTCCCATAGTCCTCAAAAGGTGCGCAGTATTATCTCATAGGTTAAGATTTGGCCTGTTAGTAGGTCGTAGCTCTCAAGTAGGTCTTCAAATGGAGCCAGGGTTGCTTGCTGGTAGCAATGCCCCACCAGTTATGGTCTGGCATTATTACAGGGCTTCAACATTGCTGGGGTTAGTATCTGCTTGGTGTTCCCGTGGGTGAGGCCCACCAGGGGCAGGGCCGGGGTATATAGGGGAGATTTTCATTCTTTAAAGAGGCAGCGTTTCCAGCAGCGTAGAGCCGTGGTCTGCAGCAGGGATAGATGAGATGGTGTTGTCCGCGTCTAGCATCTTTGCCAGCATCAGATACGTACGGATCCCTTGGTCAGTGCCTACTGTGCCCATATCTGCCAACCACTGCACCAGCCACTGGAGTGGAGAATCTAAAAAGTAGAGCTCGAATTTAAGCACTCAGAGTCCTCCCTCCGCGGGTGGGCGTTGTAGGATCGACAGGGCTACCGCCTCCTCCCTTTTTACCATATCATATCTCGCAGTAGAGCATCTAGTTGTCCAAACGACGAAGCAGGAACGGTTATGGGGAGATTGCTGAAAAAGTACAGCAGGCGAGACAGCATGACCATTTCTGCAAGGGAAACCCAGGCCATGATCGGCAGTTGTAGAGTGCACCAGAAGGAAACATTTGATCTCGGAGACCGGAGGGCCATGCCAAGATTACCTTCACGTAAGTAGTCCATCGAGTGGAAGACCGGAATCCCCAGATGACTGAAGGTTGTGGGGGCCCAGTAATGCCCACCATAAAATCGAATGGGTGAATCACATTGGCAGAGATGGGGAAGAGTTAAGTTTTGCCACGGTTAACTTTGAGGCCAGACTGCAATCCAAACTGCTCTATCAGGCGCAGTGCAGTATTGGTACACACCATTGCGTCACTGAGGTATATCAATAAGTCATCTACGTACAGGGAGATATTATGAGTGTTACCCCCTAATGGGATGCCTAGTCCCTCCCCGCCTTGGTGGAAAGATGCTGCCAATGGTTCCATTGACAGTGCAAACAACAGAGGTGACAATGGGTATCCCTTTTGTGTTCCTCGGAAGATCTCATACTGTGGGACAGTTTTCCCTGTCTGTATCCTAGCTGTGGGACGTTCATAAAGCACCCTCACCCAGTTTACCCAGGTTTCCCCCAGGCCCATGTGTCTAATAGTTTCAAGCAAGTAGTCCCATTGCATGAGGTTGAAGGCCTTCTCGAGATCTATCAACAAGAAGGCTGCATGCTGTAAATAACAAGTATCTGCATGGAACAGCATCAAGTACATCCTTCGCAGGCTGTATGATGTGTATCTGGCCAGAATAAATCCATTCTTGTCAGCGAGAACCAGGGTCGGCACGTGGGGTAGGAGGAAGAGCGCCAGGGTTTTACCAACGATCTTGAAATCCATGTTTAACATAGAAAGTGCCCAGAAGTCTTCGACTTATGCCACCTGTTTAGGCTTTTTGGGGAGGGGGGATGACCAGCACATCGCCTGTGGTCTCTGGCAGGCATCAAAGTTTCAGGGATTCTGCGTAGAGCTTCTCCAATTGCGGCAGAAGCTGTGCAGTGTAAGTTGAGTCGAATTCGTCCGGGAGACAGTCAGGTCCAGGGGTCTTTCCTCACAGCCCGGATCTCGGAGACTGTCAGAAGCCCTACCAGCATGTCAATTATGTGGTCATCAAGGATTTGGGGGCACAGCAACTTCAGGAATTCCTTCTGTATATGAGGGGAGGTGCCTTAGTGATGAATAGTAGTCACAAAATAAGGCATGAAGGGCCTACGGACCATAAAATGGGTCGCCCTCAGGAGGTATAATTTGCGTTTGGGGATCCCCGCGTCTCCGGCTAAAATAGCCAAGCCACAACCTACCCAACCCCCAAACTACTTCTTGCACCTAGGTGAGGTAACTCCTAAAGTCGTGACACAGCTGTCGGTCAAGAGCTTGATATGACGTGCATGTTTGAGGGAGTTGGATGTGTCTACTCTAGTTCCTTGTTAGTTTTCCTGTCTATGTAGGTCACCTTCTTAGGTGTCCACTTTCCAGGTGAAGTTCCCTCTGGGCTCCCACTGTTTCCCCCACACATTTCACCCTCTGTCCTACCTTGAAAGCCTCCCACTCTATCAGTGTATTGGAGGCAGTCTGTCTGTTGCTGTCGAAGTAGAAGTCTATAGCTGTGTCTATGGTCGCTCTGAAACAAGTATATTAAAGACCCAGAGTGTTCAACCGCCACATTGGAATTGGCGGGCGGTGTTCCTCCGGCTGGACTGCTAGCAAAAGGGGACTATGGTCAGAAAGCGTCCGCCCCAAATATTCTGTGTGTTACTAAGCGACTCAGGCCCAGTGTACCCAAGAAGAAGTTCAGTTTTGTTTGCAAGTGATGTAAGG
The DNA here is from genome assembly GCF_964204655.1 of Triturus cristatus. Taxonomy (NCBI): domain Eukaryota; kingdom Metazoa; phylum Chordata; class Amphibia; order Caudata; family Salamandridae; genus Triturus; species Triturus cristatus. The sequence goes on along the minus strand of NC_140590.1, from coordinate 1,651,548,907 downwards.
GCGAGTAATGAGTAGTCTCGGTCTCTGGCATGTCCTCCAGTGTCCTCTCCAATCTTGGAACACCGCCGCAGTTTTATGTATTTGGGCACTCGGCAGTGGGGGGTGAGAGCAATCTAGAACCATGTCAGCAACACAATTGAAGCCCCCTCCCAGTAGTACGCTTGGGGTTAGCACCGCAGTCAAGGAGCATGAAAGCCTACGGAGGAACTGCACTTGATCTTGATTAAGGGCATGTATACTACCCAATGTGAGTTCCTGTCCATAAATTCTGCACTTCAGCACTACATATCTACCCTCTCTACCAAACAGTACGTGCAAGGGTTCGAATGGTATGCCAGTTCTGATCAAAATCAATGGCCCTCTCGCGTATGCAGAATAAGAGGTTGCAAATACCTGCCCTCTCCATCGTCTGCGCAGCTTCTCACCCTACCCACAGGTAGTGTGTGTTTCCTGGAGGAGTTCAATCTGCACCCCCTCATGCGCAGATATCTATGTATATTGTGATGCTTGACGGTAGAGCCCATTCGACTAATGTTCTATGTTACACATTATAGTGTAAGCCTTTCCATGGGCATTGTAAGAATAGAGGCATCCAGGTCTGCCTCCCCTCCCCCCACACACAGAGGCGATGGGCCAGGGCCCCACTTGCACATAAAAACCCAAAACATGGATATGAAAACTAAAATTCCCACAAACCAAAACTCCCTTCTCCCCGGAGCAGCCTGGCAACGGCCAGCCGCCCAACCTACAGGCCAATTGTCCAAGACTTCGGCAGGCTCCATCCATGGGTGGGTGGAGCTTTCCACAGGGGCAGGCTATTGATGGACAAACCACTGTTTATTTCACGAAGTCCTGTGTCCGACGTAGCCAATGCCAGTCCATGCATTCAACGTTTCCAGCAGTAGTGTCCTTTGTCATGGTGATACGATTCATGATGTCTTCTCCTTTTGGACCCCTAATGTGGAGGTTCTTCTTGGCTATAGGTCATCACCTGTTCTAGCGGTAACATCTGGCATTATGGCACTATTTGCTTCGTAATTGTCCGAATCTGAGCTATCATTTCATTTGAGGGATCTAGTTCCGGGCTCTGAGACAGTCAGTTGGTTTCATGAGGTCAGCCACCGCTTGTAGGGCTGCAGCTCTCCTTCACAGTTTGGGGTGGGCTCGGTCTTTTTGGTGGTTTCCGTCTTGAATGGGTCTGTGTTCTTTCCTGGTTACGCTATAGTTAGTGGGCGCTCAAAGACTGTACCTGGGTCTTTATCACCTTTGTAGGATTCAAACCATTCCCAGGCTGAAAAAGTAATTTTTCCCATCTAGTATTATACGAAGACGAGCTGGGAACTTCAGAGTATTGTAAGCCTTCATCTCAAAGTGGTTTTTTTTGCCAAATATGAGGCTGATCTTCTCTGTAGTTCAGTGGCGTAGTCGGAGAAACTTGAGACCCAGGAGTTGTCCACGGTGAATGGGCCATCCGTACGTGTCTTCTGCAGTAGGATGTCGATCTTTATAGTGCAGGGGTTTCGCTACCACTGCGTGTGCTGGGCGCCCCGAAGCCGGGGGGTGGTGGGGGAGCGAGGGGGGGTGTGGGGGGCGAGGAGGGACCCTGTGCAAGGTAGGTTTGGTGTCCACTATCGCTTCCAGGATTTTAGTTAGTCACCCTTGTACTGGGTCGGCCATTGATGGCGTTGCCTCCGAGACCTGTGGAGGGTCTGCACCTTTATACGCCTTCGTACTGGGTTTACCCATGTTAGGGTCTTATCGTGTACTTAAGAGTGTCATCAGCGGGGCTAATCTCCAGGCACCAAGGGGGTGGTTGTCGACCACGGGGGGGAAGGGGCAATAACTCCAAACAAACAAAATGTATAGTTGTCCCCAAGGGCTTATGCGAGTGGACGTGCCCCTAACAATTCAAGCTGACCCTCCTCCGCGGTGTATCCGAGGCAGGGCTAGATCTCTGTCCTCTGAGCCCACCCCCCAGTTCCACAGGTTGTGGGGGTCATGATGGAGATCGAGGTTGAGCAGTATGGGAGGCGCAGGCCTGCCCCTCCAAGCCACGCATGGGGTTGGATGAGTACTCTCACATTCCAGTTACTAGGTCCAATGAGGAACACCGCTGCATTTCCCCACTAGTGGCGTCCAGTGATTTTTCCAGCTTGCAGGCCCCAGTATCTTGCATCTCCCTGATTTTGTGGAGGGCTGTCAGGTCTTGCCTCCCTCCACCTGGGCAAAATTGTCAACTGGGCGGTGAGGTTTGAAGTCTCTAGTGCAGACCACCTCACCCGCCCCAAGTCCTACTTTCGTTACGAGGTGTTTGGGGCAGGGCTCAACTTCTCACTCAGTTGAGGGTTGCAGACAAGTACAGGACTCTCCCCTCAGGCAGATCGGACTGATGCAGTTTTGGGCAGTTGTGCGGCTCCCCAAGGTGCATCACCTTTTTCCGGTGCAGGCGGTGTCGCAGGAGCTAATCAAGTGGCTAATCTCTCCTCCCTCCCGTCGCAGATCCGGTGGTACGCACCAGCAGCAGGCCTCAGCCCTCCGCTCCCAAACTGGTTCTGGGACGGTGACCAATTCAGGCTCCCAACACTCACGGCCTGATCTTCGGCAAAGCGTGTGGTTCACGGGATCCAGGCAGTCAGCTCAGCAGTCCTTCAGGCCCTCAACAAGACACGACCTCATGTTACCAGCAGGGAGGGAGGGCCACATCTCTACATCCACACATCACTGCCACTATATTGCGATCAGTGGCGACGGGGCAGATGAAGCCTCGTAATAATGCGTCTCTTCCTCTCGCCTTGAATCAAAGCGTCTCAATTGATGCAGCAGACTTTCCCCTTCCTGCGCCACCGTTTCAATCTCGGGCGTTGCGGGCTAGGGCTTGATTACGGCATTAAAGTTGTTGGGCCGGCGCGGAGCTACTGGCTCACACGTCACCATTCGTGGCTCCCAAAACACGCCTCCAACCATCTATTGCATGGATACTTAAACTGAAAGTTTCGATCCGTAATTCAACTAGTTGCGGCAGAATTAGCTTCAGAAATAGGTGTGTTAAACCTTATCCGTGAGGATTAGCACAATGGCACTCTAATTGGTAACGCGACGGGTAGATGACTACTCAACGCTCATGCCGGTTTTGATAACCTTTAAGTGTTCAATTACAATTAACAGCCTCATTACGATGTCAGGCGTAAAGCCGCCTCCCAACAGTTGGATTCCCCTATACAGTGTCAGAAACCTTCCGACCACTTACAATGTTCACGGTGGGATTTCAAACCAAATGGTCTTTCCGAATCGGTTATGATCAGCTCTCGGAGCATTCATGTCGGTCAGACCCGCATCATACAACCCTACAGACTGCATTTCCAGATGAGCAATAACGATGTTGGCTTCAAACAGCATGTCTGAGTCGGGCCGACACGAAAAGGCTGTGGTAAAGTGACTAGTAGGGCCACCCTCATCCTGAGTCCTCCGGTTTGGAGTCAAGGGGGTAGACAAGGAACCCCCCTGTAAAATAATGCAGTGTGGTCACCGCCACAGGGTGCAAGGTTTTCTGCAAACACCCATTTTCCCCATAAAGGCACCTGTGCTGTTGGTAGGAACACAGGCTGCCATTTAAGTCAATGTGAGTCCTTCCAAACGGTGTTCGGAAGCATAATAATCAGTCAGGCGTAACAGCTAACCACGAGTCGGTTGGAACCGTATCCGACAAGAAGTCAGGTGGTTTACTTTCCGACCGAGATCGTAATGTGGCCCCAAGTAATAAATCAAATAAATTATTTTAAATTTAGCTGCTAAATAAACTTCCCACCTTGTTCTCCTACAACCACAAAAACACCAAACATACAATGTAAAAAGTGCAAATAGAATTTTGCAAATTATCACTAAATTGAACATTTTAATAAAGATTAATTACCAAATAGTTATTTAACTACCTGCCAAGCCATTTTGACCTACAAACTAAACCTGCCGCTAAAATGTACCTTTAAAAATATGATAGTTACACAATTTACATTTTATTCAATTAAATAATCAAGAATAACTTAACTTCGCACCCAAAATCTCCAACACAACCCACATCTAATATAATTTAAAAAATATATTCAAAAATGAAGACATACTCGAATTAACAGAATAACACGGCTAAACTACAAAGTAGCCAACTAGCACTGGAAAAAAAACGTTGCGCGTCGAAGGCGCGGAAAAAAAGGAACTGACGTCATCACGCTGACATGGGCTTCTTATGGCTCCGGTGACGTCGATCGGAGTCGCGAGCGGAGCCGATGCATTGTGACGTCGCCCACGTCGACGTGGAGTGCTGGGAAAGAAAAGTTCCGTGGAATGCTGGCGCAGGGGATATTCACAAGGTGAGGAATCCACTGGCAGATGTATCCATCAGAATCACTATTACAATACAGGCACAATTACGAATCCTGGTGGATCAACGCTCACCAGGCACCACACCTAATCACTAGGCGAGGTGAGGGGGCAGCGACAGCGACACTAGCGGAGCTGCTTGGGCAGAGGGCAGAGTCCCTGAACAGGAGTTCAGAGGTCTTGCCTGGTTCCTTCATGGCCCCTCTTGTTGCCACTGCTTCTTTCGGGTTCATGGGGCATCGGTGACAGCCTCCTCTTCTGTCCTGGCCTGCTGGTTCCATGTTTGGTGTCCGGTTGTTTGGTTTACCAGGTTGCCAGGCTTGGTTGCCCTCCTGGTCCGGTTGGTCTTCTCTCGGCTCTTTTTCTAGCTTGGCTGCCTGCATCCCATGGGTTTTTCCTGCATGCAGTACCCCATTTCTTTTCCTTCTGTGGGGTGGTTTCTGCCTGGATGAGATTGGCGTCTGTTTTTCTGCTGTCCTGCAAGGTCCCTCTGGCTGTGTGCCTAGTCTGGGGTGGCCAGTGTGCACCTGTCCTGTGGCTGGTTGGTTGCCGTGGGTAATCCTGCTGGGGGCTTGCCTTTCCTTCTAGTGGGTGTGTTGGATTGTTCGGGTCTCCCGTCTTTTCCTCCAAACTAGTTTGTAGTGCCTCCCTGCTCCCGTACCCTGGCAGGCCCCCTTGGTTCTGCCGGCTTTGGGTCAGGGGAGGGACATTTGCCGTTGGCACTTGGGTCTTCGTTCCTGCTTCTTTTTGCTGGTTAAGTTCCTGCACGTCCCCGTTGGTCCATGTCTTCTGCGTTTTTTGGGGGGTCCGCTGTGATCTCTGAGCCTTTCTGGTTCCTGGCGACCGGGCTATATCCTGTGATCACCTGGGTGTGGGTTGCCCTAGGGGCTGTTCAGGCGCCTCTTTTACATAGTTTACCGCTTTGGTTTGTGGATGTGGGGGGGTTGCTCTGCGGTTTACTTGACCTCCGGGCCTCTTGGTGGCTTCTCTCTCTAGGACTTGTTCCAGGGTTCGGTTTCAGTGGGATGTGAGTCTGGTTTTCTGGTGCCTCCGGCCTGTCCTGTTCCTTTAGTCCCTCTGTTATTGGAGTTGGTGGTGGGTCTGGAATCTCCGAGTCCGTTGGTGACTGTGGCCTTGTGGTTTCTTTTTTCCTGGTGCCCTCTCGGGTGTTTCCCAAGTGGGCGTCTTGCAGATGGAGCATGGTGGACGATGGTGCCTTGGTCTCTCGGCTTTGGTCGCCTCTTCTGTGAGAGTGCCTTTTGGGGGTCTGTCTGGTCTTACGGTGCTCTGCGTCGACTGTTGGCTGGGACGTGGTGTGCTCGTGGTTCCTTTCTGTTTCTCTGGCACTCCGGCTGGACTTTAGGGGCTTAGCGGTCCTAATGCTGGGGTCTGTTGATCAGTCTGGGTCTGTTGTACCGGTCCTTTTGTTGCGTTTATCTGTGGGTGTTGCACCTTCTGGTTCTGCTGGCTTTCTTCCTTTTGTTTTCGGGTTGCCTTTTGTGTCGGCTTGCAGGCTCGGGGGTCCTCGGCTCGTTATCTGTGGGTCATCTTCTTTCCTGTGTTTGAGGCCGGGCGTACCTCCGTGATTCGGTCCACAGTGTTGGGACTGGCCTATCTTTTCTGTTTGTTTGCCCTTAATTTGGGCATCTTTTGTGGTGCTCTGGGATGATGCTTGGACCGTTGGCCTGTTTTTTTCCTTAGCTTGGTATGGCTCATTGCGTAATGGAGATAAGCAAGAGGGACGTGGAGGTAATATTACTTACCGGTAATTACATTACTCCTAGTCCTGCTCTCGCTTATCTCCACTGCGGCTCACCCTTCCTCCTGGTGGCCCGGCCAACTGGCTATGTTGGCTTGGTACATACAGGTATTGTGTACTGGCCGATGTCTTTTTATATTGGTAGGGGAGTGTGTCTACGAGGCACACGGGCCTGATTGCATAATAGAGATAAATGGGAGTAGGACTAGGTGTAACGTGGTTACCGGCAGGAAATATAAGCATTTTCACTATTATCGTATTTATTGGAGGGAGATTTAAAAAAAAAAAATAATAATAAATGCGTTGCGTAAAGTGGGAATTGTACGTTTAACTATTTTTATTATAATAGTTTGCATAGTTTTAAATACATTTTAGTGTGAATAGTATATGTATTAAATGTTATATTTTATTACATATTTTTTCAATTGGTTTTTTTTATTCAAAATTATGATAATTTTATTTATTGTTTTTTCATGAGTGAAATATCTTTTACCAAATTTTTAAAAAGTTGTTTTGTTTTTTAATTAGAATGGTGTTTTAGTAAAGATTTTATTAGTATATGTATTTTTTTAGAATATATAATTTTTGAAATTGATATAAATTAAAATTATTAGTTTAAAAAATTATATATTTATTAATGTGTTTCACTTTGTTGAATGTTATTATTTAACTTATTTTTTAAAAGTACATAAAATAAATAATATTAAGTATAATGCTAGTAATTACATAAATTTTTTTTGTTGATATTTCTGTACTTCAGATTATGAACATAGGATGAGAATATTTTTGTAATCGATATGTTGGTTGCAATATTTATGTATCGCAATATTTTGCGGTCGATATTCTGTCAGCGAACCCTCACCAGGGCAGATATGACCAACCGGCTGATGAAACTTTGGTCCTGATCCCTCAAACGTGTCACGTACGAAATGGGTCCCACGGAAATGCATTACAAGTATCTGTATGCAGTAAATGTTATTCGTCTCATAGGAAAGCATTACACGTAAAGACGCAATATATTTTATGTTTGACTTACCTGCTAAAATCAATAACACAGAAAGTACATACCTATATACGAAGTTTGTGGTATCTAAATTGATATAAATGCTTAGCAATAACCTCTGATAAGCCTAAACTTCCCACCCACACTGCCACAAAATAGAGCATGTAGTGGTCGTCATTTGAGCCCTGTAAAGCAAGAAGGGTCATCTTAACTCTACATAGTATACCTTACTTGGGTGCACTATATAGAGATCCAGGTTCCTACAATGCCAAATCAAAATAGGTTTAATATTTTCCTAATATTGACTTGTAGATTAATTAAGGCTCTTCACAAGGAGGAGAGAGCATGTCCGACTTCAAAAGCACCATAGGTAACACATCCAGAACCTTACGACGCCTGTGCGACACACCTGACTCAGCCAGAATAATGGCCCCTTCTTCAATAGTGATTTTCCATGTAATTTCCAAAGCACAATTCCTTGATTTAATGATGGCTAGACCATGAGTAGACATTGTGTCCAAGACCTAATAGTAGTACAGAAATACTAGGTCTATTTGATTTTTAATTTTTTTTTACATAGTCTAAGGAACAGCCCTGGACACTGATCATGTTGTCCTGTGGAGTGTGTTATTAACCCCCTATGTAGTTATCCAGATGTCCTGGAACCCATCCTTGTTTGGCTGTACTTACACTGAAACCCTTTAAAACGTTTTGAACATCTGAATCCTTGGATGAACACGAAAAACATGCAAAGTATATTTGTAACATTATTATTACTATACCACTAATCTACTTCAAGATGAAGTCCTTGAATGTGCTCCTTAATGCAAAAGAGAAAATCTTTTACAAAATGTAGAAAAAAATAATGCGTTAACACTGTACATTGGGTAATGAGTTTTACAATTAAGGGGCCGATTCCGATCCGGGTCGGACAGCAATCCGACCGAGACAGATCCGGAGTGTTTTCCAAAAGAGCCGGGGTCCTGCAGTCCGACCGAGCAAGTACGATGCGGCCGTATGCTGTCGGACTAGGTTCAGTCGAACTCCCATAGAAGTCAAAGGGAGCCGGTCGTACATGGGCTCCCATTGACTGAATGGGTACGTCGCGGACAAGTGCGCCCCCTAAAGTGGGTACGCGTCGGTGCCATCCGAACCGTACATGCCTGTGTTAGGGAGACCCATAGGTCTCCCCCTGTGTCCGAGTTGTAAGTCTGCGGGTGACGGGGGGGGTCCGTCGCGGACCCCCGAAGTCCATCTCCGGGAGCTATTGCAAGCCGGACGCTCATACTCGATCTGGCTGTCCGAATCGAGCATCATACTAGCTCAGTCGTGAAACGTCTCCATTGCACGCCACGGTTTGCTTGTGACCATGTTGTACCGAGCGGTTCGGAACCGGAAAAGATTCGGACGGAGATTTCGCGCTTGTTCGCATCGTACTTCGACCCGTGTATGACTCGGACTGAAAATCAGCCTCCGAATCGGATTCGTTAATGCCGTAACCCGATTCGGTGCCCTTCCGACCGAGATCGGAATCGGCCCCTAAGTGGTATACCATATACAGAGCAAGCATCTGCCAACATCCAACTTTTTAAATAGGACCACACTCTGCTCTGGAGATTTTTCTAAATATACACTAGCGAAAAGCAAAAATACTGCTGTTCAGTTTCATATTGTCATGGGAACCCTAGGTCGTTTGGGCAGGTCATATGGTGCCGAGCCAGAACATCGTGCTAAAAATATTGTTGGTCAAGAATATCGAAAGAAAAATATTGTGATGCACAATATCAATTTTGTGTATTTAATATAAATGTAAAACATATCGAAGTGTTTAATATAGTTTGCAGAAATATAGATGTTAAAAATGTCAATTTTTGTATTAATGTTATGTATTTTAGTAAATATGTTATGTTTGTGATGCATGTATTTTTTGTATAAGAATTGTTTGTATTTTTATTATTTGTGTTATGGTGAGAAGAGTGGGAAGTAGTTTATTTTTAATTGATAAATTAATTAGTTAACTATTTTGAATTAATTAGTAATTAATTATGGTAATTGTGCAATTAATGTTAGGGGTGTTGTGGTGTTTATAGGTGTAAATGATGAGAAGAGTGAGAAGTAATTTATTTTTAAATTTCGGAATCAATAATTAGTTTAAAAAAAATTAATAAGTAATTTTGGTAATTGTTTAATTTATTTTCGGTGTGTTGTGCATATTATAGTGTTAAAGAATGTGCATTCAACAAATGTGTATTAATCTTTTTTTATACTAATTTGTAAAATCATAATTAATTACGTTCAAATTTGAAAACCAAAAAAACATTTAAAACATAAATTTATTTATTTTGTTCCCTACCATATAACACCACCACCACTTTCCCTATTGTTGCACTCACTGGAGTGAGAATAGTAATTTTTACCCCTCTGCTATCCAACACTTTCCCTACTGTTGCACTCGCTGGAGTGGGAATAATAATGTTTACCCCTCCGCTATCCAACATTTTCCCTACTGTTGCACTCTTTGGAGTTGGAATAGTAATTTTTTCCCTTCCACTATCCAACACTTTCCCTACTGTTGCACTCACTGTAATGGGAATAGTAAGTTTTACCCCTGTGTTTTCAAACACTTTTCCTACTGTTGCAGTCACTGGAGTGGGAATAGTAATTTTTACCCCTCCGCTATCCAACATTTTCCCTACTGTTGTATTTATTTTACTGTGAAATGTATGTTGTAATTATTTTTATAATAGTTAAATGTTAGAATTACTTATAAAATGGTATGTTTAAATTTTAAATTGATATAATTAATTTTATGTTTATGTAATTTAAAAGTTTACAAATTCAATAAAGATAATTGTTAAATTATTTTTAAGTAAATATATGTATAAGTTATTGTTTGTGTGTTTATATTTTTTAAATTAATTTTATTTGTAATATTTAGTTAAAATGTCAATTAAATTTAATTAGTTTGGTTAAAAATAACATTCGTATTTAATACATTATATTTTTGGTTATATATATTTAAAAAAAATCTATATTATTTACATCTATATTTTTGTACTTACCTGTTCAAGTTTTGGGTAGTCGATATTTTGGTATTCAATATTTTTACTGCGATATGTTACATCGATATTTTAACAGTGAACCGGTCATATTCTTCCTCCTTGGACCTTTCTGTAGTTTTCAGCTCCCTATGCAACAGCTTAAACATTCCGACATATAATCCCTGCCAGATCTTTTCTGTGGTGGACAACAGATTGTGTGCCCCCATCTGTTTTGTCACCATGTATGAAAACTTTTTTCAAATCCTTTCTTTCTTTGAACTCCGCTATTTTGACCGTACCTTTCTACCTCTCATCACAATCTGTTCCACAGCATCAGTTCCCGTGTTTGACCTTGCCCCCTCGTTGTTCTCTTGCTGACTTACCTGTCCGTGCACAAGATCCTCCATCTCTTTGTACAGCATCCTTTTTTTGCGTACCTTCTTCCTTTGTATCAGAGCTTCGCTCCTCCGTGCCTAACCCAGTGTCCTTAACATACCAGTACATCTGTAGACATGTTGTTTACTACTTTCCATTCTCAGCCTCCACCACAATTGAAAACATAACAGTGGCAGAGAAAGTGGCACTTACATCCTCACCTGGCATTAAAGTCAGTACCCGCTCCGTAGTCTGCTGCCTTGCTTCTGTTGCCTTGCCAGTAGAAGTCACCTGCCCGCCAACCTTGTGTCAGTGGATCTGGACAATACTGTGTCTTAAACCTGTTAAACACTAGGTGGACACTGATTAACAAATCCAGCCCCCAGCACCCACTGACCTTCCTGCCCCTTGCTGCCACCACGTCTGTGACGCCTTATCAATTACATGACTGCCCAAGACCTCGTCCTCCTCCAGGCTATCCTTCTCATAGTCAAAGTCCATACAACCCACCAATTCATTTTCCTGGTCTCAAGATGGCCGCTTTCTAGGTGAGCTCCGTATGCAATCGTAACTATCCGGCAGGAATCCGGCAACATCCAAGCAACAAATTACATGCTCGCTGCCGCTCTGTAAAGCACTTGAGGTTCATTGCCCATCGGCATGCTCATCGTGTCTGTCCGAGTTGCTGGTGGACGGGGCTGCGCTGCGGCCTCCAAGGGCCTAGTGAAGACGAGTGCTGCAGTCTATTACCGGCTGAGACGTGGCAGCACGGACACCAGTAGTCTCAGGGCCTGTGGCCCGTACTGACCTCCGCTGGTGAGCGGAGCACATACCTTGCTCGGATGGCATCCTTGGGGCTGGCGGCATCTGGCTCGTTGCTGACCGGTCTGGGCACGGACAAGCTGCTTGTGCGGCGAGGTGTGGTACGCTTCTGCATGGCTGCCCTGTAGCCCAAAACCGCAACCTTGTGCCCACATTGGACGTGAGCGATCTTTGTGCCCAACCGGTGGACGGCGGGTGGTGCTGGGTCCTGGTTGTCAGCGGCTGGGCAATATCCACGACGTTGCCCGGATGGAGCACGCTCCTGCTGGCAGACAGGAAGTGCACTGCAAACACCGGTGGACGGCCCCCAGCCGCCTCTCTGACAGCAATTGCAGCGATAGCAATTTGGGCCCTGTTATACTGGTTCCAGATTGCTGGGGGAGGCCTGGTGAGACTGCTAGGGATCGGTGAGGGGAGACTTAAATTGCTGGCCGGCGGATGAGGGACATGTTTAGACGTTATCGCTGCACACAGAGGGCCTTGTTACTCTGTCCTGTCTGGCACCAGAAGATAGATTAGGGAGTTCCCATGCCCACTATCAACTGCTACGATCTACTAACGACTCAGGGATTGGGCTTTCCCCCTATGGTTTTCTCCTGTTTGTATCCCTGCTGTGCTACCCGTGTAGGCTTTTACTAAGCAGAGGACTCTTGCCTGGACCTGAATATTGAGCGGATTGATTTGTGGACCCTTGCTGACGTGGGCAGAGTACTACGAGACTGTGAGCCTTGTGGCAGCTGTGGTGGGGCTTGGACATTTAAAGACTATGGGCAAGATGGACAAATCACAGTCTAAGCTGCAGTTTGAGCAGCGCAAGTCGAAACAGAGGGATATAGGCGCTGACAAGTCTCCCGATGTGCAGAGTGATAACACCGAGGAGTCTGAAGGTGATATCCATCAAATTTGGAGGGCAAGACAGAAAAGCTGGTCTACGATAAATGGCAAAAGTGACTCTCTGGCCTACCGGATGGACCGCATGTCTGAGCATAGTGAGCGCCTAAATATGGCGGAGAGACTGGTGTTCGAAACTGAAGACGCTGAGATGGAAACAATTAATGCCCAGAAACAGATGGGGGAGCTCATTACCGTCCTGCAGGACAAGGGAGAGGATTTGGAGGCTAGATCAAGGAGATGTAATATCCGCATCACAGGCCTTCCTGAATCTCCAGCAATGGGCAATATGGAGGCATTAGTTGAGCAGCCCTTGGTGACACTCCTGGGTCGCGACACATTTTCAGCCATATTTGTCGTGCCCAAGGCTCCCTGGGTCCTAGGAAACCGCCTGGTGCTCCCCCACATCCTGTTATTGCTAAATTATTGAACTAAAGGGACAGGGATGCTGCGTTGAGGCAAGCTAGAGAGAGACTCGATATACAATTTGAGGGTTCCTCGATCTTGCTTTTCCCAGACTTCACCATGAGGGTGCATGAGGAAAGACAACAGTTTGCTCCCTTGATGAGTTGCCTATGGGAGCATAATTGAGGGTCATCGTGGATGGCGGATCAAAGATTTTCACTGACCCAAAGTCACTGCAGAAGGCCAACAAGGAGTACATCAAGACTGATGGACGGAGAAGAGACACTGAGGAGCTGGCCGGGGCGTTTGGGTTGATATGGAGGGGCAAGTATAACACGGTTGTCCTCTGGTTTTCTTACATTTCTCTGAACAGGTATGTAACATATGGACTGTTTGAAGTGCACTAGAGGTGATTCATGGATGCCTGCTGCCCAGAGTTTGAGGGGATAACTTCAGATGCTTGTTTGGGGATGCGGTCAGCTTTGATGGAGATCGACATTGAGACTTTAGATCTGCCGCAGCTTGCGAATGGTCCTCTCTGGCCTGGCAGGAAGGCCTCTGAGTTGGTGACAGTGAGACTACCTCAACTTTTAGGGGATCCAGTTAACTGTTGCTCGATGGGTGTATAAACAGTGTTCAAATGGCCACGTCTTATTTCTGACTTTGTGGATTTCCAAGCGGTGAGCTGGTAACAGTATGCATACAGTACTTACATAATTCTATAACAATGCACTGTTATATGAGAGAGGGTTGGAGACACATGGATCCTATAGATAGTGCAGATCTAGTTAATGTAACTTGAAATGACGCAGAGCCAGGGCAATAGAGCTCGCTTCCTCACATGGAACATTTGGGGCCTTAATGATTTTAGAAAGACGCGAAAGGTGATATCTTATCTTACTAGGCACGAGATTGATATCGCCTTATTACAGGAGACCCATTTGCCCATAGATAGTAAAATGCTTACACTTAGGCGTTTACATGGTACCTTTCATGCGGCGGGGTTCACTACGCATGCCATGGGGGTGCTCACCTGGGTCAACCCCAGATCAGGTATACATTTGGAGGTGCTTGAGGCAGACCCAAGGGGGCAGGTTTGTGATCTCTAGCTGTCTAGGGCAGGGAGCTGACATACTTATAGTTAAGATCAATGGACATAACTACGATAATCACCAATTCTATCACAACTTGTTTGGGGGTCTGGAAGGGGAGTCCTCTCTAACGCAAATATGGTGTGGGGATCTCAACTGCGTGCTGGGCCAGGCATTGGACCGATCCTGGGGCCCTGCTCGTTGCCCTTCAGCTGCGGATAGTGATTACTGATGTGGCAACTCAGTTGAATATGCTGGATGTCTGGCAGACATTCTCACCGGCTGCCGGGGGCTTTATCCACTACTCAGCCCTGCATGACCTCCATACCAGAATGGATTATTGGTTGGTCGCTAGAACTTTGTATCCTCAGATTTGCGCCTGGTTGACTCACCCCCACTCCTTTTCAGATCACTCACCAATAATGCTGGACATAGAGAGACCTGAGAAGAGGCCTGCTCCCTTCACATGGCAGTTTCCGCCATACTCGTTGTTAGACAGGGTCTTCAAATCCGAGATGGCTGCGGACATAGAGAGCTTCTTTGAAACAAATATTGGCTCTGTTCGCCAGTTTTATACAGTATGGGAGACTTTAAAAGTCTATATACAGGGGATAGCCATGTCCAAGCGTCCTGGGGTCCTCTGTTCTCTTAGAGGGAGACTGGCTGCGAGTAAGTGCCCTCTTTCTGCATGGTTGTCCCCACTTTTTCTGAATAGATGATGTGCTTTGACTGAGTGTGCCCTGGGCTCCTGCTAATCAGGTACCCAGGGACTATGTTCTTTCCCTAAAACTGCATTGAAGCCTAAACCCAATTGGCATCTCTGGCCAAAGGTCAGCCCCTGGTAAATGGTACCACAGGTACCCAGGGCACTGTGACCAGAGAAGGCCTCTAAAGGCTGCAGCACTTATTGTGCCACCCTTAGAGGTCCTGTACCATTTCACTCACACACTGCCTTTGCAGGCTGTGTGTTTTGGTGCAGAACAAAGTGAAGAGTCAACATGACACACTTCTCTTTGTGCCATGCCTGCAACCCACTGCTCTGGCATAGGTCATGCTCCCCTCTAGCTGGGTGGACTATACCAGTGGTGAGGATACAGGTGCATGAGCCATGTCCCCCTACAGTGTCTAAGTCCATTCTTAGATGTTGTAAGTGCAGTGCTGCCATTAAGAGTATATGGTGCTGGGAGTTTGTCATTATGAACTCCAAAACGCCATAATGGCCACACTGTAAACTGAAAAGTTTGGTATCAAACTTCTCAGCACATTAAGCACACGCGGATGCCAGTGTGGGACTGAATGAAAAATGCACACAG
Organism: Triturus cristatus; assembly: GCF_964204655.1. Classification (NCBI taxonomy): domain Eukaryota; kingdom Metazoa; phylum Chordata; class Amphibia; order Caudata; family Salamandridae; genus Triturus; species Triturus cristatus. The sequence goes on along the minus strand of NC_140590.1, from coordinate 1,651,533,836 downwards.
AGGGCATCTTAGAGATGCCCACTGAAAACTAACCTACCACTAGTGTTTCAGCTGCCACCACCAAACATGTTTCTGGACCCCTGTGGCAAGAGCTTACTGCTCTCTGGGGCCTGAAACAATGTACATCCTGGGACGAGGTACAAAGCTTCCTCCCCCAGGATTGGCAGGGTTCACGAAGAGGAAGCGTCAAAGGCTTACCGCCTTTGTAAGCTTCCCTAGGCCACTTGCTGCTCTCAGCAACTGGCCCCCAGTGGTTTAGAACCCCACTTTGGGCGGGAAAACCGGCAGGAACAACAAGTGAGGAGAGAGGTGTGCCCACCTCTGCCAACTTCACCCCTCAGGTGGGGGAAGCGAGGTGAAGCACAAATCTCAGTCCATGCCATCCTGCAGATGGGGGGACCCAGCTAACCAGGGATAGGCCTATGCCCCCTCCCACTGTAGGGTAGCATAATAGGGGCAGTACCCACCACAGGGAAGGGAGCCATTGGTCGCAACCTTTTTAACAAACTGTAACGCCCCTGAATCTAGTATTTAGGGGCACTCCTGAACCTTGCTTCCTCAAACAAGATGAAACTACAAGAAGAAGAAGAAGAAGAAGGACTGAACATCCGTGCAGAACCTCACAAGTGGAAGACGCCCACTGACTTGGCCCCAGCCCTACCGGCCTGTCTCCCCCTCGAACCTGCTCCTGCAAAATCCTGTTGTGTCCTGCAGCCAGCAACCTTGAAAACCCCGGAGGACCTACCTGCCTTCAACCACAAAGACTTTGTCTCCCCTGAACACCGGATTTGTTAACCTGCAATCTCTGGCATCGGCCGGAAATTGAGAATTCGCACAAGTTTGCACCCGCCGTACACGGCCGGAGCTCGAGTGGGCAAACAGCACGAGGTGGTCCCCCTGGTGATCCTGACCCGAGATCCAGTGATGCCCGACTTGCCTCAAGCCTCCAGCCGACGCCTGCAACCTAAATCCAAAAGGACCCCTCAACCGCGACCAGGAGCTGGTACGAAGATCCTACCCCAAAAGGGACCCCAAAAGGCAACCCAGCAACCGACGCCACGTGGCCTTGGGTGGCCCAACCAACGGTGCTTAGCCAACCCCCAATTTACCTTTTGAAGTGGTGGTCGCACCCAGAAGACCTTCTTCCCTGCAGTGCCTTTTCAAACCGGAGGTTCCCCATAGCAAACAACAGGGTGCCTGACGTCGAAACAGCACCCTGCACCCGGCCACCCTAGTGCCGCTGAGGGTGCACCTTTGTTTCCCCATTTGCCCTGAGCTAAAGTTCAGGAGCTTTGCTCACACAGCCAACTGGCCTGCTAGCCAGCAGCCACCAACCGGAGAACCCCCATCCCCCATTGGATAATATTGTGCCTCAGCACTCTTAACCCGGCCGCCCTAGTGCCGCTGAGGGTGTAACGAGAGTGAATCCTTGACCCTGGGGGAACCCTTGTTCTAACCCAGAAGCTCAACTCCAAAGACCGATTACTTACCTGGTAACCATTAACTTAATTTCTCTCCATAGGAACCTATTTACTGTTTTTCTCTGAAAAATGTTCCAAGTGTGGAGTTGAATTGTATGGAAACCTGAAAAATAACAATTGTGCAAAACTGACTTAACTTACTTTTTCTCTTGGAAATGTCCCAGTGTGATAGCTAGGCATATCACAGGGAGTAGAAAACAATCTAAAAAGAAATCTGAAAGTAACGTAAAAATAACTTGCCTGTAATTTTAACTGCAAGATCAATACAAAGTATATGTGCAGCAGTTCACAGTATTGCATAACCATTAATTCAAACTGTAACCATTCCAAAGTACATTTGCAACGGCATTTCAAACTGTATATTTACTGCAAAGTAATTATCAACTTACCTGTGCCAGGCTTACTTGGTTCTAGGAAATAAAATAACAAAGAGTAATTTTATACAAAACCAATTGGTCTGAAGTTCAGTCTTTGAATTAATTTGCTTACTGGGTGTGTGCAACAAATGCTTAACATGGTGCTCTGATAATGCCTTCCTGCTTGACCACACTACCACAAATAGAGAGTGAGGTGCTATCTAACTTTACCTCTGCCTACCTTTGTGGTTCAACTGGACTCTGTGCACACTATAACTCACTTTGGTATAGTATATACAGAGCCAGTTTCCTACACTGGCTAGCCTTGAGAATCGTTTGGTTGATCGAGATAGAGCAGGAGGCCTTGGTGAGTTGGGATGCTCGGGTAGCGGAATAATTAAATTCATTGGAGGAGTACCACGAAATCGCTGACAGCAAGGTTAAACACATGGGGAAATACGCAGTTGCCAAAACATATGGGGAGGGGAAAGGCCGGGCTCAGTGTAAGAAGCTGTGCTGAGAGATTGGTGTGAGTCGGGCTGTGTGTCTGAGTTGCGTGCAGAGTGGCGAGCTACTGAGAGACCCAACAGCAATAGCAGATAAGTGTGATCAGTACTGTTCCTATCTGTACCACTCTAGAGTGACTGCTGATGATGCAGCGATCAAAGAATACTTAGAACATATTTGGATGCCCTGGTTGACTGATGAGCATAAGGAGCACCTAATGAGGCCGTTAGATGCCGGTGAAGTGCTTGCTGCGCTAAATGCAATGTGTGCTGGAAGCACCCCAGGGCAAGATGGCCTTACTGTTGCTTTCTTTAAGGAGTTGCTTACTCCACACCGGATTACTCTTTTTGAGGAGATAGGGGGTGGGGGGAATGCCCCCTCAACGAGGGAAGCCTTAACAGTTACATTATTAAAGCCAGACAAACTCCCTAATGAATGTTCATCCTTTAGGCCCCGGTCACTTTTTAATGTGGATACCAAGCTCTTCGCTAAAATCTTAGCTAACCAGCTGGCCCGCTGGTTGCTTTCTTTGTTGGTCCGGAACAATCAGGGTTTGTCCCAGGGCATACCTCGACATACAATCTACCGACTGAGTTTGGAACAATACAGCATATTAAGCCGGAAACCAAAGCTGCTGCATATTAAGCCAGAAACCAAAGCTGCTGAGGTCTCTCGACGCAGTGAAATCCTTTCATGCAGGTAGTGTTGAGGCGGGCCCCGGAATTGGAATTAAATTATTTTGTGGAACAAGGTTCACATGCGTACCACTGGGTACACCAGTGGCCTCCCACATGTACAGATTGAAATGGTTGCGGCTGGGCCCCCTCCTCTCTCATTGTTGTTGTTTCAGGCGAGCTGGTATTTTGGACTCCGTTAATTCGGGTACTCATGCATGTCAAAATTTGTTAAAAAGGCAGGCGGCCACTATCTTGTATTTCCCTTCAACCCCGCTGGAGTGATGCCATTGGCTGCCAGCATACCGTGAAAGAGAGGTGGTCCAAGCACTGGTATCAATTAACATTGTTAAAATTGGGGAGCTACTTTCTGAAGGCACGGCTAGAGGATGAGCTGATAATGAGGCGGAAGTGCATGTTCACACACCGCTTGTGAAGTTTCACTTTCACAGGGTGAGGCATGCCATTCGCAGAACACTTGGGGAGGACATGACGGAACTGCCCAAGATAGCCTCCTTTTCTTTCCTTCTGTGTACGGAATCTCCTAGTAAGATAGACTCCAGTATTTAGAACATATCACTGGACTATCGTAGGAATCACTTCAGCAAGGCTAGCTGGAATGGCAAAATGATCTTGGGGAGGGTCTCCATGACATCACCTGGCCATATTGCTGTGAGGTCACGCAGAATGTCTCCTTGAAAGGGATACACTGAGTCATACATTTTAAGTTCCTTAATAGAGGTTATTATACGCCTGACAGGCTGCACAGATATGCCCTCCGTGACTCTGCAGAATGTGAGCGGTGTATAGTCACGCCAGCTGTGTTCTTGCATACCGCTGGTCGTGCCCAGTGATTGCGAACCACTGGAGATTAATTTGTCGCATGGTGAGCAAAATCACAGGGTTGCCACTGCCATTGTACCCACTATTGGCTTTGCCGGGTTGTACAAGGCGACTGCTGAAAGACACGCCGATTAATAGACATGGGTCTACTGCTTGCAAAACGCAGGGTTGCGATGCGCTGGGCTCGAGGACCAGCTCCTACTGTCAAAGACTGGTCAAAAGATATGGTTTAATGTACTACACAATCTGAATTGTATAGTGAATTACTATCGCCCTAGAATCGCCCTAAACGTTTTTGGGGTCTGTATCAGCACTATATAGCGGGAAAAGAGATGGATGTGACTGAAGGGGATGGTCCTGACTGATGGTGCAGACTGAGACAAGGGTTTCACCCTGTGGGATGATTGGACAACAACCCTGTTATTCACTGCATGTGTTGTAGCCCTGTGAGTACTAGATTCTGCTCGTCGTTGATCAAACATCGTGTCTATTTATGCACCTAATTGCATTGATGTATCTCCATGTAACATACTGAGTAGATGCTTTGCATTCTTTATATTACTGCGTTGTCTGCTCAACACTGATGTACTTCTGGGATTGCTTTCTGTTATCGTATTCACGAAAATGTAAAAAAGGTATGATCACGAGACTCTCTGATGAACTCAGAAGGTTACGGATGTCCTTTTGCCTTGTCTGGTTTTTACCTACAGAGAAGTGCCACAGAAAGCAGTGGTATTTAGTCCCTATGAGCTTCTGTTTGGTCATCCTGTGAGGGGACCACCATGTCTAGCAAAGGCTGGGAGTGAACTCTCAAAGAGGCCCACCTAGCTATTTTGGACTATGTGCTTGGCCTACGTCAGGCAGATCCCACGTCACCCTTTTTGAAGCTATCTTGGTACATCATTACCCGTGACTGCTCCATTGTTTTTACTTTGTCAAGGGGACCACTTTAGTAAAAGTAACCTCGGCACTCCTTAGGCTATTTTCGGTCACCGAGACAACACCCTTATCTTACACCCACTCACTTGAATTCATCAATACGGCTAAGATCAAAGCTAAAGAACCCCACTGAGGAGCCGGTCAGGCACTGCATCATCAGCCCAATGAGGAGCTGCTCAATGATGAAGCTGGACACCCTTCAGGGTGTTTGATGGCATTCAGATCTGATCACTTAGACCCCCCCCCGCTGCAACCGAATCCCAGTACACCCACCCTTCTATCAGCCATATCACCCCCTCACCCTATGTGAGGAACTGTAACCTTATTTTGTGCAACATTGCCTGTGAATTGCTTTAGCCTGCTTTCTTCTGTGGCCGCACCACAATGCATCAGTCTTTGTTTACTACCCTGGGCAAGACACCTCTGTGCCCGGACTCGCTTGCCATGACTTTTGCCCAACCCCCACATGCGCTTCATTATGCTAGCTATCTCTGTTTCTCTGCATGCCATGAGTCCAAGCGGGAAGCATCTTGCACTGTAAGTGCATTGAGTTATGCCACTTGTCTGCGATCCTGCCACCCTCACTTCACTCAGACATCTCCCTGCTTTCAGAGGCCCTCCCTGAACCCACAAGCGGCCCATCCAACTACCTAGGCTTCATAATGTCCCCTGGCTCTGACTTAGAGTGCATGCCAATACTGCGGCGGCTAGCCGGACGAACTGACACAGAGATCGCTCCCATGTCCAACAGGGAATCTTGGCACCTTGCTTCTCGCAATAAGCGTAGCAACTCCTGCACTCTGTCTTCTGCCATGAAGTCTGAAGAGGTCATGTGACAGACTGTAGTCAAAAAAGTCTAATAATAATCAACAGTAAACAACACTAAGTTCAGATGTCAATCAATAAATCTTAAAAATAGAAATGTGGATTGCATTTTCTCACACAGGAAGGGAAAACACAGGGTGAAGGGAGAGCAAGGGTCTGCCCTGCATTTCAAAAGGTAACTCTTTCATTCGTAAGGAATCACTGGTCAAAGGAGGCCTGAGCACACCTGTCGAAGACTATAGGACTGATAAGGGAATCACAACGAGTGGGAACAATGTCACGGGTAACCTTTAAAACCACATATCACTGATGAAAAAATCAAGGTGGCCTGTGTTGGGAGTTCCCAAATTTGAAGACTGTTCTTTAGTGATAGATGACTTACAGTGTCATAAGATGTGGGCATTTGCAAATAGGCGACCCGTTACACGAACATAAAAAGCAGAGAGACAAAATCTAACAGTGTATATGGAAAATATTTAAATAGGAGGCTTGAGACGAATACTTGGTCAAAGTTCAGCTTATTGCAACCAGGATTGTGACCCAGATGGTCGTCCAATCTCCCATGCTTGCTGAGGAAACATCACCCAAGAGAATCAAGAATTCTCACCTAGTGCACAACCTTCTACCTAACCCAAGACCAGTGAACTCTGAGGTTCAGGACAGAGCTAGTCAGTAGCAAGATCTAGAAGTCATGGTGCAAGAATCTGAGAGGCAGAATGAAAGGTTAGGGTGCATCCGGACCACTGCACCGATCGGACTACCTGTCTGCATGCGAGACATGACCCCTGAATTAGAAAAGGGGGGACTGAAACTTTAGGGCCATCGCGTTTTAACAATACATCAGAGACTATAGGGCTGCCATAAATGTGAGAGACAACCACTGCACAAGAGTGAGCAACAGGAACTTAGGGACAGTTGTCCTGGTTCAGCGATGTTGAAATAATAGGGCTATAGCTGTGACCCCAAGAAGCTTGCCTCCTTAGGCGAGTAACACAACCTCTGTATACCAGGAAAGGCTCATGGGGATTCAAGGGCCATCGCCATTGGTACACTGCTGCTGGAGAAGACCAGGATGTCACCCTAGGCAGTGATGTGACCAGAATTGGGACGTCGTCTTGAGTGTGTGAAAGACACCTGAGATTTGCAAGAGGAGATCTTGAACACCAGCGTGGGGAGATTCACACAATAAGTGCATCTGCTCAATAAACTTTGTAAACACTGACGCACTCAAAATCTTTGTCAGAAACCAAAGGAACTTACTGTCAACTCTGAAGAGCAGCGTGAAGATCCAAGTCCAGAGATGGTTGCAAATAGGCGGGTATTCTTTTCCAGCACCAGCCGCTGTAGAATTATAAGCCAGACTACCAAATGTTTCTGGGCCTGCAGCTAGGTCTCCTGTGGTGCGGGCAAGATAAAACTTTGTGGTGCACAGCCCATGGGTGGCAGCTACTTTAACTTTAGCACTGCCGGCACTAGGACAAATTGTCCTTATCCAGGAAACTGTGGGAATTTAAAGCATCATTCTTTTTTTTATACCCAAGTTCTCAGATTTCGTCATTTTCCACAAAATTCTACAAGACTAAAAAAAAATGCATTGGAGATATAGACATAGTAAATACATTATCATCAACATCATTACCCATTCAGGCCATGATTTATCCAACACCCGCTCCACATCTTATAATTTCGTTGGCAAAACAGGGCCTTGTAAATCGGCTTCTCATGGCTGGCACACCAGTCCACCCCCCTCTACCCCTCGAATGAGGCATGGTTCCAGCGACTTCCAGTTACGGGCGATATTTTTTTTGCCCAACAATCAATCAATCAATCATAGCATTTGTATAGCGCGCTACTCACCCGGAGGGTCTCAAGGCGCTGGGGGAGAGGGGTCCGTTACTGCTCGAAAAGCCAGGTCTCGAATTGCTTCCTGAAGGAGAGATGGTCCTTGGTCAGCCGAAGTTGGATGGGGAGTGAGTTCCAGGTCTTGGCTGCCAGGTAGGAGAAGGATCTTCCTCCGGCGGTGGCTCTGCGGATGCGTGGTACGGCAGAAAGGGCAAGGCTGGTCGACCGAAGCTGGCGTGTGGGTGTGTAGAAGGTCAGGCGGTTGTTGAGATACTTGGGGCCCAGGTCGTGGAGAGCCTTGTGTGCGTGGGTGAGGAGTCTGAACGTGATCCTCTTGCTGACGGGGAGCCAGTGCAGGTCTCTCAGGTGGCCGGAGATGTGGCTGTGTCGGGGGATGTCCAGGATGAGTCGTGCGGAGGCGTTCTGGATGCGTTGGAGTCTTTTCTGAAGCTTAGCTGTGGTACCGGCGTAGAGGGTGTTCTCGTAGTCCAGTCGGCTGGTGACGAGTGCCTGGGTGACCGTCTTCCTGGTTTCGTTGGGGATCCATCGGAAGATCTTAGGGATCATGCGTAGGTTGTTGAAGCATGATGAGACGGCGTTGACTTGTCTGGTCATCGAGAGGGAGGAGTCCAGGATGAAGCCCAGGTTGCGTGCGTGGTCCGTAGGCTTGGGAGTGGCGCTCAGGGCGGGGGGCCACCAGGAGTAGTCCCAGGCGGAGGGTGATGATCCCAGGATGAGGACTTCCGTCTTGTCTGAGTTCAGTTTCAGGCGGCTGTTCTTCATCCATTCGGTGACGTCTTTCATTCCCTCCTGGAGGCTGGTTCTGGCAGTGGCGGGGTCGTTGGTGAGGGAGAGGATCAGCTGGGTGTCGTCGGCATAGGAGATGATGTTGAGGTTGTGTTGGCGTGTGATGGCTGCGAGGGGGCTCATGTAGACGTTGAAGAGGGTTGGGCTGAGGGATGATCCTTGTGGTACGCCGCAGATGACTTCGGTGGCCTCGGATCTGAATGGGGGGGGAGGCGGACTCTGAGTTCTTCCGGCGAGGAACAAGATGATCCAATCCAGTGCCTTCTCTTGGATCCCGATGTTGCTGAGGCGCTGTACTAGGGTGCGGTGGCAGACAGTGTCGAATGCTGCAGAGAGGTCCAGGAGGATGAGGGCCGCTGTGTCCCTGTTGTCGAGCAGGGATCTAATGTCATCGGTGGCTGCGATCAGTGCGGTCTCGGTGCTGTGGTTAGCTCGAAAACCGGACTGCGAGGGGTCGAGGGATCCGTTAGTCTCCAGGAAGGCGGCGAGCTGTCTGTTGAGGGTCTTCTCGATGACTTTGACTTTGGCCGGAAAAGGGAGGAGCGAGATGGGGCGGAAGTTCTTGAGGTCGGTGGGTCCGCTGTTGGTTTCTTCAGGAGGGCGCTGAGCTCGGCATGCTTCCAGCTCTCCGGGAAGGTGGCGGTGTGGAAGGAGGTGTTGATGATGTCCCGTAGTTGGGGTGCGATGATGGAGTCGGCCTTGTTGAAGATGTGGTGGGGGCAGGGGTCGGCAGGTGATCCGGAGTGGATGGTGTTCATCGCGCGGGTGGGGTCTTCGGTGCTGACCGGTGTCCAGGCGCAGAGGGGGGTGGTGGTGGTGGTGGGGGGCGTTGGTTGGGTGCGTGTTTGGTGTGCCGAAGCTGTTGTGTATGTTGGCGATCTTGCGGTGGAAGAACGAGGCGAGTGAGTTGCAGAGGTCTTGTGAGGGAGTGATGTCGTTGTTTCCGGCGCTGGGGTTGGAGAGCTCTTTGATGATGCTGAATAGTTCCTTGCTGTTGTGGGCGTTGTTGACCAGTCTTTCCTTGTAAGCTGTCTTCTTGGTGGTGCGGATCAGCTGGTGGTGCCTGCGGGTGGCGTGCTTGAGGGCGGTCATGTTGTCTGGTCTGGTCGTGGCGCCAGGCTTTCTCGAGGGTGCGGCAGTTCTTCTTCGAGTCCTTGAGTTCGTCGGTGAACCAGGGGGCTTTCTTGCTGCCGGGTCAGCTGGGAGGGTTCTTCAGTGGTGCGAGGTCGTCGGCGCAGGCGGTCAGCCACTGTGTGAGGTTGCTGGCTGCTTCGTTAGGGTCCGTTGTGCTGGCGGGAGGGTTCCGGCTGAGGGAGGTGGTCAGCTGCTCGGCGGCGATCTTGCTCCAGCTTCGGCGAGGAACCCGTTGCAGGTGGTGGTGGGTCGTGGTTTTTATGAAGCAGCTGTGGTCAGTCCAATGAAGTCCGGTAGAGTGGCTGAAGGAGATGTGTTTGCTGGATGAGAAGACTGGGTCAAGCGTGTGGCCGGCGTAGTGGGTGGGGCTGTTCACCAGTTGCTTGAGTCCGAGAGGCGAGGTTGTCCAGCAGGGTGGTGGTGTTGCAGTCCTTGTTGTTCTCCAGGTGGAAGTTGAGGTCCCCTAGGAGGATGTAGTCACCGGAGGGGAGGGTGTGCGGGCTAATGAAGTCTGCGATGTCTTCGCTGAATTATGCGCGTGGTCCCGGGGGTCTGTAGATGAGGGTGCCTCTGAGGGTCGTCTTGAGGTCGGAGTGTATCTGGAAGTGGAGGTGTTCGGCGGCGGTGAAGGTGTCGTCGGAGTTGGTCGTGATGCAGATGGTGTTCTTGTGTACGATGGCGATGCCTCCTCCAATCTGGTGGACGCAATCTCTCCGGGAGATCTTGTATCCGTCCGGGATGGCTGTGACAATGTCTGTGACAATGTCGGGCGCTGAGGAGGCGTTCATCCGGCCGGTACAGTTCTAGTCGAGGCAGCATAAGCTGCCAGCCAAAATAAGAGCTTGCTAGATTTGTATCTATGCTCGTAGACCAGCTAGGCCAACCCTCTCTATGGCCATGCCATTAAAGGTTCTCTCCAGTCTCAGTCAACCAACTTCCTCCAAAAGGCACAACAGGGCTGTCCTCGAAGGATTGTGTGATGGAAGTTCACAATGACATACAAAAAGCGGGAAGCACATCTGCTTAAATAAAGCTACCCGCCCCATAGCGCTTAAAGGCAGGATGCCCAATTTCTACAGGTCCCTAGTCAAGGTTTTAGTAAAGGGGCTGAAAATTAAGAGTCCAAGCCAGGGCTGGGAGGTGTAGAATATACATACATCAAACTATTTGAAGGAGTAAGCATATCGGGATCGCAGGGCACCAGGAATGTCCTCCTGTGTCTTCAACTGGTACCAACAGTGACTTGTTCATGTTTATCTGCAGACCAGAGGCTTCACCATATAGGTGGAGGTGTCTGGGGCCGAAAGACTGCATGTAAACCAGAAGTAATGGGATGTTATCCACATACAGAGCTGTGCGCTCTTCAGGATCCTCCTCTTAAAGCCATCCAGAATTTGGGAGTCGCATCTGATAAGACGTGCCAAGAGTTCAATTACTAAGCCAAGAAATGGAGACAGAGAACAGACCTGTTTGGAGCCTCTGACTACTGGGAAGGGCGGGTATAGGACTCAGTTTACCTGGACTTGGATGCAGGGACATTGTATGGCAGGCTGATGAGCCCAAAGTAGTAAGTTAAAAAAACTGCGTGCTTCAGCACAGCTTCCAAGAAGGTCCACAAAACAGTGTCAAAGGCCGTTTCAAATTCAATTCGGTAGGGGGGGCTGCTCAATCGGCACGCCTGGGGCAGGGTGAGTTGTACCCTCCGTATGCAACAGCGGGTGCTCCTGCCAGGCATGAACCAACATTTGGTCTGGGTAGACTAGGTAACTCAGTGTCTGACAATGTAGTCACTAGGACATTCGAAAAAATGTGATGTCTGCGTTTTTGAGAGAGATAGGCATATACGAGGAGCAATCTTCTGCGGCTTGGTTGTCCTTAGAAATCACCACAATAATGGCAGTGCCAGGTCTTGGGGTGAATGATCAATGCTCTGCCCCCTCAGTTTAGAGGGCCAGTAGGTGATGGAGCGAACGGGTCGGGTAACTTTTAAGGAATGCCATGCTGAACTAGTCTGTGCCAGGGGTCTTTCCCAAATTGAGAGCTGAAATTGCCATGTTTATCTCCTCAGTTGTGATCTTTTGGTCAAGTTTTTTGGCTATAAAAGGCAGGGAATCGAGTGCATGGGAAATCTCCTTTAGCAGTGGGAATGCAGACTCCTGTGGGGGTACAGGGGTTGCACCCTACAAGTCTTTTTTACACTGCGATTACATGAGCAACCTCGGGCATACTTTCATGAAGGGTTCCATGAAAATTGCAAATGGCCGGTACAGTTCTAGTCGAGGCAGCATAAGCTGCCAGCCAAAATAAGAGCTTGCTAGATTTGTATCTATGCTCGTAGACCAGCTGGGCCAACCCTCTCCCACACTCCCTCTAGGAAGATCTGTTTCAGGGTGGGCAGTCCAGATCCTCTATCTAGAGTGGTGGACTTGCAGCTGTCGCTCAATGTCGCCGAGGTGCAGCCACAGGTCCACCACTCCAAGGAGAGGATATGGGCTCCTAAATCCATTACCTGTACCAGTTGGCGTGTCTTCTTTCCCCCTACATATCCCTTGGTCAGACCCCCTCAGGGTGGGTTTACTGGACGCCCATAGGGGTTCCAGTAGAGGCCACAGTATTACAGCGGAGCTTAAAGAAGATCTTTAGTGCTCTATAAAGTCAATACAGTCTTGGTCTACTAGATGCCAGGCGTTGATGCGCTACATAGGTCATAAGGTGCACAAAAGGGTTTCCATTTTAAAGAGGGGTGTGTGTTCCGAGATGACTCAGGTCAGGATCTTTTTGCATTGTAATACAAGGGAGGTCACTGGCTGGGAGCCAAGTCAGACGGATTAAATCAATCATGATTTGTAGAACACAGATGCTTCAACAATGAGGGTCTCAAGGTCTTTGACCCAGTTTATGCGCTGCTGACACGCAAGTGTACAGCCCTTGTGAGGGGTTACATAATCTCCAAGCATCGCATAGGCCAATTGAGTTGGCCTACAATGTAAGTTGTGATGAGCGCGCAATTCAGCCTGGGCAAAGGGCCTCGAAAATATCAAGACTGGGGTCTGGGACGGCATTAAAAATAACCCACACCCCCAATCAGATAGGCCAGGGGGTTGGGAGGCACCACAAGGTCCTGGAGAGCCTGTAGTGTCCAGTGCAACCTCTGTTGGAGAACGTAGGCCGATATGAAGTACTGGTGTCTAGTCTCTAGAGGGCCCTCCATCCCTATGTACCTCCCCTGTGGGTCAATGTATGAGGAGGACACCGCAACTAGGAAGGACATATGCAGCAGGATCACGACCCCTCGTGAACCTCTTAAGAACTCAGTTAAAAAACTCAGTCATAGCCAAACATGATGCGAAGGGACAGTGGGAACCTAAAAGATGCGTTTCTTAAAGCAGGACCACATTGTTGCTAAACCGCTTTATATAGCAAAGTACTGCCAATCTCTTATAAACTGAGGACATGGTTTACATTCCAGGAAATTACCTTAGCCATTTGGGGGCTGTACTGGAAAGTGGTGAACTGGCCCCTCTCCTCATGAGAGGCCTCCTGGTCCAAAGGGGGATAGACTTAGTGGAGCCGTAGAGCATTTTGTATGAGAGTGCCCGCAGTGGACGAAATTTGATTTAAATGCCTGCAAAAGAAAACAAGAATAAAAGGAACACAGAACACTTACCCATCCCACCCAACAGCCCCACCTCCAGCACATACTTACAACTATAAAGTATCTGTCGCCCAATATTTCAACATAAAGAAACTAGTAGGGTGGGTCAGGATCCATCGGAGGCTCCCTGTTGCTCAATTGAAGGATCACACTGGCCGACAACAATTTCTAATTCATACAATAAAACAAAAGAACACAGGAAAACACTCCCTCCACCCCACATCCAAAACATTTTTAAGCAATATAGCAATAGAATAGTTCACAGCGTCTGCAGCAATGGTTGGCTATCCATGACTGGGGCATTCTGCACCTCTCCACCTGCCAGGGTTCAATTGATTGGCTCATGATCGCTATCTTAGTCTGAAAGAGAGTGGGGGTGCCTGAGAGCGACGCCTTTGGGTCCAGAGCTCCTGGTGGACTCCCAGCAGGAGATGGGTTCAATAACCATAGTCACCTGTGCTGGTTCGGTCTGTCTCTCCTTGAGTGGGTTCTCATTCCCCAGGGGTACCTGAGAGAGCTCACGGGGGACCCAGCTGTCCTAGAGTTTGCTGCCTCCCCAACTCTGGTGGGCCAGAGTACCCATCGCTCACTTCCATGCTTGTTGGTGAATTTCAAAGAAATAGGTGGACGGGTTGAAAATAGCTTTCAGATGGACCGAGAATGGGAGCATATATTGGATCTGAAGGGCCACAAGTTTGTTTAACGACCTAAAGAAAGCATCTGCATTGCTGGGCTGCCCAGGTGTAGTCTGGGAAGAACATGGGCTTGGTGGTGAAGCGCAGATATTGGTGATTTGAGCATCCTGGAAGATGACATACCGACAGTGGTGGTTGAAGATGTGGCCCATCATGGGATGAGAAAATCCTTGGGGGAAGACATTTAGCCATGACCCGCTGCGCCCTCTCCTCCACGAAACTAAGAGACAGCTTATCCAATGGGACACAAGAATGGAACCATTGCTCCAGAAAGCAGTCTGTCACTGAGGTCTCAACTCCTTCTGGGAACCCAACGAGCCACAGGCTCTTTCTCAGGCATTGGTTTTCAGCACCCTGTGCTCGTTCTTCCAGTATATCCATTGTGGAGAGCAACTTGGAGGCCTGGAGTTTAAGGATCGTCACTTCATCCTCAACCGTTGAGACCCCGGCTTCAGCCTCAGTCAACCGGTCTGCTATTTTGTGAGTATATTGGCACAGGAGGGTGACATCCACCTAGACCTCATTCACTTTTGTCTCTACTGATACCAGGCGCCTTGAATTGCTTTGAGAATGATGGGCATGTCTGTTTATTGTTATTAATGGGGAGGTGCTCTGCGGTCCACCGGGTATCTACAGTAGGTTCAATGTACTGGTGAATTTGTCTTTGGGCCAGCTGTGGGAGCTAGTCACGCCCCTCTCCAACAGCATAGCCATATTCACGTTGGGAGGGTATAGGCACACCCCAACCGGCCCGCATGACTCGAGCAGCCTGAAAAGGCATCCAAGAGGTGGACCACAGAGAGTCATTGCTGCTGTGCAAGGCTCTGAGTAGGTACAGAGCAGGATTCAGGCTTCTGCAGTTCCCTACACTTATCCAGGTGCCACAGAGCAATTGAGGGGACAGTCTAGGACCTCTTAATCAATCAAGGATTTATAAAGCAAGGCATCTCACCTGTGAGGGTCTCAACGCACTGGAGTTGCTGAACTGCTTTGTGGTGCTCTTTTCATTTTAACAGCCAGGACTTGAGCCATTTTCTGAATTGCCGGAACGGCCAGAAGGTGCAGGGGAAGGTCATTCCAAGCTTTTGCCACCAGGTGTGAGGAGCGTCCTCGACTATTAACCACGGGGCATCAGAGGGCTTGTCTGCGAGGAAGAGGGAAGCCGATCGCAGGTGTCTGGTCTGTTAGTGGAAGGTTATGCTTTTGTTGATGTATACTGGTCCTTCGTTGTGCAGGACTTTGTACGAGTAGATCAGCATCTAGAACCGGAATCTCTTCCGAAACAGGAGCCAGTGTAGTTTCTTGATGTTGAGTGTAATGCTGGTCTGTCTGCGAGATGAGGAAGAGTCTTGCCGCTGAGTTTTGTATTGTCTATAGTCTCTTCAGAAGATGTGCGGTGACTCCTTTGTAGAGTGTGTTCCCGACTACTGGTGACAAGGGCCTGCATGACGGTCCTTCTGGTGTTAAATGTGAGCCAACTGAAGACCTTGCCAAGCTGGGTAGGGTGTGGAAGCAGGTGGATGAGACTGCGTTTACCTGTTTCTTCATAGATGGATGGCTGTTCAAGATGACGCAGAGGTTGCGGGCATGGTCTGTCGGGGCGGGGCATGGGCCAAGTTAAGCACGCCACCATGCATTGTTTCATGGTGAGGTGTTGTCCACAAAGATGAAGACTTCAGTCTTATGTGTGCTGAGCTTGGGAGAGCTGCCATTAATCCAATCAGCTGCGTTTCTCATACATCTGTGGAAGTTGTCTGTGGGGGGAGGGGTCTTCGGACAGTGTGAAGATGATCTGGGTGTCAATGGCACAGGAGATGATGTGGAGTCTGGGCGATCTGACTGTGTGTTTGCCGGGGGGGGGGACGGGCGGAGGGTCATGTGCATGTTGAAGAGAGTGGGGCTGATGACCGATCCAAGTGGGATGCTGCATATCTTCTCCGGCTCAGAGGTGACTGGTGCGAGAAGGATTCTCTGAGTTCTTCTGTGAGAGGTGATTCATTTAAGAGCGTCTCACTGGATTCTGATGTGGTGAAGTCTGTTGATCAAGATGTGAAGGGTGACTGGGTTGAAGACAGCTGATACGCCCAAGAGAATGAAGGCCCCGATGTCGTTGGTGGCTTCAATGAGGGCTGTCTCTGCTGTGTTTGATTCGGCATCCAGATTCAGAGAAGTCCAGGAGACTGTTGTGTTCTAGGTGTTTGGCGAGTAGCTGGTTGAATGTCTTTGAGATCCTTTGCTTGAAACGGGTGCAGGGAGATGGGCCGGTAGACCTTCAGTTCTCCTGGATCAACAGATGGTTTATTCTGGAGGGGCTGCACTTAAGCGTGTCTCCAGTCTTCAGGGAAGAATGCTGAGGGAACGAAGGTGTTCAGGACTTTGAGCTTGTCGCCAATAGTCTTGCTCCTGAGGGTGAAGGCGGGGTGGTGACAGTGGTCTGTGGGTAAACCTTTTTACATAGAGTTCATAAGGGAGATTGTGGCTTGAATTGTGAAGGTCCCAATTGGTGAGCAGGTGTTGGGGGTTTCTGTTTGTGGGTGTGAGCAGGCTGATTATGTTGGCAGCTGGGGGTTAGGCTTTTGAAGTTTTCGTTGTTGACTGATCTGGTCATGGAAGTAGTTAGTCAGGGTGTCACATTTCTATGGAGTGGGTGGTGTAGTTCTTGGTGGCTGGGGAGTTAGAGAACTCATTCACGATGTCGAAGAGCTCCTTGCTTCGTTTTGTACTGGGCTCTATGCGGTCAGCTAGAGCGTTCTTTTTTTCTATCAGGAGGGGGTGGTACTGGTTTAGAGCTGTCTTGAAGGTGGTGCGACTCCCCATCTCATTGCTGATGCGCCACTTCTTTCTACTTGCCAACAGTTGCATGTGGTGGATGTCAGCTCAGCGATTAACCAGCTAGCTCTTCTGACAAGTTATCTGGATCTGGCTTGCTTGGCAGTGGTAATTATGTCGATGGATTCTATGAAGTTTTTCACAGCTTACTGTGGGAGGTGAGAGTTGAGAGTATTGTTCCACTGTTCTGCTATATTTTTCAAGTTTCTGCGCATGGAATTGGGGAGCATGGTGCCAGTGTTGGTAAGTCTTGAGATGGTGGAGTGGATGCTGTAGTGGTTGGCCCAGGTGAGCTGCGAGATGTGGTTGAACCTGACCAGGTCTCTGGACGTGAAAATGGGGTCAGGCGTGTGTCCGGCTATGTGGATAGTGTGAGAAGTTGGCCTGGTATATGCTGTCCACTAGTTCTAGTGGGCACCTTGCACCAGTCCAAACAACCCTTATTGATGATAGGTTAAAGACAACCTTTATTGAAAGCTATCCTAGTGGTAGCTATGGTGAGCAGCCTTCAAGATAAGTTTTGAAGGAATGTAAAGCAGCTTGTTTTACCAATCTATAATCTCTTAAATAACCAAATAAAAGGAGATCTACACCAGGTGTGTGTGATTATATATATATATATATATATATATATATATATATTTTCCAACTCTCCCCCAGCAGAGGAGCAAAGGAGGCACACTCGCACAGTTGGCTTTTCACTTTTTAATAATTTTGGCAATCCGGACGCGTTTCGGTCTTACAAAGACCTTTCTCAAAGGTAGACCAAGCACACACGGCACTGCTCAAATGCACAATGATTGCCTAAATTTATTTTTATAGCCCTCTAGGGGGCGCGATCACAGTTCGAAAGGCATCCTGGAACTTGTGGTTCTTTGAACAGTTTTTAGTCCATACCCTCCAGTGGGCGGTTCCTCGTTGTTGGAAAATTATTAACATTTGTTAATTTCAGCTCATACTTGTGCTCCGTGTTCAACCCATTTTCAAGGATGTTTGGATCTATACCGGAGACAGTCTTCGGTAGCGCCAGTCCACCCTTACACTCTCGCGGGCAACAAAAATGGTTAAAGGTCGGGCAAATTTGGCACACTTGCTGGTGGTGCGTACCTCCACGCCGGAACCAAGCCGTTCAAACCTTTTCCAAATCTTCCCCCGACAGAGGAGCAAATATATATATATATATATATATATGTATTTATTTCTGAACACTCCCTACTAATCTCTTTATGAGATTATAGGTCAAAGCACATATGTTGCAATCAATACAACACAGTAAATAAGCACAATATACTACAGAGCCCCGTACAATGCTATGACAAAGTTGCGGTTGAGAAATTAGAGTTTAAGGACACTTAGAGGAGGACTAGGAACAAACCCTTTTGGACATAGAAGGTTCTAATGTCAACACCCACGGGAGCACCGGAGTACTCGTGTTAACTAACCCAGGGAAGCCGGGTGCATGGGTGTGAAATGGTGTCGGAAGTCGTCCTTGTTTTCAATGGCGAGATGATGTAAAGTGCTGCTGCCGTGAAGAGGAGAAGTGTCCGAGGAGATCCAAGCTTGGATCCGAGATGGGAAGAACCTGAAAGCAGAGGGGACAGAGTCTGGGTCAATAGCCAGTGACCAGGGGCAAGATAGGCGAATGCCCACCGATGTCGTGTGCTTCAGTTGAAGACAGGTGAAGTGGGACTCTGCTGCCACGAGGACCAGGAGAAGTCGACGACGACAAGGATCCGCAGGCGAGCTGTCCCACAAAGGATGTCCAGTGAGGGGTCTCAGTTACCGGATTGGAACCAACAAGCCTTGGCAGTGGCAACCCACGTGGTGAGAGAACAAAGGCTTCGGTGGGGACAAGCGAGGTCCAGGGGACTCCCCAAGCAATGGAGAGTCAGGGAACTTGTGGAGCAATCAGGAAAGCCTGCTAAAAGTAAAGTTGCCCTTCTCAATGACCCACAAGTCAACGGACAAGAGATCTAGAAAGGGGTGTTGAGAGAAAACACTTGGAACCAGCCCACGGAACACAGCCCACGGAACACTCGGAGAGTGTAGGCCAGTGATCTTCAGTGCAATCGCTGCTCGGGGTCTGGACTACAAGTAGCCCAAAGCACAGCCTCGGGGAATGCCGGGAAGAGTGTGCAGCTGGAAATGGTCACAGTGTCCAGGGGTTCGGGTTGCACGGTCCCCACAAGGGCTACGGGTCTCAGGTTTGCTGAGGAATCATGTAAGCCTCATGGACGCTTGGAAACCCACCTCCTGTGTGGCAACAGTCTTCTGTTGGCATCTCCGAAGCTCCTGAGGACTCCGAACAGATGCGTCTTTTTGGTGCCTGACAAGCAGGGGAGTAACTCCTTTACTTCAAGGGAGATTCTTCAGTTATCTAGTCTTGTAGATCGTCGAAGATCCAGGATTCAGTGTCAGAGTTTCTTCCAGGAATATCTAAAGTCCTGTAGCCAGGAGTTCCTACTTTATACCAAAGGAAGGGATTGTACACTCTGTGGACCCACCTATGGGAGGGTCAGGAAAGAGGGGTGGCTACACCCATTTCATTTGTCCAGTTTTGCGCTAGAGCAGGGGCTGGTAGCCCCTGGGACCGGTTTGAACTGGACTATGCACAGGGGCACCAAACGTGCCCCAGTGCAGACATCAAAGCACTCTTGGAGTGCCCCCACCCAGGCCCAATACAATAAAGCCTGCCTGGGAGGTGGTCACACCTCCCTGTGACAGGAAACCGATCGTCAGGCCTTCCCCTGCCAGAGTTTCGTCCAGCAGCAGGAGGGCAGACTTGTGTCTGCAGCATCCATTTTGTGGTGCACCGGGGTCTGTTAAGCTGGTACCAGTGTAGTCATGTTTCTCCCTCTAGTAGGGTGGAATCATACCTCCCACGCCAGTTACTGGCAGGGAGGTATGATTCCAAAGTGTTTGGCACCAAACACAACATGTTTCTGTGCAGCCATTCCAAAGTTAGCATTTACCGCGAGGTTATAATGCATTTAATAGTATATGATCTGGCTGCATCACATACAACCCTGGGGATTAGATTCCGAAGGCTGCAGAGGGGATCTGCTCATGCATGGGCACCCTCTCACATGAAAACAAAGCACCCTGCCTTCAGGATTGTTAAGACTTATAGGTTTATATGTGTGTGATCAAAATTTATATAGGTAACCTATACCACAGTAAGGGGTGAATGCACCACCTTACTGAGGCTGCAGTAGCAGACCTGTGGTGTCATTTTGGAAGGCTGCTCAGAGGTGGCATAATATATGCTGCAGACCCTGGTAGACCTCTGGGGTACCTATGCCCTTGGTACATAGTGTACCGTATACTAGGGACTCATAAGGGTACCCCAGTATCCAATCTGGAGTGTACCTAAAGTACATGGAATCAATTTAGAGGGAAATCAGATAGTCTGACTGGGATCCTGCCAATCAGGACCACAGCATAAGTCAAAAAACAGTGAAACATCAGCAAAAAGTGGGGGTAACTATAAGAAGCAGATCCTACTCTCCTACAGGTAGAGTTGGTGACGAGGGAGGGAGGGGGAAGAGAGAGAGAGGGGTGAGAGAGAGAAATAATGAGGGGAGACAATGTACCAGATTTTTAACAAACACAGTCTAACAATAAGGAGTGGAGAGGCCAAAGCACAATGAAGGGGTAAACAGTATTACCGGCAGGTCAGTAGGGAGAGCACGGAACACTAGGATATCTAATAATCAGGCACGAGAGAACGCGGCACACTTGGGAGGTAACAGCAGTATAGCAAACAGGCAGAGGAAAGAGCGAGGCATAATGAGGATATGCAGTATGAGGCAGCAGGAGCAGAACCGTGAGAAGGTGGCTGCTCTTAGAGCTCAGAATAACTCCTAGAGGGGAGAAGAGACCTGGAGAAGAACAGGGATGGACGCACCACAGCCCTAGCAAGATGACAAGAAAAGTGTCCCAGGTCTTACAGGGCCCTCTCTGGACCCGAGGCAGAGGTCGCTCCGCGTAGCCTCAGTGGTGAATCGAAATCGGCAGCAACGGCCTACGCGTCCGTGCTGGCCTGTGTCTGTGGGCGAAGATGTGCAGATACAAAGCAGCAACCCAATATAAAACAGGCAAGAGAAAAATCTAAAAAACTTCATGTGGAATGGGCAAGCGAAAATCTAATGTAAAAAGTTGAAAATACCCATGTTTAAAAAATAAAGTTGGAGGAATTTTGAAGATCAATCATCTGCTGCATGTGGATTCTGAACCGTCATGCTCAAACACATAAGGTGCAACAGTTAATGTACAACGTGTAGGAGAAAATCTAAGAATAAGGTGAAGATCTTCCGCATTTTAAAGAAATGCAGAGAGGAATACCAACAAACACGAAATTATTTTCCATGGAAAACAAAGCAACAAGAAGTGTGGTTATGTGAATTTTGAAGAGACTTCACTTGCTCCACATGGCTTATGCTTGCCACACTCAAACCTCACAAAGCAGAATCCCTCAATGTTTAACAGGAGGATGGAAAGCCTGATGTACAAAGCTAAAAATAATATACAGGTTTAGGCCGCATGTTTTAGTACTCATATTTACATACATGTTTGAACATCAAAGTAGCATCCTTCAATGTAACACTGTGGTACTGGACTAAGGCCAACTCTAAGGCTGGGGAACTGATAGCCTCCAGCACATCAAGTGGCAAATGTGGGCTCTGGAGCGGGATCGGAAGTCTCAGTGGGCTTAATATCAAGGGGACATCTCAGACTAAATTGATATTTTGGAAGACACTGCGAAAGATCTTCAGTGATTCTTACTGAACTGTGATTGAGTCAGCAGTAGAGCCTTCCCTACCCAGAGCGGACAGTGACCAATGCGTTGCTTCTGGTTTGAGAGTGGCGATCTGTGAAAGATGGGGGGGGGGGGGGGGGGGGTGTGAATCAGTGGCCTCTGTCGAAGTCCCAGCCCCACATCAACCTTCTGGAGTAGAGGGCCATCAATCAATCAAGGATGGTAAAGCGCAACTACTCACCCGAAGGGTCTCAAGGCGCTCGGAGGGGCAGGGGGCACGTGCAGGTCCCGGATGTTCACTGAGTCGAAGAGACAGGTCTTGAGGTCCTGCGTGAATTTGGAGAGTGTTGGCGTCTGTTGGAGGTGAGGTGGGAGGATGTTTCATACCCTGGCCACATGGAAGGAGAAGGAACTGCCTCCTGTTCTAGTCTTCTTGATGAGCGGCACCATAGCAAGGGAGAGCTGGGCTGACCGGAGGGATCTTTGGGGTGCGTAAAACAAGATAGGTAGGTCTGGTGTTTTGGAGGGCTTTGTGGGCGAAGCTTTAAGGGGATTCTATACTCAATGGGGAGCCAATGTAGTGTCCGCAGGTGTTGGGTGATGTGGCGAAGTAGGTTGAGTAGTAGTCTAGTGCAGGCGTTCTGGACGTTTTGTTTGGGGTAAGATTCTTGTTGATCTCAGCGTAGAGTGCATTGCCGTAGGCCAGACAGCTGCTGAGGAGGGCGTGGATGACAGTTTTCCTGTGCTCAAAAGGAATCGAGTTGAAGGTCTTTCGTAGGGAACGGTGGGTGTGGAAACAGGAGGACAAGGCGTTTATTTGGCAGTTTTAAGTCCAGGATGATTCAGAGGTTCCGTGTGTGGTGGTGGGGGAGGGAGGGTTCCAGAAGGTGGGGGCCACAAGGAGTCATTACAGGCATCTGGGTGTGGGCTTATGAGGAGTACTTCACTTTTGTCCGCGTTGAGTTGTAGGCAGCTTTTCTTCATCCACCTGGTGACAGCTTCCATTACTTCTTGGAAGTTGTGTTTGGAGATATTGGGTTTATTGGATAGTGAGTCCGATGGGTGCGAGCGGGGCCATGTAGATCTTGAACAGGGTGGGGCTGATGGAGGATACTTGGATAACTCCGCAGATGGTCGGTGTGGGATACGAGAGGAAGGGTGGGAGTCTGACCTGCTTCATACTGACAGATGGGAATGAGAGGATCCAGTATAGGGACTTGTTCTGGATTTCTGCATCATGTAGTGTTTGGGCTAGGGAGTGATGAGATACAGTGTGGAAGGCTGCGGAGAGGTCCAAGAGGATGAGGGCCACAATCTCTTCTCTGTCGAGGAGGGAGAAGATGTCGTCTGTCACAGCGAGAAGGGCGGTTTCGGTGCTGTGATTTTACGTGAAGCCAAATTGGGACGAGTCGAGGATGCTGTTTTCTTCTAGGAAGGAGGCAAACTGGCTGTTGAAGACTTTTTCAATGACTTTTGCCGGGTAAGGGAGTAAGGAGATTGGTCTGAAGTTTTTGGAGGTTGGTGGGGTCCGCTGAGGGTTTTTTTTAAAAAGGAGAGAGTTGATATTGGCGTGTTTCTAGTCACCGGGGAAGGAGGTCTCGAAGGAGCGGTTGATGATTCGTAGAAGCTCAGTGGGTCAATGATGTTGGCAGCTCTGTGGGAGATGTGGTGGGGGCAAGGGTCAGTGGGGCCCCAGAGTGGACTGACTTCATAGTCTTCAGGGTGTCATTGATGGAGAGGGCGGTCCAGCTGTCGAGTGTAGGGTGTAGGGAATGGTGGGTGTAGGTTCCGCGTGTAGGTTGTCCTGGAGGTTGTTCTAATTTTGTGGTGGAAGAAGGCGTGGTTGGGTCGTCGTCCACGGTGGTGGGAGCAGAGCAGATGAGGGATGCGAGAGCTGTTCATCGGGGATGTGGTTTCCAATTCCTGCATTGGAGCTGGTGTGGACATTTGCGAGTGATGTTGGCTTTGTAGGTGAAGTGGAGGCAATGATGGTCCATCCATGGGAGTTGAGTGGTGGGGCTGAAGGTGATGGAGTTTCCTGCTGTAAAAATGGGGTCGAGGGTGTGTCCTGATGAATGTGTGGGTTCTGGTACGATCTGTTTAAATCCGATGTTGATGAGGTTGTCCAGGAGGGAGGAGGAGTTGGGGTCTTGGAGGTTGTCAACGTGGAAGTTGAGGTGTCCCTGCAAGGTGTAGGTCGGTGGAGGCGAGGTCATGCGGGGTGATGTTGGTGATGGAGTCGGAGAAAGGTGTGCGGGTCCTTAGAGGAGGGTGCCTCGGAAGATGGCGGTCGGGTTGGGCTGTATCTTTAAGTGAAGGTGTTCCATCATGTCTGTGGGCCCGTCAGTGTAGGTGCTCAGTCGGAAGTTGGATTTGTGAGCAATGGCGATGCCTCCTCCGTGGCGGTCCTTCCGGGTGATGTTGGAGCCTTCAGGGATTGCGATCACGATGTCCGGTCCCAAGACGGCGCTCGTCCAGTTTTCTATGAGGAAGGCGACGTCAGTGGAAGTGCTGTCAAGGAGGTCAACGATATGTTTGTGGAGGGAGTCCACGTTGAGGAAGATTCATTGCATGGTTTGGGGTGCAGTGGAGTTGTGGCGGGTGGGTTGAGGTGGGTCCTGGGTCTCAGTGAAGGCGAAGAAGTGCCGACAGTGGCAGCAGGTAAAAGGTCTGTGTGTGTCGATAAGTGAAGAATGCTTGTAGTTGTCTTGGCTGGCATTGAGTGCGTAGAGGATCGGGGAGCTGTAGTGCTGGTGGGTCGAAGGACCAGGGTCCCTGGCACTGGTCGGGACGCAGACCGGCTTGCCTTTGGTGCACCCGCTGCTGCCATTAAATATTGGGACGGTGGGACAGCTGAGAGGCGGGAGCGCCAACACGTGGGGGCAGCAGCGACGAAAAACGCAGGAAAAAAAAAAGAAGGGGGAATTGGGAAGAATAAATAAAGGAACAAGAAAAAGGCAAAAAAGAACATGAAAAGGAAAAGGAAAAGAAAAATTAAAAGACAAGAATAAGGAGGAAAGAATCAGGCACAGAAGCAGAGACGAGCGGGAGGAGGCACAGAAGCCTCGAGCACCAACCTTGCAGCGCTGGGGGCAGGC
The DNA here is from genome assembly GCF_964204655.1 of Triturus cristatus. Taxonomy (NCBI): domain Eukaryota; kingdom Metazoa; phylum Chordata; class Amphibia; order Caudata; family Salamandridae; genus Triturus; species Triturus cristatus. Next base: position 1,651,509,392 of record NC_140590.1, on the reverse strand, counting down.
ACTCAACGGGGGTGCTGCATGAGGGGAAAAGCAGTATTCTGACCAGGAGGCCAGAGGTCTTGGCGGATTGGCTCAGCAGACAGCGCCTAGTGGATCACGAGCGGCAATTACACCTGGAGGCAACGGCAGGTTCTCTTCCACGAATGGGCAGAAACTTGGCTTGATCTATTTGCCACCATCAAGAACGAGCAATGTCAGCACTTCTGCAGAACAATATTTCCAAGGCATCTCTCACTCAGATGTGCGTTCCGCCTTATGTAATGTAATGTAATGTAATGTAAAAAGAATTTATAAAGCGCGGCTAACACCAGACGGTTTCTTGGCGCTGGAAGCAAAGAGAAAAGAAAACAAACAGTCGAAGGGGTTAAGGAGAGTAGTTATAGGCTATGCGAAACAGGTGGGTTTTTAGGAGAGACCTGAAGTGGGTTAGGGGGGAGGCCAGTCTTAAACTTAGTGGAAGGGCATTCCAAAAGGAAGGGGCAAGAAATGAGAACCTTCGTCCTCCCTGTTTTTTACGTTTGAAGGTTGGGATCTGGAGTAGAGCCAGGTGGGCGGAACGAAGGTTGCGAGAAGGAACATATGGGTGCAAAAGTGAAGAGATGAACAAGGGTCCTGTACCAACAAAGGACTTAAAAATAACGCAGCCCAATTTGAATTTACATCGCTCAGTGACAGGGAGCCAGTGAAGAGATTTTAAAAGAGGGCGTACATGTTGGTGTTTGGGTTGGTGATGAATGAGCCGTGCTGCCTGGTTCTGGACCAGTTGAAGCTTCTTTGATTGGTATACTGGTATGCCAACATAGAGGGAGTTGGCATAGTCTATCCTGGAGATGACTAGCGCCAGTAATGCCAGGGTGAGGGCTTCGGTGGTCAGGAAGCGGGCAATCTTATGGATTTTTCTCAACTGGAAAAAGCTGGAAGACACCACCGCACCAATCTGGGATTTCATCGAGAGATCATTACTAATGATGATCCCAAGGCTCTTCACTGAGCTGACGGGATTAGGGGGGGTGCCCAACCTTGTGGGCCAAAAGGTGGAGTTCCAGGGGTTGATTGTACCCCCGACAAGCAGGAGTTCTGTCTTGTCAGGGTTAAGTTTCAAATGATTCGCCCCCATGCAGTCACTGATGTAACAAAGAGTAGTTTGAAAATTGTCGATAGACTGGGCCGTGGAGTTAATATCGAAGACCAGCTGGATGTCATCCGCATAATTAAACGCGGTGACACAGCTGCCTCGTAAAGAGCGAATAAGGGGGGTAAGGTATAAATTAAAAAGAAGGGGGGATAAGGAGGAGCCCTGCGGGACGCCACAGGTTACCTCAACCTCGTCAGCAGAGAACTGAGAGAGCCGAACCGCCTGATGGCGGTTGCTCAAGAAGGAGCGGACCCAGGCCAAGGCAGAGCCCTGGATGCCGGCCTCCTAGACGCGGCCGACCAGACTCCTGTTTGCCTTCCTGTCGATACCACTCCTGTCTCACACTCAAGAATATTAGGACCAACTTGGATAACTTGGACTCAGAGGACCCCAATTGGGCACGGAGGGTATGATAATCAGAATTCCTGGGTTTGAGTATCTGTCCACTGATGTGGCTGTGTCCACGGGAGAACCTGCTATTGCTTTAGAAGGGCTGGGTTCCCAGCCTAGGCATTTGAAAAATCCATGTTCGTGCATGGAGATTGAGCGGCGACAGCGGAACATGTTTGATCTTACTCCAGAGGTGGTTGATATCCTCTTGGCAGCCAGGCATCCCTTAAGTAAAATTAATAAAGCCAGTTGTTAGGACAAATGTGTCGCCTGGTGCAGTACTTGGAGCACGAGAGTGCAGACTTTCTATACAGATTGTACCAAAAACCATCAGGTGAGTCATCAGCTCTTTGTGGAGTTCACTGGAGTGAACAAGCATCAGCATAGCCAATAGGTTGCACTTTTGGGACCTTATAAGTGTTCAGTTGTGCAGCACATTATCCGGGGTGCTGTGCCGCCAGGGATTGAAGAGCTATACAATTATTACACACTGGGTCATACAGTCTGATTCAGGGACTCATGCTTGCCTCAGGAAACAATTATGGACACATTGGAAGCCTTTTTAATGCACTGACAGAAAGGCAAGTGCATTGATGCAAGTCAACCACTCAATAGAATTCTGTGTGCGACTGAATCACAAGAGTATTGAAGAGTTAATGAAAGACTTTCCAATGAGGGAAACGTCACATCCCTCCTCCCCCAGGCCCCTATTTATCAGTCGCCCTTCTCAAGAGGTTTCCATTTAAAAGAATGCACGCACCATCCGTTTACCGACAGGCCACGCTCCCGCCCTGTGTCACAACCCCCTCGGTACGGGAGCACTAAACATGGCAACAACATCAAAATGCTCCCATTTGTCAGATACAGGACAAATAATAAATAAACAGGGGTGGCAATGGCTGGGAGTCGTAAACAATCCAAAGGAAAAGTGGAAAATAAACAACAATGAGAAAGATGGCTTAAAATACCGGACAATCTACAAACATTGCAAAGACCAAGAATTTTGGGAAGTAAGGAATCATATCAGCAGACCACATAACTAAAGGGCGGTCTATGTGATCCGTCCCACAGTGGCAGGACCAGTATTTGTAGTTTCACTGCACCCAGTACACACCAGACTGTTCTAGGTGAGTGTTCCCTATAAAATCTGATTTCCTGGCCTACTTTTCCCCTCACAAACAGGGAAGATAATTAACACTTTGGCAGTATCCACATTCCCACCGAGTGCAGGTGGTGTGAGATTAAACTAAAATGTGTGCGAGCCACTGAGAGCTTTGAGCCAGAGCTCAAATAATCCGAGCTTCGTTGTGGCTTTTGGATGTCACACGCTGTAAACTAAAGCGCCACAAATTAAAGAAAAACACATTATTAAAATTAACCTTTAATGTAAAGTGTAAGAGGGCAAGACATGATAATCTGGTAGCTGAATGAGGAATGTAAAAATCTGAAAACTTATTATTTTTTCCTGGCTTCCCTGCTAGAACAATTAGTTAAAAGTGCTTGTGCCTGAAGCGTGCAAACTTAGATTGGTGTGCGTGCAAATCCTGCATTGACAATCCCTGGTGAGTTGCACTGCTGAAACAATGCCAATAGAGGTACCAAAGGGTGAGGCGGACTGGCATCAATGGTCCTGTGACCTCAGTGACAGTCACTGTTGCTCTAGGATGTGCTGCTTCGTAGGATTGACCGGAAGACTGCAGGTCAACTGCAGTACGGATTTTAGTGGACAGGCATTCAAGGTTAACCCACAAATGCCACTGCTAGGGTCCACCTGTTGGTGCTATGAGACAGCAGCGCTCCTAAGGTGTAGTGGGGCCTTCTAAGGTCTAGCATAGGAATGCGCTCCCTCTGGGGAGTGGACTGGTCATGAAGGCTGAACCATAATTCCTCAGTTCCAAAATCAACAACTCTGGCCATAGTGCTACATCCTCTCCCCACTGAACACCATACTGACCCACCGAGAGAAACTTGCAGTACTTTTAGCTAAAACCCTATTGTGCCCCGCTATAAACAACTAGATGAGACCCTATTCAAATTACGCACTAGACAAAAGTAATATGCTGCCTGGAAAAAAAAAAAAAGCCTTCGAAAAAGTAAACACTTAAAATGAATGCAAGTTTAAGTAACGCGAGTGAAACGTAAGCAGGAACAACGTGGTGAACATTTTTTTACATTATTCAGAAATCAATGAGTATTTTTGCCTCAAGAGTTAACATGACAGCAGTACGATTTAAAAAGACCACATCCCTGAACAGAGCAGCGGTACACATTTTATAAACTAAAGTGAGAAAAACAGCTGACACAGATCACATTAAACAATTTCCACTCCACATGCCAACTAAGTATTGCAGTACCTCCAGGAATGGTGCGCTTCCCCATACGGGGAAAACAATATTGTTCAAACTAACATAACAAAAAAAAAAAATAGCGCTTCACTGGCAAACTCTGTAAAAGTGGCACTAATGTGTTTGGGTGTGAATAATAACCAATCTGGCCAGTTTGCGACCACTCGATCTTGCTTTATTTAATTATGTTAAACCTTTTTTCCTATCCGTCGCTAGGCTGCACTTTGGAATTCAAAACTGTCATATAAAGACAACATTTCCAACAAGTGGGTGGTTTTCACAGTGGTCGAAGTGGGGAAAAAAAAGTAGGGGAACTGTGGGCGGAGAATCAGAGGGCGGGAATAACCTGTGGAATGGGTCAGTGGGTGGAGTCAGAGGTGTGGCCAGAAAGAGCCAAACATCCCAATTTTTCGTATTTGTTTGGCATTTCACTGGCCAATTACAACTTATTGCATTATTTAATTCAACCAATGGATACACTGGTTTATTAAAGATTTAATGAGCTATTGACATTAAAATATATTCAAAAAGTGGGATATGTTTCCAATCACAGAATGCCCTAAATATGTAACAAAGTGGAATCACAACCCAGTTGTGTCCGAGCCATGCAGTTTCTATCATCATCATCACTTCTCCCTTTTTCCATAAGAGCAATTCAAACATGAACGGCAATATATCCTAGTTTTTAAATATTTTCAACATAATTATGGCTTTGCCATATTTGCCACATAATACATCCTCTGCTGCATAATCTGATGATTTTAACTAATAAATTGTTTGTAGCTTAAACGGATCAAAAGTAACTAAACAATTTGACTTATGTCGCTGAAAAGTGGTTGGCCCTTTCAAAAGGTTGACTGGTCACCTTTCTCACTGCTGCATTTGTATGTTACACTGGAACTAATGAGACAAAATATGTGCAGAGACTGTTAGTACATATAAAAATAATAAAGTATCAGAAAATATACTGTATTACGCTGCAGCCTTAATTTAGTCAAGACTGCGGCATCATTTTATTCTCCATTGCCGCATAATGTTGTTGGCCCCAAAGCAGGCAGCCCATATTAAAAGTGCTTGTGCATGAAGCAGAGACCGTGAAGTTTGTGAACTTAGTTTGCTGTGCTTGCAAATCCTGCACTGCCGATCCATGGTGAGTGGCAGCTACTACTGCTGAAACAAGGCCTATGGAGATACCAATGGGTGAGGGGGACTGGCTTCAAGGGTCCTGTGACAGAGTCACTGTCACTCTGGGGTGCGCTGCTTTGTAGGCCTGCCCGCAAGACTGGAGGTGAACTTCAGCACGGATTGTGATGGACAGGCTTTCGAGGTTAACCCACACTTGCTATCGCTAGGGTCCACCTGCTGGTGCGAAGACAACAGGACTTGTACAGTCTGACGGGGGCTTCTGTGGTCTAGCATGGGAATGTGCTCCCTAAGTAGAGTGATCTGGTGGGCTGGTTGTGAAGGCTGAACCTGGTTCCCCAGTTCTAAATTTGATACCTCTAGCCATAGCGCCACATCCTCTCCCCCACTGAGCAACATACTGCCCCACTGAGAGAAACTCGCACTGCACTGACCCGCTATAAACACCTGGATGAGACTCAATTCAAATTATGCACTAGACAAGAGTAATATGCTGCCTGAAAAAAGTAATAACATCTTACAAAAAGCAATTACTCATACGGAATGCAAGATTAAGTAAAGCATGATAAATGTAAGCAGGAACAACGTGGTCTTAACAGGGCGCAACGAGTAGAAATGCTTTATTTCTCCTCGATTTTGCTGTTTTTTAATGTGTGCTGCATTGTGCAGCTCACATAAAAACAGCATAAGACCATGAATGATTGTTTATGTACAGGAAGGTGTCCCTTCCTGCACATAATCAATAATGTAAAAATTGACGCGTTGCAACTTCTATATGTGCTGCACATAGCAGCACACATAGAAGTTATAAATCACCATTTAAGAATGTTTATGTGCAGGAAGGGGCACCTTCCTGAACATGAACAATCATTCCCTCCAGCACAGGCGCCCTTGCACTATGGTGCAAGAGTGACTGTTGGCGCTAGGCAGCTGAAATTAGCGACAAACGCAGGGGGAAACTCAGGACTGCACCATATTGTTGTAAATAGGGTGCAGCCCTGCGTTTCAAAAGTGGCGTAGCGCGGCGTTAGCCAAGACGGCTAACGCCTCTGCTCTGTCACTTCTTTGTAAATAGGCCCCGTTGTTCAAAAAAAGATGAGAAAATGAAAGAAGCGTTTTACTGGCAAACTCTGTAAAGTAGCCCCAATATGTTTGGGTGTGGATACAACCAATCTGGCCACTTTGCGACCACTCTGGCTTGCTTTATTTAGTTATTTTTCGTATTTCTGACCTTTTTTTCTCTCTGCCCGAGGCTGCACTTTACAATAGTAAAATGTCAGAAAAAGACATTTACAGTAAAAGAGTTTCTTTCTTTTTTGGATCCATTTCATAGGGGAACAATTAAAGGAAAGATAGGGTAAGAGCTTGAAGTTACGGTTTTCAGCAACTGAGAAGGAGCGAGACAGACAGAAAGAGGGGGAAGAGGAAGAAAGAGAGAGAGATGGGGGCAGCTGCCAGCAGCAGAGCGGAAGCTGACACTGTACTCGTCTTCTCGTAAGAAGGAAAAGTCTTTTCTGCCCACCCGCCCGTCCCGAACGGCCACAAAGGGGCGAACCTTATCTATATATAGGCGTGAAAAGGAAGAGACAGACCTTTTTCTTCCTCGAACGGCCACCACGCACCAACATCCACAATCACTGGTAACGGTTAGGTAACCACAATAGGTAACGTTGCCACCGGAGCTTTGAATACATGACAAAGACGCATGCGCAGGGCAATGCTTCCGCGCATGCGCGTTGACTTGTGCGCTGGGGAGCAGATCCTGATAGCCTGATATACAGCCTGAATGTTTTGTTGATGCATGCGCGTGCGCGAAGAAATACGCATGCGCTCATGCTTAGGGGGAGCACATTGCCGAGGGGAGCAATCCATTATGGAACACCGCGTCTCTTCCTTTTGTGGTGACTGTCTTGTTAAATGATGCAGCGGGAAGCCCGCCCGCCTGCTGAGTGACAATGGCATTAACCTATGACCTCTCCGTAAATCACGTGACACAAAGGCGCCAGGTGACGGAGCAGCTCCCATCTCATTTCGAGGCAGTAATATAGTTTCTTTTGTGACCATTCGCCTTGCAGGGCCGCTTCTGCAGCACAGATAGGAAAGGGTGGGGGTTTCCATCAAGCACCATATTTATGTTAAAGAAATCGTGGGTTTCAATGGGATGGGGGGGGGGTCTGTCTGCATGTGGCCTGCAAGTGGCAGGTTTCATTGGTGGCGATGGCCTACTCAGCCTTCCATTCCTTAAAGATTAATAAAAATGAGTCCTATTGAGCAGTGCTTAATTTGTAGAATATTGAGTGCCAGGGCTCTGACCAGAAGGCCACTGCAGCTTGCACCACCCATCGCCCCTGTCGTCACTGCCAAAACAACTACAAACCCTCTCTCTCCCATGTAAATGCGACAGTAAAGATTATTCCGGGTCCCCAAAGCTAAAGGAATGGCTGGGGGAGGCAGGTATTAGTAATTTTTTAATGTATATTGTTTCCCTAAACAGCTGTTATACTGCTCCTCTCTAAATTACATGCGCAGCGCCACCTTGTGGCAGACTGCCCTAAGTGTGGTGTTGACAATTAGGTGCCGAGCACCGGAAACCAATTAAGTGCCGGTGCTCAGCACCGGAAAGCTCCGGCTCAAATTAAGCACTGCTATTGAGTTGGAAAATAATAACTCCTTTTATTTAAAGCACAGAACGAAGGTTCATTCAGTTATTTGTAATAGAAAAAGAGTCATTACTGTGTTTATTATTGTTATTAGTATTAGTAGTATTGCTATTATTATAATTATTCATAACTATAATAATAATAATGATTATTGTAATAATAAAGTATCAAATCAGATTAGTAAATACTATGATAAATGAAGAAAATATATTTGTTGTTATTGTTAATTGATTCATATTTTTTAATGCCGTTTTTGTTTTTACTTCTATAATAATAATAATAATAATAATAAGAAGAATGTAAACAAACAAGGTGCTCTCCCCATTTTATCAAGACCCATGAAGAAATGTACAAATGTATTGTTACTATCAAACGTTTTAGCATAGTAGTATAATATTTATTTTGTATTTTAATTTACCTACCATTGTTCCTACTATGACAGTAATCATTATGATTTTTGGCCTGGCTCTGGTGGGAACCCTGCCTCATCTCTGAGCTCTGCCCCAGGCTCTGCACAGCTCCCGCCTCCAATGGAGTGGGCTCCAGGCCCTTTGAGTGATTTCTCGGTGCGGTTTGAGGTGGCGCGTCATCTATGTTGTGACTGCGGTGGGCTCCGACTGTCACTCGCGCCGACAGCTGACAGCATTCTGTGTACATCTTGCGGAATCCCGCCTTCACACCAAGGGACCAGGATGTTGCTTACTGGCAATGTACTTCGTCATGGTCGTTCACACCGGGGCATCCTTGAATCAGCTCTACGGGGAGACGGGTTCTCAGGAACAGCCGCGTCAGTGTGAGTAGCAATGAGGGGAAACAACAGTAGGCATGAGGAAAGGCATCATCGAGTGGCAGAAAAATGGATGTCAAAAACCCACCCGAATAGGCGTCAATCAGTGGGCTCAGTAATGGCATCAACGAGGGCATTAGTAAGGACGGCAACGAGAGGCATCAACAAACAGCTTCCAAAAGTCCCACCCTTATTGACTTCAATAAACCACATCAACAAGGGGCACCAGTAAGGACGTCAATGAGAGGCATCAACCAACGGCATCCAAAAGTCCCACCATTAATGACTTCAATAAACCACATCAACAAGGGGCACCAGTAAGGACGTCAATGAGAGGCATCAACCAACGGCATCCAAAAGTCCCACCATTAATGACTTCAATAAACCAGCATCAACAAGGGGCACCAGTAAGGACATCGCCAAGAGGCATCCAAAAAGTTCAACAGCAAAGGCATGAAGAAGGGAAGCAAGGAACATTGAAAGGCGGCATTGATAAGGGCCAGCAATAAGGGCATCAACAAGAGGCCTCAAGAAAGGTGGCAACAGAGAGATGACCAAGGGAAGTAAGCAAGGAACATCAAAGCAGCATCAAAACACAGCATTCATCAGGTGTAACAATGGGCAACAACATGGTGCAAAGCAAGGCCTTTCAACAAAGGGCAAGAACAATGGGTATGAGCAAGGGTCGGAATTAAGGGATAGCAACAAGGTGCATCATCAGCTTATGTCAGCGAAAAGCGGCACTGACAAGCACAACCCTGATTGAAATCACTAGAATTCTCAGCAGGGTCATGAATAAAATGGGTGCAAGCGGCATCATAAAATGCCATCACTACGGGCATTAACAAGCAATATCAAAAAGTGCCATAAATAATCAAGCAATAATGGAGGTGAAAAAACAACAGACAGCAGCGGGGCTAGTGATCAGTGTGAAACGGTGTTGCCAGTGGGGGCCACTGGCACTCATTTTTGAGCACCAACGCTTACTTTTCCTCTTCAGACTTTGGTCCAGAGCAAGAGAGAGAAAAACACAAAAGGAAGAAAGAAGGAGGAAGAGAAAGGCAGATAAACAGTAATAAAGGGAGAAAGCAGTTATGAGGAAAAAAAACCTACAAGAGTGAGGTAAAGAGGCAGGAAGAGTAGGGCGGTGGAAGAAAGAGGCATGAAGCGGAATCAAGACTACACAACCTTTGCGTTTGGCATTCCTGACATTCATCTGCGCTGGTTTCTGAGAATAACCTTGGGTACCTGCAGTAGTTTTACAAATTAAGCACTGAGTATGTCAAAAAACAAGGGGCAAAAGCAAGGCCTATCAGGTAGTGATATGACCAACAGGCATAAGCAAGGGTAAACAAAAGGTGTAATACAAGCAACATCAGCAAGGGGCACTTTCAGGTGCAACAACAAGAGGAGCTCACTAGACGCATCAGTACTGTCATGAACAAAGGGTAGCAACAAGGAGCGTCAACAAAGTTCATCGGTAAGAGCATCAAAAAGAGACACCAGCAGAGGCATCCACGTGGGGCTTCAAGGCGCAACAGGAGTAAAAAATAAATGGCATCAGAGAGGAGCAAGAACCAACATGAAGAATGGGAGCAACCATGGGTCAGCAATCAAACATGTGTGGGCTCCATATGCACACATGTGGATGACATTCCCAAATTTACTTCACTGAAGGTCTTTGTGGGCACATATTTTGTCTGCTGGTGTAAATGTTATCTGTTCTGGCCAACCCTGGTTTTCTCCATATAAAATGTTTGTGACTCAATCCCTGAGATATTGATCATAGTCTCCTGGGCGTCACCCTGTATAATTTCAAAGACCCTTGCAAACCTCTTGTATTATGGTGAATTTCTGCAAATAGGTCCTGCATATATGCTAATGTCAAAGGTCACCACAGTCTTCATTTTTAAAAAATCGAACATTGTAACTTACTTTGGGTAGATAATGCAATCAATTCCACAAAAGAGAAAGTATACAAATTCAAAAACCAAGCATCTGCACTGATTCTTTGATTAGACAAGCATTAGTAATGCCAATAGGTCTGGATTTAAAGGAATATTGTATGCTAATGTGAAACTCAAAAGTAAATAGCAAAGGAATAGATACGTATTTGTGTGGAAGCAAAGAAATGTAGAATAATATTGATGAAGATTAAAAGGTCAGGTGATGGTTGCACTGTCAAGCCAGACCTAAAAAAACATTTTGGTTAATGACTGCCAAACTCCCATTTTTACTTCTGCCGTGGAAAATATCATACATTATTTAGTTATCTAAAACACTTTAATAGCATTACAATGGCATGTGTGTGCCCATGAAAGTTTTACCTCAGGCCGCTGGATAAATAAAATGAGCACAGCTACATAGAGGTCAAGAACTTTTTTGTGGAAGCACACAATGTCTCTCAAATAAAAACATGTGCTCCTGCCTCCCAACATGTGGGCGGAGCCAAAGACCCTCTCTGGTGATGTTCACAAAATTGTCTAGCGACAGCTGTGTTGCCAAGCCAGATGATATAAAAGGGGCCCAATCTTATTAAACAACTCTCCGCACTGAACTAGACATTAAAAAATAGACAGGCCCAGAGTAAAACAATGCACCAAATTCAAGACATTAAAACCAGTGTATAGAAGTTTCTCTGAGTCCCAAAGTGCATTTTAAACACAATATTATGGCAACCACTACTGAAAACCAACAGCAAAGCAAAATAAAATATTGCAAAAAGGACACAATTAACGGGAAAGCATTTTCTATAAGGGAGATGACTAGTGTCCAGTTAACATGTCTGAAGCACAAGTGCACAAATCCCAGTGCATAAAATCCCTTAAAAAGTGATTCTTGGTGAAGACGCTCTGAAACGGAGTCAACAAAACATGCAACAACCAAGCTTTGGTATCTTCCCCCTTATCACCCAGCTTTTCGCATTGAGGATAACATGGATATGAAAATTAAGAGACAGATGGCCTGATTCACAAAACTATGGCTAACAATTTGCAAAGGGTAAATGTTCAATGCTCGATTGGTGCCTGCAGATGGGAGGGGAAAATAAAGAAAATGGATGGCGGTGGTGTAACTCAACATGTTGCGATGCCACAGCAGATTGTGACGAGTGGCCTGAGTCTCCCATATCTCACAGATATTCATTGTCCATGAGCTGAATGGGGGTCCCTTAAAGGGTTGCGGGGACCAATGAAGGCTTGGGCCACACCTGCATCGTGGGGGCCTGCGTTACCTCCCTTATGAATGCTCAGCGAGCAATTTCAGCCCGCTATTACATGCATAACAAATCTGCAGGTGATCGTCCGCTTCTGTTCAGCATTGGCTTGTGCGAGCCATGTGGGGATGGTGACGGTGTCTGCTGATGTCAGAAGGCACGGCATCCACCGCCCGCCATGAATTGCACAGACCGGTGCTGTCCTGATAGGCTCGTACATGCCATTTCAGTTATTCGCATTTCCATTCCTCATGGTGAGAATGTGAATCTGCACGCCAGCGCTCAAGAATTTTATGAACAATGAAGTAAGGGGTGTGCAATGCATGCTGGGTACTTTTCTGCCTCTGTCTGCAATGTCCCCAGCAGTAGCTCTGTACATATTCAAATCTGCGGTGTGGAATAGCCATAGGAGGGAACCTGTCGAGGGAGGAGGGAGACAAAGCAAGGACCACACACAGAAAACCCAAGTGAAACATTTGATGGTTTGGAAATATATTTTGTGGTATATTTTAATACATGAATAACAATATACTACATGGAAGCCTGAAGCCCTGTATAAAGCTCTGTTTAGTTTTCTTATTACAGGTGATGTGTGATGTCTCCAGTTGCCTGTAATAAAGAAATGACATAGCTGCTCAAGTGTAATAATTTATTACAGTTGGATTTTGAAATCACAATGCCTGCACACAACGGGCCTCACAAACCCCGCAACACATCCTGCAATACCTTTGTTGAAACAGAATGGAAAGATGTACGTGCACAAGCCCGTTTTTGAACAACCATTCCATATTGTGCACAAGCGAGTTCTACTTGAGAATTTGCACACACTAAGGTGCCGATTCCGATCCGGGTCGGAAAGCACTCTGACCGAGCCGGATCCGGAGTGTTTCCCGACCGAGCCGGAGTCCTGCAGTCCGACCGAGCGAGTATGATGAGGCTGTATGCTGCCAGACTCGGTTTGGTCGGACTCCCATAGCAGTCAATGGGAGCCGGTCGTACAACGCATACATGGGCTCCCATTGACTGAAAGGGTACGTCTTGCGCAAGGGCGCCCCTACAGTGGGTACACATCGGTGCCATCCGCACCATTCATGCCTGTGTTGGGGGGACCCTTGGGTCTCCCCATGTGTCCGAGTCGCAGGGCTGCGGGTGACAGGGGGTCCGGCGCGGACCCCCAAAGGCAACCACCTGGACGTTTTGCGAGACAGACACTCTGGCTCGCACAGGCTGTCCGATGCATGCATCGTACTGGCTCGGTCGTAAATCGCATCCATTGCATGCCACGGTTAGCTACCGACCGAGACGTACGGAGCGGTTCGGACCCAGAAACAACTCGGTCGGTGAATTTCATGTAGCTCGCATTGTACTTGCCCGCTCGTACAGCTGTACGAGTCGGGTGGAAAACACGCGTACGGCTCGTAGTTTCTCCCGCCGGATCTCGTTCGGTGACCTTCCAACCCGGATCGGAATCGGCCCCTGAATGTACTGCGCTAGTCTAGATCAGTCATAAATTGTTGGCAAATTGGGCTTATATTTGAAGCATGAAGGATCAGTTAGTCTAATCCTCACTGCTTACCTCTGGTGTTGACTGCAAGTCACAAGTTTGAATCCAGGCAAGAATAACTCAGCCATTCATTGTTTCAAGTTCATACAATTCTGTGTTGTTACCTTAGGTAATAGTAACACTTGTTACTTGCAGAGCTTTGAAAAGGCAAGAGCTGTGGTAAGAAGCAAAAATACCAAACCGTTATTATTGTGCAGCGATTTTTTTAAATACTGGATTCAATAAACACAACATTTAGGGCAGTCTAATAAGAAGAAAAACAATCTTCAGACTTAAGCACATCACTGAACTTTAAGGCAAAACCACATTTCTAGAATAGGGACTTGGTGAGCTATATCATAAAAATCATTGGAGAATGTCAGTGACATCACAAAACATATTAGAAAAGACACATGGGTGAAAACCATCACCAAGGCTCGAAGACCACTGCATAAAAAATATGCGCCACCGAGCACCTGGCCTAGTCAAACTCCATTGTCAACCACACTGATCCCTTAACGGTTCCATCGGAGAGAAAATAAGAAGAGCAACTCCCCCTATGACCTGTCCATCCACCATCAACGGCAAACATTCAACTTTTTGTCCAATATCTATGATTTTCAATAGAGGCTGAGTAAAGCTCTATCTCTAGCAGAGCTTGCCGATATACTTGGCTCTCTCAAAGCCACTTTTTCTGTAGATTATGTCTTAGCCTTATTATTCATTAGAGCTCTCTCATCCCTACTCACCATTGTCAATACCTCCCTCATTCGAGGCATCTTCCCAGAAGCTTTCAAGACAGGCTATATCTTCCCATTTCTAAAGAAACCTATACTAGACTCTGATGACTTCACCAACTACCAGCCCATCATACACCTATGATCGGCAAGATCATTGAAAACGCAGCCTATGTGCAACCACAAGATATTATGAATGCTAACCATCTCCCTCACCATTACCAGTCTGACTTCAGGTCATGCTGCAGCAAAGAGACCACTACATTACACATTGTAGCCAATAGCCTACCTGACCATAAATGAAGATGGTTCTTGTCTCCTGACTTTACTGCAGGTCTCAGCTGCCTTTGGCAAAGTTGACCACCTTATCATCATGCACACTCTAGAGTCCCTAATGCGATTCACTGGCAAAGTCCTTCACTGGTTCTCCTCCCACCTTTCCAAACGACACCAGTGTGTTTACCTGGGCACCACTAGGTTACAACAGACTCCTGTCATCTGCCCAGTCCCACAGGGATCCATACAGCTCCCTGCCATCTTCATGCTCTACGTGAAGCAACTTGGTGCTCACTCACCAATGATACACATGTCTACTTGAAATCCTCTTGTGTTTCAGGCATCTAACTCCTCAAACACTGCTTGCACATCATCCAGACCTGGGTGCATATTGCCTCCCTAAAGCTCTACCCAATCAAAACTGAATTCCTATTATTTGCTAAGTACATCAAATAAGAAACAGTACAAACCTGGCTCAATAACATGAACTTAAAGGGTTTCCAGCTCAAACTTTCTCTGAATGCCAGTCACTTGGATTCATCCTGGACAGCAACCTCACCGTCAAGGAACACATTGGCAAAAACAAAGATTGCTTGGTACCAACTTTCTCTTCTAAAGAAAGCAAAACTATTTTTTCCAGAAAGAGACTTCAGAGCTGTTACTCTTGCACCTGAATGGTGGTGGTAACACCCTACTCCTTGACCTTCCAGACTCCAAAAGGGCGCCCCTTCAGGTCACCCTACACGCCACAGTAGTCTCGTCCATGACTTGACGAAATATGATCACATCGCCCCCATTGTGATGGAGCTCCATTACCATGACTTGCCAGCCTGCACTATCTTCAAAACCAGCTGCACCTGCTGCTTCATTTACTAATCCATCATGACCACAGCATGCCTGCTTATCTTGTAGACAAGCTCACCATCTCTGGTGGTTCTCAGCACACCCGGAGCCAGGACATCATCAGACTGCAGACTAATAAGTGTGAAAAATAACAAACAAGGCCACAGGCCTTTTCCATCTATCCACTCATGATCTGGAATAATATCCCTCTATGCACCAGAAACCCTCCCACTGCTGTTTCAATTTCGGAAAGAGTTGAAGACGCGCCTCTTCAAAGAACACTACTTCGCAATGCGTTAACCAATCACACATCCGCTACCTCTTCTTTTGTTCATTGACTTTATGATTGTCTTTGACCCTGTACAGCTCTCCACCGCCTTAGGTAGGTTTGCGATATACAAATACCACTCAGTCTTAATATTGCTCTCAATTACAACATGCCAATGACCCACAAATGCCTCAAAGGATGCCTTCGACCATCTACTTGTCCTTCAGCCAATCCCGCCCCTATAGCTTCTGCTACATCGTACTAATGCTTGGCATGGTGGGCTCTACAACTGACTACTACAAAGGACTATACGGGCCTCCCCGCCAAGAGAAAGCTCAATCCTCTAGGAGTCCTACGCCATACTGTTCAATGGGCATGAGGGCTACTGCTCAAATCACTCCTGCTGTGACATCACTTGATTGACGACCAACTGAATAAGGGATAGAATTTAAATCCAATGTCTTATACATGAGCCCCTAGAAGGCCCAACTCTGCCTTCAAGAGAACTGTTTCTGCCACTTCTGCCAACCTTCAGCCTAGCGGCAGGTGCCCAAAACTGTCCATGCATTGGTGTAGATAATTCCATAATCCGGAATCCTTTCTCAAAGGTGGTTCATGTATCTCCCGAAACTGAAGATAGTTTCATAAATTACAGAACAATTCTGAAGATTCACCTCTTCTGAAAGGCTTTTGGTTCGCTCAACTGCTGATAGTGTTACACTGTTTATTACCCTTTTACCTGCGTTTTGTAACCCCACCCATACAGAGTGCCACGAAGTAACCTCCGGGCTGTCCCCCACTATATACAACAGGAATAAATTATATTTAAAATAAACTGAACCACTAGACCGAATGTCCTCCAAAAGTGAAAGCGGAAGATCTCCTGACTGGATCTTGGTTCTGACAGACGTGAGAGCTGGGGTGGAGTCAGTCGCATGTCTGGGTGTGATTAACACTTCCTCCATCTCCCTGTTTTTTCAGAGTGGTAGCCTGCCCTGTCGGGACTAAAGAGACACACACCTGCACTGTCACGATATATCTCAGCAGCACCGCAATGATTAAAAAAAAACACAGAGTTAGCATCGCACGCAGATTCAACTCTCCTAAATATGCCTCATAAAATGAAGGGCCCCAGAGGGGGCCGAATCCATACTCGCCCCCCTTTAGAACGGCAACCCCTCCATGCTGTCAATTACCAGAGGCCAGCTGCAGCCTCTCCCTGTCAGGGTGCGATACCGCATGTCACGGGGAAGGTAACAAATTCACCAGGACAGCGCCGCCATCTGTCAACGGGCCAGGCTTGGGTCCCAAACAAAGGCCCAGGCTTCAGCGGGGAGAGCAGGCCGCATGTGACCCCCGTCTCACAGAGAGGCAGGCGGACAGACAGACCGCGGAGTGGAACAAAAGAGCGCGCCAGCACGCTGACGCACAATATGTCGAGATTATTACAGCTTCGGAGAGGGCAGGGGGGCGGTGACCCCGCGGGGCAGCTAATACGGTTTCGATAGGTCAAGGGGCGCGAGGCGACTGTCACGTTCAGTGACCACAGAATAAAAACAATAGACGACGCCATGTGGAGAGCCCGATTAAATGCAAATGAGGTAAACCTACAGATGTCGATTTTCAGACCTATGTCTCTAGTTCTCATTATATTTCCTTGGTGAGGATTGTAGTTGATCAACTACAAATTGTTTCTCCTGGAGCCATTTGCTGGATAGTTTTTTGGGGGGGAAATTAACTATCAATATGTCCAACAACAAAAAACAAGGACATCAATAGAAACTATTCTGCACCAGTAACAAGTTCAAAGTTGCAAGAGAAACCAAGAGGATTTTGCACCATAGTCCAGAGGTCAGCCTCTGTTCCAAAAACAGCATTTCTCTTTTGGTTCATAGTCAGCGTTTTTCTATTCGTTGCTTCACCGGAGTAGGTTCAATTGTATTATTTTGTACCGTAGCATTTATATAGCGCTTCGTAGCCCCGATAAGGCAACACATTACTCTGCTTTGCATCGGGTTTTGTGCACCATTTAGAAGTGCATGGCTGATGGGGGTGGTTGGGCCTGTATTGAGTGAGGTGCATGAGTTTTAAGTATGTGCAACTAGTGCGAGACTAGACATGCATGCTTACCTTTAGTTTCCTAGGGTTGGGATCGTCATAGCGAGCATAGCATTTAATAATAATATTAACTTGTCCTTTATAGTGCTTCATGCCGTGCTTCTGTCGTTTCTAAGCACTGTAAATAGCAGATGTTTGGATTACCTGCTCATGTTACTTGTGTGGATAGGCAGTGCTCCGCAAGGAGTATGTGATACGGTGTATACCGCAAACCGATTGAAACCTAAGTCCTCGAAGCTCTGCCATTCTCCCTGTTTGATATTGTTCACATCTTTGTGGTCAACGATATTGATAAAGACTTCCTATTAGATATTTCCAAGGCGTTCCACATCTTTCATCACTGAATTGTCGCCAATAGTAAAGTTGAAGTGTCGAGATAGGTTTTTAATATGTTTCAATGCTAGGGGGCAGTGCCAGATTACATACCTAGAACATGTCAGCTGGCCATGAAACACAAGGTCCTACAATGTACCTGTGGCTCTTGGTTTTTTTCTCTTTGGGTGAAGCTCCCTGGCCCCCAGTGCATGGTTTGGGAGTGCATCCCTCCGTTGCTCGCGCAGCACATTTGCACCAGGAGGGTATTCTCACCCCACCCTCTTTCAAAGTTCACTCCTGTCTCCATCACCGTTTTTCCTGTTGCTCAGAATAGTTTTTTTCCCACTTGAGGAGCCCTGAGACTCATCTCTATGAAGATCAGTGACAAGGAATAGTTGTATTCAGCATAATAAAGGTTGGGGTGCATGAAGTTTGGAGTCATGTTCCAAACATTATGCAATGGTGCTGCTGCACACAAGCATGGATTCATGAGGAGACAGTCTGAGAGTAGATGCACTTTCCTATGCATATACATACCTTGTTGTTGGTCAGGTCCAATATATATGTGTGTGTGTGAGGGCATGCGTGTGTGTGTGTATTTTAAATGGAAAAACAAAGGTTAGGGGCAAGATATAGTTAGGAAAACTTTACTTATTCTTTCTATGCAAGCCAAACTCAAACTATACAAACATTTGAAAAACTGAAGTCATAGTTATAACTTGAAAATATAATTGACGCAACACCTTAAAATTAATATAAATAACGCTCCTCCGTACCCAGCGTTTCACCTCACTCGCCACACTACATGAACTATAACTCACACCTTCTCAATGCACTGGTTATAGCCACCCATATTGCATTACTTATACCATGTGTAATCATAGCATTCATAACAACACTTATGATATATCAAATTACATCATTTGTGAGAACACGGTGCCTGGATAACTTTGGGTTTTTGCATTGAATTTCAATGTTTTTTATTTTTAATAAATGTTTCTTTGAAATCATACAGTTTATTGTTGTTGAGCTGGGTGCCATTAAGTAGAGTGTGGTACAGAAGAGTGGAGGAAAAGTGTTGTAATGTGCACTGTTGCAGTGTATAGTGTTGTAAAGTGGAGTACAGTGGAGTGGAGTAGAGTGGAATGTGGTACCGTGGAGTGGTGTATAGTAGAATAAGGTACAGTGGGGTGATGTAGAGTGGAGTGGTGTAGAGTGTAGTGTTGTACAGTGAAGTGCAGTAAAGAGAGTGACATAGAGTGGAGTAGCATAGAGTGGAGCATTGTAGAATGGAGTGGTGCAGAGTGGAATGACACACAGTACAAAAGTGGTGAGTGGAATGACGATGACGAGTGTCGTAGAGAGTAGTGTGGTAAAGCATAATAGCGTACAGTGGAGCAGCATAGAGTGCAGTGGCGTAGAGTGGCGCGACATACAGTCAAGAGAGGTACAGTGTAGGGGTATTGAGTGGAATAGCGCATCATATAGTGGAGTGCCATAGAGTGTACCCGCGTAGAGTGGAATAAAGTATAGTGGATTGGCATACAGTGGAGTGGCGTATAGAGAATGGCATAGAGTGGAATAGCTTGGAGTGTACTGGAGAGAGTAGTGTTGATTACACTGGACTAGCGTACAGTGGAGTAGCGTAGAGGGGAGTAGCGCGGAGTGCAGTGAATTAGGCCGGCGGTGCATAGAATAAAGTGACATAGAGTGGAGTGGCAGAGAGTAGAGTGGCTTAGAGTGCAGTAGGGTAGACTAGAGTAGCGTAGAGTGCAGTGTCATTCATTGGAGTGGCATACAGTGGAATACTGTGTAGAGTACAGTGGAGTAATTATAGTTAGGGTTACCAGAGATAGGAATTCCTTGGATGTTTCACCATGAATAACTTGACAAATCTCACAAAACTTGGCAGATCGATTCGTCCTTCTAAATTGGCAGAGGATACAAAGTTTTGTGGTAATTGGTCAAAGGGGTGCAAAGATAAAAGAGGGGTCCGATAATGTGTTTTGCCACCATTTCATTTTCCCATAGACTTTTATATTAGACATATCACGAAAACGGCTGAACGGATTGCCATTACATTTGGCAGGATTAGACATTCTGGTGCTAAGATGATCCTTTTGGATACTATAGGTTTTCGATCTGGGCCTGAAAGAATATCTGATCTGGCTTTATATAAACCTTTAGCATATTGGTTCCGCCTCTGGTTTACATCTGAGCTTAGAGATGACTGAGAGTCTCTTAAGGATGTATTAAAACTTTCAATGCTAGGTGAGCACGTTGGTTAAAATTTGTCTATGATCGTTTTTATAAGCCGGGTTTGGAGAGATTTGGGATGATCCAGAATCCATACGTAAAGATGACCTGGCCAGTGTAAAGACCTGCTTTTGGGCTTATATCCATGATCATTACTCAGACACTGGGGATAAGGGTCCCCTGAGAAAACAATACCTGGAATTCACGATTACACCTTCGTTTGAGCCATTTCTGGACACAATATTACCGCCTTTAACAAAGAGCCTAAACATGCGCTTTCGGATGGGCCTTCTCTCATTGAGAACTTTTACTAGTAAATGGAGCAAAGATACAGCCCCTAGTCTGTTTCCAGCCTGTGGACTGGACTCTGAAACTGAGGCACGTTTTGTTTTCTTGATTGAGGTATTTAGGCTCCCGCAGTCAATAGATACGCCCGACCTGTCAGAAGCTGGGGGTAACCAGATATCTTGTTGCTCAGGTAATATTGAAAAGTGACACTTCTTACCTAATTGTGTTTGCAGTTAGCCATTTCTTAGCTAATGTTTGGTATAAGCGTCGTAAGATTCTTTCCCAAATTACAACCTGAGTCACAGCATTTATGAACACTACTTGGATACATCTGTAATGTACTCTAATCTAGAAGGAGCATTGCCAATTACAAAATTTGTTTCACAATTCAGTATATAAAAGTCCAAAAAGAAGATCCTCGAAGTGTCAGTTGACAAATTCTTTTCTTTATTTTCAATCCAGTCACATCATCAATGTCAGCCAACTTGAAAAACAGTTAATACTTTTCACAGCCCGAAGTGTCAGTTGACAAATTATTTTCTTTATTTTGAATCCAGTCACATCATCAATGTCAGCCAACTTGAAAAACAGTTAATACTTTCACAGCCAACGCGTTTCGTCCCCTTCCGGGACATCATCAGGGCTTATGTCATTATAAATCGGCTTGGTCCTTATATGATCACCTCAACAAATTTCTGGTGTTCTAAACCAACTAGATGATCCAAAATTCTCTTGAAAGGGCTCTATTCAGCCCTACCCCTCCAACTTATCCTAACGCGTTTCGTCCCCTTCCGGGACATCATCAGGGCTGTAATGTAAACAGTACAGAAATCAAAATCCAAATGTTGGCATCCAAAACAATATACATGTTACTAATTACATTTCATTGGACTGGTGTGGATGGTATCCTCCAGATGATTTATACTCCTGCTCTGCCTATATAACTTTCTTGGAGCATATCACAGCTATAATTCACACTGTAAAATCATATTTATACATATGAACAAATAACAAGATAAAATTGCATTATTTAATACCAATAATAAACTCTCATATTTATCAAATTCAGAAAAACTTCCTTTTATCTATTATTTGAACAGGTTTGATAACCTGATATCTCCAATTACCAAAAATGTCATATATCCAGCTTAGAAGATTTCCCTTAGGTTCTTATAGGTCAGATAGGGCTATCTCATTCATTCTAAGCAGAAGGATGTGGAACCCCCCCCCTTCCAATTTGTGTGACTAACATACGGAGGTTAGAAATCTCACCTTATGTCAATATAAATCGCCTTGGTCCTAATATTATCATAATAGCCTTACAGTGCACACTGGGTTTGACCCCCACCGTCTTGTCTTGTTACATCTGTAATGTATTTTACCTCTCTAAAATCCCACATAGCTCTAAATGTGATATGCTCTATGCACTTTATAATATTTTTCATCATCATATGTAGAATTATACCCTCTCGACTACAGCATTTTTAAATACTGTATTTTTAAACCAATATTAAAATACCACAATGGTTTTATTTTTGGGGAACCTGTTGCAATTAATATTGGTGATACAATTTTGAAACTATAATATAAACAGTTTTTATGAGTTGGTAGGGTTTTTATATATGACCTATATATTCTAACTGTTTTTTTGTTTGTATACTTTGGTGGATTCTGGAGAACCAAATAAAGTATTAACTACTACTACTACTACTATAGGTATGTAGGGTAACTATGTTTTAAGTTATAAAGTATTTTTATCATAGTCATATCTGTTGTTGTGATATTTTCACCAACTTTTGCGGTATTACCCAGAAGTACCGCAGTACATAGCGATGACAAGTCATTAGGTAATTGGCTAATGACTGCCTTTACAAAAGTTAAAGGCAGCTATGTTGTTTTTAGGTATAGTTTGGCCGTAGGCAGGTATGATATTTGGCATTTTCCCTCTAACTATTACCACTTCAAAATAGAGCAGAAGAAAGAAAAGCAATGTTCCCTTTTCTGTTGCTAAACAGCTGGTTTATTTATGCTGTGTGACCTGACCAGCCTCTCACCTCAGTTGCTGGCTCTGGAAGCAGGCATTGTGATGTCAGATCTCAACTGCAATAACCTTATAATAGTCAAGTTCTGACATCTTTTCTCTATAATCTGCCATTTGATGTAACACAAATTGCTAATTATAAAGAAATTAGTGACTGGAGTTTATACAGGGATTACAGAATCCCATGTATTATCTACTGGCGGTCGCCAGTAGATAGTTATAGTTAGGACCGTGTTTCCACAGGAAATCCGCAACATTCTATTTGGAATAACTTTGGCGCCGGTTGACGAATCCTCGCGAAATTTTCAAAATAAGAGGGGCGCTCCGCTCCGCTCCTACCCTGAAAGTCTCGGGGGGATTCGTCAAGCGGGGGCTGAGAAAAAAGGGGGGTCCCAAAACCCGTTTTCCCCATGCAATTTTCCATAGGGACCTTTAGTCCAAGGTACAGCCCGAACGGCTGAACAGAATTACTTGAAATTTGGCAGAGAGGTAGTCCTCAGCTCAGGGATGTGCCTTTTGCTTATATGGAGTCATCTGTTCAGTAGTTCCTGAGAAAATTGCAGTTAAAAGCACATACATATCTATAGCCGCGCACCGTGCGAGCACCCTAACGTGCGCGAGCGTAATTCTGATTGGTGGTTACATGTTAGTCAACGTTCGAATCGGTCGAAATCAGGAAGTGTCGGCTGCCATTTTGTTTGTTTTCAGTGCGAGAGTGAAAAAGGAAGGTGGCGAACGTGAAAAGGGGGCAGGGTAGAGAGTTCCTGACCCCCTAGCCTTTGTCAGGGGGTCCCTGAAGGACCCCGAAGGCAGAAAAAAACATTTTAATTTTTTTTTTTTTTAAATCGCGGGGGTGCGCGCAAGTGAAAAACCAAAAAAATGTAAAAAACATTTTTTAATATGTAGATTATTGTAAAATAAATATATAAAAAAAATAATAATACATACATAACTTAGCATTTAAAAAACCTTTGAAATTCACTGAAAAAACCATAGGTTTCACACACGTTATAGTTAGGAATTAGCATTTAAAAAACCTTGCAAATTCACTTAAAAAACCATAGGTTTCACACATGCTATAGTTAGGTGGATATTTCACTCGTAAAAAAACCAATGTAATTCCCCCGTTATAGTTAGTTCAGATAACTATAACTCGCGCGGCCACCACTCTATCAACAAGGATGATGTCATCAGTGATGTCATGAGTGATGCCACTGACCATGTCATGAGTGTTGTAATATGTGACGTCATCAGCAGTGGATTGCGGGCGCGCGAGTTATAGTTATCTGAACTAACTATAACGGGGGAATTTCATTGGTTTTTTACGAGTGAAATATCCACCTAACTATAACGTGTGAAACCTATGGTTTTTTAAGTGAATATATATATACACATACATTCCATACATACATATATACATATATATATATATACACACACATACATACATACATATGGAGGGCATGTGGGCTCAGATGATGAGGCTGCTGGCCGTGGTTGCCCCGCATTGAGAGCATAAAAAGGGGTTGCGGCTTGGGCGTTTTTATCGCCGTGCTGCACCACGGGAGTAGCAGCACGATAGGTAGGCTTGGCCACTTCCGCTCTCTGGGATTAGTTTCCAGTGGTCTGTCATGGGCCGCATCTTGGGGCACCCCAGCCGAGTGTGAGGCCTCTCAGTAACCAGTAGAGGCCTCATAGCTCCAGAATGTGGGTGTGGCTACGGGTGGCTGCACTTAGTGTGCGCGAGGCCTCTTAAGTGATTGGTAGAGGCCTCGCAGATTTAGTTATGCGTTTTTATATAGTGCTTACTTCACCCAGAGGTGTCACAGTGATTACAATAGAGCAAAGTTAAATTACACAAGGAATTCAGAGTAACATGGGGGTAGGTGACGATGCTTATACTTACTTCGGTTACGTGTGGTGAGAGTTACAGATTAACAAATTAAATATGCTCTCAAGATTACATATTAAGAATAGGTGGAGCGATCAGGGTTGCGCTAATACATAATGCCTATTATGAAAGTGGCAGGGCAGCTGCAGAGGCGCGCGTGGGTCTAAGAAGGGGGGAAGCCTCCCTCTTTTTTTGGGGCCAGTAAAGGTGTGCCGCTGAGAGGGAAAGGGCAGGGATTTGCTACTTATGGGGAACGCCCCCGTTTCTTTTAAATATAAAATGAGGGCGCACCAGGCGCATAACTATACATGGGGCGTACACCTGGTGGTATATCACTTGCGGTATATCACTTGCAAGGACGGGGATAGGGAGCGTAATTGCTAAAACTATAGTCGCTGATAGGGAGGGCCCGCATAGAAAGGGCGGTTGGTAGGAAGGCTAAGCGTAGGGCTGTTTTGTCGGAGGTGTACATATAGGTCTTGTACCAGCAGACCGGGGCTGCCTGCTTTTCACAGGTCGACAGGGCAACTGGAGTGGCAGACTCGGGAGAGCTGAGTGTGGCTTATTGGCTTCGAGGGGAAGAGATGCAGTGCGACGGATGTTGATATATGCAGTGGCACTCGGCGCAGCTGCAGTGCGGTGTGAAATGCAGTCTAAAGGCTGTACCGAGGGCGCTCTATGTGTCACTTGAATGCGTTCACACCACTCTGCAGATTTCCTTCACGAAGTGTAGACAGAATAGCTTATGCTCTTGTTTTTCAAATAAATATCCTCTCTCGGAGCTGCAATGCTGGTAATACAAAATGGCATCCGGGAGGAGGGCGGTTGCACGCGCCCGTCTCTGAGGCGGCGCAGCCGTGGTGCCACGTAACGCGCCGTCACTGGCTCTGAAAAGGAAATCTTGCTGACGGTGTATCCGCCTCTGCCTCGGAGGATGTAAGAACGGGAGACAGAAGATGTGATGCTTCGAAGTCAGGGAAATAAAATCGTTTCCTCGTCGTCCACCTCCTTCTTCTATGCTAAGTTAGCTTCTCATCAAATGCAGATGGGTTATTACCTGACTAATGAAGATGAGACAACGGAAGAAATTGAAAATGGAATCAAAGTCTCATTTATGATATGAGCAGAGAAACACTCCCCTTACTCTGCTCCCCAGTGACGGCCTTTAGGAAAATCAAACAGCAATTCTCTCCCCCCCCCAATGTAATGTCCTGCTGGACACATTCTAGTGTTTGCCAAGGTACTGGTTTGCCAGCCACTACCTGCGGGCTGGCTTCTCGCACTCACCCCACTCCCATCCAGCACAGGTGTCACGAGTGACGTGTGCCTGCCAATAAAAGGTGCCGGGTGCGCGTGCCCTGGGACAGTTGTATGTACGCTACCTATGTATCTGTGTTGTCCTTGTCACTGCATGTGGGCCTAGGGCCCAGAACTCTACAATAGTGATGAGCGGGTCTGACCCCACGTGTGTACGGTGGTAGCAGCTCTGCAGGTCCTCGTGGGGGGAGGTGAAGCCCGAGTCTAAGGCAGTCGTGGCCGGCATGACTCGCGGGTGAGGGGTGGGGGTTGCGCAGGGAGGGTTGGGTGGTCGGGTTAATTTAATTAAAAAATTAAAAAATTAAACTTGCCATCTCCTCCGGTCCCGCATTGCATCGCATCTCCTCTCTCCTCTCTCAGACAGCCTCTCTCCCCTCCCCTAAGCCAATCACAACGCTGCAAGGGCAGCGTTGTGATTAGCTAGGACGCTGACCCCACAGGCGTCTATAGGGAGGCCATTTTCTCTATTTAGGCTGCATGCAGCCTACAAAGAGAAAATGCGGAGTGCGTATGACTGGTTTGGTCGGCCCTGGGGTCGACCAAACAGTCAGTGCTCTCGCAGTGGGCAAGCCACTCCTCCCCTGGACTCCTGCAGGACCGCCCACCTGCCTACCTCCAACAAGGCATACCCTTCTGCTTTCTCGCAGTTCGAGAAGCAGAAACATAAAATGGTATTTAAAATACCATTTTATGTTTCTGCTTCTCGCACTGCGAGAAAGCTGTGGGGTGACGCTCCTCCGCCTTCGTGTAGGAGCCGCCCCTGGTCTAAGGTACCCGCGCGCCTGCTGCTAGCATGACAGCAACCAAGGCTGGACAGGGCAGACAAAAGGCCTCTTTGCGAGGGTGCCTGATGGCGTCCACCTGTACTGCCCCTGCATCCGCCTGTATGCTGATGCACCTGCAGCCACCCGCTGTACTAACCGGCCCGGAGGTGAGAGATCCATAAAAGGGGGTTAAGTTTTGAAGCCAGCACCGTGCTTGAGGCGCCCGCACGCTGAAGATTGGTACCGCGAGAGGTGGCCCTCCCGCACTTGCAACACCTGTGTGGGAGGGAAGACAGCGCCCCTCCTCTGGCAGCCCTAGTGCCTGCAATGAAGAGAAGGGAGGTCGACAGTACATTGGGACAAGAGCAGGACCGCAGCCCAGTGTGAGGCATGCCTGCTGAAGCCCTGCCCACAGGTGAGAGGATTGTGGATCGGCCTTGCGGCATCCAGTGTTACTATCACCCCTTGCAGCCATGTGCTCAGAGCCCACACCGAAATGCATGGCCTGCAGCACTGGGAAGGCCACTGTGGTATATACGTGAAGTGGAAGCCTACCTGAGTGATTCGTGGTTGGCGGCTTGACTGGAGCTGATATGTAGAGGGATGAGCCGCCCTGTCGCACCTCCATTGCGTGCCCCCCTTTGTTTGCATATTCAGTCCCCACGTGGCCCGAAGTTTCAGGGAAGACTTTTGCGGCCTGACTTGAGAGGTGGCTGCAGTGCCACCTAGCGGTGGCTCGCAGCACTGAACCTCAACCCTGGCCTGGAAAGAGTGAATGAATGAATGAATGAATGAGGATCCTGTAATGCCCCTGCAACCTCGCATGGAACAGTAAAACACACTGACTGTTTGCAGAGATTCCACTCCATGTGCAAAGAGTATACTCTGGGTGAGGACTGTAATCTCCGCACCCAGAGTGGACTCTGCACTCGGGGCAGAAATTCCACCCAAGTGAGGATATTCCACCCTGAGTGCATACATAAAAATACTACTTGTAAAATCCTTTTGTGAATACCAAAAGTCATAAATTTAGGGCCCGATTCACAGAACTAACTTAAGACAAAATCCTAAACTTACTACCATTTTGGTATTCACAGAAGGCACTTACTCATTTTGGTATTCACAGAAGACACTTACTCACTTCGATATTCACAGAAGTTAGGACTCCTAAATGCCTTCTGTGAATACCGAAAGTCTTAAAATTAGGATTTTTCTCAGTTTAGGAGTCCTAAAGTTAGGACTCCTAACTTTACTACTACTAAACTGAGAAAAATCCTAATTTTAAGGCTTTCGGTATTCACAGAAGGCATTTAGGAGTCCTAAAGTTAGGAGCCCTAACTTTACTACTACTAAATTGAGAAAAATCCTAATTTTAAGACTTTCAGTAATCACAGAAGGCATTTAGGAGTCCTAAAGTTAGGAGTCCTAACTATACTACTACTAAACTGAGAAAAATCCTAATTTTAAGACTTTCAGTATTCACAGAAGGCATTTAGGAGTCCTAAAGTTAGGACTCCTAACTTCTGTGAATACCGAAATGAGTAAGTGCCTTCTGTGAATACCAAAATGAGTAAGTGCCTTCTGTGAATACCAAAATGGTAGTAAGTTTAGGATTTTGTCTTAAGTTAGTTCTGTGAATCGGGCCCTTAGACTTTTGGTCCAAGTTTACCTTTGTGAAATTGTGAATGCCTAAAAGTAGTAAACTTACACAAAAGTGTAAGTTTACCTTTGTGAATCAAGCCCAATGTTTCCACCACTGCTGCCTGTGCTGCATATCAATGTGTATAAGAAACCTGTACCTCTGTTGACTGTGCTGCTCCTGTTTTGTGTATGAAACGCTTACACCTAAGCTGCCTGTATTGTGCCGGCAATGTGCTTGAAATGCTTGCACAAGAACTGCCTGTACAGTAGCTTCTATGTGTATGGAATTCATGGACCGGAACAGTCTGTGCTATACCTGCTATTTGCAGAAGAAGCTTATACCTCTGCTGCTTGAGCTGCTCCTGTTACATGCACCTACAGCAGTCTGTGTGTGTACCTGCTTTGTGTATGAAAATCGTGCGTCACTGCTGCTGCCTATTCACAGCCTACTATGTACATGAGAAGCTTGCATCACTGCTGCCTGTGCTTCATTTCAATGTGTATGATAAACCTGTACCTCTGCTGACTGTGCTGCTCCTGTTTTGTGCATGAAAAGCTTACACCTCAGCCGCCTGTATTGTGCCTGCGATGTGCTTGAAATGCTTGCACAAGAACTGCCTATACAGTAGCTTCTATGTGTATGGAAATCATGGGATTACAGCAGTATGTGCTGTACCGGCTTTGTGCAGAAGAAGCTTATACCTCTGCTGCTTGAGCTGCTCCTTCTACATGCACTTACAGCAGACTGTGCGTGTACCTGCTATGTACATGAGACGCTTGCATCATTGCTGCCTTTTCTGCACCTGCTATGTATTGGAGAGAGATGTACCTTTCTGCCGTGCTGTGTTGTGCCTTCTACTTGTAGTAGAAGCTTCCACAGCTGCAGTCTGCTTTGCACCTGATACATGTATGAGAAGCTTGCATCACTGGTGCCTGTGCTGCACCTACTATGTGTTGAAGAGGGCTGGATGTCTTCTGCATGTGCTGTGCCTGCTACATTTACTTGAAGCTTGCACCACTGCAATCTGTGTTGCACCTTCTACGTGTATGAGAAACTTGCATCACCGATGGCTGTGCTGCACCTCCTACATGTAGGGGAGGGCTTTACCACTGCTGCCAGTGATGTGCCTGCTACATGTATGAAAAGGTTGCACCACTGCTGCTGCCTATTCTCAATCTACTATCTGTATGAGAAGCTTGCCTGTGGTGCACCTGCCATATATTGGAGAAGGCTGTAGGTCTGCTGCTTGTCCTGTGCCTATTATGTATACTTGAAGCTTGCACTGCTGCAGTCTGTGCTGCATCTGAAATGTGTATGAGAAGCTTGAATCAAACACACAAAAGGAGATGGCAGGAATGCTTGCAAAAAGTCTAACCACTGGCAATAGCTTTGGGTAGCATTCCAAACCGTCATTCATTTGCCCACCATGCCACCAGATTTGACCTAGCAACATTCCAATCAGTCTGGACCCTGCTTCATTAGGAACAGTCCAGCCCGAACTGCCAACCAACATCTTCCCTGAACTGAAACATAAGAACCAAAGAACTGGTTCGCCCTGCCTGGAGCTCCTCAGCAGTGTGTCACTTGGTTCCAGTGGCACAGTGAGCAGAAGATGCAAGTCTGGGCATATTCTTACCACTTATCTAAGGGTAGTGCATCAAACACATAAAAGCTGATGAGAGGGCTGCTTGCAATAAGACTAACAACTGGCAATCACTTGGAGTATGAGAAGGGTGTGGAACTGCTGCTGCCTGTTCTCAAGCAACTACTTGTATAAGAAGTTTGCACCTTTGCAGTCTGTGCTGCACCTATTATGTGTATGAGGACCTTGCATCACTGCTACAGACTGTGCTCACCTACTATCTGGATACGAAGCTTGCATCACTGCTGCAGACTGTGCTCCTCTACTATCTGTATGAGTAACTTGCACCACTGTTGCCTGTACAGAAACTCCTATGTGTAGGAAAGGATTGTATGACTGCTGCCAGTACTGTGCCTGCTACATGTACTCGAAGCTTGCACCACTGCAGTCTGTGCTGCACCTGCCTTCTGTATAAGAAGCTTGCACCACTGCTCCTACCTGTTCTCCAGCTACTATTTGTATGAGAAGCTTGCATCACTGCTTCCTGTCCTGAAACTCCTATGTATAGGAGAGGATTGTACTGCTGCTGCCTGTGCTGTGCATACTACATGTCCTCGAAGCTTGCACCACTGCAGTGTGTGCTGCACCGGCTATGTGTATAAGAATTTTTCATCAATGCTGCCTATGCTGACACTCTTATGTGTATGGTAGGATTTTGTTTGCTGCTGCCTGTGCTGAGCGTACTGCATGTACTCGAAGCTTGCTCCACTGCAGTTTGTGCTGCACCTGCAGCTGGCATCACTGCTGCCTGTACTGAAACTCCAGTGTGTGAGGAAAGAGTTCTACCATTGGTGCCAGTGTTGTGTCTGCTACATGTATTCGAAGTGTGCACTGCTGCAGTCTGTGCTGCACCACTGTTGCAACCAGTCCTGATGCTACCATTCGTATGATGAGCTTGCATCACTTTTGCCTGTGATGAAACTCCTATGTGTAGGAGAGGAGTGTACCACTGCTGCCAGTGCTCTGCCTACTACATGTACTCGAAGCTTGCACAACTGCAGTCTGTACTGCAACTGCTATGTGAATAAGAAGCTTGCATTACTGATGCCTTTGTTGAAACTCTGATGTGTAGGAGAGGATTTTACCACTGCTGCCAGTGCTCTGCCTATTACATGTACTCAAAGCTTGCACCATTGCATTCTGTGCTGCCCCTGCACTGTGTATAATAAGCTTTCACCACTGCTGCTATCTGTTCTAGAGCTACTATCAATATTAAATTCTTGCATCACTGCTGCCTGTGCTGAAACTCCTATGTGTAGGAGACGATTGTGCCACTGCTGCCAGTGTTGTGCCTACTACATGCACTTAAAGTTTGCACCGTTGCAATCCGTGCTGCACCTGCAATGTGTATCAGAAGCTTGCACCATTGCTGCTACCCGTTCTCAAGCTGCTATCTGTATGAGAAGCTTGCATCACTGTTGCCTCTCCTGAAACTCTTATGTGTAGGAGAGGATTGTACCGTTGCTGCCAGTGCTGTGCCTACTACATGTACTCGAAGCTTGTACCACTGCAGTCTGTGCTGCACCTGCAATTTTATAAGAAGATTGCATTACTGTTGCCTGTGCTGAAACTCTTATGTGTAGGAGAGGATTGTACCACTGCTGCCAGTGCTGTGCCTACTACATGTACTCGAAGCTTGTACCAATGCAGTCTGTGCTGCACCTGCAATTTTATAAGAAGATTGCATCACTGTTGCCTGTGCTGAAACTCTTATGTGTAGGAGAGGATTGTACCGTTGCTGCCAGTGCTGTGCCTACTACATGTACTCGAAGCTTGTACCACTGCAGTCTGTGCTGCACCTGCAATTTTATAAGAAGATTGCATCACTGTTGCCTGTGCTGAAACTCTTATGTGTAGGAGAGGATTGTACCACTGCTGCCAGTGCTGTGCCTACTACATGTACTCGAAGCTTGTACCAATGCAGTCTGTGCTGCACCTGCAATTTTAAAAGAAGATTGCATCATAGTTGCCTGTACTGAAACTCCTATGTGTAGGAGAGGGTTGTACCACTGCTGCCAGTGCTGTGCCTCCTACATGTACTTGAAGCTTGCACTGTTGCAATCCTGCTACTGCCAGTGCAGTACCTACTACATGTAATTAAAGCTTGCACCGCTGCAGTCTGTACTGCAACTGCTACCTGGATGAGAAGCTTGCATCACTGCTGCCTGTGTTGAAACTCCTAAGTATAGGAGACGATGGTACCACTGCTGCCAGTGCTGTTATTACTGCATGTACTTGAAGCCTGCATGGCTGCAGTAGGTGCTGAACCTGCCATGTGTATAAGAAACTTGCATCACTGCTGACTGAGCTGAAGCAGCTGTGTGTATGAGAGAAATGTACAGCCATTGCCTTTCCTGTGCCTACTACATGTACCTTGCAGCTTGCACTGCTGCAGTTGGTGCTGCACCTGCTATGTGTATATGAAGCTTGCATCACAGTTGCCTGTGCTGAAACTCTTATGTGTAGGGGAGGAGTTTACCACTGCTGCCAGGGCTGTGCCTGATACATGTACTCAAAGCTTGTACCACTGCCGTCTGCACTGCACCTCCAGTTGTATAAGAGACTTGCATCACAGTTGCCTATGCTGAAACTCCTATGTGTAGGAGAGGATTGTACCACTGCTGCCAGTGCTGTGCCTGATACATGTACTCTAAGCTTGCACCACTGAGGTCTGTGCCGCACATGCCATCAGTATAAGAAGCTGACACGATTGCAGCCTATACTGAAACTCCTATGTGTATGGGAAGATTGGACTGCTGCTGCCTGTGCTGTGCTTACTACATGTATTCAAAGCTTGCACCGCTGCAGTCTGTGCTGAACCTGCTCTGTGCATAAGAAGGTTGCATCACTGCTGATACCTGTTCTCAAGCTACTATATGTATAAGAAGCTTGCATCATTACTGACCTTGCTCAATTTCCTATGTGCAGGGGAGGATTGCACCACTACTGCCAGTGCTGTACCTGCACATCTACTCAAAGCTTGCACCACTGCCATCTATGCTGCACTTACAATGTTTATAAGGAGCTTGCATCACTTCTGCCTATGCTGAAACTCCTATGTGTAGGATAGGATTGTACTGCTGCTCCCAGCACTGTGCCTACTACACGTACCCAAAGCATGCACTGTTGCTGTCTGTGCTGAAACACATATGTGTAGGAGACAATTGAACCACTGCTGACTGTGCTGTGCCTTCTGCATGTACTCAAGGCTTGCAAGCTGAAGTCTGTACTGCACCTGCTAAATGCATAAGAAGCTTGCTACCTGTTCTCAAGATACTATCTTTACGAGAACCTTTAATCTCTGCTGCCTGTGCTGAAACTCCTATGTGTAGGATTCAAGCTTCTCAATCAGATAGTAGGTGTAGCACAGACTGCAGTGGTGCAAGCTTCGACTACATGTAGTAGGCAGAGCACTGGCAGCAGTGGTACAATCCTCTCCTACACATAGGAGTTTCAGCACAGGCCGCAGTGATGCAAGCTTCTCATAGAGATAGTAGCTTGAGAACAGGTAGCAGCAGTGGTGCAAGATTCTTATACTCATGGTAGATGTGGCACAGACTGCATTGGTGCAAGCTTCGAGTACTTGAAGCAGACACTGCACTGCAATAGCAGTACAATCCTCTCTTACAGATAGGAGTTACAGCACAGGGAGCAGTGATGAAGCTTCTTATACATATAGCAGGTGCAGCACAGACTGCAGTGGTGCAAGCTTCGAATACATGAAGTAGGCACAGCACTGGCAGCAAGGGTACAATCTGTTTGAGAAGCTTGCATCACTGCTGCCTGTGCTGAAACTCTTATGTGTAAGAGAGGATTGTACCACTGCTGCCAGTGCTGTGCCTACTACATGTACTCAAAGCTTGCACAGCTCAAGCCTGCGCTGCACCCGCTATGTTTGTTCGAGTTAATTCGGCTCTGCGGCTGCCTGTCATGATCTTCTGTATTTTTCTTTTCAGCTCTATCTGCCACCTTTGTTTGACACTGAATTGACTTCAAAATAATACAGACAATCACAGCATTTAAAAATAAACCTCGCCTGCAATGTCAGTTCGCGTCCTCATTAATCACTGTTAGTTTCTGACACTGAAATGCTGTGCATTGCTACGTGCCTGGCTTCCACAACGAGGGAGCGTTTAATTGCTCACATGCAAACCCTTTCAAGCCTCAGCAGGATGAAATATCAAGAAAGCCTCAAGGAAAGCTGGGCGCTGGAACTGCTTGGGCTATAGTGGTAGGGGGGAGGGGAGCTGGTGGTTCTTTCGTATTCATGTTTTTCTGGAAAACAGTATTATTATTGTTTACCGTTTATAAATCACACACTGAAAATTGAAATGTGGCTTGGCATTTGCAATAGTTCTTTTAAAAACTTTGTAGTACCCATAGATGCAACATCAGAAGACTGAAAGTTCAATTTAATCTATGAACTTTCATCAGGCGCGGCCTGCAGCAGCAGTCAGTGCAGGTAACAGCGGTGGGACCGGGGAAGGAGGGATTTCGAGGGACGATGCAGAGGGAAAAATAATTAAATAATAATTAATCCCTCTGCATCGTCCCTCGAAATCCCCCCTTAGAGGGCCCCACCGCTGTTACCTGCAGGGACCGCGGTTGGCGGCCAGTACAGGTAAGAGCAGAGGGGCGGGGGGCAAGGGGGAGGTAAGTCAACATCTGATGGGATAGGGAAAATGAAATAAATAAATAAATAAAACTACTTACCTCACGCTCACCGCATCGCGGATGTGAGCGCAAGGTAAGTGGTTTTATTTATTTTATTTTCCCTATCCCGTCGTATGTCGACTCCCCTCCATCTGCCCGCCCGCCTCCGCCTCACCGCTCTTACCTATACCGGCCGCGCCTGACTTTCATGGGACCCACATATTTTTGCAGCAGTCAACTGATTATGTTAAGTTATGGGCATAATTGGTTAAATAATTTTTCAATAAATATATCTTGAGCCTTACGGAATACTTGTGGTGGCGCCTCACCTCTTTACATGTTCTCACAAATTCATGACACTCGAGCTAGGTCTATGGTGACCGCATGTTTGTGGTCATCACGCTGTCAATCAGTTTTGAGTATGAGTTGGTGATCTGTCTTAGCGACAACAATCATTCTTTTAAACTCCTGTCTTATTGGTCATAAAACCAAAGTTACAGAACTACTACATAGAGTTTTTGCTTCTCAATCAGCCTTAAGTCATGCTTCGCAGCTTCTCCAACTCGAGATTGTATATATGTATGTATACATGTGATATTTGTCTAGCACTGTAAAGATTCATTGTTGTTAAGCACAGGTTGGACTGATCTTTATATAGAGAAGGAATTCTGTCTTGGTGGGGTTGAACTTCAAGTAGGTATTGGACATTCAGGTCTGAAAGGTGCAGGCAGTGCTTGAGGCATTGGACATCTGAAGCAAAGGAGAAGTTACATATAGGGTTGTGTGTCATCAGTAAATGGATGAACCATGATGCTGTCTTCGGTGAGTGGAGTCCCAGTGGGCTCCAGGTAGAGTGTGAATATGATGGAACACAAGATAGACTCTGTAGGTGATTGAAGTCTTATAGGTCTCGGAGGTGCCCTTGTAAATAAACTGGTATTGGTTGGAAAAGAAGGAGTGGAAAAGCTTAAGGACATTGCCAGTGAATCCAATTTGAGACTTTAGAGTCTGGAAGGGGGTTGGATAATCAAGGATGGCAAAGACAGCTGAGAGGTCCAGCAATATCAGGAGGCAGGGATTGAATTTGTCTGTGGTCAGGAGGGCATATGATTTGTAATGTAGCTGTTTCAGTGCATCAGTGTGATCTGTAGCCAGATTGGTGGACATGCAAGAAATGTCCGTATTGATGTGCTAATGGAGTTTTGCATTGACTGCTTATTAAATTGCGTTGCTAATGAAGGATAGATGAGCTATGGGCCGATAGTTGGTTCAGGAGTGAGCGGATCTGATCCGTTTTTAGAGTTTCTTTGAGAGGCCTTGAGTTAGATATAGGGTTGAAGGATGGCTATTATGGGATGCAGGCTTGATGTTCTTAATGTGCTGTCAGATCTACTATATTGCCACCCATAGGGCCAGATTTACGACCATTTTTTGCGCTCGCAAACGGGGCTGGTTGCGACGTAAAATAGGTCTGCCCCATTAACAAACCCTATTTTGTGAGTGGTAACCTCTTACCGACTTGCAAAAAAGGGTTTGCGACTCGCTATTAGAAAGGGGTGTGCCAAGGGCGTCCCTTCCTAATACCGACTCGCACTTCAATGTAAAATTGTTTTGTGGCTGCAATTGTGGCCATAAAACATGTGCAGTTTACCACCCATTTCAAAAGGGTGGTAACCCACTCGCAAACGGAAAGGGGTCCCCTGGGTACCCCTCCCCCTTTGTGACTGGCATCGAAAATATTTTTTAAGAGCAGGCAGTTGTCCTACCGACCACTGCCTACTCTTATATAATGAAACAGTAACATTTCAATTCTCTTTAGGTCTCGCCTATGCAGCGCGCATGCGCTGCAGAGGAGGACATTTAGCCGTCGTACAGCTCTTTTTCGAAGCACATACTCGTGTTTGTGGCGGTATACAGCTTGGGGGAGTGCGCAGCGGCACGCCACAAGCATGAGTATGTGCTTCAAAAAAGAGCAGACTGCACGCGCACGCATGCAGCACTCCCGGGCTCTTTCTCTATCGTCCGCTCTATCTCTCTCCTCAATGTTTGTTCTCTTTCTACTCCTCCACTTTTCCTTTCACTCGTTAGACTTCCTCAACTGAAACCTCCGAGAGTTGTTTTGTCATAGGGACATTTTGGGTCCACCCCGCGGTCTTGCAGTTATAATAAATGCTTTCTGTGAGTTGTAGTGAGCTTAGCTCCCGTCTGTTAAACCAACTGGACTAACTCAAAGGAAAACTATTATTTATTGGAAAAAAGATCAGGACTGCAAGCGTTGTGTCCCAATGACCTAGAATCACGCACATATCCTTCCCTCGGGCGCAGATTTCCCAGACTGATCTTCTTCAACTTTTTCAACCTTATTGCCTCGCGTTGACACTATACACTGCCTCCCGTCCACCCGTTTCGCACCAATGCTTCCCAATTGTTTACTCTTTTGCTTCTCCACTGTACCAGATACCAGCTGCAACCCTTCCGTGCAGCAGAATCGTCTTGATACTACTTCTCCCAGTTGATTGTAATTGCTGTTGTTCACTGCCTCAGGTACTGTCGTTTCACCTCCTTATGCCTCTTCCTAGACCACCACAGTCATTTGTCCCACTGCCGCTCTTACTCCCTACAAAGTCCATGGAACCTGTTTCACCCACCCGTCTGACCAGAATTTCACCTGCTTCTCTCATCTCCATTAGACTCCAGTGTACTAAACTTTTGTCCCTCGGGGTCCCACCGCGGCCCCATCATCCTCCTGCGGTCACTTTTCACATCCCGCTGGTCACTTCCGATATTACCTGGCTGTCTCTTTTCTCCCACGTTTCTAATTTCATGGTACCTCGTATTTATCTACTACGTTGTTCACTGTTTCACCCCTTGACCCCCCCCCCTTTGCTACCTTCAGGATTGCGCTGACTCTATTCCCTCCTGGTCCACGTTTCTATTATCACTGCTTCTGTTCATGCTGCCTTTAATCAGATTTTTTATTTTTTTGGACAATATGTTGAACCCATACACAAAACATAAAGCGTAGAAGTCCTAAATGTGGAAATTATGCTTAACTGAATTATGTAATATTTTGTAAATATTGAATTGAAAGATGGAAGATTGCTGGCGGCCCTTAAGACATTCCTCTCTTCTGTAAGATGATTACATGGGGACTAAAGGTCAGCGTGAAGGAAGTTTGTGTGACACCACAGCATCACTCAGGGTCACCACAGCATCACTCGGGGTCACCACAGCTTCACTCAGCACCACCACAGCATCACTCAGGGCCACCACAGCATTACTCAGCATCACTCAGCACCACCACAGCATCACTCAGCAGCACCACAGCATCACTCAGCGCCACCACAGCATCACTCAGCGCCACCACAGCATCACTCAGCACCACCACAGCATCACTAGGCACCACCACAGTATCACTCAGCACCACCACAGCATCACTCAGCGCCACCACAGCATCACTCAGCGCCATCACAGCAACAGCATCACTCAGCGCCACAACAATATCACTCAGCACTACCACAGCATCACTCAGCACCACCACAGCATCACTCAGCACCACCATAGAATCAGTCAGCATCACTCAGGGCCACCACAGCATGACTCGGTGCCCCAACAATATCACTCAGCACCACCACAGCAACACTCAGCACCACCACAGCATCACTCAGTGCCACCACTGCCTACCTCAGCGCCACGTTATTACAAAGGGTAAACCCACAAATCACTGGGACCTGGGTAATAGAGCAGTATAAGGGAGAGGGTCCCAGGGTATACAAACTATTTGTTATAAAAAAGAGCTAGCACAAGATCAATCACAGAAAAAAAAGCAAAAGAAATGCAAAGAAAACTTGCCAAAGTGTTATTTAATCACACTTTAGGAAGGTACACATTTACTAATAAATACAATAGATTTAGATCAAATAGTGCGGGGTGCCAAAGAAGGGAAAGAAGTGGATGGTGCTTTGAGTGAGGAATGGGGGGTAAGTGACAT
This sequence comes from Triturus cristatus, assembly GCF_964204655.1. Taxonomy (NCBI): domain Eukaryota; kingdom Metazoa; phylum Chordata; class Amphibia; order Caudata; family Salamandridae; genus Triturus; species Triturus cristatus. The sequence goes on along the minus strand of NC_140590.1, from coordinate 1,651,471,133 downwards.
ATAAATTATAAACACGTCACAATTTAATTGCAAGGCAAAGCAATTTCAAGCCAAAGTATCCAGGTCAAATTCATTGAAATGAATATCAGAATTATTTACAAAAACCATGTACAAGCAAAAGCACAGTGTCTATTACACTGTTGGCAGTACTGACAAAGAAATGTTGTCGACGTTTCGACCCCTGGACATAGGTAGGTAAGTCAGCTCCTTACTAACGGGGTCTTCTTCAGGACAGAGATAATGTGACAAGGGGAGTGGCACCTAAAAAACATATATATATAAATTAATGACAAAAAATCCGAAATCCCAAACTGGACTCTACCCCCTCTCTGGAGTTTTTCAGCCCTTGCGTCATTTGACGCCAAGAAGATACTGATCACCTGTACATCCCTGTCTTGGGTAAATATGGTTACTTGTCCTATTTGGAGTCCCCGTGAATCAATCCAGTTTGGGATTTCGGATTTTTTGTCATTAATTTATATATATATGTTTTTTAGGTGCCACTCCCCTTGTCACATTATCTCTGTCCTGAAGAAGACCCCGTTAGTAAGGAGCTGACTTACCTACCTATGTCCAGGGGTCGAAACGTCGACAACATTTCTTTGTCAGTACTGCCAACAGTGTAATAGACACTGTGCTTTTGCTTGTACATGGTTTTTGTAAATAATTCTGATATTCATTTCAATGAATTTGACCTGGATACTTTGGCTTGAAATTGCTTTGCCTTGCAATTAAATTGTGACGTGTTTATAATTTATATGTCACTTACCCCCCATTCCTCACTCAAAGCACCATCCACTTCTTTCCCTTCTTTGGCACCCCGCACTATTTGATCTAAATCTATTGTATTTATTAGTAAATGTGTACCTTCCTAAAGTGTGATTAAATAACACTTTGGCAAGTTTTCTTTGCATTTCTTTTGCTTTTTTTTCTGTGATTGATCTTGTGCTAGCTCTTTTTTATAACAAATAGTTTGTATACCATGGGACCCTCTCCCTTATACTACCTCAGCGCCACAACAGCATCACTCAGCGCCGCCACAGCATCACTCAGCACCACAACAGCATCACTCAGGGCCACAACAGCATCACTCAGGGCCACCACAGTATCACTCCACACAGCATCACTCAGCATCACCACAGCATCATGCAGGGCACCACAGCATCACTTGGTGCCACAAAAATATCACTCAGCACCACCACAGCATCACTCAGCACCACCACAGCATCACTGAGCACCACCATAGCATCACTCAGGGCCACCACAGAATCACTCAGCACCACCACATCATCACTCAGCACCACCACAGCATCACTCAGGGCCACCACAGCATCAATCAGTGCCACAACAATATCACTCAGTGCCACAACAGCATCACTCAGCACTACCACAGCATTACTCAGCACCACCACAGCATCACTCAGCGCCACCACAGCATCACTCAGCGCCACCACATCATCACTCAGCACCACCACAGCATCACTCAGGGTCACAACAGCATCACTCATGGCCACCACAGCATCACTCGGCACCACCACAGCATCACTCAGCACTACCACAGCATCACTCAGAGCCACCACAGCATCACCCAGGGCCATCACAGCATCACTAAGTGCCACAATAATATCACTTAGCACCACTACAGTATCACTCCGCACCACAACAGCATCACTCCGCACCACAACAGCATCACTCAGTGCCACAACAATATCACTCAGCAACACCACATCATCACTCAGCACCACATCAGTATCACTCAGCATCGCCTTTGCACTAGCACACCACCAGATCATCATCACTCAGCAAGACCTGAGTACCATTCAGCATCACCTCAGCATCACTCAGGGCCACCACAGCATCAATCAGGGCCACTACTGCATCACTCAGCGTCACCACAGCATCACTCAGCGCCACAACAGCATCACTCAGCGCCACAACAGAATCACTTAGCGCTACAACAGCATCACTCAGCACCACCACAGCATCACTCAGCACCACCACAACATCACACACCACCACCACAGCTTCACTCAGCGCCACCACAGCATAATTCAGCGCCACCACAGCATCACTCGGCATCACCACAGCATCACTCAGAGCCACCACAGCATCATTTAGCGCCACAACAGCATCACTCAGCGCCACAACAGCATCACTTAGCACCACCACAGCATCACTCAGCGCCACCACAGCATCACTCAGCACCACCACAGCATCACTCAGCACTACCACAGCATCACTCAGTGCCACAACAATATCACTCAGCACCATCACAGCATTACGCAGCACCACATCAGTATCACTCAGCATCGCCTTTGAACTAGTACACCACCACATCATCATCACACAGCAAGACCTGAGTATCATTCAGCATCACCTCAGCATCATCTCCGCACCAGTCACCACCACCACTACCAACTCAGCACTACCTCAGCCTGCTCTCGGAATCATGCCATCTGTTGATTATCCCCTAGCGTCTGGCCGCTGCTAGTGTTATACTACTTGAAGACATTGGCAAAGTCAATAGCTCTAGCTAAACACTTATATGGCCCCAAAGGCAAGACCTATTGGCTATGCCAATGCTTGTTTTTAAATGCATCCCATTTTCATTTAGGGAAAACGGACTGCATATAAAAAAAAACTGCTTTATTTAAAAAGCAGTCACAGACATGGTGGTCTGCTGACCCCAGTAGGCCACCATCCCTGGGAGTGCTAGTCATTCCAAGTGGGTTCGCAAATTGTACCTGCCTCATGAATATTAATGAGGCAGGCAATTTGCGACCCCATTAGGAATCGCAAACAGTGTCTGAGACACTGTTGTACATTCCTATTTGCGAGTCGCAAATTGCGAGTCACAAAAGAACGCAATTTGCGATTCGCAAATTGGTAGGGTTGTACATCTGGCCCGAGGTCTTTTCGTCCATTTGGTATTGCCTGGACATTCTAGGTGCTCTCTGTGCGCAGTATCTATATCGTGAGTATAAGTCTATCGCTGTAAGCCAGGTCAGAGTGCGATGGCATGAGAACTTTTACAAAAGCTGCTTGCCTTCTCCTTCTCTTTCTCCTTCATATAAATAAAGCAATTAAGAAGTCAGCTCTATGGCTTCCAGGGATCAATCATTACTCTCATTTCTACGCTGGCAAGTTGAGATTTTCTTTCTTTTACGTTCACTTTACAGCATATTTTGAACCATATAGTGGCAATGAAGAGCAGTTTGGTCATTCTGATTTGGCATAGGACATGTCTCATTGGTTTGCACACTTCAAACATTCCCCCCACCTACATAGGATAGCCAGGAACCGCACACTATGTTTTTCACACTAAGCAATTTGCAAACCAATATCCTATTCACTGACAAACTAACTTCCTTCAGCCAAATTAGGCTTATGGAGGGAGTATCCTCAGGTTCAAGGTGATCAGTGGAAGAGGGCAATCACTTAGAGTACCCACCCCTTACCTATGAGCTAACGTCCGCATTAGAGACACATCCAACCCACTTGCCTTCAGGAACTATACCTCTTGTCTCAAGGCCTTTCCTCCCTCTTTCTCTTTATGAACAGTAAAAACATTCACAATCCACCCACAGCTGACAACTACCTCAGAGTTCTTGAACACAATCATCTGTATCTCCACCTCTGACCACCGCATTCCCATGTCAAAATGACCTCCACATGAAAACCTGTAAAACTAAACAGCATCATCAACCTATTTGTGCTCTAGGTACTTAGGGTCCGCCCGCCACCGTAATGGTACAAGGGACCGACCGCCAGAGGTGCGGTGGTCCTGCTAGGCCCATTAGGATGCGACCGCCACCCTGGTGGTCGCATCCCGCATATTTTACATTGCGGCGGGTGGTGCTGTAAGCAATTTCCGCCGGCCTTAAGGCCTTTAAAATTGCACATCCTATCGCCACCATATTAAGGGCCTTTTCCGCTCGGCCGGGAATCCGACTGGCGGAAAAGCGGCGGACTGTCTTTCCATCCGCCGCAGTGCCCCTTGCCATACTAATATGGCGGGGGTGAAATGGGAGCATCTGGCGGGCAGATCGCCACAGCCGGGACGGCGGGGGCCACCGTCGTCTCGGAGGTGGCGACTTGCCCGCCAGATGCTGATAGGCCCCTTAGATTCACCCTTGACTGTACATAAGAGGCCTATTTTGTCATACTTGGCCATTTTATCTCTGTGAGCCTTATAAATGTTTCTCAGTGTCCTGTTTTGATGCGACCTAAAACTCATTATACAGTATAACTCAGTATAATTTATAAAATGTTGATTTTAGGCAGTAAATAACTCATAGTACCTGTGCACTGACACTCTTCATTTCATTCTTTCAGGTATTCATCAACACAGTGACTCATTCTTGCTTTCGCCGACTCAGTTGCCCCCAATAAAACACACAAACTCAAGAAGCATAGTCAACATAAATTATAAAATAAAATACTGAAGCCTAAACATGGTAGGTAAATGGTCAGGCTGAAACCTGTCTGGGGTCGGTTGCAGTCCCGTTCACAGGGGACATGACCTGGTAATTTGGGTTCTACTGTTTCTACTGGAGAATGATCAAGCCTGAAATGTATAGGCTGTGGTGGCATGGGCAAACAAATTATACACTGGTAAGTGGCCGTGTCCAATTACCAATGACTAAGATATTTTGAAAGTTTTCTGGGAGTTAGCTGGTTCTATCTGAAAGGGGAGAAACGGAATTCAACCCATGTCCATATTGAGTGGGACCAGTAGCGGCTGCTAGTGGATGTGGTGTGGCGGGTGGGAGGAAGGGAGTGATGACGAAAAGAGAAACAAATAAAAACATTTACCTGCAACGGCCGGCCGCCACCTCTCCTATGTCCTGCGTCATCTTTCATCAGTTCCTGTAGTCACGGCCGGCTGCAGAAAGCATCCGGGCTCCCAAGCTCCTCTGAGCCAATCACAATGCTGCATTGCCATACATTGTGATTGGTCTGAGCGCCGTAGTTCGGCACTCAGACTGGGACTGGGAGGCTCTGCATGTTCCTCACCAGACTGTGATGCAGCCTGGTGGGAAGATGCATGTGTAGGACTGTTTTGCTGGCCCAAGAGGGTCAGTCAAGCAGTTGTGCGCACTTAGGGAATGTAAACCACTCCTCCTCCTGCTCTGGCCAGCCCCATCCTGACCCAAGAGCCACTGATGAAATAGGAAAACTAAAATGATAATAGCGATAGTTAATATCATTTTATTTTTCCTTTTGTCAGTGGGGAGGCGCTCCTCCGCCTTAGCCTAGGAGCCGCCACTGAGTGGGACATGGGGCTGTAGGGAATGGTTCTCAAATACAATGAATAGAGAATCAGGATTTCATTAAAGAAACGGAGGCTAGCAATATGCATCAACCATTTCAGTGCCACAACCCAGGTTAATGTGTAGATATTGAACACACTCATGCGAGACTTGCAAAGAACACATGCACACAGCACAGATACACACTGAAACTTTTTACAGATAAAGAGTCTGACACAGCAGACCCAGGACATTGCTTCTTGAGGTTAATGATTTTATTAAAAGACGGGAGGCTACCATCATGCATCAACCTATTAATTGCCACTCCTTTCAATAACTTTTCACAGCAATAAAATAATCCACAACTGGAATCTTACCAATCCATAAATAACACTGGAATAGAATGGTCCTCCTCTTTTAAATGCAGAACTACGAGGAATTCCCACTTTTGATTCCCATCCGTATCAGAAACATCCATCTTCTTCCCTTTTCCAACTGAGAAACTAGAACAAAAAGTAAACCTATGAACCCAACATAAGATATCAGTTTGTATGCATACCTTGTATCAAAGAATACTTCATTTTGCCAAAGAATTCCAAAACTCTGCTACCCCAACTACTTTTTGTTTTTTTGTATATTCCTTATGCTATATTTAAGGGAGAGGAAGGCGGGATAATGTTGGCCTTCTTGTCTTGAATTAAATCCTGATTCTCGATTCATGGCAATGTGAGAATCGTCGTTTTATAACAAGACCGGAGGCTACCATTAAACATGTTGAAAGCCCTTCAACACCTCCTATGACATGTGCTCAATCGGTCGAAAGTAGCTTTGTGCAAGCATACCTACAGTAGACCAATCAGCTGACTTCATAATATCTTCCAATGTTCCAACAGACCAGCAGGCCTTACTCACCATAGCTCCCCTTAAGGAATGGGCTTTAAACTTTTCCACATTCACACCACCTAGCCTCATCACAGCTTTAATCTACCTTGCAATTGTGGTGGAACTCACTGCCTTTAAAGGCTTAACAAACGATATCAACAACTGATGTTCACCGTCACTCCTATTCTCCGGAACCCTGGATTCATATTCCTTCAAAAACTCCTCTAGACATACATTCCTTCATTCATCAAACATTGGACAGTAGACATTGTTTTTGTCGTCTTCCAAATCTCAAAATACACGCCATCTTGACTGAAAGTTCTATTACTTACCTCCAAGCTCTTGAGATATGAAACTCTTCTACAAGAAACTAAATTTAGCAATGTTGCCAATTTTGGTGTAAGATTCTTCAAATTCAAGTAGTTGTTTAATGACCAACTTTGAAATTTCAGGACTAAATTCACGTCCCAAAAGGTCTTATATATAGCACCAGGCAGTACCTAAGTCACATGCTCTTCATTACTCTACACACCAGTACATTACTTCCTACTGACCTTCATCCAACATGCTGAAATTGCAGTTTTTAAACAATTTTAATGAACAATAACTTAGGCCTCTCTCAAATTGCTCAACTAAACAATTCACTACTTCCATCACAGGTGGCTCTACTAGTTCTAAAATCCTTTCCACACATCAACAAACCTAGATTTTCCAAATCCCTTAATACCTCCACCTAGTTCCTGAGGTCCAGGACTCCTCTAATAACTCAGGAGCCCTTTGCGAAAATCCTTTGAATGCTCCAGATTTCCTGACACCTTCCAAACAGGAAGGTGCAATGTTTTGCTCAGAATCAACGGATGCTCTTCCCCTTCTCCATTCTTCAGCAAACCCTCTTCTGCATGAATTAACAACAGACCCTTCAAGACTGGTGGGAACCACGCTTGAGATACCCAAAAAGGAGTAATTAACACCAACCGACATCTTTCTTTCCTCACCTTCAAAAGCACATTCTGTATCACACCAAAGAGTGGGAAAGCATACCCTCTCATTTCTGACAAATCCTGCCATAGCACACCTGGATCTGGCAACCAACCTATCTGAAACTTCAACCTGCACGCAAAGAGATCCACCTCTAATGGACCCCAAATCCAACCTATTTTCCCAAAACATACCCGCTTCAACTTCCATTCGCTGTAGTCTGTCAATTATCTTGAATTCTACTCCGCAATAGAATTCATGCTTCCTGGTAAAAAATCCACTCTCCAATTTATCTTGTGTTCTAAACAAAAACACCACATTTCCTTCGCATTGCGTAACAGACTCCCGGACCTGCTCCCTCCTGACCGATTTATGTATGACACAGCCGACACATTGTCCGTTTTCATCAACAACCAGAGACTGCTGGCACGAGGAAGACAGTGGTAAGTGTTCGTTTTTTAATAGAAAAACAAAGAGAGCCACACTCTCCCCTCTACTGCCAGTGCGCAGTCATACTGCTTCCAGCTCACAGTCATACTCTATGCGGGAAGGCCCAAAAAAAACATTACGCATACCACAGCATTTGCAGTGCATGGGCAGAGGCTCTCAGTTGTACCACAAGCACCTAAAAATTGCAGCCCACTTCACTCCGTTGAACATCCTAAGGACGTTTTAATTCAACAACTTGACATTCTGTTCCTTAAAAAAGGCTTTAAAATTGTAAAACCTCAGAAAAGTTTAAATTAAAGGTTAGATCAGCTGTTTTCAACCAGTATAAACTGCTAACTACATTTATTGCCCTTGTTAAAGTCAAAGTAACATATCCTTAAAAACACCACACAAACTGCTTCTATAAATTAAAAGCTTGTTTACCTAAAATGATACATCCTCATATTGCAATCAAATAGCAATTCAGTAACTAAGGTACTTATCTGAACAGAAGCAGCATTTAAAAGAGGAGGACCATTCTATTACAGTGTTATATATGGATGGTTAAGATTCCTTTCTGAATTGTTTTTTTGTTGTAAAAAGTTATTTAAAGGAGTGGCAATTAAACGGTTGATGCATAATGGTAGCCTCTGGTCTTGTAATAAAATCATTAACCTCAAGAAGCAATGTTCTGGGGTCTGCTGCATTAGACTCTGTATCTGTAAAAAGTATCAGTGTATCTGTGCTGTGTGCATGTGTTCTTTGCAGTTCTCCCAGTGAGTGTGCTCAATGTCTATACATAGACCTGGGTTGAGGTACTGCCTATGTTCAGGCCTAGTTAAAATCTATCTCAATTCCATCATTCCCTGCCACATCCACACGTGGTGGCTGACCTTGGTTATAGTGGCATCTGGGCAGTGAAGGCGGTATGATGAGGTTGTTTTGAATATCGCAAAACCAAAGGGGATGATGGACAGAGTGTTGAGCATTGCAAGCACTCACCCCCAGTCAACTGATCTGGGTTTAATCCATCATCATTCTTTAGCTCACTCTGCCACCCCAGTTCAGATATGGCCATATGCAAATCAGTCTGACCCTGTGCCTCATGGGAACAGTCCATCCCGAACTGCCAAGCCATGTCTTCCCTGGACCGGAAACAAGCATCCTGGGACCGGTTTCTGGCTAATCAGCCATCATCAGCCAGGCTAGCTTGAATCCAGTGGAAAAGTGAGCAAGGGACCCACGTCTGGGCATACCCTGCCAACTTAGGGCGAACAAAGCAAAACCAAAGGGGATGATGGACGGAGTGTTGAACATTGCAAGCACTCACCCCCAGTCAACTGATCTGGGTTTAATCCATCATCATTCTTTAACTCACTCCACCACCCCAGTTCAGACATGGCCATATGAAAATCTGTCTCACCCTGTGCCTCATGGGAACAGTCCAGCCCGAACTGCCAAGCCATGTCTTCCCTCCCGGTTAGACCCATTAGCTCTTTCTTGCTCCGTGGCCCTCTGAACGGGGTTCTGGCACCTCTTCACCATCTCTTTTGATCAGCTGCCTTCTGTGCTTCCACTGCTTGCTTTTCAAGCACTACTTTTTTTCTTTTTGGTTAAGCTCGTCACAGGAGTGCATGTCTGACATCACCTTTTGTGTGTTTGACGTACCGCCCTAAGTGACAAGACCTAGAATTTGGACCAGTGTACACTGTGCAACTTGAACCAGGTATACCCAGATGTGTGTCCCATGGTTACTGTACCACTGGAAGCAGGCTACACCCGACTGACGAGCACAGATTTGGGCAAAACTGGTCATGAGTTGCTTGTGTTCTGCTTCAGGGAGGACCTGGCTTGGCAGTTCGGGATAGACTGCTCCTATTGGACCAGTGTCAAGAATGATCTGCATATTTTTGGGTCTGACTCCAAATTGAGCTGGCATGGCTGGCAAGAGAACGATAGTTTGAAAAGGCACCTTGAGCAATTTCCAGTGGTTAGACAAATTGCGTGCATTCCTCCTATCACTTTTTGTGTCCTTGATGTACCACCCTAAGTAGCAAGTGTATGCTCTGATGTGGGTCTTGTGATCACTGTTCCACTGGAACGAGGCTACACCAGACTGGCACCCCGATCAGGGCAAAAACGGCTCGTGAGTTGCTTGTTTTCTGGTGCACGGAGGACCTAACCAGTTTGGGCTGGACTGTTCCTATTGGAACGGGATCAAAACTAATTTACATACAGTTGGGTGAAAACTGAGGTGGTAAGGTGGGCAAAAAAAGGATGGGTTGGGATGCAACACCCAAACCTGTGCTTAATTTGAGCCAGTGGTTGTTGGTGGAGGGCCCCGGCACTTATCTTTGAAGACCGGCACTTATTTTGCCACATCAGACATTTCACAAGGCCATCAGAGAGAAATACTGACACGACGAAAAAACAAAGGAAAGGAAACACAGAAAATCCATCACTAAGGGAGAAAGCAGACACATTTAATAGTAAGATAGCATGGCAGGGAGTGGCTGGCAGTGAATTAAAGAGGCCTGGGGGAGATTTGGGACTGTGCACCCTTGCTATTCATGCTCTGACATTTTATAACCCCAGCCGCGGGTGTCTGAGCAGCGCTCTGAGCACTGGCACCTATTATTTTACAGATAAGGCACTGCCCCAAACTATTGCCGGTGGCTAAACAAATTACAAGCATTTCTCCCATCACATTTAGTGTGTTTAGTACATACCACATTCAGTGGCAAAGATGTGCAAAGATTTGGGTCCCTTGCTCATTGTGCTACTGGAACTAAGCAACACCCAACTGACGAGCCCTAGTCAAGGCGAAACCGGTGTTGGGCTGCTTGTGTTCAGGTTCAGGGAGGACCAGGCCTGGCAGCTCAGGCTGCAGTGTTCCTAATGAGCAGGGTTAAGACTGATTTGCATATGGCTGGGTCCAAACTAAGGTGGCCTGGTGGGAAAAAGAACAACAGGTTGGAATTAGGCCTGGGCAAAACTCATGAAGATTCACTCCATGGAATTCCACAGAGGGACAAAAAACTCTGTGCTCGTGCTGAGATTAAGCACTCGGACCTCATACTGCCCTGAACAATCAGTGTGAACGGTACCATGCAGCGAGGGCATGGCTTCTTGAATTGATGTTGCTGCCGTTGGAGTAGATTTTCTGCTCGAGCAGCAGCTTTCTGACCATAAACAGTCTTGACTTCCCGTGACCACCCGCGTTGGAGAAATCTCGCTGGGTGCCTTCCAAGTGAATGGAAATTGCATTAGGGGATGCCAGATGTTGCTCGCAGTAGTCAACTTACAGTTAGCGAGCTGCATATGAAAAACTCAGCCATGCGGCTGTTGGCAGAATTTGGCCAGATCTCCAGGTTACTAGCGTAACACAGAGTGTCCAAAACTCCACCAACTCCATCGGTGGAGCAGAATATATTGACCACACCTAGTTGGATTGCCAGTGGTTAGTTAAATTGCAAGCATGCCTCCCATTACCTTTTGTGTGCTTGATATACCGGCATAACTGGCAAAGGCATGCTGAGATGTGTATCCAGTGCTCACTGTGCCACTGGAAGCAGGCTGCATCCGACTGACGAGCACCAATCAGGGCAAAAGCAGTCGTGGGTTGCTTGTTCTTTGGTTCAGGCAGGGCTAGCTTGGAAGTTTGTACTAAACTGTTCCTATTGAAGCAGGGTCAAGACTGATGTGCATATGACTGGGTCCAAACTGAGATGGCTTGGTGGGCAACCAAATGATTGATTGGAATTCTACTCTGAGCGATCGCCAGTGTTTAGAAAAATTGAAAGCATTCCTCCATTGACGTTTAGTATGTTTGATGTACCGACCTAAAAATGAAGTGTATGCCCAGACATGGGTACCATGCTCCCTGTGCCACTGGAACTAGGCTACACCAGACTGGTGCCCCAATCAGGGCAAAGCCAGTCTTGAGATGCTTGTCTTCTCATTCAGGAAAGGTCTAGCATATCACTTTGGGCTGGACTGTTCCTATTGGAGCAGGGTAAAGACTGATTTGCATATGAATGGGTCCAAAATGACGTTTGTGTGGTGGGCAAAAGAACAATAGGATAGACTCCTACCCCGCTATTGCCAAGTTAGACTAATTGCAAGCATTCCTCCCTTCACCTGTTGTGTGTTACATGTATTCCTTCATCAGCACCAGGATACTCCTTCTGGAGTGTTAGCTGTGCTTTATAAGACTCATTGAACGTAACGTGTTTTCCAGCTGTCTATCTCTTGTACTTCTCTCCTCTTGAACTCTGTGTTGCTCACTGTCACCCATGTGCTTCTCCCAGCATCCCTCCATGTTACCTTCACTCTCATTTCCTTTCTGTTGCTTTCTCATCTGGATGCTTCTCCCCATCCGTTCCACATTCCTCTTCCGCCTGTTGCTTCTCTTCCCCACCCCCGCCCTGCATGTTGCTTCCGTCCCCTATCTCTCTGTGCTGCTTACCCTCATCCACACCGTACTTCTCTGTCACCCGTTGATTCTCCTCCTCCTCGTCCCCACCCTCTCTGTTGATTATGCCTCCGCCCTCTGTGTTGCTTCCCCTCACATATACCATCCTTCTCTGTCACCCATTGCTTCTACTCTCCACTCTGCCCTCCATTTTGCTTCTGTCCCCTGCCCTCTATGTGGCTTCCCCCATCTTCACTCTTATTCTCCGTTACTCACACAACTGTGTTGCTTCCTCCACTGTACTGTTCTACCAGGTCCCTCCGTATTTCACCACACCCTGTACCCACTGCATTGCTCCCCCACACCTGTGCTTTAAAATAAAAAGCTTCTGTGCATGTTTTCCTTTTTATTCACCAATTCAACTCAGATCAGCAAACAACAGAAAAAAAGTAGCTGTGAGATTTTGTAGGCGCATTAGGCCTAGTGTACGCATCTACATGCCTAAAAAAATGACACATCCGACCATGACATAGGCATTTTTTTTCTTATTTAGCCATGCTGCACAACATAGAGAATGCTCAACAGCATGGCCAAAAACATTGACAAAGCCAATAAACCTCAAAGGCAAGACTTATTTGGCTTTCCCAATGCTTGTTCGTTTGCTACTCTAGGAATGAACCATTTGCTAATGATCTCCAAATTGCCCAGACTGATTCATCAAGTCCTTGCTTCTTAAGTACTGGCTTGTTTAGAAGGTCTTTCATTTGTGGAGAACTCTCCAATTGAAAGAGAGCAATTAATGATTGTTCTATCTGGGATGATAGCAGGACATGCTGAGGAACACAGCTCAGTCGTGATTCCCATGGTAAGCTAGGCGTAATGAGTTTAGTATTGTGGCGCAGCTCCTGAGAGTAGTTCTCATTAGACGTGCAGTCCTGGCTTCAGAACCCAGAGATGATCTTGAAAAGCTTCATGGTTTGGTATGATGGCCCCCAAATGCATTATGAATTGAGGGATTTCTTGAATTTTGTGATGTTGCCTTTTATATTCAACACTGCATCAGCAGTTGATCATTCACATTTACGTCACATGTTTTTCTCCACTGTCTTTCAAAAATTGTGTTTGTAGTTATACTTCTGAATCGGGCCAGCTCAACTGCCAATGGTGGTGGCCATTCATAAGGCTTTGTGCCAGGGCAGGGTTGTCCGTAGCGGGCACCGGGCATTTCCCGGTGGGCCGCCAGGGTGGTGGGGTTAGACCCCTGGTGGTCGTTTTTTTCTTATTGGGGGCCAGTTTTGCAGCATAGCTGCAAGATCTTCCCCCAGCATCAAAAGCGGCACAAAGATTTCCACAAGCAGCCCCCCTGCCCCCACCTCCCTCTCCGGCGTCTGGTCGAGCACTTTGCCAGGGCCGGTTTTCCCCAGTCAGGCCCTGCTTTGCGGGGACCAACTTTGCTGAAAATTTCCTATAGCCACTGGTAGAACTGGTTGACAGTCATCAGTGAGTACAGCGGCCAATCAGAAGACACCTCCACCTGAAACGAGATTTATGATATTAGGTTAGGTTTTGGTATATGGTAAGCTACTCCATGTTACATTGTTTTGCTTGCACGTAAAGTACTTGACGCAGCTTGACCTGTTCTATTTCAAGTGGTAATATATGTACATATTCACAAATATGCACGTGGAATAACATTTTAAGGGACATGTGAGTGACATTCTACACACCACTCGTGGCTTGTCCTGTGGATGTACAGATAATGTATGGAATTATGTCAACATGCCAATCAGGGAAACCCTTATATCATATAACAACATTTAGTATATGAATTATAAACTTGTGCAGTAGGACATGTGATAAGATTTCCTCAGACCTAAGGTCCATGCGACAAGCCTCTCTTGCAGCACGTGTTGCTGCAGGTTTCTTCGCTGGAAGTCATTCACTATCCGAACATGCTATGTCACATACGATATGTTTCTGGGGCAGGGCTTGAGACTTTGGTGAGTAAACATTTTGCCTACCCAGTGAAATATGTAAACATATCATCTGGTCAAATTCACTAGAATGTGCTACCTATCCCATAATAGGCCACTGCTTCTTCTACAAGGTAGGTAAGTGTCTGTATTTATTTGGCACAGCAATTCCAAAGTTTGTCTCTGCAATTTTGCAGTAAAGGACGATTTTCAAGATCTTTCCCAAAAAATAAATTTCGATAAAATTAAACTAAATTGAGTCATTTACATAGTCTGTGATTAGGCAGGAATCCTGGCATGGTTCCGGCTTTGCTGTGCCAGCGTGGGCCACCCATGATATAGTCAAAGAAGTTCTTATCCTAGGGACAGGAAGATATTTTGGTCAACACAGTGATGGGACTCAACAGGTGTCAAAAGGTGTTAGTTTTATGACTTGTGTTTACAAACAGATTAAAATGTCCTGTTTACATTTAGTGTCTAATACTGGGGTTAGTGTGGTGTGCATGGTCAGAGCGCTACCTAGCTGGGGGGAGCGCTAAGCAATCCCGAAGTGCCGAGGAATAACGTGATTTGCCCAAGATCAAATCATTTGGTCAACTGGTGCAACCAGGATTAAATCTCAGGCCTCCGTGCTCCAGAGCCGATGACTTAACCGTTAGGCCACATCTCTGTCGTTTTCATGCATGATGCTGTGAGTTTCCCAAGCCCTGTGGTTCAGTGTGTGTATCTGCTACAAGGTGTCTTCTAAGGGTCACAGCCATGAGTGGGCCATTTCTTGTACACATCTTGAAACTGAGAGCGCCATCTTGTCTTGCATCTTCCCAGTATGTGCCATTAGGCGTTAACCTAGTTCCCGCTATGCTTATCTTAATTGAATGCTGGTACTTTACACAAAGAGTGGTTGTTAGGACTGCGGCACCTCGGCCCTTACAGACGTCACTACCACTGAGGGTTAGGCGACAGCAACAATCGTGTGTTGTGAGCTGCTAAACTGGCACACACATCCACAATCCATCTTTGAATCGCATTTGTAGTTAGCAGTGAGTATTTTTTCTTTGGTTCATGAACAAGACCTTCTAATGTTACGTTCTCACTTCTTCTGCTTCGTTACACGGGGGGGGGGCGGCATTACACGAGGGGGGTCTTGAGGGTTTTCAAAAAACTTTTGATTTGAGTGTGGATATATTTTTGTCACAAATTACATTTTTTGTCAGAAAATATGTCAAACGAGGCAACGAGGGCTGCTGCACAAATCAGGTGAAAACGAAATGTGGCCACATTTTGTCTGTTTCGTTTCTACACCCAGCCACATTTCAATTTTCAAATAGCAATTTATTTTGAGTTGTGGGTACGCATAAACTAGTTAGCCCTCCTTCCAACACCATATTGCAAAGCCTGTCTTCTACTAAACGATGCAGTATCTTGCACTGTGTATAGGCCCTATACAAATTTGCATCCCTATTGTTTTGTGCTGCCACAAAACAATATGGAATCCCTCCTTCGTGCCGGCAGGGCCCGGCTCCCCCTCTGAGGGGATCATTTAGGTCCTCGCGCCTGACATTGTGACATCATAATAAGCGCCTGTCCCGGCTCACAAAGCGCTGGGGGTGACGGGAACTCGACAGGTCCTACTTATGATGTCACCCTGGAGACAGTCTGGAAAATAAAAACGGGGGAGGGGCGCGGAAGACAAACATGCGTGTGCGCGAGGTAACAAAGGCCCCCGCACCCCGTCTGTTATTAGTGCAAGCCTGATTAAATGAGGCCTTCTGCCGATTAAAAAATATATTATGCGGAGACGGATTAATAACAAATCCCTTTTTTCATGGAAATTCAAGGACTAACAACCTGACATAGGGAAGATGGGGGCTGGGGAGCTCTTAGGAGATAAAAATGCTGGATTTGATTTCTGATTCTTTTTTTTAGCTTCTGTGAAATGAACTATATCTTCTGTGGTCAATTTATTCCTGGCGCTGTTTAGTACAAAGAGTTTTTTTGTACCTGCAGTATCATCGTGACTGTGTTTGGCTTACTTACGTCATTTAAATACAAGGAATGGATGTGATAGCAAGGAAAATATATATTATAATATTTACGCTAAATGATTATGAATGGTCACTAATACAGTGTCATAGATTCCAGGCAACCAGTTGGAGGTGTTTTGGAGTAGATTCAGCTGCAGAATACGCGTTTTTGACATTCAATCTTGGAATATAGGACAGGAGTGAAATGGGGCGGTCTCCAGACTACAATTACAGCTTAAGCGAGAGACACAAGAAGAAAGCAGTTCCAAAACAGACCTAAAAAGAAAAGCACATTTTGCCACAGTGCTGAATTTATGAGTTTGGGAATTCCCACGCCACCAACGGGATCTTGTCAAAACTTGGCCTTTGCGGAGTTCCGCTACGTGGAAGTCCGTGAAGTGACGAAAAAAACTTTGGCGCACTACGTGTAGTTCAGCACCGGATGTTTGTCCCGCGCTGTAAAATCAACGCGAATGGCACCGTGTGTAGCGCAATAGGGCGCTGCTTTTTTTCTTTCCGCTTGAGTAGTAGAATTTCTACCCGAGCGGCAGCTTTATCAACACGAAGGGAAGGTCTCTCAACGAAAGCGGTTGCTGCCCACTTTGAGAAATCTGATAGCCCACGTTGATAAATCTCAATGGGAGGTAGATTTACCTCACTCGCGCTTGCCACCTTGGCATTGGCAAGCGCGAGAGAGAAAAAATCTCCAGTCCGCTAAACAGAGCAGAGTTTTTCAGAACTCTGCGTGCTCAGCGGAGTGCGGAAACTCCGCCAACATAGTAGAGTTCACTGCACAGGCCTTGTTGAAACCATGTGCAACTAGTTAACTAGAATTGCTGCTTGAATTGAAAATTAAAAAAAAACATAGAACTCAGTTTCTAAAGAGGTTAAATTCACACTAATTGTAATGAAATATATATGAGTAAGCTAAGTAGCTTCCAAGAGAGTAAATTAATACAAAGATCATGTGCATGTTCCTTGGCACATGGGAAAGTATGGCACTGGTGGGAGCATAAAAAGCTGCCACTGGAGGTTTGTATAAGCTCTCTAATTGGTAGTAAGAACGTGGTGGGCAGAGCCGAAGTAGTCACTTGTTGCGTGAGAGGTGGCAATGGCAAGCAGTGCGTGAGAAAGGCTCCGCTGAGTGGTGGGAGAGCTGGTATCGTCAGAATAATAAGCTGGTAATGATTGACAACATGAGAAGCTGGCACTGCTGAGGGGGAAGGGATGGCACGGGTTGGCATTGTGAAAGGCTAGCTGCTACTGTTTGATAGTGTCAAAAGCTAGGAGGCAGTATGAGAAGGTTGCAGTGGTGTGCAGTGTCAGAAGCTTGCACTAGTGCAAATGTATGAGACTCTGGCATTGCCTGACAGTGTGAAACACTACTGTAGTTGGGCCGTGTGTGGTGTTGTGAGATAGTGTCGGAACAGTGCACTTTGGCTTGTACCAGAAACCGATACAGGCAGGCAGAGTGATACCTATCAAGTGTGAGAAGATGGCACTGCAAGAAAGAGTAAAAAGCAGGCCCTGGAAACTGGTGTGAGAGGTTTACACCAGCAGGTGACGTGAAAATCCGACAACGGTTGGCACTGAGATACCTTCTAATTTGGTGGGCACTAGGGTGAGAAGATATCACTGCAGATAGCGCCTGAAGCTGGCACTGGGAGGCAGGACCAGAAGCTGGTGCTGGCAGGCAGTGTGAGAAGCTGGCCTGGCACACCTTTGGAGACCGGTAGCCCCAATCGTTTTCTTTTTGCCAGTCACCAAATTTGCGCCCGCCTTTTTTCAAAGCACCTGGAAGTGAATCGGTTCCGTGTTTATTCTGTACGAGATTCAGCAGTGTTGTCGTTGTATCACACCCTCTAAAGTACAGACTTGGACAAGCAACGAATCTCTGAATCCATGATGCAACTGCTGAGCGTTTTCCAAATCTTTGGATCTTGGATATCACTGATGAGCGTTTTTCAGAGGGGGTTGTGGGTAGGAAAATGACCCAGCTGCTTCTTCCGCCGTCTTCGAACGATTACGTCAAGGCCGCTAAACAGGAAGATGGAAAACGTTTAAGGCCGAGTCAATTTTGTCATCATCTGAGCTTTGGCTGTATTAGCAGTGCGCTGGGATTACAAGAACCATCAGATAGAAAAAGCCGTTTATCTTCGCCGACGACCGCCCGAGCAGGTGGCCAGAGTCTGCGGGAGGAGGGGGAGGCGGGGGATAAGGAAGCCCGAAGAAGACACAAAGCGGAGGGCCCAGCCATTATTCCCTTCGTGACCTTTGACACTTGCGTGCGTTCACCTGCCGTCAGCGTCGGCTGCGTCAAGGAGCAAAACCAAGTTATAACCAGCTATCTCAGTCAGGACCCTCTCTGCTTTGTTTCTCTGAAGTAAATCAAGAAGTGCTGATAAAAATTCCCCGGTCATTTATTTTTCAGCTTTGGTTTACAGATGTTAGAAAAGTTTTTTTTTTTTCTTCTCAGAAAAATGTCACCATATGTTCAGTTGTATCTAGTGCAGTTCATCTCCTACATAGCCCTCCATTTGCCTACAAGTGGGGCAATTACACTCAACTTACTGCCTAACACCCAGCAAGGCAGTTGCTGCACACATAGAAGACACAGACACCACACACCTCTCTGCGCAAATATTGCACGACACTAAGATGATGCACACCGCCACTCTTGCAAAAGGAACAGCACAGTTCATTCATTACCTCTCATTCACTGACCTTTAATTACATGCCCCATTCCACAGCCCACAACAGACAAGAACTCACCAGCCATAACAACCCTGTCTTACTTCACAGTATCCAATATATACCAAGACCTAAATAACCAACATCACAACAGAATTCAACAACACTACTAAACGGTATGGTTGCTGATTTTCGAACCTTTCAACCTGCCATGGATTGTTCATCTTGAAGCACAAGCAGTAACACAGGGACTCACAAAGAGACACACACAGACTAGAACAACATTTGCAGTATCCCAAAGTTGCGACCTGTTAAAGCTCACCTGGCACACAAATACAGACACAGAAACAGCTACTTGCTGTATGTCACCAAAGAATGTTCAAAACCATCACACTGTCACACAATACTCGATTACTTTTACTGTCAAAATGGTTCATACTTTAAAGAAAGTCAAGGCCACACGCATCATCCCAGTTTTAAATGCCACACAAGGACTCACACTTACATCACTTCAGAACCTGACACTAACTAGCACACACTCCGTGTCGCAATTCACGGTGAAACATTCTATGCGGTTACTGCATGCACATCACACGGTAATCTGAGGCGAAGCGGACATTGCACATTCACACTGCATTTACATGTCCACAGTCGGTTTTGCCTCCATCTACGCTGCATCAAAAAGTGGACTTCAATTCACTCAATCAACTCTAGCTACATCTTACTGGATACAAAAATTAACAATATATCGATATTTTAATTGCTCCTGAAAGTGCCTAATTTGTAAAACAAAAAGTGCCAGGGTTCTCTCCAGGAGGCCACTGCAGCTTGCACCACACATTTCCCCTGCCATGCTGCCAACGATAGTCACAACCAGCCGCGGTTGGTAGTAGGAGTAGCTGCAGGGCGGTGACGTGGGGAGGGGGAGGGGCAGGGTGGGGGGTAGTAAACTATGGATTATGGAGGTTTACAGGTAAATTAATATATAAATTAAGAAAACGAATTTCGTTGTGTGCACTGCATCCCCAAATGCGATGCAGTGCACGCAACAAAATTTGTTTTATTAATTTATATGTTAACTTACCTGTAAACCTCCGTAATCCATAGTTTACTACTCCCACCCTGCCCCTCCCCCTCCCCACGTCACCGCCCTGCAGCTACTCCTACTACCGACTGCAGCTGGTCACAACACTACTACTAACCATCACACGCCTACAAGTGTGATAATTCAAACTAGTTCAGGCCGCCAAAGCTATAAGAATTGCTTGGGCGTCAGGTTATAGTTATTCTTAATGTATATTTAATTAACAATTACCTGTTGTTGTAGTCATTTCTAAATTAGCCAGAGAGCACCACCTTGTGGCAGACTTTTCACAGGCGCCGGTGTTGGAAATTAAATGCCGGTGCGAGCACCGGAAACCACCGGCTCAAATTAAGCACTGGCCCCCGAGAAATTTGATACATTTTGTACCCGATCAAGTCACTTATTGATTATCTTAAGATACTTTTGAATCTCAGATATGATGTCATGTTCAATTTTTATATGAAAGCTTGCAAATTAAATTATCAAAAATATTGTGTAAAGTGCCTTAATGTTTGTAAAATTTTGTAAGACTTCATAAGATCAAATGTTGCAATTTCGCATCTGTCCAGTCAATATGCTTTCTACTGCTCAGCAGCAGGGAATCACCTATTTAAATATCACAGATAGCGCACATGTATACAGTCTGTTTGCCCTATTATCTTATTCGGTAAACATTGAAAAACCTGTTTGCTTTCTTTTGACTCACTGTCAGTTATAATAAATTAACCTCCTTTCTTGAGAAACCGAAAAGCAATCCAGCTTCCCTCACCTTTTCCTCCCACCTATACTGTAAACTGTTACTTCAGATTGTGTTCAAGATTTTGTGTATCCATAGCCAATTATCTATTTTTTAAAACAAAAAAGCTTCACATCACTGACTGCCCTTTTAGAGCAGCACCTGCAAAATGTGTTGCACCCGTTCAAGGAAGGGCCTATCACAGTGGTGTTACAGGCGGACTACCTAAACCACACCAAGTGCAAGGCCAAGGACAGGCCCTAGAAGAGGGCATTGTCTTCCATTTTGCAGCGTCTCTTAGGACAGGTTCCACTTCTGCTGCTCGCATTGTTCTGTTAAATAACCTCTTTTTAGCAGGCTGGCTTATTTTGCCAAGGGGTGTTAATGCTAACCCACCAGCACTGAGATGCTGCATTTGCATTTCAAAAGCTATCTCTTCACCCTCACCTTTAATTCTAGATTGCCTACAAAAAGCCAGAAAGTTGGGAACTAAATTGTATTTTGCATTTCATACGTCTGCCAAGTGCTACTATGACACAATAAACCATACATAGCTTTTCAGCCACCAGTATGTTGCATTGTGGGATTTATAGTTTTGCTTTAAATACTTTAATTTTGGGTGCAAAATACAAGAATGTAAAGTGATACTGTATAACATGCCCCTCGCTGCTGCTCTTCCGATCTCTCCCCGCTGTAGCCCCCAATTACTGTGTCTCGTGCTGTACTAAATATTTGCATTGTTTCCTTATTTTCCTTTCTGTTAATAGAGATTGTGCCCTCATTAGTACTGTACCCCTGGTGTGCACTCCTGCTACCCGCTTCCCGCCGCAGCTCCCTCGCGGCCCCGCCCCCTTTTCATTTCTGTATCTCCATTGGCCGCCCCGCTCCCGCCTCCCAGCTGCTCCTCCCTCCCACTTCGCCTCATATGGAGCCCACACGTACGCGCAGCGCTCACGCGCAGCGGGCGCGCCGATTGTGCGCCGAAGGCACGCAAAAGGCAAGCCCGTCTGTGCCCGTCCGCACCTTGACCGCTGGGCCTCGACGAGGCCAGCGCACCCGCCGTACTTACGCCGCCGCCCCCCTCCACGCTCTCAACACCGGCCGAAACCCCGCCTGCTACCAAGCCACCCCGTTACGCTCCCACGGACTCTTCTCCTGCCAAACCTGCAAATTCACCTGCCTCCGGACTTGCAACGCGCCCACCAGACCTAGCGCCAACAACAACCATCTCAAATGCATCCTGCTCAACACCCGCTCCATCCACAGGCACGCCGTTGAACTCTGGGACCTCCTCGACACAACAGCGCCGGATGTCGCCTTTCTCACGGAAACCTGGATGAACGCCTCCTCAGCCCCCGACATCGCCATAGCCATCCCGGTTGGCTACAAGATCACCCGGAGGGACCGTGTCAATCAAACCGGGGGAGGCATCGCCATCGTCCACAGGAACACCATCCGCATCACGACCAACTCCAATGACACCCTCACCGCCGCCGAGCACCTTCACTTCCAGATACACACCGACCCCAAGACCACCCTCAGAGGCACTCTCATCTACAGACCCCCGGGACCACACACACAATTCAGCGAAGCCATCGCAGACTTCATCAGTCCACACGCCCTCACCTCCACAGACTACATCCTCCTAGGGGATCTCAACTTCCACCTGGAGAACAACAAGGACCGCAACACCGCCGCCCTGCTGGACAACCTCGCCAACCTCGGACTCAAGCAACTGGTGACCACTCCCACCCACTACGCTGGCCACACGCTTGACCCCATCTTCTCCTCCAGCAAGCAGTTCTCCTTCAGCCACTCCTCCAGACTACACTGGACAGACCACAGCTGCGTCCACTTCAACTTCAGGAAAACCACGACCCACCACCACCCACAACAGGCTCCCCGCAGAAGCTGGAGCAAGATCACCACCGACCAGCTCACCACCTCCCTCAGCCAGAACCCTCCCACCAACACGACAGACCCCAACGAAGCAGCCCGCAACCTCACGTGGTGGCTCACCAACTGCGCCAACCGTCTCGCTCCACTGAAGAACCCCCTCAGCAGACCCGGCAGCAAGAAAGCCCCGTGGTTTACCAACGACCTCAAAAACTCCAAGAAAATCTGCCGCACCCTCGAGAAAACCTGGCGCCACGACCAGACAACTGAAAACATGACAGCCCTCAAGAACGCCACCCGCAAACACCACCAGCTGATCCGCACCACCAAGAAGACAGCATTCAAAGAACGACTGGACAACAATGCCCACAACAGCAAGGAACTCTTCAGCATCGTTGAAGAGCTCTCCAACCCCAGCGCCGGCAACAACGACATCACACCCTCGCAAGACCTCTGCGACTCTCTCCCCTCGTTCTTCCACCGCAAGATCACCGACATACACAACAGCTTCAGCGCACAGACCACGCACCCGATTACCGAACCAACGCCCCCCACCACCATCCTCTGCACCTGGACCCCTGTCAGCACCGAAGACACCACCCGCTTGATGAACACCATCCACTCCGGCTCCCCAACCGACCCCTGCCCACACCACATCTTCAACAAAGCCGACTCCATCATCGCACCCCAGCTCCGGAACATCATCAACAGCTCCTTCGCATCTGCCACCTTCCCGGAGAGCTGGAAACACGCCGAATTGAACGCCCTCCTAAAGAAACCCACCGCGGACCCCACGGACCTCAAGAACTTTCGACCCATCTCGCTCCTCCCCTTTCCAGCCAAAGTCATCGAGAAGACCGTCAACAGACAACTCTCCGCCTTCCTCGAGACCAATGGATCCCTCGACCCCTCGCAGTCCGGTTTCCGAGCAAACCACAGCACCGAGACTGCCCTCATCGCAGCCACCGACGACATCAGGTCCCTGCTCGACAATGGGGAAACTGCTGCCCTCATCCTCCTGGACCTCTCAGCAGTCTTCGACACCGTTTGCCACCGCACCCTGATACAGCACCTCAACACCACCGTTATCCAAGGAGCGGCACTGGAGTGGATCATCTCGTTCCTCGCCGGAAGAACCCAGAGAGTCCGCCTCCCCCGCTCCGCTCCGCAGCCACCGAAGTCATCTGCGGCATTCCGCAGGGACCCTCCCTCAGCCCCACCCTCTTCAACGTCTACATGAGCCCTCTCGCAGACATCGCTCACCAACACAACCTCAATATCATCTCCTACGCCGACGACACCCAGCTAATCCTTTCCCTCACCAACGACCCCGCCACCGCCAAAGCCAACCTCCAGGAAGGAATGAAAGACGTCGCAGAATGGATGAAGACCAGCCATCTGAAACTGAACTCAGACAAGACGGAAGTCCTCATCCTCGGACCATCTCCCTCCGCCTGGGACGACTCCTGGTGGCCCCCTGCCCTGGGCATCACACCCAAACCAAAAGACCACACCCGCAGCCTAGGTTTTATCCTGGACTCCTCCCTCACGATGACCAAGCAAGTGAACGTCGTCTCATCATCCTTCTTCAACACCCTGCGCATGCTCCGAAAAATCTTCCGATGGATCCCCACCGAAACCAGGAAGACGGTCACCCAGGCCCTCGTCACCAGCCGTCTAGACTACGGAAACACCCTCTACGCTGGAACCACAGCCAAACTCCAGAAAAGACTCCAGCGCATTCAGAACGCCTCAGCACGACTCATCCTGGACATCCCTCGCCGCAGCCACATCTCTGACCACCTGAAAGACCTGCACTGGCTCCACGTCAACAAGAGGATCACGTTCAGACTCCTCACCCACGCACACAAGGCTCTCCACGACACGGGCCCGAAGTACCTCAACAACCGCCTCACATTCTACACACCCACCCGCCAGCTCCAATCCGGCAGCCTCGCCCTCGCCTCCGTCCCACGCTTTCGGAAGTCCACCATCGGAGGAAGATCCTTCTCCTACCTGGCAGCCAAGACATGGAACTCCCTCCCCACTCACCTACGGCTGACCCCGGACCATCTCTCCTTCAGGAAACAACTCAAGACCTTGTTGTTCGAGCAGTAGTCCCCCCTCAGCGCCTTGAGACCCCTGCGGGTGAGTAGCGCGCTTTACAAATTTGTTGATTGATTTACTGATTGATAGAAGTAGGTAATACATGGCATGGACTCAATTGTCAGCTGTATTTCAAAACTTTACAAAGAAATTTGGTCCATTTGAAAAGCCACTGGTTTCCCACAAAAAAAATCAAAAGTGAAATCTGGTCACATATTGTGTGTGTGTATACTCTTTCTCATCATGCATTAAAACAAACATTGGCAACGTGAATCGTTTTGTTCTTTGAGTAGTGGAAAATTAGATATCAATCTTCAAAGCACAACAAATGTACAACATTGTCAGCACTGGCTCAACATTCTCTAAAAAAAGGAATAAGCAAAGAACAGGCGTCAATAACAAGAGGAACATCACACATTTCTCTCACACACTTAGAACAGGTACAACACTGGTAGTTAACAAACTAAAGATGAAGTGAGAGGTGTAAAGGACTGTTGTGCCTGGCTTCCATAGGAAACCCTAGTCGTTTACATTAGATTCTAAATCTGGTAACTCACTACTATGATGCAGCAAGAGTTGATGACAAAACTTGTTACGCACTGGTGCTGCTTCATACGGGCCTTCCAGAGCATCCGCTTGTCTACTTTGACTGAAAGCATAAAACACAACTGTGCAAGAGGGGGCGAAAAGCAAGAAAGGTGGTGGGGCAAACATAACATAAAATTATAGATGGGTAAAAAGTAAATTATGGGGATGTTTTTTACCTCACGGTTGACATCGTAGACAACTCGACCTATGCTCTCATTGTCTACTAGATGTGACTCAAAATCCCTCGGTGCCTACCAAGTACAGGTTGCTTCCTCAGTGGGTTCCACATCTGGCACTGGGAAGCATTCCAGATTGTTCACTGGTTGTAGAGTCTCCTAGTTATGAATTCCTTCGTTTGGTTACGGTTATGTCCCTCATATAGACATTTGTGTTCTCCCTTTGATATACTATTACACCTATATTACAATTTGTGTGAGTTAAAAATGTTTTAGTGGTGTTTCCCTACAATAATGTTAAAAGCCTCAGCATAAACCAATGGCTTCAGCAGAACTTTTTTCAGCAGCTACCTGACTTCCGAGAGGACTTTGGTGGCTATAGCCTGCAGGTTTGCCCCAAACAACATGTCCAGGGCACTAGGTTCCTAAGTAAAGCCTCCAACCAGGACACATATGCTTGGCATATCTAACCCACACTCCATGGTATACCCTGTCCCCTTTAGGAGTTTTGTCCTTTTTTGTGTCATTCTTTTTATTAAAATGTACTCGATTGACTAATTCAGTTTAAGATTTTTATTATTTGGTGTTTTGAGTTTATTGGTGTTTTGGTATTGCATACATACACATTTCCTTAAGTTAAACGTGTCTGTTCTGTGCCATAGCTACCAGGACATTGAGCTAAGGTTAATTTAGTGTCTTTCAGGGTTCACCTTAGCAAGTTCGTGTTATTATTCCTTAAGGCAGGTGACTGCCCACCATAAATAAAAATACACTTTTTGCATTCTCCCTGTAAAGGTCCTTACAATGCTAAGGTTTGGTCACTAAAATTCCCTTCCAACAAAGAAATGCCGCTTTAGAACCAGAGTATCCCAGCATTTAAAGAACCCACTTTTGTCGGGTTGTCCTGGTATTATCAGCCAGGTGGAGGCCAGACTTCTCCTTTCTCCTCCACCACTGAGTGCTAAAGAAGATCCCCCATAAGTTAATGACAGCGGTATACCCTACAACTATGAGTCCACCAAGACAGCAGTAAACTCGTCCAATAAAAAAGTCCCTTCACTTTTCTTACATTGAGATCAATTGGGAATGGGCTGGTATTTGGGAGTGGAGGTGGGAACATGATCTTGAGAAGGTCACTAGGTGTGATCCCTAAGCCTCACTGGCCTGTATGGACTTGACCATCCCTGCACAGGAGCCTGTGCAGTGTGGGCGCACCTCCCACTATCAATCTATCATCTTCTTGTGTCCTTAAGTTAGATGGTCCAAAATCTAAGAGGGATGACAAACGCTTGCGATAAGGAGTACAGATGAAAGAGTGCACTTAACTCTATAGACCTCTTTGTGGTAAACAACATGCGGCTGTTTACTCGGCGCAGTGAGTGCACCTCAGTTTACCATGCAGGATACATTCCCGCACCTACAAAGCCTTTCTCAAGCATGAATCTGGGGGCTTTTACTAAGCGCCGGTCTGCCTTACATGTGTCCTGAACCAGACAAACAGGCAAATCATGACTGGCTTGGCCTTTAGCATGCAAAGTCAGAAATGCTACTTATTGGCGCCCTACACTATTAGATCTTTTCTCTTCAATTGCACTGACCCTTCCAGACCCCCCATTGAATGAGCGTAAAGAAGGTACCCAATTTAGTGATACTGCTTGACCTATCTCTCACAAATCAAGCAAATGCAGTCACCAAAAATGTGATCTATCATGTTTATCTGCTTAAAGGGCTCCTTCTAGATTCTTGACATGGTTCTGTCCCATCTGGGTTGCTGCACCATGTAGATGGAGAAACCTCTCCATCTACCGCTACGCTCCAGAGCGTTAAAATCAAAAGTTGTGCAGTCTATGACCACATGGTTTCTCTACCAAACACGGTACACTGGAGGCCTCTTAAAGAAAGACCACAGACCTAACCTCTGTTGCTGTCAGTATGGAAATAGGCAGTGCCTGCCACTAAGCAGTAGATCCACCCTTCACAGAATCCTCAGCAGAAATGAGCAGCAACTTCCATTATTGAGCTCTTAATGCTGACCATTGCCACAGCTAAGCTCTACCAGGGGGAAAGGATACATTTTGTCTGGTGTCTGATGCCAAGCAATATGTTTCCTCTGTCTTCTGCTCCCAGGCTTGAGTAGTAATTTGATATTTGGAGGAGGGCAGTGGAGAGTGGCACCGATTTAGACAGGCTGTACGCTAGTCATACTCTGGGTGATGTGTCTGAAAGGCACAGAGGACTCTCCATAAAATATGACCAGTGGTGTTGGGCCCCCAAGTGTAACCAGGCTGTCCCCGGAGTACGGTGGTGAGCAGGGGTAGGGTCAGGCAGGCACTAACTATTGAGAGTACGAATTGGCACTATGCCTGTTTTTTGCTCATGTAAGCAAAGAAAGACTATTTTTCAATGATTTTACACTCTGGGATTTCCACCCAAAGAAACTCTACTGCCTCCTTGTGTGGTCCTTAAAGTTCAGACAGTTTGCT
This sequence comes from Triturus cristatus, assembly GCF_964204655.1. Lineage (NCBI taxonomy): Eukaryota > Metazoa > Chordata > Amphibia > Caudata > Salamandridae > Triturus > Triturus cristatus. Next base: position 1,651,443,421 of record NC_140590.1, on the reverse strand, counting down.
CCATACGTAGTTCATAGGTCTCTGCATTGACACTTCCTGAGATACCTCTCCAAGGTCTTCAGTCCCTACGATCTGGCTCCTGGCTAGCAGTCTGCTTCCCAAGCCCTAGGTCCTTCAGCAGGACCAGGTGCAAACAGTCTGCACGAAGAGAACTGCAGATCAAAAAAGTCTTCACAAAGAAACAAAATTGAAACGGCCTGAGATTCTGTGATGTACTCCCATGGCGCCTGATGCAATCACATATCTTGCCAATCACCTTTAACCTCTGCGCTACCCAGTGAACACTAGCAACTCCTTATAGGCCAATGGGAGGCTAAGACCATCCTTGTAGACAACCCCAGCACCCAAAACTCATACACAGAGAGGCCATACAAACCTGGTCTTGTGAAGCAATGTCTTGGATTCACGGCAAGACGTTGGCGGGTTGATGGGGCTCGGCACAGCGTTTCCACTGTCCAGTAGAGTTAAAGCCGGGTCACTAAAGTCACACTTATATGGGTGTTCAGCTTGATCCCTAGAGGCAAGAAGTAGACCATCTCCCACCTCCTAGTCCCTTTGATGCTAGCTCCTTACCTCTTCCGTTCCTTTTTTGCTGTATATTTCTCCCGCCAGCTTCCAAAACACAACACTCATGCAGCAAAAGGGCTTTCAGAAGGTTGAATGGACATGTTTATTGTTCACCGCCTGAACATCTGGTCAGTTCTGTCTCCAGTTGTTCACCTGACTGTCTACCTGTGCTTTACACTCTGGACCATTCAGACCATCATCAGCTGCAGCTGTTACTATCCTTGACCTGCTCCTCTGTACTGGCCTTGCTACCCCTGATCTTATTGGCTATCAAGGCAGTATTAGGGACAGAAACAATACAGAACCCTCACATATTTGTTTTCTTTCCTTCATTTCCATCCTTTGCACTTCTCTTAGCCATTCATCAGCAAACAGGAACAACCAGCCAATCCTGTGACATCACCGCTGGTCACTGGAAGTGTGATGTCACTTCCTCTTCCCCTGGCATTTTTGTGAAGCTGCGTTCATGGCTATTAGTGCTTGGTAGTAATAAAAAAAACTGTAAACAAATACATATCTGTTTTCTAACATCATTGTTTCTTAATAATGCTACATACACCTAATAAAATATAATAATTCGGTAAATCGTGAGCATTGCTCGGTGCCAGCTTTATTAAAATATGCTAACTGCACTTTGAATCTGTATGAAAAAATCATTCTACTCATAGCTGTGATGCAAACGGGTCTGCAATTGGTCTGTTATTTTGGGGCTTTTGATTAATGTATTTTCCAGATAATGTATGCCAGAGAGTCTGAACGTGTGAAGCTCAGTGTGCATCTGACATACCCGAGAGCGAGAGGAGGTTAGAGTTTATTTCTCATGTTTTTTTCTCACTAAACTCGAGTGCTTAGAGCTCTAACAGGGCTTAACTTCGTGTAAAAAATGGGAAGGAATAATGAATCGGTTTGTAGGCGAATTAAAATTGCATTTCTCGCACAAACCCCAAGAGCGGATTCCTTATCGGGCCAAAGCAGATGCTGTAATATTAACAGTAAGCAATGAGAGATGATAATTAATTCTCCCTTTTTGCAGGGACACATTTTGATTTTAACAGGGGCTCCATTATAATGAATGTCTAAACCGGTGTTACGAGCGCAGCACGGAGACATGCTCAGCTGTATTTGATGGTGCCCTGGGAGTGAGAGAAGCCTGGCCTGCTGTTGCTACTCGGTGCTTAATTTGTTTTAAAAAAAAGTGCTCATCCCCTAAAGTTTTCTCATGAGCCTGCAGCTGGCCGTGACGGATGCTGAAGATGCGACCACCAAGGCCTCCTTGTTTTGATTCCACTTCATGCCTCTTTCTTCCCCCGCATTATACTTCTTGTGTCTTTATCTCACTCTTGCAGGTTCCTTTTTATTCCTGCTTTTTTCCATTTGTCAATGTCTTCTTATCTTTCTTTCCCTCATTCTTTCTACGTTGTTTTCTTTCTCTCTCTTGCTCTGGGTTAAAGTCTCATGATGTAAAATAAGTCCCAGTAGCAGTAGCTTAGCACGTGTGTCACGAGTCGTAGAGGGAGGAAAGAAATACACCCCCCCCTCACTGCTGTTTCAATTATAAAATACAGCAAAAACAACAGTTGATGGACAGAATGCAGAATAATGTCATACATTCACCCCATTTGGCAGGGTATGCCCAGACGTGGGTCCCTTGCTCACTTTGCCACTGGATTCAAGCTAGCCTGGCTGATGATGGCTGAATAGCCAGAAACCGGTCTCAGGATGCTTGTTTCCGGTCCAGGGAAGACATGGCTTGGCAGTTCGGGCTAGACTGTTTCCATGAGGCCTGTGCCTGTGTCAGACTGATTTGCATATGGCCATGTCTGAACTGGGGTGGTGGAGTAAGCTAAAGAATGATGATGGATTAAACCCAGATCAGCTGACTGGGGTGAGTGTTTGATTTGCTCAAGCGCTACGTCCATCATGCCCTTTGGTGTCGCTTTATAAAATACAGCAACAATCAGGGTTCAGTGGAGCTCTCAGGGCCATGGACCCTGGTGCCACTGCACCCGCTGCACCAATGCAAGCTACGCCCCCTGACCAGTGCCCACTGCCTGCTATATCCCACACACATTACGCACTGATATACCTATTCTGTGTTTGTGTGTGATGGAAGATTGTGCTGCTGCTGACTAGCCTAAATGTGTCCTGTGTGAGGGGGGCTGTACCACTGCTGCGCTCCAATCAAATCCTTCACTGCTGTTGCTTTCTGTAACATATATGTCAGGGTATGCGAAGGCGAGATGAGGATGCAACTGTTGCTGCTTGGCTATATCAAGTTAATTTTTTTAATTGATAGTTTTGATAAAAGCTTTTACTTAAATCTGACAAAATGTGTCACTTCTGTTTCTATATTTACCCTACATATATTAATAAAACATCAGACATCTACAAACATTTTGAAAACATTAGACCACAGCTCTGCAAAGAGCATTACTCCACACAACAGAATCCATAATGTACCTTCCATGTGTGATTGATTAGAATCCTATTTTGGGTCTCTTGTGTGTCATTCAGTACTCAGTTGCATCCCAGATAGATTTGCAAAATATAATTTTTGCTCCATACATACATATTTTATAAGACATAAAACACTGGTTACGTTTTTCTAGTAAATATTCAAGATAAAGTCCTTCTTTTACAGATTCAGTGCTGCTCTTGGAAAATATGCTGAAGATAGCAACTCTAAGCGGGTTTCCAATATTGGAAACACAAAAACGAAAGGATGGAACACGTGCACTCCATCGAAGCCAATGATATTTACAAAAAAGTGTGTTTTGTGTATATCATTTTTCTATCTTCCCGAGTTGACTTGCAAAGATACCCTCCAGTTCGATCATTTAAAAACTGCATCATACAGAAAGCACCATTTTTCTATCAACTATAACTGATTTCTAAATTATATGAACAAAGCCAGTAGTAAAGAGAACATACCTTTGCCTCTTTTTTCTAAAGCTCTACATTTGTTATTTGAATAGAGATCTTTTCAGCAATAGTTCCTATATATTCAAATATCAGTTCAAAGGCTTTCAGCACCCCCCCCCCCCACTCTGGCTGCGGCACATAGGGAATGGCAGGCAGACTTAGGCAAACCCATAGGGGACCAGGGCTGGGGGGCATGGAAGAGCACCAGGAACGCACGGTTGCAGGTAGGGCATATTTACGTGCTGCACAGGGCCTACCTTACTCCGGATAGGATTAATAAGTACTTTAATATGCAAACAGCAGCATGTCCGCGCTGCCACACAATGGCAATGCAAAAAGAACTGTTGATGGACAGAATGCAGAACAATGTCATACATTCACCCCAGTACAGAGATCTGGGCCTAAATCCATTGTTTTTTTGCTCACCATGCCGTTCCAGTTTGGACCCAGCCATATGCAAATCAGTCTTGACCCTGTGCCTCATGGGAACAGTCCAGCTCGTACTGCCAAGCCAGGTCCTCCTTGGACTGGAAACAAGCCTCCTAGGACCGGTTTCGGGGTTTCACCCCTCTTCGGCCAGGATAGCTTGATTCCAGTGGCATGGAGAGCACGGGACCCACGTCCGAGCATACCCGTCCCACTCGGGGTGACAAATGCAAAAACAACAGTTGATGGACAGAATGCAGAACAATGTCATACATTCACCCCAGTACAGAGATCTGGGCCTAAATCCATCGTATTTTTTGCTCACCGTGCCATTCCAGTTTGGACCCAGCCATATGCAAATCAGTCTTGACTGGGGGTGACTGTTTTGCCAATGTGCAACATTCCATCCATTATCTTGTGTGTTTTGCCACACAATAGGGGCAGACTTTTTACACATGTTTTGGTGCTGCCCACGTATAGAGACCTTCTGGCAAGAAGTAAAAAAACGACCATAGTGGAAGTGATTGAAAAAGAGATAGCAAATACCCCTGACCATTGCCTTCTACACTGGTTCCCCCACACTGCTAACAATAAAGCAACAAGTAAATTCCGGGACCTCGAGTTGGTATTGGCCAAAAGGGATATCACCTGCCACTGGAAGTCGAGAGATGGCCTTAGTACCATTAGATGGAAAGAAGAGTTTGCAAAATGGGCTGAGTGTGACAGCTCTGTTCGATTGCAAATAGCTAGACGAACAGGGAATGAGAAGTCGCTGCAGTCAGCTAGAGCGTGGGCAGCGTTGCTAGATTTGTTAAAGAACCCCGAACATATGGGAATGATGTATCAAGTAGGAGAGGCCCCCCGACATGAATGACTGATCCTCCTGTATTGGATTAGCAACAGCGGCAAATGCATATGTGATATGTCCCCTATGCTGATACAGATACTCACTGAGACTCTGCATGAGTTCATAGACAAAAGTGTTTTTCTGCTATTGTACTGGTTGCAAAATGAAGGGCCTAATATAACATGCCTGGGTGGGAGGGGTGGGCGGAGGGACCAGTTGGGGACAGGTTGGATAGTTACATAAGAACTGCAGAGTTATAGCTAAGTAATGAGTAATGATTGAAGTAAGCAGACAACCGTGAATGCCTTGGAAGTGAATTAGTGGAACCGAGCTAATAGATGGCATTGATAAATGCCTTACCACTGCGGGGCATTATCGCACGCTATCACAATAAGAACTAGAAAAATGATTCAAAATTGTATTGATACATGTGATACTACTTGCCAGAAACCCCAATAAAATATGTTTAAAAAAAAAATCAGTTCAAAGGCTTTGAGGGTGTGTTGCGCATGGACTTTCAACGTAGAGCTAAAGGACCTTTCTTCTTATGTCATTTTAAGAGCATTACTATCTATTTATTAAGAGAGACATACAACAGAGATACACATCTCCGAGTTATTGTTGCCAGTGCCTTAGTTTCAATCCCTAGATCCAATTTAAGTAGCTCTAATAAAGCATCCATCTAAAACAAGAGGACTGTCTTCTAAACCATCCATAGTATTCGATTTGAGTAACATAGAAAAATCCATCATATCTAGATATGTATAAGGGACGAAGGGACTGTTCGTTTCAGAGGCAAGAGTTTTGTTCTGGATTCTGTAAGAATCATCTTTTCAATTTTGCGCGAAGAGTACTACACTCATATGGCAGAATGCTGAGATTCTTTCATTTTGGATTTTACTTAAATATCAAATTTAAGTAATTGGCTTAATTCTATATGTAAAATCATTATTTTCTTTTTAAAAGAAATGATTGTTAGAAATGTTGCACAGAATAATCTTTGACAGACTCAAGCTCCTCTTCAGCTTAATCAGGGGCATATATAATAAAAGAATAGCATTAAATTTGGAAACTCTTGATCCCAGACTTGAGGGCAATAGATCCAAGGAGTCAATAGTGAAGTCAAGGATTTATGTTACTATTGTCTCCATTAGGCACCGACCAGACACCATTGGTACTTTGGTGCATGCCTGTATATGAGCAGGAGGCATCCCAGATGGCACAGCCATTTTGGCATTTTTCCTCATAGGGTTTTCCAATTCTCACAGTGAAAGGCTGGCAAATAATCAATGAATGATAAATACATTTACTTTTAGGAAATAAGGCCACAAAATAACATGCTGACAAGTCCACACTGCTGTTTCCTAAACTCCAAATGATATATAACTCCATTCTGTTTGGTCCAGGTATGTAAAAGGGTCATCAGGCGTTTAAATACTAATGTCCTGCTTGCATTAAAAAGGGCAATCTGATTGTAATCTTCAAAGAGGCATACATTTTTAAAAATTGGAATTGTAATACTATGTTTCAGAGAGTCTGACACTGTATGGGAAAGGATGTCATATAAAAACCGGTTGCAATAAGCGGCGCCACTCTCCAGTGTTTTGTTTAATAATGGGCATTACAATTCCATATTGCCTCGTCACTACTGAAGCTTGTGGAACATTTATATGGTAACCCACTATAGCGATTGTTGGAATTCCAATGGAACGTCATCGTAAATCACACTAGATATTACATTATCTTGATTAATCAAATATCTTCTGTGACTTGTGGGCTTTGACTTTCCATAATAGTAATCATTTACTTTAGCCTAGATGTTCCAGAATCTTTTGCCACACAGTTCCAGATGTGTTTCATCTTGCCTCGCTTTACTGGCTCAGTCACAATGGATCACATTTGATCTTCACAGCAAGATTTCAACCTGTATTTATTTATTTATTTAAAAGGTTTTATATAGCGCTGGCTGGACCTGAGGGTATCAGAGCGCTTTAGAATGTAGGACCTCATTTAGTGCGAGGGCTGTACTAATTTAGGAGCATATTAACAAGGGCCGGCGATAACTATCGCAAAGCGCACTTATCGCTTGCATATTTATCGCCGGCTATCTCTGGAATTTATCGCCTGGTTAGCGCGTTATCAACAACGCGCATCGCCGAGGCAATACAAATTCCAGAGATAGTGTGGATATCGCCGTTTTCCACCATGAAAAACTGCGATATCCTAGATGATAGGGCCTGTGGTCTTAGCCACAGAATCCACCCCCCATGTTAAGTATGCCTTAATTCCTGCATTAAGGCATACTTAACGCGATTTAAATAATCGCTATCCTTCCTTGTTAAAGTCGCAAGGCTGCCTTCGCGATATTTTCCCTGGTTGGTTTCACAGCCACGCCTAGGTGTGCTGGAGACCGGCGCTAAGTCAGCAAAACACACGATAGCATGTCTTTGCTGATAAGGCGATAAAATTATTGCCGCATTTCGCCCGAAAACGGCCGCAAAAGCGGCGATAATTTTATAGCGCCGCCTTGTTAATATGCCCGTACGTGAGGGCTGCACTCTGACTGCCATTGTGGCGGAAGCATGTACTGCATAGCTCTGGTGGACACACACGAACCCGCCATATTTAGAGTCACCCTCTGCCTGGCGGAGATCTCTTTGCCTTCAGAGGGTCCAGCGTCGCTGCAGATCCACTGAAGGACATGTAAATTTGTGGAGCGGCCACCATGTTTCATGAAGTCACTTGACAAACATTTTTTTTCAAAGACAGAATGTCAAAGCAGGAAATGGCTTTTGAAAAATTAAAAAAGAATGGCCCTGACACCTAGCTTGTTTTATAATTTGTACAATAGCTGTGCCTGAGGTGCTGGGGCTTTTGTCACTCCAGGGTGGCTTCTATATAGTTTCTGTGGTATCTTTTCATTGCCATCAGGTTGTGGCCTTTGTCAGTCCTTTGTGGATTCTATAATTCTTTATACATTTCTATGTTAGTGTCTGTAGCTCCTAAGTGGTCTCTGTGTAGTTTTTCTAGTAGCTTAAATATGCCGCCAGGTACAGGTCTCCATCACTCCTGTGAACAACATAGTAGTTTAATTGAGGCCCCTTCGATCCACATCAATGTGTCTATTCTCACACTGTCTCTAACACTTCCTTTTTAGAGTAAGCAATGATTAGAGTTTGCCTCCACACATCACACCAGCGGCGGCTCCTCCGCTAAGGCGAAGGAGCGTTGCCCCACTTGCAAAAAGGAAAAATAGAATGATAATTACACAATGTTATTATCATTTTGTTGTTCCGTACTGCACCAGTTTGGTCTTTAGAACTTGGCGGGGCTGCGCTGTGTCACGGGGAGGAGTGGTTAATGCAACATAAGTTTGTAGATTGACACTCATGGGTCTGCACATGGGCATCTTGGTCCCGCAAACCTGTCATGCGCACTTTAGCAGTTCTCCACCCGGCTGTGTTGTGCAGCGAAGTGAAGAATTGTCCCAGGCTCCCATTCCCTGTCTGAGCAGCGAACAAGTCCACTCAGACCAATCACAATGCTGCTGTCATGCTAGTTACAGCAGTGTCGTAATTGGCTAGGGGAGTCTGGGAGCCTGTGTGCTTCCTGCTTCCATGCGTCATAGAAAGAAGTACGGAGGAAAGGCGGCGGCCGGCATGTATGTGAAATTTGTTTTTCTACCCCCACCTCACCCATACGATTCAGGAGCATGTGCCACTGCATCACACTCCTAACACAATACTTCCCATGTAGGTCATACTACAACCAGCACGCTTCTCTGTCATGAACTCCAAAACTGGAGAACTTTGCAACCACATCGGGAATATGAAGTGCTATATAAAAGTACAATGCAATGCACAGCATTACTGAACATCATGCTTTCTGTTTTCTAGAGATAATGGGGGTCATTAGGATGACGGTGAACACACCACCAACAGGCTGTCGGTGGTGGGTTTACCGCCATTGTAAGGCCATTTTCCGCCCGCCATATTATGATAGTGGGCGGTGTCATAGCGGTATGAAACACCGACCACCACGTTTCCAATGGGCTCCTTGAGCCCGCCGGTGCTGCGGAGGCTCCAGCATGTAATGCATGCCGGCGGTGACTAGCAGGCAACGCCGGTCAGATTATGATGCTTGCTCCCCACCAGCCTTTCCACGGCGCTTCACCCGCCATGGAAAGGCTGGCGGGGTTGGCCTTTGGGGGCCCGCCCGTTGTGGGCCCCCTTATGCAGGGTCAGTTTGTTTTTGCACTTGGAGGGCACCTATGGTGCCCCCTATATTTCCCTGCACCGTGTGGCAGGTACCATGTGGTGGCTGCTACATAGTGCAGGGAAAAGCAAAACCTGCCTTTTTTTCATTGCTGCGGGTGCTGGAGCCAGCTGCACCCACCGCAATGGAAAACATGCCTTTTGCGGCCGCTGTGGTGGCGGCCGCATTGTAATAGCATATGTGGGACTGCCGCTTTATAGGTGGGCGGCCCCGATCCCCGGGACAATGGCGGACGGACAGAAGTCCGTCCACCATCGTAATCAGGCTCAATGTTTTTTCCTTTAGATGTAAGAATGTTGATATGGGACCCACTTGGATTGTCTTCAGATTTTAGATAGTTATATTTGTACTTTGTAATCAAATCTAAGCATTTATGAATTGTTTATTACTTTACTTATTTAATTGTGTCTGTTCGCCATTTTGATAGTAGAGCATCACCCCAAGCCTACACACAAAGATAGCCATGGGTGTCTTCTTAGTGGCTTTTTCTCTCTGTTTGCTCTATTCACAAAGCACGATTGACCTGGAGATTTCGCCCAAACCTTCCTGAGCTTTGCTTCCTTCTGCTTTCAGTTGAATTTTGCTCTGCTGTAGAAGTGCTTTATGTGTGACTGACGTTCTGATGGCTTGGTACCAGTACACCATGGCAAGAATATCGTCTGACATAAATATGGAGTCCTAAATATCGTTTACAAAAGTTTCACCCCTTTGGAGTTAATAGAAAATCTACAAATGATACGTCAATATTTCTGTAAACGATATTTACGACACAATATGTGTGTCAGTTGATATTTCTGTCCACGATATCCTAACATGCAATTGTTTTCATTGCTGCTGCTTGTGCTGCACCTGTTATGTTTTTGACTGTGAGTGTTGTAGAGTGTAGGTGTGCTCTGGTGCCACTGGAACTATGTGATCTGTAGCCATTGCATTTTCTGCATAATTATGGATTTGCCACATAATCCTTTGTCACCTTTCAGCTGCTTGATTTAAACGGATACTAATGAAGTTAAACATTTGCCCAGCCATTAATCACATGTATAAAGTAACAAAATAGTGAAGTAATGCCACAAAATGTGTGCACTGTGCTGTGTATTTCGCCTTTATTGCTATGTAATTTAGTCATCGCTCCCACATAAATTGTTTTCCTCATTCACATATTTCCATTTGCCCTGGTGTTTGTGTGCATGTGGCAGGAATGAACACACTTGTGTTGTATGTGCTATACCTGTTCTGTGTTAGGAAACCTGGCACTACTGCCAGTACTATCGGTTTTCTGTGTGTCAGGGAAGTTTGCACTGCTTCAGATGCACCTGTGTTTGTTTGTGAAAGAAATATGCACTACTGATGCACCTGAGGGACCTATTCAACATGTGAAATGTGGTGGAGGATTGGGTTGATGCTGCCTCATCTGTAGATTCTGTGTGGATGATGGAAGCGTGCACTTCTGCAGCTCTTTGTTATAACTAGTCTGGTGTGAGGGATGTTTGCACTTTTACTGCCTGTCCTGTAACTGTTCTGTGTTTGAGGAAAGCTTGCACTGCTGCAGCCCTTTGCTGTCACCAGGTTGTTGTGAGGGGTGTTTACACAGTTAGGCGTCATTATGAAGTTGGGCGAAAGGCTCAGATCGGAAGTTGGATTCTCCAAAACCGGGTCAGAACCTATGTTTCCAACTGACTCGGAAACATTACCAACCGACCGATTACGATGGGAAGGTAACCGTTTGGTCATTCCGAATCGGCTCCGATCGGCATTTGGAGACTCCGAGTCAGTCGGAGCCTAATCGTACAGCTCGGATTTGGACAGCCTTTCTGAATCGGTCTGTACGACACGGAACAGCTGTCAGAAACTGACTTTGGGGGCCCATAGCGGGCCCCACTTCGCTCTGAGGCCTCCGGTTGAGGGCTGTGGGGGTTCCCATGGGACCCCTCTTTCAAGCCATGCACAGTGTGGCAGGCACCTTGGGGTGCCCACCACAGGGTGCAGGGTTTTCCGCAACTACCCCTTTTTTCAATGGGGGCCTGTGCTATCGGTCGGAACAGTGGCTGCAATTGAAGTCAATGGGAGAATTTCTGAACAGTGTTCGGAACTATCGTAATCGGTCGGTCGGACTCGTCGAACCTGACTCGGTTTGAAACGATTCCAACAAGGAGTCGGTGGGATTGCTTTCTGACTGACATTGTAATGAGGCCCTTACTGTCTGCCCTACAACTGATCTGTATTTCAGGAAGGCTTGCACTGCTGCAGGCCCTTCTGTCACTGGTATGGTGAAAGAGATGCTTGCACTATTACTGCGTTTCCTATATTTGTTCTTTGGGTGAGGAAAGAAGCTTACAGTGCTACAGCCCCATGTTGTCACTGGTCTGGCATGAGGGATGAGGGACTGTTACAGCCTTTCCTGTAACTGTGCCTCGTTTGATTTAAGCTTTTCACTGCCACAAGCCCTTCTCCCACTGGTCTCGTGTGAGGAATGCTTGCACTGTTGCAGCTTTTCATATACTTGTTCTATAGGTGAGCAAAGATGTACGGTGGCTGCCAGTCTGCAAATAAAGGAAGCTTGCAGTGCTGCAGCCCCTTGCTGTCACTGATCTGAGGGATGCTGTCACTGTTACTGCCTTTCCTAGATAAGGTAAGTGTGCACTACTGGATCCCCCTGCTAATCGTCTTTGTGCATTGTGTAAGGGTTCTTTGCACTTCTAGTGCACTCCCTATACCTATTATTTAGATTAGACACACACCTAGGGCCATATTTACGACATTGATGGCGCAGGGCAGCGCAGCAAGTCACCTTGCTGCGCTGCCCTGCGGACCGCAGGGAAAGGGCAGGAATGCATCATATTTATCCGATATGGCACATTCCTGTCCTTTTTTCTAGTGCTGGGGCTGTTTTGGCAGCCTAGCGCCCATGGACATCATTTGGGAGTAGTCAGGGGTCGCAGCTGTGACCTCTAGCTTGTTACCTGCTACTCCTGACACTTCCTTTGCAACCCCTGACCTCAGAGGGGGAAATACTCTTGCCTCCTCTGAGGCCAGGGGTCACTAAGTAAGTGCCAGGAGTAGCAGGGAGCAAGCTAGAGGTCACAGCTGAGTACCCTGGCTACTCCCAAATGATGTCCATGCTGGCACCAAGGCAGGCACCCATGGTGCAAGGTGCAACGGGGCATGTGTTGTAGGCAGGATTGTTTTTGTGCAGGAAGGCGCTCCTTCCTGCACAAAATCAATTCCGAGAAACTTTTCCCTCTATATATGTGTGTGCTGCACAATGTAGCACACATAGAAAGAGGAAAAACAAGGAGAAATAAAGTTATTTCTCCTCGTTACATCTCCCCTGTGGAGGCGGAGGCGTATCGTTTTGGCGCATTCCCAGGTGAACATTGTCTTGTAAATCTGGGAATGCGTCAAAAGCCATGGGAGCCACGTGGAAACTTCCACGCAATGCCCATGTAATGCCTACCCAGGGCAGAGTAATGCAACCCAGCGATTTACACTGCATTGTGTTACTCCATATTTTTGGTTCCATGCTTTGTGGCTTTGCGTGACTTCAAAAATATGCCTTGAGGTTTGTGTCGCTCTTGCACCACATAGCGACACAAATCAGGTCATAAATAAATATGGTTGTTATTGTTGTTCTTCATGCTGCACCTCTTCTGTTGGTGAAAGACGAACCACTGCTGTCTGTGCCATCGCTATTTTATGCATAGGAAGCTTGCACTACTTCAGAGCATGACATGCATGTATTTTTCCAAGCTGCAACATTATTTAAAATATATTAAAGAGAAAGGGAAATTACTTACGAGACAACAAAAGCAATCAAATGAAAGCATAGAAATTCTGCTGTTCCTTTAATTAAAATAAACTAATAAAGAAAACCCCCTCCTTTTAATAGGATGCAGCGTTGTAATTGGCGACCTATTTTAAGCAATTTAATTTCCCATGACCTGCTCTTGCAAATTAACATATTGATGGAAATGCGTCCCGTGTGCGGGACTTCTCATGTCCCCAGTGAGTGGCGGCATCCGAATCGCAGGAAGCCGAGGCGCTCACGGGGAAAGAAAAAAAAGCGATAAATTATGCAGCTGTTTTCTTCCATCCCCCACAAATTTTCCTCTTTAAAATTATCAACAAGAAAAAGAACAATTTAAATGCAACATTTTACTCACGTTAACCCATTTAATAGATCCACTGAATTCATTGTATATCAAAGGCACTCCACCAATCATTTGACGACCTTATGCAAACAATGGAGCACGAACCACAGAATTAGTACTGGTAAGTTTCTCTTATTATTCCGTCAACATGCAGCAGCCATATATGTATGTATGTATATATATATATATATATATATATATATATATATATATATATATATATATATATATATATATATATATATATATATATATATATATATATATATATATATTCACTTAAAAACCATAGGTTTCACACATGTTATAGTTAGGTGGATATTTCACTCGTAAAAAACCAATGAAATTCCCCCGTTATAGTTAGTTCAGATAACTATAAGTCACGCGCCCGCAATCTTGCTCATGACGTCACATATTACATCACTCATGACATGGTCAGTGGCATCACTCATGACTTCACTGATGACATCATCCTTGTGATAGAGTGGCGGTCGTGCGAGTTATAGTTATCTGAACTAACTATAACGGGGGAATTTCATTGGTTTTTTACGAGTGAAATATCCACCTAACTATAACATGTGTGAAACCTATGGTTTTTTAAGTGAATTTGCAAGGTTTTTTAAATGCTAATTCCTAACTATAACGTGTGTGAAACCTTTGGTTTTTTCAGTGAATTTGTACGTTTTTTTAAATGCTAAGTCATGTATGTATTCTTTTTTTTTCTATATTTATTTTACAATAAACTACGTATTAAAATTTATTTAATTTTTTTCTGGTTTTTCACCGTGCGGGCACGGTGCGCGCACCCCCACGATTTAAAAAAAATAAAAAATGTAAATGTTTTTTTCTGCCTTCGGGGTCCTTCAGGGACACCCTGACAAAGGCTAGGGGGTCAGGAACTCTCTACCCTGCCCCCTTTTCACGTTCGCCACCTTCCTTTTTCACTCTCGCACTGAAAACGAACAAAATGGCGGCCGACATTTCCTGATTTCGACCGATTCGAATGTTGACTGACATGTAACCACCAATCAGAATTACGCTCGCGCACGTTAGGGTGCGCACACGGTGCGCGCGCGGTGCGCGGCTATAGATATGTATGTGCTTTTAACTGCAATTTTCTCAGGAACTACTGAACAGATTGACACCATATATCCAAAAGGCACATGCCTGACCTGAGGACTACCTCTCTGCCAAATTTCAAGTAATTCTGTTCAGGCTGTACCTTCGACTAAAGGTCCTATGGGGAAATGCATGGGGAAAACGCGTTTTGGGATCCCCCTTTTTTCTCGGCCCCCGCTTGACGAATCCCCCCGAGACTTTCAGGGTAGGAGCTGAGCAGAGCGCCCCATTAGTTTTGAAAATTTTGCGAAGATTCGTCAACCGGCGCCAAAGTTATTCAAAATAGAATTTTGAGATTTCCTATGGAAACACGGTCCTAACTATAACTATCTACTGGCGACCGCCAGTAGAGAATATATATATTTCCACCAAAGTGCCCTTTAGCATTGGGAGGTCACTCACAGAGCTTCGCCATACAGCTTCATGATGCAGCCTGCTTTCATGTTCCTTTACGTAATTGTGCTTGCCAACGCGTTTCAAGGTTTAAAACCCCTTCTTCCTGGGCTGCCACAAAAGACATCTGAGCCTTGCATTCATTTTAAGTTGCAGCTTTATTAACATCACTGTTGCTCAGTGGGCGTGTGCTCAGTGCACATACCTGGTGCATGCTGGAACAGAAAGTTCACGATGCGAGTGTGCTTGTTCACTTGTAGTAAGTTCAAATGTTCCTTTGCTGAATTAAGGCTTATTTTTATCCTATAGTAGGTTGCAGAGCATTAGGCAGGCTTAATTAGCATTTGAAGCGCTGTGCTGGAAAACGTCTTGAAAGTGCAAAACAACAGCCTCACCTTGCTGGAATCTGTATTTCTTTTCCAGTCGGTAATGGTGCCCCTCCCCACGGCTGGGCTGCCGTGTCAAAATATTTCCACCAAAGTGCCCTTTAGCATTGGGAGGTCACTCACAGAGCTTCGCCACACAGCTTCATGATGCAGCCTGCTTTCATGTTCCTTTACGTAATTGTGCTTGCCGACGCGTTTCAAGGTTTATATATATATATTGGATAGTTACAGTTAGGTCAGCTGTTCCATAGGAAAAGCTTTTTTTGCGTTGTTAAAACTTTGGCTCTGTTTGATGAATCTCCATGAAACTTTCCTAAAATTTGTTCGTTTTTGACTCGTTTGTGCATGGAAAGGTTCGTGGTGATCAGTTAAGTGGGGGCTGAGAAAAAGGGGGGCTCCCAAAATGCAAACTCCCCATGCATTGACTTCTTTAAGAAGGGCTATAGCAAAAACTGCTGACCGGAATGACAACAAATGTGGCAGGAAGCTAGATCTTGGTCTACAGATTGTGCTTTTTGTAATTTGGTGTACATCCGTTCTGTGGTTTTTGAGAAATAGAAGGTTAAAAGAAATATAGATATCTGGACGGTTGGGTCCGTAAGAGGCTTGGGAGACTCTCGGGGAAGCATCAATTTAAAAATAGTGCACTCTGATTGGCTGCCAGCAACATCATAACACATTTTCTTGGCTGTCACTAGAGTGCCCTGTCCTAAACTTGTTTAAAAAAAGATATAAATGGACAGGGTAGAGATACCCTGCCCCTCTAGGCCCCATGGGGTGAGTAGGGGGACCCCCTCTTGGGCCAAAATGTTAAAAAGAAGGTGCAGTTTCTGCTGTAATCCCACAGGACTTCTGTGGGATAACAAAATGGCAGCCTGGGATGCACACATCGTGTAATTAAGGGGAGGGGGGCATGCGCCCCCATGCCAGAGCTGTATTCAGCCCTGGTGACCCCATCTACTGGGGCACCATTCCTTAAAATGGAGAGGGGGCTGTGAGTCCCCCCCTCGCTGAGCCGTATTTGGACTCAGGTACCCCATCCACCAGGGTTGAATCATCAAATATGGGGGGGTAGGCATACAGCATTCCTCCTAATAGCCATCATAGGCCCGGGGCCCACCCCGGGCCACATTTAATAAGGGGAGGGGGTGCACAGCCACCTTTCCCCGAGCCATTACAGGCCCGGGGAGCCCATCTCCAGACATAATGAGGGAAGCCACACGGTATTGGAACTAGCCCCGGGAATGAGGTCCCCTCGGCCAATTAGAGGCCTGGGAGGGGGTTATGCCCCCTCCCCAAAAATATATATATTTTGCCCCAGGGGATGCGGTCTTTGGAGACCGAAGGCCAACCCAATGCTGCACACGCCAAAGGCGTTGCGTGATTAGCAGCCTGCTGAGGATTTGGCCACAAGGACTAGCCGCTGGCCAAGCACTGTGGAAGACACCCCGCTGCACATGGCCAAAGTCTCTATTGGCTACCTGTGCAGAGTTGGATGCAGGGCCTCACTCCAAGCCAGGCCCTGCAGCAAAGCCCATGCTGTGTGCGACAAAAGGCTGTGTGCAGCATTGGGTTGTCTGCCTGGTTGGAGGATTTGCTGACTCTGGGTAGGTTGGACACAGAGCCTGGCCACAGTCCTGGCCCTGTAGCCAACCCTCTTCTGTGCAGGGCCAAAGGCCATGCACAGGGTGAGGGTTGCCTGCCTGTGCGGGGGTAGGGGGTCTGTCTTGACGTATGGTAATAAAATATTACTTTACCTGGCCTTTAAATTCAAAGAAATCTGTAAATTTCTTTGAATTTAAAGGCCAGGTTTACCAACAAACACAAGGAACTTGTATGGGTAGTACATTTGCGCCAAGTCTAGCGTGTCTGTACATGTCTGATTTTGAGACTCGCTATATTTTTAATGACTCAAATCCATTTGATGCTGACATATACCTTTGGAAGAGGTTTATAGACGATATCTTAATACTATGGAAAGGAGAGATGGCAGCTTGCATTGAGTTTTGTGGTTGGATCAACACCCTTGACCCACACCTTAAATTTTCCCATACGGTGTCCGAAAACAATATCCCTTTTCTAGACCTAAACATCAATATGCATAGAGGTACACTGTCAACAACGTTGTACAAAAAACCAACAGACCGTAACATCCTGTTACTCTACTCCAGTCATCATCCTCGGAGTTTGAGAGACAACTTACCTATAGGACAATTTCTTAGGGTGAGACGCAATTGCAGTAACCTATCAGATTACAGGGTGGAAGCAGAAAAATTGGCTAGCAACCTTAGGGCACGTAATTACCCAGCCAAACAGATAGCTTTAGCCAACAAGAGAGCTCGCAACAATCATCGAGAGGCATTGTTGGAACCTAAAACACAAGCCCAGACAGAGACCCTTACATGTGTCACTTCATTCACCCCAGTGTCTAATCAGATTACCAAAATAATAAAAAAGCACTGGAACATCTTGAATACAGGCACAATGAATCTTGAGGTCCCAAGGTTTTCGTTTAAACGTACAAAAAACCTGAAGGACACTTTGATTCACACCCGTCCACGCCTACAGGGGCAACCAATCCAAAGACAACTATGGAACCTACCACCCGTGACTGGGCACTACCCATGCGGCTCCTGCACAGTATGCCCCCTCACTGCAACTCACAAATCTGTCCTATTTAGCAGTAACTTTAAATGGGAACTACGCCGCCACACGAACTGCAATACAGCCAATTGCGTGTATTTGATCACATGCCCTTGCAAACTACAATACATAGACATGACAACTCGCCCAGTCAAAACGCGCATGACTGAACACCGCAGTAACTTTCGTTGCAGAAGAATAAACACCAGAATGTGCGTACATTTTCTAGAAAAGGGACACTCCCCTGATTCGTTTAGATGGCTAATTTTGGAATCATTCTCCAACATCACCAAAGAAGCCTTACTAGTTAAAGAACAAAGGTGGGTGTACAGATTGGGCACTCATGTTACAGGACGTAATGAGGACATCCCTTGGTCCTCCCTCAAACCACCTTGAGAACAACCCTCTCTGCGACAAGCCATTATCCGAATCGTATTATTCCCCAACTTTACAAAACAAGCCTTATTAGAACAAAGGTGGTTGTACAGATTGGGCAATCCTGTTACAAGACTCTATCTTTGGTCCTTTTTTATACCACCTTGAGAAAAAAGAAAGAAAAAGAAAAAAATCCCCGGCCCTTCGACAAGCCAATTATCGAGTAACCTTCCTCCTGTATGTTATACCCATACATGAATTTCTAGCCTCAAACATATACAACCTTCCTCGTTTGTAATTACATCACCCTATCATTTCGAGTATAGAATTCACGCTCACTCAATTGTAGTTCGCTATCACACTAATACTTGGGCGGTGCTAGGGTTTATGATTTCATAAACAAAAACCTTCTCTGTTAGGTTAGATATTTAATCTAATCGAAACTCATACTTGTTTAAGTACCGTCTTCCAATAGTTAGACATACAGATGACCACACCTGCCAACAAGTTAATAACTTGTATACTCTAAGTCCATCCCCCCATTAGATAGATCCTCACTCAAGATGGCGACCCAATTGAACCACCAACGTAGCATGTCACGTGCGAGTGGTTTCATCACTCCCATTTCCACTACCGAGACGAAAACACCTCTTCATATATCCACGCGACACTTTGAAACGCTACCACCCAGACCTGGTAGAGCGGGGTAGGTTTGCAGGAGACACGGACTCGGAGTGTCTGTGAGTATAAGAATACTTTATCTAATGGCTTGGTTTTTAAATGAGAGCATGCCCGATTATACGGGATAATCGGGAATAAGTCCGTTGTTAGGGAGTTTCTAACGACAAGAAGGGCACACTAGAAACATAGGCTTCGAAGCATTTCAAAGGGATTGAATCTCCATTTTTTCACTGCGAGAGGACTACACTAGAGACAAAGGCTCCGAAGTATATTAAAGTGATCCAGTCTCCAAGTTTCACTACGAGAGGGGACACACGCATACACAGTAGTTTGACTTATATAACATCTTCATAACTGGGGTGAATTTTGGAATAACAATAGAAGAGAGAGAAAAAAACGACAAGCTCCAACAAGTCTAAACGATTTTAATCAAACGAACATCCTCAAATATAAATGAGACACAGGGGTTCTTCGTAATTGGGAATCTGATACAAACCACAGCTTTCACTTGCTCTTTGGCACTAATAGTTGTGACTCTTAACCTGTGTCAATTGAGCATGTCATATGTTGTTTGAAAGTAAGAGACTAGGGGCTATATCATTCTTGAGCTTTACAACTCTGTATCTAACTTTTACCATTTTACGATCTCTCAATATGACAATATCATTCCATCTTTGGTTTTAGAAATAAGAGAAGGGGCTCACATAACCCTGGAGTATTGTGGTTTTAATCATTTTCGATCCACTAGCTCTCTCACTATGTAATTACAGAACGCGAGGAACTCCTTGCGTAGCCTACCAGGAACTGCAGGGTACTATCCTATGGATTTCTTAGGGTAAGTTCACCAATAAGTTCTACTTCAAGTTCTAGCATGTATTTCATCACCTGTCAGAGTGATCACTTCACGTGGCTCTCACTCACTATGTATATATTTTGTTTCACTACGAATAGAGTGCACCATCACCATAGCTGCACTCAATTGCTCACGAGATACACCATGTAAATATACAGTGACTGTTTATACGTCTTCTATAACCATCTTGGTCTTCCTCTCCATCCACAGGTAGACCGAGCTACAGGTAAAATACCAGCTATGTTTGAGAATGCTCACTGTTAGTTAGGATTTACAGTCTAGATTCAAATGTAGATAGAAAAAATTTTTTGGGGTCCTGAAGAATCGCAAGAGTATTTCTCTATCTGAGCGAGAAACATGTCGACCCCAATGAGGCAGTGTATATAACCTAGCCCATTATCCTAAGTTACTAACACTTAACCTCACAGTTTTTAATTAGGCAAGGAGGCCTCCTAATAAATTGATTGAGAAAGCACTCCGACCCCTATTTTTAGCAACTATTGTCTTTCATCTACATCATTAAAGAGCCCCACACTCCCACCTCACCCAGCGGCTGTATTGGATAAAAAGATCTCCACAAGAGTGCTCCCTTAACAAGAGCCCGTCGGGTATTGCACCAGCCCACTCGACGCAGGAGCAGCCCGATGATGACATGATACATCCTGAGGGGTACGTGATTCACGACATCCTGATGGTTGTGTGAGGGCCCCGATATCCAAATATAAACTATCCTTGAACACTACATGGTCTGTCTCACCCACTTTTAGGAACAGCTTTGTTACTGTTCTTGTATCATTTATGACATCACTGACATCTCAAATGAAATCATTAATGACATCACTGATGACATCACAGATGACATCATCCAATGAGTGTGCTGGTTTAATTTGTATTTTACATAGTGGTCGGTAAATACCCTATTACCTTTCTACCTTATTTTGTAAAACCTGTTTCCAGCTAATGGATGTGTTTCCAAAACGCATGTGCTTCTAATGCATCATAGGTGTGTAGAGGTATTGAAAATGTTATAAATCTTTGAATTGAAGAGTATCTCTTTGTGCAGATGAGAGTTGATGACTTGTGACCAGGATGTTCCAAGCATGATTTCTGGTTCTGCCGAAAAATTTTCTAACAAGGCAAAGAGACTATTTAGCAGATACCCAGTATTGTCAGGAGCCTGGGGTTATTAGACAAAATTGACTCAGCATGAACATTTCCTTATAACATAGAAGACTGTGTGTACAAGGTACTAACTTATGTACACATGCTTCTTATGCTTCAAAAGATGGGCTATCTGCAAAGTTTTCACCAAAGTATGAAGGCTGCAGGTAGAAAGATCTTTAGCACCATCATGCCTTGGTTATTTTACGCAAATGGTGTCTTTTTTGACAAGTGTTTCATAGAGTGTACACTGTTCTTAGTAGATGCTTTTTAATACTTGGTGGTGCATTTCTCATGAGAGTTTAACTGTCTGTAAGCAGTGTGGCACAAAGTAAACTCTCACCATATTGTAAACACTTTTTACAGAACCCACTTTCCTACGCATATCAAATTCATTTTTTAATGTAGGTATGGTGACTGTGAGGGGTTTGATACAGATATAGCTGTCCATAAAAGGGTATTCATTTTGGAACAGATGTATAGTATCTTGAGGCGTTGATTAACGTGAGGAACTTGTTTGTATACAGATTGAACACCGTGTGCAGTAGGGGGTTACCCATCTATCTGTGGTTGATTGTTAATGTGATTGAGACTACTCATGAAGTGTATATTATAGGGTCAATTTTGAACATAACACATGTTTGTTACACCTAAGCATGTTCTACCTTTGATAGCATTAATGATGCTTCATATTACTTTCGGGCCTCTAATGCCATTCCGGTTTATAAAGCAATGTGTGCAAAAGAAGTTTGGATGGCGTCATCAGTGATGTCATAAATGATGTCATTAGAGATGTCATCAATGATGTCTCAAGTGATCTCCTAGAACATGACATGAGTGATGTAATATGTGAGGTCATAAGCAGTGTATAGCAGGGCGCAAGCTATAGTTAGCTCTGCTACATAACTGGAGAATATCTGTGTTCTTTAGTGAATATATATATATATATATATATATATATATATATATTACCTACTGGCGGTCGCCAGTAGGTAGTTATAGTTAGGACCCCTTTTCCATAGGAAATCCGCAACATTCTATTTTGAATAACTTTGGCGCCGGTCGATGAATCCTCGCGAATTTCTCAAAATAGGTGGGGCGCTACGCTCCGCTCCTACCCTGAAAGTCTCGGGGGGATTCGTCAAGCGGGGGCTGAGATAAAAGGGGGGTCCCAAAACGCGTTTTTCCCATGCATTTTTCCATAGGACCTTTAGAACGAGCTACAGCCCGAACGGCTGAACAGAATTACTAGAAATTTGGCAGAGAGGTAGTCCGTAGGTCAAGGAAGTGCCTTTTGTAGGTTTGGTGTAAATCTGTTCAGTAGATTCTGAGAAAATAGCCTTTAAATCAATATATATATCTGAGCCCGCTTACGGTACGCTTACCGTACGTTTACCGTACGCGTACGGTGGCGTGCGCGAGCACGATTCTGATTGGCTCTTAGATCTTAGTAAACATTCGAATCGGCCGAAACCAGGAAGCGGCGTCCGCCATTTTGTCTCTCGCACTGAGTGTTATTTATCAAACATGATGCCCAAAAACATGTTACGGGGCTGTTTTGACAACTCCCTCCCACATAGTCATGTTGAGGGAGTCCCCAAACATCCCCCAAGAGCAAAAACGGTTTTATTTTTTTTTCGGCAATTTCGCCGAGTACGCTTACCGTACGCTTACCGTAAGCGTACGGTAAAAAATAGAAATAAAAAAAACACTATCCACACTTACCCCACCCCCTGTGCTTTTGGTGGCCGCAGTCCACCAAATGTACAGGGCTTATTACATCAGTAAAAAAACTATATTTTGGCAACATGAAATTATAAAATCGAAATAAAAAAAACACTATCCACATTGACCCCACCCCCTGTGCTTTTGGTGGCCGAAGGTCACCAAATGTACAGGGCTTATTAAAGTTGATAAAAACCGTGCACGGAACGCACTGCGTTAAGTGGGAGCGCACGCCTCGAATGGCGTAAAGTAACTTAGCATTTAAAAAACCGTACAAATTTACTGAAAAAACCATAGGTTTCACACACGTTATAGTTAGGAATAAGCATTTAAAAAACCTTGCAAATTCACTGAAAAAACCATAGGTTTCACACATGTTATAGTTAGCGAAAATTTTACTGATAAAAAACCAATGAAATTGCCCCGTTATAGTTAGTGCTGGCAACTATAACTCACGCGACCGCAATCTTCTGCTGATGACATATGTGTCTTTATAAAAAAAAATATTTGTAATATATGTATAGCTAAAAATGTATGGAAGAAGACATGGGCAAATAAGTGTCTAAATACAGTATTAGCATCAGCAGAGGATTGCGGTCGCGTGAGTTATAGTTGCCAGCACTAACTATAACGGGGCAATTTCATTGGTTTTTTATCAGTAAAATTTCCGCTAACTATAACATGTGTGAAACCTATGGTTTTTTCAGTGAATATATATATATATATATATATATATATATATATATATATATATATATATATATATATATATATGTATATATATATATATATATATATATATATATATATGTATATATATCTATATATCTATATCTATCTATCTATCTATATATATATATATATATATATATATATATATATATATATATATATATATATATATATATATATATATATATATATATATATCTCAGCAACTCGCGATATTCACCCGCATACGCGCGGAAATCACCAGCGTAGACCAACTGTATTGAGCATTATTTTATTTTCTCTATGTCAAGACGCGTTTCGGCCGTCCAAGCAGCCTTGATCACCTGTTCATACGCCAAGAGTTTACCCATTTTTAAAGTGCAAGTGCAGCATATCCATTGATAGTCATGGAAGACATACTAGTATTTGTACAAATACATTTCAACATAGTTTATACATTTTAAGAATACATTTGCCAATATATATTGCAAATCTACGAAATAAAAGCCTGAATGCCCTAATTTCCTCATACAAGTATTCTTGTATATGTTGATCAATCTATGGTGAAAAAATATATTGCATTTTATCCAAACTTTTCTCATGAATCAATTTGTTGCACAATATACATCACATAATACTAAATGCTCACCAAAACGATAACAAATAGAAAGTTTTTTTCTCAAAAGTGCTATAGTGCTACGATACCACACGTTTAGGGTAACTAAAACCTAAACGCTAAATTCAGAAAAGTGATAAGTGCATTTCAAAGTGATATAAATCCATTGAACACATGTTTAAAAAGCTACAAATTCAGAGATAAGAGATGATGTTCGTTCTGTAAAACAGGAAATTATAAAAGAGAGTGTGTTAAATTGATGAGGGTAAAAAATACTAAATCATGGACAATAGCCCAGTGACATGTCTAAAACAATCAATAAAAGAATACATAGATAAAAACTACCCATGAAATTCTTAAAACTAATCGTAAATAACAATGTCAAGGGATTGCGGCCCCTATGATAGATAATTTTACTTTGTTCTCATCTCCTCATTCTTCTTAATTTACTTATCTCAGTGGGTTTCCAAGGACAAGATATTCTATTTTTGATTTTGTAATATAGGGTTTGGCCACATTACAGGGGATCAGACATTTTACACTTGAGTGCCATATATACACACACTTATCTGGGGATACAACCCCTTTCACTCGCTATTTTGCTCATAAAAGGGTATGTAAAACTTCCGTTGCGTTCAAACCTCCCGGCCTCTTACAATTAAACTCCAATATATAGTTGGTCTCTAACCGTCGTAGAGAAGCTTCCCTGTCCCCTCCTCTCTTTGTTATGGGGATTGATTCAATAGCAAAATAGTGGAGGAATCGGGGGTCACTGTTGTGTGTGGTTTCGAAGTGTCTTGCAACGGGATAATTCTGATCCTTATTAGCTATTGCCCTTAAATGCTGTAGGATGCGCTTATGTACTGCCAATTTGGTACTCCCTACGTATTTTAAGTGACAGTCACATTCCAGGACATACACACAGTATTCAGTTTTGCATGTCAAGTGTTGTTTAATTTCTCTGATATTATCAGAGAAAAATGTCCTGTAGGTTTTAGTATTGGTTCCAAATTGGCATGCCCTACAACTGGAACATTTATAAAATCCCTTTCTGGTAGGTAGCCAACTCTCCTTTTGAAAGTTCTCCTGACTGTTTTTCGCCAACACATTGCCCATACTTGTAGATTTACGAAAAGCTATGGCAGGGTTTGGGGGCATTAAGTCACCTATCACTGGGTCATCTCGAACGAAATGCCAGTTACGCCTGACAATATTTCTCAACTCCTTTTCTTTTCTTATATAATAGTTGAAACGCCGCTGCCAGGATGGTAAAGCGCACATGCTGATCGAAATCAGGACATTATTATATATTTGAGCACAAGGTCATGTGACCAATGATTGAAGGTATGTGCTGTGACAACCAGCATTGATGTCTGGACGAGAGACCATAGTGCAATTTATTCCAGGAGGCATTGCTCCTATGGGTTTAGGTGACAAACTATTTGGGTGTGATTCAGGAGGATGAAAACACATAATAAGGCCATATGCATATTATGTGACATTTCCAAGGAGATTACAAATACTCAAGAATGCACGCTAATATGGCCAACAGAGAAACAAGCATTTCACACGTATGAGTGCAATCCTCTTTTACTTGCCGCAGATTGTTCTCCAATGGGGGCCTTTTAAGCTCTATTTAAAGACTTGAAAATGACATCCGCTCTTTTAAACCAGCATTGAGAAAGGTATGGCCCACCGAAACACGTCTGCTGGATATTGAATAAATGGCCTGTTACTGAAGCTGCTGAGTGCTCCGGATCGTTCATTGTAGAACTGTGGTTACAATTTATCGTGAGGCCATTCTCACGTTGGAGGCTCCCGTCTTCAAGAGTTCAGCAGTTTGAGTGGCATTTGTGGTGTGAATATAAATATATTTTTAAAAATTATGTGTGAGTATATATATATATATATATCAAAAGAAACATCCAACTCCAATGAAGAAGAGGCATGCGCTCGAACCACGCCTACTCCCACAAGGATAACAGGCACGGCACACTCCGGGATCTTGGAAGGTTATTTAATGATGACAAAATGCACGGTGCTGGCAGTCCATTATATATATATATATATATATATATATATATATATATATATATATATATATATTCCCATACGAGTGCTCAACACTTGAGGGTGCACTCGGGAGACTGCAATCTTGTTCAGACACCGCCAGCGCTCCAACCACTCACTGAGCCTGACGCGTTTCGGACGTATCCTTAATCATAGGCTGACTCCAGTAACTGATATGGCAGCTGACATTTATTCAAATAATCTTCCTCCAATGGGATCGTTAGTTCTTCACCCAATGCCTTCTGGGATTTGTAGTGTCTTGCTGCCAAAACTCTTGCCCCAATGGGATGTGGTAAGTGATAGTTCCTTCAGCCCTCACTGGGCCGTGAGGCGCAGGCAATGTCCATATTTATAAGCACTCTCCCCACATATAGCGACGACATGATTCCGCGCTGTGGCCCCTTCCTCGATCCAAGGGTGGTGCGACCCTCCTACGCCTGAGCCGGCGCGAAAATATTCCCATACGAGTGCTCAACACTTGAGGGTGCACTCGGCAGACTGCAATCTTGTTCAGACACCGCCAGCGCTCCAACCACTCACTGAGCCTGACGCGTTTCGGACGTATCCTTAATCATAGGCTGACTCCAGTAACTGATATGGCAGCTGACATTTATTCAAATAATCTTCCTCCAATGGGATCGTTAGTTCTTCACCCAATGCCTTCTGGGATTTGTAGTGTCTTGCTGCCAAAACTCTTGCCCCAATGGGATGTGGTAAGTGATAGTTCCTTCAGCCCTCACTGGGCCGTGAGGCGCAGGCAATGTCCATATTTATAAGCACTCTCCCCACATATAGCGACGACATGATTCCGCGCTGTGGCCCCTTCCTCGATCCAAGGGTGGTGCGACCCTCCTACGCCTGAGCCGGCGCGAAAATATTCCCATACGAGTGCTCAACACTTGAGGGTGCACTCGGCAGACTGCAATCTTGTTCAGACACCGCCAGCGCTCCAACCACTCACTGAGCCTGACGCGTTTCGGACGTATCCTTAATCATAGGCTGACTCCAGTAACTGATATGGCAGCTGACATTTATTCAAATAATCTTCCTCCAATGGGATCGTTAGTTCTTCACCCAATGCCTTCTGGGATTTGTAGTGTCTTGCTGCCAAAACTCTTGCCCCAATGGGATGTGGTAAGTGATAGTTCCTTCAGCCCTCACTGGGCCGTGAGGCGCAGGCAATGTCCATATTTATAAGCACTCTCCCCACATATAGCGACGACATGATTCCGCGCTGTGGCCCCTTCCTCGATCCAAGGGTGGTGCGACCCTCCTACGCGTGAGCCAGCGCGAAAATATTCCCATACGAGTGCTCAACACTTGAGGGTGCACTCGGGAGACTGCAATCTTGTTCAGACACCGCCAGCGCTCCAACCACTCACTGAGCCTGACGCGTTTCGGACGTATCCTTAATCATAGGCTGACTCCAGTAACTGATATGGCAGCTGACATTTATTCAAATAATCTTCCTCCAATGGGATCGTTAGTTCTTCACCCAATGCCTTCTGGGATTTGTAGTGTCTTGCTGCCAAAACTCTTGCCCCAATGGGATGTGGTAAGTGATAGTTCCTTCAGCCCTCACTGGGCCGTGAGGCGCAGGCAATGTCCATATTTATAAGCACTCTCCCCACATATAGCGACGACATGATTCCGCGCTGTGGCCCCTTCCTCGATCCAAGGGTGGTGCGACCCTCCTACGCCTGAGCCGGCGCGAAAATATTCCCATACGAGTGCTCAACACTTGAGGGTGCACTCGGGAGACTGCAATCTTGTTCAGACACTGCCAGCGCTCCAACCACTCACTGAGCCTGACGCGTTTCGGACGTATCCTTAATCATAGGCTGACTCCAGTAACTGATATGGCAGCTGACATTTATTCAAATAATCTTCCTCCAATGGGATCGTTAGTTCTTCACCCAATGCCTTCTGGGATTTGTAGTGTCTTGCTGCCAAAACTCTTGCCCCAATGGGATGTGGTAAGTGATAGTTCCTTCAGCCCTCACTGGGCCGTGAGGCGCAGGCAATGTCCATATTTATAAGCACTCTCCCCACATATAGCGACGACATGATTCCGCGCTGTGGCCCCTTCCTCGATCCAAGGGTGGTGCGACCCTCCTACGCCTGAGCCGGCACGAAAATATTCCCATACGAGTGCTCAACACTTGAGGGTGCACTCGGGAGACTGCAATCTTGTTCAGACACCGCCAGCGCTCCAACCACTCACTGAGCCTGACGCATTTCGGACGTATCCTTAATCATAGGCTGACTCCAGTAACTGATATGGCAGCTGACATTTATTCAAATAATCTTCCTCCAATGGGATCGTTAGTTCTTCACCCAATGCCTTCTGGGATTTGTAGTGTCTTGCTGCCAAAACTCTTGCCCCAATGGGATGTGGTAAGTGATAGTTCCTTCAGCCCTCACTGGGCCGTGAGACGCAGGCAGTGTCCATATTTATAAGCACTCTCCCCACATATAGCGACGACATGATTCCGCGCTGTGGCCCCTTCCTCGATCCACACTTACCACATCCCATTGGGGCAAGAGTTTTGGCAGCAAGACACTACAAATCCCAGAAGGCATTGGGTGAAGAACTAACGATCCCATTGGAGGAAGATTATTTGAATAAATGTCAGCTGCCATATCAGTTACTGGAGTCAGCCTATGATTAAGGATACGTCCGAACCGCGTCAGGCTCAGTGAGTGGTTGGAGCGCTGGCGGTGTCTGAACAAGATTGCAGTCTCCCGAGTGCACCCTCAAGTGTTGAGCACTCGTATGGGAATATTTTCGCGCCGGCTCAGGCGTAGGAGGGTCGCACCACCCTTGGATCGAGGAAGGGGCCACAGCGCGGAATCATGTCGTCGCTATATGTGGGGAGAGTGCTTATAAATATGGACATTGCCTGCGCCTCACGGCCCAGTGAGGGCTGAAGGAACTATCACTTACCACATCCCATTGGGGCAAGAGTTTTGGCAGCAAGACACTACAAATCCCAGAAGGCATTGGGTGAAGAACTAACGATCCCATTGGAGGAAGATTATTTGAATAAATGTCAGCTGCCATATCAGTTACTGGAGTCAGCCTATGATTAAGGATACGTCCGAAACGCGTCAGGCTCAGTGAGTGGTTGGAGCGCTGGCGGTGTCTGAACAAGATTGCAGTCTCCCGAGTGCACCCTCAAGTGTTGAGCACTCGTATGGGAATATTTTCGCGCCGGCTCAGGCGTAGGAGGGTCGCACCACCCTTGGATCGAGGAAGGGGCCACAGCGCAGAATCATGTCGTCGCTATATGTGGGGAGAGTGCTTATAAATATGGACATTGCCTGCGCCTCACGGCCCAGTGAGGGCTGAAGGAACTATCACTTACCACATCCCATTGGGGCAAGAGTTTTGGCAGCAAGACACTACAAATCCCAGAAGGCATTGGGTGAAGAACTAACGATCCCATTGGAGGAAGATTATTTGAATAAATGTCAGCTGCCATATCAGTTACTGGAGTCAGCCTATGATTAAGGATACGTCCGAAACGCGTCAGGCTCAGTGAGTGGTTGGAGCGCTGGCGGTGTCTGAACAAGATTGCAGTCTCCCGAGTGCACCCTCAAGTGTTGAGCACTCGTATGGGAATATATATATATATATATATATATATAATACATCTATGTTTGCAAGCTGCTTCAAATACTTGCAGATGTAGCACTGCTGACATATGTTGTAGAGTATGATACAGATGGATTATGATACAGATGTACAGTGGCCAAAAATGTTATATATGAACAAGTTTTAGGTCTGGCTTGAAGGCGCACCTGTGTGTACGACCTATGGTTACCAATTCTTTAAACTGTACATACAGTGTGCTTTGGTTCCGCTGAGAGTGGTATTTCTCTCTCACCTCGTGCTATTAGCTGTTTGGTGTATCATTCCACCTTCTATAGAATGCTTGCATGGCACTGTTTGATGGATTACTTTACTTGTCAAAGGTACACTAAGGGTCCCGATTCCAAACTCGGTCAGAAAGCATTCCTACCGAATCGGTTCCGGAATGCTTTCCGGACAACTCGGATCAGGGGAGTTCGACCGAGCAATTTGGATGTATCCGGATGCTTCCACATACAATTCAGCCGGACTCCCATTAACTTTAATGGGAGCCTGTGTTCCGACTGACAACACAGGCTTCCATTGAAGAAAGGAGTGGCTAGGGAAAACCTTGCACCCTCTGGTGGGCACCCCATGGTGCCTGCCACATTGTGCATGGTTGGAAAGGGGGGTCCCTTGGGTACCCCCTAGGGCCTGATTTGGAAGGCCCCGTGTGAAGGGGGTCCTGCTATTGGCACCCAAAACATATTCCGGCAGCCGATTCGTTACGGAGAGACAGAATCAGAACGGCTGTCCGAATCGGTCATCGTACTTGCTCACCTGGAAACCGAGTCCATAGAGCTGTATGATTCGGCTGCGAAAGCTGCAACCTGTCCGAATGCCTTTCAGAACTGATTCAGACAGCCTTAACAGTTTCCAGACATCGTACTTGGTCGTTGGGAAGTGTGTAAGATTCGGTAGAGATCAAGGGTTCCGGATCGGATTTGGCAACCCCAAATCCGATTCGGAGCCCTTCCGAAAGACATCAGAATCGACCCCTAAATCCTCACACATTAAATGCTTTACCTCATAGATGCATTGTACTAAAAACACATTTTCTTTGTAATGTTTTTTCACTACAGCAGAATTTTATGTTCTAATCGGGGGACAGAATGCAGGCCAGTCCTGTTGGCTTTGTCAGTGCTTTATTGGAGATGGTGGTGTATGTAGGGTGGACCTAGAAGCCGTTAATGAGTAGGGTTGTTCTTAGTTTCTGCCTGAACTCTTTGAGCCTAAGTCATAAATCCATTCCATCCTATATTTCCAACTGATGCACACAAAAACCTTTATTTACAATTGCAAGGTATACATATAAGGTGACCTTGTTTATAAATCATTTTACTTATGTGCAATATTATCATACAATGATATAATGTTGCACATGTGTAAATCATATGTCAAATTATGAATTCTGGGGGCCCCAGACAAGACCAAAATGCTACAAAACATCAGTTTCCCAGAGTACCCTTGGAAGGGGGGAGCGCTGGGCAACTGCATACTTTGCCCATGAATTAAAGAGTGTGCAAATTCCACTTCTCTGGATGTGTTAGACCTAGCATATCTTGGCGTGATTACCCCTGACGTTTTGCCTCTGCCTCCTTTGCAATCTAGATGCTTTGGGTACTTTGCCACTGCTGATCAGTGTCAAAGTACAAGTGTTCCCTATGTAAAATGTAATGGTGATTGGTTGGCCATGATTGGTATGTTTGTCTTACTAGTAAAGTCCCTAGTAATGTGCACTGTGCCAGGGCTAGTAATGCAAAGGCGCGTGGAGAAGGGTACTCAGGCCTGCAGTGTAGGGCCAGCGCGCAGTTTGCTACGTTGGCATGTTGTCCTGACAAGTGCAACCACTTGTCAGGCCTTACTTTCCCTTTTACAGACACATTGGGCACCTCTGTGGTACGTCCCGGGTAATCCCCGGGCAGGGTGCAGTGTAGGTAAAAGGCAGGTCATATCCTAAGGTGTGTGTTATGTTCTGACAGTGAAAAACACTCCATTTCGTTTTTCACTGCTGAAAGGCCATCCTGCTCATAGGACAGAATGGGGGAGGCTGGGTGTTGTGTTTGTTAGCCTAGTTTCCTGTAAGTTTATAATGGATTGGTGAAGTTTAGTATGTATGAACTCACAGTGTCATAACACATCTTTCTGTGAAGGTGGTTTTTTCACTGTGTGTTCAGAAACCACTCTTTTAGAAAGTGGCTGAGTTTTGTGCTGTAAGCATTTCTGTGAGTGTCTCTGCTGAAATGTGGATTGCCTGTCTGGATCTGAAAGGTGAGAGGAGCTGGTAGAGGTCTTGGCCCAGGGAGGGGTTGAGATGGCACCAGGCTGCCCTGCATCTGAAGAGTAGGGGGAGGAGAAGCCTGGGAGGTGAAATGGCCTGGGCTGGTGCTATAAACCAATTGAGCCATCTCCTGATGAGTGATCAAGGATCTAGACCCCCAGTATCAAAGGGAGGGAGGTGACACTGGGAGGGAGACACCCAGAACTGATTTAGGGAGGGGTCAGGGACCCCTGAGCACAAACGAACTTCAAAGACAGTAAGGGGTATAACTATGAGAGCGGAAACCCCTGAAAGTTGGAATGAACCAGAAACAGATTGAGACTGAAAAGGCTTGGACCCATTCTGTGGTCAAGAGGAACCTCTGCTAAAGAAGGAGCAACTGAAGAGACTGCTGTGGAAAGACCAATCCTTGCTTCGTGATCTGGGGCTGGTCTGCAGTTTGCTGTTCTAACCAAGGGAGAGGCTGTTGGGACTGTGCTTGGAGGCACTGGGTCCCCCTGCTTGAAGAAGACTGTGCTTTGTGCTGTGTCTTGTAACCCCAAGGGCCCGAGGTGAGCTGGCTCCCTGTTTGGAAATACAGGATCATTAAAGTTTCCGGAGAAGTCCCAAGCCATGCAGTGTGCGCATGCTTTTGCAGCTTGAGACCCTCAGAAGTTGTGCCTTGTGATCATGGGCACGTAGGAGTAAACTGAGTCTCGGATGCACTGGGTGCGTGTCATGGTGCAGGCCAAGGCATTGGTGAGGAGCGCCTGTTTGTTGTGTGCACGGGGAGACAAAGTGAGACTCGGATGCGCTGACTGCGTGTCATGGTGCAGGCTAGGGCGTTGGTGAGGAGCGCCTGGACATTGTGTGCACCAAAAGAAGAAGTGAGTCTCAGACGCGCAGCGTGCATGTCGTGGTACAGCCAAGGCGTTGGTGAGGAGCACCTAGTCATCATGTGCACTGGGAAAAGAGGTGAGACTCGGACCTGCAGAGTGCGTGTCGTGGTGCAGCCAGGGCATTGGTGAAGAGCGCCTGGACATCGTGTGCACCGAAGGAAGAAGTGAGTCTCAGACGCGCAGCGTGCGTGTCGTGGTTCAGCCAGGGCATTGGTGAGGGGCACCTGCTCATTGTGTGCACACGGAGAAGAGGTGAGACTCGGACGCGCAGTGGGCGTGTCGTGGTGCAGCCAGGGAGTTGGTAAAGAGCGCCTGGACATCGTGTGCACCGGGAGAAGAGGAGATACTCGGACGCGCAGGGTGCGTGTCGAGGTGCAAGCGGGGCATTGGTGAAGAGCGCCAGGTCATGGTGAGTACCAGAGAAGAGACGAGTCTCGGACACGCAGTGTGCGTTTCGAGGTGCAACCTGAGGCACTGGTGAGGAGTGCCTAGGTAGGATGTGCACCGAATTTGAATTAAAGTCTCCACAGTACTGAGGGTGGGTCTCGGTGTTCACTGAGAGCACCAGAAGGAGGGCCAAGTCATTGGGCTCTCAGAGTAAAACAGCAGCAGCCCGGACCGGCAGCCCCGGAGGAGCTGAGCCGCCGGTTCGAGTCCGCCGCACCCCATGATGGAGTTCTGGATCAAGGCCCAAGTCGCTGAAGTCGGAGAGGAGAGTGGGGTCGCGCCCCCCCAGGTAACGTGGATCACCATCTGGGGTGGGGTGCGTGCCCAGAGGGACACTCTCTTGACCTCTCGATTCTGTCAGCTGCGCGAGCGTGTTGCATCGGCTCAGATCCCGGCCTGTGCTGACCCAAGGAGAGGCAGTACTGGGGCCGGAGTGAGAAGCAGTACTTTTGTGTCATCATTTGATCCATAACGGGGGCACTGTTAACGGAGCACCTAAACTGTCGTATTACACTTTGCATTATTGCTGCTAACGAACTATCGAATTGTCGTATGATGCCTGACCTCATTTGTGCTTGACGAACTACATGCTTGGTGCGCTACGCACTGCGTTATTTTTCCCTTGCAGATTACAGGATTATAGCATGACGCATTGCTTTGTTTCTTCCTGGTACAGGACATGCTGGTAGTGATACG
Organism: Triturus cristatus; assembly: GCF_964204655.1. Classification (NCBI taxonomy): domain Eukaryota; kingdom Metazoa; phylum Chordata; class Amphibia; order Caudata; family Salamandridae; genus Triturus; species Triturus cristatus. The sequence goes on along the minus strand of NC_140590.1, from coordinate 1,651,409,567 downwards.
CATTGCATTATTCCTTCTGTTGCAAAGTACATGACTGTGGCGCTACGTATGGCATTGTGTCTCTGTTGCACAGTACCAGAGAATATCATTAAGCATTACAGTATTTGTTTTCTTTTGCAACATGTGTGATTCTAGCAATACGACTTGTCTAAACTTTTGGAAACGGTTAGAAGTGAACTTAACTGTTGGTTAGAAGCAGTGGTTGCGATTAGAACCTAACAACCCACAGGAAAGAATACTACCCATTATTATATGTTGATTTTGTATCGTGTGGTCATATCGTATAACTTCTTACATAAAGATTATACTCATTTTACAAAAACTCATGTGGAGTCTATTTGTGGTGACATCATTGGGTTGCTGTGAGCGTGGTTGCACATACTGTACACTCGTGCCTTGGAGATAAGCCGTCCATCAATCGTGTGTCTTTTGCTTTCTCGCCCTAAGTGTGCCAGGTATGCCCAGACGTGTGTCCTGGGCTCACTGTGCCACTGGAATCAAGCTATCCTGGCTGAAGAGGGGTGAAACCCCGAAACCGGTCCTAGGATTAACCCTGGGCATTACACTACGCTTCGCCCACGTAGTGTACGTAGCGCTGCCTGCTTCGCAGTTTTTGAAGTAGGCGAAGCAGGCAGAGCTACGCACATGCCAGGGCGAAGCGTAGCTGCCTGCCGCCCACCACCCGCCTCCCGCCCGCCCTCCTTTTAAATCATATCTTGCATGTTAAATAATTAAAAGTAAAGAGACTTACCTGAAGCGCGGCGTCTCTGGGGCTCCCTCTTCCTCGTTTTCAACTTCTTGTGACAAATGCGCATGCGCGGACACCCGCGCATGCGCATTTCTTGCGAGAAATGCGCATGCGCGGGTGTCCGCGCATGCGCATTTGTCACAAGAAGTTTTAAACGAAGAAGTGGGAGCCCCGGAGACGCCGCGCTTCAGGTAAGTCTCTTTACTTTTAATTATTTAACATGCAGGGTATTATTGAAAAGGAGGGTGGGCGGGAGGCGGGCGGCGCATAGTGGGGCTATGCGGAGAGCGCGAGTGTGCGTAGATTTGGGCACACTACACGCTGCTTCACGTACCCCCACTACGCCCACTACGCCCACCCTTGCCTAGGATGCTTGTTTCCGGTCCAGGGAGGACCTGGCTTGGCAGTTCGGGCTGTACTGTTCCAGGGTCAAGACTGATTTGCATATGGCCAGATCTTAACTGAGGTGGCATGGTGAGCAAAAGAATGATGGATTTAACCTAGATCTCTTGACTGGGGGTGAATGTTTTGATTTGTTCTGCATTCCGTCCATCAATTGTGTGTCTTTTGCTTTCTCGCCCTAAGTGCGCCAGGTATGCCCAGACGTGGGTCCTGGGCTCACTGTGCCACTGGAATCAAGCTATCCTGGCTGAAGAGGGGTGAAACCCCGAAACCGGTCCTAGGATGCTTGTTTCCGGTCTAGGGAGGACCTGGCTTGGCAGTTCGGGCTGGACTGTTTCCATGAGGCACAGGGTCAAGACTGACTTGCATATGGCCAGGTCTAAACTGGGGTGGCATGGTGAGCAAAAGAATGATGGATTTAACCTAGATCTCTTGACTGGGGGTGAATGTTTTGATTTGTTCTGCATTCCGTCCATCAATTGTGTGTCTTTTGTTTTTTCACCCTAAGTACGCCATGTATGCCCAGACGTGGGTCCTGGGCTCACTGTGCCACTGGAATCAAGCTATCCTGGCTGAAGAGGGGTGAAACCCCGAAACCGGTCCTAGGATGCTTGTTTCCGGTCCAGAGAGGACCTGGCTTGGCAGTTTGGGCTGAACTGTTCCCATGAGGCACAGGGTCAAGACTGATTTGCATATGGCCAGGTCTAAACTGGGGTGGCATGGTGAGCAAAAGAATGATGGATTTAACCTAGATCTCTTGACTGGGGGTGAATGTTTTGATTTGTTCTGCATTCCGTCCATCAATTGTGTGTATTTTGCTTTCTCGCCCTAAGTGCGCCAGGTGTGCCCAGACATGGGTCCTGGGCTCACTGTGCCACTGGAATCAAGCTATCCTGGCTGAAGAGGGGTGAAACCCCGAAACCGGTCCTAGGATGCTTGTTTCTGGTCCAGGGAGGACCTGGCTTGTCAGTTCGGGCTAGACTGTTCCCATGAGGCACAGGGTCAAAACTGATTTGCATATGGCCAGGTCTAAACTAGGGTGGCATGGTGAGCAAAAGAATGATGGATTTAACCTAGATCTCTTCACTGGGGATGAATGTTTTGATTTGTTCTGCATTCCGTCTATCAATTGTGTGTCTTTTGGAGATAAGCCTGGATGCTCATGCAAAGCTACTAAGGGGGTGAGCAGGGCTATCTCAGACGGTGTCCTTAGTTAGCCTAACGTTGAAGCGAGTGGTCGGGTACTCCCTCCTCCAGCATTTGGTGGCGGCTGTAAGCGATAAGGACCCCCACTTGCAACAGGATGGAAGAGGACATTCTAGAACAGAGTGGACTAGCCTAGAGTGGAGTGACGCACAGTGGAGTTGTGGACAGTGGAAAAGCCTACAGTGCAGTGAGGTACATTGTAGCGGTGTACAGTGGAGTGACGTAGAGTGGAGTGCCATAAAGTGGAATAGTGTAGAGTGGAGTGGCATACAGTGGAGTTGTGTACAGTGGAATAGCGGACACTTGATGGAGTAGAGGGGAGTGGTGTAGAGGGGAGGGGCATAGAGTGGAATAGCATAGACGAGTGGAGTAGAATACAGTGGAGTGGCATACAGTGGGGTAGTCTAGACTCGAGTGAGGTACAGTGTAGTGCCGAAGAGTAGAATAGCATACAGTGGAGTGGCGTACAGTGGAGTGGCAAAGAGTGGAGTGGTGCAAGGTTAAATACCATAGAGTGGAGTGTTTAGAGTGAAGCAGGGTAAAGTGTAGTGGGGTACAGTGTAATAGCATACAGTGGAGTGGTGTAGAATGGAGTACTATAGGGTGGATCAGCCTGCAGTGGAGTAGCATAGAGTGAAGTGGAATAGCATTGTGGTGGCGTACAATGTAGTGAAGTACAGAGGAACAGCATAAAGTGTAGTACCATAGAGTAGTATGGCATATATTGGAGTGGAGTAGAGTGGGTGGTGTAGAGTGGACTAGTGTACAGTGTAATAGAGTGCACTAAAGTGTCATAGAGTGGAGTGGCGTATAGTGGAGTGGTGAACAAAGGAGTGATGCACAGTGGAATAATGTACAGTGTAGAGGTGTACACTGGAGTGGCATGAAGGGGACTGGGTTAGAATGGAATAGCATATGGTGTAGTGTCGCACAGTGGTGTTGCGTACACTGGAACAGCATAGAGTGGAATAGTGTAGAGTGGAGGGGTGCACAATGGAGTGAAGTAGACTGGAGTGCTGTAGGATGGAGTGGCATAGACTGCAATAGCAAACAGTGGAGTGGTGTAGAGTGATGTAGAGTGGAGCGTGGTACAGTGGAGTGGTGTGCAGTAGATTAGCGTAGAGTGGAATGGCGTATAGTTGAGTGACGTAGAGTGTAATAAAGTAAGGTGGAATGGTGCACAGTGGAGTGGCATAGAGTGGAGTAGCTTACAGTGGAGTGTAGTACATGAAACAGACGTATCAGGAAAGTGGGTGAATGGATGTAGGTGTATTGTGGCAGAAATATATATTCTGATGTGTAAATGGTAATTGTGGATAGTAGGTGTAAGTAGTGTTAGAGTGTTGAAATACTTGGGGCTTGATTACGATATCTCGGAATGGTTTCCAATCGAATCAGATTTGGAGAGTCTGACCCACCGATTACGATGGTTCCGGATACCACTCGGTCAAACTCCCATTGACTTCAACGGGAGCCTGTGTTCCGACTGAAAACACAGGCTCCTATTGAAGAAAGTGGTGGCTGCGGAAAATCGTGCACCCTGTTGTGGGCACCCCTTGGTGCCTGCCACACTGTGCATGGTCTGAAAGGAGGGGTTCCTTGGGTATCCCCATGGGACACATTCAGAAGGCTGCTACGGAACCCTAAAATCAGATTCTGACAGCCGATCCGTGTCAACAAACCGAGTCAGAAAGGCTGTCTGAATCCAACATCGTAATCGCTTGGTCCGAAACGCGGTCAGTAGACCTGTACGAGTCGGCTCTGAAAACTCGATTCTTCCAAATGACATCCGGATGACTCTGAAAGTCCAAACGCTTTCCAAACATCGTAATCGGTTGTAAGGAAAGCTTTCCAAATCGGTCGGAAAGACGGGTTCAGAATCGGATTCGGCAGACCCGAATCCGATTCCGAGCCTTTCCGAACGACATTGTAATCGACCCCATAGTTATATATTGTGCCATCGAGAAGACAGTGCGTGATTGGCTAATGGCTGTCTTTACAAAACATAAAAGGAAACCATGTAGTTTTCAGCACAATTTTACTGAGTTCTGGGTTAAGGCCTTAAATATAGGTAAGTAGTAGGTTTTATTATTGTGCCCAACCAAAGTCTACTGAAAATGTTACTCTCTTTTTTCTTTCTGCCTTAGTGACAAATCTCAGCTAAGATTTCCATCCTCCCCAATGTACAAAAAAGTATTTTCTTGGAAAGTTTCATGGAGATACGACAAACAGGCGCAAAGGCATCAGCGAGCAAATATACGAGGAATTCTTAGATCTGGGAACCCTTATTGTAACTGCAGAGTAACGAACTCCACTCTGTGATATATATATATATATATATATATATCACCAACAGTCCCGATAATGGAGAAGGCTGTCAGATAGGGCGGTCCGAGTTGGGGTAATCGGCAGCCCCAATTATAAAACTCCAAACTTTTCTTATGCAAAAGTAAACACGGACTCCCAGGAGATTTGCAGTTCTAAAGCTTGTTTAATAGACTGCACACAACAACGCGTATATATATATATATATATATATATATATATATATATATATATATGTATATATATATATACATATTACAAGAGTCCCATCACGAGGAATGAGCAGAGACCACACAGGGGAAGATCGTAGAAGCATTTAATGGAACCAAGATGACAAGGCGAATGCATTTCGGCATAATGCTGCCTTCCTCAGCGCCCAAGATTCCAGGTGGCCTCCATCGTTACCAGGTGAATAGTCCTGCCACCTTTATTGGTCTCAAGAAAGGCTCCGCCCTCCTGGAACGTGACTCCTCCTGTATGTAGTTGACGGGATGGTCAATGAAACTACATATCCCAGAATTCAGAGCTCTGATCCCAGGTGAGTGGTGTGTGGGGAGAAAGTCACCAAATGGTCGGATCGGCAGACAGGAAGTCCCCATGAATATATATATATATATATATATATATATATATATATATATATATATATATATATATATATATATATATATTCATGGGGACTTCCTGTCTGCCGATCCGCGGCAGAGCCAACAGGCACCTCAACTAAGCCTGGGCAAAGCACTACGCTACGCTCGCGTAGTTTGCGAGGTTCGCGCTACTTCGCACTACGCGAACTGCACGTAGCACAGTGCGAACACGCGTAGCGTAGTGTTGCGTAGTGCTGCGGTCATTCGTTGCTTGCTCGCGGTCCTCAACGTCAAGTTGGCGACCGCGAGCAAGCAAAATGACATCCCGGCGAGACTTTTTCCTTGTTCGCGATCAGCAACTTCAAGTTGGCGATCGCGAGCATGGAAAATAAACCTCCCGGCGAGATTCCCAACGCGAGGAGGTCAGGTTTCTCATTGCGAGTGGTCGCGTATGCTCGCGACCGCTCGCGATGAGAAACTACCAGTTCGCGTTGAGAAAGCTGAAGCTCGAGTAAAAATGTACTCGAGCAGCAGAAAACTACAGCTCGCACTGTGCAAGATGCCATTTTCAATGATTGCACAGTGCCAGTTGCTTGTCCGCACTGTGCAATCATTGTAAATGACATCTGGCACAGTGCGAACAAAGTACTACTCAGTTCGCGAAGTGCTACGCGTTGCGCGAACTTCACTTTGCGTAGCTTCGCGAAGTGCTACTTCGCGAACTACGCCCAGGCCTAGTCCTCAACCAGACTCAAGAAATGCTTCAGACGAAATGTCGTGGAAAAAGCAGTCCACTTTAATCCCAAATGAACCACAGGATTACACAGGCATAATGCCATGCCATGACGCGTTTCACTCGACACAGCGAGCTTGATCACATGATACGCTTTGTATCCGGGGAACTTACTTAAAGCCCAAAACGTGCACAATTGACTATAGAGAATAGCCACACCATTTTAGTGAATACAGAAGACAGACTAAATAATACCTCAGTAAGAGCGATATGGTTAAAAACAATGTGAACATAGATACAAATTCTTCGGAATTGATAGATAATGACCTATAAATTAAGTATTTTAAATATGTAAAATCAAATACCAGAGAGTGTTGCAGTGTTCAATAAATACTGAAATACTTAAAGTACATAATACAAAGGTGCACCTTATAAATACGAAGAAAATAGATGGTGTAACAGTTACAAAAATTCATATCGACATCTAATACTGTGCAAATATACAGCTTACTGGGTGTGCAAATAAGCAAGATAATAAAAATTGTATATATGGCAAATCGGCTAACGCAAAACGGAGTAGACAAAATATAGTCAATGGCGGGTTCATCTTGCTTATAGGACAGCACAATTATCAATGATCCACATTGTATAGTATACTTGCTATAAATAAATATTTTAAATATAAAAAACTGATGTGGAGCGATAAGAGATAGACACAAATAATTCATCCAAATGTACATTGCAAGTGCAGATATGGTCTAATACTCTCCAAATGATGGTCAATAATGGTAACTGCCAAAACATACTTCTATTCTCGAGCCATTCAAGCCAAGCCTTATGCCTATAATGTAAATGTATAGAATTAAGTCTGTACTAATAAATACCAATAAAAAAGTGCATAATGTGACAAAAAAGTGCAAAATAGTGTTGTGCAACTTACAATTCAATAGCAGCTTGGACTGATCATTTAAGCCTAAATGATTTAAAAGTGCAAGTGCCCCAGATATTATACAGGTCACAGAAAAATAGCAAATAAAATCAAATCTCAATTGTAAAAAAGAGCGCATAACAAATGCGCTAAAATTGTATAAGGTTGTATAAAATACATATAGCTCTCACAACAATAGTCTACACAGAGAATTCAGAAGGTGTAACTGTGCTATTGGTTGGAGAATATGATGGACGGAGTACGTGAAGATTACCAATCGACTAGAGGAAGTTGAGCATATCCTCACTCATGTTCAGGCCATTGGGCATACGTGTGTCGAGGGCTAAGATAAAATACGATTTGTGTTGCCGTAAAAACCTTTCACGGTTCCCTCCCCGTCCAGGGATGGAAACAGCCCCTAATACAGTGTATTCCAGGTCTTTCAATTTATTTTGATGAACTAGTTTAAAATGCCTGGAGACTGGATAGTTGGAGTCGGAATTTACAATGGCCCACACATGCTGTAGGATTCGTTTGTGCACTGGAAGTTTGGTGCTGCCTATGTAATCAAGGCCACACGTGCATCTTACTTTGTAAATACCAAAATCCGTTCCACATGTGAGATGTTCCTTGATTTCAATAGCTTTCTCACTAAAAGCTGTCATGTACTGGGTAGCATTTGTCGCGAAAGTACAATCACAACATGAATTACATTTATATGAACCCATTTTCTTTAGCCATTTACTTTTTAGTGTAACTTCAGGCAGAGGTTTAACTAAGGCATCCCTCATCGAGGGCGCCCTCCTAAATGTCATTGAATGCAACGTTGGTAAGATGGAACCCAGAGTGATGTCCATGAGTATAATTGGCCATTCTGAATAGATAATCTTTTGTATTTTCTGTTCTTGCTGACTAAAGGTGGTAATCAGTCGGATAGTATGCTTCTCATCAGTGGAGGCAAAACCTGATTTAGTAGTGAGACTCTGCTTGGGCCGCAAAAGTACTTCTCTAGGTAGATCGTTAGCTTTTGTCAGAGCCTGGATCAAGTGAGACTTCTTATATCCTCGATCCAAAAACCAACAAAATGCTTCCTGATGACATTCTTTAGAGACTGTATCCAAACTGCAAATTTGGCGAATAGGCACAAACTCGCAGTAAGGTATGCTTTTAATGAGATGGCGTGGGTGCGAGCTGTTGGCATGTAGAATAGAGTTTCCTGTGGTGGACTTCTGGTGAAGCCTAGTGTGTATTTTCTCTTCACTGATATAAACTAAAACATCAAGAAACTCTACACTTGATTTATCTATAGTGGAGGTGAATTTGAGATTGAGTCTATTAGCGTTTATCACTTCAACAAACTCAATAGCTGCCTCTCTAGATCCATTCCAAACCAGACAGATATCGTCGATATACCGCCAATAATGTACGATGTGCTTGTACCATTCTCTGTGCGTGGTCATGAGGACACACCTCTCCCACCAGCCAACATGCAAGCATGCATAGCTGGGGGAGAAGCATGCCCCCATAGCCACGCCCCTCAATTGGTGATAAAACTCCTGATTGAATACAAAATAGTTGTTAAACAAACACAATTCGATCATTTCTAAAAGCATATGGTTATGATCTTTCATGTTAATGTCTCTATTATCTAAAAAGTACTTAGTTACAGCTATACCATCCACATGATTGATGCTTGTGTAAAGCGACTCAATATCCATAACCATAAGCCAATAATTAGATTGCCAAACTAGCTCACTGATCTTAGTCAAAACATCTGTAGTGTCTTTTATGTATGATGGCAGAGATGTTACATGTGGCTGCAAAAAAAGTCTACGTATTTAGACAAATTCTCACTCATACTCCTCTGGGCAGAAATAATCGGACGTCCTGGTATAGGTGTCGTTTTTTTATGAACTTTCGCAAGGAAGTATAACATAGGAGTAACAGGATGTTCCACGTTGAGAAAATTGAATTCGTCTTTAGTCAATAATCCATGTCTCTTCCAATGATGTAGTCGTTTGCGCATCATGTCATGCGCTGTTCTCGTTTCCAGTTTGGATGATTTTGTGTAACAGAGTCCATCAGACAGATGACGGTCAGCTTCTGCCATATATTGAGTTCTTGACCATAAAACTGTATTCCCACCTTTGTCAGACTTATGTATAATAAGGTCATAGTTGTTTTGAAGTTTTTTGAACAAGGCACGATATTGGATGTTTCTATAGTTTCTACGCCGTTGGGTAGATACCACAGTTTTGTTCAGATTTTTTGGTTCTGCTATAACTCTGTCGCTAAACACATCAACTGCATCCTTCGGCATCAGAGGAAGAAATGTGGATGCAGGACTGGATGGGCTAGGAGCAGCTTTATCGGAACTGATACCCAAAGCAGTCAAAGTGGATTGTGAACACTCGCTAGGGGTATCAGTAGATAAGGAATGTAGAAGTGAAAGATTCGATATATCCTTAACTATAAGAGTCCCTTCAGTAATATCACTGCCAGAGTGTGTGTGTGTGAGTATATATACACACATATATATGTATTACCTACTGGCAGTCGCCAGTAGGTAGATATAGTTAGGACCTATTTTCCATAGGAAATTCGCAACTTTCTATTTGGAATAACTTTGGTGCAGATTGACGAATCTTCGCAAAATTTTCAAAACTTTTGGCCAGCTCCGGTCAGCTCCTATCCTGAAAGTTTCACAGTGATTCGTCAAGCGGGGGCTGAGAAAAAAGGGGGTCCAAAAACGCATTTTCCCCATGCAATTTCCCATGGGACCTTTAGCCGCAGCTACAGCCCGAACTGCTGAACGGAATTAGACCAAATTTGGCAAAGAGGTAGTCCTTAGTTCAGACTCATGCCTTTTGCTTAAATGGTGTAAACCCGTTCAGTAGTTCCTGAGAAAATGACATTTGAAAATACATATATATCTATGGCCTCGGAGGGTCCGCGTACCCTAAGCGCACCCTGCCGTGCACGAGCTGTATTCTAATTGGCTGTCAACACTCCAAATCAGGAAGTGTTGGCAGCCATCTTGTGCCTCGGTAGAACCGAGGCACAAGAAACCTAAGAAACAAACGCGAAAAAACGCGAAAAGGGGGCAGGGTAGAAACACCCTGACCCCCGGGTAGGCCAAATCCCGGGGGCAATGTTTTAGGGGCCCCCCCAGCCCTGGGGAACACCACCCCCTGCGGCTTTTTGCTAATGTATGCGGGGGGCTCACGGCCCCCCGGCAGCCCCGGGAACCGCCACCCCCGAGGCTTAATATATTGATAATTTTTGGGGGGCCTCTAAGGCCCCCCGAGCCCCGGGGACCGCCACCCCCCGGGGCTCCATGTAATTAACATTGCGGGGGGGCACAATGCCCCCCAACGCAGCCCCTGGGGCCACCACCCCCCGGGGCTTTGAAAAAGGTGGGAGGTACCTGGTGGGCTAGTTGGACCCCAGGTACCCTCGGGATTCAAAGGGACTTAATCCTCCAACTTAAAATGCACCACGGGGCGCGTTTGCACAATGGTGAAGGTAGGGGGCAGGGCCTGAGGTGATATGTGTGCAAACACGCCCTGTGGCGTGTTTTAAGTTGGGGAATTAATTCCTCTTCAATCCTGAGGTCCCCTGGGGGCCAACTAGCCCACCAGGTACCTCCAGTAAGCACCACAAGGCTGCGTTGCAGAGAGGTGTAAAAAGGGGCGTGGCCTCTGAACACCTGTCTGCAACGCAACTCCCTGGCACATACTGGAGTTACCTGTTGGGCTATTTGGCCCTCAGGGACCCTCAATATTGAAAGATAAATAATTCCTCAACTTAAAACGCGCCACAGGGCGCCTTTGCACAGTGGTGAAGGAAGGGGGCGTGGCCTGAGGTGATATGTCTGCAAACACACCCTGTGGCGCGTTTTAAGTTAGAGAATTAATTTCTCCTCAATCCTGTGGGTCCCTGGGGGCCACGTAGCCCACCAGGTACCTCCAGTATGCGCCAGGAAGCTGCATTGCAGAGAGATGTTCAGAGGCCACGCCCCTTTTTACAACACTCTGCAACGCAGCTCCGTGGTGCTTACTGGAGGTACCTGGTGGGCTAGTTGGACCCCAGGGACCCTCAGTATTGACAAGGAATTAATTCCCCAACTTAAACCGCGCCACAGGGCGTGTTTGCACACATGTGAACTCAGGCCCCGCCCCCTCCCTTCACCACTGTGCAAACGCACCCCGTGGCACGTTTTTAAGTTGGGGGATTAACTCCCCTTGAATACTGAGGGTTCCTGGGATGCAAGTAGCCCACCAGCTACCTCCAGTAAGCGCCACAGAGCTGCGTTGCAGAGCGGTGTAAAAAGGGGCGTGGCCTCAGAACACCTCTCTGCAACACAGCTCCCTGGCGCATACTGGAGGTACCTGGTGGGCTAGTTGGCTCCCAGGGACCCCCAGGATTCAAGGTGAATTATTTCCCCCTCTGCAAACGCGCCAGGGGGCACGTTTGCAGAGTGATGCTGGTAGGCATGGGCTCCGGCGCAATGCCGGTCTTTTTCTTTTTTTTTTTGTTTAAGGAAGGGGGGCTGTGTGGCCCCCTTCTTTTCCTAATATTTTGGCACTGGGGACCCCTTCCCCCAGGGCCTAGCCCCTATATATATTTTTTTTTATTAAAAATTCTGGAAGGGGGTCGCGTGGCCCCCCTCCACAGGCCATAATCTGCCCCGGGGACCCCATCCCCTGGGGCATGGCCCTTTTTTGCAAAAAAGTTAACTTCTAGGAGGGGGGCTGCCTTGCCCCCTCCTTAGGCCATTTATGGCCCCGGGGCCCCATCCCCCGGAGCCGGCCTTTTTTTTGTTTTTTATTTTTTTTTAAAATCCCATTTTGGGGAGGGGGGCGCGTGGCCCCCCTCCCGGGCCATTTCTTAACCCAGGGACCCCATCCCGGGGCTGGCCCTCTTCGTTGGGGACTGTGGGGGGGTCCACAATCCCCCCACGGTCCCACCCGGCTCCCCGCATCCTGCTGGAGCCGGCATTGCTTTTCCACACGGGGAGCAGCTAACATGCTGCTCCCCCTGTGGAAAAGCAATCTGCTTTACTATTTAGAAGAGAGAGCAGGTTTCCCTGCTCTCTCTTCCAAATAGCAAAGCAGTTTGCTATGGCAGGGTGGGAGATGCGAGGCTCCCACCCTGCCATAGCAAACTACAATGTCCCGGGGGTGGGCACCCCGGGACACTGCAGGAGCCGGCCCTGGGGGGTGGCGGTCCCCAGGGCACTCGAGGGCTCCAGGAGGGGGGCCTGATGATGTCATCAGTGATGTCATCAGTGATGCCATTTGAGATGTCACCAGTGATGTCACTGACCATGTCATGAATGATGTAATATGTGACATCATCAGCAGTGGATTGCGGGCGCGCGAGATGTAGTTAGTACAACTAACTATATCGGAGGAATTTCAATGGTTTTGTGCGAGTGAAATGTCCAGCTAACTATAACACCCCTAAAACCTATGCTAATTCCTAACTATATCAGGCCTGAAACCTATGGTTTTTTCAGTGAATATATATATACATATATATATATATATATATATATATATATATATATATATATATATATATAAAACACAGAGTGGCGTTAGTTACTCTGTATATATACCCACAGACACATATAAAGATATATTACATTTAAATATTTTTGGCACACCTTTTATGTCTTTTGTTCCAAGTACGCACCTGCACACCTTTGATTATAATGCACCATATGTGAGTGTAGTGCTGTTCTATTAGTTGTGCCAAATTTTTTCATAATCTATAGAAATATATAAACTGCATAATTATACCTTTGTGATTGGTCCTTGGGGACGTATGCAAGTGCCATGCAAATGAAGAGCATTGCTATTGTGTATAGAGCTGTATGACTCGTATTGGTAGAATTTCTTGTTTTTGGCAGAGATCACCTTCATACGCGGGTGTATACGTTTACATGCGTGTCACGAGCCACACAACACAGTCTAATGGATTCTCTGCTATGCAGATCTTAGGAGCATATTAACAAGGAACAGGGAAAATTAACGCTAAGGGCGCTTAGCGTTAATTTTTTTAACGCCCGCTATCGCTGGATAATATCGCCTGGTTATCACGTTATTAACAACTCCAACCGCCTAGGCGATAAAAAACCCAGCGATAGCGGCATTTTGGGAGGTTATCGCTGGTAATGCAGCGATAAAACTACAAGGATAGGGATATCCTTGTTGATAGCCCATGGTGGACTTAGCTATGTAATCCTCCTCCCATTGGATTACATGGCTAAGTCTGAAAATTAGCTGACGTAAAAAAACAGCGTTAACCGTGGTTAGCGCTGCTATTTTTGTCTCTAACAGGTTTTAGCGTGAAGCTTGATAATAGGAGGAATGTCGCTTAGTGACATTTCTCCTATTATTTTGCTCTGGAACGCCCCTTTGCATCTCATTAGAGATGCAAAGGGAAGCGTAGTGAAAAAGGGTGCTAACATGCGATTTTGCATGTTAGCACCCTGTTGTTGATAGGGCGATATTTTTATCTCCGCTTCTTTGGCTTTTAAAGCCAAAAAAGCTGAGATAAAGCCCTTGTTAATATGCCCCTGTATTTGCTCATTGTACCTGAAACCTTGCAATGCTGTCTGTGTTGCACCTGTTTGTTGTGAATAATAGTAAGCCAGACTTGCAGTGATGCTCGTGAGGTAAGTGCCGAAGCCATGCTGTACCCGCTCCATGCGTGAGGGAATAAATAAACTTTGCAAACCCGGCGTCGTCATCCCATCTTCCTTCGACAGCGACAAATTTACCAGCGCTCGTACGTTTCTCAAAGACAGAAAGTGAGATCTGGCAGTGTTTCTCGTGCTTCTTCTGGCAGCGCTCCCGGTCCTGGCCTGGTGTGGGTAACAAAGCGCAGGGGCTGCCTTTTCTCTTGCACAGATGTGAACTCTGCTGGCTCCTCGTTAACACCTCCTGGCAGAGACTGCAGCTGTTAGACATGCAGTGGGAATGAGATTCTAAGCAGATCCACTTAGAGAGCTGTGAATATGTAGCTTGGTGCAATGAAGAGCACACGAGGAGCTGTGCTGAAGGCCTGAGCGTCGAGATGGTGCGAAACATCGTACACCGGCCACCCTCGGGCAGTGAGAAGGGGTTTAGAGACCATGAATGTGTGTGTGAAAGAAACAGAGAATTGATGTGTGTGGGAAAGAAAGAAAGGAGGAAGGTAGGAAAAAAAGAAAGAGAGAAAGAAAGAGAGAAAGAAAGAAAGAAAGAAAGAAAGAAAGAAAGAAAGAAAGAAAGAAAGAAAGAAAGAAAGAAAGAAAGAAAGAAAGAAAGAAAGAAAGAAAGAAAAAAAGAAAGAAAGAAAGAAAGAACACACTTAAATTTGGATTTCTGTAGAATCTGGCTAGGCAAGACCAATCATTTTCAGGACGACACTTTCTGCAGCTCAATCAATCAATCAGTACTTCTAGAGCGTGGCTTACCACCCTTGAGGGTATCCAGGTACCGGGTTGCTGGACTAGTCGAAGAGCTAGGTCTTGAGTCTCTTCCTGAAGTCTGTTAGCGAGGGTGATGTTTGGAGTTGGAGAGAGGGAGGGCATTCCAGGACTTGGCGGTGAGGTCAGAGAAGGAGCTGTCTCCTCTGTGGCTATGGCGAGTTCTGTGCCATAGCGAGGGCAGAGGAGCAAATGTTTCTGGATGGTTGTCGGAATTCAGGCGGTGGTTCATGTATGCTGGTCCTTGGTCGTTGAGGACTTTGTAGGTGTGTGTCAGTACCTTGAATGGGCATCTTTTCTGGACGGGGAGTCAGTGGAGGTACCTCATGTGGATCCGTTTGGAAAGGTTGAGGATCAATCTTGACGCTGAATTCTGTATCGTCTGGTGTCTTCCCTTGAGAACGATGGTAGTTCCTGCATTCAGTGTGTTGCCGTACTCCAGACAGCTGGTGATTAGGGCTAGCAGGACAGTTTTTCTCATGCTTATGGGGAGCCTTTCAAAGGTTCGTCAGAGCATGCAGAGAGTGTGGAAGCAGTCAGAGAAGACTATGTTGATCAGTCATTTCATGATGAGTTTGCTGTCCAGGATGATGTCGAGGTTGCGGCCTTGTTCTTTTGGTGTGGGGGTGGGTCTGAGTTCAGCGGGCTACCAAGTGTAGTTTCAGAGGGAGGCATGGTTGCCAAAGATGAGCACTTCGATTTTGTCCATGTTGAGCTTCAGACAGTTGTCCCTCATCCAAGCTGCGATATTCTTCATGCAGTTGTGGAAACTGGTCTTGGTGGTGGTGGGGTCCACTGAGAGCTAAAGGATGAGCTGGGTGTCATCAGCATACAATATAATGTTGATATCGCGGGTTCTATTGATGTTTGCTAGAGGCCCCATATAGCTGTTGAAGAGGGTGAGACTGAGGGATGAGCCTTAACCCCTTCCATGCTCATGACGGAACGGTTTCGTCATGAGCATCGGTTGAGCTGTGCTCATGACGGAACCGTTCCGTCATGGCCCCGCCCGCGCTCGAACCCTTCAGCACCACGGGGGAATCCGCGCAGCGCTGAAGGGGTTAAGGGACGCCGCAGATGGTGCTCGTGGGTTCTGAGGTGGAGGAGGATAGATGGATTCTCTGCGTGCATCCTGAGAGGAATGATGCAATCCATCTGAGTGCGTCTCTCTGGATTCTGATCTGGTG
Organism: Triturus cristatus; assembly: GCF_964204655.1. NCBI lineage: Eukaryota > Metazoa > Chordata > Amphibia > Caudata > Salamandridae > Triturus > Triturus cristatus. The sequence goes on along the minus strand of NC_140590.1, from coordinate 1,651,393,971 downwards.
CAGTCGCTTGATTAGTGTGTGGTGGGATACGGTGTTGAAGGCTGCAGAGAGGTTTGGGAGGATCAGGGCCGCTGATTCTCCTCTGTCAAGTATGGTGCGGATGTCGTCTGTGGCGGTGATCAGGTGGTCTCGGTGCTGTGGTTGGTCCAGAAACCAGATTGGGGGGAGTCTAGCAAATTGTTTCTCTTCAGGTGCTCTGTGAGCTGTCTGTACATTGCCTGCTCTAGGACTTTGATGAGAAAAGGGAGCAGCGAGATGGGGCAGTAGTTCCAGAGTTCACTGGGGTCTACTGAGGGTTCCTTGAGGAGAGCTCTAACCTCTGCATGTTTCCATGCATCGTCGATGGTGGCTGTGGCGATGGGTGCATTGAGGGCGGTGGTGAGTTGGTGTTTGATCACGTTGCTTCCTAGATTGAAGAGGCAGTGGGGGCATGGGTCGGTGGGTGCTCCTGAGTGGATGGAGGTCGTTTAGGCTGTGGTGCCCGGTGTGGTGAGCTGTTCCCATTCTGTGAGATATTAGTCAAGGGGAGTTTATGTTGGAGTGAGAACGCTGAGGATTTTGGTGGGTTGTGGGTTGAAGTTTCTTTAGATGGTGTATATTGTGTTGCGCTAGAGCGTTGCATGAGCTGGGTGTCGTCAGCATAGGATTTAATGTTGATAACGTGGGTTCTGACGATGTTTGCTAGAGGCACCATGTAGGTGTTGACAAGGGTGGGGCTGAGGGATGAGCCTTGAGGGATGCTTCAGATGGTGTTCATGGGTTTCGAGGTCAAGGAGGGTAAGCTTATTCTCTGCATGCATCTTGGGAGGAATGATGTAATCCATCTGAGTACGTCTCCCTGGATTCCCATCTGGTGCAGTCTCTTGATGAGTGTGTGGTGGGATACTGCGTCGAAGGCTGTGGAGAGGTCAAGCCTGATCAAGACTGCCGATTTTCCTCTGTCAAGTAAGGTGCAGATGTTGTCCATAGTGGTGATCAGGGTGGTCTCGGTGCTGTGGTTGGCCCAGAAACCAGATTGGGAGGCGTCTAGCAAGTTGTTTCTCTCCAGGCGCTCAGCGAGCTGTCTGTTGATGGCCTTCTTTAGTACTTTGGCAAGAAACAGGAGCAGCGAGATGGGTTGGTAGCTCTGGAGTTCACTGGGGTCTGCTGAGGGTTTCTTCAGGAGAGGTCTGACCTCTACATGGTTCCATGCTTCGGGGAAGGTGGCTGTGTTGATAGGTGCATTAAGGATGGTGGTGATCTGATGGCTGATCTCATTGCTTCCTAGGTTGAAGAGGTGAAGGGGGCATGGGTTGGTGGGTGCTCCTGAGTGCATGGAGTTCATGATGGCTGTGGTGTCCGGTGTGGCGAGCTGTTCCCATTCTGTGAGATATTGGTCAAGTTAAGCTTGTGTTGGAGTGAGGAGGCTGAGGGGGTCGGTGGGTTATGGGTTTACGTTTCTGTAGATGGTGTATTTTGTGTTTTGGTAGTGATGCACTAGAGCGTTGCATGAGCTGGTTGTCATCAGCGTAGGATATATTATTGATAACATGGGTTCTGACGATGTCTGCTAGAGGCACCATGCAGGTGTTGACAAGGGTAGGGTTGAGGGATGAGCATTGAGGGATGCCGCAGATGGTGTTCATGGGTTCCGAGGTGAAGGAGGGAAAGCTGATTCTCCGCATGCGTCCTTAGAGGAATGATCCAATCCATCTGAGTATGTCTCCCTGGATTCCCATCTGGTGCAGTCTCTTGATGAGTGTGTGGTGGGATACTGTGTCGAAGGCTGTGGAGAGGTCAAGGAGGATAAAGGCTGACTATTCTCCTTTGTCAAGTAGGGTGCAGATGTTGCCCATGGCGGTAATCAGGGTGGTCTTGGTGCTGTGGTTGGCCCGGAAACCAGATTGGGAGGCGTCTGGCAAGTTGTTTCTCTCCAGGTGCTCAGTGAGCTGTCTGTTGATGGCCTTCTCTAGTGCTTTGGCAGGAAACAGGAGCAGCGAGATGCGTTAGTAGCTCTGGAGTTCACTGGGTTCTGCTGAGGGTTTCTTGAGGAGAGGTCTGACCTCTGCATGTTTCCATGTTTTGGGGAAGGTTGTTGTGTCGATGGGTGCATTGAGGATGGTGGTGATCTAGTGGCTGATCACATTGCTTCCTAGGTTGAAGAGGTGGAGGGGGCATGGGTTGGTGGATGCTCCTGAGTGCATGGAGTTCATGATGGCTGTGGTGTCTGGTGTGGTGAGCTGTTCCCATTCTGTGAGATATTGGTCATGGAAGGTTTATGTTGGAGTGAGAAGGCTGAGGAGGTCAGTGGGTTGTTGCTTGACGTTTCTGTAGATAGTGGATATCTTGTTGTGGAAGTGATTCGTAGAGCATTGAATAGTTCCTGTGATTTAGGGATCATATTCACAATGGATTTTAGGCAGGAGAACTCTGACGATGATCAAGAGATCCTTGGTGTGGTTGGCACTAGCCTCGATGCAGTCTTTGAGGCATCCTTGTTCGTGTCTTTGAGTCGCTGGTGGTAATTGATGAGGGTTGACTTGAAGGTGGCTTGCTCTGTATCGTCGCTGCTGGTATGCCAACTTCTCTCCAGTTGTTTGCAGCTGCGTTTCATAGTGCTAAGTTCTGGTGTGTACCAGCGGGCTTGTTTGGTGGAGCTGCGGGTTTTGGCTGGTTTGATGGGGCGACTAGGTTGGCAGCATTGGTAATCCAGGTGTTGAAGTTCTCATCTGCCTGTTCCAGGTTAGCTGCAGCATTGGGTTGGGTGGTTTTTAAGGCCTTCCATCCATTGGGTCTGTGTCACTTTGAGGAGACAGTTGGATAAGTAATCATCCGGTTTTCTTCGAATTAACCTGGATTTATTATACCTTAATCTACAGGGAACTCAGACAGCCCACGGCTTCTGAATACAAGCAGTGGTACTGACAATAAGTCTGACTTCCACCTGAAAGTTCCCTCTTCAGTCACTGGTGAGTTTAGGCAATCAATAACTCATCATACACCCATTCTGATACTCATCCTTGCAATCATGTACCTATTCATCCACCCACTCACCTTCTTACCCATCTCCATAAAAACACACATAAACTCAAAAAGCAAACATATGATAGATTATAAAGAAAGCAGAAAAAGCAGAAAAAGAGAACATGCACACGCCTAAACACAGAATCATAAGATTGCTATAAAAAATATGATTAAACATAGCAGAAGGCAACCATCTTGAAAAAGCATATATTAAAATGGCATAATGGTGACCATCTTGACATTGTATACAGGTTATCACAGCTTTAAAGTTCTAACATGGCTGCCACATTTTGAAAACTGTTGGCGTGGTAAACCAATGATAGACTATGCACAAAACCATTCCATGACAATCGCTCAATAAATATTGCACCCAGCAGAAATCTTGGGATTATGCTGTGCATAATGTATCATTATTTTACTGATTCGATATGGCTGACATAATTCAACTAAATCTGATGACTATCTTGAAATAGTAAAGCAATGGTGCACTATGGAGTATACCATCTGTGGTGTCCTTCAGTACTTGAACAAACAGGAACCAGACCGCGTGTAGAAGCAAGTAGGTTTATTCGCACCTCATCCACCAACAGCTATATCCCAACTCCCTCTTTCAGAATCCCCATGTCAGCGCCCTGCTAATTCTCAGTTAGAACGAGCACATCATTCCGACCTCCTAGCATTGCAGGCCAGAATGATATACTGTATATTACCACACATCTTCCCCCTCAACAACAAAAATAGCAAAATTGCAAGCAATTACATAGCAAAAAGAAATAACATACAAGATCAAAACAGTAGAACATAACAGCATGGACTGCCATGAAATATATGACTAGGATGATCAAAACAGTAGAACATAACAGCATGGACTGCCATGCAACATATGACTAGGATGAACAATAGAACATTACTGCAAGAACTACCATGCAACATATGATTAGAACGAACACACAACACCCTACCATAACTGACCTACGACCTAACATAATCCTTCATGTATACAGGAAGTCTGCGTACTCTTTGACTCCTTTCTCTAATACCACCCGAGACACCAGGCAGGTCAGAAACAGGAGACGAGCAATCAGAGGACCCAGAACCAGAGACTAGTGTGTTGCTACCCACTTGACCGAACGAAGCAATGGGATTCACAACTACAATACGACTCTTGTTCCAAATCCTCCCATCACTCGTTTTTACAGCATTATTGAATACCTTAGTCATCCTTATTGATCTCCATATTCCAATCATCCTGAGTGACGGTACCATCCGTGATCTCACATACATTAACAACCTCACTATCAGACGCAACTTCATCCTCATTGCTCCCACTGAGATCAACCAACCTAGAAAGACAGTCTGCCGATCTATTGGCAACACCTGGAATGTAATCAACTTCAAAATTAAATTCTTGGAGAGAAATAATCCATTTCTTTATCCTAGATGAAATGGAGTCAAGATCTTTCTTAGAAAACACCTCCTTTAACGGCTTATGATCCGACAAAACATTGGCCTTCATTCCCCACACCAAATTCATAAACTTCCTTAAAGCCCAAAATATGGCTAGAGACTCCTTCTCTATAACCGAGTAATTCGTTTCAGACCCTCTAAAGCACCTTGAGGCACAGGCAATCTAACAATCCACACCATTTTTCTTCTGAAGCAGCACAGCACCCAACCCTTTTTCACTAGCATCCGTCATGATAACAGTAGGATCACCAGGCACAAAAGCATGAAGAGCCGGCGCTTTACTTAGCTCCTCCTTGATTGAGATGAACTCCTTCTCACACTCACTTGACCACAGAAACACCACATTTTTTACAGTAAGCTTTCTCAAACTGTGAGTTTTACTAGCATAGTCTGGAATGAACTTACTGTAAAACTCTACCATGCCAAGAAAAGATAGAAGTTCTTCTTTGTTAACCGGTACAGAAATGTTCATGATGGAATCCACCAATTCCTTCTTAGGGAAAACTCCATGCCCAGTTATGCAATGTCCTAGATAATCTACTTCTTGCAACCCAAATTTACATTTGTCTTTCCTAAGAGTAAGCCCCGCCTCTCTTAGGCGTTGTAGTACAGCTAGAACACGAACATTATGCTTCTGAAAGGTGTTCCCAAAAATCAAAAGATCATCCTGATAACACTTTACCCCAATGAGACCTTTGAGAATATGCAACATTATGCGTTGAAACACCGAAGCTGCTGAAACAAGACCAAATGGCATTCTACAAAATTTAAAAGTACCCATGGGGGTTACAAAGGCAGTTAGGTCTTGAGAGGAGTCATCTAATACAACTTGGTGATAAGCTGAAGCCAAGTCAAGAGTAGAAAAGTACTTCGCACCACCCAATGTACTAACTATCTCATCTATGTTTGGTAACGGAAACCTATCCACAATGACCTCTTTATTCAATGCCCGCAAGTCAATGCAAAGGCGAATTTCACCACTGGCCTTCTTAGCCATGACTATCAGAGCCAACCATTCCGTGGCTTTAACTGGTACAATTATACCTGCCTTTACCAATTTATCTATCTCTTTCTGTACCCCGGCCTGTTCATTCAACGGGATCCTTCTTACTTTAGCCACAACAGGTAACGCCCCTTCTCTTGTCTTGATGTGATGTTTATATCCCTTAAGACAACCCAAAGTGTCCTTAAATATGTCAGAAAACTGTTCTAAAAAAATGAGAGACGAGTCTTCAACCGTTTGTACCTGAACCTGTGGAGAGGCATTGGGGTTTAGACAAACCCAAAGTAAGCGTTGGTGAGGCCAGCACATAAGAGAATCACCCTGCTTAGCAACATAAACTTTCCCAGCAATCATTCTCCCACAGAGTTCAATGGTAGCCACAAAGTAACCAGACATTTTTATAGGCAACCCACCATAGCCCATGGGAGAGAGATCATTCTTAAAAAATTTAACTTTGTTGGCAAACAGGAGTCAAACTTAAAATCCAGAGAAACCCCATCTATATCCACCATATGAGAGGGATGATCACCCTTACTTGCATCAACCTGAAAAGTGACCACTTTTACCTCAGGCTGAAGTTTAGCGGACAGACTGTTATCCTTATTACCCTTACTTTTACAACATTTTGCGAAATGTCCTTTCCGACCACACATGTTGCAAGTGGCCCGCAGACCAGGACAATAAGGTGAATTTGCAAAATGCCCAAAACGACCACATCTAAAACAAACAGGTTTTCTCCCAGCAGGGGAGTTAGTTACATTGCTAGTCATAGGGATACATATAGCTTTTCCCTTCACCTCTTTCGTTTGAACCTGGCACACCACCTCTTCTACCTTAGTTTGAGTCAAAGTACATTTACTCTTTTCCCCATTCAATTCATCGACGCACTTCCTCATATGCTCAACTTGTTTAGCAATAGTTATAACTTCCTCTAACGGCGGTTCATCCTTCAACCAGAGTTCCTTCCTGATATCATCATGCACACATTTCAAAACGAACTGATCTCTGATCCTCTCCTCCACAGCAGGACCAAATTTGCATGAAGATGCAAGTTTCCTCAGAGCTGAAAGATATTCTTCTACAGACTCATCCTTTTTCTGTCCCCTCAAACCAAAATGATACCTTTCCATTATCGTGCTTAACCTCGGTAAATAATGTCGGTCTAACTGTTCGATACATATTTCATATTCATTCAGGTTCCTTTGTTCAGAAGCACTTAAATCAGGTAAATGTTCTAACACTTCTTGACCCTCACCCCCAAGGCAATGCAGCAATAATGAATGTTTGCGTTCAGCGTTCAGGTTTGTGCCACAAACCCTCGCATAATTCGTAAAAATCTTCTTCCATTTTTGCCACTTAACACTTGGTTCACCTGGACTTGTTAAAAAGAACGGAGGCTGCGTTACATTCTGCATATCGGAATAACTTGTTGAATAAAGAACTGTAAATACAAACTACTACCTATTCAAAACATAAAGGTAACCGACCTATTGAAGAAATAAAAATCACAAATTAGATGTTGAATAGATTGAATGTAAACAGCTCTTTCAATTTCCACCCTTCACTCTAACAAAAAATAAATAACCCCCCCCCCCCAAAAAAAATCAGTCTGTTATCCCGCCGGAATAGCAAAATAGCACTTTCACATCCCAATGGAATGAAGTCATATTGTACTTGTCACTTGCTGGTTCAAAAACCCATGTACCTCGCAACTTCCTTTTTTTTATTATTTTTTTTTATTGTATCTTCACCATGGAGAATGGCACCTGTACACGTTCCACCAGACACCTCTCCAGAGATGCCAAAGAAAACTGCCTGAAATGCACGCGTTAGTTTTTTTCCTTAGTTCTGCCCACCGTCGTTTACAAACCACCGATGCTCAGACACGAACCGTTCCGTTCTCCGCAACGCATTTTACCATTGTTGAGTGTGTATCTTTCCAACCACTCAAAATGGCCTCCAGTAATGACGTTACTGCTCCTCATTGGCTATATCCAAGCCTCGCTTTGAAATCTTCTTGCGCACGCTCAGAAGCCTCGCGCTCTCCGTCTCGCAAGCAAGTCAGTTCTCGGAATCCTAGCGCGCACCAGATGTCTCGCGCTCACAATATTTCACCTTGATTATCCGAAAATCGCCAAACACCATCGAAATGTGCACAGCTTCACCCAGAGCGATTCGAGCCACGATGACGCCCAAAGCTGCCTCCGGCACTCCACACTGGATGAATCACCCGCTCCAGGACTGCCACAGAATTCCTCCACGGGTCAGATCTCGATCGGTGTTGAGGTGCTCTTTTCTCCCGATCGTCGCCAAATAAATGTGGTGTCCTTCAGTACTTGAACAAACAGGAACCAGACCGCATGTAGAAGCAAGTAGGTTTATTCGCACCTCATCCACCAACAGCTATATCCCAACTCCCTCTTTCAGAATCCCCACGTCAGCACCCTTCTAATTCTTAGTTAGAACGAGCACATCATTCCGACCTCCTACCATTGCAGGCCAGAATGATATACTGTATATTACCACACCATCCAAGATGGCCTTCTAAAGTAGTGGCCATAAGGGAAGTGATGTCCTGTGCCATGTGATCTGGCAAAATGGCATGCCTTTCATTGAAGTATACAAAAGAGTGATGGATGGAATGCTTGAATTAATCTCAGCCACGGGTAATTACTCTGGACCACATTCCAGTCCATTGTTACTTTGCACACCATGCCACCTCAGTTTGGACCCAGCCATATGCAAATAAGTATTGACCTTCCAACAGGAACAGTCCTGCATGAACTGCCAGGCTAGGTCTTTACTGAACCGGACCACAAGCAACCCAGGACCGGTTTCACCCTAGAGAAACCCAGTTAACTGAAAATGCGTTGTATAGCTTTGACTATAAATGTCGTCAAGAAATGATAACTAGCGGTACAACTCCCAATCACAGAATGTAGCGATCTTACTTAGAGATAAAAAATGGAGGGGACCAGGTATCCAGTTCTGGACTTTTCTTTTTACTAATTAGTGTTATGAAGCATTTACTCCAGATCATTCAATGTAAGCAAGTGGAGATACAAGTCAGTACGTCTAGTTTTCATTAGTCATGTGGTGAACATTACTAGCTCAATGCATGCGACTGTCGCTCCCCTCCGGTTCCACGGTGTTATCAAGACATTTTCTGTTTGAAGCAGGTCTCACATGAGATAACTACATAGTCGGTATAGCATATGATTATTTTAAAATTATGCAAATATCTAAAAAATTAGACTTTACATCAACTGACATTCGTATACTACAAATTACACAAAACTGTAAATGTGGCATTAAGTCCATCACAATGTGGTGCTTTTAAATGTCCGATATTGTGCAAATTGTATTTGTTTCTAATTTGGCAATGGCATGTGGACTCACAATTTATCCAGGAGTGAATCTTACCAGAAAATACTAGGCTAAATGTGTGTAGGGAAAATGATCGGGATTCTGAGTTTTGTAGCTTGGACTGAGGAAAAGCTAAATGTTTAACCATGCGGTATGACTAACACTGCATGTTATCCTCCATTTCAACCTTGGAAACTTGAAAAGGGAAGGTTAAACCCATAAGTTGTGTTATCAGTAGGGGTGAGCGATATTTGCGAAATTAACTTTCGCAAATTATCGCGAAAATGTTAAAAATTATCGCAAACAAGCGGAAATATCGCGAAGATGCGGAAGTTTTTTTCCGGCATGTTCGCGAGATTTTCTGCATGGTTGCGGGTCGCCAACTTACCCATGTGGTTGCTTGCGGGCGCGGCCATCTTGTTTTGAGTTTTCTCGCGGTGCATGATCGCGAGAAGAAAGACGTGATCGCGCGACGCATGACATCACTGCGGGCGCGAACTGTCGCGAGACAGCGCAAATGGCTAAAAACAATACAACATCTCATGGAGAACGCGACCGGATCAAGAAAACTTGTCGGCGAACGCAGGGATTCAGGTAAGGCAATCGCGCGCGCGCGAGAATGTATTATTTTACAGCGCGAGCAAGCAACAAATTATCGCCAAGCTGCGGAAACCGGAATTTTTGACATTTTCGCGCTCTCCGCGGAACGCGAAAATGTTAAATTATCGCAATTTCCGCGAACGGAACGAAATTTTCGCCCAGGCCTAGTTATCAATATTCTCTTGATTGGTTTACCTCATAGTATTCCAGCAATACTAGGGATAGGTGCCTTAGCATCTCATTTAGAGTCAGATACTAAATTATCATCATTCAAAAGTTCATGATGTCCTGTCCTTCTGACTCTCTCGGTTAATTCAGAGTTAACGGAACTGCTCCCAATGGTAGAGCATGGGCCACCTCCACCATCAGAAATAAAATCTCTACTCTTGCCAGTGAGAATCGTACCGGAGGGGTTCCCTGTTGAAATTAGAGGGCAGGATCTTCAGACAAGTATCTGGACTGACCCAGGTAAGAGGTAAGTTTGTTATTACATGTTGGGCCTTAGGTTACAGCAACTGCAGCTAGGTCCCATCAGGGCTTCTGCTCCATCCAAATGTTCCTATCTCCTGGCTTCCTCTACAAAAACACACCAGCAATCTGCTAAGTCCTTGACTCAGCTCAGACCTACATGGACTTGGGGATAAACATGACACTACACACCTCCCATTCTTCCAAACAAAAAAACAGTGAGTGGCTAAGCATTTGCACAATGAGACTATTGGAGGGGATGGGTGAGCTAGAAGGGCTAATATTCAAAATGTCACAGAATGTTTCATTGTCAGGAACACTCATTTATGGCCTGCCAATATATGGGGTAAATTTTGGTGAGGCATCAATTTTCTTGTTCCAGACCTGTCCCAATCAAACATCAGCTTAGTATAATCCTTCATGATGTCCAAGTCTACATAGCTAGTGCCTCCACTTCGACACCCAGGTCTGGAATCTAACACATTGGTGACGCTCTTTCACAAGCAAATTATTCTGCAATGCCAGCAAACACCACACCTTCTTCTGTCAGCACCAACTGACTTGTTCTGGAGATGAACGTCCCCATTTACCTGGTGCTGCGCATTATCACAAGGCCTCTATCTATCTCCTTGATCACAGTGCTATCAGGAGCCACATTATCTATTTTGGTCACTCCATACTGCGTGCCGTAAAATATGCGGAATGCCTCTAAACAGGCTCTGTCCTCCTTAAACTTGGTCAGGTCTCATGTGCTCACCAGGTTTCTTTTTTGTCCCGCTCTTGTCACACAGGTCATAACTGTACCCAGGGCCGGTTTGGCCATAGGGGACATCGTGTATTTCCCCGGTGAGCTGGAGGGGTGGGGGCCAGTTTTGTCCCTGTGGGCCAGTTTTGCAACAGTGTTGCAAAATCGGCCCCTGTAACAAAAGCGGAAGCGGCGCTTCTTGCTAGCACTCCCCCACCCCGCAGGGCCAGTCGAGCAGCAATCTGCCAGGGCTGCTGATGTATGTGCCCAGCACCCGTGCTACTTGAGATCAGCTGGAGCAATGTGCAAACGCCTCAGTGCACTAACCCCAACCGTGAACGTAGGACCCTCAAAAGGCATGGATTATCCTATTCCACAATCACTTTAGAGGAGAAATTATGCTGCACACTCACCAGTGCTTCTCCTTGTGTCACTGTCACCATTGAATGTATTACTTCCTAATACTCCATGGGTAATTTCATAGTTATGCTTACAGGAAAGGAGACTATTGCCTTTTCCACTTTCTCCACAGCACTGTCCTTATAACAATGTCTTCACAACACTGTCCTCAAGCTTAGACAGGGACACATCATCTCTATTTACAACTCCCTCAGCTGGCTCCTTGTCCTTGCTAGATCACTTCACTGGGCTCCTCCAGCCCCGCAGCCTAAGTTGACACCATTTGATGGTGGATTTGAGAGTGGGTGGTCCCAAATTATGCCTCCATGGTTATAGATCCATTTTCCTTCTCACAACAGGCCTCCTCCCTTGCTAGAAATGGCTCCCAAATCCAACCAGAGTCTTGCAGCATTTTCCGCAGACCCCGTCCTTAACAAATCGTCATCAAAATGTTGAGGCCAGAGGGCAGGGTCTCTATACTAGAGTCTGGAGCAACTCATGTAGGAGATAAGTTACTTATTACATGTAGGCCCTTAAATTAGCACAACATCGGGTAGATCCTGTGAGGGAGGCATTCTCCCTGCAACTGCCCCTCTTTCTCATCCTCCACTCCAGACTACAGACCAAGATTCACTTAAATGATCCACGTCTCCTTCTACAAGGAATTCGACAGGTCGCTTCTACCCACCTTACTAAAACTTTTTAACTCCATAACTAAAGATGGCTGCATTTCTAATTCAATGAAGGAAGCCACTATCATTGTCATACCGAAAGAAGGAAAAGATACCCTTTTAACAAAAAACTACAGACCAATCTCTTTGATCAACGTGGATTGCAAGATTTATGCAAAAATCCTAGCCAATAGACTAAATGCAATGCTTCCAAAATTAATCAGTAACTCGCAGGTAGGGTTCCTCAAATATCGGCACGGCAATGTCTGTTGTGTGAGGTGTGCCACTGTCACCAGCTTCCTTTGCGAGTCACTTCTTTCTGGATCACTCTGTACCCCCTTTCTTGGGATGAATCTTTTGCAGTAAGATATGTTGTGAGTCACCCTCCTGTCCCTCCTGTCGCCTGTTCAGCCGTGACCAAGGTTCCTTTTCTATCCATTATTTAGAGGGGTTTGCTGGCATAGCGAACGTCCATTTTTTCCCTGGATCTGTTTGTCAAGAACCCTGAGGTCTTAGTCTTGAGCCCTTTGATGAGCGTCAACATAACTCTTCATCTTGTCCTTTTGCTGCATGTCTTTGGCACACAGTTCTTCCCTCTCTCTTGCTCGACTCTGTGTCAAAAACCATCCCTTTCCAACTGGGAATTATTGTGTGCACTTCTCTTACTAACGTAATGGTTGCCAGCCACTTCCCGGTGGTGGGATGAGGTGTATTCTGTTAGGCTCTTAGTACCTCATTTAGAGCCAGCTGTACTTCCCATCTGTCATGTTCAACTTACTGAGCAGTTCTCTTTAGTGTGTCCATGGACAGCTCCACCATCCCATTTGCTTGGGGGCTCAGTCGGGTGAGCTTACGATGTTTGAAATTCGGGTGTTTTGCAAATGTCCCAAAGTTATGTCCTTTGAACGGAATTTCATTGTCAGTCTTGACCACCTTTGGTATCCCCCACACCGCAAACACCTTGTCTAAGACTGGGATGGTGACCGCAGCTCTTTTGGACATTATTTGTTGAGCTGTCGAAAATAGGGAGTGTCTGTCCATGATGACAATGATGCACTTCCCAGACCGGCCAAAAAAGTCATCTGCAACCCAGCCCCAGACAGCTTTTGGTAGCATTGACATCTACAAAGTTGGGGGCCGATCCCATTTGTTGATGAATTGGCAGTGATGACTTTCCTGTAGTGTGTTTTCAACCATTCGGTCCAATGATTGAAACCAAACCCACTCCTTGAGGCCAGTTAGGTTGTCACTATGCCTCTGTGACCTTCATAGGCCAGGTTCATAATTCCCTAATGCAGTCTCTTGGGGATGCCGATGCTCCTGTCTCTTGCTACTAGTCCACATTCGGCCACTGATAGCTTGTTTTGATTTGTCTGAATGACACCAGTTCCTTTAAGTCTACATAGGCTGGGACAGTAGCCTTGTCCACGTCTCCACTCATTTTTGATCAGACGCCTCTTGAAATCCTTGATTTTAGGGAAATAATTTCTGCAATTACATGTTGTATACCTTATACGTTTTACTCTACCTTCTAGGTTCTGTAACAGCACTGCATCAACAACCTCAAAAAAAGGGATATTGTGGTTTGCCGAAAAATAAATTTTGTGTGACACCATGTGTTGGTCTACCACAAGGCCACTTTACAGGTATCACCTGCGGCTGGTTGAGCCCCCTACGTAGATTAGGCATAATATTATGGTTGCTACTCATTGCCATTGATCTGTTTTAGTACTTCAAAAGGCAAGAAACATATTGACCCAGACTAGATCTTGGGGATCATTATTTCCTCCGGATTACCCTTGTTTTTAGCCCTAACATAGGCACCCAAGGATTAAAAAACTTTAAGAAGGTTTTTTAGTTGATTGTAAACCTCGATCACTTATTTGTTTAGCCCATCTACTCTACTCACAGAGTCCATTTAAAGTGCCTTCTCAGGCTAAAAATAAAAGATGTCCAGCATACAGCCCTCTTGAGGGGCCCATAGGGAATTGCAGTGCCAGCTCTACGAGGATCATATGCCCAATGATGAAGCAAGCCACCAATTTGGTGGGTGCTGGTATTACTCCTAAACATTAATGCTGTGTTTGACCCTAGTGAGATGCTCTTATCGCAAGGGAATTTTAGACCATATTTCAGACCAGCCACCAGATGGTTTGATCTTCTGTGGTGGTGTCTGTGATGGTGTCTAATGACATGGCAGGTGGATGAGCGTGGTCTATTATAAAGTTGAGATATTTCTCTGCTAGTGGTGGCCTTGTCTTGGCTGATACTATGGGATGTATTGACACGTAGTCAGCAGGACTCCCAGCCTTCTCTGGCTTGTGAATGGTGGTGCATATGTATTTTGGAGGTGCAGTTCCCACCATTCGATTCGGGGTAGCATCTTTGCAATGGGGTTCTCAAAAATTGTCAGAAGAGCAGGACGGTCTGTTGCTATTGTAAACTGCATATAAAAATGTGGGAGTGTTCACATGCCCATCCCAACCCCAGGCTCTCTTTTTCATGTTCAAAGTAGGCTCCTTCTGTGTCAGTCAGACTTCAACTTGTGTATACCACTATTTGGTGTCTCTCATTTCCTTTGTGGTGTTGCACCAGTATTGATCCCAGCCTCATTGGGCGACATTCACAGTGATCTCAGTGTGAAGTCTGGAGTTGAAGTAAGCCAGGTCGGTTGCATTGCCTACTTTACGTGCAATTTCCTAGAATTACCTTTTGCACTCTAAGGTCCACTTACAAATCCAACCTTGTTTTGTCAGCTCCCGGAGTGGTCGCTGATCGTGGTATAGTCTGGTATGTGGAAGCAGTAGTAACTGGTCATCCAAAGAAATGACATAATGTCACAGACATCCCTTGTGCTGAGTGTCTCATTCAGTGCTTTTATCTTGTCTGGATCAGGTCTCATGCCTTCTCCTGAGAATATGTGTCTGTAGAAACATCATTTGAATTAGTGGATGTTATTAAGTTGATGTTTTAGAAAGCCTGAATCGTGATACAGGACTTTGTCTTGGACCTCCCTCATGGTCCCAGAATATTGTCACTATAATTTAGGGTATTTCATGCAGGATGGATGTATCTGAATAGTCCTTGATGAGTCATGAATGTGGCGATGAACCAAGAGTCTTTATGCAGCTCTAATTGGTGTTACCTTTATTCAGGTCCACTTTGGAAAAGGCCTTATCATTTAATAGTGTGATTATGTCACTGGTATTTGGACCAGGGTGTCTCTCCCTCTTAATCCCTGTGTTAGGCAGCCGCATGTCTACACAGAGACGCATTTTCCTATTTGTATTTCTCTTGGGCACTACAACCACTGGAGATAATCACAGTGTCAGGCTTTAGGATCTTTCAATATCTGCATCATAGAGTTCCTGAAGTTTGTCTTCTATTGCTCTCTGTAGATGGAATGGTACCTTTTGATGGTGTTACATACCAGGTTGCCAGGTTGCCCCTATTCATCAATGTGCAATTTAACTTGAAAGTTTGCCTTCTTTCTTAGGCCTGTGAACAATTTTTAGGCCAGTGAACAATTTTAGATACCTATCCACGATTGGAGGCTTATACAGAATGGCCAACAGTTTCAGTCATTCTGCCATGTGGAGGCTTAGGAGGCAGTCCATTGCTGTGGACCTATCAATCACGTTTATGTCAGTCTCTACTGAGCATGAGCTTTGCTTTGAATTTCCCGTGACATGGCATGGCATGTTTGGCCATTCATGTGAACACTCTCAGATCAGCTTCCCTTAGCTTCAGGCGAGGCTTCATTTAGGCATATTTTGTGGCACAGACTGAACTTAATTTGAGCCGGTGGCTGCTGGTGGGGGTCACCAGCACTAATTTTTGATGGACAACATTTATTTTTCCTCCTCAGACATTTCTTGAGAGCAATAGAGGGGAAAACATCAGACATTTCTCGAGAGCAAGAGAGGGGAAAACAAACAAACGGAAAAGAAGGAAAAAGGGAAATACAGAAAAGCCATTACCAAGGGAAAAGCAGAAAACTACAACAGTGAGATAAAGGGGCATAAAGTATCTGGTAGTGGATTAAAGAAGCCTGAGTTTATTCAGCCTGGCGGCCTCAGTATTCAGCACACTGACATTAAACAGTGCCGTCCAGGCTTCTGAGCAGTGATTTTGCCCAGTGGCATTCAATATTTTAAACATTTGGCTCTGGGCTCAGATGTAATTAAATGATGCTCCACTGTCATGGCAAACAAGGCATGAAGCTTTCCCATTTCAATATGTAATTGAGGGTATTACTCATTCCTTTCTTGGTCTGATATCATGAGGGCATAGTCATCACTGTTTTGTGATACTGGGGAGAGGGATCTCACATGTGATTCTTGTGATGGTGAGCAATGCGATCTGGACATGGCTCACAATGTTGCCTAAGATCTTGAGGAGCATGTGGACCACTCACTTTTGTTTCTTAGCGCCCTTCAGCTCTTTTCCTTTCTGTACGAACTTAAGTAAGTGACTTAAGTAAGTAACTAAACTTAACTTAAGTAACTTAAGTAAATGACTTAAGTAAGTAAATTAAGTAACTTAAGTAATGTGCCTTGCACATCTTCCCATAATGGTTCTCCTTTCCACATCACCTGTATACTTGGCGAATGGCTGGGCAGCTTCCAGTGTGTGGATATGCTTAGCCTCATTGGTGGCACTCTTGTTTGTATTCCTGATGTTTCAGTGGCGGTTCCTTGTTTCTCTGATGCTCTCTCAACTTTGACCTTCTTTGTTGATCTTGACAATGTTTGTTGAATGCCTGTACTTGCAAACAAAATGTCTGCTCACATTTATCACCTTTTCCTGATTCTATTTTCATTGTTTTGCGGCCTGGTCGTTAACCCTGGTCATCTCCTTGATTTCGTCTAGTGAGTAGCTCTTCGTCAGAAGTCATAGATTCAGACTGGAAAACCTTGATGATTTGAAGATGGAGACCGTCTTACATCATGAAATTGTCAAGTAGCAGTGTTGCACTAGACAATTTAGGTGGGTGATTAAATCTCCCATTGCCTCTTCTTTTACTTTGGAGGTCAAATTAAACATCTATCATTTGTAGTCAATATTAGGCTTATGCAGGATTTTCTTGTTGAGGACTTTATGTACTTGTTGATAAGTCATTGATACCTCTGATAATCTGGCAGAGTGTGGTATTTGAATAGATTTAGCAATTACAACACCACAAATGTAATCTATAGGCTTACATGCACGTGTGGGTTACACTACATTGGACTCACGTCACGTAAGGTGAAGGTGCGTGCACAAGAACATTTTAGTACTCTTAAAGCCAAGAAATTGACAACTCGTCTGGTGCAACACTTCCAAGAGAAACAACACGATTTCAGGGACCTGAAGTGGACGGTTCTTGAGAGGGTGATGGGTGAGACACATAACGTCGAAGAAAAGAGGCAAAATGGATCTTTTCTGAGAAAGCAGATCTAGTGGGACTGAATGATTCCATCGAGTGGAACAAAATTAGTAGACATTAAAATTCTGAGAAGTCCTGTATATCTGTAGGATGGTTCCTTCATGGGACAGTTTTAACTATTTAATGTGAGAGATCCCATCATACGGTTGGTCATGAGCGCTGTAAACTGACTGTCGCAGCAACCCTGTAGTTCTCCTCCTTTATAAAATTATTTTGTTGAAAATTCACCTGCACAACATTCACCTGTATATGAACATTCGGTTATACATGGGAACCATCATAGTCCGGCATATATTTTTGATGATTAGCTAGGTGGGGGTGTGTCTTCATATATATAAAAAGTGGGAGCGTGGCCAATCACTTCCCCCTGTTCCCTCTTGCTGCGCCTTCTAAGGGGATGTGGTAACACAGAGTATGTATTTGAGAACATTTTGGGAGCATTTTGGTGTTTCTTTAATAATAAAATCTAGCGCCCCTTTATGACACAGTGGGAGTGCATAGATTAGAGAATGACTCGCTGACTTGATGGGGGGTGGTCCCAATATAGACTGGACATTCCACAAGCGAATAACTAGACAATGTGGGAGTTTTTAAAAAAGAATAGCGCACTTCTCGAAATAATGAACTATATAGTGATAACACGACCACATTGTAATTTGGGACGAGAAAAGCGTGGTTAATATGGTACTTTACCCCATTCCAAGATGGCCACCGCGCAAATCTGTGGAACGCGACCATGAGCGCCATGCAATCATGTTTGGAGGAGGGTGGGGTGTGAGTACTTATGCCCGGCGCTTTGTGAAGCACCGAGGATGGAGCTTCAGTACGCCGGTGGAACTCGGAACCGGTAAGGTGGTTGAGTACGGGGGTATTGTAAGACAACGCACACAGAGTAAGTCATTTTTATGTGAAGGGCTGTGGAGTGCAACAGTTTATTTAAAGACGGTCACACTCAGTAGATGGACGTTGCAGTCTGTCGACTGCGTGGCTATGGTAATGATGGTTTGATGAGGGGCAAAACGAGTGATGCGGAGAAAGTATCGACTCTAAAGGGTTTTGAATGATTAGGCACACCATGTATATTGATATTAGATTCAACTGGGGGCACTGAATGCGATGAGACATCACGCATTGGAGTACATGGTAACATATGCATATTTACAGATGATGTGAATGTGTGCAGTCACCCAGTGGACACCTGATCAGCTGACGCGTGTACCGTAAGGAGATGGTTGCAGGTATAAGGAACGTTCGCAACCATCCGGTAACTATACATTTTTAGGAAGTGAATTCTTAATTCTTTTGAGTGCTTTTAAGAATAAGGTGGTATTTACTTTTGGCACGTTCTTTCTTTCTTTTTAATGTCATACAACTATAGGTTTGATGTGAATCTTGTATGAAGTGAGAACTGGTAACCCCTGCAGCTCTAATGAAGTTGTGCAAATTGTTGGCAACGAAACATGTTGGCTCTTTATAATTAAAAATGGTCTGATTTAAACCATTTTTTTAAATTGGGAAAGCTTACAGCACTGAATAAATGTTACGTCTAGCCAGTAAGCTTTACCTCATTTTAAACGTTGGGAATTGCATCTCTATTCTCACGGGGTCCAGTGGGCACTCTAGTGATATTTTGCACTGACATTGCATTTACATTTGTTGTTTCACTGTCTTATTTTCCCTTCATTGTCAGAGAATTTCATGATGGAACACACATTTTTTCTTTATGGGGAGAAAGCAACCGATGATGATAAGTGGGTGTGCTAGTGAGTACCAACCAGCAAGCTCCCCTTGGTGTTACGACCGTGAGGTGCTTTCTCTCCTCTCTTACACTTTTTTCTTGTATGGGTGGGAGTCTTCCTATGTTGTATTGACATTTTTTGGTTATAAATAGAACACACTGACACTTGGATTGGCGATAGTGAGTCACTCCTGTGAGGGAGTATTTGAAGGATGTTAGAAACCCCTACAGTGTCTTGAATTTATTGGAAGGTGTTCATGTTAAGTCAGGCCCTTTGCTGTTTATGGACATGAGGAACAACCCAAGGTAAATTCCCAGGAACCCCACAGAGGCTGTGTGCAGAGTTGAAACACAGCCGCTTACTCAATAGAAGTTAACAGGAAAGTCGCGGTTGCAGTTTTGAAGAAAAAAGGACCCTTCCCGGTGGATTCTGAAGAAACCCTGTGGAAGACAGAAGGTTGGGGAGTGCACAGGTGCGAAGTGACATCGGAAATTGCCGTAGACCCGAATGGAGGACTTCAACAAAGATGCCACTGGCGAAGACTGCGGATGAGTCTGGTGGAATCCAAGAGTGGATTCTTGAAGAGAAGAACCTGAAAGCAGAGGAGACAGAGTCTATGCCACTCGGCGGTGACCAGGAGGCATGGAAGAGAAATGCTCACTGATGTCGGATGATGCAGGTGTGATAATGGTAACCTTGTCGCTGCAGCTGTGAGGACCTGGGGATGCTGAGGAAGACCAGGAGCCATGCACGAGCTTTCCCACATCGAAAATCGAGAACCAGGGGGTCGGGTTCGGTAGGAGCACCAATAAGCCTTGGCAGCTGCAACAGGTGTGGAAACCAAATAAGGAGCAACGTGGAGCAGCAAGACTCCAAGCAAGCAGGGGAGCCCACTGAAGCAAGATCGTCAGGAGGACCCACAGGCCGGAGGCACAGGAGTTGCAAGAGGACCTCGAGCAGTTCATCAAGAAGAAAGACCTATAGTGCAGAGGATGCAGTTAAGACGCTGTCCTTCGCAGGAAGAGATGCTGGAGGCTGGAGCTTCTTGTAGCCTGAAGATCTCTGGAGTGCAAAGCCAACAAGCCTTGGCCACAGCAAGTCAACATGATGCCAAGGGATTCTGGCAAGGGATACTGGTCTCAAACTTGCTGAGAGAACCGGTCAGGCCTTGAGGGAGTTGCAGAACCTCTGTTGCTGAGCCTTTTGAGGTCCGTGGAATGTCAGAAGCACCAGACCGGTCAGCAGTTGCAGCCAGCCACTGCTGAGCGGTGGGGCAGGATGGGGAGGAAAGTCGACAGATGTTGGGTTAGTTAAAATTAAATGAAAAAATAAATAAAGCTACTTACCTTGCGCTCGCCGCATTGCCGCGGTGAGCGCAAGGTAAGAGTGTTTTTCTTTTTTATTAATTTAATATTAACTTACCCGTCATCTGTCAATTTTCACCCCCGCACCATGCCCCACTCACCGCTCTTACCTGTGCTGGCCGCCACTGCTGATCAGCTTTGTTGCAGTGCCTACAGATGCAGGGTAGTGACTCCTTCACTCCAAGGGAGATAACTTTGGGTGTCCTTGATGCCCACAGGTCTGTTGAAGATCCTAGAAGAAGCACAGACACAGAAGATGAAAAACACATGCAGAACAGCAAGACAAGGAGCAGCAGGAGTCTTCCTTGATGTAGCCTTGGTTCCAGGCGAAGTTTAGGTGTCTAGACGGTCGAAGAGTGACGTGGTTTTAGGCTTATCCATAATACCCTACCACGTGAAGATGCACTTCTGAAGGTGAGGTCGCTAAATGGGGTAAATATATTGCAAAGTCAATCAAGGGTGGGCGGGATATTTATATATAACTGTTATGATAGGTCCTCATTCTTATCTTTTCACCTTTTTAGTATCCCTACACCTGTACCGGACCCTTAGAGGTTTTTATCGTTATACGACCAGTTGAGTCCTTTAGACTTTCACTCCTTCAGTAACATATGGTAACTTACACCTTCCATCTTATAGACATAGTTATTTTTGACATCTAAATCCTGGGCTTTTTATCTGATCTTCCTATGTTTACGTATGTTCTGTACAGATGGTTACTGAACTGCCTGTTATGGGTATTAGGTGACTTCAAGGGCAGGATTACTCATCCTGCCTTCAAGCCTCTGCTACCTGAAGTAGGTTCTTGATTACATACGTATATCTTTTTTATCTTTCTCTGTACTTTTCACCATTGAGCATTCTGCTTTATTTACTTTCCATATGCACCGCTCACCTTCAGATATGCATCTTCACGTGGTGGGGTATTATGGATACCTGGGTATTTTAATATTGGTCTACTTCCCTCTACATACGTAGATAATTTTTTTCTTTCTTTTCTTTTGGTAGACACTAAGGTTTAATGTTAAGCTCTGACTCTTTGTAATAAGTCCTATAGTTTTTAATCCATGCTTTGTTGTTCCCGCAGATGTTACATATGCTCCCAGTGAGCCCCTGTACCACATATCCGGTGGTCTTCACATTTCATACAGATGGCCCTACATTACTGAATGTATTACTACAAGGTTTACGTCCTGAAGAAGGAACTATTTATGTGTCTTAGTGTTCCAAAACACGTGTCTGCGTTTTGTCCCATTGTTTTTGTTTTGTTTTTTATTTATAAAAATGCTATTGTATCACTGTATTGTTAACTGTCAATGTGTTGGTTTTTCCTTTTGTTTATTGTTTAAATTTGTGTCAATTGGTTGTTTGTATTGTATTATATATATTTCTGCCTTATTATGTTTTGCGTTGGACCATCATCTTTAGTGGGCTTATGTCTGTTTCTTGTTAACACTTATATGAATGTAATTGTTTATAAATGCTTTTGAAAAGAAAAATATATTCTTAAAAAATTACTGGATTTCACATATTTATATTTTTGATAGTAAAAATGTGAAACTATTAGTCTGTGCGACATCCATATCTGTATTATGGATGAATCACCAATACTTTTATAGTCCTACGGGGAAGATTTTGTATTTTTCCTGTGGTTATTTCCCTGTTCTCTTCCCCTTATTGAGATTTCAGGGACCCTCTGTTGTTTATTTGCATTCTGCATCTCCACACGTCAAGCAGTTGTGTGGCTGAGGTGCCATGTAATGTCTGTACTGGGTGCAGGGTTAGCCCAGGATGACCATGGAGTGGTGTAGTTGTGTCTGGTAGGTGGTCGTGTAGTCTGACATGTCGAATGTGGCTTGGTCACGTGTGGATCTCCACAGATGTGCTTTGTGCATTGGTGGCTGTGGGATGTGTGGTGTGTTGATTTGGTACTTACCAACAAGCAGTCCCGGTCCATATGTGCGATCCTGGAGGCGCTGGTTGATGATGGACTTTCGGAAGATGAAGGAATCGTGCACACTACCTGGGTAGTTGGCGATGACATTGGTGAAGAGTCCCCGGTGGTCCACTATTGCCTGCTCATTGATGGAATGCGTGTGCTTTCTGTTGCGGTAGTGGTTAGCAATATCCGCAGGGGCACAAGTGGAACATTTGTGCAATCATTTGCCCCCAACATGGCTGGGAATCTGGGTATGGTGTAAAAGCCTTGCTTTGTCTCCAGCTGTTCCTGCGCAGTGTTGTGGAAGTAAAGGTACTGAGGTATGAAGCTGAGGATGGCATCCAGGACAGGTGTGATATACTTTGATAGGGCTGGCTGTGAGACTCCTCCGACTCTGGCAGTTGTTGGTTGGAATGTCCCAGAGGCCAACAGGTGCAGCACAGCCAGCAGCTTTGTCTGAGGCGGGATGTTGGTTCTCCGCTGTGTTGGGGCCGTCAGCCTGTGGGCGATGTGGGTCATGATGCGGAGAATGGTTGTCCATTTGAGCCTGTAGTGGGCAATGACTTCCGCGGGTTTTAGGTCAGGTCTGTGAGAGTGGTGCGTTTTCGGTAGGCCCGCTGTCTTACTCTACACTGCCTCTGTGGTGGTCCGGGGGGAGTGGGCGGGTCCGGGTCCTGGCGGTGGTGGCAGTGGGTGTTGTGGCCCTGTTGGGGCTCCGAGCTGCATGATGAGTAGCTCCATGGCGTCGTTTGTTTTCCGGGTATGGCTGTGTGCGGGGCTCCGTTGCCTACTGCAGGTAGGCGCCCGTCTTTACAGCTGCTTGAGGCAGGTGTTAAATACCTGCAGCCACTGCGGCTTATCGCCTGTTTTTGGTTCGCTTCGCAGTTTTGTCAGTTCGTTTTGAAAGTGGTGTTGTTGTTTTTTCGTGTATTTTTGCACTGTAATGGCAGGCCTGTAGTCACAGTTTGAGTGGTCTCTCATGGGTGGCACAATACATGCTGCAGCCCATGGGAAGCCTCTGGTCTACCTATGCCCTGGGTACCTCAGTATCATATACTAGGGACTTATAGGGGTACATCAGTAGCCAATTGTGGAGGTACCAAAGTACTTACCATGTCAAATTTAGGGAGGAAACACAGTGACTGTGGTCCTGATTAGCAGGATCCCAGTCAGACTAGTAAAAAAACCTACTGACAACAGCAAAAAGTTGGGTTAATCATGAAAGCAGATCGTACTTTCCTACACATTGCCAGTGCTTGTTTGAGATAGTTTTAAAGACCCGTTGTGAAATGCAGTCTCAATGGAGAGAGCCTCTTCAATGGGCTGAACATCTTCATGAAATGAATAAAATTATTTAACATGAAAGTGCCCCTAGCCTCTTCCATTCATCTTTGATGAATGCATTCTGCAAACGAGACCCTGTACCACCAGGCCGCTGAAATCAGCTCACCCTGGCCTGATGCGCAGCCTGGACGTTTTTCGGAGGCCTTACAGAAACCGGCTCTGACACTGTTTTGGAAGCCAGGCCCCAGCGTATTAGAAAAACTCTTTCTTTCCCCACCAGCCCATCATGTCTCTGGGACGAGGCGCCTGGTGGGTCATTAGGCTGAGTGTCGCAAGGGGAAGAGCGTGTTATTGGGTAAAAGAAGGCCTTTCACGGAAACGCATGAACAAAAGACGGGTATGGTGGCAAAGCGCCCACACTGCCTTGGCGCTATTCCCGGACAGCATGCGCCTCTGCCGTCAATGAGTAGGGAGGGGCATGGACCGAGACAGCCCCTTCCTTTCACCTCCCCCTCCCCCAGTGTAGTACATTCCAAGGGAGCTGGTGCTCCCAGACCTCATACGCACCTTACAATAAATTTAGGGCAGTCCCCCTTTCCTCGTGATAGGGTGGATCTAGCCACCTATCAAAGCGAAATTTAACCGAGGTCAAAGGTTACAATTCTAGTATGGCAGGTTCGATATTCATCATTCTTAAGGCAATAAAAAGAACCACTGAGTTGAATATTCTTAATGAAAGTCATTTACAGCACCAACAAATGATTTAGTTCGTGGTGTGTGGACTCATACTATATTTTCCCTCCCTTTTGCCCATTCCTGTTTTCTAGGTCTTCTTGGGTGGCCTCTAGCCTTCGAGGGTCCCCGCTTTTGTTTCGGGCACCGGGGCTGAGTTTGCATGTATAGACTTGGCCCTTGCAAGAGAGGTTGGCCCGGCCAGGCTGGCAGAGGCTGCAGGCGGGTGGCAGCACTTGGCAGGCCTTGCCTACAGAATTCGGAGGTGCGGGAGAGAGGGGCACGTGCCTCCCCCTGGGGCAGCCCGTGCCAGCTCGACGGCCTTTGAGAGAACGATTGTTGACATAACCCACAGGCCCTTGGGAATCTCCGGGGCACGCGGAAGCCCCTGGTGTTCCTTTATGGAGGGGAGGGAGGGAGGGGGGGGGGGGCAGGCAGGGGGAGGAGAAGGGGGAGTATTTGCTTCTCTAAACTATGAGAAAAGGAGAGTGCTGGCAAAATAGGACAGCAAGGCACCGTGCAAACATTATCCATGGGCAGAACCCAATTACTGAGGCATGGCATGCCATGGTTGTTAGGGGAGAGAGGGCACGCAGGATGGACTCATATTACATAATGTCCATAGGGAAATCGATACATTTGAAAATGGTGGCCAACGTTTTAGTGGGTCACAATCAGGTTGCACAGCTATATGCACATAAGTGCCTCAAAGTAGTACACTTCCACCAAAGTAATCGATTGTATATCCATTTTATTTTCTCTTTCTTTTTCATTGTTTATCCATGTTTTTCATCACGTCAAAGGATTTAAAAATTCGTTCATATAACTTTTAGCGTATTACTGTTCTAAGTATTGCCCATCCAGGCCTATACATAAACATGTTCAGAATTTTCAAATCCTCCACTCAGTTCGATACACTTCTTACTCAATGCATTTCGGTTTAAAGAAACCTTCATCAGGAGTATCTACAAGTTAAAAATACATGTGTCAGTCACATTGCATTTACAACCCCCATAATATCAAAATAATGTTTGCCTGTGTTCCCGTGCTTAATTTGTCCCATGCGGTTTCTACTGAAAGTGCCTATAAAACCAAATCCCATCACCCTAATCATGTAACCCTTCTCAACTGTGAGCTCCAAATTATATCATGTAACCCTATAACGTGAACTCTGCATCCTGATCTTAACAAAAATAATGCACCCCGAATCAACTGAATCCCTGACATTCTAATCTCTTAACCCCTATCAACATTTAGTCGCTTCTGTCCTACTTACCTACCCCCCGAGAGTACTAAACTGCTTTCCATGACTGGTTCTAACTTCAATCCCATTCCCCTTGCATACCTGATGTCAAACGTGTTGCGCTTTGCTTTCCTCAAACGGACTGATTGTTTCGTAATTTGCAACCGCGCTACATCTCTCAACCTTTAAATAGATGTTGCTCGCCCCACTTCTGCAGTCATTGACGTAAAACATCACGTGTACTCTCCCCGGTTGCTCCTCCCTATCTGTGTAACCCCTTTTGAATATTGACTACATTAACCACAACCCTTAGCGATTGTAACCTTAAAGTCAAACACCCTTTGTTGTGTAAATGAAAATATAATCAACTTAGACATGTGTATTGATAAACATAAGTAGGGATTAAAAATCCATTGTTGGTGACTTTTCGTTTTCCAAGCGAGGTGAGCTTCCTTTGACGTGAAGTTTGCTATTTGCTTTTCATTATCAATTTTTGTCCTTGTGTTGGGGTGCTACCAGGTGATGAAACAGCATATTATGACGACAAGACAAAGATGTCCTGAAGCACACCCTGTTTCTTCTTGAGTTATTATATATATTTTCATTTACACAACAAAGGGTGTTCGACTTTAAGGTTACAATCGCTAAGGGTTGTGGTTAATGTAGTCAATATTCAAAACGGGTTACACAGATAGGGAGGAGGCACTTATGTGCATATAGCTGTGCAACCTGATTGTGACCCACTAAAACGTTGGCCACCATTTTCAAATGTATCATGTTCTGGTGCGGAGGAACGGCGCACCATTTCAGGTTTTGCACGCTAATTGGGAATCAAATGAAAAGAGCACGAATAACTCAAGAAGAAACAGGGTGTGCTTCAGGACATCTTTGTCTTGTCGTCATAGGGAAATCGAGACATTTTTCTCGAAGACCAGGTGCCTCTGAAATGCTACAAGGGCTGTGGGGGTGGGGGGGGGTTGAGGGGAGGAGGGGAGTTAGTGATGCATCAAGCCAGAACCCTACATGTGAATGACTCAGCCCCACAACTGTCCACATTTCCTAGGGACTTTGGGACTGATTCACAAGCCCCTTGCGACACTTTTACGCCGCTGTTGCATCATTTTGGTGACGCAGTGGGGTCGTAAACAATGCGCCACATTGCAACACATTTACAACATGACGCATCTAGGGAGATGCATCACGTTGTAAAGCCCTGTGCCACATTATACCTGAGTCAAGGTATAATGTATGCAGGGTGGGAATTCCGATGCAAGAAAGCCCCGTAAAAGTTACGCAGTGCAATCTACAAGATTTCACTGCATCACTTCTACGACGCCACTGCATCAAAACCTTACGCCTGCTTGAAGCAGGAGTAAGGAGTCTCAGCACAATAGAAATAGGCATTCCTGAGCATTGCTGGAGTTGCGCCGTGCTTGCAACACGACTCCAGCAATGCGTTACCTTTACGCCAACAGATACGTGACGCATCTGTCGATCCTTGCGCAACAGTGTGCCGCATTGTAAATACGATGCATCCATGGTGGTGCAGGGGTTTTTATGCGTGACGCAACTAAACTGATGCATCTCTGCTAAAATGCAGAAATGCGTCGGTTTCTTATAAATCTGCCCCCTCGTGTCTAGTTACTGATTCTGTGCCAGTTCTGTGTGCCATCAGAGGCACTGGCCTCTTTCACGAGCCTGACTCTTCCTTCAGCCCTACCTACCTTTCAAGAGTGCCAGCCTTTAGAAAAATATTAATTTCCCTACTTGCTCAGTTCTAGAGCATTTTATAAACTACAATTGCTTCTTTCGGCCTCAGTAACGCCCTAGGGCGAATGACTTCGACTCGGATGTTAAGATATCTATTTTTCCTTTTGAGCACATTTAATGATTAAATTAGTAGGCAGCTGTTTTCCCAGCTGAGTTGGAACGCTGTTTTTCTGGGTCAGCCTCGATCCCCTCAGCTTTTCTGAGAGGGAGGAGGCAGACTGTTCTGTACTCGGGGAAAAAACAAAGCAAAAAAACAAAAAAAAACAGCAGTCTCAATAGAGCACTACAGCATACTAAAAAGTGATGGATGGAAAGGTCTTCGGAAGGTTGTGTCCTGGAAAAAACAATATAAGTACACAGTTCCGTCGTTGTAGTTCCTCAATGCCAATTTGGGAGAGGAGAAAGGTCAACTAAAGCATTTGCTTTTTAGGAGCAAGTGCCCTCACCCACCCTTGGGTGGCTTGCTTCATCATCTGGTTTGCTCCTCGTCGGGCTGGCGCTGCACTGCCGTACAAGCCCCGCGAGAGGGCTCTTTGCCAAAGATCTTTTGAAAGGTGCCAAGCAAGGGCTAGGAGTGCAAGGTGTGCCCAAGTGAGTTACTATGTGAAAAACTGGAAATAATATATGTTAAAAGTGACTATAGGTACTGGTGCTGTAATTTTACTGTGTGCAATAGGACCTATGCCAAGATTAAAAACTTATGGGGAAATAATCGGAAACTATGACCCGATATTTCTCGAATAAAGAGTGTGTCTGTGTACTGAATTTCTACACTACAGACCGACGGTGCTTGTGTCCTGGTTCATGGAGGACCTGGCCTGGCGGTTTTCACTGGACTGTTCCCATTGGAGGAGGGTCAAGACTGACTTGCATATGGCCGGGTCTAAACTGAGGTGGCATCGAGTGCAAAATAATGATTGGGATGCAGTCCATGTAATTACCAATAGCTGAAGTTATTTCAAGTAGTGTGTCGCCCTAAGTGGGATGGGTATGCCCAGACATGGGCCCTGTGTACACTGTGTACTGGAACCAAGCTATACCTGGCTGATGAGCCCTAGCTAGGGCGTAACTGATCTTGGGATACGTGTTTTCCGGTTCATGGAGGGCCTGACCAGGTGGTTCGGGCTGGACTGTTCCAATTAGAGCATGGTCAAGACTGATTTGTATATGGTCGGGTCCAACCTGAGGGGTAATGGTGTAGAAAATATCGATGGATTGGGCTGCAGCCTGAGTATTTACCAGTGGCAGAAAGTAATTCAAGCAATTCATCCACTACTTTTTTGGATACTTTATTGCGTCACCCTATATGGGACGAGTAAATCCAGATGTGGGTCCTGTGTACACTGTGTCGCTGGAAACTAGCTATACCTGGATGATGAGCCCTAACTAGGGTGCAACTGATCCTAGATTGCTTGTGTTATGGTTCGGGGAGGACCTGCCTTGGCATTTCAGGCTGGACTGTTCCAATTTGAGCAGGGTCATGACTGATTTGCATATGAACGTGTCCGAACTGAGGTGGAATGGTGTGCAAAATTATGATGGAATAGGATGCTGCTCCAAGTAATTACCAGTGGCTGAGAATAATGATAGCATTCCATCCAACACTTTTTTCTATATTATTATATTCAATAGAGTACGACCAGAGATGTTTTAAGGCATGGGAAAAGTGGGCTCTGGCCCAGGGCGCCAGCCTTTCAGGGGGCCCCTGTTAGAACCAGCTCTATTCTGCTGAGTCGTACCCTGATGATTCTTAAAGTGCCTGTTTTAAGTACCACTTTCATTTGCTTTATTTTCAAATTGGGTGATATGTGTGTCTATTACAAAAATAATTTTGTAGAGAATTGTTGTGTTTATGTTTTATGCAGCATCCATAAAATAGTTTCTTTTAGATTAAATCAGGACCTCAAATATGAGTAATGGGATGATGTCACAAAGATTATTTGCAATAATATTAGTGAGCTGCTGCTGTGTTACAATATTGAAAACACATCACAATCCCTGAATATTACATTTAAACACTTCTCGAATTTGGACAAGTGCGTCTGTGCACTGACAGGGAGCCAGCCAAAAAAAAGAGCGAACATAAATTCAAAACTGTTCCTCACAGGGGCCCCCAAAATATGCTTGGCCACAGGCCCCCTAAATCCTTAAGATGTTCCTGAGTACGACAGCTTTCTATAGTATTCTGAGA
This sequence comes from Triturus cristatus, assembly GCF_964204655.1. Classification (NCBI taxonomy): domain Eukaryota; kingdom Metazoa; phylum Chordata; class Amphibia; order Caudata; family Salamandridae; genus Triturus; species Triturus cristatus. The sequence continues at coordinate 1,651,364,559 of NC_140590.1, read as the reverse complement.
GACTCAAGCCTTCTGGCAAAAATCCTGACATGGGGAATCCGCTGTACACAGACCATGCAGATGCTTGCGCGGCTGGGGAAGAATCAGTGACATGCAGGCCTCTGCCGAGCAGCTTTCATTTTGAAAATATTGTCGGCCTATTTTCGTGTTTGGCAGAAAGCCGTGTAAGTGGTCAACAAAAATCATTGCAAATTGATGTTTTCGTATGAAAATGGCATTGAGCAGCCAAACTATTTATTAATTACTCACAGGGGAATACTTTTAATATCACATTTGAGTACCAATGATTTTCTTCAATATGCAATTCCTCCTATTTCATTTTAAACTGACGTTTATTGAAGTTAAATTAAACATCAAACATAGGGGCATATTATCAAGAACGGTGTTAAAATTATCGCCGCTTTAGCGGCAGGAAACTGCCGCTAAAGCGGCGATAATGGGCTTGATAATATGCCGCAGAGAATTCCAATAGAAGCTTGATAATATGCCCTTGAGAATTCCAATAGAAGCCCAGGTTCACACCAGAACATGGGCTTCTATTGGAATTCTCAAGGGTATATTATCAAGCCCATTATCGCCGCTTTAGAGGCAGTTTCCTGCCGCTAAAGCAGTGATAATTTTAACGCCGTTCTTGATAATATGCCCCACAGTTTACACAAACTCAGTGGAGCCGATTCACAGTAACTAACTTAAGACAAAATCCTAAACTTACTTCATTTGGTATTCACAGAAGTTAGGATTTTGTCTTAAGTTTGTCTTAAGACAAACTTAAGACAGACTTAAGACAGACTTAAGACAAACTTAAGACAAAATTCTAACTTAAGTCAGTCTTAAGTCTGTCTGCTCTGTTCGTGGAGAAAATTTTGTGTGAACGCACTGGAACAAAAGAATGCAAGCGACCGTTGTGCGCAGTGTTTTTGTACCTTTGCACTTTTCTAGCCCCAAATGCACACCTGCATCAAAAATTGAAGCAAGGATGGATTTCATGGTAAAATATGGCATATTTGCATTTTGTGTAATTTTGTGTAATTTCGAGGAATTTTGCAGATCCCTAAAACACCAGGGGCATATTTACAAGAAAATGAAGCAGCGCAGCGCTGCAAGCCATCTTGCTGTGCCGAGCTGCATCATTAGGAAAGTGCAGAGATGCACAAGATCCCTGTGCTGTCCTCTGCACTGTCTCACAACGGGCTGCCTAACGCCAATGCAGGCACCCTTGCACTGTGGTGAGTAAGCAGTCTAGCTGATTGTTCCGGCCCCCACGCCAATGTGTCACACCCACGCACTGATGACGAAGAGCGGAGTGCGTTAAAATAAAGGGCCGTGACTGCACGAGGTCACAAGGAGCCCGAGTAGCAATCTGTGTGGTCTCCCGTTATTGCACTCAGCCGCGGCATGTAACCGAGCACAACTGAGGCCCAGGGAGGGCGCGATAGCGCGCTAAATTGGCGGAGCCGGATCCACGCTCCGACTCCTGCAGTAGCGCTGCTGCAAAGGGGGTGGAAGCACCCAGTAAAATCACCGGACTGTCGGCCTGCCAAGAAAATGCCTGGTCGAAGGCAGCAGGGCCGCGGGAACCACCCCGATGGTGCGCCCTGCCCAACGGAGGACAAGGTTGGTTAGCCAGGCCCCTTATCCATGGAAACAAGCAGACCCCCCTGCACAAACAAGAACCGCTACCGGTGGGGAACAACCATGTGACTGGCTGCCCATGCACCACGCAGCACGTGGCCGGCACTCAGCAGCACCAGGCAACCACCAGAGCCACACCCGTGTGCAGGAAGAGGGACACCCCTGACTAGACCTGTGAAGCGGCGCTGTGATCAGAAGGTACCCAGCAGCTTTTGCGCCACGCAGAGCGACGCCACCACCCAGGCATCATAATGGGGGGCAACCCAAACGAGAACCAGGCGCCAGCAAGCATGGTCCCACAACACTCCTCCACCGGAGTCCTACCACCATTTAGTGAGGCAGCTGACCCCACCACTGCGTCCCCTATTTGGAGGACATGGCTCGGACGCCTTGAAAATTACTTCATAGCGTCCAGGGAAACAGACGGAGCCGTCAAGCGATCACTCCTACTCGATTACGCCGGGAAGGAGGTATACCTGCTCTTCAAACACCTCCCAAATGTCGGACCCCCGAATGACTATGACGGAGCGGTGGCAGCGCTCAATGCGCATTTTGACCCTCAACTGAACCTGGACTTTGAGCGGTTCAAGTTGAGGCAAGCCAGGCAAAGAGAGGGGGAATCAATAGATACTGTCCTCGCGAGGCTGAAGGAGTTAGCCAGCACACATCTAGTGGATGAAAGAGCAGCTGAAGAAATCAGAGCTCAGCTCATCCAAGGAATACACAGCAAGGTGCTGCGTGGACTCATCCTACGGCAACCAAACATACCGCTGAATGACATACTAGTGATGGCCAGGTCGCACGACCTATCAGCAGCTCACGCTGACGAAATGGACTTAGCACTAACACGCATGACCGAAAAGAGTGCCACCATTAAAGTGGAGAGAGCGGATGCAGTCAAGGCACTTGACAGAAGCCACAGGCTGAGAGACCGTCTACGGCCAAACCCGAGAGACCAGTGCGGATACTGCGGCCACAAGGAACACCACCCCAGTCCTGCCCGGCCCAGGGGAAGACATGCACCAACTGTGGCATACTAAACCACTTTGGGTCGGTGTGTAGGAGGAAGGCCCCGAAAAAAGTCGGGCGACGAGCACCACCCACGCGGAAGATGGTGCGCCAACTCTTTAACCTCTCCCTCGCATCCTCACACAGGGGAAGGAAAAGCGAACAAACCACTTACCAGGTAGACAACACAACCTCGGAGGAGGATGAAGGAGAGACATATCTAGTCTATTTTGTGCAGGCACTCAAAAGGAGGAGAAGGCCTCAGCCCACATGCACTGTGCAGAGTCAGCGCGGTAATTGACACCGGCTCATTGGTCAATGTCATGGGGGTTCAGCAGTGTAACCGGTTGAGACCCAATCCTGAGCTCAGGCCCTCCAACACAAAGATCTTTGCGTAAGGAAGTGACACACCCCTGCCCCTCAAGGGCAAGATGACTGTACCCATACGGTCTGAGGATCACGAGATCCTCACAGATGTCCACATCATAAATCAAAACCCTGCTAAGGATCCATACAGCGGAAGACCTCGGACTGGTGATGTTCGCGGACCAAACAAAGGACCTACTCAACAAATTTGCAAGCCTATTTGAGGGCCTAGGAAAAATCAAGAAAAATCCAATCAAGCTGCACATTGATACTTCGGTCCCCCCGACAGCCGCGAGACACCGGAGGATCCCTTTCCACCTCAGACCGCTGGTGGAGTTGGAGCTACATGAGCTTGAAAATCAAGGGGTTATAGAGAAGGTGTCTAGACCCACACCTGGGTATCACCCATGGTGATCGCGGAAAATCCCCAACAGCCAGGGAAAATCAGGCTGTGCATAGACATGCGCTTTCCCAACAGAGCCATCCGGCGCGAACGCCACATCACGCCAATGATGGACGACATCGTGGCTGACCTCAATGGCTCCCGGTGGTTTTCTAAGTTGGATGTAAATGCCGGCTACCACCAACTGGTGCTGGCGGAGGAAAGTAGGTACATTACTATGTTCAGTACACACCTGGGCCTGCGGAGGTGCAAGCGCCTCAATTTCGGCATCTCGTCAGCAGCCGAGATCTTCCAAGACGCCATAAAGGAAATCCTGACTGGGTTGCTGGAGGTACTGAACATAAGTGATGATATCCTCATCCACTCAAGAACCATGGAGGAGCATTACAAACAACTGAGGGCCACCCTGAAGCGACTCCAGGAACACGGAGTCACCCTCTACAGAGAGAAGTGCCTACTCTTCCAAAAGCAAATAGAATTCTTTGAATACACATATAATCAGGAAGGGATCCAAAGAGATCCGTGGAAGTCTCGGGCCATCAAGGACGCCACGGCACCCCTGACCATGTCAGAAGTGCGAAGCTTTCTGGGGATGGCCACATATTGTGGCCGGTTCATTCCCGATCTCGCCACCATCACGGAGCCCCTCCGGAACTTCACACGTGCTGATGCCATGGGGCAGAGGGAAACTCCAGAAGAGACGACGTTCCAGAAGACCAAGAGCACTCTCCTTGACCACACCACGCTGGTGTACTTCAACCCGGCCAAGCAAATGGAGATAATCATGGACGCCAGTCCCGTAGGTCTCGGGGCTGTCCTCACGCAAGAGCAGGAGTGAGGAAGATGGGCCTCGCTGGCCTATGCCAGCAAGGCGCTGTCCCCCACGGAACAGTGCTATGCCCAAATCGAGAGAGAGGCTCTGGCAATCCGATGGGAATGCTGTCATTTCCACCTATACATGTACCACCAACCATTTTGGGTCATCACAGACCACCAGCCATTAGTGCCCATGTTCAAAGGGTCGGCACCACACCCGTCCCCATGGATTGAGCAATGGGCCATCGGACTCCAACAGTATGAAATGGATGTGGTGTTGTGGCACAGCACCAAAAACCCCGCCGACTTCCTCTCAAGGCACCCCAGCCCCCAAAAGGGCGAGGAGGAAGAACCGGACGCAGATGCGCTAGAGGCACATCTAAACCAATATCACCTGCCCAAAGGCCCTAGCACTGGAAGAGATAGCGGCAGAAGAAGATCCTGTTATCACCAAGGTTCATGCGGCTGTTCATGGGGGGCACTGGCACAACTTCCTACAGTCTGCCAACACCTGATCAGGCCCGGCGACGGAAAGCCTCATGCAGATGTGGCAGATCAGAGATGAACTGAGTGTAACCTAAAGCGGGATCCTGTTGAGAGGTGCTCGGATTGTCATCCCAGCAGCACTCCAACACCAGGCCACACAATTGGCTCAGAGAGGTCATCAAGGCGTGGAAAAGATGAAAGCCCGCATGCGAGAGAAATTCTGGTTCCCAGGACTGGAGACACGAGTCAAAGAGACAGTAAGAAGGTGTCCTGCCTGCCAGGCAACCAGTGCATCGGAGAGGTCCGTGCCTGTTCACACCGAAGAACATGGGAGAATCCCTTGAGAGAAAGTGAGTATTGACTTTGGGAGTTTCCCTGATGGTCGAACAACCCTGGCCCTCATCGACAGCTACTCCAAATATCCTATCATGGAAGTTGTCGGCTCGACTGCTTTGTCCCAGGTCACCCCAGTGCTTGAGAAAGTATTTGCAATGTTCGGATGCCCAGGAGAAATCAAAAGTGACAATGGACCCCCGTTCCAGGGCCACAAGCTCATGCAACATCATGGGTTATGACACAGGTGCATCACCCCACAATGGCCACAAGCCAACGGGGAGATTGAAAGATTTATGAGGACTCTCAACAAAGCCCTCTGCATTGCTGTGGCCGAGAATGCCGACCCCGAAAGACACTTACAAATGTTCCTCCGAGAATACCGGAGTACCCCTCACAGCACCACCCACCAAGCTCCGTGGTCGCTCATGTTCTTAGGTGCCCGTCGTGACAACCTCCCCACCTGTCCCGGTTGGTCGCCCCCCCCCTTCGACAAGGAGGTCGCCATGAGGCGGAGAGAGAATCAAAATCTAACTGTCAGCCAAACACAGAGAGCGACAGCCCACACAATGCAGAGAGGAGACACTGTTATACTAAAGGACAGAAGACCGGGAGGAAAATTCCGGACCCGCTTCGAACCAGGCCAGTGGTCAGTGGTCAGCGTGAAAGGAACAATGGTAACAGCGGAGAAAGGAGGAGAAACCATGACACGTGGTTCAAAAATGTTCCAGCTTCCACTGCCAATGGAGGAGTCAATGACGACCCTGGTGCATGGGATCACGGCGAGTCCCAGCAGGAAGATCCCTCTGTAATTCCGCCGACGAGACTGCCACCCCTCACACCCTGTGCTGTGGCAACAGGAGAGTCCCCTGAGGTGGCCTCAGCACCCCGAGAGCAGGCGTCTCCTCTCCACACCCGAGGTGGCCACCAAAGGTATGGACTGAGGGGAAGCCCCCTCCCGAGCACACGCCTGAGAGACTTTGCCTGCCAAGTAAGTTATTGGCAGAACCCTAGGGAAAGCACAAAAGAACTGAGTTTGGATGGGATGTAATGAGTCAGCAGTTTAGCTGACTGCTCTGGCCCCCGCGCCAGATGTCTCACACACATGCGCTGATGCCAAAGGGCGGAGTGCATTAAAATAAAGGGGCGTGACCGCACAAGGTCACAAGGAGCCCGACCAGCAATCTGTGTGGTCTCCCGTTATGGCGCTCAGCCGCGGCGCATAACTGAGCGTAACTGAGGCCCAGGGAGGGCATGGTAGCACACTACAGTTAGAAGTTCTGTGTCTCCATAAGCCTGCGTAGTGAAGTCACACATTTGCGCGTCAACACCATGCGAGACTGAGAAGAGTGGCACGTGCATGGTAAGATTGAAAGAGTGTTCAAAAAAAATCTAAGAATGAAATCGGTATTCAACTGGAAACAGAAGTAATGCAGTCAGGCTGAAAAACTCCCAGGAATAGCTGAAGAGGAACATGAGAGTGAATTAAAAGAAATACAGAGAGCAAATGCTTCAGCGCTTTGCCAAAAAAATCCTCAGGGTTGTCAGTTCCAAACAGGGGTTTAGCAAGCAACGAAAAATCAAACTTACTGAGCCAGGAATGGACAGTTTAGCCAATTACTTGATCTGTTTGGATGTCTGTGGCCAGCACTTTCTTTAACACATAGAACAGTAAAGGCGACAGGATGAAATAAAGTCAATCCTGTTGTAGCAGTACCAAGGCTCACTGAGGTCTACTAGAAAAGATGGAGTGACCTCAAAAGGCATGTCATCGTATGGAATGTCGTACAGCAGGGAGATGATTGGCCAGTGTCTTGAGACGGATCCACAGTGGAAAAGGTGCAAGCTGTGGTGGACATCGCATTAGTAGTGGGACTCTTGTATGAAGCAGAAAAACAGGAGCAGAAGGTACAGGACAACAGTTCTCGTGCACATCATCACACTTACTCAATATAACAGACCCAATGAGATGCACAGCAAATTTCTACTTGGTATACTGGAGTCAAGATGTAACATTCTGGGGAAACTACTTTTAAAGCGTAGGCTAAGCCACGCTTGCTGTTTTCCCGCAAGCGGAGCCTTGTTTGCTTTAACCACGCATATAAGGCACGGTCTAGATGCTGGGATGGGCGGGCAAAGGAAGAGGAAGGATCAGGAGAGTACACAGTCTGGTAAGTGGGGCTGGGGCTGCATTTTAGGAGGGTGGGGTAGTTTTTAGGGTTCGGGTGGTTGTGTAGAGATTAGGGCTCAGGGGGGGTCCGGGTAGTTTTTAGGGCTCGTGGGGGGGGGGGCAGGGTAGTTTTTAGGGTTCAGGGCGGGGGACTGGGGTGTGATCTTTACCACACATCCCATTACCAGTCATGCCTTACCACAAAATTGCGTGGTAAAGGCATGCATGGTAAAGGAATGCATTGTTCAGACGCATTCGATATTGGGGCAGCGTTGTAGAGGCATGCATGGTTTAGCCATGCCTGTATCTGTCATACAACCAACATGCTGTTGCAGGTGACACACAAAGAGAAGAGGAAGATGATTAGGAACATAAGGAAAATTCCAGTAGGAAAGGAAGAGACCCCACTACCACTGAGAAATAAGGAACAAAATAACCTACAGCAGGGGCAGGTGTACACACATCCCAAGCACTGACAAGGTGATCATTCTGAGAACTGAGGAAACACAGATTTGTGTGGAAGGAATAGTCTCCTTCAGAGGTAAAGCACACCTGCACTTTCCTGTGGACACAATTCACCAGAAAAAACCTGAGGAAAGTTTATCTAGATAAAACAGGTGGGTAAAAGGTTACATTATGGTGTCGATTCTGATCCTGGAGAAACCTGGTACGAACCGTCGGATGGAGCATTTTCTCCGTCTGACTCGTACCCGGTTGTAACACTTTACAAATATGCAAGTACGATTCGCATGGAAATACTATTTCCGTACGAATCGTACAAAACACCGACCGACGAAAATAAACATACAAATGGTGGTCCGGGAAAGCGCCGATGTGACGTCGGGACGCATGCAGCCTGCGTTTCACGAACCAGGAAGTACGATTCGTACCCACAGCAGTCCGGACGGCAATATTTTTACGGCACCCAAAAAGTGCCGGGAAAGCGAAGTACGCCGCGAAACGACCAGATTAGGGGGCCCGGTACGCGCCGTACCCCCCCCCAGCCCCCGTAAGTACGCGCCGAACCCCCACCCATGTATGTACACCAGTGTACACCAGTGTACGTACGCAACGTACCCCCACCCGTGTATGTACACCAGTGTACACCAGTGTACGTACGCACCGTACCCCCACCCGTGTATGTACGGCGCGAACCCCCAGCCCATAGCATACACGAGTGGGGGTATGATGCATACGTACACTGGTGTACACTGGTGTACATACACGGGTGGGGGTACGATGCGTACGTACACTGGTGTACACTGGTGTACATACACGGGTGGGGGTACGGTGCGTGTGTACACCAGTGTACGTACGCACCGTACCCCCACCCGTGTATGTACACCAGTGTACACCAGTGTACATACATGGGTGGGGGTACGGTGCGTACGTACACTGGTGTACACTGGTGTACATACACGGGTGGGGGTTCGGCGCGTACTTACGGGGGCTGGGGGGGTGTTCGGCGCGTATGCAGGCACATGTCTCCATGGTGGGGGGGTGTTCAGTCCGTACGGTGTTTTTTCCATACGGTTGTAACATCGGACGCTCGGGACGGATCGTACTTGCGCGCTCGGACTTCACTTTTCACATTTGTACGTAAAATCGTCCGGGGATGTGTCGGACACGTTTTCCTACCCGAGGACGTGTGGGGGAATTTTCCCAATACGATTCATATGGACTTTTTCCCATACGAATCGTACTTGGCAGTTTGTACGGTACTTGTACGATTCGTACGGAAAAAACTCCGGATACGATTCGTACGGGGAAATTTTTTCCAGGATCGGAATCGGCCCCTAAGTGTACACACCACCGGTCCTGCATGTTATTCCCCATTCTGACTTGCAGTACATGGTATAAGTGTTTCTTCTCCATACAATGTAAAAACCACATCATGTTGAATTGATATTTACTGAGCTTAATAAATCCCAATCCATTTCAGCAGTCTGTGGAATAATAACACAAGGGGAAAACGAGCAGGGCAAAATATAAAGTGAAAAACCATGTGTAGCCCACCTTCCAGCACAATGAAAAATTACAGCGTGCGGCATGGCCATCCTATGGTCTGCAGCTCAGGTTATGTGCACAGGGTGGCAAGCACCCATTCGTCACCCAAATATGTCAGCCTTGACAAGAGGTAGCCATGACACTAACACTTCTGCACGTGTCTAAAACTTCACACTTTCTTCTGCAAGAGCTAAAAGAATCTGCAAGCAGACTCATGATAAACATAGAAAAGGTCTCACTGGGAACTGGTTACTGTGTTCATGACAATATCAATCCATATAAACACTGCTAATCACATAAAATAACACTAGTGGCCTGATGTGCAACACATTCTTATTGTTGCAAAGCCAGCGAATCACAAAATCGCCGTTTTTGAAATTGCAAAAATACAGACTGTAGGAAAGGCAGATTGAGAGTCAGAAGTGCCACTTCTACTTGCAAAGTGCATATTGTATTGTAGTAGTATTTATGAAGTGCTTTTGAACCCAGAAGAAGCAATGATGCACTTTGCGGACGGGTAGCAGGCTAGTCCATGGGACGCTTCAAATGTTAAAGACTTGGTCATGCATGTAAGCCGTCTGCCATGCACGTCGTTTTGCAACCAATTACCCGAATTTATCACCAGTTGTCTTGTTATACATTTTTACATATAATATGACATGGAAAGATTAATCAACCAGTCAAGCAGACGGTCATGTAGGTGATCATACATGCGGTCATGGAGAAGTCATGACCACTATGTGGATGGTCCAGCCTGTGGTCAAGCGAGCGAAGATGTCTGAGTTATGCAGGCTGTCATGCAGGGTCATGCTTGCATGCACAGCACAAGCAATATTCGTTCTCAAGTAACTCAGTGGATCATTTTATGGAATGCATTTTTTATGCGTTTTGGTAAAAAGTTGACTTTACCAGAGTGATACAGTCCGGGCAGCATCACAATCTAAGTGTTTGTCCTATGGCCTCAGTTACAGGACGTTACATTTGTTGTAATCCTTTTTGGGCAGTTACTACCAGCCCATGAGATTGAGACACAAAGCTGCCCTTGGGCTACTTGTGTGGAAGATTTGTGCCTGGAATAGAGCTGTAGGATCTTAAGTTCCTTGTGAATTTGTTGATAATAGCACAGAGGTAGAATAAGCTTTGCATATTCCAGGGGGTACAGGGATAGGCCATTATCATTCTTGACCTTACTGGAGGGGGGGGGGGTGGCGGGAATGGGTAGACACGGGCATTCCACTTCCAGGGGAGTAGCAAAGGTGCCAATAGTATCCAATGTAACAAGAAAATAAGGCCAGCGGAGGCGAAAATGCAGCCTTTATTGAGGTCCATAGGGCCCTGAGCCCTGGTGCCACTGCACCTGCTGCACTATTGATAGCTACACCCGGTCCATTTCTAGTGACCTCATCTAGGGAAGAGCAGGGTCTTCAGCATCTTTTTCGGTTCCAGATGGTTGTCGAAGGTTCCTGTCCTAGGCCAAAGTGTGTTCCAGAATTTAGCAGCTTGACCTGACAATGAGGTATCACCATATGCCTCTTTTTATAAGACAGGTTACTAGTTGAGTTACCAGTCTATTTCGTAATGGTCTTTTCTGAAAATACTTTTTGAGTTTTACTTATATGACGGCTAGACCCTTGCCATATACGGGCTTATAAGTAATGCATAGGATATTGAAAGCAGATCTTCTGTTAGCGGAAGCCATTGAAGAGCTTTTAAGTCTGGGAAGATATATCTTGTAGATTTATGTGTCGGAGTCGTCGCGCTGCTGTGTTCTGAAGTCTTTGTAGCCACCGCATACTCAAAAGTGAGACCCCATGGTACAGTTCAATGATCAATCATAAATGAAAGGGGGTGTAAAGGGTCTCCTCTTTCCCTTTCTGATTCACTGTGCAATACTTCTTTGCAGCCGCAACTGTGGTCGCCATCTACTGATCTGTCGGAGACTTTGAAAAGGGGGTATTGAGACATTAGTAAAGTGGAACCTGTCCCTTAGAGATAGCCTCCATCTTCTGAATCGGGGTACTCTTAATTATATACACTGAATGGCATATGTTACTTTTAAAAGCAGCGTTGGCCTTTCAGTGGACAGAGGCTTCTTAAAAAAATTGACGTGCAGTGATTGCGAATACAGGGAGGGAGGTCAGCTGTCCCTCACAGGCTTCCGTCATGAATTCACAGCCATTCTCAGGGAGTCACAAATTGGCTTCTGCCACTTAAATATTAATGAGGCAGGAGTTTTCTGACTCCCTGCGTAGGGCCATTTTGCCCAGAAAGTGTTTATCATTCACAGTGCAAATGGTCAGGTCTCAAAAAAAAATCTATAGTAAAAAAAAAAAATAACACAGAGCGCTTTTTGATCCTGCCTTAGTACATTGGGTACAGATGTCCACCTCTGCATTGCTTCCTCTGAACAAGCTGATTCCAGATCCTACCACCACTGACTGAATGCACCTCCCATGACCTACAGCAATTTTTCTTAACCTTTTGACTTCTGTGGACCCACACATGATCATTACAAGAACGCGGGGAACCCAACTGAATTATTACTGAAGTCTGGGAAACCTGGCCCAAGCATTTTCTACGATTTTAACAATGCAGAAACAAGTTTACATCAATCAAATACATAAATAATGAAATATTTCATTTAACAAACAACTATAAAAAAAAATAAAGATTGGGAAGGTTGGACCTTTTCTGAATTCGGGTTTTATGTGTAAATGATGGAGCAATATTCTAGTCTCTTGCACATCACTTGTCTTTTAGCCCCTAATGCAGGCTCTCTGTTTTCTATGTTTCAATTGCCCTCCCTCCTCGTCCATACTATATTCTGTTTGCTGTATTGTGCTACTCCCATGAATGAAGCTGAGGGTGCCCATATTCAGCATCCAATTTCAAATTCCTTCATATCTACACAACATTTGACCATTTTCAATTTTGTTATTCATATATATTATTTTAGTTTGCTAATGTTATTACATTTTCTAGGCAGTTGCAGACCCGCTGAGCAGGCATCATGGAGCCCAAACCCATTTCTGTTGCATGCAGCCTATGTGCAGTGTGGAGCGGGGCGGGGATGGCCAGGGGAGGACTGGTTTGCGCTCCCAAAGTGCGCATGAACTATTCGGCCGGCCCTCATGGGCCGACCAAACAGTTCATGCTCTCTCTGCATGATCCTATCAGTCTGCATTACACAGTCTGGTCAGGAACATGCACAGGCTCCCTGTTCGAGTCTGAGCGCCGATCCACGGCGCTCGGACCAATCACAACGCTCCATTGCAGCATTGTTATTGGCTATGGGGAGCCTTTGTGCCGGGTGCTTCCTGTTGCCCGGCGGACTACAGAGGAAGAACGAAGAGGTTGCAGGGAAGGTAGCGGCCGGCCGTTTTAAGGTAAGCGTTTTAAAAATTAATTAATAAAAAAACCTTGTCCGGTAGCAGCCACTACTGCAGGTGAAGCACCGCTTTCTCATTAGCAGGCTTCCGCCTTTTTCCCCAGTCATTATTGGTGTCAATCTCTCGCCCTTGTGTCTGTCGCTCCTTCACTCTGTGATCCACACAAAAACCACAAGAAGAAACTACTAGATTTTTAAAAAATGCAAGTGGCAAACACGTACTTCCAGCATAGAGGATGTCACTTGGGACAGCCGCCAAGTGGTACAACCACTCGCTGACCCTTCTGGGCTCTTGCAGAAGCTGGAATGCTTTCCCACTTCCATGAAGGGCGGAGGATGATATACCTTTTTTAAAACATTTTTTAAATATTTTTTTTTAAAGTTCTTCAAAAGTCATTTTCTTTTGAAATTGCAAAGTTGGGAATCGCTCAGATTCGCACATTTGAACACCCCCTAAACATAACACAACATAAAACGATAAGACTTGAAGTAGATTGTGGACTTGGTGTCCAGTGGGGGGAAGATCTGGAGGGCAGGGATGGATCATCTGGACAACTATCCTCCCACCCTGGTTTTGTGGAAAAGGGTTGAGCGAGCCATGAAGACCTACTATGAAAAGGAAGCAAGTGGTGGAATAATAGCAGCAACATAGCTTTTATATAGGGTTTCATACCGGAATGTTTCTGTTTTCAAGCACCATAAATACCACATTTTCCTCTTGCCCAGTTGGGCGACTTTGAATTTACTAAAATCAAATGGATGAATTGATGAGTAGTCCCAATGGGATTTTAACTTGCAGTGTGTAACACTTTTCAGAAGCGAGGCATTAGCTCGCTGAGCCATCTTTCTTAGAACATTGAACATGTGATGCTAAATTAAGTCCAACAGATGACGGAATAGGTAAAATAAAAATAAATAAAATCACTTACCTTGCGCTCGCCACATTGCCGACTCGGTGATGCGACGAGCGCAAGTTAAGTTGTTTTATATATTTATTTATTTTATTTGACCTATTCCGTTGTCTGTCGACTTCCCCGCCTCACCGCTCTTACCTGAACCGGCCGCACCTAAGTGTTCTAACCATAACCCTGGATTCCACTAATAGACAGTTTAGGGCTATCGGAGATTGATTAACAAGGGTGCGTTTTCACTTCTTTTGGATCATCGTATACCTCTCTTCATCACTTACATCACTTTTCTCTTAAGCTGGGAGATGGGTCCGTTTTTTTTAAAGCTTGCCCAAGTGTCTCTGTTCTATTTTTAGGTGACCAGTTCAAACCCTGGACATGCCACCTCAGACTTGCTCCTTCCAAGGTTGGCAATTTGAGGACTATGGATCATAGTAACACCTTTTATTTGCATTCATTCCAAATAGCCGGAGTAGTGTGCAATAAATATCAACTGATTACTCCTTTTTGAGGCACAAAATGTGGGTGTTGGTGCTTACTACAGCAAAATCTGCATGTACCAGACAATAAGGGTCATTTTTCCTGAGATGAAAACCTGCCAATATTTATCACAAAACCCATCATTGTGATATGTGTGGTAACAGCATTTACCATACACATTGCAATTATCCGAGCTGCTCGTAGTAAGAGCTTAAAGGTAAAGCCCTCCCAATTAAACAACATGCAACCTCTCAAAGAAAGGGCCATCACAAAAGGGGCATGAATGAGGTCTCTTATTAGGTGCACCACATACTTGTTGAGTTTTGCATTGTTTTATGGCAACTGACCTTAGATTAAGTTAAGCTACAGTATGTTATTTTGTAATTTTATGCACAGTGTGTTGCACTGCTATGGCCGCTTCATGGTGTGGGCTGATGAAAGTTCGAACAGAGTCTTTCAGAACACTGAAGACACTAGCGGGGAAACAGACGACAAAGTAAGTTGGATGTAGTGGAAGGGAAGATGCATTTGTAATTGTTTTCTATAAGTTAGAATAGCATGTGGTTGCACAGGTATTAGAAGGAAGGGAAATCTCAAGAGAGAAGAGATGCATCCTGAGAATGGCCATTGACTTGGGCAGAATTGGTTGAAAGGGGATACCATGAGAATTCATGTAGAGAAGAAGCAAGGCGTTCTTGATTAAGAACAGCCAGGGGTAGCTACTCCTGGTTTGTAATTTAGTGTCACTTGCACTGTCCTTGCTTGCATGGTCTCAGGAGTCATCAAGGTAGCATCAGGCAGAAAAGGTAAAAGGTGCAGCCATGCCCCTATTCCACTACTTCCAATTCATCTGGTCCTTCAGCAGCTATTAGGAGGATATCAAGGTCCTAAAGAAGGGAAAGGGGCAGACACTGTACTGTTTTTGCAGGTCAAATAGTGGTTGATGTCACTTTGCTACTTTTGATGAATTAATATCAGTGGTGGCGGCCAGTAAAATGTATATGCATGATTTTGCATCTGGACCAATACCACCAACTGCTTGGAGAGAGTGATGCTAAGTGTCTCAGACGCCCCTCTTCAGGTAAAGTGAACTCAGTGCAGAGTATGTGTGATCTAAGAGCAGGATGCAGTGGTTTGCAGATTAGAAAGCCGGTTAGTTTGAGGGATATTCTGCTGAAGAGGCTCACAGAGGAACGGATCTGGGGGCTTTTATAGGTACATTTTTGTGGAAGAGCATGATAGAAGAATATTTGACTCAGTAGTTGGTAGAGACAGATCCTGATCTCAGTGCTGATTTCCAGTGCCATTGCGGAACTAGAGGACATCTGAACTTCAAGATTTGTGTTACTTTTAAGGTGCGGACATGACCTAGAAACATGCAATGGGATGCTTAGTGAATGACAGGTTGGATAACCCAGAATATCTTCTTAGCTGATCATAGACAGAGACTTAGAGAATAAGGATTTGGTTAATTTAAATGTCTTTTTTTTATATAATCATCAAAGGAGAGTTAAGGGGAAAAGACCCAAGTACATCATCCAAATTACAACATATTACCACAAAGGGTACACGAGTACTGGGAGAGATATATGTAAATCATATCATATTTTGAGATATAGAAGTGGTCTTGGCCAACAGGCTCATCCTGAGATATTTGAGACGTTGCCTCACCCATAACTTATCATGGCATGCTTCATCGTAGGAGACCTCCCACACTGGATCTGGATGGTACCACTCCAGTGGACTCAACCAAAAAATAAGAGTGCTTAGATATTTTTTCTACAGGACAAATTCAAAGGTCCAGGTCATGAGTTAAAAACAAACCTATGGGTATATGCAAAGAAAATGTCTTCATTAATGGGTACCTTTGGTATGGTTTAAACTTAAAAGTGTGGTATACAGGTAGATATTGATATTCCACCTGACCACTTCAGGATACCAACATGTTTCAACCTAACAAAGTGTCAAAGCTGGTCAATGGTCTTCTTCAGGGCCAAATAATTCCCTACTCATTCAATACATGCATTCAATGCAGAATAGAAGGCAAAGGCTCTCATACCTATCCGTTCTCATTCAGTAAATAATCCCAACTTGGGGACAAATTTGAGCTTCATGGTTTAGAATGGAGGACATTTCCTCTCTAGTCACTCTTTCGTCAAAAGGTAAATACTGTCCTTTACATCTAGAGTACCTGCATACTGCTGTATTTAAATACGCAGTATTACATTTAAAATTCTACCATTAGCTATTGCAATTTTTATAAACTTTCCAGTTCACAAAGACTGACATTTTACCAAATAGAAACTTTCATCAAATTTCAAATGTAACATGTAGGTAAAAGTCATGCAAAAACATTTTAGGAGAAAAAATGTCTAACCCTACGTTTTTGTTAGAAACTTCTTGTGCAAAAAGTGGGTTTTTGGAATACTTTTGCAGGATATTTTCTAGTATATTTTTTAAATGTTGAAACCTTTGTGAATGCAAAAATGTATTCACTTAACAAACGATGAAATTTGGGCATCCCTATTTGAGTGTTACTGTTTCTTTCAGTAACATGGCTGGAAGAAGAACCTCTGTCTTTCATGGGAACCTTCAGGTGCATAAGAGGGGCTTGGGACACCAACGCTTGATTAAACTTTTGACATCATTCGACCTATCAGGACTAGGTGAATTCTGGGCCTTTCAAATATTGTGTAGTTTCTGTTCAGGATTTCAGCCCTTATTCCTCATGCACTTCTTTCCTTCCTGGTGAGGTGTATTTGTATAGTGGTAGGTGGAATCCCTGCCTTTAATAGGAGCGCATGACTGCTGCTCATGTCCCCAACGTCAATAAATCTGGCATAATTGTACTCATTGCTCAGCATCTCTGGCTCTTGCATGTTACCAAGTGTATTATTAAGACTCCTGTGATTCCTAGACATTTTTTTGGTTTACACATGTATAGCTTTACCTTCATCACACTTCTAGGTACTGCACCCTCAATACAAGATAAGGGCAAATCTATGGTCACACGTTCCCAACACCAAAACACTTCACACATATAATCACATTGAAAACACCACTCTGACAACCACACACTCTATCAGAGTTTAGTGTGCTACCTGTCTGAAAATGAGGGTTTGGGCCCCACAATGGCATATGAAGTGCTACAGAAAGGCTATACAATACATTTTTTGTTTTTGTAGTTTAAGATTGAGATTCGATAGCTTAGTTTACACTGGCATGAATAGATGAATTATGTCAATTAACTTTAGGGAAGCATAATTTTCCATATCTCTTGCAGTGGTTTAGAGGCATACGAAAGTTGACCCCACAGAGAGATGGAGATAGTGAAAGAGAAAACTTTGAGAGAAACAGAGGAGGACAGTGGGACGAAAGGCGGTGGAAGTAGAGAAGGCAGGTCTGGGGAGAGGGAGAGCAAACAACATCTGCAAAAGAGACTGATTAAAGAGAGCATGTAACATGTAACATGTTGCTGAAAGGCAGCTTACCTGTGATACTGAAGTTGCTAAAACACTTTTTGGAACCTTTCAATGGTCTCTGGGGAACTTTGCTAAAGTTGCAAAGATTGTTAAGTTTTTGCTTTGTCAAATCTGTATGAAAAGCATTACTTCTGCGACAAAATGGCTCTGCGTAGATGATTTTTCCATACAGTGGATGTTCTTGTCTTCAGGGCCATTGTTTCATCAGAAAGGGAACATTTGAAGAGAAAAAAATCTGCAAATTCTGGTTCCAGTTTAGCTGGGTTTATTATGAAACGAACAAAATGCAAGACATTTAAGCTTCTTATTCAGTATTATTGACTGTGTGAATGGAGTGTGGGCTATGTGGGAAGTAGTTGATGTTAAGAATGATAACTGGAAAATTCAGCTCTTATCGTGTGTGTGTTGATTTGCCAGTGGCAGGGGAAAAATATATAAAAGACTGAACTCTGAAGCTTCTTCTAAAGTGCTGTAGTAAGGAGCTATGTAGGAGTGCTTTAATGTTTTATATGTTTGCAGAAGCAGCTCTTATAGTGTCAATGCTGTTGTTTAGCTGTACTTATGTATGGAGCCAAGTGGAAATGAAAGAAAGTGAGGGTTTTCTGCGCATATTGTAATGCCTACCTCGCTGGGGGTTGAACTTGTCCAAGTTTGGGAGATATGAGCCTTAATTCTGTGCCGCCCTTGCCATCGCAGTGATCGAAGTGGACTTTGCGACTTGAGAGATGAAGGTAAAATACAGATTTGGATCCATTCCAGATACACCCAATTGGATTTTTTAGGGCCTGTTGCAACTTTGGTAAATTTACCAATGCTCTACTTGCAGCTTGCCTACAACAGAATGGAACAGAATGACCACAAACTCAACTTTGCCCAAATATGCAATGAACTTGCTAACAAGGACATAACACACATGCTTCCTCCAGCTCCCTGACACATGTATATGTCTGCCAGGCAATGAGGTCGGATCCCAACTGAGATGATAACTGAGCAACCTTGGCACAGTCCTTCAGCCTCAGCCCTCAGTGCCACAGCTTGCTAAATGTAGCACACAGGCTCTCATCACAAGGACACACTAACTCACCCTTTCAGACTGCTGTTAAGCTTGTAGATTTATATAGTGTGGCTTATCACCTGTGAGGGTATCCAGGCGCTGCTCATGGGCACAGGGAGATTAAGTGGTTTGCCCAGAATCACAGGCTGTTGCCCCGATGCTGATATTCAAACCCAGATCACCAGCTCCGACCGCTGTGCCAACCTTCTCTCCCCAAATCTATTCAGACACCGATCTTCAATTGAAGCTTCAGAAATGTTTCAAAAGCCATCCCCATTTATCAAAATACCTCTGATGTCAAAGTTATGAAAGATTGAGGCATTTATAAACGCAAAAGGACTAAAACAACAATAGCAATATCTAAAACACATTGAACCCTGCCGTTGTGGTTACCCACAGATGATGGCATGGAAAGGTTAGATACAATCTTCTACCAGGAGCATCCAGAGGTACGCAGATAAGGAACAATAAAGAAGAAGGGCCTGTTTAAGAGTTTGTCAGATTGAATACGCCCTCATAAATGTGGTGGATTTCCCGTCCCTTGTATTACAAGCGTATTATAGCCTACGGCACCTGTAATAAGGCGGATGGAATATCAGTCACGTTTTGACAGAGTATCCCTTCTGCCAAACTGTAAATACAGCCCAAAACTACTAGACCCTCCCACTCCAAACCCAACTTTTTTATCTTCTTGTTTTGTTTTCAATTCTACCTCCTGCCATATTTTGTGAGTTTTTAATAGTTACTTTGATTTCCATAGAACATAAATCATCACTTTGTTGTTCACACCGTTTAGAAGGTGGCTGATTGGGTATTCATCATGAAAGGGGGTAGGTGGTGGTAGAACAGTGTTTAATTTGAGCTGGTGCTTTCCGGTGCTGAGCACCAGCACTTAATTGGTTCCCGGTGCTTGGCACAGGCACCTAATTGTCAACACCACACTTATCTGCCACAAGGTGGCGCTGCTCATGTAATTTAGAGATGAGCAGTAGAACAGTTGTTTAAGAAAACAATATACATTAAAAATTGCTAATACCTGCCTCCCCTGCCATTCCTTTAGCTTTGGGGACCTTGAATAATCTGAACTGTCGCATTTACATGCGAGAGAGATTGTTAGTAGTTGTTTTGGCAGCAATGACAAGGGTGATGGGTGGGGCAAGCTGCAGTGGCCTCCTTGTCAGAGCTCTGGCACTTAATATTTTACAAATTAAGCACTGGTGTAGAACGGTGAAACCTAATTTCCTTGTAATGGTATTTTTAAAGATTTTAGACAGCTCTAGATTTGGTGACATAATATGGATGGGTCAGAATAGAGGAGCGAGAAAGGAAGCTACGCAAAGACCTAACATTGAGTTACAAAACGGCAGTGATTCTTTGCTGAATGCTGAGAATGAAGGCCTGGGTTCTTATGTCCAGTTCGCATATGTCCAAATAATAGTGATTCTGGGCAAATCGTTTTATTTCCCAGGGCCTTACATTGTGATTTGTGTAATGTAAAAACAAAGAGGATTTACAGTTTGGAGGAGAAGGTACGCAGTCAGGTTTATGCCTACAGAGCAGAGTAAAATGTACTCTATCAACTTAAACCTTCCTTCGACAGCCCGTGGCAGTAGAGACCTTCAAAGTTAAGCCATCCAATTATCTGTCCTATCAGAATGGGCCGTTGGATGACTTTCGTTGTGCTGGCCCTCACCACCAGGTATATCCTAGTGGGTGACGGACTGTAAAAAAAGAAAATGACCCCTATACAATGGAAAAAACCTCACATGGTTTGGGGTTCATTTTTTTTATTTCAAAACCAAACTCCTACCCTAGGGAGTTTGTTTTTGGGAAAAAAAAACTTTGGAAAAGTATGAATGCCAGCCGCTCATGTTTGACGGAGCAGTCCTACTAAGGTTTCCTACATTGACAGGAACTACCATGACGCTGGTTCATGCCAAGATATAGAGTTGTACGCAGGCTGGCAGATATCTCTAAATTTGGAGGTTGAAATTAAAGCAGGGTGGGGCTGTAAAGTCCTCTGCCACCCTGTATGCCTTTACTCCAGCTGCCTATACGTCCCAAGTATACAACTTGCTGGCTAATACCATGCAGTGGTTAGTTTAAGTGTAAGGGCCTAAGCGTTTCCTAGCAGCCCTCAGCTGAATGCCAGTGCTACCAAATATTAAGAAGCCCTAGTCCTCATTTCACCTCATGCCCCTTCCCTCAACCACCTCCACAGGATCAGAATGCGATGATTAAAAAATTATTGTGCGCAGGTGCCCACCACCTGCAGCCACTGGGGCAAATGAAGCTCATGCCTGGCTGGTTACCTGCATAGTATTTGGCCTAAAGAGGGGCAGCTAATTTTAGCCCCATGACTCTTCTAAGAGGCGGGTAGGTATGGGAGGTGCGCTACAGTCGCAGCACAATTTTATCAGCATTGTGATTGGGTCCCATGTGCTTTTGTTGAGTGAAGCGCTGGATGGATTCACACATTGCCAGCGTGCAGGCACCAAGAGCGCAGACAATCTCCTGCTAATATATCCCTTTGGTGTAACGGAGGGAAATGCCCCAGTTACTTACCGGTAATCTTCATTACTCCGAGTCCTGGTCTTCCTCGCCACAGACATAAAGAACTATACTGTAGCAAGGAAGATGGACGAATAGGTAATGCCCTGGTTACTTGCCGGTAATCTTCATTACTCCGAGTCCTGGTCTTCCTCGCCACAGACATAATGAACTATACAGTAGCAAGGAAGATGGACGAGTAGGTAATGCCCGGTTACTTGCTGGTAATCTTCATTACTCCGAGTCCTGGTCTTCCTCGCCACAGACATAATGAACTATACTGTAGCAAGGAAGATGGACGAGTAGATAATGCCCTGGTTACTTACCGGTAATCTTCATTACTCCGATCCTGGTCTTCCTCGCCACAGACATAATGAACTATACTGTATCAAGGAAGATGGACGAATAGGTAATGCCCTGGTTACTTGCCGGTAATCTTCATTACTCCGAGTCCTGGTCTTCCTCGCCACAGACATAATGAACTATACTGTAGCAAGGAAGATGGACGAGTAGGTAATGCCCCGGTTACTTGCTGGTAATCTTCATTACTCCGAGTCCTGGTCTTCCTCGCCACAGACATAATGAACTATACTGTATCAAGGAAGATGGACGAATAGGTAATGCCCTGGTTACTTGCCGGTAATCTTCATTACTCCGAGTCCTGGTCTTCCTCCCCATAGACATAATGAACTATACTGTAGCAAGGAAGATGGACGAGTAGGTAATGCCCCGGTTACTTGCTGGTAATCTTCATTACTCTGAATACTAGTCTACCTCGCCACAGACATAATGAACTATACTGTAGCAAGGAAGATGGACGAGTAGGTAATGCCCCGGTTACTTGCTGGTAATCTTCATTACTCTGAATACTGGTCTACCTCGCCACAGTATAATTCATTATTTCAATACTGGGGCGAGGAAGACGGGCGAGGAGGCAATGGTGGTCCAGGCTGCATGTAGCATTGTCAGCCAGGAGTATCACCAGGAGGGGAGTTGTTAACGGTGTGAGATTCAGGGTTTTGGTGAATATGGCAAAGGGCCAGTAGGAAGAAAAGGCTCTTCGTGTTTTGTTGCAGGCAGGCCACAGGGAGTCTATCAGGCCCATGAAACGGACTATCTTAAGGTGAGTAAGACCCCAAAAGTTAAAATGAACCATAGGAAGGGTTGGCCCAAGCAAGTGCCTTGTGCTGAGGATGAAGGGAGGAGACATGAACCATGTATTAGCAGAAACCTTTGGTAAATATATGTGTATATATATATATATTTATATATATATGTATATATATATATATATATGTATATGTATATATATATATATATATATATATATATATATATATATATATATATATATATATATATATGTATATATATATATTCACACACACATATATTATATATATGTATATTTTTTATTATTTTTTATTTTTATTTTTTTATTTTTAGGCGATGGAGCAAGATGTTGACAGTGTTTTTAAGCTTGGCCTGTCACATTAAAGCAACCATTTTCACATTGCAATTTCGGATGAGAAATGTTGCTTGAACTAGGCCACCGATGCACAGCCTGCTCTGAGAAGGCGGTGCCTCAGAGCAGCTACCGGGGGTTCTGTTTGCACGTCCAATGTCTGACTGCGTCATCTGTCCAAGGCCGGATTCAGGCATGGTTTGCGCCACCCTCGCACTATCAGATCCAGTAGTGAGCGTTATTTGCTTGTCCATCCTTCACTCGCTCCCAGACATAAAGGCACATCTCCCATCCTAAACCTATGGATTATTGGCTCAGGCAAAATACAAAAAAAAAGGTTGCTATGCGACCGGGCAGGGGTTGCCATGGTGCTTCCAAGTGGGAGCAGAGCCAATAGGTGGCGTGCAGCCCGTGAATGGCGTGTCGGCGCAGGCGGGGCCGGGAGATGCTCAAGCATGCGTGATGCTGGGCGGGTGCCCGCAGGATGCGGCAGCGTGCCCCTAAATACCCATGAATATGCATGGACCTGATTAAAGCAAAGTCAATTAAATACTTGACTGCTTGATTTTTACTGGGTCCCATTCTTTCCGTCCCATTGTACGGCCTGGGGGGCTGGTGTCCGACTGCCGCCTGCTTTATTCATCCCCTTTTAATAGATGTTAATACTACGGGCCCGGTTTACCTGTTTTATAGCCCACGAAAAGATGAAAGGCTGAGTCAGCCATTTGGAATCGGACCACCTGCCCCGAGGTTACAGATACACCAGTTTAAAGAGTGACCATATCAGTATTTCTCACCCCACTCCCCTATGCATCTTTTTTTTCTATTTCATTTTCTTTTGGTATCTTTTCACCTCCATTCTCTTCTCTTTCTCCTCTTTCACGATTTGTTTCTCTCTTCTTATCTTTTTCAATTTTCTGCTAATGTTTCTGCAACGAGTTTCACTTGCATTGTTTAGTAATAGCCGTCTCTGGCTGCTGCCTCTTCCTTTCTCCCGCCGCTTGGTTCACTCTCCTCCAAATTCCCACTTGCTCCTCTAGTTTAGCATCCCTCCCCACTATCTTGCGTGATCGGTGGCCCCTTTCATGCCCCTCTTTTCTTATCCTTTCTGCCCCCTGAGCTTTATTCACTGATTTATTGTTTCAGGTAGTTTTGTAAAGGTAAGAAACTTGGGAGACAGGATGTGGCGCAGGGGCCAGAGAGGGGCCAGAGCTGCCGACTTTGGAACTGGGGAACCAAGGTCGAGTCCTGGTGTGGGCTCAACATCCTGTAATTCTGGGAAAATAAATACAAATATCATTGTGCCTTTGTGTAATGTAAATAGTGCTCATTTAAAGTGCTATATAAAACTGCAACAAAAAATACTGCACTCAAATCAAGCAGTTCATGCTGCTAAATTGTAGAAAAAGTAAAAGTTCACTAGTAGTTGGAATCCATGCCAAAGCAAGGCGTGACCCACTGACACTAAATTGTCAGGTGTAAAGTATCAGATTGCCCCATCATTGTGCGCCGTTAATTTAAATCCACCCTGAACGGCTTGTCTCTGCCAATCTTTGTACTATCTCTAGTGTCTCTTGTGTCACCACTCTCCTCTATTCAGAGTGAGAGAGGTGCTCTGATGTAGAGGACAGAGTCTGTAAGAATTTAAGGAGACACCGGGTATGGGGGGGCATGCACTTCAATTCACCGAAATGCCAGGGGAAGCCGAAGTTACATCACACGCCCTTTGACCTTCACTTTCACCACACATGCATGCTTACATTCACACAAACTCTCACATAAACACACTGTCACCCGCATGCATGCACATAACATACATTTAAAAGCATATTTACATACCTTATCTGCCAGAGAGGGTAATATTTCAGCTAATTGAACACATTTTTTCAACACTAATAGTGAAAACATTATATATATATATATATATATATGCACACACACACACACACACGTATATATATATATATATATATATATATATATATATATATATATATATAGATATATATAAAACCAAAGGTTTCAGGGGCGTTATAGTTAGGAATTGGCATTTAAAAAACCTTAGAAATTCACTGAAAAAACCATAGGTTTCAGGGGTGTTATAGTTAGCTGGACATTTCCCTCATACAAAACCCTAGAAATTCCCCTGATATAGTTAGTTCAGCTAACTATAACTCGTGCCCCCGCAATGCACTGCTGATGACGTCACATATTACATCACTCATGACATGGTCAGTGACATCACTGATGACATCACTGATGACATCTCAAATGACATCACTGATGACATCACTGATGACATCATCCACGTGATAAATTAGTACATCTTCTCACACCCTAATATAACCTTTGAGACACCGACTCAAAATTTCAGACGGCCATTTTGAAAACCATAGATACTCCAATACCAATAACTACATACCCACTCATTAACTCTTAGGTCTACATACACCTCCACTCACTCCCCTGTACAGTCACTCATACTTACAGTCACTCCGTACAAGACTATCATATGCATTTATACACCTATATAGACACTCGCACACCGCCAATCATCCATTGAGGTACTGACACACCTAGTCAGTCGTGCAAGTAACTAAACACAGTCCAATTTACTCACCAATACAGTTAAACACACTCAAGTTCACTTACTCATAAAAATAGTACCACATTCTTACGCTCCTATACAATCATTGATACAAGCACACACTCATCCATACAGCCACTCTCACAATCACACACTCTCACATATACCCACTTATATAGTCTTACACACATATATACTGCCTTTCACATATGTAGTTAGTCACACATGTACCACTGAGATATACATTCAATCCCTAACACACCCATACATACACTCACCCAACCATACAGCCCATCACAGATGCACTCTTAAAACCATGCACCCATAGAATCACCCACTCACACATTTATGCATAGAGTCACACACACCCTACCCACACAAACACTCAGGCACCCATACAGATACTCAGACAACCAATCAATAACCCATATAGACACTCATATAGCTATTCACAAAACCATGCAGCCACTTATACACCTACACACAGACACATACAGACATTCACACAGTTTAGTCACTAGTCTGCAGTAAGATACATTTAATGACTCACTTATAGAGTCGATTTCGATTTCATAATCTTTATTCAAATTTTTTCAAATCCATAAAAGCAATCACATATATACAATCCCAGAAGATAATTATAATTCTAAATATATATTAAAACAACACACATTACAGGGTTACATATTATTTGGCAACAAGATTATTTTAAGGGCTTTCCATTGTTTTGCGTACATGGGTTACAACTCTCAAAAAAGTGCTAACGCGAAAAATCAATTCATCAGTATGCAGGGTGAGCAACATCACATAAGACTGCTCCAGAGAAAGTGGTCTTTGTTTGTTAAAGTATGGAAGTAAAAACCATTTAATATATTTAAGATAAAATTTACAAGTAAAGAAAAAATGTAAATCATTTTGTAGACTCACTCCATCACATGGGCATAACATACATTCGGATTTCGATGAAAAGTAGCCTAATGGAAAACATAATAAAAATCTAACAGTACCTGCCCTTAGATGACACAACAGTGATCTTTCCCGATTTGTCATTGGTAGCGTGAGATACAAAGGAATTGGTTGTCTATACAGGTCTTTATTCATATAGGCCTGGACAGTTGATTTAGTTAGTTCCACTTCCAGTCTCTCTTTACTATAAAGTGCATACAGTGCAAACTTTGTTTCATTTTTGTCTGTGGGCTCAATCTTAGTAGGATCGGTAAATAAGTGGCCTTTACCCACGCTGCATAATTTCTTGAAAACTCCAGCAAGCCACGGGATTCTCATCCCTTTCTCGCAATTTAAACAATCTCTTATAATTTCATGTGTTAGAGAGGCCGCTGTATTCCTCCAAATGGCCAGCAAGAACAAGGCTGGTCTTGTTGCTATAAAATCTGATATGTAATGCAAATTTAATTCACAATGACAAATATACTCCGATGTAGCAATGGGGGCTCCAAGGAATTTCCTACAAAAACGATTTTCCTCGGTTTGAATACTAGATGTCTTACCCAAACCCCATATCTCAGCCCCGTATGTTGCTACCGGTACACACTGCAATTAAACATTTTTTAAAATTGCTTTAGTAGCACCTATTTTTTTAGGCCGTGGGAGACTAAGAATAGAATTATTGGCTTTTGAGAACTTGCTCGTGGCGTGGGCCAAATGTCCACTCCACGAGCCGTTCGCAGCAAAAACCATTCCTAAATAGGGAAAAGTGTTTGTGGAATATAACTTGTCAGTTCCCACCGAAATAGCGCTGTGTCTTTTCCCTGGGCCACACGACATAATAAAAGATTTTTTTAAATTTACTTTGAGGTCTAAGTTATCCATATACTGTGCAAAACTTTTAACCAGAGTACGTAGGGCATTCGGTGTGAGACCCATAAGGACCGCATCATCTGCGTAAAGCAATGTCGGTAACGGCCCCCCCCCTTATTTTTGGAACATCCATAGTTGCCAATTTTAGGGAGTTACTTAGCCCGTTAATATAAATAATAAACAACAAGGGTGCTAAAACGCACCCCTGCCTAACTCCTCTTTCCACTCTTATGGCCCCAGAGATTTCCCCCGCCCTCCCGATCCTTACTTGGGCTTTTGTATCAGTGTGCAGATAGGCCAAAAAATTTACAAGGGGTGCATCTAGACCGTAATTTAAAAGAATAGACCACAGTTTAGATCTATTTACAAAATCAAATGCGGACGATAAGTCCATAAAAGCGAGATAAATTGGTGACGACCTGGCGATGTTATATTTGCCAATTACTAAGTTTAAATTCAGGCACTGCTCTGTCGTCCCAACCCTACTTCGAAAACCCATTTGACACGGGTCCAAGACACCTGATTCCTCTGCCCAAGTGTTTACTCTATTGTATAAGACTCGTCCCAGAATTTTCAAGGTATTATCTAGAAGTGAAATAGGTCTATCATTTACTGGATCTGTTCTCTCCCCTTTCTTATATATTGGCACTATTATACTTGTAGACCATGTGTCGGGCATGGGTACTAGAGGTAGGCTGTTAAAAACATTCATTAAAATAGGTGCCCAGAATTCAGGTTTCCATTTAATTATATCTATTGGAAAACCATCTGGCCCAGGGGCCTTATTGCCAAGGCTCTGTTTAATAGCCACAGTCACCTCACCTAAACTAATCTGTATAGAACACAAGTGGCCAGATGTATACTCATCATTAACATTTGGGGGTATGGCATATACTTTGGAAAAATGATCTTCCCACCGATCACTCGGGATAATACAGCTAATTGTAGATAGTTGGTTTCCCATGTTGCGCATCTTTTTCACTACAGGCCAAAAAGTAGTTCCATTCTTTCCTGTTGCGGCATCAGATAACTCCTCCCAGTGCTCTATCAGAATCGCTGCCTTACGTTCCTCTATTGTGGATTTATACTTCTTTCTTGCCACCCTAACCTCCAATTAGCATCTCGGTTTTGCACTCAGTGCCTTACGTAAGGCCCTGTTAGCGACTGAGCAATTTCTGTCAAACCACCTGGGATCCTTATCTATCCTTTGATTAGGGACAGATAGAAATGACTTTATAACTGTACATAGACTGGTAAAATCTTTAATTACCCTTAGATTATTCCCATCTGAGAGTATGCATGAATCAATCAGATGTTGATGCTTGTTTATAACATGCTCAACTATCCTTCCACTATCAACCCCCCTCCATTTCAACCTCAGATTATTTGTGACGGGGGTAATATCTCTAGCACCTAAAATGCGTGCAAATACTGGCGAGGGACCCAATTTAATTTTCACCACTAGTGCATTATGATCCCCAAAAGCGGTTTCTAAAACCCTAGCCATTAAGAGGCAATCAATTAACTCAGGTGACATAAAAATATAATCGATAGTTGAGGAGTGGTCTCTACCTCTAAATGTCGGAACATAATTAGTTGTAGAAATGTGGTTTACATCCATCACGTTAGTTAAAACATGCTCACGAATAAGGCAATCCAATTCTATGCCCCGTTTTGCCGCACGATCAGTTTGCATATTTCCTTTATTTAGTTCAGATTTAGGAATCTTTGCATTAAAATCCCCGGCTAGGATGATCCTATTACCCCTGCTATTATCTAATGGTTCAATCACATCAGATAAAAATTTAAAAAGTTCTATACATTTTTTATTTGGGATTGAATAGAAATCGTTATAAAAATTAATCACATAAATGGGAACCTTTCTTTTGTATTCAATAACCTGAATATTAGGGCTTTTAGTTGGCATTATCTTTATACTTCCACCTGCCGTTGTCCTAATACCAATCAATAACCCGCCCACAGGGCGGCCAAAGTCGGGCTTAGTTACAGTTACACTATTACAATGAAAGCCCTCTATGTGGAGATCCGTAATAGCCCAAGTCTCCTGAAACATTATTATATCTTTATCAAGTAGTGTCTTTAACCAATCGGGGTCCGATAATCTAGGCTCCAGCCCTGCGACATTCCAGCTACGGATACTAAGATCAGTTTTAGTCGACTTATTTAAACAAGGTTTTTCACTTTTCCCATTTTTAATCACCTTATTTAAAAACCTATGTTTGGGCGTTACAATCTCTTCGCCACCCCCAGGTATTTCCATTACAGCAGTCTCCACACTATTTGTCCCTGTTGCTAATGGACACTGTGTGGTGAATGCTACAGCTACATCTGCACCTGCATCCCTGTTCTCCTGAGTTGGTTTTGGGTGGCTATTAACCATCTGGTTGGCTCTACCATTATTCTTTCTCGACCCCTTCCACTCTCTGATTGGGGACCCAATAGGAACTATGGGTCAATCTACAGACTCCAGACAACTATACCTATTGGAAATCGGGATCCCTCTACAGGTTTTCAAAAAATCTCCATCGCTACGGTGGCACCCTCCCCACTCTCCCCGATCTCCTCCCCAATCCCAGTGGTCTATTCTACTCCAGTTTTCGTCATAGCCCGACCCAGAACAACTCATAGAGGGATAAAAAAAGGCGAGTCTTTTCGTTTCAATACATTCAATACGCTCTTGATTTCTCCATGAGCATATATAACCTACTGTGTTTGGGTCCTCAAAATTAATGATAACACAGTCGCCATGGATTTTTTTCTTCTCTTGTCCCACCCAAGGCACTCTGCGCACCATTAAAATCCTACTTGACCGATGGGGAGGTAGCGGACGATTAGTGTTAAGCCAATGTTGGACTTTGTTCTTTAATGACCAACTGGGTTCATCTATATGATCCGCCACCTCTGGAACCCCAGTCATAACCACCACAAAGGGGCTGGCTTCTGGGGGCAGATTAACTTTAAGTCTGCCCTCTTTCACCCCCATGTCCCAATCCCTTTTGGGAAATGTGGTGGAGGACAGAGATATAATGTTTTTCTGTCTATTAGGCACAGTAGAAATTACCAGTTTATCAGCCGTTTTCTTATCTGGGGCCGGCGGGGTGTTTGACTTTACGTTTGGAATTACCACTGGGACAGGGAATTTTTTGCCTAATATACCTGAAAAATTAGAACCAATAGGTTTAGTTCCCCCGGTCGTTAAAGCCCCGTGGTTGGGAGAATTTTTTTGGAAAGAGCACTCAATTCAGCCAGTTGTTTTTCTATATATAAGAGTCTAGTCTCTATCGGGGACAAATGGGTGTTAAAAAGGTCCCCAATTCTTGCCAGCAATTGATTATTTATTTCACAATTTATTACATATTCCACCCAAAGTATCCAAGACCTTTGCACTTTCTATGTCTAAAACTACATTTGTCACATCTGAATATGTATTCCCATTGTCGTTATTTCTGTGATAATTTAATTCTTTCCCTTGCTTTCTCTTCGGCATACAAGGCTTTTTGACCTTTGGCACAAATGTCTGTTTTATTTGTTTCCGTATAGCACCCTCCCTCCTTCCCCTTAACCGCCTCGTACTTGTCTCATCTGGTGTGGGGCTGATAAATAGTTCCGGAGACCTTTCTAGTGCCAAGCTCGATTGTGAATCTGTTAGAAGTTGTGATGCTGACAAATCAACCTCATTCGGCATACTATGCACTTCTACGTGAACGTCTACTGTAGGGCCAATATCCTTAGCCTGCACTGGAGTTTTGGCTAACGCAAGAGGTCCCAAAGATGATCGTTTGGCCGAAGCTAATTCTTGGGAGACTCTGCGCTCCAGAAAAATAATGCCTTGATCTATGGCTTCATTTGCCCTTAATAAAATTATCTAACGGGCCTATACCCTGTACTCCACCCACAGCTGATTTGCTTCTGCTACCCCTTGTAGACATGATGTTATAGAGTCAGTTACGTACCTAGAAAACCATCCATTCACACACCTGTACACCCACTCATTCTTCAACGGACCTTTCCCTATAAATATTAAACATATTAAAACTGTACAGAAACACATACTCACTGAATGATGTCATCAGTGATGTCACTGATTTTGTCATGAGTGATGTAATATGTGACGTCATCAGCAGTGCATTGCGGGGGCGCGAGTTATAGTTAGCTGAACTAACTATAACAGGGGAATTTCTAGGGTTTTGTACGAGGGAAATGTCCAGCTACTTATGACGCCCCTGAAACCTAAGGTTTTTCAGTGAATTTCTAAGGTTTTTTAAATGCCAATTCCTAACTATAACGCCCCTGAAACCTTTGGATTTTTCAGTGAATTTCAAAGGTTTTTTAAATGCCAATTCCTAACTATAACGTGCATGAAACCTATGGTTTTTTCAGTGAATTTCAAAGGTTTTTTAAATGCTAATTCCTATCTATAACTTATCTCTAAAGATATCATGTTTAATGATTTTGATTGGATAGTTATATTTTTCAAATTCAGTGTGTCAATTTCATTAATTACATTTTTTTTAAAATACTTTTTTATCACAATGTTTTAAACTTATTTTTGCAATTAATTCTTTTAAAAATTAAAAATTATTATTTGAACTTAATGGGTTTTTCAAACATTTTTTTTTATATTTTTCAAAATATTTTTTTAACTATATGTTCAAAACTTTATTTTATGTATATTTTTTCCATATTTTTGGATCCGCGCACCCAACGCGAGAGGAACCGTGCACCCAACGCAATAGGATGCGCGCACCGTGTGCGTATTTTGCCTTTTTTTTTGTTTGTTTTTTAAAAGGGGGCCCCAGGGCGTCCTTCTAGGACCCCCTAAGCACCTCTAGAGGGTCAGAGTATTTCCACTCTGCCCCCTTTATATGTTTTACACACTTATTCCCCTTGCCCCTTGCTTCTCCAGCCTCGCTTCTACCGAGGCAGAAAATGGCCGCCAACAGTTCCTGGTTTCGAATGTAGAGAGACACTCGACAGCCAATTAGCATTCAGCGCGCGATCGGGAGGGTGCGCGCTCGGATCGGGGAGGGTGCGCTTACGGTGCGTGTAGGGTCCGCGGATCCTCCCCGGCCATAGATATTTATGTACATTTAACTCTAATTTTCTCAGGAACTACTGAACGGATTCACACCATTTATGCAAAAGGCACAAGTCTGAACTGAGGACTACCTCTTTGCCAAATTTGGTGTCATTCCGTTCAGCGGTTCGGGCTGTAGCTGCGACAACAGATCCTATGGGAAATTGCATGGGGAAAACGTGTTTTGGGACCCCCCTTTTTTCTCATCCCCCGCTTGACAAATCACCACGAAACTTTCAGGGTAGGAGCAGAGCAGAGCTGGCCAAAAGTTTGGAAAATTTTGCAAAGATTCGTCAACCGGCGCCAAAGTTATTCCCAATAGAATGTTGCGGATTTCCTATGGAAAATAGGTCCTAACCATAACTATCTACTGGCGACCGCCAGTAGATAATATATATATATATATATATATATATATATATATATATATATATATATATATATATATATATTATATATATATATATATATATATATATTCACTGAAAAAACCATAGGTTTCACACATGTTATAGTTAGCTGGACATTTCACTCGTACAAAACCATTGATATTCCCCCGTTATAGTTAGTTCAGTTAACTATAACTTGCGCAACCGCAATCCACTGCTGATGACGTCACATATTACATCACTCATGACATGGTCAGTGACATCACTCATGACATCACTGATGACATCTCGAATGACATCACTCATGACATCTTTGATGACATCATCCAGTGAATATGTGTCTTTCTGAAAAATAAATATTTTTTATATATGTATATCTAAAGGTTAATGGAAGAATAAATGGGTAAATAAGTGTCTAAATGGATGTTTTTTTTATAAAATTAATTGTATAACTGACTTATTAACAGTATCTTAGTGAATACAAGTATTAGTGAGTAATGTTTAAATATTTAAATATCTGTATCAGTGTCTCACTTTTTGTATAATTGGCTGCATGGGTTGGTGAGTAGCTACATGAGTGTGTATATGGGTTATTAGTTCGTTTTTAGAGTATCAGTATGAGTGTCTGTATGGTTCAGTGGGGGATGTTACTTAGCGTATAGATGCATGAATGAGTGACTCACTGTATGTGTTTTGAAGACAGTATGTGAGCAGGACAGTATGGGTGGATGAGTGTGTGTATGGGTGAGTAAGAGAGTGAATGACTGTCTCAATAGTGTCTTTATTAGTAAGTCCATATGTTTTAAACTAGTATATGTGAGTATTGATGTATATAAGTGAGGATATATGAGAGTGAGAGATTGGAAGAGTTCCTGTATAAATAATTATGTGTTTCTATAAGTGATTGTTTAAGAGAGTAAGTATGTGTACGTTTCTGTAGAAGAAAGTGTAGTGGTGTGTGTATAGCTGTATATGCAAGTCAATGGATGTTTATTTGCATGTGTGAGTATGTGTGTGAGTAACTCTATGTATGAGTGTAGGTGTGATGACTGAGTACATGTATGAGTGACTATATAGAAGTGTTGATGAATGAGTGGATGCGTATGTAGATTTTGGAATTACTGAATAGGTTGTTCTAACTGGTATTGGTATCTCTATAGTTTTCAAAACTTTAGTTTGTATTTTTCAATGTGTGTATCAAAGTTTATATTAGGATAAGAGGAGGTCTGCCACTCTTACACAAGGATGATGTCATCAGTGATGTCATCAGTGAAGTCATTTGAGATGTCATCAGTGATGTCATGAGTGATGTCACTGACCATGTCACGAGTGATGTAATATGTGACTTCATCAGCATTGGATTGCGGTCGTGCGAGTTATAGTTAGCTGAACTAACTATAACGGGGGAATTTTCAATGGTTTTATACGAGTGAAATGTCCAGCTAACTATAACATGTGTGAAACCTATGGTTTTTTCAGTGAATCTGCAAGGTTTTTTAAATGCTAATTCCTAACTATAACGTGTGTGAAACCTATGTTTTTTTCAGTGAATCTGCAAGGTTTTTTAAATGCTAATTCCTAACTATAACGTGTGTGAAACCTATGGTTTATTCAGTGAATTTGCAAGGTTTTTTAAATGCTAATTCCTAACTATAACGTGTGTGAAACCTATGGTTTTTTCAGTGAATTTGCAAAGTTTTTTAAATGCTAATTCCTAACTATAACGTGTGTGAAACCTTTGGTTTTTTAAGTGAATTTGCAAGGTTTTTTAAATGCTAATTTCTAACTATAACGTGTGTGAAACCTATGTTTTTTTTAGTGAATTTGTAAGGTTTTTTAAATGCTAATTTATGTACGTATTATTATATTTTTTTATATTTTTATTTTACAATAAACTACCTATGTATATAGTTAGAGATTGACTGTATCCTGTAATATGGAATGGCTCAGCTCTTTTTTTTTGAATTTGCATAAAGTTGAACAGCATAGTTAATATCTTCTATAAACTTATAAACAGTTTAAAATGTTTTTTTTTTTAAGGGTTTTTCACGGTGCGCCCACCATGCGCGCACCGGCAATTTTTTTTATTAAACAAAATTATTTATTTTGATATACGAGGTCCTTTAGGGACCCCCTGAGAAGGTCTAGGGGGTCAGGGAGTGTCTTCCCTGCCTCCTTTTCATGTTTTAGAAATCGGGTTGAAAGTAATTCATTTCTGATGCGTGCGTGCACCGTGTGCGCATGCGTGCGAGCACCGTGCGCGCACCAGCAATTTTTTTTTATTAAACAAAATGTTTTTTTTTTATTTACAAGGACCTTTAGGGACCCCCTGAGAAGGTCTAGGGGGTCAGGGAGTGTCTTCCCTGCCTCCTTTTCATGTTTTAGAAATCGGGTTAAAAGCAATTCATTTCTGATCCGTGCGCGCATACGTGCGCGCACGGCAAGTCATGTGATTACGAAACAACACTTTTCATTGGTTCATAGTAGTTTCTGTTCCAGAATCTTCAAACACCACACCCACTCACCTCACTATTTCTTCTTATTTCCTGGGACAAGGAGCTGAACAGCTACTCTAGTAAAATTTTACTTGAAAATGGCAGAACTGCAGTCTACTTCAGGGAGTGAGGAGGAGACCTTTGTGGTACCACCAAGGAAGACCAAACAAAAAGACTCTTTCATCTGGAAATTCTTCACCTTTCCAGAGGGCCAAAAGAAGGTCAATGCCCCGAAGGTGACATGCACTATTTGTGGAAGTGTCTTATCCAGAGGAGATCCCAGCAAGAAATACTCGTTTAGTATTTAACGATTTATGCTCGAGAGTAAACTAGAGCCCTAAGAGACAACCCTCCACCTGCTCAGCCGAGCACATCATCTGCAGTCGCAGAGTCTCCGTGTACCAGGTCACTGGACATCCGCCCACTTTTCCAGAAGGTGCACATACATTGTAATGTGTGCAATGCTGTTCTTTGCTACGGTGAGAGCAGTATTAACTTGATCGAAAACAAAATACAGCAGCACACATGCTCCAGCCCATAATTTTTTTCATTTATTGTTTTTGTTCCTGTTGAACAGTTTTTCATTACCAGTTTTTTTTGGTTCTCTAAAAAATCAAAAAAAATACAAAATTGTTAAAAAAAAATACAAAACAAAAAAGACAAAAAAACAGTTCTTTTCAGAACTCACTTCACTTCTCCAAGAAGAGCTATATTCCTAATATACTGTGTTGTAATTTTATTGAATGAATGTGTAGTGTATACATGAATGATTGAAATGATTGAAATGACTGAGTGAAGAGGAGGAAGAGGAGGAAAGGACAGACAGAATGAGTGAGAAAAGGAAAGTATGATCAGTCATGAAAGGGAAGTGAAAGACTGACTGCAACAAAAGGACTAAGGGTAGAGGATACAGGTAAGAAGAGTGAATGAGTAAGGGAATGGCAGTGAGTAATGGAGAGTGATGGAGGGGGAGTGAGAAAAGGGGAGTAAGGGACGGAGATAGGAAAAGGGAGTAACAGATGAAGCGGATGCTGTACAGCAGGGTAAAGGGATTGAAAGTAAGAGAAGTGGAGTGATGGTGAGATAAGGGGTATGAGGATTAGAAAAGGGGGTAAGGGAAAGTGAGAGATGGGGAGTGAGGGGATGGAGGGATTTAGGAAACTGGAGTGAGAGAAAGGGAGTCAGGATTTCAATGAGCAAAGGATAGTGAGGGAGAGTGAAGGAAAGAATGCGAAAAGATGAAGGGGTGTGAGATACAGACAGGAGGAAGTGAAGTAGGAGAATAGGAGTGACTATGAGTAAAGGATAGTGACAGTTAGGGAAGGTGAGGGAAGGAGAATGATGGAGAAGGTTAAAAAATTAACATAGATGGAAAATGAGTGAGGGAGAGAGGAGGAGTGGTAGAAACAGAGATGTTAAGGAAATTAAGGGTAAGACAGACAAAGGGAGAGAGACAGAAACAGAGACAGAGAGCAAGGAACTGAGAAGGAGTAAGGCAGTTAGAATGACTGAGACATATGGAGACAGGGAGAGAAACATGGTTGAAAAAATAGTGATGGAGGCAGTAAACCTAGGGGAGTAGTAGAGAAGGAGTGAGGGAGTTACGAAAGAGCAGTAAAGGAAGAAGAGAGAGGGAAGGGGAATGAGAAAAGCAGAGTGAGGAGAAGTGAAGAAAAGGGAGCATGAAAGTGAAGGGGTGAGAAATACAGATATTTTAAACTTACCTGACCAACAAAATAACTTAATTAGAAATAAATGGGTTTTTTTAATTACAAGAAAAATAGATTCAATTTCCTAAATTTTCTTTCTAGATCTGAAAAAAAAGAAAAAATGTAGTAATATTTAACAATACATTTTAGAATAGAATACAGTACACATATTTTCATATTTAACAAAGTAATTTTTTGCCCTTTTTTTGCTGTTTTCAGAATATATTGAATTTCACTGAAAATAGTGATATCAATTGTATTCATCACTTAACAGCGGGCAAAAAAATAAACAATCTGAAAGATTGTTTAAAAAAGCCCTGAATCTATCCTCAGTAAAACATACCTTGATAGAAATGTAACATATATATTAAAAATATCTTCTAAGAACAATAACTATTTCAATAAATAACGTCTGTAAATCTTGTTGCTTAAGCACATACACCAAAATAATGTCTGTCAAAGAAGTCCACAATAGAAACATTTACCTTTCCATGAGGCCAAATGGTAATTTTTAAATCCTTTTTAGGTGAAATATCCAATGGTAATCCTATAAAATCGAAATAATGGTTTCTTCAGATGCTGCAATTTGTATCTAAAATTTTGGTTTTAGAAAAATTAAGTAGGAATTTGGTAATTCTGCAGGCAAACGTTGCTTGAAAATCAATTGAGAATCATTACACAGTGTCCAGCCTTTTTCACATTTTAGATAAACTGTGTAATGACCAGAAGTTATAGAAGGTCCATCATGGAAAATTATTGCAACTGCAACAAAAGTCTTTCCTGATATTGATAATTGATTTCCTACAAACTTCTTTATTAAAGTGTCCAATTTTGTTCCATCAGCTCTACAACGTTGCATCATTAAAATTATATACTGTCCATATTTCTTTAAAAATAACGTTGATAACATTTCTGATTTACATTGAGAACATTCCATGTTGTGATTTGCATCTTTAACTAATTTACTAAAAGTCACTGATTTACTCTCTGGTAATGTTAAATGTATAAACCTTTCAGAATCAACATTAGTGCTGCATGTGTTCATACAGTTTTCACAACAATGTTCCCATTTATAAGAGAGCCCAAACGTATTTTCTATTTCTACCCCTTCATCTTCCAGTACCATAAGCATATACATTAAGAATTCCTGTGCATCTTGCTGGACATTTTGTGTAAAGTAAACTGTGTACATCCAGAACATACATCTAAAAGATTTCTAACATCAGAAGCACTTTCTATTTTAGTTTTATCATTACTCAACTTCTCATAAAGGAAACTCAGCAGATTTAGTATTATCTGCTCTTGCAAACTTTCAAGATAAAATACAACATTCAGCACTACATTAGCGTAGCAGTTGACACCAGAGCTATTTTCAAAATGACAACCAACAACCTCTTCAACATTGTCCTTTTTCTTTTTGCTTGCAATCACATCACTCTCCTTTTGTTTTCCCTTCTGTACATCCTCATTACAGATATTCTCAATTCTCCTTTTCCCACAAACAACACGTTTTTCAAACACAGAATACTGACCTAAATGAGGAGCATAGCTTCTTCTAATTCTATTATACTCCTTTACACAATTTGCATCAGCACTAACTTTTGAGTCATCAAAGTCTATCATGAATAAACCAGATAATTTTTTCACTTGTGACAAAGCAACATATGCCATAACTTCTTTAAACACACTAGATCCAATGTTTCAAAAGCACTATCTACAGTTAATCCTTGAGATTTGTGAATAGTTACAGCATATGCTAGAGAAAACGGAAACTGCTTCCTACGTACATATAAGTCTTTCACAAGCAAAAACGAACTGAACAACGACTAATGTCTTTAACCTCTTCAATCTGATCAAATTTTATTTTTAAAAATTCAATTCCATCCTTTTTCTGGTAATTAACAAAACCCACAACTTTACCCATAGCTCCATTCATTAAACCTTTTTCTACATTCAAATTACGTCTTAAAATTACTCGACAGTTCATACATACATAAAGATTCTTTTCTAAACCAGCTGTTTTCGATATGTTTTTCTCTAGAGAATCCAATTTAGTTTTCAATTTGCCTGTCAATATAATAGTTATTCCTTCATGCTGTATTTTATCCACGGCTTCCATTTTCATAATCTCTTCATTTTCCAATTTCAAAAGTTCTTCATTGAATATAGAGCATTCATGTAGTGTTGGCATTAAGCAGATTACAGTATTTTTTTCTGCAATTTTCTTGTATATTTTCTCTGGAACTATTTGTTCTGTTGGAAACAAATTACATAGCAATCAACTCTGTAAAGCTTTTCTGTCATGTTCTGTGAGTAGTCCAATTCTGATATCTTTGAGAATACTTGCATAATCATCATCATTTGCTTGTGGCATATTGGTAATGAGTTCTTTTTACTCAAAGTATGACCAAATATTCACATTACCTATACTTCCTAATGACTTTTTCGTGTCTTCATGTGCAAGAGTATTAAATAATGGTTGTCCTTTAACTGGAGTGAGCTGCAGTAGATCCCCAAAAACTATAACATGTTTTCCTCCAAATAACACGTCATAGTCTGTCTTTAGAATTTGCTGCATTCTTAACTGCACAAAGGCAAGCATTAAGTTTGATACCATGCTTACCTCATCAATAATGAGAACTTTCATTTTCTTCAACACTCTTGAAACTTCAAAACATGCTTCTCCTGTTAGCTTGTGGTATTCTATTTTGTTCTCATGCTCTACTGGTAACATTAGCAAACGATGTAAGGTAATTCCTTTTATGTTATATGCTGCTAACCCAGTTGGAGCAGTAACAACACAAGACAAAGTTGAATCAGTTTTTTTTCTGTAGGTAGCTTCTAATTACTTTAATTAAGAAACTTTTTTTCAAGTTCCAGCTTGTCCACTCACATACATTCTGATTGGTTCAAATGATATGCATGAGCACTCTTTATTTTCATGTAGTAATCCATGATCAATTTGTTTTGTGACTTCTTCATAAATTTGTTGTTGTTCATCATTCAGTTGTTGTTCCAAATTTGGTAAGTCTATTAAATCTTCCTGAGCTTGATTCATAGCTGTTTCCACTTCAGTCATGGCTATTGCAGCTTCATTTTCTACGATTGGTTGTCCTAGGGGAACTTGACTGAGCGTACCAGAACTTTGACTGTCTTGAGAACTATTTCTAGCTACTTCAGCTGCAATTGTAGCTTCTTGTTCAATTTCTTCATTTAACATTTGTACATAATTTGTGAAAGTACTGCATTCTATGCTATATTTACATGCATTAAAGGAATCTTCATAGCTCTGAAAATCTCCAAGTAATTCATCCTCTGAACGCCATGGTTTAAACAGCTGCAAAAGTGCTAAGAAGTAAAATTCCTTTTTGTCAGTAGTGTCGCAACTCAGCTTTCTGTGATTAATCAAACTTCCTTTTGTTTGTTTCACCAAACATCCTTCCTCACCAATGACTTTATATTTTCCATTGTTGATGTCTTCTGTGGCATTCCGTGTAAAAATGTAGTTCTGCAGCACTTCATAGAGACACATGTTCTCAAGATGATGACTTCTGTTTGGGTAATATGTGTCCAACATATTTGTTTTCAAAATGTCTGTACTTTCTGGTTCGTTCTCTGCTAAATATTCAATTTCTCGAATAGATTTCAATACCCGATTTCGCATTCCTGCAAGGCCTAAACTTACCCAAATTATTCTTCTGGATTTGGAGTACAGACTTGCAGATGATAACCTATCTGAGCATTCGTATGACCCAATTTCTCGATGCGATAACATCTTTAAAATGAAACTGTATAGCTTTTTACTGACAGTCTTCTCATGAGAAATCTCTTCCCACATTTCTTTCAATTCCGTTTTCTCAGATTTAGTGATGTAAGATGTGACACACTGAGCAACAGCAATAGAATTGTCAGCTACATACTGAATATCCATGTTAGCATTCCACATGGATAAAATGACTGGGTTGTAGTCATTTACATATTTTGACTCTTCTTTTCTTCTTAGGTTGTAGGTATTTTTCGGAGATTTTCTTGTAATGGTATGTCGCACAGCTGATATAAAACTGTTTACTCTTCCTTTTGAAAGAACAGGTCGTGGAAATCCAAATCGACATTTTGTGTAGAATTTATCTTTACTCTTGTACTTTCGTCGACAGTATTTTCCACACCGATGACTTTGGAAACGTAAAACTTGCTCTTTTAAGTTTTTTTCTTCTGTGCTTTTAGGTATAGCACATGTTGCTTATTCTTCAATGAAAGATAAAACTGCATCATCAGAATCTGTTCCAAATTTTGGGTCATCCTTGATCCACAACA
This sequence comes from Triturus cristatus, assembly GCF_964204655.1. Lineage (NCBI taxonomy): Eukaryota > Metazoa > Chordata > Amphibia > Caudata > Salamandridae > Triturus > Triturus cristatus. The sequence goes on along the minus strand of NC_140590.1, from coordinate 1,651,323,601 downwards.
GCATATGAATATGAGGAGCACCTCTTGCTTGGTGCTCTTTTCTCCAAAAGAAATCCACAACTTCTCCAAGAGGTGGATTTTTTTTTATTGCAGATGAAGGACATCATAGCCTCAAATCTATGATTGAAATATCTGCAAACATTAACCGGATCCAATGAGCACAATTCTCCTGCTGTCTTGTATTGAATGTTTTCAATATTTGAATTTGCCTCTCGAAGAAAATCCAGTAAATCATCCCAAGCGTACTCAGCACAGCTTAAGGTAAGGAACCATGTAGGAGTTCCTAAATTCCGTAACATACATTTCAATTCTCCATGGCATCGGTACCAATATTCATTAGTTCCACGCTGACAAGCCATCAGATTAATCAATTGAGATTCCAAATGATCATCTCGCTGTTGCAATTTGTTAATAAAATCCTTTGCAGACACATTATGTAGATGTACTCCAGTTTTTAAAATGTGATTTACTGCATAAGATAGTGCAGACAAATAAAAGATGGAACAAATAAGGAATACTTTGACGAAATCTTGGATCTTCTGCATATAATCTTGTAGTCCGATACTCAGAAGCAGGAATCTGTACTGGACGTTCATCATATCGTCCACCTTTTCCTGTAGGAAACAGCTGGGGAAAACAACGAGCTTCCAAGCTCTCCTCCCATACACTCACGGGAGTTCCTTTTGTTTTTTTCATCTGAAATAGATCAATAGTGTTTCCCATAACTTCTTTAGAATGAAGAGGATGTATGCTGAAATGTTCAGAAATTTCTTCTTCTTTTGACTTATCCACTTTTTCAATTTGCCCAGTTGGTATTCCTGTGTCTGCTAGTAAAACCTCTTCATCTTCATCCATATAAATTGATTCATAGTACTTATTATTTCTTTTCAAATATGAATTTGCTCTTTGTACTTTTCGTACATCTACTAGCTCCTGCCAAATTTTCTTATTCTTTGTAGGTACACCATTAACCAGAATAACTAATGGTTCAGTTTCCAAACTATCTGCATCAATTGTTTCAATATTTTTTTTCAAATCTAATGGCAAATAGACAACTCTTCCTTTTAAACCTCTTTGTAAATCTGAAGGAGGTAATTTACCTGTTTTGGGCTCCATACGAACTATAGTCTGAAACGGATGGACACATTGAATGAGTATACACTCATACGTATTTAAATCACTAAATTCTGCAGGAATATCAACCAATTCTAAATTATTATGTACAGCTCTAGCTGGCATTTTATTTTCTTCTAACTTGTTATAACAGTATTTACAAATACGCTGATCTTCACCCAAATCAAAACAATTTTCCAGAAACAAATATGTAGCAAAATCCTTACACTCATAATTATTTTCTTTTTCACTTTTTTTTATAGAGATCAACATTCCTTGTTTGAGTTTTATAATGGCTTCTCCGGCAACAAATACAAGTAATATTTGGTCTTTCATTAGAGATGACAGTAAATTTTGTCATTTGATCTTCAACATTTTTACTAACAGTGGGTTCTACATTCTCTTCCACATTTTCTTCAATAACTGTGTCATTTCCTGCACTTTCTTGTTCTGGACCAAAGTAACAAAACTGAATATCATCAGTAACCTTCTCTACATCTGATACAGATCCACGCAACAGAGCACTATTCAACTCATTTAACTTTAGTGCTGGACTTTTAGCAAAATACAATCTTCTCACAAACTTTCTCATTTCAGTATGATGTACTGCCAGCATCCTAAAATGGTGAGAAACACTTTGACATACTTTCCTAGAAAGACAAGCCAGAGAATGTCCTTGCAAACCAGCATTCTTTCTCACTCTGCATGGATCTAGTCTTTGAAGCACCTTAATCTTCTGTTTAACACTTTTTTTTACTATATTCTCTTAGAAAGTCACGTAATTTATCAATAGATTCTTGTCGTACAGTACAAATACTACTACAATTCCAAGTGTACACTGGGACTTTAGGACGTTTCCCCATAACCTCAACAGCTAACACTTCTTCCTCATTTCTTAGAACCATTTTCTCCTTTTACATTACACAACCATCTTTAACTTCATAACTTCGACCACTGGTGTCAACTGCATGCAGCAAACTATTACTTTGAAGATAACTCTCTTCATTAAAAAATAGTTTAGTACTTGAACTATGCTTCCATTCTCCTAAGAACACATTACAAAAGTTTTTTTTTTCACTACTCTTTTCCTTTTGCTTTTTGACCTCATTACATTGGCTATTTTATCTAATGTACGGATCCTGTTCAAAATTAAAATGAATAGTTTTCTTTTTAATTCCAAAACCTTTGCAACAATTGATTCAATATGTTTCTTTTTCTTATAAAATATTGCTTTCTTCCTATATTTTTTCACATCGTTTAGCAAATTGAACACCACTCTACTCTGAAACATTTTTTTACGAATGTTTTGAAATTCTGTTTTTCTTTTAAAGTCATTCTTTCTTGCTTCTGATTGTACATTAGCATTTAGTATTTTCTTTCTATTGTCTTGTTGTTTTCTTCTTGAAACACTATTTGCAGTGGATATACTTTGTACATTTTTTCTATGTTTCAGGATATTTAAAAAAAAATCCTTAGTCTGCTTACCAGAAGACTTTTTCTTTTTTCCAACATGAGGTTCTTCAACTAATTTATGTTGTCCAGTTGTCTTCAAATATAGATGTTTTTGTTGTTATTTTCTCTTTCTTGATTTTATAGGCATGTTTAATTTATTTCAGTGTTGTTCAGCAATACCTAAAGGAAACTAAAAAAAAACCTACCTTTATGTAATTTAAATATATTACTATATTTTTTTGAGCTTTTCAAATCCTATCATATGAGCTGCCCCTTTCCTACGAGTGCAAGTCTTACAGAACAAGAGCAACACGAATTAAATCTCTGACAACAATTCCTGTGTGTAGACAGACTCATGGTGTGATTCTAGGCAGAAAACAATATTTGATTGGCAATTTCAAAGCACATTTACTACTGTGGTAGAGCAAGTGATAATTACTGTTACAGCCTGACACATTTTCCTTATAGTTTAGAGAGGCAGAAAAGAGCACATGTCCTAACAGCTACTTGAGACCATGAACATGTGGAACCTGGGTGAGTGATTAGACTATAACAAAGGAAATGAGCTTTGGTGATGTTGAATGTGTTAGCGTTACACACTGCTATCTGAAATACCACACAGTGCTGAATAGTAAGCATGGGAGTGCAGGAGAAGCAGCTGCCTGTGTGCTAAGAGTGTGTTTCTGGAGACTGTGTATTGTCAGGTGCAAGAGAGATCTGCATGGACGCTTGCACAACTGCATGAAGACTGCAGAGATGTATGTAAGATCACCTGTGGTAAGGGTTAATTGGAGTTTTGAACATGTAGGAACTACCTCACCCATTGCAGGAGTGGAAGGAATATCTACCCTGTTGTTTTCAAATGTGTTAGCATTTGCCTCTCATCTGTGAGATAGTGATTTGTGCTGAATGCTAACCATCACAGTTCAAGAAAACAAGCTGCTTCTTTCCTACGAGTGCAAGTCTTACAGAACAAGAGCAACACAAATTAAATCTCTGACAACAATTCCTGTGTGCACACAGACTCATGGTGTGATTCTAGGCAGAAAATGATATTTGATTGGCAATTTCAAAGCACATTTACTACTGTGGTAGAGCAAGTGATAATTACTGTAACAGCCTGACACATTTTCCTTATAGTTTAGAGAGGCAGAAAAGAGCACATGTCCTAACAGCTACTTGTGACCATGAGCATGTGGAACCTGGGTGAGTGATTAGACTAGTGCAAAGGAAATGAGCCTTGGTGATGTTGAATGTGTTAGCGTTACACACTGCTATCTGAAATACCACACAGTGCTGAATAGTAAGCATGGGAGTGCAGGAGAAGCGGCTGGCTGTGTGCTAAGAGTGTGTTTCTGGAGACTGTATTGTCAGGTGCAAGAGAGATCTGCATGGACGCTTGCACAACTGCATGAAGACTGCAGAGATGTATGTAAGATCACCTGTGGTAAGGGTTAATTGGAGTTTTGAACATGTAGGAACTACCTCACCCATTGCAGGAGTGGAAGGAAAATCTACCCTGTTGTTTTCAAATGTGTTAGCATTTGCCTCTCATCTGTGAGATAGTGATTTCTGCTGAATGCTAACCATCACAGTTCAAGAAAACAAGCTGCCCCTTTCCTACGAGTGCAAGTCTTACAGAACAAGAGCAACACAAATTAAATCTCTGACAACAATTCCTGTGTGCACACAGACTCATGATGTGATTCTAGGCACAAAACAGTATTCCTGGGTGATACCAGCACACCTTAACTTATGGTGAAGACATACTCCATAATATCTTACAAGTTCAAGGCAGTTAAATATCTTCCAAAACATATAATGTAACACACAACTTTAAAAGAAGAAACAAATTTATATTATATATATCAAAATACACCACATACATCCCCTCTCAAATTCATAACTCACCTTTAAAAGTAGTTAGTTGAGAAAGAAATGTGCCACTCACACAGCAGATTATCAGAGCCAGAATCTCTGAGCTGCACTCCTCTCACCAGAACCACTAAATGGCAAAATGTCCCTCTCTTTTTTCACACATATACATGTTAACTTCAAATCACATTGCTTCCCACATTTTTTTAAATGGAAACACACATTTCTATTGGTTGCAAATTTCAACCCTTTCCAAATGATTCCTACCCCCAACATGACTTCTGCCTGCTACCATAGCAACAGATCATGGAACACTGGTGTGAGCAGAGAGGTCAGAAGTACAGCACACAATGTTTCTAATCCAAAGAGCAAGAGTGCTTGACTTTTCAAACCTAACAGCATATCCAAAGTAATCTTCTGTGGGAACACATTTTTCTGAACCAATGCAAAACATGCTTTTAAAATTTTAAACATACAGCCTAGTTTCTAGTGTTGAATGGTCTGAAACAGCCAATGAGTTCTTTTTATTAAAAAAAAGTATGTAAGCCTCCATTTTACAACTATCTTTCTTTTCATATTGCCATTCTACTGAAAGACACCTTCTGAGTGTATCCAGATCTCCTTGAAAGATGTTCACAGTGTGGATTGTAGGTCATAGCTATGTCTACTGGAGTGAAAAGTATGCGGAAAAAAGAGGTATTGTGAAAGACCTTGCTTTGCCAAATGTAGACATTAAATGGATTGGTCAGAGAGGGTTAAAGTGGCACCAATTAATGCCTTTGGTGAAATCCTTTCTACATCTCCCACAGCCTGACCTTATAATTGTGCACTGTGGTGGAAATGACCTAGGCACTTTAACTGGGGTAGGTCTGGAAATGCTTGTTAAGGACACCTTTGTGCAATTGATGTCACTTTTTCCACAAACTACCTTTGTATATTCTAATATATGCCAAAGGCAAAAGTGGAACTGGTCCAACCAATATTGTCCGCAGATTGAGAAAGCAAAAAAGCACGTCAATAAGTCTGTTTCTGCTTTCCTCAGAGACTATGGTATGGGTTCTATATACCACAACAACTTGCGTTACAACATGCAAGGCATTTATAGAGGAGACGGTGTACATTTCACAGATGAAGGGAACAGAGTCTTCCTCTTGAACTTTAGACTCTGCATCGGTACTTACTTGTAGGTACAAAAAAACACTCAATGAACACAACGGCTCTTTTTAGAGCCAACCAACATCTAAACACTTAAACTTGATTTTTAATTCTATTTTTTTAATGAATTTTTTGCCGCCGTGTGCGCACCGTGCGCGCACGGCGCAATATTTATAAATGTTTGGGGTTTTTTTGGGACCTTAGGGGTCCTTCAGGGACCCCCTGACAAAGGCTAGGGGGTCAGGAACTCTCTACCCTGCCCCCTTTTCACGTTCTCCACCTTTCTTTTTCACTGTCACACACAAAATGGCATCCGACACTTCCTGATTTCGACCGATTGGAATGTTATTAATGTACTTTTAACTGCAATTTTCTCAGGAACTACTGAACAGATTGACACCATATATACAAAAGGCACATGCCTGACCTGAGGACTACCTCTTTGCCAAATTTCAAGTGATTCTGTTCAGCCGTTCGGGCTGTACCTTCGACTAAAGGTCCTATGGGAAAATGCATGGGGAAAACGTGTTTTGGGACCCCCCTTTTTTCTCAGCCCCCGCTTGACGAATCACCCTGAGACTTTCAGGGTAGGAGCTGAGCGGAGCGCCCCATTAGTTTTGAAAATTTCACGAAGATAAGTCAACCGGCGCCAAAGTTCTTCAAAATGGAATTTTCAGATTTCCTATGGGAACTCGGTCCTAACTATAACTATCTACTGGCGACCGCCAGTAGATAATATATACTGGCAGTCGCCAGTAGATAGTTATAGTTAGGACCTAGTTTCCATAGAAAAAGCATTTTCTCTTTTCCCAATAACTTTGGCGCCGGCTGACGAATCTTCACAAAATTTTCAAAACTTGTGGCCCGCTCCGGTCAGCTCCTATCCTGGGTGATTCGCCAAGTGGGGCTGAGAAAAAAGGGGGATCCCAAAACGTGTTTTCTCCATGTTATTTCCCATAGGAAACTTTAGACACGACTACAGCCCGAACTGCTGAACGGAATTACGCCAAATTTGGCAAAAAGGTAGCCCTTGGTTCAGAAAGAGACCTTGTTTTTTAAATGGTGTAAATCCGTTCAGTAGTTCCTGAGAAATTAAAAAAATAGAGGCCAAAAAATCAATTTCGCATAGGAAACTTTAGACACGGTTACAGCTGAAACTGCTGAACAGAATTACACAAAATTTGGCAAAAAGGTAGTGCCAAATTGCTACCGGAATGCGCGCAGCCATAGTGTAGGGTGAATGAATATAGATTTCCTAACTAAAAATTATTCACAATTTTTTTAAAGTATATATGTATGTATATGTATGTATATATATATATATATATATATATATATATATATATATATATATATATATAAAAAAAATATAGGATTGAGGTACATTAGACTAACACATTTTCATTTAAAAACCTCTGAAATTCACTGGAAAAACCATAGGTTTCAGGTACGTTATAGTTAGAAATTATCATTTAAAAAACCATAGAAATCCACTGAAAAAACCATAGGTTTCAGGCACGTTATAGTTAGAAATTAGCATTTAAAAAACCATGGAAATTAACTGAAAAAACCATAGGTTTCAGAAATGTTATAGTTAGTTGGACATTTCACTCGTACAAAACCAAAGAAATTCCGGCGTTATAGTTAGTTCCGCTAACTATAACTCGCGCCCCTGCAATGCACTGCTGATGACGTCACATATTACATCACTCATGACATGGTCAGTGACATCACTGATGACATCACTGATGACATCTCAAATGACATCACTGATGACATCATCCAAGTGAAAATCTGATGCACCTCCTCACACCTGAATATAATCTTTGTTACACCCACTCTAAAATACAGACTACCATTTTCGAAAAAGTAGAGACATCAATACCAGTTTCTAAATACGCAATGACTGATTCCTAGGTCTACACACACATCCACTTATTCATCCATACAGTCACTCATAGATGCAGTCACTCATCAATACAACACTATCATATGCACTCATACACCTATACAGACACTCACACACTGCCACATATCCAGAGTTACTCACACACTTAGTCAGTCATGCAAAGAATCAATCATACTTCCATTTACTCACCTATACAGTTATTCAGACACAACCTCACTTATTCATACAGATACTAACACATAATTACTTTCTTATAGAATCACTGATACAAATACACACTCATCCATGCAGCCACTCTCACAATTACTGACACTCACATATAGTTATTTATATACACCATCACTCACATATACTGCCTTTTACATATGTAGTTACTTACACATGAACCACTGAGACATCCATTCACTCATCAACACACCCATACACACACTCACCCACCCATACAGCTGTTTCCACATGCACTCTTGAACCCATACACCCAGTGAATCAACCACTCACATATCTATGCACAGAGTCACACACCTCCCACCCACCCACACACACACTCAGGCAGCCATACAAATACTCAGGCAAGCACTCAATAACCTATATAGACACTCATGCAGCTACTCACCAACCCATGCAGCAGCTTACACACCAACAGAAAGACAGATACAGACTTTCACACAGTTCAGTCACTAACCCATGCATTCAGTAAGACACATTTAATCACTCACTTATACAGTCAGTCACGTACCTACTAAATCCTCCATACAGACACTTATACACCCACTCATTCCTCAATACAGCTTGGCATATATATCAAACAAAATTAAACTTTACAGAAACATACAGTCAGTGGATGATGTCATCAGTGATGTCATCAGTGATGTAATTTGAGATGTCATCAGTGATGTCATCAGTTGTGTCACTGACCATGTCATGAATGTAATATGTGACGTCATCAGCAGTCCATTGCGGGGGCACGAGTTATAGTTAGCTGCACTAACTATGACGCCGGAATTTCTATGGTTTTGTATGAGTGAAATGTCCAACTAACTATAACAAACCTGAAATCTATGGTTTTTTCAGTGAAAAAAATAAATAAATAAATAATATATATATATATATATATATATATATATATATATATATGAATTTGCGTATGTCTAGGAATTTTGTATTTACTATGAACTTACCATGCATTTTCTTTTCTTTGAATGCAATGCTTTATTGAGGTACCATTGGTTTTGAACAAGTAATATGCTTTTTCACCGTTCCAAGATGGCCGACATGCCGCTTGCAAGGAGTACATGCAAACTACTGTCCTCTTTCCTTGTTTAACACCGCTAATTTTGAACGTAGCTCCGATGTTCTTTTGGATGTATATATACTGTTATGCTTTAACAGAAAGTTACCCGTGACCAAGACGATATGTTCGTCGAAACGCGTTGGGTACTTATTTGGCTTTAATGGACATGAATTAAATTCCTTTTGAGTCATTCAAGACGCTGTTTTTTCTTCATTGGGGAAGGAGTGCATACGTGTATTTTATACACTTGGTGAAACTTTAATCAATACAGGACTTCCTCAGACCCTGCATTGCACCGCCGCTTTTGTTGTCCCAGTATCTGAGGATGTGGAAGCTTTTATATATATATATATATATATATATATATATATATATATATATATATTACCTACTGGCGGTCGCCAGTAGGTAGTTATAGTTAGGACCCCTTTTCCATAGGAAAACCTCAATATTCTATTTTGAATAACTTTGGCGCCGGTCGATGAATCCTCGTGAATTTCTCAAAATAGGTGGGGCGCTACGCTCCGCTCCTACCCTGAAAGTCTCGGGGGGATTCGTCAAGCGGGGGCTGAGATAAAAGGGGGGTCCCAAAACGCGTTTTTCCCATGCATTTTTCCATAGGACCTTTAGAACGAGCTACAGCCCGAACGGCTGAACAGAATTACTAGAAATTTGGCAGAGAGGTAGTCCCTAGGTCAAGGAAGTGTCTTTTGTAGGTTTGGTGTAAATCTGTTCAGTAGATTCTGAGAAAATAGCCTTTAAATCAATATATATATCTGAGCCCGCTTACGGTACGCTTACCGTACGCTTACCGTAAGCGTACGGTGGCGTGCGCGAGCGCGATTCTGATTGGCTCTTAGATCTTAGTAAACATTCGAATCGGCCGAAACCAGGAAGCGGCGTCCGCCATTTTGTCTCTCGCACTGAGTGTTGTTTATCAAACATGATGGCCAAAAACATGTTACGGGGCTGTTTTGACAACTCCCTCCCACATAGTCATGTTGAGGGAGTCCCCAAACATCCCCCAAGAGCAAAAACGGTTCTATTTTTTTTTCGGCAATTTCGCCGAGTACGCTTACCGTACGCTTACCGTAAGCGTACGGTAAAAAAAAAAAAAAAAAAAAAACACTATCCACACTTACCCCACCCCCTGTGCTTTTGGTGGCCATAGGACACCAAATGTACAGGGCTTATTAATAGGTAAAAAAAAAAAAAATTTGGCAACATGAAATTATAAAATCGAAATAAAAAAAACACTATCCACATTGACCCCACCCCCTGTGCTTTTGGTGGCCGAAGGCCACCAAATGTACAGGGCTTATTAAAGTTGATAAAAACCGTGCACGGAACGAACTGCGTTAAGTGGGCGCGCACGCCACGAATGGCGTAAAGTAACTTAGCATTTAAAAAACCGTACAAATTCACTGAAAAAACCATAGGTTTCACACACGTTATAGTTAGGAATTAGCATTTAAAAAACCTTGCAAATTCACTGAAAAAACCATAGGTTTCACACATGTTATAGTTAGCGGAAATTTTACTGATAAAAAACCAGTGAAATTGCCCCGTTATAGTTAGTGCTGGCAACTATAACTCACGCGACCGCAATCTTCTGCTGATGACATATGTGTCTTTATGAAAAAAAAATATTTGTAATATATGTATAGCTAAAAATGTATGGAAGAAGACATGGGCAAATAAGTGTCTAAATACAGTATTAGCATCAGCAGAGGATTGTGGTCGCGTGAGTTATAGTTGCCAGCACTAACTATAACGGGGCAATTTCACTGGTTTTTTATCAGTAAAATTTCCGCTAACTATAACATGTGTGAAACCTATGGTTTTTTCAGTGAATATATATATATATATATATATATATATATATATATATATACACACACACACTGAAAAACCAAAGGTTACAGGGACTTTATAGTTAGGGAGTGGAATTTAAAAAAAACCTCAGAAATTCACTGAAGAAAAACAAAGGTTTCAGGGACGTTAAAGTTAGGCTCAGGTTTCACTCGTACAAAACCAGCGAAATTCAACTGTTATAGTTAGTGAGCTAACTATACATCGCGGCCCGCAATGCACTGCCTATTACCTCACATATTACCTCAGTCATGACATGCTCAATGACATCCCTGATGACATCACTGATGACATCTCAAATGACATATTAAAAAGTTTATGTGCGTTATATATATATATATATACCCATGTGTACTGGTGAATCAGTGGGTGTACAAGTGCCTTTTTGAATGATTCAGTGGGTGCATGACTGACTGTATAAGTGAGTGATTAGGTGTGTAAATGAATGTATGTGTGAGTGACTGGTTGCTTGAATGTCTGTATCTGTCTGTCAGTTGGTGTCCAAGTGGCTGCATGGGTGTGTGAGTGGGTATGTGATTTTCTGTATGGGTGAGTGATTGGTTGTCTGAGTACCTCTATGGATGTCTGAGTGTCTGTGTGAGTGGATGAGGGTGTATGTGACTGCCTATATGGATGAGTGAGTGGGTGAGTCAGTGGCAGTATGGGCTAGTGAGTGCATGTCTGAAGGGCTGCATGGGTGAATGAGTGTGTGTATGGCTGTGTCGGTAGAGTGAGTACATGTGTCAGTGGTATATGGGTAACTGGGTATGTGAAATGCAGTGATGTGATGGGGTATACAAGTGACTGTATGGGTGAGTGAATGTGAGAGTAGCTGTATGGGTGAGTGTGTGCTTGTGTCAGTAACTGAATAGGTGAGTGAGTATGTGTTGTTATCTTTGAGTAAGTGAGTGAGTGTGTGTATGACTGTATGGGTGAGTAAGTGGCTGTGTGATTGACTGTATGGGTGAGTGAGAAGGTGTGTGAGTAGTTCTATGGGTGACTGACTCAGTGTGTGAGTGGCTGTATCGGTGTATGAGTGGATATGTCAATGGTTGTATTAATGAGTGAGTGGGTGTATGAGTGGCTGTATGGGTGAGTGAGTGGATGTGTGTGTTGACCTATAAATCAGTGAGTGACTGTGTAAGGACTGGTAAGTGTGCGTGAATGAGTTTGAGAATGATAGTGTGGAAGTTGGAGTGTGTGTATTAAACAATATAAGCGGGGTGTGAGTGGGTGTGTCAGAGATTCTGTGGATGATGTAATCAGTGATGTCATTTGAGATGACGTCAGTGATGTGAACAGTGATGTCACTGACCATGTTGTGAGTGATGTAATATGTGAGGTCATAAGCAGTGCATTGCTGGGGTATGAGTTATAGTTAGCTCACTAACTATAACGGCTGATTTTCACTGGTTTTGTATGAGTGAAATGTGAGCCTAACTATAACATCCCTGCAACCTTTGTTTTTTTTCAGTGAATTTCTAAGGTTTTTTAAAAATTCAATTTCCTAACTATAATGTCCCTGTAACCTTAGTTTTTTTCAGTGATTTTTTAAGGTTTCTTTTTAATGCTAATTCCTACCTATAACATCACTGTAATCTTTGTTTTTTTCAGTGATTTTTTATGATTTTTTTAAGTAGTAGTCGCGTTTGCAGAGTGGTGGAGAAAGGGGGCATGGCCACCAAAAACCTCTCAGCAATCCCACTGTGTGGGACTTACTGGCGGTAAAAGGCGGGTAGTTGGCCCCCAAGGACCCTCAAGAGCCAAGGGGACTTCATCCCTCAACTAGTAGTGTGCCAGGAGGCGCGTTTGCAGAGTGGTGGAAAAAGGGGGCATGGCCTCTAAAGACCTCTTAGCAATCCCACTGTATGGGGCTTACTGGAGGTAACAGGAGGGGTAGTTGGCCCCCAAGGATGTCCTTGGGGGCCAACTACCCCTCTTTTTACCTCTAGTAAGTCCCACACAGCAGGATTGCTGAGAAATTGTAAGAGGCCATGCCCCCTTTCTCCACCACTCTGCAAATGTGCCTCCTGCCACACTACTAGTTGGTGGATGAATAATCCACTATTAGTGTAATAATATAATTGACAGAATACAAAGAGAGTGCAGCCCCAACTGACTGCCATAAGGACGAGCTGCCACTGTGTTCCTGGCACTGATTTTGCCACCTCAGAGGCCAGGGGTCTCAAAAACAGTGCCAGGGATAGAAAGGGGCAGGCCAGGGTTCGCAGCTGCGACCTCTGGTGACCCCTAAATGACATCTTTTGGAGGGAGGTTAGAGATTCCTGTGAGCAGCCACTGGGCTAGGAATATCTCCAACTGATGAGGCATTCTTGAGGTCTGGGTATATTAGCTGGAACTTGACAACTGTAATAAATAATTCTACAGTTGTTACATGTAGTGGTGGGCATAAGTAGCATATTTCTCTCTAGTGTATTTACTCGTAATTACAGCGAAGCTACTCGCAATTGTGTGAGAAGTGTAATCCAGCCTTAAGCTGTATTTTCTTAGTATTAAATGCACCCTCACGTCCAAAATGGGCCTGAGGACGCATTTTGAGCTAACAAATTAGCACTAAACGGACATGAACAGCAGTAGCCTGCAACCACACACACTCTCATAGTTCATTATTCCTGTGCTGCTGCGGTAGGATTTCTGCTGCAAATTACTTTTAATTGCTGCAGCTGGCCGAAACGCGGAATTTTGCAGCACAAGAGTAATGCATAATTACTGAAATTACTCCAATTACTTTACTGTAATTCAAATTTCACCTGGACTTACTCACAACAACACACTTTCACAACCAAAGAGTTTTGGCATAAAGTCACATTAACCGACTATAGAGAGTACCCGAAAGTAGATGCCTTCACTATCTAACTTCTACACACATACATTTACTTGGCATTGAGTATGCAAAGTGAATAAGAAAATATGAAAATATGTAAATTACTTTGGTATAGCCCCCTCATGGACTCATTCAGCAAAACAACAACCCAAGCCTCTTAATTCGGAAGAGTCCAATAAAAGCGGTCACCAGCCCATCTGGAATTATGAGATTTGTGAGAACACAGCCGATAACCTAACTGTCACCCTGAGAGCTTGGCTGCTAAAAGCAACCGACATCTCCAGGTGAATGTCCATCCAAAAAATGAGAAATTGCTGGAGGAAACAGAACCGGCACTACCACTTCCAGAGATAATTCCTCATTTCTTAGAGAAACCTGACAGTCAAACTTGTACTTTTCCCAACCTTGCACTTACTGGTACCCTGGAAAAATCTGGCCAATTTAGTGGGCCACTCATGATGAGAGCCTTAAAGTGATACGATGACCTAACAAATACACCCTTCGGACACATCTCCATACACCAGTGGTGTGACAAAACCTGGAGAGGAGCCCCCCCGCATGTACTTGAAAGCCCCTCCCTTCACGGTTCTGACCCAGTCAGAAGCTTTCAGGCAAATGGCCCACTGCCCCTGCACAGTGCCGGAGCCCCCTCCCCCAGTACCGTGGGGGCTGCAGGGGCTTTTGTTACACCACTGCCGTACACCCACTCAGACATAGATCAGTGAGGAAACCTCAAAATTATTTTTAAAATCTTGCCTGGAATGCCAAATGCTTTGCAATTTCATATTAGTGAAGCACTATGCACTAAGTACAAAATAACTCAGCATCAAGATTACAGTCGGATTAGCAGACATTTTACCCATTGTACCTACCTCTGTGAAGAACTTAGTTAAACTCTTCATGCAACTCCTTACTTAGGATTTACTACTAATTACCTCAAATACAAGGAATTCAGGTCAAGAAGGCTGCATGAGAAACAGTCAAGGAATGATAACAAGACAATATAACAGAGAGTATGGCAGATGATAGAGATAGAATAATGTAAAGAAAGCCAGAGAGCAAAGCAAACAAATAGAGAATGAGAGAAAGAGTAAAACTATAAAGAATTAGAAAAACAGAGATGTAAAGAGAAAGTACAATAAAGAGTAGAGCTGGGGAAAAGAGAGAAAAAGATAGAAATCCAGATAGAGAATGAGCGCGATAATGAAAAGATGAGACAGAGATGGAACAAGAGTATAAATCAGAAGAAAAGCAAGCATATGATAGGGCAATGAGCGAGAGACTGTAGATCACTTTCACCTTGTAGAACACTTTCAGGCAGGCACTTTTCTGTGGGATGTCTACTAGGCTGGAAACATTAGGATTGAGCTGCCTGCGCTCCTGCATCTGTTGTTCTGTGTCATGCCCGTGGGGGTGGTGCTGTTTCAAAGGGAGTTCTCAGCTCCCCTGTGAGAGACAGGGATGTGACACTGACTGCAAGGTCGTAACAGAGTGTCAGCCTTTTTTTTCTAGTAACGGTCAATTGCAGGTGTACAACTGGAATGTGGTTCTGCACAAGAGCCGCGACTGACGTCTGTGCCCTCTAATCTCCCGGCTCTGAAGCAGCGGTGCTTTGAAGTTATTTATTATGTCAATCTGAAGTACATCATCCACGCATTGGGGCTGTCAACACCAGCCTTGTTCATAATACGTGATGCAATTTTGAGTGCACTTAAATTCAGACAGTGAATAATAGACATAGAAGATATAATATTTGAGCACCAACCTTAGATTTGAAAAACCAAGAAATTAGGTAATGCTGGTTAATACTACATATACTCAAATGTAAACACCTTATTCAATACTTTATTTACAACATTATCAATCCATTATTATTCAATCTAGCCCAAGTGGCTATTGTAATTAGTATCATTAGGTAAAAAAGAGAGGCGGTGGCATAAGGAACAACTCTAATACCTTCGGCTAAACCAAAAATGCAATGAAGTACATCAAACATTTCATGCTCATTCCACAGTTATCAATCATGCAGGAAATTCAATGAATACATTCTAAAATAAATGGGCAAATTTGAATAATTAGAAAAAAGAAGAAAAGCAAAGCTAAAGTCAAATACATCAACTCTTTTGTATTCTTCATGGCACCTATGGATTACTGGAAAAATACCCATCTTGAGGGTTTTTTAAAATCTAAAATACAAAATTAATAACATTAAAGATAATCAAACAGCATCAGTGAATTAAAGCAAGAAGAATATATCTTCTCTTGACAACTCCTACAATATCTATTCTTACAGATGTACATGTAATTCCTCGTCTAGATTTAAACCACCCGGTTCAAAGCTATCTAATGCCAACATGTTTTTCGATTCCAATTTGCGCAGTTCCTTTCCTCTATCCCCACCTCTCATCTTTTGCATAACACCATCAATAACACTATACTTCAATTTACTGACGTCCTCATCATGTGTACTGTGGAAGTGTCTGACTACCGGGTAGTTTTGTCAAAGTTCTTGAAGTCTCAAAAGTGCTGCACAATGCACTTATGAACTGGTAAAGTCATGCTGCCCACATAGATCTTAGGGCAAGGACACTTTAATAAATTAACCACAAAATCACTTCCACATTCAAATGTCCTCTAATGTTGTGTTTTCTCTTCCCTGGAATATTCAATTTCTGTCATATTTTGACCATTTCTACACACTTTACAATTACTACATTTAGTAAAACCATCTTTTGCTTTTAATCATAACTCTTTCTCCACTTTAATCTCACTTTTGACTAGTTTGTCCCTCATAGAACTTGACCTTCTAAATGTCATTTAAAGTATTTTGGAACATCCCCCCTATAATGGGATCACTTTTCAGAAAAATGCCAATGTTTAACCCGTTATACCTCTTACTCTGTTATCTGTACGGAATGTAGCAATGAATCCATAGTTGTCCCTTACTGTTCTTTTTCTTTTTGGGTTTAAAGAGAACTTCCTCTATGCTCTGATTCATCACTTTGTTATTGGTTGTAACTAAGGCACTGTCTCTATAGCCTCTGACTTTAAATCTCTTAATCATGCCACTCTCCTCCTCAGTGCTGCAGATCCTATGAGCTCTGAGTAGTTCCCAATGGGGGATACTCATATTTAAAGCAATACGGTGGAAGCTACTGGCATTTAATATGCTATTACCTGCACTCGACTTTCCATACAATGTAGTATAAGTTAGTATACTGTCCTTTACTTTCAAATTCACATCCAGACATTCTGCCACAGTTGGACTAATATTGCATACAAAGTTCACATTTAAGTTATTTACATGTATCTTATTCACAAACTCTCTAGTAGAAGTCATACCCCCTTCCAAATCACAACAACGTAATCAATAAAAAGACCCACAGTGCAATGTTGTCTGTTCATTTCTTCAAAGGGATCAATTGAGTACCTGCTCCTCCCACCAGCCCATATGCAGATTCGCATAGCTGGGGGCAATGGAGATACCCATGGCTGTCCCTTGCTGTTATTGAATCATCTCATTAGTGAAAAGGAAAACATGTTTTGTTAATCACCACTCACTCATCTGTGAGAGCGTGATGGTATGCCCTATAGAATTTGAAGGGTCTTGCTCTCAAAAAGTGTTTTGTGGATCTTAAGCCATCATTGTGGTTTATTTTGGTTTATAATGATGGCATGTCAAGAGTCATCATCAGCATGGCTTGTTCCCACCAAATATAAAGATCCTTTTGAGCAAATCAGTGGTATCTTTGACATATGAAGGTACATTTTCTACAAATGGTCTTAGAAGTTATCAATATATTTAAAAATGTTCTCAAGCATTCCTTCTATTGCTGCTATTATGGTCTTCCTGGTGTTCTCTCTGCATTTTTATGTATTTTAGGGATTAAGTAACACACCGGAATATTCGGATATTCTTTTTTTAAAGAAACACAGTTCTTCATTACTAATTAATCCCTGCTTTCTCCATTCATCCAACTCACCAACATAATAATGTTGCACTTTGTTATAACATGTCACATCAACCCTCTTGTAACATCTCTCATCATTCAATTGACTATATGCCTCCACCATATAAATCTCTGTGTAGGCCACAGATTGACATTATCCCCTTTATCAGAGTTCTTTTTCATAATTTCTGTATTTTTTCATTCTGTATTCACAATCTCTTTATACTTAGTTCTGGACTTGGGATCACCACACTTCTTTATATTGAAATGTAACTGTGTCAGATTCTTGATCACTATTTCAGAGAATTGGTCAATAGAATCGTTCATAGTATTGGGAATACTATTAGATTTCAATTCAAGATTAGATCCCCCTTTCCAAGAGCCTCTGGGAGTTCAACATCAGATCTACATTCCTTCATTAATTTCTCCTGATATCTCATTTTCCAATTCCATCAGTTCTTTCATTTAATCTACATCTTCTACAGGAAGATTGCACTCACTCACTTTGACCATCAAAGGGTTCATGACAGGAGTTTAATTTCTCTTTGTACATTATGGACAGTTTCAGTTTTCTAATGTATTTAAAAAGATCAATCCAAGTTTGTACATAGAAAATTATGTCCTTTCCCAAAAAAATAAACCCAAGCAAAGCACATTAGTTTAATCCTCTGTTAGTTGTACATTCTTAAGGTTAATTACCATTCTAATTAGTGTCCCCAACTTCTTGCTGCTCCGCATCATCCTCTTGTTCATTTAGTCTCTTGGTTCTTTTGGCTTGACCTCCTCGCCTTTGCTTCCTTTTCCTGCAGGGTTTCCTTTGGCCCTCCATGGCCTGTGACTCATGTGGCAGTCCAGCCGTAAAAAAATTAACTCATCCATAATTGACGTATGGCTCACACCCCTGGCTCCTTCAGCTAGCTCTCCTCCCAGGTTCTCCCCTTAATTTGTATCTGAACTTAGATCTGTATTCTTGTTACTAATTGCAATATCCTGTTGTGACCTGTTATGTTGCTCTAGTCTCTGCTTTTCTAACTTTGTCAAAGCATTTTGCAAACGTATATATTTGCCCCCTCATAGTCATTCCAGTATCACCTAAATTTTCGAGCTTTCATTTGCATTATAGTATTTTCCAATGACATGAATTTCTCCGTCATATTCCCTTTCAAAGTTTCAACATCTTCATCCCCTGCTTTCGTCTCTATTGCTTCTATTAGTTCCTGTATTTGGATGAGTACTTTCTCTCTCTCTATTTTGGCATAGTTTATCAAAATTTTCATCATGCTCATTGAACTCCCAGCATTATGTTCTGCCCATCCTTTTAACATTTTGGATTATGGGTTTTCATAACTTGGTGTTATCAGAATGTGTAATCCTCCTGGAACCTTTCCTACTTCCAAATATTTCTTTAGGGAAACAATATCCCACTATTTTGTTTTTTCAGCTCTCTTAAGTTTCTCTTATTTTTGCAATTTACTCTGCAGGCTGGTATTGACAGCCGAAACGCGTGGATGACATATTTCAGATTTCCATAATAAATAACTTCAAAGCACCGCTAATCGAGTGCCGCTCTATACTGAAATCCGTGAAGGTGTGGTTAGATATATATACATATCTGCAGGGATTCTCTGATCCCTTTGAAGTGCAGTCCAGGTGCCGCCTGCTCTGGGAGTAATGGAGCAGTTGCTTCAAACTTCCTCTTCGCATTTCACTAATGGTTGCCCCTGTAACTGCCCACGGGACAGCGCACTGATTATAATAGGGCGCATTGCCACAGTCTACAACGAAAGCACCTTAATAAAGATGCAGTGCATCCCTTTTATAATGCAGCCCCTGATGCCTAAGAAATGTCAATATGAACTTTGATGGTGAGTCTCTCATATCAATGAATTATCATGATAATAATAATTTGTAATGTGCATAAACCCCGTGTTCATCCATGCATGTAGGTTTGCTTTGTCTCCTGAGGTAACATAACACAATATGTGTTTTTTTTGGTGCTGACTTTTTTTATTTATGAGTTTTGTATAGAGCGAGCATGACCGCGTATCAGGGCGCTTTATAGAGCAGGCAGAAGAACAATAACAAGAGGTACCTTGAGAATAGATAGAAAACAATATAGTAACAGTAAAAGGAGTAGATAGTATACAGTGGGATATGTAAACAAAATAGCAACAAGTATCCGAGTCACATAACGCGTAAACAAAAAAAAATAACAACATTATAACTAACAATAGATTTTTCTGCTACTCAACTCAATGGTACTCATTTCATCAACCACAGAAGGGTGTAAGGCTGATTGCAGAATTAGAAAATGTGACGATGAAGCTAACAAAGTGGATGCTTTATTCCAGGGTTAAGCGAAGTCGGTCCTGGAGGGCCAGATCCATGCCAGATTTTTAGCATATCCCCATTTAGATAAATGTAGTTATCTTAAAAATCTGGCATGGATCTGGCTCTCCGGGAACTGCCAGCAGCGCCCCCTCCATTAGATCGGAGGAGCGCCGCCCCCCCCTGTCACCACGCTCAAATAAAACAATAACAAAGCGGGTTTTAGACCTGTTTTATTATGTTTTTATTTTAACCCTGTGAACCCGCTCCCAGGACTCTGACAAGTCTTGGGCGAGGGTCCAGGGGATGACACTGCTGGTTTGTCCAGTCGTTTCAGGCCGGCCAAACCCTCATGCACAGTGAAGCTCCCTCCAGCCCCAGCTGCGTTGCTGGGGCCGGAGAGAGCAGGCACGGGCTCCCAGTCTGCCTTGGAGCGCAAGTTGGCAGCGCTCAGGCCAATCCTGACGCTGCTTTCCTGCAGCATCAGGATTGGCCGCAGTGCAGTCTGGGAGCCTGTGCCCAGAAGCAGGAAGAGCCGATGAGGTGGGAGGTGGTGGCGTTCAGGTACGTTTTTTTTAATTTTAATTTTTTTATCTCCGAACCCACCCTCCTCTCCCCACCTCCCTCCGGCCCACCGTCACTTTGGCGGGCCGCTACTGGGACCGACTTTAGAGAACCCTGCTCTAGTCTCTTCCCCCTCGAGGTAATTTCCATTCTGTTTTTCCAGAATGCGGATACCGAGAAATAAATCGTCTTGTGCACTACTGCCACCACCCTAAAATGATGACTGATAATAACCTTGAGCAAATTGATGTCAATCAAAATGTGTGAGACATGATCCCTCCTCGGCATTCCGACAATGGCCCTAGCTGTGGGATTTCGAAGTACTGATAACTTCCTCAAGATGGATTTAGAGGTGATGGGAGATTTCTTCTTTTCCCCGTCAGACTCACGCTTGGCTCGAGCCTCCTTACCCTTCATCCAAGCAAAGCGCCCAGAGACTGCCGTTGATTAATGTAAAGCACTTTACAAAGACCCCAAATAATAAATGAGGTTTTACCTTTTTTATTCGAGCGCCTCTGCCTTTCAAGTCGTTTCATTTAATTTCTTTTTAAGCTGTCAGTTAATTGCAAGGCCTTGTGGGATAGAAATCACCGGCATCAACTGTGAATTGATTAGAGAAGCTTTTAGCAAAGACAGAGCTTTCTGCAGAACGAGCCCCATGAGGTCCTTCCGGGTCAACTCTCTCCATGGTACCTGGAGGGAATCCCATCTCTGCTTTCATTGTTATTTTTTCCCTTCTTTTTTTGCTTATAGCATGAACTGGTGCTGAACCCTTTCCAGTCAGTAGTGTGACTGGCAGCAAGGTTCTCTTATGCTGACTTTACAGGAGAATCGCCCTCTTGTCCTGGCACCCTGGAGTGATGGCCGCTGCTAAGAGACAGAGAAGGGCAGTACCAATCAGAAAAGCCCTGGCTCGTTGCCATGCGGACCAGCATCGCCCACTCCCCCTCCCACTTCAGAATCCTAATGATCTCATTAACAGATGAGTGTCTGGAAAGTCTCTGCTCATTAGGAGATCCCTCTTTGAGTAGAGGGTCAAAGGATGGCCTGGTGGCAGAACTGCACCTACTGCCTAGTCTGTCTGGTACTGTGCAGCATAAACAGGGCCACTGGAATTATGCGGTCCTGCAGCCACGGCATTTTTCGCATGATTATAGATTTGCTACACAATCTATCATCTGCTGCAAATCTGCAGATTTTAACAAAAGCAAATTGTTTCTAGCACAAATGGTTCAAAGTTACTACACATGCAACAACACGTGTTGCCACATAGTGGAAGGGCCTTTGCAAATGTTGACTGTGCGGTCACATTTCTGTAGCTTATTGCTATACTTTGGTGTTAAGCTGGTACTAATGAGGTGCAACCACTGCTGAAACAGTGTAAAAATGACAAAATAATGTAGTAATGCTATCACAAAATGCCGCATAATTTGCCTTTTCGTGCTGCATAATTTACTCAGCCCTGCCGCATAATTTGGCCCTTCCCTGCTGCATAATTCCAGTAGCCCTGCATTATGCCGCATAATCTGCCTTTTTGTGCTGCATAATTTACTCAGTACTGTTGCATAATTTGGCCCTTCTCTGCTGCATAATTCCAGTAGCCCTGAGTATTCAGCACTCTCAGGGTTTTGTCACGCTTGCTACACTCACACTCCAGGTTCGGCATCAGACTCAACAAGCTTTTTTGGTGGGGGGGAGGGGTCTTGGTGCAGGGTGGGTTGGGGTTCAATAGGTACTTCTCAGCACGAGGCCCCGCCCCCTCCAATGCCTCACCCCCCACCTCACACAGTGAGATTTTTATTCACATTGGCAGGTATGATGTCCGAAGAGGATAGAGTGCGCACAAACCCTTTAACCCATTTTAATGGACACAAACAACTTTGTGCTTCTATCCGCTCGTTTCGGATTCAGCACTCCATTTGCAGAGCCGTAAGTGACCATAATATACAAAACAAACAATGATCTGGCATCGGCTACCAGCCCATTGGATTTGGCAATGCTTGTTTTGTCACAGCTTTTGAAACATGTATTTGTGTGTGGAACTGCCGTGCCCCTGCCAAAGTATAAAAAAAAATATCTGAAAGATTAAATAAATTGTTTTGGTCAAAATTCACACATTGTGATAACAGCCTCTTACGTACAGTGAACTACTTTGTGTGCGGATGTGCATCTTGTGAAATAGCAGAAGGCCATAGTTGACAGGATGTTAGTGAGTGGCTGAAGAGGGCTGACCAATGATCAGTACTGTACTATGTTCCCCTTAAACTGCGCGCCTGCAAGTGCGCGCATACTGTGATTTGTCCTCGCGCAGAGGCTCATTCAATGCGCGCATTACAAAGGGCATTGAGTAATGGGAGAAGAGCTGTTTACGAGGTGTGAAGAGTGACAGAGCTGAAACAAACTGCCTGCCAGGGATGCAAAAGGCATTCAGTCTCCTACAGTGAAGCACTTCTGTAATGGGACCCATTCCCTTACCAAGCAGCCACTGCGACCGGATTTTCGACTTAAGGATGTATTTCTCTGGACTGAGCCAAAGAATAGCTGGTTCAACCACAGAACTTAGGCTCCAACACGGCATCACTTAAAAGTAATGCGTACTAATTAGCTTGCCTTTGAAACTCAATTAAATCAAGTGCATTAATTTTACAGTGGCGGTGCATCCATTGGGGGCGTTGGGGCGTTGCCCCACTAGTGCCACGGCCCCATTTAGGATTTAATCATTCTACTTCTGACGCTAATTGCAGCAATCAGGACTGGTGATTGGAATTAGCGTCAGAAGTAGAACACACCACGGACGCTTAAGGGGGTGGGGCTGCGGCAGCACTCTCAGGGTTGAATGACAGCGGCGCGCAACAGTGTGCATGTTTGTTTTTGGGCTGATCATTTTTACGATCAGCTCGAACATGCGCACTAGCCTTCCCCTTAAGAGACCGAGGGTTGCTTCATGCGCAGCCCCTTAGGGGTGGATCCGCCCGTATGTGACTCCCCATCCCTCCAAAGTACCGCCAACCAGGAAACCCCCGTAGGTCGGTTACCTGCCCCACCCCCCCACAGTCCTGTGCACCATTCGCCTCCTGCCAGCTGACCCTGCGGCCCCCTAGTGGACGACCATCCACCACCTCCCCTGTGTCCTGTAGCAAAAGTACCATTCTTGGAACAAACGTTAATCGCAAAAGGTGCCCATCCGACGCGGACCCACGTGCCCTTCAGTCCTGTGTGCCTAAAAGCTACCCCACTCTGCAGCACCCGGTGAATGACCATCCACCTAAACATGCGTCCCCTGCCAGTCAGGAACGTTCCCGGGCCAAACCCCAACAAGGAAAGATGCTCTCAACACAGTGATAGTCCATCACCCACCTGTACCTGCGTGCCTAGTAAACAAATAACATCCCATGGGGGCCACTCCCTGCTGTAAACGGCGCCCCCCAACGCAGTGAACGTCCATCCACCACTTGGACCAACGCCCGTATAAACCAGCAATATGTCCGGGCCAATCACTTGACCGAAAAAAGGTGCCCCCTCTCGCGGTGAACGACCATCCGACCATCCACCACCTGGCCTGTATCCCATGGAACCGGTAACCTTTCAGGGCCAATCCCTGTCCGCAAATAAGGCGCCTCCCTCACCGTGAACAACCAGTCACCACCTGGACCTGGGTCCCATGTACGTGCAACATTTGTCAGGCCCAATCATTGACCAAGAGACAATTGCCCCCCTCGTGGTGAACAACCGTCCACCACTTGTATCTGTGTCCTGTGGAAGCAAGCAACATCTGCGGGCCAAACCCGATCCACCACAAAGGTGCACCCAATGCAGTGCCGCCCATACGCCACCCGGACCCGTGTCCCAGCAAAACAAGCAACCTTTCCAGGCCAATCTATTGGTCACCCAAGGTGCCCCCCCCCTTTTGAGGTGAACGACCATCCACCCCTTGTACCTGCGTCCCTTGTTAAACAATAAGATTTTTTGACAACTCCTTGTCCGTAAAAAAGTGTCCTCCCAACGCAGCGAACAACCATTCACCACCTGGGCCTGCCTCCTGTACACAGAACATTCTCGGGCCAATCTTCGTTCATGAGAGGTGTCCCCCGTGGATGACCATCCACCACCTGCACCTATGTCCCAATGTAAGTGAGGAACAGTCCCCGACCATACTTTGACCGTGACAGGTGCCCCCCCTTGAACAAGACCCCCCCTTCCATTTCACCTCAAAACAGTCATCACCAGTGTGCCATCACCTGGCCCTCCAAATCCATAACCCCCCCAACCCACTTCTGCAAAGCACAATTCATGCACGTGACCAGGTTTCCCCATGCTCCGCACCCTTGAACCATATCCCCTGCCAAGCATCCTAGGATAACGCCAGACCTGACATATCCCATTAAACTTTTTCCCCCGCATGTATCCTCAGATCAGGTCAACCTCGTATTTCCTGTGACCCAATGTCAGCCGTCCTGGCAACAAACACCCCCGACACAATTTTCATTTGAATGATTCCCCCATCATCTCACAGCCCGATGATTGTGGTCCCTGCCCATTGATGTCTGTACATTTGCTAGTGTGCCTCCTGCGCTGTCCAAATGCCGGGAGAATGTCCACCCCATCCAGGCGACTGCCCTGGCTCCCGCTCTACTTCCAGGACCTCCGGTAGAAAAAGTAAAGTTAGTCCTGCAAGAAATACATTGTGGTCCTCAGCCCTCTTACGGCAGACGTCCTAAACCCATCCGAAAAACCCCATACCCAGTACCTACGTTGCCACAGACATCGTACCGTACTTCCGTCGTCCCAAGTCAGCAGCCCCCTCAGGACCCCCCTTGACACCACAGCCGCTACTGCCCGAGTACCCAAGAACCATACGCCTCCGCAAGATAGCCCCGCCACAAAACACCCTGCCTACGCACGAGGCCGATAAAGACCAGTAGAAATGCCCCTCCCCTACGGAAAACAACGTCCCCCCAAACGTCCTTCACCCTCACTGCCCCATTATTTCGACACACACCCCCTTCCCCCAAGCAAACCATCATCAACAATGCCGCTACATCCGGCCCCAACTGCCCAATGTCCGGGCACACCTCTTTCACATCTGTACCGCACCGCCGCTGCTCTGCTCGAAATGTATGTGCCCCATTTAGCACCCCCAACCACCCGGGCGCGCAGTACTAAACACCCAGTTACGAAAAAACTTGAAGACGATATCATAACACAGCGGCTCTATACCTCTACCACAGCGTTCCCGCTTTCTGCCCTCCCCGCAGCCATCCCCGCAGAAACCCCACGTTACGTGCCCTTGTCAGACCATGCACACTTTTCCAAACAATGGCCACCCTGAGCCTCCACCTGCACCCCTGCACACATGCCTTTGGCCTTCAGAATCTTCTTGTTCCCCCGCCGAAAAACACCACCCCCCATAATACCACAAAAATTACCCTGTCCATGGCGACGCGTCAGTCACCCGTCACCTTAATACTTTCACCCCACGTACCCCTTGCGTAGCCCTGTCAAACCCGTGTTCGCATTCGTAGACCGTGCCGTCCATCCTGCACTCTGCTCAAGTGACCCCCCCGCCCTCAGTAAAATGCAATGCAACAAGTCCCAGAACTAAACCCCTGTACCTTCCTTTATAGCACGTCGCAACCGCCTCCCCCCTGGTGTGGACAGCCTATCCGACAAGCCCCTACCCCACGCATACAATGAGCCATGATGTGAAGCATGCCGCCTCCTACATCGTGCACCAAAAACCTGGCCTCCTCTCAGGAGACATCGAGTGCCATGAACCCATGTCCTCCAGTTAGCCAGGAAGGACCCCCTGGCTCCGACCTCCCCCCCCCCCCCGCAACCGCCAGCATCACGTCATTGGGATCCGTCCCCCTGGACCCTGGAGGGACCTGTCCGGCCTAATACGTGCTGCAGAAACCTACCCTCCAATCTGCTCTGTCCGCTACTGCATTGAGCCCCACGTAATGCTGCTGAACTCGCCAGCAAGCCGGGCTGTGGGTAGTGTCTGCATCTTGCGGTAACGCCCCCCGCCGCCGGGGGAAGTGTCCAACCCCTGAGCCCCCACCATCATATGAATCCCCAATGCTCAGCCACCAATGACCGCTTGGGAGCCGACCGGCCACCCTTGGTTGCCATATCGCCCTCTCTGACCCATGCCACCCAACATTGGGTTCCCATCATTTCTCCTGCAGCAGCAGCACTTGTATCATTGCAACACCCCCCTATCCTCATAGCACACCTCAGCTGACCAGCCGATGTTCCCGCAAAAAGCTTTCTGCTTCCCCAGGTCTCAGCCGTAATCCTGTACCTGAGGGTTAATCCAGTACATCTTCCGTTTGTTCGTAGCTGCAGCTCCCCCAGTGGCCGTGCCCGCAGGTCATTCCGTGGCCGTACTTGACCCCTGCAACCACAATGAAAAGTCCAGTTACCATGCTCCCACCCCCGCAGCAACCCACTCGGCCACAGCCCTTTGCACTACAACTTCCATTCCACACGTCAACCCCATCGCACACCATCCCAGAGGCCCACTTCACCCTTCACAACCATGCCAACCGACCCCCACTTTTTCCTCAACATCCATGCCATCTCTCACACATTATATTCGTAACATTAACCGACTAAGAAAGCTGTATTGGTCGCTGCGCGATACCCCGACGGAGGGCAGGCCGCCGTGGATCCCCCTACTGCTTCTGGCCAGCACTCTGAGGCCGTCGTGCGCCCCACTGGCATCCCCTTACTGCCGGGCTCAACCATCAGCCTTGGTTCCCCACCCCCACCGGGTCGCCACAACCAGGTGGCCCCAAGCACCACCGGGCCTCGTACCGTGCTGGCAGTCCCTCGCCCCTGTCCTGGAAACCCCTCACAGCGCCTCCTGCAAACTCCGACAGCAACCCAACGCCCGACCCCCCACCTCCCTCCCATGCCGTAAACCCCCGGCTGTCTCCAGTGCACCATGAACCAAATAAATGGTGCAGGTTCAAAGAATTGATGGGCCCATACCTCCACCTCGCTGCTGGGAATGGATAGATGCATGTGGGCTCTATTGCTGGCTCCGAGCATCATCATTAACAGATGCTCACATTCCTCTACATACCCACATTTTTACGATGCCTGCTACGTACATAATGTGCCCCTCATGGAATAAAGGAATGGAATGCCACTGAAAGACGAGGAACCACTGCTGCAAAGACTCATTCCGGACCTGGGCCCGATCTCGCCCTCCCAACTGGCACCCCGACTCGAAGCCCCCCCCTCCCTCCCTGCCGCTGAACCAATCGTGTGGATGCGCTGAAACCCCACCCTCGCTACGGGGCCCTCAGCAGCCGCGCACTCTGGCTCCAGCCCCCCCCCCCCCGGCTAAGGCAGCATTCAACTGCAACAGCCGGCGGGCGCGCTGCGGGGCTCTGCCACCCGCTCCCCCACCCCCGATCCCAGAACAGGATGCCCCCTCTCTACCTGGCACATCCGACGTTCCCAATGGTGGCTCCTCCTCACAAGCCACCACCATCCATCGCACAACTGTCCGCACGACACTCCAGGCCTGTGCCTGCTGGACACGCCCGGCCGCAATCGCTCCACCCGGCCCGCTCTGACTCGCGCACACATTGCGGCCAAGCCAGCACCCGCACCGTACGCCTCCCTAGGGACATCGCAAACGGAGTCACTCTCCCTAGCCCAGGCGCGACATAGTGCTAATCCCTGACCCCCAGCCGATCGACAAATCAGCCTCCTGCCCCCAGCCACCCTCCAAACTACAAACTTTCCGAACAAACTTTCTAAAACCTCCCAGTGGTGCTCAGGTGTCAGGAAGAGGTGGGATCTTCCTCTCCTGACACCTTATATACCCTCCCAATCCCACCCCTCCCGTTAACCCCTTTAGTCCCACCCCCACCTTGTCCTTCCGCTATTGCACGAATACCCCGGGGGAAGACTGGTCTGCGACCTTCACTTCCCCCGGGGGCCTCATTATAATGGTAGGCGGGCGCGCTGTAAACCCATGAAGAGAAATGCACTGGCTGTTAAAACGTGTGAATACTTGTGTCTACTTGATCTGTTCTCCCTGCTACAAACCCAGGACTGCAAGTACCAGAATGCAGTGCAAGGAACTGGACCGGAAGACCCGCTTTGCATCTATGATGGGGCTTGTTGAGATCCGGTGCCAGGAGCCGGTTGCCTTGTGAACGGGCCTGGGTTTAGTGTTGGGGTGAAGGCAGGAAAAGGTCATTTGAATATAGGTTTTGATCTTACGGGGCTCTGTCTGGTCCGTTTTTTGTGTCTTCCTTTTGTTTGTGCCTGAGGTGCGTTGGCCTACTTCTTCTGCCTACTTTTTGCTTGCGGTGCTCTGGCCTGGTTTGTAGGTTTTTGTGGTGCGCTGGCCCGCTTTTGCTGTGACTTGCGGCGCATTGACTGTCCTTTAATTAGACACACTACACCGCCCTTAACAAACGCAGTTAAGTTCTTGCTGAAAGCAGGCGGGCGGGCCCACCTACGGTTAATAAGGGTCTCACCCACTCTTCCTTTTTCAAAATTTTCCCTGAAGGTGGTTCAGGCTCGCTCGCTTCGCTCGCTCGCCAAAACGAAGTACGACAATTTTTTATGCCTCACCACTTTAAAATGTCACCAGCCGCCACTGCATACCTGAGTACATGGTGGAGCAGACTGTGCCCTGGGTGTAATCTAAATTTGGTTCTAAGCAGCGGCTGTCGGTGAAGGTAAGCACGGTGGGGAGGGACGGAAAGGGGGGGGGGAGTCGACAAACAACGAAATAGGGGAAAATAAATAAAATAATTTCTAATCCGGCGTCTGTCAACACCCGCTCCACCGCACTTACCTGTACGGAGTGCTGCTGGTTAAGAACTCTTTTGCAATAAGCCTCGGAGCCATCCATACTGTAGGTTCAGTAGAGTTCTCTACAAAATGATTGCTGCCCCATCCACTCCCTATTCAAAATTCTATTTGTGCCGACACATTAATTGCACTAGTAATGCAGTGCATTAATGTTTATGTTTCACACGTTTTACTTAAATGTACATTCCTTAGGAGAATTAACCATTTCATGATGTTGTGTTTCTGTATTTTGTATGTAGCATATTACTCTTGCAATGTGCTTACTTTGAAAAAAAATAACTTTGACCGAAATTGTTTCCATGTGTTTTTAACAGGCCACGATTGAGCACTCCGGAGTGGAAGCAGGGCCTGTCACTGGGACATAAAAGTGTTCAAGATACACGATCATCCAATCCTTGGCCTCTTTGCAGAGTGTGCAGAACAATAGTCATGTATTGTAGTCACAGTTGTGATACTGTGGGAATGTTTTTCTAAAGGAGTTTCACAGTTGTCAAAATTCTGACAAGGTAAAAGCAGAGAAAATATGGTGCTTCTACGTGGGTGGATGTGTTGTGCGTTTGGGGGGGGGTGAATTGAAGAGGATGCATGAAAGTGCATTCAAGAGAGAGTGAGAAGAGGGTGCTGAAAAGGATAAAGATGAGGTGTTAGATATGCAGATTCGGCAATAAATAGGGTGTAAATGTCTAACAGAGTGAACATAAGGGGTGTGATTCTGACACTGAAGATCCCTACCCCTTTCACTGGTCACAGTAACATTTAATTAAGGGTCTCACAACAAACTGAAACATCGTCAATAATAATTATTTACAACAACATTATTGCTGGTAATAATTTACCTCAATCAGCTAACAAGCAATGACAAAGCTAATAGTACTGGCTGGTTTTAGGTGTATGTCAGTTGTTATATGAATGAAAGCAATAACAGAATGCATATAGAGGAACCAAAATACTGATCGAGTGGCACACTACGAAAATCACAGAAATGTAGATAATGTGTTTAAGTCACTCCCTTAATTATACAGACCATTTGCATTTCTAAATACACTCACTTTTTAAATTCCACTTACTACTTCCAGTGCTTCACCAGGGTTATTCTCCAGGGCTGTGTTTCCTCCTCCTTGCCATGCTCTTCTCTGATGCTGTCTTTGACCCCCTTCTCTGCTCGCTCTAATCTGTTTCTCTCTTCTGGTGCTGCCCCTCCCCCCTCTTCTCAGTGTTCTGTGCTGTCCTGCTCTGTTCCCTTTTCTCTGTTCTTGCTCTTCCCTTGTGCTCTCTGTTGCCCTCTCCTCTGTCTGCCTTCATCCAGCGAACTGGCCTGCCCACTCCTCTCCTCCCTCTTTTCTAGCACTTTTTTTTACACCCTCCTCTGTATGCTGTCTTGCAGGACTGGTCACCACACCTCCACTGCTAACCACTGCCCCCTTCCTCTTCACACTCTTCTTCAGAGGTCTTCTTCAGTGCTCTCCTGTAGTGTTGTTTTCCAGTGCTTCCCGCCAGTGTTCTCCACCTCCCCCTTCTCTCCATGCTCTCCTCCAGTCTTTTCCACTATCTATCCATCATGCTCTTCACCAGAGGGGTCTTTTGGGGCCTTCTTACATGGCTTTCTTGCAGTGCTCTCTTCCGGTGTTGCTTGCTGCTCTTTGTGCTGTCCTCCAGTGCTCTCTCTGATATCCCCTTCTTTGTGCTGTACTCCAGTGCTCTATGCTAGCCCCTTCTTTGTGCTCTCCTCCAGTGCTCTCTGCTATCCCCTTCTTTGGGCTCCCCTCCAGTGCTCTATGCTAGCCCCTTCTTTGTGCTCTCCTCCAGTGCTCTCTGCTATCCCCTTCTTTGTGCTGTCCTCCAATGCTCTCTCTGCTAACCCCAAACTTTGCGCTCTCCTCCAGTGCTCTCCTCTGCCACCACCTCATTGTGCTCTCCTCCAGTGCTCTCAGCTATCCCCTTATTGGTGCTGTCCTCCAGTGCTCTCTCTGATATCCCTTTCTTTATGCTCTCCTCCAGTGCTCTATGCTATCCCCTTCTTTGTGCTCTCCTCCAGTGCTCTCTCTGCTATCCCCTTCTTTGTTCTCTCCTCCAGTACTCTCTCTGCTATCCCCTTTTTTGTGCTCTCCTCCGGTGCTCTCTGCTATCCCCTTCTTTGTGCTCTCCTCCAGTGCTCTCTGCTATCCCCTTCTTTGGGCTCTCCTCCAGTGCTCTCTGCTATCCCCTTCTTTGTGCTCTCCTCCAGTGCGCTCTCTGCTATCCACTTCTTTGTGCTCTCCTCCAGTGCTCTCTCTGCTATCCCCTTCTTTGTGCTCTCCTCCAGTGTTCTATGATATCCCCTTATTTGTGCTCTCCTCCAGTGCTCTCTGCTTTCCTTCAGGGCTCTCTCTGCTATCCCCTTCTTTGTGTTCTCCTCCAGTGCTCTCTGTTATCCCCTTCTTTGTGCTCTCCTCCAGTGCTCTCTGCTATCCCCTTCTTTGTGCTCTCCTCCAGTGCTCTCTGCTATCCCCTTATTTGTGCTCTCCTCCAATGCTCTCTGCTTTCCTTCAGGGCTCTCTCTGCTATCCCCTTCTTTGTGTTCTCCTCCAGTGCTCTCTGCTATCCCCTTCTTTGTGCTCCCCCCCAGTTCTCCTTGCTTCCCTTAGTGCTCTTTTCATGTGCTCTTCCCTGGAGCACGCACTCTGGTCTACACACCATGATAGAGGCTTGCCTATTAATTTCAAGCGGGTGGAAAGACAATCTGCGTTTAGGTGCATCATTCTGCACAGAGATGTAGGGCAACCAATTGGGAGGTAATGGCAACAGGCATCTCTTGCTAATGCAGCCAACTCCACAGTCAGTTTGTGGGGCACTCAGTTCTCAAATATTGGCAGATTAGGAGACCCGTGCACAGGGAAAATTCGATTTGCTCAAATTCAAATGGTTTGGCAAACTAATCAAACTGAAACTGCAATGTAGTAGAGCTAGCTCCAAGGGCTGTAACTTTCATGCGTAAGCATATTTGGTAAACAAACTGATCCAGCGATCAGGGATCAATACATTTTCATATACTTAGGCCCATTTACACTTCCCAACTAATCCCTTCACGCTGGGGTTCAGTGAGATGCAAGTTATACATAACTTACCACAAACACTGTTGAACCTGCATTTCTGCTCATAGAAGTTGTGGCGATGGTAATAATTATGTACTCATTCTATTCTACTAAATAAGAAGAAAGTATGTATATTATATAATGTTTATCGTAATATGTAGAATGAATGCTCAATAAGTACAGTCACACGATGCAAGTCATGAATTATCACAGAGAACATATATTTGCAATGAAAAGAAACAAACTCATATCAAATAAACAATGCATTGAAGGAGTGGATAGGTGAAGAGAGAAAAGTTTCAGAGACAAAATACATTTGCAAATGATTAGGCAAATTTAGAATATTATCTATACTAACCCAAGATTCAGGAAAAAACTACCCCCTGTCCAAAAAGGGCAGCGAGGCCCTCGAGAAGAGTAGAGTGGCAAAGACTAGGTCAGGAAATCAGGAAACAGGTAGGCCTCTAGCTGGAAACAGCAAACCGACAAGAGCGACGATCTCCCACTAGCTCTGGGAGACACCTTCAAAACACACCCCCGGGGCACCTCAATTATACCCTAAATTCATAACGACCAACCCACTTATGTTTCAAAATGAAACGATTGTCCGTCTCTCATTGTCTAAGAACAGGGTGTCTCTGTCACACCACACTCATCATGACCGGTACATAAATGTCCAATTGCCTTGAACACTCAGCATTATGACATATTCTACCCAGGAAACAATTTTGAACACAATCACAGCACGTATTTCTTTGAGTTTATTACATGTATCAAATGTATCAAGACTTTCACGCTTTTCTTTGTTTGCCTCTGCCATCCCTTCCACTTGCTAATCAAGTTTGTTTTTTCCGAAGCTTGGCAGTCAGTCAGCACACCACAAAGTCCATTCTTTGCCTTTGCGTTCTCTCCTTCTATTCAAAGTCCACTTTAATTCTTTTATTTCTTTTGCAAATATTAACCCCATACTGACATGCAGAAGTGTAGGCCCATGCTTGTTTCTATACAGAGAACAGAACACAATCATTATTATTTTCATGAAATGTAATTTTGAATTGCACACCATCCCAGCATTGCACTAACCCATGCACAACCCGTTATTTCTAGTAATTATTATTAACATGAGTAGAAGCAGCATTAGTCTTTTAATCAAAGCACTTATGGCCTAGTTTTTCATGCAGTAATACACACATTTTGTTCACGCATGCGCAATAAATTTCCCCTTGTTTTAGCGTTTTTAATAATATTTTTCAGAGCACACTGTTAATAAATGTTAGTGAGGGTTCAATCCGAGCAGGTTTTATTTTATAAAAACCCTGCTCCATCAAGTCCATGAGACTGGGTGTTGCCTCTCACAGAGCTGTAGCCAATGTGTACCAGTCCAGTTTTTTAAATCTCATATTAATAGCAGCCTTCAGCCTGATTAAAAATTCTCCCATTCATGACAAAACTTGAGCGCAGGGAGAGTGAGTTACAAAAATGTGATTGACAAAGAACACATAATCTTCCCATGTAGGAAGGGAGGCTGGGATTATAATCCATTTCTCGTGGTTCCATAGTTTTCACTCTGTTCACTAGACCCCAAACTATGTGGGGTAGTTCTGATGGCACGGTGAAGACACTGCCCTTCTCAGGTAAATGCCACCATGTTGGGAGCCACGCCCACATTTCTGTTATAATGTTTATTACTAGCATGCTTAGGCAATGGAAAAGCTGGAATTTAGATGTTAACTTTTCCATTTCCACAACTCAAATTAATGATCTGGACCACATCTAGCAGTGGTGTCAACCCAAACTAATGAATTGCCCACCTTGTTGAGGGTGGGGGGGGGGCTGTTATTGTTATTTTTAAAAGCATTAACTACATAAATCAGAGCCTGTTTTGACGCACTCAAGGTTTTCATAAATAAGAGACTAATAGCATAAATAGATAATGAGAACTGGGTGTTTTTCTTTGGGCTCTGGGGCGGTAAGTGGCAATGGGACCGTATCAGTGGTGGATACTGTGGTGTTCCATTGGTGCTCCAGGAACAAGACACTGTTTTATTTACAGGGATCAAGAAAGGAAGGGTGAAAAGATCTGGCATCACCTAGGAAGGAATGATAAAAACTTTAGCATTTGAACCAACTCATTTTATTAACACATACAGGATAGATGAAAGTCGGATACGGCAATGGGAATCAAATCAGATGCACTAATTGTAGCATTTAATAGTCGCATTTAATAGCTCCTATAATCTTGCATATTGAATTGTCACATGCCGTTTGCACACTGTAGCCTATGTTTTGTGTACAGGGTGACAACAATTGTTGATGTTACGCGTATATGTTTATATTACCTCATTTGTTTATATAAGAGTGTACATAAGAGTCACCAACAGGAGAACTTTCATAATTTTGCAGTCTTCAGCATGCAAACCGCACCACTTCAAAATGGCCGACAAACTAGGAACCATGTATTTAAAGTTCTAATGTATATGTCTTATTTCTGTTTCTATTTTCTTCGTCACGTTTTATGTTTAAAAAACCTGAAATGCACTCAGCGTAAAATTACCCGTGATCAAGGCGGTCACGCCGAAACGCGTTGGGTACATGTGGCTTGATTTTTGCTGAATAAACCACTCTCATGCCTTTGGATTGTGTTTGGACTTTCATTGGGAAGGAGTGCATCTAATGTGTTGGTGCATTGTGGAACTTTATATATATATATATATATATATATATATATATATATATATATATTACCTACTGGCGGTCGCCAGTAGGTAGTTATAGTTAGGACCCCTTTTCCATAGGAAATCCGCAACATTCTATTTGGAATAACTTTGGCGCCGGTCGACGAATGTTCGCGAATTTCTCAAAATAGGTGGGGCGCTACGCTCCGCTCCTACCCTGAAAGTCTCGGGGGGATTCGTCAAGCGGGGGCTGAGATAAAAGGGGGGTCCCAAAACGCGTTTTTCCCATGCATTTTTCCATAGGACCTTTAGACAGGGCTACAGCCCGAACGGCTGAACAGAATTACTAGAAATTTGGCAGAGAGGTAGTCCCCAGGTCAAGGAAGTGCCTTTTGTAGGTCTGGTGTAAATCTGTTCAGTAGATTCTGAGAAAATAGCCTTTAAATCAATATATATATATAAGCGCGCAGAGTGCGCGCTGGGTGCGCGCACCTCGCCGTGCGAGAGCGCAATTCTGATTGGTTGTTAGATCTTAGTAAACATTCGAATCGGTGGAAATCAGGAAGCGGCGGCCGCCATTTTGTCAATCGCATAAAGAGGGGGTGAAAAACAAAGGGGGAGAACTTGAAAAGGGGGCAGAGTGGGTAGAAATAGACCCAGTAGGCATTGTAAGGGGGTTAAAGTAGGACCTTGTAGGGCAAAAAAAAGGTTAATATTTTGTAAAAAAATATCGCCGAGTGCGCGCACCCAGCGCGCACCCGAAAAAAAACGTAATAAAACAAAATAAAAAAAAAACGCATTTAAGCGAGTGGGGTTTTGAGGTTTGTACTTCTGTACAATCACATTTTCAATTTTTAATTGTAGTCTCTCAAAAAAAAAAAATTTAAAAAAACATGGGTGCGCGCAGGGTGCGCGCACCTCAAAAAAATTTCAAAAAAAAATTCTAAAAACAAAATTTGTTTGATTAAGTTTATAAGTGGCTCTTAAAAGAGCCCTTGAGTTAATGGAGGGAAACAGGAAGAGAAAAACGCAAAAAAAGAAAAAACATCTATGGCCTAGTGCATGTATGCGCATCAAATTTTCTCTGAAGGAGATCAAGACTGGTCTCCCCCACAGAAATAAGAGAACCGCAATCAGTGCACCGTGTAGACAACCTCGCCAAACAAGGTGGACCAACAAGAGGTAAAGAAACAGGTGAAGGCACCATCGCAGCTGAAGTGCTCCCCTGAGCTGCCGAAGATGTGCTCGGCTGAGCTGCTGCTGATGTCGTCGGCTGAGCAGGTGGAGGGTTTTCTCCAGAAGCTCGACGATAAGATACTGGATGCATTTTGTAAACATGTCTCAACATAGTGTGAATGCTAAAAGAATATTTCTTGTTAGGATTCCCACGAGATAAGACTTTTTTACAAAGTACACATGTAACTTTCGGTGCATTTACCTTTTTCTCATTCTCTGGAAAAGTGAAAAACTGCCATATAAAGCTGTCTTTCTGCTTCCTGTTCCTCTGCCTCTCAAGAGTGTCCTGCTCACTGTCTGAAGTAGGTTGCTGTTCAGCCATTGTCTCTCAACAACAGAATAGCTCCTTCTCCAAAGGAATCAGAACTAATAATGAGGGGAGTAGGTGTGGTTTGGGAAGAATCTGGAACAGAAAGTACTTCAAACCAATCAAAAGTGAAGATTCTTGATCACATGACTTGCCATGAGGGGATTGGGTGTGGTATTGATACAATTAGAAACTGAAAGTAATGATAACCAATAAGAAATATTGTTTTATTATGTATAAACCCGAGGTGCGCGCACTGCGCAAGCTCCGTGCGCGCACTCCGCGATGACGTATGCACGAACGCGTAAACGCGAAGGTGCATACGTCATATACGCGTACCTAGCGCGCATACGTTGAACACGCGTATACGCGACCGTTATTGCACATAATTTTAGCGTATGCGGAAGTAAACCGCGTCGAGGGCGTAGGACGCATGCGTACGTACGTACGCATACGTACTGGGTGCGCGCTCCCAGCGCGCACCATTAAGTATATTTGCATACGTAAATAACGTATGCCGGAATTCATAAAATAGTACTAGGTGCGCGCACAGAGCGCGCACCCCAAGAATTTATAAAAAAAAAAAAAGTGGACATAAAATAATTAAAAAAATTAAATAAAAAAAAATATCCAAATTGAATTTTTAAAAAAAATAATTTATATAAAAAAAAATATCTTTAATTAAAAATACATAACTTAGCATATAAAAAACCATACAAATTCTCTGAAAAAACCAAAGGTTTCAAAAACGATATAGTTACAGATTAGCATTTAAAAAACCTTGCAAATTCACTGAAAAAACCATAGGTTTCACACACGTTATAGTTAGGAATTAGCATTTAAAAAACCTTGCAAATTCACTGAAAAAACCATAGGTTTCACACATGTTATAGTTAGCGGAAATTTTACTGATAAAAAACCAGTGAAATTGCCCCGTTATAGTTAGTGCTGGCAACTATAACTCACGCGACCGCAATCTTCTGCTGATGACATATGTGTCTTTATGAAAAAAAAATATTTGTAATATATGTATAGCTAAAAATGTATGGAAGAAGACATGGGCAAATAAGTGTCTAAATACAGTATTAGCATCAGCAGAGGATTGCGGTCGCGTGAGTTATAGTTGCCAGCACTAACTATAACGGGGCAATTTCACTGGTTTTTTATCAGTAAAATTTCCGCTAACTATAACATGTGTGAAACCTATGGTTTTTTCAGTGAATATATATATATATATATATAATATAATATTAGTAAACTCAAAAGATCTTGGCTAACACCAGACCTAAAAGAATACGCAGATGGTAGAAGTAAACCAGAGGAGAGGTAGTGACCCAAATGAAAGCCCACCAATAAAATCGGCCCAATGCTAATTGTGACTTTAACTGTGTGCCTCAAATGTTTAATGCAATACATTTTCCTAGCACATGACTAGCTCCATTACAGCCCTATTGGTCTTTTAAGGCAATAGCCAAAGATGTGGCTGACTCTGCACCAGAATT
Organism: Triturus cristatus; assembly: GCF_964204655.1. Taxonomy (NCBI): domain Eukaryota; kingdom Metazoa; phylum Chordata; class Amphibia; order Caudata; family Salamandridae; genus Triturus; species Triturus cristatus. The sequence goes on along the minus strand of NC_140590.1, from coordinate 1,651,285,612 downwards.
CAGGAAAATCTCCCGAGTATGTTGCTGACAAAGGTCCCATCTAGCATGGAAAATAATGATACAGTCTGCTGTGAGAACATTCCCTCTATTAAAGGTATTGTTGGTGGTTAATGTGCTTCAGCACCTTGTGGCTCAGTGTTGCCTCCCATGATGCTCTGGCCCCACTACACTAAGCAGGTTGGATTATGGGTACCTGACCTGCCACCTGTCACTTTAGGCCTAGGAGGCTGAGTCTCTGTGCTCCAGATCCTGGATTTGTTGGAGTGGGGGAAGTCTTGAAGAGGTACAGAGTGGTTAGCAGGAACAGAACATTATAAACTCTCCCACAAGATTCCTTGCTCTCAATCTTATCCTTAAAGCAACAATGGGAATTTCTCAGTAATCCAGGCCCCCCTTCCCTACGACCCTGCCTACCAACTGAAAGCACATAACCCTCTTATGCTTGAGGATTTGGACAAGTCTGAGCTGGGTTTGCAGCAGTAGCGGGGACTTCAAGACACCGTGTCACCAAGCCACAGGTCTTCAGCATCAGTTGAAGATGGGCTCACACCGGACTGTCCTCTGTGAGGAGATTTATAACGGTCCTGATACACAAGCCCATGGTTAGTACTTTCCCACACTTAACCCCCATATACATTTCAAATCATCCCTGATATAGCATCATTTTGTGGTGAGTGCAGAGTGCCATATGTTTGATAATGAATTCCTCATTTATTTTAGTCTCTTTGGGTGTTGAGTTTGTGGTCCACTTGTATCTCTTTCTAGCTTCACAAAGTTTTATCATGGCTACTTGAGTTGGCTGTCACTTGTTAGATTCCCTCTTCCTCACCTGCAGGTTGCCTTGCCACACCAAGGATAGTTGCGCCCAGTGTGCCCTGGCCACTCCCCTCCTCCTGTCCCTGGGTTTAAATATACTTTTAAGTGTAGTTGGGACAACAATAGGTAGTGCCCTTCAGTCCCCACTATGCAAGTTGGCAAGATCCAGCAATGCTGGCTGGTCTACAGTCTTTGGTCTCATGAAATATTTCTGTGCCTTGGCTTGATATATCAGGGCTAGTTGTGTTAACTGCCCTGAATTCTCTCAAGGATCAACTAACAGCATCACAGCAAGAAGTGTTAGTTGTATGAAGTCTCCTGACCCGTTGCCTGTCACTCAGCCTCCTGAAACAAGGCTGGTAGCGTTGATTGTCCTTGGACCTACTGTCGCTATTCATGGAAGGCAAGTTGCACAATGGCTAGTTATGTTGGCAGTCCTGTCCTCTGTGCATTTACTTTTCTGTCACCCTGGAGAGAGGCATGCTCAGACTGTAGTTCCAATCAGTATCCTGTCCACCAGTTTAGTGTTCTATGCTCGCTTCACTCTTCCAACCCTTCGCCCTGTGCCCACAGATGTCAATTCACCTAGGGCAGTGGGTATGGCAGTGCACACCATTCCATCACTGAAAGTGAGATCATATGACCTTTGACCTTGAGTCTTCCCAGGAAGTGATGCCACATGAACATAACGTTGATGACATATCAATAACTGACATTGCTGAAGTTCCATAATAACTGCATCAGTATCGTAACACAACACAGAGAAATGTCCATTTTAGCTACCACTTATGGTATGGTGCTGACGTAATATGCCAGGGAAACACTCCTCATTTCCCTTTCATTCACTTGAAAAGGTATCTGTTTGTCCAAAGAGAATACTGTGCCACAGGATGCAGAACAGAACTGGGAACCTCGTTTTTTATAACATACACATTTATGATTTCATAATTTCCCTAGTGTATACCACAACAAGAAATTAATTGATAAATTATAGGGAAAGGAAAAAAGAGATTTTAGAAAAATAGTAATTATGTCCATATGTATTAATTGATACAGAGCATATGTTAAATATAAACTATGTTATTGGCTTAATTTTGTTATGGTGAATACATTTAGATTTATGGTAATTTGCAAGGCACAATTACTCATGCGAAGCACAAAGTCAAAGGTTTTATTCAAATACATTTTAGGTATCAAAAACAATAAAACCTGGAAAGAACTTGTTTAAAAATGTGCTTATGAGGGGCGTGGCCAAGATGGCAATTAGATGAGACACATCCCCCGTCACGAATGGCCAGGCCCACATGCCTAAGAATAGAGTTTCCGCTATTGGAGGCAAGTTTCATGGAGTTGCTGGCCTGGCTTCCCACTGGGCCCATCTTGGTGACGGTTTGGGGCGCGCTCACCCTGGGAAGCAGTGACAGCTCCATCTTGTAAGCCCGGGCCCGACGCTGCGGGGTGCGGCCTGCACAGAGGCCTGGGTTCTCGGCCTCGAGTGGCCCCTCCTCCCCGAGGCAGTCGAAGCATCGCCGTGCTGAGCCGGTTTGCCTGGGCCGAATGGTGAGCCCCACCCCCATTGGTACTCCACTTAGGGGGTGCCGAGTAAAGGTGCTCTGCTGCCTCTGGAGTGGTCTGCTGAGGCTTTACAGGCATTGGAATGTGGAACTCGGGGGGGGGGGGGGGGGGGCAACCTCATGCCCTGTGGCCTGTCAGGTGTTGCCAGTGTTGAACTCTGGACCAGAGGGAGGGTGCTGAGGAACGGCACCCTCCGGTCTCCTCCCCTCCCACAGAGGAACTTACCTAGGAACGGCAATCGGCGGCTGCAAGTGGCACCAAAGTGTCCTTGGCCAGGCCAGAGTCTGGGGCCTGCAGGGCTGCTGGAAGCTGTGGTGTAGTGTTGCTTGGGTCCACGTCTCCGGACTGATCTGTTGGGCCACTGTGCGGGCCACCCAGCCCTCCCCATCCATTGCATCCTAGTGGAGGACTTATCGCCGCGGCTGCTGGGGAGACGGGCGGTCGTCTTCACGGTGGACCTCTTCTGCCAGGTAATTTTGCTGAGGCTCCGGGGGCCTCTCCCTGTTCCTTGGTCTAGATTTGGGATGTGGAACACATTTGTAGCAGGGGAAGACCCACGAGATGACAGCTGCAGTGGCTCATCACCCCCAGCTAAGAACTTCATTGATATGGATGCTGTGCTGCGCTGCGCCTCCCACGACCCCCCACCCCTGTGCCTCGGTGGGGTCGGGATGCCGAACTGGCCGTGTGGACTGCACTGACTTGCCTGGATGGTCTAGGCCTGTGGAACTGGTCTAGCTGGGGGTGGGGCAGATCTCCTGTTGCCTGGCTGCCCCGTGCCTATGGTGACTGGACCGGACCCTTCTGGAGTGAAGGCGCACAAACTCTTCAACCTCAATTCTTCGGTTGACAGTGCCTGGGGTGCACTGTCTGGTCCAGGGCAGCGATTTGGTGGCAGGTGCAAAAAGCAGTCCAGATGCGACCATGAGGGAGCACTTGAGGTCTCCCTCTTTGGCTTGCTTCCTCCCATCCCCTTGTCTTTTCTGTGCCGCTAACCCTGGACAGTCAATTCTCTGGCCGCAGTCGAGGCACTTCACTCTGCACCACCGCTTTGTGACCTCACTGCTCTGACACCCTGATGCCCCCTACATAATGACCTCAAGTAAAGGGAGGATGGATCGCTTGGTAAAGGACTTGCTCCTCAAGACCCCAAGCGCCAATGCTGACGACTCCTTGTTAATCCCAGAGGCGACAACGTCCTCGGACCATGGTGGCACTGAAGTCCCTCTCACTTGTTCCTTCATAGAAGCCCTCTCTGCCTCTCTCCGGGAAGACCTTCAGACCATGAAAAGGGAGCACTCTCAGGAACTCAAGGAGTTGCGCAGATAAGTGGACGACTTGGGCGACAGGGTGGACACGCTTGAAGCGCATGACAAGAGCCGAGATGAAGGGATTGAACAGCTTCAATAGGAGATCATACATCTTTGCGATCAACATCTGGACCTACAGGCCAACACCGCAGATTTAGAAAATTGCTTTAGTCACAAAAACATCTACATCAAAGGGATTCCGTTGGGGGGCAGATGGCTCGGATATCACCTCTTTTTAGGTCTCGCCTGACCAGCGCTTTAGCGCTGGCTCTGGCGAGACTTATAGTAAGCGCGTTTTGGAAGTGCAAACAGTGGCTTTGCAGGCCTCCAACTACAGTGCATGTGACCCGTCCGGGCGCGCGCACCATTTGGAGTCCTGCAACCACTTGTTTGCTTTCACTATTCATCGCACCATTTGGCAGCCTGCGTGCCCGCCCCCACTCCCCCTCCCACTCCGTCAGCTTCGCTTTCACTATTCATCGCACCATTTGGCAGCCTGCGTGCCCGCCCCCACTCCCCCTCCCACTCCGTCAGCTTCAGTGCGCGCTTGTTAGACCACACTATAGAATGACTATAGTTAGACTATAGAATGTCATTGCATTGCCCACCTGACTGGTGTGTATTTGTATAGCGTCGGCTTGACCAAGTAGGTTTTTCCTTATTAATACATTTTAGTTTTATATTTACATGTTCACGAGCAGCGAGATGCAGCGCAATCAGTTTACCCATATTCAGTGCGTGCCTGAACCAATCGTACATATTCACTGTCAGCAGCTTGAAGACACACTAAAATACACAAACGGGGACGCTCAGTTTCTTGACTAAGGTCGTTGGGTGGTGGCCATATTCAGCAAAGCGGGGACTTTTCTTAATTGGCTGCGCGGTGCGCTTCCTATCCCTGCACTTGGCTCTGTGTCCATCCGAGCTCTGCTGCGTTCCTGGGAAGGGCGCTCCGTACAGTGGCTGTTGGTGTGCTTGGAAGCCTTGAGTAGCTGAATCCTCGCGCATTTGGGGGGGGGGGGGTTTGTGCGTCCACTTCTGTAACGATACTGCTCCTCTAAAGTAGGTAGTAACATTTACAATTGACGGATTCCCTATTCCCCCCTCATTTTCTCGCCCTCTTACAGTTTATTCTACATCAAGCCCACAAAAAAACATACATAAAAGGTGTCAACGTTTTAGTAATTTAAGAAGTGTACCCTTTCAGGGCCGTGTATTTTGTTATGTGTTTCAGATTTTGTTGTTTGATTTGCTCTTGTGCTGTATGAAAGCACTCTCGTGCAACGGGGATACATGACGAGCGCACGGAACTGGGTGCCCGGCCATGGTTATGTGACCGTAACGAGCCAGGCCGCAGTCATTCATTTTCTGGGCGCATCTTTTTTCATTTCCCTCTCAACACGAATCACCTGCCTGTATTCTGTGGAATTGAAGTCTGCATATGATCTTATATCGAATTTTAAGTATCCCACGTTTTGGGTTTCTGATGTTTCAATGTGACCCTTGCTACGTGCCTCTCTAGCATTGTAACCCTTAGCGCTTAGAGGCGCAGAAGCAGCTGCCTAAACGGGATGAAGCCTGCGCATGTTTCCCTTGTGGGAACGAGCAGGGGCACCATATGTTTGCAAGTTAATTACAAACATATGGTGTCCTTGCTCGCTCCCGCCAGGGGATAGCCACACGTGCACAGATTTCGCGAATCCTATGATGAACAAGCATTTGCAATGCAATAGGTCTCGCAGTTGTTAAGAGTTTGAGCTATTGGCACTGTAAATGGCAATGCCTTTTATTTATGTGTGGGTTTTTAAAACATAAATAAAAGGCATTGTCATTTACAATGCCAATAGCTCAAACTCGTATAAATGCGAGACCTATTGCATTGCAAATGCTTGTTTAAAGGAGCTGTTCCGTACGATACTGGACGCATCTCCAGATTTCAAAATCAAGCTGGATCGTTCTCACTGCATGGGACCCAAGAGAGCCGCACCTGCACCTCCTGCTGACATCCTCACGTGCATCCACGACTTTCCTTTGAAGGAACTCTGGCCCGGGATAATGGCCGATACAGTTTCAAGGACATAAGTCAACTTTGTATCAGGATTTGGCCATATCTACTCTTCAAAAACGCACGGATTTCCGATCGATCTTTTCCCACCTTGGCTCTATTAGAGTCACCTACTCGTGGGGTCACCCCTTCCGCTTGGTCTTTAGTTTGGATGGGAAAATCCATCAACTCCTATCGATTAAGGAGGCGTGTCAGTTATTACACATACCAGCGGAGTCACCGGAGCGGTCTCCATCAGCTGGAAGGGAGCGCACAGACTGCAGGGCTCGTAAATGGAGGTCCATCAGGCACTCTTCTGCTCACCTCCAACCGGACCCTGAGGCGATGGCCAAGGAGCGACTGGTGGTTTTGGCATCCCTCACCAACGATCCTCCTGATCCAGCACGGACCTAATCTCTGCTGTGCTCCTCTGTTTTGGCTCTTGGGGTATGCCTGTCTCCCTTCCTATCCTACTTCCCTGTCTTTTTGGATGAGTGGTTGCCCGGGGAGACGGCCAGGGGCAGGGTTAGATGACCAATGTCCTCCTTCTATTCTTTCCTTCTATAGGGCTTCTTGTCCAGGACACTGACAATACTAATTATGTTTAGTTGTTTGTCAGTTTGTTTTTTATTGGGGTGGTCAGCTTCACCCTCTCCTGGGTAACCCCGGGTGGGTAACTCCGCTCCGCCATGGTAGGCTGTGAATTTTTTCCCTACTCCGTGCTCTGTTGCGAACGCAGAGTTTAGGCAAAACTTCCCTCCGTGGCAGAGCGGAGTTAGCCAGCCCCTTCACCCTCCAAAATTAATAAAACATTTAAAAAGAAGTCACTTACCTGCGTGGCTGCCTCCTCTTCTGCCTGGCCACTCTCCTTCCTGCTCCTCGCCGTCCTTCTTCTCTGAAAAAAACCCACATTGTACGTCTTACCGGCGCAATTACAATTTAGATTAATTTGGGAGGGGGAGGGAGCGTAGTTCCACTGAGTTTTTTTCAAAGTCCGTGGAACTATGCTTAGATGCACTACGCCAGCTCCGCCCACCCTTACTCCTGGGTCGCTTCATATATGGATCTCTTCAGACAAATACCATTAGGTGGTACCCCCTTATGGCCGCCTGCAACTTTACAGGTTGCCGAGACTCACTCTTACCAAATGGCTCCACCACACCTACTGTTTCCCTGATGACCCCAGAACTTAAGATTCTTACTCTTAGTGTGAAGGAACTGAACAACCCTATGAAGAGACACACTATTCTCTCATACTAGGAACTCACGGGCCCATATATGTCTCCTTCAGGAAACTCACCTGCCTGGTGGCACTTATAGGCTCAGGTCTAGAGTGTTCCCTCAACAGTTATTCTCCTCCCTTTCTATAAAATAAAAATACGCTGGAGTGGCTATTCTCATCTCTTCAGTCTACCCTGGGCAGGCCGAAGTTAAAGGTCGATTTCTGGCTTATTCGTTCTCAATAGGTTCACATAGCTTCACATTAGGCATGGAGTACACCCCTAACCTCTTCGGTGCTCATGACGACTCCCAGCCGTCATGAGTCACGGTAGGTGTGTGCTCATGACGGCCGGGAGCCGTCCGAACGTTGCCGCTCTTCCCACGCGTTGTTGATTCCCCGCCTGTGCAGGAGAATTAATTAGTGGGCGGAGTTCGGACGGCTCCCGGCCGTCATGAGCACACGCCCACCATGATTTATGACCGCTGGGAGCCGTCATGAGCACCGCAGTGCCACACCCACCCCCTATCGCCCCGCACCGCAGCAGAATTCGCGCCGCGGGGAAGGGGTTAATGATGGACAGGAAGCTTCCCTACGCCGGGCTGTGATGGAGCTGACTAGGTCACCTGACTGATCGTTGCTTATGGGGACAGACCTGTATTTGGCTTTTGATAATGAGATGGACTGTTCGACTCAATGTCAGGCACGGTCTGTGGCTCTCTCTAGCGAGGGGGTGCAGTGGCTATGGGAAGTGGGCCTAGTGGATATCTGGAGATCTCTCAATCCATGCACGAAAGACTAAATACCTTTTACTCCCATGCACACAAGATGAACACCAGGATAGATTATTTTCTGGGTACCTCCGGAATTGTACCCCAAACTAAATCAGCTAAAAGAATACCCTGCTCATTGTCGGATCATGCAGCAGTGAGCCTTACCTTCACCATCTTCCCGATCCACCCACCCTTCAGAACCTGGTGCCTTTGGAACATGCTTCTACAATGGCCCACAGTAGTGTAGCAAATTACTAAATCACTCAGGACTCCCAGGACATTAATAATGATACTCCTGAGACCTCCGTCACCACCCTATAGGAAACTCTGAAGGCGGTGATCAGGGGGAATTCATTGCGATTTCCTTGGGGGATAATAAACTCCACAAAGATAAGTGAGATCAGTTCTCTGGACAGGTCCAGGAACTGGAGTGTATCCATAAAAGGACTGGCGCTACTCGGGTTTGGCGACGGCTGGAGGCCGCATGTTCCCATCTGGCAGGCCGCGACCTCGATAGGGTGGAGCATGCTACACTCCGACTGCGCCACACCTTTTATGTTGGAGGAGATAGATGTGGGCAACTGTTGGCCAATAGGCTGTGAGCCCAGTCACAAACTATGGGTGTCCTGACTGTGATTGACTGAGCTGGGGTGGAATGGAAAGATGAGCCACACATAGCGTAGTCTTTCTGCCAATTCTACACAGAGCTTTATGCAGCTCAGGTGCTTCCTTCAGATACCCCAGCCCGCTATCTCTCCCGAGCTGCTACTTCCAGACTAACGCAGGAACAGGCTGCAGATTTGGACTGTCTGATTTGTATTGAGGAGGTAGTGTCCTCCATCTCTCGTCAAAAACCACTAAAACCCCCAAGCCCAGATGGTTTTCCCGGCCTTTTCTACAAGACATTCTGCCTTATCATAACCCCCATATTCAATGCCTTAAGAGTATGCCAGGGTATTTAATGCCACAGGCTCCCACCGTCCATGCTTAGAGCCTTGATTGTGGTCATCACTAAGCCTGGCAAGATAGGCGACTCTGTGCCTCCTACAGGCTGATATCCTTGTTAAACGTTGACCTTAAGCTGTTCGTGGGAATCTTGGCTGTGTGTCTGCCCCCTTGATTGCCAGAGCTGATAGACCCAGGAAAGGAGGGGTTTGTTCCCAATCGCCAATGTAGCGACAACACAGAAAGGGTGCTCCACCTTATTGATAAAGCGCAGCGATTTGACACAGAACGCAGGATACTATCCATCAACGCTGGAAAAGTGTTCTACATGGTTCATTGGCCATTATTGAGGGAGACCCTCTGGCATTTTAGTTTTGGGGACCGATTCCTTAAATGGGACCTTAGCAAATACATCCAGCTCTCAGCAACAGTGTGCTTGAACGGATACTCCTCCACCTCCATCCCAATCTGTAAGGGCATGAGCCAGGGCTGCCCGCTCTCCCCCCTACTATATGTTCACTATTTGGAGCTCATGACCCAAAGAACTTGAGATAACCCTCTCATATCTGGGGTTTGCTTTGAGGGGAGGAGAGACACACTATCAGTTGCTATGCAGACAACGTCATAGCCACTCTGGAGGACCCATTATCATCCCTCCCAGCATTCCTAGCCAACTCAAGCTGTTCGCTTGAGCTGTGGGCTTCAAAGTAAATGTACACAAGTACAAGGCTCTTAATCTTTCGCTTCAGACCCCACGCTCCTTGCGTTGCAGCGTTCCTACCGTGTCCTACGGGCCTCTACATCAGTTCCCTATCTCAGGCTACAGCTTAAGAAAAACACACAAAGGACGGCATCCCTTAACTATAAAAATCTACTTCACCAGATACAATTAGATCTACGCTGATGGAGACCATACAGCCTTTCTTGGCTGGGCCGTATGGCGGTGGTGAAGATGACCATATTGCCAAAGATATTTTTTCTCTTTCAGGTCCTTCTGGTAGAGCCTCCTCCTGGGATGATCTTTACTCTCCAGCAGGAGATCAATCACTTTATATGGGCAGACAAATGACCCCTATTGCATAGAGATCTCTGTCATAGACTCCAGAGCGAGGAAAGCCTAGAAGTACCAAATCTACTTTAGCATTACTAGGCACCGCAACTCAGAGCTTTTGTGGAGCGGTCTCTCCCTGAATCCGAAAAGCACTGCCTTTTCATGGATAGGGCGGTGGTATGGAAGTCCCTGTGGAAGACTCCCTTTTTACATAAATCAGCAAGCCCAAAAAGCTTGTATCTATCCCCTATTATTTGGGCCACCCTTGCCGCATGGGACAGAGTGGCTGTTTGGGGGGGGCCTCACATCCTTCCCCTCACCGCTGACACCTAAAGTGGACAACCCTGACTTTATTCAAGACCTTGACTCGGTGGCCTTTAGACATTGGGGGGCGGAAGGGTTGTAGATCTATTGGCCACTTCTTTAACAAGTAAGGACGTTTATCATTTGAGGACTTCAACTTGGAGCAGGGTAGACCTGAAACGGAACGTTACCAATACCATCAGATCTGGCACTGAGTAATGCATCCTTCAATCTGGCGGCATGAGCAACAACACCTCTCCCCCACTGAGAAATTATTGCCCCTTAAAACAACATATGCTCGCCTCATAACATATCTGTATGGCTTTCTTCATTCTCCCGTTCCCCTCCACTGATCTGCGGTTCAAAGACGCTGGGAGCTTGAACCAGATTGCACATTCACAGAGCGGGAATGAGGAGATATCTATTATTGTAACAGACATACAGCCAGAAATGTCGCCAGCATTGAAAAGGCGCAGAAAATAGCCACCTACTGGTATCTCATCCCTCCCCAACCTCATAAAGGGAATCCCACCCACAGGCCTGAGCGCTGATACGACTGCAGTTCCATGGGCACATTGTCACACCTACTGTGGGACTTTCCCAAACTCGCAGTCGACTGGGCACAGGTGCTGGATGATATTGACGCCCATTAACACGTTTTGGATATTTGCACATGGCTGTGAGCTAGTGCAGCTCCGCTGGTCCGGAACGAAAATCCGGCAATTAAGACCGCAGCCGGCAGCTTCAATTATGCCATTTCTATGGAAAAGGCATCGGAACACCGGCGCTATCGACCGACACCAAAATGAACTAAGTGATGAGCCTGTAAATGTTTAAAAGCGACTTCGCAGCCAAGGAGATCTGAGCTCACCCCGCAAACCAAGATGGTGTCTACCTCAGTGCTCTGAACGAGCAACGATCTCTATCAACACTGATCGGCCATCGGATCCCCTACTGTGCATGCTCGATGAACAGGTGAGTGCAGCACTCTTCCGCGCCTACGGACATCCAACAACCTGGTCCTGCCTCATTTTATGACCCACATTGGTTACACACGGCGGCGAGTATACCGCGGAAGAAAATGGCGGTGCCGTGATGCATATATTTTTATTGAGAAACCGTGCTGAGCTACAATATCGGCGATCGGTACAGCATTGAGGGGTGGGCTGCAGGAAACACAAATGGAGACACAATACTCTGCATCTCTGTTGTTGCCGAAGCTCGAGGTGAGAGGTCCCCCTCCCCCACTGTGTGAGGCAAAATGGTGGCTTCCACCGCGCTGCCCACTTTGATGGGAGATGTGACCCGCGCACCTACAGGGTCTGTGCTACGCCCCAAGCGCCTAGGGACGCCGGAGGTGATCTTGTGGGCTTTTTTTTTTAAAGATCTAAGGGGAGTCCGACCCTTCCCTCCCTGTAAAGCCCTGTCGCACTCTGCACACTCTCGGTATGGAAAAAGGGTCCAAGGATGCCTGACCCCAACATGGCCGACAATGATGACTTTTTCCCCCTTGCTGAACTTTTACTTACTCAACCCTTCCAGGACTGTGCCTGACCTCAAGAGGACGTCTGGAATTCTTTCGGACCATAGCTCCCCCCCTGACCCCAAGATGGCTGCCACAGTTTTCCCTACCACTGGACTCCGAAAAGACCTTGATCACATCCCCCATCGGGCTATATGGTATCCCCAGCTCCTTCTCTGGCTTGTTTTTTACTCCCTCCCCCTCACCTCCTTCTTTTACCTCTATCCTCATAGCCTATGTATCTATTCAAAACTGTTTTCCCTGAACGTTGAGACCTGAGCAACATGGCTGATACACGGTGGAGTTGCTAGACAACTAATGAGGAGATTGGCCCTGGTTTCCCCCTCGACCGTCACCTACCCAGTCGGACATTGGACACAGTTCTTCCTGGTCTCCCTGCTATGGCTCCTTCCTCCCCTCCTTTCCTACAAATTCTCTCACCCTTGTTGTTTGTTTACTGTACCTTATTACACTATTGTAACTGATGTAATTTGTAACACAATGTTCCTCTGTTATAGCGCTCTGATACCTCCGGGTCTAGCCAGCGCTACATAATCCTTTTTGATGTATCTTGTATTGCAACGATCCCCTGGTTAAGTGCTCTGATACTTCTGGGTCTAGACAGCGCTATATAATATAATCAAATCAAATAAACTAAAAAAATGGTTTTCCTGAATGTTGAGACCTAAGCAACATGGCTGATGCCCGGTGGAGCTGCTAGACAGCTAATGAGGAGATTGGCTCTGGTTTCCCCTTTGACCGTCACCTACCCAGCCGGACAATGGGCACAGTTCCTCCTCTTCTCCCCGCTATTACTCCTTCTTCCCCTCCCTCCTACGAATTCTTGAAACATTGTTTATGTGTACTGTACCTTACTATGCTCCTGTATCTGATGTAACTTTTAACGCAACGATCCTAAATGTAAAGCGGTCTGATACCCTCTTGGGTCAAATTTGCGCTATATAAAACTTTATAAATAAATAAATAAATCTAGATACACAAATACCCCGCTTTCCAGCCGACACCGGTTTAGGCTTACCCAATGTGCATACATTCTCACTTTAATCCTGCAGGGGGAGACAGATTGGTTTCATGACTGCAGGGGTGATAGGTCCTGACCCCTTACTAGCCGTTGAATAAGATAGCAATTTTAGCTGTGCTGGTTATCCCTGACAGGGGGATACCCCTAACCCCCTAAAAATGAGCAAGTTCCAAGGTAAATGGCAGGGCAAGTCCAGAGAATAATATTATTCCTGAAAGAATTTTCAATACGCCAGATTCTTTGTGTTAGAAATTTATATATCGTTCTTGTCATTCATAGGAGAACATCTGAGTGAGTGTGCGAAAAGAATAATATAAACGACAACCAACACGTGTTTCGCCCCATCGAGTGGCTATCCGGCCTCGGGGCTTCTTCAGGGCGTTTGTAATGCTTGTAAAAATTGGAGGCTTCTTTGGTTATTTGTATCCTGGTTAAATCTGGGAAAGTCACGGCGTAATGCCACCCGGTTCGCGGGTTGGGGATCGGGGCACAGTCCTACTCACCAGAGCTGGCTACTCCGCCTGTGGTATATATTACCATTAAAGATAATGGGGTAACCCAGTAACCCTCACAACCTGGGTAAGTACATAAAGCAAAAACAGTGGTTCTGTTGGGAATCTACTTAATTTAAACAGCACTACATGCGTTCGATAACTGTTCCGATATTTCTTTAAAGACAGTTATATAAACACACAGATATAAATCAATTTGAGAGACGCAAAGTGATTTTCTTTTCACTAAATTTAAATCAAAAAATATATTACTACAATACAGGACTGACCAACAATAACTGAAATGTAACATGAAACACTTAGTGACTGATAGTGCTTAGTGGCATAACATTCAAACATAAATTGACATGAAAAACATATATATATACAAGATGACACAATTATACTTTAAACAAGAATGGTCCAAAATCGGATAGCATATAACACCACAGTATATGTTATTCATTAATTCAAATGGTGGAATTGCATGGACCAATTAGACAGGTAACGTCGACGTTTCGACCCTAAGAAGGAGTGCAGCTTTGTGCGCATCTAAAGCGGGTCTTCATCAGGACAAAAAGAAACACGTATGGCTGCCCGAGGACTAGGAAAGAAATGAATTATCCTAGGGTCGCATCGGAGATGTCAGCCGACCTCTCAGTCAGATCAATATGTTCTTGAAATATGTTTATTCACGGCAAATAAAAAGGTGCCGTCGTAACGATCACCCAGATCTGTGGATAGAAAGGTGCAGTCGTAACGATCACCCAGATTTGGCTCACACTAAATGAACGCCCGGTGTCTACAAGGGCTAGGCAAACAATGGCCTTTCTTTTTGTCCTGATGAAGACAAGCTTTAGATGCGCACAAAGCTGCACTCCTTCTTAGGGTCGAAACGTCGACGTTACCTGTCTAATTGGTCCATGCAATTCCACCATTTGAATTACCGAATAACATAGACTGTGGTGTTATATGCTATCCGATTTTGGACCATTCTTGTTTAAAGTATAATTGTGTCATCTTGTGTATATATATATATGTTTTTAATGTCAATTTATGTTTGAATGTTATGCCACTAAGCACTATCAGTCACTAAGTGTTTCATGTTACATTTCAGTTATTGTTGGTCAGTCCTGTATTGTAGTAATATATTTTTTGATTTAAATATAGTGAAAAGAAAATCACTTTGCGTCTCTCAAATTGATTTATATGTGTGTGTTTATATAACTGTCTTTAAAGAAATATCGGAACAGTTATCAAACGCATGTAGTGCTGTTTAAATTAAGTAGATTCCCAACAGAACCACTGTTTTTGCTTTATGTGGTATATATGAGGCATGGAACGTCTGTCCCTTTCCTTGTCGAACCATGGGGCATCCTTCCCTGACTTGTGGCGCCCATTCCTATCACTACTGACTGAAGAGTTCCATGAACTCTCATTCCCTAAATATTTACACCCCTTACGTCTCACAGAGTCCACACCTAGCTCTGCCGCTGACGCTTTATATACATGACATGGTATTATTTTTTTTTTTTCAGCACATGACGGATCCCGCGGGGGTTTGGGGTGGGGGTGGGGTAGGGAGGAAAGGGAGAGTTGAGGGGTTCTATAACTTGGTTACGAAGGCCTATTGCCGAGTATTGCCTTGTACTGCTCTCTTTTTTTGAAATACCAATAAAGAAAGTTAAACCATAAAAATGTGCTTGTTTTTAGGTCTTATTTTTAAATCAAAAGAGTGTGCATTGCACTGCTGAATGTATTCATTTTAAGAAACCTAAAGTGTTATATCTTCATTCCAGTGGAAGCTGCAGTAAGTAAACACTGCTCATCAATGCGTTCTTCACTTTCTGTTCTTGCTGTGGCAGATGTTCATTTTTAGGTCGAGCCTAGACAGTGCATGCGCTGTCGCAAGACCTGAAGTAAACAGTATTTGGAGTGTAATCCCGCCTGCCACTTCGCATTGGCTCACTCCTCCGTTGCTCGGTCATTATTGGCTCGCGCTCCCCAGACGTCACTTCTGTTTATTGCAGGCAGCACCGACCAAGGGCAGTTTTGTTTCGCTGCAGGGCCGTATGTTTTCATTTTGGGACTACTTCAGTGGTATTTTTTCTAAGCACCATGGCGCCTGGTTCACCCATAGTGGCCCGCACCTTTCTTTTCTTTACTCTATTTTTTTAAACAGTGTATGGTTTCTTTCTGCCAACGCGGCACGACAGTAACGGCGCCTGTGCATCTTCTTTATAAATGTGTGGCTCACAATGGCGCCCGTGTGTTTTTTTTTAAATGCAGGTTATTTTTAATTTTGTACAGCATATGCTTTCTGCCCATTAAGTTTAATTTGATGCTGCACATCCCTTGGGTGCACCCTCCCTGTGTGTGTCTGTGCCTACCGTGCACGCACTCAACCCATGGATAAGAAGGTGGCTGTTATCGTGGCCGGCTGCGGCATGTTCACGGTGCATTTTCGACGGCACCGAAGTCCACGAGGCTTTGGCGGTTCTGTGTTCCGTTCTTCGTAGCTCTAGGGGCTCTGAGTATGTAGGGGCGGATGTAACAGGGTACGGGGAATGGGGAGAGTACAAAAACCATCCACACTCAGTTGCTGTAGTCGGAAGCCCTGCCCCCGAGCGGGCTGCCTCCTTTTATTGGCTCCCCGCAGGCCACGCCTGGCCTGCGGATGTAGGGGTGTGTGTTCGATGTCGCTACAACAACTAGACCGCAGTCATTACATCCCTACCAAACTCCGGGGTCTTTTCCTCCTTCCTTCCCCCCCCCCAACAATACTCTGAAACATGTATAATAGTCACCTTACACATTTTGTTGTGGTTTTGATACTTGCGCTTTCCCCTGATGTCGGTGGTTGGGTCTCAGCCGGCATACAAAGTCTCTCAGTCTTTGGCTGGGCTGGGGATTTGGCCTCAACCCATACCTCCCCGAGCGGGGTCCCTCGCTCGGCGTCATAGCCCGAGGGCTACCAGTGGCTGCCACGGGCATGGGAACTGCCACAGCCCCCCCTGGTGTGGCTGGCGTACGTTCCACGGTGGCCTCCTCTTCCTCTTCCAGCACAGCATTCTCTAGGGGCAGCCCTTCCTCGGTGGCCCCTCCGCCGTCCACCGGTGACATTGCTCTGAACCAGGAAGCGTTTCTTGTCACTGTCTCCCCTCCCTTCCTGGCGGTGACCATGGTCCCTTTTACGGCCTCGACAGTCCAGAGGCCGGGTTCGAAACGGGTTTGAAATTTTCCCCCGGGCCGCCTATTTTTAATGATCACCTGCGTTCCCAGCGAGGGTATCTTGGATGCGGCCCTCCGGCGGTGACTGGCTCGTCTATTGCTTTGTTCGCGTCTCTCCTGGGTCCCTTCCTGGTCGACGGGCACCGGTGCCCACTCCCGGCTTCTGGGGAGGAGGTCCCTCCTGGTCCCTTGGAACATGAGGCTCCACGGGCTCCTTTGGGTGGTACAATGTGGCGTGCTCCTATATTCCCTCAGGAATTCATGAAGTCGTTGCTCTGGGTCAGCCTGTTCCACCATGGCTATGCGGAATGTCTTGTTTAGGGTGCGCCTAAAGCGTTCCACCTCCCCGTTGGCTTGAGGCCATTGGGGTGTGATGCGCCTGTGCCGGATCCCTCTTTGGCTGAGATAGGTGGCAAATTCCGCGCCCTGAAACGGTGGCCCATTGTCACTGCGGAGTTCTTTGGGGTAACCAAACATGGAGAATATCTTCTCAAGGGCGGGCCCCACCTGTCCAAAAGCCGTGGACCTCACCTTCTCTGCCACGGGGTATTTGGAGTACGCATCTACCACCACTAGAGTGTGCCCCTCGCCGGGGAAACTCCCAAAGTCCACACTAACTTTTTCCCAGGGTACTAGGCTGGCATCCTCCGTGATGATGGGTTGGGGTCGGTCCGGCTCGCCCGTGAGCTGGCAGGCCAGGCAGCTCCGGACATGTTCCTCGACCATCTGCTCCAGCCCCGGGAACCACATTTTCTCTCGGATTCTGGCCTTCATTTTGGTGGTCCCTTGATGTCCCCCGTGGGCAAGTTGGATTGCCCGCTGTCTCAGGGACGACGGGATGACTAGCCGTGGGCCGCGTAGCAGTATGCCATCTTCTGTAGCACTTAGTTCATGCCGGATGCGCCACATCTGGGTGAGTGATTCTCTGTCTTCTTGCGCCCATGTGTTTGCTTGGTGTAGGTATCCCGTCCATGACCCATCTTGGACTGCTTTCAAGGTCTGCATGTACACTGAATCCATCTCGGCCCCCTCTTTGATGTCGTCCAGTGTCATGTTCTGGGGGCATGCAGTGAGGGCAACCCACTGAGCAAATTCATCGCATGCTTCATCTGTCCCCGTCTGATCCGGGGCCGGTGGGTGACGGGATAGAAAATCCGCCGGGTTTCTGGCCCCCGGGCGATACACTACTTCCATCTCGTACGGCTGCAGCTGGACCGCCCATCTCTCTATCCGCGGGGGCGGATGGGGTGAGGTTCCTTTGAATAGGGGCACTAGTGGCTGGTGGTCGGTGACCATTACAAACGGATGCCCTCGTAGGTATAGATGGAAGTGGTTGCAAGCCCATTTTATGGCGAGCGCCTCACGTTCAATTTGGGCGTACCTTGCCTCGGTTGGGGTGAGGGCTTTGCTGGCAAAGCTTAGTGCCGTCCACTGGCCCGGCCCTTGTTCTTGGGTAAGTACCGCACCCAGCCCTACGGGGCTCGCGTCAACCAGTACTTCTGTCCGCTTCTTGGGGTCGAAGTAGGCCAGCGTGGCCTTTTCCAGTAGTGCCGTCTTAATCCCCTGGAAAGCTTCCTCCTCTTTCGGTCCCCACTTCCACGGGGTGTCTGTTCTCGTCAAGGCGCGAAGCGGTTCGCTCCACGTTGCCAACCCCGGGATGAACCGGCCGCAATAAGTGGCCATGCCAAGAAAACTCCTGACTTCCGTGGGTGACGTCGGGGCTGGAGCGTCCTTGATAGCTTTGGATTTTCGAGGATCCACCTGAATCCCTTCCTGACTAAACATGTAGCCGAAGAATTCGATCTTTGGCTGAAAGAACTGGCACTTGTCTTTGTGTAACGTCGCACCATGAGCACTCAGTCTCCCAAGGGTATCTCGCAGGTGTTTGTGATGTTCGGCCGCCGTTGCCGAGTGAATGAGGATGTCATCGCTGACATTGATGACTCCCGGCAATCCAGACAGCAGCTCCCGGATGGTATTTTGAAACACCTCGGCCGCCGAGGAGATCCCAAAGTTAAGTCTTTTGTACCGCCGGAGCCCTATGTGGGTGCTGAATGTGGTTATGAACCTGCTGTCCTCAGCCAGGGGCAGCTGGTGGTAGCCGGCGTTCAGGTCAATCTTCGAAAACCATCGTGACCCGTTTACATCGGCAATGATATCGTCCATTGTTGGGGTCAGGTGGCGTTCCCTCTTGATGGCACGATTTGGCAGTCTCATGTCTATGCACAGCCTAATGGCTCCGGGTTGGCGCGGTTTCTCTACAATCACCATGGGTGACACCCACGGGGTGGGACCCGAGGCTTTTTCGATAACTCCCAGGTTTTCCAGGTTCTCCAGTTCTTTTTCCACCACGGGCCTCAAGTGAAACGGGATTCTGCGATGCCTCAACGCAGTCGGCTTGATCGTCTTGTCGATGTGCAATCGTATCGGGTCACACTTGATGCATCCCAGGCCCTTGAAGAGTTCTGGAAATTGAGCCAGTAGTTCATCCACCTGGTGTGTTCGGACCCGGTGTGCGAAGGCTATCAGCTTCAGATCCTCTGCCGTGTGGCTACTCAGCAGTGTTTCTGCCTCCCTGTCGATGATGTGGACTGTTGTTGTTACTTCGACTTCATCAGCTTTGATGGGTACAATCATCTTCCCTTTCAGTGGGAGAGGGGTGTGGGCCCCATACGCAAAGATCCTTGTCCTGGACGGTATTATCTGTGGCCTGGGTCGTAGTTGATTGAATTGCTGCAGTCCCATCACATTCACTGTGGCCCCGGTGTCGATTATGGCCTTTATCTCATTCCCTCCCAACTGAACAGTGCACATCGGTTGTGGCCTCCTCCTACTCTTCAGCTCCTGTGCGAAAGATATAATGTGCACCTCTTCGTCCTCGGAGTCGGAGTAGTCGTCCACAGTTGGCAGGTATTTTTCTTGGGCAACCCTGGCTCCTTCCGGGGGCATCGGGTCATCTAGAGATAGTTGTCGCACCGCTTTCGGCAATGATTTGGGTTTCCACTGTCCTTTGGTGTGGTTTCGCCGTCGACAGACAGATGCGAAGTGGTTCGGGACCCCACAATTCGTGCATGTTTTTCCCTGTGCGGGGCATTCTTTGGCTGCATGTGGTTCATATCCGCAGTATCCGCATTTTGCTCGTGAACCTTCCTTCCGAGCGCCCCTGTGGTTCCTGTTCTTGGCCGTCGTCTTTACCGCATCCACCTTTTCCGTCTTGATGTTGTCGCACTTTCCCGAGTGTTTGTTCAGGGCTTGGTCCATGGCGGTGGCCCTCACCGCTGATAGGTCGTGCGACCGAGCTAATATGAGTATGTCCTCAAGCGAGATGCCTGGTTTTCTTAGGATCAAACCCCTTAGCGTCTTATCCCTGCATCCTTGGATAATCTGTCTTCGTATGGCTCTGGGTTGGTCTTCATTGGTGCATGTACTTGCGAGTTCCCTCATCTGCGCGTAGAATCGGTCCATAGATTCACCTTCCCGCTGCCGTGCCTGCCCCAGTTTAAATACCTCAAAATCCAGATTCAACTGAGGGTCAAAGTAACCATTGATAGCCTGGACAGCCGCATCGTAGTCGTTCACCCTGCCAGTATCAGGTAAGTGCTTGAAAAGTTTGAAGATTTCCTCCCCTGCATAGTGAAGTAACAACGACCTCTTGATCGCCCCATCCGTCTCCCTAGATGCCATGAAGTAGTTCTCTAGGCGCTCCAGCCAGAGTTTCCACCTGGGGGACGCGGTTGACGGGTCCTCGACCTCGCTAAAAGGTGGCAGGACTCCCGATGCGGCGTGCTGGTATGGGATGCGGGCAGGAGTCGCCGGTTCGTCGTCGGCCATGGCTTGACTCCCTCTGGTATGGGTCGTCGAGTTTGCTGTGATTCCCCCACTTGGCTCCCTGCTCCTCCGTGGCCCGATGTGATGGTCGTCTCACCCCGCCCGGGTGTGACAACTCTCAGCGTTTGGCTGTGGTACCTCCTGCTTGTGGGGTGATTTGGCAAAATCAGGGAGTGGCAGCGACGACTTACTTTGGCCCCTGCTTGTTGGTGACCGGCTGGTGTTGGCCAATATTCGTCGTTGTTGTTTATATATTTTTTTTCCTCCGGGCCCTCTGGGCCCCTTGCTGACTCCTTGCAGCCCTGGGGTTGTCCTCGCTGTCGCGCGCGCCTCCCTCCTTCCTTTCGCGCCTTCCCCTGCCACGTGCTGGCCGGGCCTCCTGTTCGCGCTGCCCGCGTGTGTACTGGTAGGCCGTTTGTTACTGCGCATGCGCGCAGGGCTCCTTATCGTGTGGGTCGCGCTCCGCACGGCGGTTCCGCTCCTTCCCGCTTTGTTGCGCCTTGCTCGCGCCTCGCCTGCCCTTCTGGACCCTCCACTGCTCACAGGGGTTGGGCCGTGTGATCTTCGGGCCCGCTCACCTCTCGATCGTGCTTTAGGGTCGTGGGAGTCCCCGGTGCCACCCCGACCTTCTCAGCTTGTCGTTGTCGGGTGGGTGTGCGTGGGACCGGATCCCACCCTCGTCGCCAGTGTTCCGTTCTTCGTAGCTCTAGGGGCTGTGAGTATGTAGGGGCGGATGTAACAGGGTACGGGGAATGGGGAGAGTACAAAAACCATCCACACTCAGTTGCTGTAGTCGGAAGCCCTGCCCCCGAGCGGGCTGCCTCCTTTTATTGGCTCCCCGCAGGCCACGCCTGGCCTGCGGATGTAGGGGTGTGTGTTCGATGTCGCTACAACAACTAGACCGCAGTCATTACATTCTGGTCCATTTACCTTTGCAAATAAAACGTTGGTTTAATCCCTGGAGTCTTATATGTAATATCCGAGTGTACACTTCTGTGGCGATTACAACCTGTCGCTGACTTCTTTAAAATCTCCTCGTCAAGCGGCACTCGCACGTTAGGGAGTAAATGCTTAAATCACTTCACAGGTGGTTAGAGATGGAGCACGTCAGCGCGGTAACGTTATATTCTTAAATTGGAGGAAAGGGACGACTCACCAGCTGGTAGTAATAATTTTCTCAGAATCGTCTATCCCTAAGAGAGGCGGATCCCCGTTTACAGCTATTTAATATCAGGCTTTAGCCTGAAGTGAATCCTCAGCTCTGGTTTTCATCTTCCATTGTTTCTGGTGTTATTCTGTGCTTGGAAAATTAGATTATCTTTCTAGATGGGGAGGGTTTGTAGAACTAATTCTTACTGACATATTTAGCTACCGCTAGTACGCAGATATCGGGATTTCCTTTGGCAGAGATCACTTAGTCAAATTGGGTTCCAGTGCCATTTCTCGAAGTACCACTTTTTCCAGTCACTGGCCTAATCCAACCCGTTTTCTGTCGCTTCTCTGTCGCATGTCTACCAGGGCAGCCTTCATGCTCCAAATCAACCTTAAGAGACTGGAAGGATAGTCAAGGCAAGGAGCAGAACAACCTCCACTGAACAAAACATTGCTCCTGCTTCAGCTGTTTCTTATAAAGACAATGTCGAGAACGTAAACACTTTATTGTAGAGAGACAGCTACAATTTTCCAGCAGTTCTAGATAGCCTTGTTCAATAATGTATTTTGTCAAGCCTCAAAAAGAAAGCTGAACAGATTTCTTCGATATTGCACAAAGTCACAATATTGATGCCACCGGATGTTTATGAACATACGTTTTAGGTTCGGACCAGGAAAACTAAGACTTTTTCAAATTGCACTATTAATTAAACTTAAAAAACAAAAAAACGAAACCCACCACCTTCACATGTAAAGGAACCATCATATGTATACGTTTTCCTAGAAAAAAACGTAGTTTTAGTGGGTATTTGTTATCATCTTTATTCTTGGCTTTTTACATAGTACACATGAACAGCGCCCTGCCTACAGATTGGATGTTTTTGTTACCCTAGTATTGGTACTATATTAATATTAAAGAGAGCATGCAATCATCTGACCTTCAAATACCAGACAAAGCTTTCCAGGAGGCAATCAACCCATACATCTTTTCTGAGTAGCCACGATGATGAAAATATTGATAAGGCTATGCTCAGTAAGCTCAGGTGTGCGATATAATAGGTTTATGTTTAAGTCTGGGATTTGCTGAGTTTGCTTGTTGTGGGGCTGTCCAGTATTATTCTGTGGACTAAACTGACAAGCAGACACACCCTGGCAGCCACCACACACACCCAGTGGGCCCGTTTCCAAGATTCCATTGTCTGATTCATTGCAAAGCACATTGGAACTGCAGACTTCAGTCTGGGGTATCGTAAGTACCATGCGGGAGTAACAACGTATTACTGCACAGTGTTAGTGCATGGCCTGATGTATAACTGCCACTTCCTCCAGCTCAGTCAGTCTTACATACCTAAGTCTGACATATGACTGACTCTTCCACGGCTCTGCCGGCCTATGCTGCATGGCTAAATACTTAGGGGCATATTTACAAGCCACTTTTGCGTCAATTTTCCCATGTTAAAAGTGACGCAAAAGTGACGCAAGGGGCTTGTAAATCTGCCCCATAGAAGGCCCCAAAG
The DNA here is from genome assembly GCF_964204655.1 of Triturus cristatus. NCBI lineage: Eukaryota > Metazoa > Chordata > Amphibia > Caudata > Salamandridae > Triturus > Triturus cristatus. The sequence continues at coordinate 1,651,262,793 of NC_140590.1, read as the reverse complement.
GTGAGACCGATTGCATTGCAAATGTTTGTTCAAAGTGGTGGTGTATAATACTTGCCCTGAATTGCAGTGAGCGAACAAAGAAAGCAACTGAGTCAGACCGCCTAAAAAATGGTTGGGTTGTCTCCACCACGAGAAGATTGTTTGCAAAAATGGGGTCATGTTGTACATTTTAGAAAAACAAATTTCACATAAAATTGCTAAAATGCCATAGCCTCTAAAGGGGATCTTGTTCAATATTAATTCCTTTCACAGTGTTCCGAGCCAATAAAACCTGGTACTCTGCAAGAGTTGACCACGTTTTGCAAAATGTGCTGTGCGTGTCATGTCAAAAATTACCTCCACTGTGCCACGACCAGCATTTTGTCCTGGATGCCTTTATATGCTATGGATGCCTCCTTAGGTCAAAAATTGCATACCTTATACCAGAGCCAGAAATGTTTCATTACTGCTATTCATACATGACCCTTTTGTCAAAAACTGCCTCTGGTATGCCAGGGTCAGCATTTTGTCATGGCTGCCCCACTCCCACAGCTGACCACAGTTATGCCAAGAATTACCTCTAATGTGCCCGCACTGGCATTTTGACGAAAATGCCCAATGCCAAGAATTACTTCCATTGTGCTAGTCCTAGTGTTTTTCAAAGAATGTATCATTTAACAAGTATTACCTACAATATGGCAGTGCCAGCATTTTGTCAAAGGTGCCCGCCATGCTAAGACTGGTCTCCAGTTATATCATTTGCAATAGGAGAATATATAAGCCAAGAATTGCATACCATATACCAGTACCAATAGCAAACACAGGTATGACACCACATCTTCACTCACTCACTTACATTCACTCACTCACACTCATTCTCACTCACTCACTCTCCTTCATTCTTACTTACTCTGTTGCACTCTCCCTTATTCTCACTCACTCATTCTCAATAATTCTCACTCACCCTCAATCATTCTTATTCAGGTTTACTCAAATTTCCTCACTCACACTAATGTGTACTCACTCTTTCCCGCATTCATTCATTCCCACACAGTTTTAAATTCTGTCTTTCTAACTCACTTGTACTCCCAATCATTCACACTTATTCTCACTCACTATGCATTACATATTTTCACTCACACTCATTCTCACTTACATTTATTCTTAATCACCATCTCACTCACTCATTTGCAATTAGTCTTTTTTCACTCAGTCTCTTTCACTGTGGCTCACTGACACTCAAACGCACTCATTCTCCCCCACTACCCTTCACTGTTGCACACTCATTTTCACAAACACACAGGCTCACACACACAGACCTGCATGCTCACATTCACTTAAAAATGTTTTTTTTTACTAATCTCAGCAGCCGGAAGTCATTTTTTGTATTTTGTATCACGCCATAGACAACAGTACTTAATTATTTTCGAAATAATGTATACTGCGCAGCGTGTGACAGGCCAATATCGTGGGTACTTTATTGCCTATTTATAAGGCGAACATTTTGCTAACTCATCGAGTTCTTTATCTGTACTTTGTAATTCTATCTGGACGTCATCCACACGTTCGAGGTGTATATATTCCCCATTGTCTTTATTTATGATGGTACCGTATAAGCTTAAATCTAAAGAACAAAACTTCAGAGGAACAAATCAATATATGATTTTCCAAAACATTCTCTTTAGTATTACCGTCATCAAGTATTGTGCTGTGTAAGATGAACCAAATGCTTCTCCTTCTGTTAACTAACAATAGGTTATGCAGTAGCGGCTGGCACAGATAAGGGGTGGTGAGACGGGGAGGGGGCGGGGAGGAGGGGGGTATGGGATTATAAAAAAAAAGAAAAGAAAGTACCTTACTGCAGCGTCTCTCCGTTGTCTCTAATCTGGAATGAAACCGGGAGCAGGCAGCCAGGCTCCCTTGACCAATCACAATGCTGCAATGCAGCGTCGTGATTGGTCTGAACGCTGTGGTTCTGCGCACCACCAGGAAATGGGGGCCTGGGCATGTTCTCCATGCAGGCTGTAATGCAGCCTGCACAGAGAACATGCAAAGTGCTCATGACTGTATTAGGTTATGAGTTACTCCTTCTGAATTTGGTTTTTAAAATGAAAAAAATTAATATAGATCAATAAGTCCAAATTATTATTTTATTTTGTTCAAACGAAAAAAGTTCTCTTTCCGGAAATCCAATCATTCAGGATTGTATCTTATATTATTTCTTTCTTCATATTTCAAACAAGGCAAACAGTCATATTTGAAACAAAAATGAACAGCCAACAGCCGACACGTGTTTCACCCAGTGGCTCATATATCGGGCCATGGCTTTTTCAAGGCTGAAAGAAGATATTTGTAAGGCGATATTAGATGAATTAAAATCACAGGAACATCCAATAACACCCAGTGATATGTGAGCAAAGCAAAACGTGATATGCAAGACCGAAAAAGTGACACTGCAAAAGTGTTCAAAGGGATGTGAAGGGGAAGAAAAGAGGAGAATACCCCTATTAATCTTGTGAAAGAAAGAATTATTATTATCTCAAATGCAACAGCAAAGAGAGCACTGGGTGATAGTTTTGTTTTTGCATATAAAGAAAATATTAAATTCAAAGAAATGGCAACCTTAGTGACAAATTAGTATTTCCAGATATGGACCTTGGTATTTTTGCAAAAGTGCTCATGACTGTTTGGGCGGCCCGAGAGGGCCAGCCAAACAGTCATTGAGCACTTAGGAGGGTGCTACCACTCCTCCCCTACTCTGTGAGCAGAGCAGCCCTGCCCTGCCCCATCACGCAAATGTGGCGGAGCAGGACAAAATAAAATTATAATAACATTACATTATTATCATTTTATTTTTCCTTTCTCTTACTGCTTCAAAGCAGTGGGGCAATGCTCCTGTGCCTTAGCGGATGAGCCGCCACTGACGCCATGTGATCCAGCTAGTTCAGGTTCCATGCCACGATTGTTCCTCAGTGACTTCCGATTTCCGACCAATCCCTCTGGAGTACTTTCTTGTTTTTATTGATGCCGCTGGCCAAGGGACAGTCAATTAGATGTTAAGAGACTACTGTCCTTATTAAAATATCAGTCTAATTTCAAATCAGAGTTCCAATGTGGGGGGAAATTGTGCAGCCACAACATTTCGCTGAATCAAACCAGGAGAAAAATATTGTGGGCAAAACCATGGATTTCTAGTTTGCATACTTCAGAAAGTGGCAGGTGTTGTATATGTACATTTATACTTCATCCCCCAGTTCAGCATTTGAAATTTGTGCATCTGCCTTTCTCATGCCCCGTGAAATCGGTAGTAAGGGCCTGATTACGAGTTTGGCAGTGTTGTGGTACTGTAAATTTCGGAACCATGTTGGTAGCATGGTCCTACCCTGCCGATTTCGGTATCAGCGAACCGCAAATGACTAATGCGGTATGTATGAGTGTTTTCGTCATGTTTCACCGATGAATTCACCGTGTATACGATACTACATGTCGAACCCTCGGGTTCCATTTTAAAAGCGTAACCATGTTGTGGTTGCCCTCACATAGGCTGCGCATTGAGGCCATGCCTAGGCCTAAAGGACACGCAATCTTCCTTTGACTTCTTTGTGACCTATGCAAACTGACTCCGCTGCCCGAGGTCAGTCCTGCCCGGCCGGTTCCTTTTACTGTGGCCTTACGGGATTAGCATCAGGGCCCAACACATCATAAAGTCGTGTATCCCACGCGACTTCTGACTAATCCCTTTCACACCTGACTCTGTTTCCTACTTTATGGCCTGTTTTACGAGGAGGAGGTGTCCGTTTTATTGGGGTCTGCTGATATCTGATGAGGGTTCTGAGCCTCGCTGGGTAAATAATTATGTGCTGACCGAGCTGAAATGTGGGATTATCATCATGACTGTGCTCTTTCTTTGAAGCGAAAATATGTGAACGACCACTTGTAAAATAGGGGCGGTGTTGCCCAGAGCGTAATATTCTGTATATAAGAAAAGACTGGTTTTTGTTTTGGAGCAGTCTCCTGAGAACATACACCGTGTTGTACTTCTCGGATACCTGTGATTGGTCTGCAGCCAATAAATACGATCTTTGACTTCACCTAGAAGACTCTGTGTTTCTGTGGTCTGAAACAGGAAGAACTCGAAGTCTTCGGTGTGTCCCCTGGCACCGTCGGGTTGGTTCTGAAAAACCCAGTACTTCAGTTGGCGCCCAACGTGGGGCGATTTCAGCGGTACTGGTCCAAGCCAGAGGTTCGTGAGGAGCTTCCTGTGAAAATTCTGGAGGAAGGCCGCCACTTCATCGACCCCTGCATGTCGACATGGTCCGAAAGTCTTTACTGCGAGGTTCTCCGCGTCCCGACGGCTACAAAGGACTGCTGCCCTGACTATCGCCCTGTTTTGGACCCTTGATGATTTGGTAGAGCGAAACGATTTAACGAGTCTTCTGGTGACGTCATCGATACCTCAGTTAAGTATAAGTGGAGCGTCTCCCAGTCCTTAGTTTGGTTTGGTATCCCTTTGGGATCGCTTTGATTTGGAACTTGCAAGTGCCAAAGCCGAAGGACTCGTGTATTCACGAGACTATCGTATTCGATAATCCTTTGAAGTCTGAAACTAGACTAGTGAGCAACGATGCCTGGTTCTAGTATATTTGAAAATTGGTTTTGTTTGGGTTTTAATAGGGACTCCCGATTAGAGGATTCGTGTCCGGTTCCTCCAATTGGAAATCCAACGTATGAGCTTTATGTGAAACATGGCATGGGCCCCATTGCGTATAATGAAGTATGGATCCGATACACCAGGAAGGATGGTGTTTTAAAATGGCCCCAAAATGGTAGTTTCGACACAGAAATCCTAGATAACTTAGAAGTTAAATTATTTAAAAAGAAGGCCCGGCCGGCGATGTTTGATTCTGTCCGCCTATGGCGAAAGGAAGCCAAACAGAAAGAAATGAAATTAGCCAAGAAAAATAAAAGAGAGAAAGGTATGTCGATGCAGCCTTGCAGTTTAAAGATAATGAAGAAGAGCAAATGAATGAGCAGCTGCACAGGCAATGTAAATTAGTGATTGATAAATGCTACCCAGTTTTGCCGCCCCTTCAGCAAGATGCGTCAGAAGAAAAGGAGAAAGATCCCCTAATGTCAAATTTGCTGAGTTCGCCACCCCCGTATGCGCAGAGTGCTACAGCGCCTCCGCAGCCTTTAAATGTACGGCCTCTAGTTAATTTGCCGCAAGCTTTCCCGCAGCCGCCAGCTCCTCCTCAGCCGGCTCCTATCCCTACGTCGCAGCCCTCTCAAGGGCCGCCGGTCTCGCTGCCTATCTTTTCTGCGCTTCCTGCGACTTTACCTAGTACATCAGCTGCCTCCCTCGGCGCTCTTCCTGATACGACCCCTGTACCCGTATCTGCACCCGTTTTTCTTCCCTCTGTCTTTCCCCCTGTTCTTGCCTCAACTTCTCCTTCTACACGACAACGAATAGCTAGCGCGGTCACTAGTTTTATATCGCCTCTCTTTGGGTCATCTAGTACGACCCCTGGTTCACAACGTACGCAGTTGCGTAGTCAGCTGCCAGGTTCTGAAGAGAAAGAAGTATTAGACCGCATGGCATATAAATGGATTGTTTTTCCTTCAAGATATGATGTAGAGTCTGTTGTAAATGTTTTTCACCAATGGGAAGCACCGAAACAGAGATACGTTTTCGAGAAAATGTGTGTATTCCTCTGTGAGGAATTGGAAGATCATGGTTTGGACTTAAGCCCGCAGGAATTGTGTCATGTACGGTTTGAATTTGGAAAAGGTACGATTGTGGGCCCTGATGTTGAGAAAGCAGTTGCAACATTATTGTCTTTTAGGATCGAGGGTCCTTCTCAGTCACTGTTTGAACGTGACTCCTCTGACAGGAAGGTTAGACAATACCCTATGAGAGAAGTCCCTCCGGTATGGAAGGACGCGGTTGCGGCTGATGCCGCTAACGGTATTGCTGCTATGCCAGCTCATTTCCAGCGTGTTTGGGTACATGTTCCTTGGAAGCGATCAGAAGTTTTAGCCCTTAAGCAGACATTGCCTGACCCCCGTAAAAACCCCGCAGGATATTATAAGGAGTTATCACAGACTGCAGAATCGTGCGTCATGAACCTAGCTGACATAGATATGTTGTTCGGGAATGTCGTTCCGCAGCCTTTATGGGGGTTGATTCGTAATACAGATCATGCTGCAGAACTAGGTGGCACATGGGCTAATATCACTGCTACAGACACTAGACAAGTTGGTGGTGCGAAACCTGAGCCCTTAGTAGCAGGACTCCCTGGTAGAATTATTACCTACATGAAAACTTTAATGCCAGCGATGCGTGTGAATTGGGATAAATTATCCGCATGCAAACAAAAGAAAGATGAAACAGTGTCTGATTTCTTCACCAGGTTTGAAGAAACATTTATCGATCACAGTGGTCAAGACATGAGTACGGAAGGTGGTCAATGGTTATTCGTTGATAAATTTGTGCATAATTTGCTTCCCGAGTTGTGTAAGAAATTAAAAGATTCAGAGAATTCTTGGGCTGTTTCCTCATCAGCGCAAATACTGGCTACTGCACAGTATTACGAAAATAGGGATAAAGATGAGAAGGATAGAGCAGACAAGAAAACAAAAGAATTAAAGACGAAGGTTCTTTTACAGCAGGCTTACCCGCCGCGTGGAGATCAGAATAACTATAAGCAAGGTCAAAGTAACTATCAACAACCCCAACAGTTTCAGAGTAACTCGCAAAGGTTCGGGCATTCCCAACCGCGTGTTCCTGTGGGTCCCAATCAGTGTTCATATTGCAAACATGAAGGTCATTTTAAGTATAGTTTTCCTATATTGTTGCAGCGCACGAATAATGCTTATGGCGCGAGAGGTAGAGGTGGTCAGCAAGCTCCTAGGGGTAGAGGGCATGGGAACGTTCCCCAGAACGCGCGTCCTCTTCCGCCTCAAAATACGATGAATAGTTTTGATCAGCAAGCCAATGTAACTGGTGGGACAGCTCAGTACTATAATAACGACTACTATGCAGAAGATGAAAGTGCGGAAGGTAATGATTACTAGGACAGCCATAGACAGAGAGAGGGAGTTGTTTCAGTGCCAGTGGACCAGAGTGGACCGTATGTCAAGGTGACTACAGCGGGTGTATCAGAGCCTTTTCTGTTGGATACTGGTGCTGCAAAGAGTTCAATTATGCACTCAAAACTCCCTGGCGCGCCTTTGTCTGGCGAAATGAATGTTTCAGTAGGTTTTTCTGGCGCCCCGGTTAGGAACCCGATCTCTAGTCTTATGCCCCTTTCTGTTGGACCTTGTGAGCTGAAAGCACCCCATATCCTAACGACAGGTTGTGGTGAAAATCTGCTAGGATTGGATTTGTTAAAGAGATTACATGCGACATTATATTGTTCCCCCTCGGGAGTACAACTTACACTGGGTAGGGAAGTGATTTCTCCAATGTATTTGTCGAAGAATAAACTGCCAGCTGAATTGTCGTCTCTTCCGGATGTCCTTTGGGCTTCTGGTCCTAATGATGTGGGTCTCTTGGAAATACCGCCATATGTGGTCACTTTGAAAGCCAATGTTAAATTGCCACGCATTCCCCAGTACAAGATCTCTAATGAAGGTGAGAAAGCGTTGTTAGCAATTATCTATGACTTGATTAAAAAGGATGTAATTGAAGAGACAAGAGGAAACGTTTGCAATAGTCCGGTTCTGCCTGTTCTAAAACGTACTGACGCCTCTCAGCCATTTGTTTACAGATTTGTGATCGATCTTAGAGAGGTCAATAAGATAGTTGTGCCACAGTTTCCAGTTGTTCCTGATATAACTGCCTTGTTAACTATGATTCCAGCTTCCGCTGCTAGGTTCTCAGTGATTGATTTAAAGAATGCTTTCTTTAGCATTCCGATTGCAGAGGAAAGCAGGGATATTTTTGGTTTTAGTTTAGGAGGTCGCAGCTTCCGCTTTAAACGCGCTCCGCAAGGCTACTGTGAAAGCCCATCAATATACAGTCAGGCTTTAAAGGCGCAGCTTGATGCAATTGTCTTACCTAGTGGTGCCACCCTTATTCAGTATGTTGACGATTTACTAATCGCCGCGGATACTGAGGAGATTTGTAAAGAAGCTACATTGTCATTGTTGCGTCATTTGTCTGCCTTTCATCATAAAGTGTCTCTCTCAAAACTGCAATATTGTCGACAAGAAGTGACCTACTTAGGTCATCTCTTGTCGAAGGAGGGAAGGAAACTGACCCCAGAAAGAATTCAGGCCATTACACAATTGAGCGTGCCAAGAACACAGAGAGAAGTGCGTGCTTTCTTGGGTATTACTTCATACTGTAGGCAGTGGATCCCGAGTTTTTCTTTGCTGGCAAAATCTTTGATAGCATTAACATGCAAAGTTACACCGAATCCCGTCCCATGGTCTGAAGAGTGTCAGAAAAGTTTTTCGGAATTACGTAAGGCATTATGCTCGGCTCCTGTATTGGGTAACCCCGACTACAGTCAACCTTTTACATTGTATGTTCACGAGAAAGAAGGTTGTGCGTTGTCAGTGCTGACACAGTCTTTTGGAGACAGACAGCGTCCATGCACGTATTTTTCGTCGACTTTGGATCCGGTAGCCAAGGCATTGCCAAGTTGTTTGAGAGCCACAGCGGCAGCAGCTGTTTCTATTCGACAGTCTGCTGGGTTAGTAATGAACAACACGTTGATTGTGATGGTGCCACACGCAGTGGACACGTTATTAAACAGGACCAAGACACAGCACTTAACTAGTGCTCGATTGTCAGGTTACGAGTTGACACTGCTAACGAGTCATGTGCACATAAAGAGGTGCAATACGTTGAATCCAGCTACATTATTACCGATTTCAGCAGACACAGATGAGATCGAACAGCATGACTGTCTGTTCAGAACGGAAGAAGAAACAAAAGGGAGAGTGGATCTTAAAGATACTCCCCTGGTTGAGTGTGATGGTACCTTATGGGTGGATGGCTCGTGTTTCGAGCTTCCGAATGGTGATACGACTGCTGCATATGCTGTCACGACTTTGCACACGATTGTTGAAACGGCACGTATACCACATAATTCGGCTCAAGCAGCAGAATTAATTGCACTTACAAGAGCATGCGTGTTGTCGAAAGGAATGAAAGTGAACATATATACTGACAGTCAGTATGCCTTTGGCGTGGCCCATAGTTTTGGGCGCTTATGGAAAGAACGTGGGTTCCTGACTTCGCATGGAACTAAGATTCAGAATGGTCAGTTGGTGAATGATCTCCTTGAGTCACTGACCTTGCCATTACAAGTCGCGATTGTGAAATACAGTGCCCACAAGAAGATTATTGATGATGTTGGTCCTGGTAATGCGTTTGCTAACGAAATTGCGAAAGAAACAGCAAAAGATGTGACGAATCGAATGTATGTTGCAGGCCCTGCAAGATGGGTTGGTGATGTTGGAATGTGTGAAGACACTATAGAGAGTGTGAATTCCCTTCAAGCTGAAGCCACAGAGAAAGAATTGAGCATGTGGAAAGAAAGTAAGGGTAAATTGGATGAAAATGGTTGTTGGACTGATTTGTCAGAACACCGGCGATGGTTGTTACCTGATGCATATGTGCTTCCAGTGGTCACAATGGCACATGGAATGGCGCATATCAGTGTGAAAGGGATTTGTAAGTTGTTGGCTCCAGTATGGCAGAATGCTGGAATTCCCAAGTGTGCAGAGAATGTGGTCAAAAATTGCAAGGTATGTTTGAAATACAATCCTGGTAGGGGAACCCCAACTCCAGCTGGTCATTTTGCGCCTCCAACGTATCCGTTTGAGGTTTTGCAACTAGATTTCATCCACATGGAAAGGTGCAACAATTTGAAATATGTACTTTTTGTTGTCTGCGCTTTTTCAAGGTGGATAGAAGCATATCCCCTAAAAGACAATACTGCCTTATCCACAGCTAAAGCCCTTGTCAAAGAATTCTTCCCTAGATTTGGAATGCCAAGAATGGTATGGAGTGATAATGGGAGTGAATTTGTGGGACGAGTGATGAAGAATGTATGTGAGGGACTAGGTATAAAGCAGAAATTCCAGGCTGCAAATCACCCCCAATCAGCTGGACTAGTAGAGTGTTACAATGGCACATTGAAGCTCAAATTAGCCAAGACCCAAGCAAGTTCTGGTCTTAAATGGCCTGACGCTCTGCCCTTAGCACTCCTATCAACAAGAATGACTGTGCACTCACGAGTGGGACTTAGTCCCTACGAAATCGTGTTTGGCCGCCCGGCCAATATATGGGGAGTGCCAAGGCCTACAAAATTCAGTGAGATCGAACATCCAGTACTGCTTGATTATTTGTATGAATTGACGGCTAAATTGCGTGTTTTACACCAACAGGTGCATGATACTCTGCCCCAGGTCTCTGAAGCTCCAGGACATCCTATCAATACTGGATCATGGGTACTGGTCAAAAACTTCAAAAGGACAAAGAATGATGAGCCCCGCTGGACCGGCCCCCATCTCGTCCTTCTTTCCACGAGATCGGCCGTTCGAGTAAAAGGGAAAAATAACTGGATACACGGCATTCACTGCAAGAGGGTCCCTTTGCCTTTGCCTTACGACCAGTGGGTCCAGAGAGGGATCGCTGACTCAGAGACTGAGACTGTGCCTCGTTTCCTGCCGTTTAGCGATGCACGAGTAAAAGGAATGCTTTCTGAGAAGGAAAGCGATGACATCTTGCAAGAAACTGTGCCACTGCCAACTCAATTGGACACTACAGAGCCTGAACTCTTGTTCCAAGACCAAACAGTACCTGCAAGAAGTCGCTACAATTTGAGGCCGAGAACTATGGACAAATAAAAATTATTTTTCCTTGATTTTTTTTCTTTTTTTTAGAAGTGCAGCTCTCTCTTCCATCTGAAAAACGTTCTTATTTTTGCTTTTTCGAACCGCCATCCGGGTTCAACTGTAGGGTCGCGGTGCCAAGACTTTGGGGTACAAGCCGGAGACGTTAGGTCAACGGTCTGGTTGGTCTAGGGCGTTCCCTGGACTGACAGGTGTACTCCTTAGCAGAAGATACTCATCCGCCGCGAACAGTACGATTAGAGGATGGAGTTTTTCAAGATGGAGGGGCCCACTGAGGAAATAAATTTTAAGAGCAGAATATGTAAAGTAATGAATAGCAAACGTTTTGTAATATTATGTCTGTTTGTACTATTTAGCATGATGATGTTTTCTGTAGGTTATGTATTATTGTCCTTTCAAGTGCCGTTTGCACCCACTATACAGCCCATACCTCCTCCTACTGTTTCCTCACACTCTTTCCACCCTCTGCCTGAACACGAACAAGCTAGACGTTCTGAGTTCGTAAACAATTCATTTATTCAACTTCTGCACCAGCACCAACTAGTTATGAATACGACAAATTGCTGGGTGTGTGGTTTGATGCCGCATACCATTGATAAGGGCATCCCGTATCTAGTGCTGCCGTTTAGCTATAATGGGTCATCATGGGCATTCCAGACTATATTTCTTTTTGCACCTGAGACCTATTCCCCACGACCACTGCGTTCCATTAGACCTAGCACGAACAATAAAGCCTTGATGAGAGGAGTTGCTGATATGAGCAGAGATATCGATGCATATTCATCTATTCCCAAGGATGAGCTGCGAGCTTATGTGGGTTGGAACGCGACGGGGTATAGCATTAGTCTGGGTGAGAGACAGCGTAAAAGTTCATCCCCGATTTGGGTCGTACCCCACATAGGTCGGTTCTGTTTACAAGGTAATGGTCAGAATCCAAGAGCTCAATTAGGGAAGAGTGACTGTGCTGAAACGTACATTTTCCCATCACAGTTTTCCCCTGCGTTTTTGGCTGCCAAGGGTACATACTTTGTTTGTAATGATCGAGCATATACATGGTTGCCCCCTGATTTCTCGGGCACATGTTATGTTGCAAATTTGCTACCGCCGACATTTACTGCCGCCACTGACTATCACAAGACCAGAGTTGTGAGAGGCGTTGTTAGTAAGGAGGATACTGCCGTTCAGGAAGCGGGAGACTTTTTCCTGGGTTTCCTGCCGTTTTGGGGACCAATGGTCAATAGTAGGAACCTGAGACAACTGACTCGTGTAGTTGAAACCACTGTTAATGTAACGGCTGGTGCCCTTGGTAACTTAACAGCTGAGCTCCAAGCGGATTGCCTCATGACGTTGCAGAACCGTATGGTTCTAGACGTCATACTTGCAGACCGTGGTGGGGTATGCAAGGTTATCCAATCAAGCTGCTGTATTTTCATACCAGATACCGCTCCAACAGTCTATCAGGCCATTTCCAAACTGCATAGGATTTCCGAATCCATTCATGTGGATAAAGGAGACTGGTCGATAATGGGGTGGTTCTGGGGACTGATATCAGCTTGGGGATGGAAGATTCTAATAGTCACTGGGACGATCTTAGCCATTCTTTTCCTGTTCTGTCTATGTGTACAGTGTGCACCTGTAATGTGTAGCCTCTGTGTTGCATCATGTGTAAGGAGACCTGTATCAAGGGACGAACTAAGCAATAGGATGATGCTACAGCAACATCTTCATGCCTTTATGAATATAGACCTGGACTCAGATTAATATGAGTATAGTTATTGCCTATGTAAGGGCAAAAGGAGGGTCTGTGGTACTGTAAATTTCGGAACCATGTTGGTAGCATGGTCCTACCCTGCCGATTTCAGTATCAGCGAACCGCAAATGACTAATGCGGTATGTATGAGTGTTTTCGTCATGTTTCACCGATGAATTCACCGTGTATACGATACTACATGTCGAACCCTCGGGTTCCATTTTAAAAGGGTAACCCTGTTGTGGTTGCCCTCACATAGGCTGCGCATTGAGGCCATGCCTAGGCCTAAAGGACACGCAATCTTCCTTTGACTTCTTTGTGACCTATGCAAACTGACTCCGCTGCCCGAGGTCAGTCCTGCCCGGCCGGTTCCTTTTACTGCGGCCTTACGGGATTAGCATCAGGGCCCAACACATCATAAAGTCGTGTATCCCACGCGACTTCTGACTAATCCCTTTCACACCTGACTCTGTTTCCTACTTTATGGCCTGTTTTACGAGGAGGAGGTGTCCGTTTTATTGGGGTCTGCTGATATCTGATGAGGGTTCTGAGCCTCGCTGGGTAAATAATTATGTGCTGACCGAGCTGAAATGTGGGATTATCATCATGACTGTGCTCTTTCTTTGAAGCGAAAATATGTGAACGACCACTTGTAAAATAGGGGCGGTGTTGCCCAGAGCGTAATATTCTATATATATAAGAAAAGACTGTTTTTTGTTTTGGAGCAGTCTCCTGAGAACATACACCGTGTTGTACTTCTCGGATACCTGTGATTGGTCTGCAGCCAATAAATACGATCTTTGACTTCACCTAGAAGACTCTGTGTTTCTGTGGTCTGAAACAGGAAGAACTCGAAGTCTTCGGGTGTGTCCCCTGGCACCGCTGGGTTGGTTCTGAAAAACCCGGTACTTCAGTGTGGCACTGGGTCCACCCGCTGCTGCTCCTCCAAACCTGTGGTCAGGTCACCTGCCAGATTATGAGTTATTCTCGTGTGTCTAGCTGGCTTTTTTTTTACATTTCCACTGCAGCGCCTTGAAAATGGGCACCACAATGGGAACCCTAAAAACAGTTCCTGCGTGACATGGACTGTTAAGTCCATGCCGTGCAGGAATTGGGATGTATGCATACAGGACAGGGGGGCACATAAGGTGCCCCCCTGCATGCATCCCCATGCGGAGGACGCAAAGGGGGTCCTGCAGAGCCCCCTTTGTTTCCTCTCCATCACGGAGTTCATGAAGTAGGAACCTCCATGACATCGCCGGCGGAGAGGAAACTTGTAATATGCTTGGCGGGACCGCGGCAGTCCAGCCAAGCATATTGCGGCCTCCTGACTGCTGCAACACCACAGGCGAATGGCGGTTCCCTGGCAGCTGTAGAGTGGGGCAACCGCCCTAAATGTAATTGTAATTCGGTAGTCAGGAGATCGTGGACCAGCAGACTCGTAATGGAGCCCTTAGTGTTACGGAATTTAAATCCAGAATAGGGCATTAATTGTAATTACATATTGGATCTGGTAGCTGTGTTTTTGACTGAATCTTCTCTTGATCAATCACTGATAGCAGATCAGAGCGGAATCTATGGTTTGGATTCTGTCTCCAAGCTTCTCGCTGGTCCCAAGTGTTCTGGCATCTCTCTAAACATGCTGGAGCACTTTGAGGAAATTAACAAATACAAAGTCCCAAATGCAGAGCCCTGAATTATGTCATATGGATGACCATTACCAGAGCTGCCTAGTTTTGATTACACTCCATGCCACTTTCTTCTGTCACTACACTACCACTCTCTTTATCTCATTTTTGTTGGTTCTTTTTTCCTGTCCTTTTCTTCCCCCTGAGTTCTCAATTTTCTCCCTTTCTCTCTATTGATCTGGTACTAAGTCTGAGGATGAAAAATAAGCCCTGGTGCCCACAAATTAGTGTGTGCAAGGCATTGCAAGCACAGACACAAATTAAGCACTGGGGGACGGCACCTGCGCAACCTTATTCATCAGCATTAGATTGACAGTCAGTTATATTTCAGTGTATACAAAAATAGAAGCCATGAGGCATCTCATGCATTGATGTGCTTGACAGGGAAGAATTTTATCCCACCTTTCTTGGAAACAGCCTTCACAATGAGGCTTTTACCACGTTGTACCTTTAACACGCGTTTTTTACCACGCATATTTTTAGAACACATATGCTTTTACAACATATGACTTTACCATGTATTTAAGGTAAGTTCATGGGTTTGGGGGTCCCCCCCACAAATACATTGTTTATATATATGAAAATATATATAAACAATGGGTGGTAAAGGCATACGTTGTAAAAGCAAATGCTATCTAAGAAAATGCGTAGTAAAAATTGCGTGGTAACGGAATGCAGAGTATTTCCCAGCGTTGTTCCGTCATACAACCCACCTTTCTTACACTGAGTTCAATTTTCACTGTCTTCACAGCTAGAATCGAAGGGTGAAGTCTTTGTTTTGGGGTCTAACCATAAACAATAAAAAGAATGACTAAACTCTACTTCTGGATGGTCAGGATGAATTTCATTGTGTTGAATCAGGATTTAGGACCATGGTGCAGGTTTTGGTTTGGTCCATGGTCAACAGCAGTGATGCAAGACCTCGTGATTGGCTGATTTCATCATTTAACCCTCTGGATGTAGTGCCTCCCTCCCTGCAGTCTGTTCAGTGAAGGAGCTATCCTTCTGATGGAATAAATCATGTGAGGGGAGGCTGCGAATATATGTTGCTACTGTTGCTTTCAAAGCAAATATCTCAGAAGGTGTGATGTCTGCTAGAAAACATTCTACCTACTTCTCATAAAACCAAGCTTTAAGGAGATGAAAAGTTATGCTTGAAATTGGCAGTTGTGTGATTTTGTGGCACTACAGACCCTTCCAACACTAACGGAACTGAGAAAGAAATCTAAGTAATCTTGTATTTACATCTATTTTGAAGTGCTGATATGATTTGCATCAGAGGGAAACACGAAGAGGAGAACTGAATTGATTAATGTATCCTAACACTGAGGGGTCGATTCCGATCCGGGTCGGACAGCTCTCCGAGAGCTGTCCGTAGCCTTACCGTGCGACCGACACGTACCCGTAGCCAGTCCGTCCTGTTGATCAAATACGATGCGCATAACTGCCAAAAACCCGACCGACACGTAGGCTGTGATTCAAGCTTCATTCTCCGTCTGAGCCGTAACTCCGAACGCTGAACTGAGTCGCCCGGAAGCAGTATCCATAGCAGTTTCCGCCCAGACAAGTACGATGCGTACTTCCTACTCGCCGTACGGGTCGCCACATAAGGCACGTCACAGCATCCAGAAAAGAAGCATATCAGCTACGATTCGCGCCACAACTCAATCCACGGCTACGAGACGGACCAGCTTGCAACTGGTACGAGACGGAGCAACAAGCAGCGTGTACGAGATGAACACATAATGAATCCCATCGCGCAGGTCATACCAGTACTCTACATCTATGACCGGATCAGGAACTGACGCCGACGGCACAGACGGTAAGTCAGACACCTACCACACAAACAAACGACACGTACCCGCAAAATGGCACACACACAGGGGATCCACATTCTGCTCACTAACAACAGGCCACCATAGGGGTTGTATGGCCAGCACCACTACCACCCCCACCCATAGGGGACCTGTTGCCCATCACCCCTGCCACCCCCATCCATAGGGCTTATGTTGCCCATCACCCCTGCCACCCCCACTCACAGGAGACCTGTTGCCCATCACCCCAGCCACCACCACACATAGGGGACCTGTTGCCCATCACCCCTGCCACCCCCACCCATAGAGCCTATGTTGCCCATCACCCCTGCCACCCGAACTCACAGGGTACGTGTTGCCCATCACCCCTGCCACCCCCACACATAGGGGACCTGTTGCCCATCACCGCTGCCACCCCCACACATAGGGCTTATGTTGCCCATCACCCCTGCCACCCCCACTCATAGGGCACCTGTTACCCATCACTACTGCCACCCCCACACATAGGGCTTATGTTGCCCATCACCCCTGCCACCCCCACCCATAGGGGACCTGTTGCCCATCACTACTGCCACAGCCACCCATAGGGGACCTGTTGCCCATCACCCCTGCCACGCCCACACATAGGGCGTATGTTGCCCATCACCCCTGCCACCCCCACTCATAGGGGACCTGTTGCCCATCACTACTGCCACCCCCACACATAGGGCTTATGTTGTCCATCACCCCTGCCACCCCCACTCATAGGGGACCTGTTGCCTATCACTACTGCCACCCCACCCATAGGGGACCTGTTGTCCATCACCACTGCCACCCCCACCCATAGGGACTATGTTGCCCATCCCCCCCTGCCACCCCACTCATAGGGGACCTGTTGCCCATCACCCCTGCCACCCCCACTCATAGGGGACCTGTTGCCCATCGCTACTACCACCCCCACCCATAGGGGACCTGTTGCCCATCACCACTGCCACCCTCACCCATAGCGCTTATGTTGCCCATCACCCCTGCCACCCCCACACATAGGGCTTATGTTGCCCATCACCCCTACCACCCCCACTCACAGGGGACCTGTTGCCCATCACCCCTGCCACCCCCACTCATAGGGGACCTGTTGCCCATCACTACTGCCACCCCACCCATAGGGACTTTTATGCCCATCACCCCTGCCACCCCCACTCATAGGTGACCTGTTGCCCATCACCCCTGCCACCCCCACACATAGGGCTTATGTTGCCCATCACCCCTGCCACCCCCACTCATAGGGGACCTGTTGCCTATCACTACTGCCACCCATAGGGGACCTGTTGCCCATCACCCCTGCCACCCCCACACATAGGGCTTATGTTGCCCATCACCCAGCCACCCCCACTCATAGGGGACCTGTTGCCCAGCACTACTGCCACCCCCACCCATAGGGGACCTGTTGCCCATCACCACTGCCACCCCCACCCATAGAAACTATGTTGCCCATCACACCTGCCCCCCCCACTCATAGGGGACCTGTTGCCCATCACCCCTGCCACCCCCACACATAGGGCTTATGTTGCCCATCACCCCTGCCACCCCCACTCAAAGGGGACCTGTTGCTCATCACTACTGCCACCCTCACCCATAGGGGACCTGTTGCCCATCACCACTGCCACCCCCACCCATAGGGCTTATGTTGCCCATCACCCCTGCCACCCCCACTCACAGGGGACCTGTTGCCCATCACCTCTGCCACCCCCACTCATAGGGGACCTGTTGCCCATCACTACTGCCACCCCCACCCATAGGGGACCTGTTGCCCATCACCACTGCCACCGCCACCAATAGGGCTTATGTTGCCCATCACCCCTGCCACCCCCACACATAGGGCTTATGTTGCCCATCACCCCTGCCAGCCCCACTCACAGGGAACCTGTTGCCCATCACCCCTGCCACCCCCACACATAGGGGACCTGTTGCCCATCACTACTGCCACCCCCACCCATAGGGGACCTGTTGCCCATCACCACTGCCACCGCCACCAATAGGGCTTATGTTGCCCATCACCCCTGCCACCCCCACACATAGGGCTTATGTTGCCCATCACCCCTGCCAGCCCCACTCACAGGGAACCTGTTGCCCATCACCCCTGCCACCCCCACACATAGGGGACCTGTTGCCCATCACTACTGTCACCCCCACCCATAGGGGACCTGTTGCCCATCAACCCTGCCACCCCCACCCATAGGATGGGTGATGCGCCACATATCCATCATACTCAAAGATTAGGTATGTCAGCAAAATACATCCCCCTAACATCATGACAACAGTGTGTAGTCTGTGAGAAATTTCCACACTAGTGATTATGACTTCGAACATACAATGTAACTAATTGCACATGTGTGACCAACAAATGAGTGTGACCTACACAAGGCAAGCATCACTATAGCACTGTGTCAATGTAAAACTAACACCCCCTCACTGTGTAGAACAAAAGTTAAGTGTGGGGTTCCAAACTGCAGCAAATGTCGAGCATTGTGGTGATGGGGTCTAAACCCCCCCTCATCACAGTGACCAAAAGGTAAGTGTCATCATGGTCAAAGCTGCAAATGCCAAACAGCATGTATGATTCCCGCTCCCAACACATGAAACACTTTTGGGGCAAACTAGTGGTTGTGTCCCATACCCACAGAGATGTGGTAAGGCTAACTGTGCTGTGAAAACAAAACATACTCTTGGCCATGTGCAGACAAGCACCACCGATGATGGGGCCTGACAATGCATACAGTGTACAATGACACAAGAGCAGAAGTGACCATCACAAAGCATACACACATCTCGAAAATAGACAAACTAATCAAAACAACCTGTGTAGACTGTAGATGTCAGGTCACAAACTCACATTCCATGCCAGCAATGGCACCTAACAACCAGGATGAATGTGCAGAATTATGTGATATGACTCACAGGGACAGCAGGGAAAATCACAGAAACAGCATCCAGACAATGGCCCACAACAGCAATACCAATGCACTGATGCAGATGCACAAACAGAAACAGGCAACCTCACACTGCACATCTGACACAACATGTGTGTGTGTGTGTGTGTCTCAGTATCCCCAGGTAACTACACAACACATGATGGGGGCTGAACCACAGTGACACAGATGTGGACACAGTGCCATACAAAAGTAAACCATAATTGGGACACCCTTAGTGGGCAATCAGGCATTGTGAGATGAGAGGGAGCACAACAGACGCATGTGACACAAGCCGGAATGAACAGCAACTAACACAGCAAGAGACTGACACACAACAGCACTGCCCCCAGGGACCAGACATTGGGGTGACACAAGCATGCATGACACCTCCACTGTGCTGACAAAGGTAGATGTCGTACAAACTGGGAAACCCAGACATGTGTCCTGTGCCACAAACGTACATCACACCTACACAAACACAAATCACTCAGCATTGCCCGTCATCCATGGACAAACAGAAGCTTGAGGCCCATCTATGGAAACATTTACATCAGTCCACCCTCAACACCACACACCCTGAAATGCAACAATGTGCATCTGTGAAGCCCACATGGACAGGTGACATTGCACATGCACCCATGACAAACACAGGAATGTTGGGAGGAACTAAGGTGTACCGACTCATCACACAAGGACAGTTTACAACCCTGGTGAATGACAGACATACTGCACAGTATGCAGTACATGGCCATGATGTCAAAGCTCACGTAACCTTCAGAATACCTGCTACAGTCCCAGGACAATGCAGAAGCCAAGAAGAACCACAAGGCACACATGCTGACACCTGCAAACATTGCAGCCCTGAACCGGATGTGAGAAAGTGGCTCTGTATATACTGTTCCCAAATAGGTACAGGGTGTACAGAGTCCACAGTCCCCAAGGGTTTGACAGAGGCTAAAGTTAGATATAACCTTACTCTCTAAAGTGGTAGCTTGGTCGAGCAGTAAGGCAGTATCAGAGGACAGTGTAAAGCATTTGTTGTACACACTCAGTCAGCAAATGGTCTCACACACTCAATAACTGAACTCTAGGCCAATGGTTTATATATAAAAAATATATGCTTGTTTTATTTTAGAACCAACAATTGAAATTAAAATATACTTTCTCAGAATGAGATGCTTTATATAAATACTTTTGCAATATGTAATTGACTTTTGTAAACAGTTACAAGTGGTTGCAATAGGCAACACTATTTTAAACACAATAATGCATTGAGTTCAATGGAAGTTTCATGTTATTTGCCACAGATTACTTTTAGGATTACTTTTGGAATTCCAGGACTGGATCCTAGATTCAGTCCTGGGTCAGTATTCAGAATCAAGTGATGAAAGTCGACTTAATCACTGTAATGATTTTTAAACAATATTTAGCTATTTTAAAAGCTGACAGAAAATATTTCAAAGAAAACAGTCAATGATTCCCTATGGAAGAAAATTCAAGTTGCAGGTACAGTATGTTCTCGTTACTTTTGTAATCCAGTACTGGGTGCCTAGACTCAGTATTGGGACCTTTATCCAAAACAGGTAAGTAATTATGTTTTCAGATATTATACGATTTTTGAAGAATATTTAAAGATTGCAGAAATTGACACTTAGAAGAAATTTCACAGAAAAACAGTCAATGGTTTCCTATGGGGGAAAAGTGGGTTAAGGGTAAGTACAGTTGTAAGTATTTTTCAGAGTCAGTGCTGGGCACCAAGATCCCGCACTAGGAGCTCACCTAAGAGCAGGTGAGTAATTTCGTTTTCGTTACTCGGCTGATTTTTGGTGAATATTTTAAGATTTGAAAAGTCCACACTTAGAAGAAATTTCAGGAAAAAGCCAGTAAATGTTACCCTATGAGGAAAATAGAGTTAGCGGTTTAAGGGTAAGTACTCGACTGGCAGAGTTGAGGTTCTGGGCATAGACTCAGGGGTCCCCCAGGGTTAGGTAAGTACAGTTGGTTCACCCTCAGCGACTCTAGGGCGGCCGGGTGCAGAGAGAGTTAGGCCCAATGTTATCCTATGAGGGATAGGGGGGCCTTGGTTGGTGGCTGCTGACTGGCAAGCCACGCGGCTGTGGGAGCTGGGCTCCTGGTCACTTACTCAGGGCAAATGGGGAAGTAGGTAGGTGTAGAGTTTTCACTGCCAGGGCCACTCGGGCGGCTGGGTGCAGAGTGCTTTTGAGCCTTCGGGCGCTCAATTGATTTCAATGGGAAATCACCGGTTTAGAAAAAGACTGCAAGCTCGGGGACGAGGACTCTTCAGGTGCCACCACCACTTCGAGAGGTAAGTTGGGTAGTTGGAGGATAGGTAGGTACCCCGGGATTGGGCACAGGGGGCCGCAGGGTGCCGCGTGCAGGGGTGCCTTTTGATGTCGGGAAATCTTACCCTCTGTTGATCGCGGTAGGGGGGGCACCTTGTTCTGAGGCTGCAGGCTTCTTCAGGAGTGTCGAGGGAGGTCCTTGGGTGCCGGACTCGGGGTCACAGTCGCCGTGGGGTCGTCCTCGGGGTCTTTGTTAACTCCGGCACTGGCCAGGCTTGGCTGGTGCAGAGTGTGCTGGGTTTGCGGTTCCGAGCTGCTGCCAGGGATTAGAGGTAGGTTTTGAGAAGAGCCTCTACTCATGGGAGTCCCAGGGGCTTAGAGCCAAAGGTAGCCAGGTCCTCCGGGGTTTGTGAGGTTGCTGGCCACAAGAGATGCTGAGTTGGAGCAGGTTCGAGGGTCGACAGGCCGGTAGGGCTGGGGCCAAAGCAGTTGGTGTCTTCCTCTTTTTAGCAGCTGCAGGGCAGGTCTTCTTTCTTCTTGCTCTTCTTTGTAGTTTGGAATCTTGAATCTGGGGAAGGAAGGTACAGGGTGCCCCTAAATACTAGATTTAGGGGCGTTAGAGGTAGGTGAAGGGCAGGGGCCAATGGGTACACCCCCTATCCTGCCTCTCTCCTGTGGGAAGGGGGCAGGAGCCTAGTCCTGATTGGGCAGGGCTTCCCATCTTCAAGATAGCGAGATCCCGGAGATGTGCTTCACCTCGCCTCCCCCACCTGAGGGGTGGGGTTGGCAGGCTGGCACATCCCCTGTCCTTATTTGGGGCAAAGTTGTGGGATGAACACAGTACCACTCAGCAAGCATCAACAACAGGAACATATCAAGGGAACACTGCCTGTGTATGAAAAGGGATGTGGACACACACACACATGCCCACACAACACACAACATGGGCCCAGGCTACGTCATGGAACAACACATCCGTGACATAGCCTGAGGGGACCCAACTCCTGTGGAAGCCCAGCTGTGCCAAACATAGTCACAGCACGTCTTACTCATGTCAGCAGAACACTTGGTCAGTCAGCTATCAGTTACCACACAATGAACGCTCTGGTCACAGCAGCCTGGGTACGTGAGTCTCCCCTAAGTCATCTGCACATACTCAACACATGTGTACATCAAGTTGCACAGAGGACCCAGTTGCTCCTATACCAATGTTGCCCACACCTGTAGGTCCAGTGGAGATGCGCCCAAAGTCAGGGAAATAGACAAATTGGACAATGGGAAGCACATCATATGTGCATGGATGCAAGCCACAGATGTGACCATGCAAATGAAATGTTCACAGAGATGTCCACAAATTGTTGCTCATGACACACCCAATTAGCTGCAAAGGATGACATGGATACCGACCAGAATAGGATACATATCTCATGGACCACATGGAGTACCTCACATCAACACCTCAGTATTCAACATTGGAAACCAATCATTACAGGTGCAAGGGCATGCTAAACATCATCAACCTAATGTACAGCTAAATCAAGTTCACAAGGATAAAGAAAAAAGCTTTATTCAGCAGATGAATTTTTAAACGTCTGTTCAAACAAAAGGCCAATGGTCAGTCCATTATCAAATTACAAGGAGTGAACTTGAGTGACAACTGTCACACGTTGCTTGCCTGCACTGGAGGGACAGGGGACATCACCTTGGAGGGGCATACATGGGGTTCGGCTAGGCACCGCAGGGACAGGATCAGGGCTCAGCAGAAGGAGGCAGTGAAGGGGTGGTGGATGCAGGGGAGTCACTTGCAACTGCAGTGGAGCTGACTGAAGTGGTGGGTGCAGTCACAACTGTGGGGCACAAGTCAGATGGGGTGGGTGCCGGCACAACTTCAGTGGGCAGGTCAGATGGAGTGGATTGGGTCCCCACTGCAGTGCCCAAGTCAGACGGGGTGGTCGTGGACTCCACTGCAGTGTCTAAATCCATGTGAGCGGAATGGGGTGCAGGTGAGGTCGGCAGGACAGAGGGGGGACATGGTCCCCACATCAGTGGCACTAACCGTCTGACCGGGTGTGGAGGAGCAAGTGGTGGGAGGGAGGGCCTCAGCATTTTGGGGATGGTGTATCTGTGGGTGGGGGAACCCGGGGCAGGGTGTGGCGGGGGAACCTCTGGAGTGGTGGCCTGGGGGATGGAGGACGGAGACTTTGCCTTGGAGCTGCGTGGCGGCGGTGGGGTCTTGCTCTTCCGGCTCCGGGGGGACTTGCGGGTGGGGGCCTCAGTCTGACTGCGCCTAGGGGAGGGTGTCCGGGTGTGAGGGGCACTCCCCTCTGTGTGTGGGGACTTCCTCTTCCCCTTGTAATCTGGATCTGCTGGGTTGGTGGGGAAGAGGCCAAGGTCACAGAGGAAGAGCTTCTGTGGAGATGGGGTTGTAGGTGAGGCAAGGGAAGGGGGCTGGGAGGGAGTGTTTTCGGAGGACTGCGGAGTGGTTGTGGATGACTGTGTGTGTGTCTGCAAACCATCCCCTGTGAGTGTGGTATCAGTCCCCTGCACTTGCTTGTGTGCACGTCTAGACCTTGGTTTGGGTGTTTGTGTGCTTCCCGTGTCTGTGGCTTTGTGAGAATGTGCAGGTGTGTGTGTGCTTGGAACAGGTAGGCTGCTAGGAATCGTGGGTAGTGCAGGGGTAGGAGGGTTGCGGGACTGTTGGAGGAGGGACAC
Source organism: Triturus cristatus (assembly GCF_964204655.1). NCBI lineage: Eukaryota > Metazoa > Chordata > Amphibia > Caudata > Salamandridae > Triturus > Triturus cristatus. The sequence continues at coordinate 1,651,238,727 of NC_140590.1, read as the reverse complement.
TGCTGCCGTCAGGTAGGAGGCCACGGACGGTGAACAACCTTTACAACGCAACTATTACAACGCACTACACTTACAACGAAACTTTTACAACGCAACATCCACTACAACGCATTCCATTACATAGCATGACACTACAACGCATGTTTAAAAACTACCTTTACAACGCATTCCATTACATCGCATACTACCTTTACAACGCATACCATTACAACGCAATCCAACACTTCCCTACTGTTGCACCCCCTGGAGTTAGAATAGTAATTTTTACCCCTATACTATCCAATACTTACCTTAAATGCAATTTAATATTATGCGTTGTAATGGTATGCGTTGTAAAGGTAGTATGCGATGTAATGGAATGCGTTGTAAAGGTAGTTTTTAAAAATGCGTTGTAGTGTCATGCTATGTAATGGAATGCGTTGTAGTGGATGTTGCGTTGTAAAAAATGCGTTGTAAGTGCATGCGTTGTAAAAGTGTGCGTTGTAACGACATACATCCCCACGGACTGATTGGTCCTCTGTAGGGCAGACATGCCAGATGAAATGCCCTCCATGAACGACACCAGTTGCGTCAACAGAGTGGTGTGTGCATGGAGGACACTCAGTATCGATGTCTGCCCTACATGGATCTGTCTAAGTAAGTCCACAGACACCTCACTCAGGGCAGCAGGGGACACAGGGGTAGGGGGTGCGGTGCCTGGCAAAAAGGAGACATGCTCCCGAAAACGGGAGCCTCCATGGACCTCTGGGATGGGAGCCGCTGGGAGGGTGGTGATGGTGGTGGTGGGGGCGGTGGCGGGGACAGCCTCACTAGCTGGGGTTTGGTGGCTGCTGACAACCACCTCCACAAGGGAGTCATCCTCAGAGCTGCTGTGACCCTCAGCTGGGGGGATGGCGCTGACGACTCCTCGGTGTGGCTCCACTCGCCGTCCGTGCCACTGGGTCCCCCCGACTCCTCTCTTTCTGTCCCAGTCAGGCTCTGTGGCTCCTCATGGACCGTGGAGATGTCCCCTCTTGTGGCCGTGGATGTATCTGGATAGGAATAGGAAGAAAGAGAACAACATCAGTCACCTTCACTGACTGCACACACCACAGTGAGTACATCACATCACAGGGCAAGCCCTGGCATCATCAGCTGAACACAGCTCAAAGTGCCAGCACTGTTTAGGATAAGCCAATTGTCATTCTCAACATCAACCATGGCACACATATCCCTCCTTGACTTGCACCCATATGTCTGTTGCATGTTGGATGCTAATACCCCAATGTCCCGACATGCACCACCCACACATCAGCTGGACATGCAATTGAACATGTAGGAGTATGTCACTATACACACAGCACATCTCTTGCCACTGACTCAGTACAGGTGTCCGGATGAAGGGATGGGCAGAGACTCATTTCACATGCTTGTGATGCATGCCAGCAACACACACTATGATGTTCTCATGTCCTGATAGTCAATGCCACAATGGAGTGCATGGTGCACACTTGAACACAATGCAGGATCACTCATAGCAAGTTAAATGCCATGGCACTGGCATGCCTGGAAAGTCAGTCAACCCCGTCTCCTGTCACAGGGGCAGGGCATCCAGACAAGAACAGTATGCACTGTTGCACAATCATAGCTCAGGGGTAAAGCTAACTCTGCAGATGACAATTGCACTTGTCCGTCCCCTGCAAACAACATATCCCTGACCCAAAAGACCCCACATCATGCAAATCAGACATATGAGTCTCTGCAAACACAACTCCCTGTACATTAGCACATCACAGAGTCTGCCGTGCATGTAACCCAGCTGCATGAAGTACACAGTTGCATACACCATTGTGCGCTGTCAGATGATCACACACCTATATGTCACACAGGTCTTGTCTCTCACAGTCACATCTCAGATGTCCTGCTGACCCTCAAAAATCATGGAAACCCCAGTTGTACGTAACAGGAAGCCACACAATAATGACACAGAGGCAGACACCTGAAGGCACATGTCACTAAGCTCAACCTGTAAGTTGATACACAGGAATGGGATTACAGAGTGTTACTAAATGCCCTTGAGGAGGCATGACTGCCCAGGTCTATGTGAAACAGTGTTTGGCCATGGACAGTAGTCAGGTGGCAAAGCAAGTGTGACACACTTGATATACATACTCCTGAGGCCCACAAATTGGAGTCCCCTGCTGCATGGTTTTGTTTGAAATACCCCAGCCACATGTGGCGAGTCAGAGCAGCAATTGGAACACATATCAAGGACACACACAGATCACATGTCAGATCCCAGGCATTGAGTAAACAATAGGGGTGGGCGGAATTTGCGAAATACACTTTCACAAACTATCGCGATAATGTTAAAAATCTCCGCAAACACGCGGAAATATCGCGAAGACGCGGACGTTTTTTTTCCGCCCGTTCGCGGTATTTTCTGCGTGATCGCGGCTCGCCAACTTACCCATGAGGTTGCTTAAGGGCATGGCTATCTTGTTTTTACTTGTCTCGCGGTGCATTATCGCGAGAAGAAAGACATGATCGCGCGACGAATGACGTGATCGCGCGACAAATGACGTTACTGCGGGCGCGAACTGTCGCGAGACAGCGCAAATGGCTACCAACAATCCAATCTCGTGGAGAACGCGACCGGATCGGGAAAACTTGTCGGCGAACGCGGGGATTCTGGTAAGGCGATCTTGCGCACGCGAGAATGTATTATTTTACAGCGCGAGCAAGCAAAAAAATTCCGGTAAAATGCGGATTGCGGAAATTTTGACATTTTCGCACTCTACGCGGAACGTGAAGATGTCAAATTATCGCAATTTCCACGAGCGGAACAGAATTTTAGCCCAGGCCTACCTCCCATATGAGCCTGCAAAGGTGTGTAAAATAATCCTTGTATGCTGCATGCTACACAACATGGCAGTGCGGAAGAAGGTGCCTCTCATCTAGGATGATGATGACCAACCTCCGGCACCTGTGGAGGATCCCGGCCTGGGCCACGATGCCAGTGATGATGAGGATGAGGGAGACGTCCGCTCACAGCTCATTAACAACTTCTTCACCTGAATGTGAGTTACCAGGGTTGTTATGTCAATGTATGGAGTTAGCCTGGAATGTGTTGTGGCTGCTCTGTTGCTGTATGAGTGTGTCTGTGTGCCACTTGACTGTATGCGTGCAGTGCTGTGTCCATTCAGGTGGTGTGTTCTCCACAATAGGGTAGTACTGCTTGCTTGTTTTTGTGTAGGTTTCTTGTGACATGTTTTGTGCATGTGTATTGCATTTCTCTCCTGTTCTGCTGTGCTTTTGACTGTGTCTTGTGTCTGTCCTTCACAGGGTAATTTGCCTGTTGTTTGGTCAACACTGACCCCCAACACCCAGAATCCGACACCAATGTGGGAGTAGTCATTTGGCATCAAGTGATGTGCCACACACCCCTGGACTACAATTCTCAGACACTCTGTGACCGTGTGTCCACCGTAACATACAATTGCCTTGCAACTATTGTGGAATAAACATGTTGCTGATGTGTAATGAACCTGTGCTATGCTTTGTTAGGTGCGTTGTCTGTCTTCACACATCTGAGTGACATTTGCTGACCTCACCTGTGTATTTGTTACCAATGACTGTGGATAGGTGTTGTGTTTGGGCACACCTATGTGTTTCAGGTCAACATCATTGTGTGGGATGAGTAACATGACCATGGTGAGTATGTGTTGTGTTGCCATAGTGGTGTGTCTCCCTCACATGTGTCACATCACCATGACTCACCTAACGTTGGTCACATTGTTGCAGTATTTGGCATGCACTGTGTTGTGTAGCAGATCGACATCTCCATGACACATGACAAGTTGGAATCACAACAGAGGCAAGTATGGTGTACTGGTGAGTTTATTTTCGAACATGTGTGAGGAAAGTGCACAGGTTGGTGGGTGCTGTACATTGGTTTTGGAATCCAAAGTTCACATTAGAGTTGGAAGTTCTGGTAGATGAAATGTCCAGAGTAAAGTCCACAGTCATTTGCTACATTGGACCAACATGAACCCTCCATGTCATGTGGGCGAGTTGTGTGCGATTGAACAAGGTGAACGGGTTGCGCACAAAGAACATTGTCCAGAACAGGTTTAGAGGCCCTGGGGGATGTGCTGGGACATCCGCCTCTCACATGTCCTTCTTCAGACGACCCCTCTTCTTCTTGGGGGGGGGGATCCTCAGGTGCAGGCCTCTGCGGTGCAGGGGACTCTCCACCAGAGTCCTCCTCCCTCCCTGTGGCACTGGCAGATGGTGTTGCAACAGATGTTGTGGTCACACAGGGAGGTGTGGACAGGTTTGTGTTGATTTGGCGGAGGCATTGGAGTATGTCCCGATGCACCGCAGTAAGGGCATCCCACTTTGCCTCCATGCGGGCATGGTGGGCGGCCTGCTCCTGTTGCATGTTCTTGAGGATTCCCACTACCTGGCCAAATCCTCCGGTGCTATCCTGGTACGCATCTATGATGCGTGCCAGTTGGGGGTCATCATGCAGTCCAGACCCCTCTGCAAGGCGCTCCCTGTGCCTCCCACCCCTCCCAGCACCCCTATCCACACGGGCAGGACCAGCAGTGGGACACACAGGTGACACTGGGACCCCTTGGATGGTGTTGCTGGTGGTGTTTACTGTAGCTTCCGGGGGGTCCTGTGTCCCTGTGCTGTGGGTGTTTAGTGGCCTTGGTCTGTCCGTGTTGGCGGGGGTGCCCTGTCGGTTTCCAGATGCTGGAGGCGTGGGTACAGGGGGTGCAGATGTTGATGCTGCTGGTGCTGCATGATGACTCACACCGGAGGGGCCAGGTTGGTCGTCAGCATCCGAAGAAGACAGAGACAGAGTCAAACCAGAGAGCTCAGTGTCCACCAGAGTCTGGGACTGGGAATCCTCTTCATTTGGTGCTGGGTCCCCTGCACCACCTGTGTTTGGAAGAGACACACAATCTAATTTATGTTTCTACAGGCATCAATGGTTCACAAACATGACATTTTCTACTGTGCAAGCAGATGCATGCCTGTACACTGCTTTTTTCCAGCTTGTCACGGACAGAGTTTGATATTGTTGTTGCCCATTTCCCAGCATGGCCTTGTGCTCCCCACAACACAGCCCAGTGTCAGACATCTTGTCAGTCCCTTCCCACTCCCTGTGAGGCGAGCTTGGTTCAGTGTTTGCTTGCTGGGCCATGTGGGTGGGTGTGGATTGTCTGTGACTGCAACTCCCATCATACTCTTGGCTACACCCCCTTCCCAGCATGCCCATGCTTCCTCCCTCTTGACTCTGCTTCCCTGTGAGGGGGTGTGACAGCAATGGCAAGATGGCTGACTGTGAAATCCAGGTGTTTGTTTGACTACAAGTCCAAAGAGACCCCCTGTGCTTCACACAGCAGCACCCAGTACGGGGTATCTTTTGCTGATATTTCACAGAGGTGTGGGTCAATGCATTCTACCCGGTAAGTTGTGTGGAGTTTGTGTTGAGGGGGGGGGGGGTGTCCCCACATGCTGGTAAGTATGGTCAGAGCTGTCAGTCCTCCTTCCCACCCGGCCAGACATCCCACCATGAAACATGCTTCCATTGGGGGGCATGCAAGTTGTCTTTCAGGATGTCAGTCAGTGGTATCCTGCTTCTGATTTGCGCACAAGCCCTACGAGGGCCTTGTGTTCCCCACAGCAGTACCCAGTGTCAGCCATCTTGTCAGTCATTTTCCACTCCCTGTGATGTGGGCATGTTTCAGAGAGGTCTTGATGGGCCAATCAGGAGGGGGTGCATTATCTGTGACTACAAACTCCATCATGCTTTTGGATACACTCACTTTACCTGCATTCCCACTATTCCTTCCTGTCAGTCAGCTGCACTGTGAGGTAGTGTGTTTGTGGTGGCAAACTGTCTGGCAGTGTTAATTTAGCTTTATGTCACTGCCTTGCTCTATTTGTTTGTAGGTTGGTGCATGTCATTACACAGTTCCAAGTCACTATGAGATAGCATGTATTGTGTTTGTCTGACTGTCATGCACATCTTGGGACGATTATCTGTTGGTTACTGTAGCTTTGCTTGCGGTGCATGGTTTCACTGTCCCCTTGCCACACAATCTTGGGTATGTTGTTTGTGTACTCACCAGGCTCTGGTATGTCTGTTAGCCCATGGACGCTCTCTGGTGGTAGGATGTCCCGCACCTTCTCCTCCCAGGTCCTGAAGTAGGCTGGTTTGGCAGGAGGGCCACCGCCTGTGCACTGACCCAGGGCGTGATCTTTTTCGATTAGTTTCTTGACCCTCCTGCGCACGTCATACCACCTGTTCTGGATATCGTCTTTTGTGCGCCTTGCTGGTGCTTGAGCGTTCACCTTGTCCACAATCCTCGCCCACATCTTGGTTTTCTGTGACATGGGGGTCCTTTGGACCAATGTACCAAACAAATGTGGCTCTACTCTGATGATCTCGTCTACCAGCACTTCTAACTCACTATCTGTGAACTTTGGATTCTTCTTTGGGGGCATGGTGATGGGTGGTGGTGGTGAGGGATGTGTGTGTGAGGGTGCAAGTGAGGGTGGGTTAGTGTTGGTTTTGCTGGCTGTATGTGTGTGTGCTTTTGGATGAGGTGCTGATGGTGTGTGAGTTGTGTGATGGGTGAGTTGTGAGTGTGTCTGTGGTTGCTGTGTAATGGTGTTTGCTTCTGGCTGTGTCTCCTGTTTGCAAGGGATCATGGTAGTGATTGTAGTCCTTTATATATTTGAAGTTGTGGGTGTGTCTTTCTCCCAGGTTTTTTTTAAATTTAATATTTATTGGCTTTGTCATTGCTTGTGTGGTCCTTTTTTTGTCTTTTTTCCTTTGGGTTTTGTAGGCATGAAGGAGACGTTCTTCTGACGGAAACGGACGCTGATGTTGGCTCGTGTGGGCTTCTAAGCCTCGTTCACGCTGCCTATCTTCTGTGTTTCATACGCCTCGGTCGCGGAGATCTCTATTACTTGTGGGCCCGGTTTTCTGTGCGTGTCGGTCGTGCGGCTTGGTCTCCGTGTGAGTCGGACTGGGTTTACACGCATTGCTTCGTACTGCGCGGTTCGGACATCGCGGGTACAGGTCTGTCAGGTTCATTCCTGGTTCGTGGCGTTCGGTGACACTCGCGTCGGTTTTCCGGCCGTATCACTATTTTCCCTACAGCTCGGTCGTACGGCTTGTATTCCGTACGTGTCGGTTGTAATTCACACGCGTTGCATCGAACTGCACGGGTCGTACGACGCTGGTCCATGTCGGTCGGTATCCGGTCCGGGTCCGTGTCGGTCGGTACGTTTTGCGGCAGGAATCGGAATCGGCCCTTGAATGTAGGAACCCAGTAAGTCAATTAACATGTAAGGGGTCAAGGGATCAAAAACAGATTGAATGAAAGAATAAATTACACATACACTCATATTCACTTCCAAACTCTTTAGTTAGATTTATAAATATATACAGTCATTTCAGCAATTTCATACCAACATTTTAACTCTTAGCTCCAAAGAAAATAAGTTACAGAATGAGTGGTCAGAGAGGGTGCTCATGATGGTTGAGAGTAGAAAGGATGGAGAGGGGGTTCTGGACCCATTGCTTAAATTATATTAATTCATATGAAAGCCTGTCGTGTATATAAGTACATGTCTATCTTCTGTTACATTTATGGATAGCACAGTTGTTTCCTAACAATTGTCACCATGTAAATTATCTGATTAATCCAGGCTTTGTTTTGGGACGTCGACGTTTCAACCCGACATGTGAGCGGGTAGACTATATGCCTCAAACACGGGTTTCATCAGGTCTAGAAGAATGATGGAGCAACCTGGATACAAGTGTCATCCAAAAATAAACAAATCATGGATACAACCGATATCCAAGTTTAATCAAGCAACCAAAAAATAGAGGAAAATGGAAGCCCCCTGGCTCAGCCTTAGAGGGTGAGATTAATTCACCTTGATGCCACTGTCATCAGCAAGTATTTAAAATTGTCGTATTTAAATGGAGAACAGGCGCGCCTCAAAGGGGGCTAGTACCCACCTTATCAACAAATAAATGGTAAGTCCGCAGCGGTAACCTTAAATAATATTAGAACTTTGGAATGTTGAGCCCTCCATTGTAAACAATAGGTGCTCAGGGCTTTTCCTGGCTGGTAGAAGCCCAGCGAGCAACATTCCAATGTTGTTTTCCTTTCACAGCTGCTGCTGTGAACAAAGGCCTCTTAGAGCCCGAGGGGATGTAAACTCCCTCGCGCTCGAGAGGCATTTGTTTTTAATAATTAGAACATTCTTCCCGCTATTGGCTGAATGTTCTAATAGCCTTAGAGCCCACCTAGCGGGCTCTACCAGGCATTAAAGTCCTGCTTTCTTGTTAAAGGCCCTTGCCTTGCGTGAATTAGGGATAATTGTGATTCCCACTAGCACCTGTTCTGGAATGAATCATCGCAGGTCCTCTAACAGTGTAACATTGTGATTATTTAATTTCTTAGTATTAACCTATTAACTATATACAAACATGCCTTGAGCTTATGTTATCTTTTAATCAGCACCATGGGAATGGAATCCTGAGAAGCTGCTGGGAGTCAGTTGTACCTGGCTCCAGCTAGCTGGTGGATGAGACCTTCCTTTACTCTGGAATAAACTTGTATCTGCAGCATCCAATCTTCTCATGAATATGCATTACTAATTTTACACTGGCGAACATGGTAAGAAACTTACCCTGCATTTCAAGCTCTTTATTAAGAAGGATTGGTCTCAACACCAACACCAATTTCAACAAAAGGTGAAGAAAAAGGAACATTCAAGCAAAATAAACCAACTATCTACGTTTCACTTTGCTGATAAAGGACATCTTCAAACATGAGTGTTAATACCAAGTTTGAGCTTTCGCCACATGCCTCACTCTTATTCTCATCTTGAATCCGATGTTTAAAAAAAAAAAGGGTTGGAGGGCTTTGATGGGGGCTCTGGAAAATCACGAAATTTTAATTTCTTTGCATCGTTAATCATCTTGGTACATTTCTTTCTCACAAAAAGACTGTCTTTCAGCGATAATTTCAAAAAGTGGTCTGATGTTGGGCTTAATGCTCCATTTAGCAAGAATTACATGTGCTTATAACTGATGAAATCTAACTGTTGAAGATCTTTTTTTTTTTTAAATTAATCTCTTGGGAGATTTTGATCATGAAGGAAACTTGTGGCAAAAGTGGAAAAAAGTGTGTTTGAACTTCTACTGAGTTTACCATAGGATAAACACTCTGGGGCAGATTTATGAGCCCCTTGCGCCACTTTTGCGTCACTTTTAACATGGTAAAAGTGACGCAAAAGTGGCGCAAGGGGCTCATAAATCTAATCTGCCCCCCTGTACTTATGTGATTGGGATACTCAACGCTCCGGTAAAGAAACTAACGCACAGTTCAATTCCTTTTGTTGACAAGTTATTGACATTGAAACTCTTTGGTAAAAGATCTTAACGGTGATACTGAAATGCTCCGGTAAGGAAGCCTTTGCTCAGTTAAGTTTTGAAGAGAAAGAAACTTGTTGACATTCTTACCTGGAACGCCTGCCTTGCTCTTCATGTCAACTCATCTGTGACGGTGTTTTTTTCTTTCATCTGTGGTAAATTTAAATTACCTAGACTTAATTTATGCGGTAAAGTTCAATAAGAATAACTCAGTAAAAATAAGAGGCAGAATCCGTGGTATTTGAGGTTTTAAAAGGGGATTTATTCCTTACAAAGGAATTGGTTCGAACCAGGCAATCGGATTCCGTCACCACGAAGGTTCGGGAAGGGATAGAGCAATACTTTATTGACAGGTTGTCATATATATAGTCAATGCATTACAGTAAAGGCAAATGCAGGAGGCGTAACAGCTGAGAAGAGAGATAAGAATACACATACGTAATGAAAAAAGCGTTACAATGGGCGTGTACTTAGAAACGTCATCATGAGGATGTCACAGGTGGGTGGATCCATAAGAGAATCCTGCAATGTCAGCAGAAATACATGGCAGAGATGCGCGTGCAGCAGCATGACGTGTGATTGACGTGTAACTGGAGGGTGAAGGGGACTTGACATTTAGCCCTTTATGAGGAGAGAGAAGTCTGGGATGTCAGAACAACCTAATCCCAAATCGTATCTAATATCTTGTGTTTAAGGAACTGTATTATCTGGAAGGAAAGGTCTCTCAGGCAGAGGCTATCCTATACTGACTTCTAGTGCGTGTATAAGTGTCTACGTGTCTACATGAGATGCGAGGGGGCATGGGCCTACCATGGTAACAGGAGCTATGAATTACTTGCACGGAGACAGTAAGGCCGGGCCCTTTGCTCTGTAGCTGGGAGGATGTTTACCTAAACTACTAGACAGGAATGCATTTCTCGAGGAGCGGAGCAGATAACTTGAAGGCTGAATACAGTCTTGGCAGGCAACAGGCCGGGCCAGGCACCGTTAGCCGCGCAGGAAGTAAGACAAAGGTCATGGATACAGATGCAGGTCCAGGCTGGAGCATTCAGAGGCAGAAAGCAGGAAAAGCTCGATGGCAGAATTCAGGGCCTAACTTGCCAGAGCTGAAAAACGTGAAAGGTACTCTATATAAAGACGGTGGCAAGGCATACTTAGGAACGGAATATTCGACCCATTCATGGTGGATCTGAAAGAGGACATGTTAACGTTGGACGCATATGTATTTGCGTCTTCATAGCTGGAAGTGGAGGGAACATACATGTACTTGTAGCATGTACATGGAGCCGTTGGGGTCTAAGATAGGGGACACAATTGATCATAAAAATTCATATTTCCTCATTCCCTCCTTGTCCCCTACGGACCCTTCATGAGATATCGATCCTCAGGAATCCATCAATCTGTTCATGTAACATCATTTGTTCTTCTTTCTTTTTCCGGGATTTTGAATGAGAACTTGAGTGTGGAATACGTGATGTGGCACACAGGCCGCAAATCGCTGGTCCACATTGTAGACACAGGCAGCAACTGAATACTATGAGAAGGGCAATACCTAGGAAGGATAGGACTTTCCATCCCCAGGCTGACAACACGCTCCAGAACCAACCGGACCACGTCCAGGTGCCTGGATTCTGGTGTATCTGACTTGCAATCTTATGAAGACGAGTTATGGCTTTATATACTGATGGCGCGTTTTCTGGAATGAAAACACAGCAACTCGATCCGATGACTCTACAGGCTCCGCCCCTATCGGCCAGGATGACGTCAAGGACAAGACGATTTTGGAGAACAACAATCCGCATCGCAGACTGCTCCTCTGTTAAGTTGCCTAGGGCAGAGGTAGTTTCATTCACTACTGTTTCAAGGGTTCTGGTTAATCTGCGTATCAGTTTACTATTAGAGACAACACCTATGTAGGGGAAGAGACCTTTATTGAAGTCTGTATATTGTTCCCATGCCGTTTCAGTGTAGTCGACAATCGGGAGATCTCTCTGGGGTCTATTGTGTACTAGATGGGTGTTTCTATGATAATCAGGAGGGGCTAGGAAAACAGGTGGCAGAAGGAATGCAATGTAAAAGGTACCATCCCAATCTAGAGGTAAACGTATATATGCGGTATGACCACAAATGAAGTAGGAATGACGGGAAGCTCTAAATGTAGACTTGCCTTGATCACTGAATTCGATCAGAGTAGTACATTTACTATGACCCAAGTGTACTGTACCATTCTTTCTTACACATAATTCACCTTTGACTGGTAATACGGACATAGCAGGCAAGACTGGTGCGGCTTCGGATTCAACATTCAGAATCATGAGGTTAAGTGTAAAATTACCTAATCCATATACTTCATTTTCTAGATCAGTTCCTGTCCTTTTGGGAAGTCCCTCCTTGTTAGGGTAGCAGGCTTTAAGCAAAACTAAGTTCAGGTTTCCCCATACCCAGTTGCTCTGGTAAACTACGGTATTTGAATCTAAAGAATTAATCAAACTAAACCATGCACCACAGGAACCATTGTGTGTGAATGGATATGGAAAGAGGGGCAGAACTCCCTTGTATTTCTGGTAGGGAGGGAGTCGGCCACATATCCAACAATTTGTAGCGTTGTTGGCCTGATGGGAGTGATGTAACATACTAATGAATGTGTTATTGCGCAGCGCAAGTCTGTAGGGCAACTCATGTGGAGGTAATTCGCTAAAATAGTGTTCGGCAGTAACATCGGAAGCAGAATGTGCACGCTTGAAAATAGGGTAGTATATGTGCAACAGTATACTTGCAGCAATAATCAGAAGATTTAGAAAAAACATAATCAATAATGTCACTATACAGTGGCTACGAAGTAATTTACAATATGCACGTTTCTTGAGCTGTTGCTGTCTATCTCTCTCTCTATTTCGGTCTAGGGGATACATGTCAGAAACTAATTTAACCGATTCACCTAGGAGAGGACTTAAACAATTAAATTGTCTGACTTGCTAGACCTTAGTTTCAGTTTATATTCCTGGGAAGCAGTTTTCTCGACCAGGGGGAGTTTTGAGTCAGTCTGTGGAGGAGGGCAGGGCTGAGAGTTCAAATCAGAAGGCAGTCCGTGAAATTTCTTGATGTGGCTCGAGTGCAGCCAACCCTTGCGACCCTCAATCTTCACTGCTGTCCTCGTGGTCAGAAGTACTAATTTCGGCGTTTGCCAACGAGGCTCCAGCGGGCTCCTCCTGTCGAAATTTCTTATAAATACGTAGTCTCCGGGAACCACTTCATGGGGCTTCACCTCGGTGTTGTCGGGAAAGGCTGCAGCTACCTGTGAACGGCAAGATTGTAGTGCAGACATCAAGGAAGCAAGGTAATCTGTCAGCATATTACAATCAACATCAGTGATTTTACGAGGTATAGGCGTCCCCCACATATTTGGTGGCCTACCGAAGACCACCTCGTACGGGGATAGCCCTGTTCGAGAATGTGCTATCATTCTCATGTAAAAGAGCGCAACTGGTAAAGCTACTATCCAGTCGACGCCTTTCTCTCTGCAGATTTTAGAAAGTCGTATTTTCAGAGTCTGATTATGACGCTCCACGAGACCTGCTGCCTCGGGATGCCGGACACAGTGGAATTTCCATTGATAGCCTAACAGGAGTGAAATGTGTTTCATTAGCTCGGATGAGAATGGTTGACCATTATCTGAGTACACGATACGGGGCAAACCATACAGTGGGAAGAATTCACGAACCAGCTGCTTGGCAGTGGTCGGGGCAGTGTAATCTGAGACTGGATATGCTTCTGTCCAACGGGAAAGTGCGCATACAACTACGAGGACATATTTGAATCCTCGACAACGTTCCATCTGGATATAATCCATCTGGAGGACTTCAAAAGGGTGATCGGGAGGTTGAAATCCACCTTGCTCTACAGGAATGCCTTTACCTGGGTTGAACTGACAACAAATCATGCAAGTACGCACTTTCTGTTTGGCTGCTGCTCGTAAGTGTTTATTGAACCAGATGTTTCGAATACTGTCTAACATAGCTTTCTCTCCTAGATGCGCTGGACTATGTATTGTGTTAATGATAACTTGAACCATGGAGTCGGGGAGAAACCATGTAGATTTTCCCTTCGTCATCCATCCCTGATCTGTTTGGATCCCTCCTAGTTCAGTCCATTTCTTGATTTCCTCTGGTGTAGCATGTGTCTGTATGTCAATTACATCAAGGGCGGGATCCCTAACTGTCATGCAGTGTGTCGATGTTGGAACTATTGTCTTTGTCAAGTCAGTTGCATGAGTCCGATTCTGTGCTGTTTGTTTAGCTGTTCGGTCTGCTAGGTCGTTACCCTGGGAAATGATATCGGTAATTTTTGTTTGGGCCTTGCACTTCATGATGGATATTGAAGTAGGCAGATGTATTGCATCTAACAGAGCTTGAATGAGGGGACCGTGTTGAATGTTGGCACTGTGAGAAGTTAAATAACCTCTCTCTCGCCAAAGGACTCCGAAGTCGTGTACAACTCCGAATGCATAACGTGAATCTGTGTATATGTTGACTCTTTTATTTTTGGCTTGAATACAGGCTTGTGTCAGAGCGATGAGCTCTGCTGCTTGAGCTGACAATGTGTCAATACAATTCGTTTCAATAATTTCGGTGTCTGTCGTGACTGCGTAAGCGGCCACTAACTCTCCTGTACTTGTTCTCATGCATGAACCATCCACATAAAGTGTCAGGTCTGGATCTGGTAATGGAATGTCTGTCAAGTCTTGTCTGGGTTTCGTCGTAATAGTAATGACTTCAATACAATCATGTGCCAATGGGTCTGTTCCACTTAATGGCAAAAGTGTGGCAGGATTTAATGTACTACAGCGTCTGATTTCTATGTGTGGCTGGAACAATGTTAATTCATAACCTGTCAGTCGTGCTATAGTCAAGTGCTGAGTCTGAGTTCGGTTTAAAAGAACTTCCACGGAGTGTGGAACTTGCACTATCAATTAATGTCCTAATACTATGGAATCGCTTTGTCTGATCGCTAAAGCTGTCGCTGCGACTGATTTCAGGCACGTAGGCAGAGCCTGGGCTACTGGATCTAATGTGCTAGAAAAGTAAGCACACGGCTTGTGTGAACTTGCTTGTTCCTGAGTGAGTACTGACAAGGCAGTACCTTCGCGTTCTGTAACAAAAAGTGTAAAAGACTTACTGTAACATGGTGTCGCTAAAACAGGTGCTTGACATAAGGCTTTCTTTAAGTCTTCAAAAGCTTGTGCATGTTCCTGAGTCCAAGGGAGGACAGTCGAAGTCGCTGCCTCCTGGGTTGTCAACTGAATGAGTGGCTTTACTAGAATGCATATTGGGGAATCCATTGCCTACAGTATGAAGTGAGACCTATGAAGGCCCGCACCTCCTTTTGTGTCTTGGGTGGTGGCATGTTTACAATTAACTGGATGCGGTCAGGTGTGAGCTGTCTCCCCCCTTTGGACAGCAAGTGCCCAAGGTACACAACTTGCTGAACACAGAATTGCAGCTTCGAAGGGGACACCTTGTGCCCCTTGTCGGCCAGGAAATGTAAAACCGTCAGTGATGCTTTTTCACATTCGGGCTCGCTTCGGGCGGTGATCAGCAGATCATCGACATACTGAAGCAGGGCAGTGTTAACAGGCATGTGGATACTGTCAAGTTGTCTTTTCAGTGCTTGGCTGTAGATGCTGGGGCTTTCTGTGAATCCTTGAGGTGCGCGTGCAAATTTGAAGCTTCGTCCATTTAAACAGAATCCGAACAAATATTGGCTTTCCGGATCAATTGGGACGCTAAAGAAGGCGTTCTTGAGGTCAATTACAGTAAAGAACGTTGCTTCTGAATCAATAGCTGTCAATAATGAAGAGATATCTGGAACCACGGGATATTGTGGTACAATGCATTTATTCAATTCGCGCAGATCAATAATTAATCGATAAACTGGGGGCGCATTTGGATCAGTACGTTTAAGAATTGGAATGATAGGAGAATTACATACATTGGAGTCGGTTTCCACAACCACTCCTTGTGCAATGAGCTCGTCAATGATTTGCAGCAAAGCCACTACAGCATCTGGAGGTAACTTGTATTGTCGAATTCGTGGTAATACCACTCCTGCTTTGAGTGTAACTCGATATGGTGTAATATGCATACAACCTACATCAGTGGGGCCTTGTGCCCATAAATGTGCAGGGACATTCTGTAACCGGTGATCCATGTCTCTAAATACATAGTGACCTTTAAAGTCACGCAAAAATAGTCGTACCCCTTCTGGGGAACAACATATTACAGCTCCTAGGGCTTTCAGTGTCTTTATACCTAACAAGTTTTCTGGGCATGATTTTGTAAGCAATAAATCTGTAGTCCGTGTCAATGGACCAACTGCAAGAGGAAGAGGTTGCGATACTTCGTTAACAATAGGCTTTCCTGAAAATCCAAGGGAAACATTCTGTGAGCCTGAGAGGGGTGCCCCTGGAACCTCGTCGTGACTTATAGTTGTTCTGCTTGCCCCTGTATCAATTAAAAACTTTCTGTCCTTCCCTAATACTTGACTATGTACATAAGGACCCTCTTGATCTACAGGAACCTCAATAAGGGGTAAGCCAACCTCCCTCTCTAGGCTGTTTCATGTGCATCGCTGATAATCGGGATAGTCATTTTGTGCATACTGGTACATCTGTTGTGTCGTGTTTTGTGTTGCGACACTAGGCTGTGGTTGTGGTACCGCTACGGTCTGTTGTGAAGCTGGCATAGGCTGTACATTCTGAGGTACTTGTGGTTTGATCTGATCCTGTCTAGGTGGACGCGGTCTCTCCTTGGTTTTACCCGTAGAGATATTGTGTTTCAGAACTGCACAATCGTGTATATAATGACCTGGCTGTTTACAATAGTTGCATGTCCCTTTAACAGGAGCCGCTGAATTACTGGACTGTGTCGCACCCTTTTTATGACTGTCAGCTGGAACTGACTGGGCGACGAGCATTTTCATTTTCGTGTCTTTCATACATCTTTGTTCGTGTTCTTGTTCTTCTCTAATTCTATTCTGATGGTACTGTAACATTTGTAACATTTGTGACGGGGTGTTAGCTTGCCAAGAGCTCTCTACTTTCAATACTCTGTTCTTAACCTGGGGCAAGGAATTCTCGACTAATTTTGTTACAAAAAGATGTGGATATGAATCGCTACTTGCTTTCAGGCCGCTATTAATACCAAAACATTTTTCAAATCGGGAATAAAAATCACTAGTGTCTTCATCGGGTTTCTGTTTGCAAGCTGAGATTGCTCCCCAGTCTTCCTTTTTCGTAGTTAATAAACGTGGCAATACTTGTACTAATAATCCTGGTAATGCTTTAGTTTTGTCCCCAAGCCCTAGGCCTGCAGTTCGGGCATTTTCTTCGTTTTCTAATGCTGCCCAATCAATCTTTTGTTCTCCCACCTCCCATTCTTTTTCTTTTAGTTTCTCGTAAATACCGGCAGGCAATAATACTTTTAATATTTTCATAATGTCAGGATAGGTATAATCACCCATGAGTAACATGTCTTTTATTTCACGGTGAAAACCTGCTGGATCCCTGTAATGGCTGGGCACTAATTTTTTCATTTCCAATAGTTCTATTTTAGTTATAGGCGTGTACACAAACACGCGTCTAAAAGTATTATCATCATTTCTAACTGGGTGTACTTCGCGTAAGGGATTCTGTCTGTCTATGTAATACATTTTTCTTTCCCTGGAGGGAGCTGGATCAAGCTCTGGACACAAAAAGGCACTATATCTGTGCCGATATTCTAGAAGTACTTTAATTAGATCGGTACCTAGACCTCTCCATTTATTCATGAGTAGTTCTATCAGTATATCAGGTAGGGGACCAGGATCGGAATGTTGACCTTTATACAATATAAGGAGGTGTTGTATCATGTACATACCAGCTAAACGCTGTTCGTCTGGTGAAAGATTCAAAAACGTGTGTACTAGCGCGTCATCACTATATTTATCAGAACTGTCAGCCCATTGTACTGCTGACCTGGCTAATTCTTGTTCATCCATAGAATCGAGTACATGGTACCCCATTCGTTCTTGAAGTATTTTATCAGTAGCCTGAAATAAGTGTTCAGGGGTCTTTGGATTTGACATGGCTGCTTGAAAAATTCTCTTACTTTCTGGACGTATCGGACGTATTGATTTATTAAAGGATCTTCCCTTACCTACATAAGCTATCATTTCTCTAGCTGGTAATTGTAATTGTCCTGTTGTCATTTCTAGTTGTTCCTCCTCCCCCGAGGACTCAGTCTTATCTGCATCTGTTTCTCGTTCAGGTTGTTCTCTTTCACATATTTGTTCTACTGTTTTTCGGATCCTTCGGTACATACTTTCTATACTATTCTGTTTATCATGTTTTCCGTCCGCTATATTCTGACCCCATTTGTTAAGTGCTTTCATTTCTTCCGGGTCTACACCTGGCCTATCTCTGTGTCTTATCAGGCAGTTTATGAAGAAGCGTAACAACAGTTTTTGCGTGTCCACTTTCTGGTATGCCATGGCCTCGCCAATACTTTCAGGACCTTGCCCTGTTTGGACAAAGTGATATATTTTGTCTAGATGATCAATCATTCCTGGTAATATCATTAAATAGTTCGCAACTCGTCGTAGACGTACTGATGATAGCATCATTCTGTCGTCTTTACCGGGTACTGGATCATATCTACAATCTGTAAGAGGCTCTTTAAGTATGTCGTAATTCGCTGTTTGAGGTGTACGTTGGTGTGCTAAATCCCTATAAGTCAATCGACGCACTGATGGCGGCGTATGAAAACTTCCTGTCGCACCTCCTGAGGTGCTAGGTCCAAAAGGATTTGTTGGGTGTAAGGTAGGAAGAATAGATGCAGGAAGGAGTGAAGGAACGGGCAGAAGGTTTGGAACGGAAAGAGGAGTATGTTGCTGCGGAAGTGGGGGCAGATTATCTCGGGGTCGAGCGCCGTTAGCAGGTGGTGTGCGTGGCGGCGGAGCATTAACATATTCGGGGGCTACATCGTCTAAATAGGAAGAAAGGAAAATGTCCTTTGCGGTCTTGGGGAGCAATTTAGTCGGAAGCAATGGAGGTGGCAGATCTTTCGGTACTTCCAGGGTGGCCTTAGGTAAACCCTCGGCCAGAAGAGGATACATACCATTCATAAGAGTGTTTCGTTGTCTGTCTACTTGTTCTGCTTTTGCTCGGATACCTTCCTCAATTAATACGTTTTCTCGGGCTTTGTCTGAATCCTCCCTACTTTTCTTTTCTTTTCTGAGTGCTTTCTCTGTGCGTCTATGCGGTTCTTTACGCCATAATTCAATGGCATCTTTCTGTGACTGTCTGGCTTTCTTTTTCCATAATGCTTCTTCTACTCTCATGATGCAATCTGCATCCCATGTCCCAGCGGCGGGCCATCTCTGATTCTCTGCTAAATCCTTGGTGTAGTCCACCCACAAATCGAGATATAATACGGCATCTAGGCCATGTTTATGGTACATAAAGTACCCTGGAGTGTCCCTAGGTGGAATGGGAACGGCTTCCTCGAGTATCCCTTTTCTAGTTCTAATCTGTCTTAATTTTGAGAATAACGGCATCTTAAACCTTGCTACTTGATTCTTTCTCGGACTTGAACACAATTAAACACAGTAATGAAGATCGAACAATCACTCATACCACGACATTTAAAACATATTAAAACATTTTAAAACGAACAATAATAATTAGAATAAAACTAGCTAACTGCATAATACTAGATGTACTGCTAAACAGTACAGATACACTGCTAAAACAGTGCAGACCGGATCTGTGTACCCAAACCCGTCTTGACCGGCACAAACCAATGCACACGTCTAGATGCGTCCCCAGCAACGGTACTCACCGGGAAGCACGGAACGGAACAGAAGGCCTCGGAAACTCTGGTCTGGACTAGACCAGACTGGACTGGACTCGACTCGTGACGTGGATACTTCGGAACTTCGGAACCTGGTGGGCCTCTGTATACCTCGGATCTTGCTCTCTCAGCTAGGCTCTGGTCGGGATCCTCCGCACTCCTCACCGCCTCGTCTGGGTGTTGATCGCAGCCTTAGTCACCTCCGTTGGCCTGAGGGAGGTACAGGAAATCCTGCAGGTACGCGTAGTTGTCCATCCGGCTGTGGCAGGAGACCGGGTCTGCAATGCACCTCCGGCGCGTGGGGTGGGGGAGGTGTCCCCGTTCGGGCGCCAATTATGTGGTAAATTTAAATTACCTAGACTTAATTTATGCGGTAAAGTTCAATAAGAATAACTCAGTAAAAATAAGAGGCAGAATCCGTGGTATTTGAGGTTTTAAAAGGGGATTTATTCCTTACAAAGGAATTGGTTCGAACCAGGCAATCGGATTCCGTCACCACGAAGGTTCGGGAAGGGATAGAGCAATACTTTATTGACAGGTTGTCATATATATAGTCAATGCATTACAGTAAAGGCAAATGCAGGAGGCGTAACAGCTGAGAAGAGAGATAAGAATACACATACGTAATGAAAAAAGCGTTACAATGGGCGTGTACTTAGAAACGTCATTATGAGGATGTCACAGGTGGGTGGATCCATAAGAGAATCCTGCAATGTCAGCAGAAATACATGGCAGAGATGCGCGTGCAGCAGCATGACGTGTGATTGACGTGTAACTGGAGGGTGAAGGGGACTTGACATTTAGCCCTTTATGAGGAGACAGAAGTCTGGGATGTCAGAACAACCTAATCCCAAATCGTATCTAATATCTTGTGTTTAAGGAACTGTATTATCTGGAAGGAAAGGTCTCTCAGGCAGAGGCTATCCTATACTGACTTCTAGTGCGTGTATAAGTGTCTACGTGTCTACGTGTCTACATGAGATGCGAGGGGGCATGGGCCTACCATGGTAACAGGAGCTATGAATTACTTGCACGGAGACAGTAAGGCCGGGCCCTTTGCTCTGTAGCTGGGAGGATGTTTACCTAAACTACTAGACAGGAATGCATTTCTCGAGGAGCGGAGCAGATAACTTGAAGGCTGAATACAGTCTTGGCAGGCAACAGGCCGGGCCAGGCACCGTTAGCCGCGCAGGAAGTAAGACAAAGGTCATGGATACAGATGCAGGTCCAGGCTGGAGCATTCAGAGGCAGAAAGCAGGAAAAGCTCGATGGCAGAATTCAGGGCCTAACTTGCCAGAGCTGAAAAACGTGAAAGGTACTCTATATAAAGACGGTGGCAAGGCATACTTAGGAACGGAATATTCGACCCATTCATGGTGGATCTGAAAGAGGACATGTTAACGTTGGACGCATATGTATTTGCGTCTTCATAGCTGGAAGTGGAGGGAACATACATGTACTTGTAGCATGTACATGGAGCCGTTGGGGTCTAAGATAGGGGACACAATTGATCATAAAAATTCATATTTCCTCACATCCCTTAGTTCGTCTTCACACTTCGTCAACACGTTATGTTGCGCGTCATGCATGTAACGTAGGCACCATTTTGTTTTTACATTTGGTTGCTTAGGGTTACAGGTTGTTTAATTTACGGAGCTGAACGAAACTATACTTAGCTCTCATAACGTTTGTCGATATCTACATCTAACCGTTGCATCTTCCGCATCATCTCGTGTTGAGGACGTCATAGATATTTTCTCAAAAGAGCAGAAGACATGACCCTTTGGAGGATTCCGTGTGTTTATCGTCAATTTAGAATTTTTACATGATTCAATTGACTGTGGTACTAAGTTCTCTTTAGATCTCTTTGACATTGTATTTATTTATTTTCTTGTTACTCATTCTGTTAATATTTATTTTCCCCCCGAAAAAGAAAGACTTTATTGATGCGATAATTGTTTTAATTTTTTTATTTTGCTCAAATATTTTAAATTTTCTTTACAGGGAATGTTCCTACCGTGTTGTTATTGGTGTATATTCCTATAACTTATTCCATTTGTTCAAATTTAGAATAAGCACATTCAGACTTTTATTTATAATTCAGAATGCAGAACGTAACTATGCCACCTTTCTTTCTTTCCACACCTGGTGTTCCTTCCATCAGGTGGCAAAAGTGGAAAAAAGTGTTTGAAAGGTACGCGAAAGTGTGCGCCACAAATTTAAGTGCAGAAAGAAGAACAGCTCTTCTTCTTCACTGCCTAGGGTCTGAAGGACAGGAAGTATTTGATCACCTTCCATATATTGAGGACAATACCTTAAATGAGTACGAAATTTGTATTTTAAAATTAGATAGACATTATTTATCAAAAGTTAGCATGATTCTTTAAAGATATCACTTTGGTCGTAGAAACTAAAATTAGGGTGAATCTGTTGAAAATTATATTACAGCCTTAAGGAAATTGGGAGCCTCGTGCAAATTTGATGCATTACTAGAAGAGAGAATTAGAGATCAGTTTATGCTAGGGTGCAATGTGCAAAAAGTTAGAGACGACATTTGGCAGAAGTGATCAACATAGCAAAATAAATTGAGCATTCTCAAAAATGCGTAGATATCATCACTAAACATGAAAGTAAAGGTGAAATAGTGCAAGAAGTTAAGATTTCTACTAAGGGCAATCTAGTCAAAAAGGGGAGCTGCCAGAAATTACCCGTGACCTGCTGGGCCACGCCACGCCATTACAGGGGAGCTGCCAGAAATTACCCGTGACCTGCTGGGCCACGCCACGCCATTACCGCCGACACCGCCAAGAGTCCAGGGGACTACAGAGGACACGCCATCTTCCGCGTCGCCGCCCCGGGACTGCATTTCCCGGCAGCCTCAGCGGCGGCGCGACGTAGTGACGCAGAGCAAGCGCCAGGAGGCGCCATAAATCACAGGGAGACCGGCGGAGCGGGGGAGCTGCCAGAAATTACCCGTGACCTGCTGGGCCACGCCACGCCATTACCGCCGACACCGCCAAGAGTCCAGGGGACTACAGAGGACACGCCATCTTCCGCGTCGCCGCCCCGGGACTGCATTTCCCGGCAGCCTCAGCGGCGGCGCGACGTAGTGACGCAGAGCAAGCGCCAGGAGGCGCCATAAATCACAGGGAGACCGGCGGAGCGGGGGAGCTGCCAGAAATTACCCGTGACCTGCTGGGCCACGCCACGCCATTACCGCCGACACCGCCAAGAGTCCAGGGGACTACAGAGGACACGCCATCTTCCGCGTCGCCGCCCCGGGACTGCATTTCCCGGCAGCCTCAGCGGCGGCGCGACGTAGTGACGCAGAGCAAGCGCCAGGAGGCGCCATAAATCACAGGGAGACCGGCGGAGCGGGGGAGCTGCCAGAAATTACCCGTGACCTGCTGGGCCACGCCACGCCATTACCGCCGACACCGCCAAGAGTCCAGGGGACTACAGAGGACACGCCATCTTCCGCGTCGCCGCCCCGGGACTGCATTTCCCGGCAGCCTCAGCGGCGGCGCGACGTAGTGACGCAGAGCAAGCGCCAGGAGGCGCCATAAATCACAGGGAGACCGGCGGAGCGGGGGAGCTGCCAGAAATTACCCGTGACCTGCTGGGCCACGCCACGCCATTACCGCCGACACCGCCAAGAGTCCAGGGGACTACAGAGGACACGCCATCTTCCGCGTCGCCGCCCCGGGACTGCATTTCCCGGCAGCCTCAGCGGCGGCGCGACGTAGTGACGCAGAGCAAGCGCCAGGAGGCGCCATAAATCACAGGGAGACCGGCGGAGCGGGGGAGCTGCCAGAAATTACCCGTGACCTGCTGGGCCACGCCACGCCATTACCGCCGACACCGCCAAGAGTCCAGGGGACTACAGAGGACACGCCATCTTCCGCGTCGCCGCCCCGGGACTGCATTTCCCGGCAGCCTCAGCGGCGGCGCGACGTAGTGACGCAGAGCAAGCGCCAGGAGGCGCCATAAATCACAGGGAGACCGGCGGAGCGGGGGAGCTGCCAGAAATTACCCGTGACCTGCTGGGCCACGCCATTACCGCCGACACCGCCAAGAGTCCAGGGGACTACAGAGGACACGCCATCTTCCGCGTCGCCGCCCCGGGACTGCATTTCCCGGCAGCCTCAGCGGCGGCGCGACGTAGTGACGCAGAGCAAGCGCCAGGAGGCGCCATAAATCACAGGGAGACCGGCGGAGCGGGGGAGCTGCCAGAAATTACCCGTGACCTGCTGGGCCACGCCACGCCATTACCGCCGACACCGCCAAGAGTCCAGGGGACTACAGAGGACACGCCATCTTCCGCGTCGCCGCCCCGGGACTGCATTTCCCGGCAGCCTCAGCGGCGGCGCGACGTAGTGACGCAGAGCAAGCGCCAGGAGGCGCCATAAATCACAGGGAGACCGGCGGAGCGGGGGAGCTGCCAGAAATTACCCGTGACCTGCTGGGCCACGCCACGCCATTACCACCGACACCGCCAAGAGTCCAGGGGACTACAGAGGACACGCCATCTTCCGCGTCGCCGCCCCGGGACTGCATTTCCCGGCAGCCTCAGCGGCGGCGCGACGTAGTGACGCAGAGCAAGCGCCAGGAGGCGCCATAAATCACAGGGAGACCCGCTTCGCGGGACGCGTGCGGGACACGCCGGGCTAAGCCCGGGCAAAGGGCGGGCCGTCTGTGGCCGTCCGGGGCAGGAGGAGGCAGGGCGGGGCCATCCCCCTGACATCGGACATCAGATCTCCTGCCGCTTCACAGGTATTGCTGTTGTACGCTATACTTACTGTTGCGCCCCTTGTGCATTGTTGTGGTGTTGTTTAGTATAGACGGACTTGTGGACTTGTGGCTATTTTCCGGATCCTGTCGCGGGGACTGCCAATTCCATGATGTCAGGTCCCAAGAAAAATAAGGTAGTCTCGGGGGCGGGCTCAATGAACAATTTTCTAGTCAAGAGGGTAACCAAGATTAACGAGGATAGAAGAGCTTCCTTGGGTAAAATAGACGATATGGATCATGCCCCCTCTCTAGCAATAACCGCTACATTGGAGGACTTCTCAGATGCCGATAGAATCACGGACTGTTTTCCACAAGATTATAACGTTACCGAACTAATTTGTAATACAGTAGCTCCTATTGTCCAGGAGCAGGATAACGCAGCAATGGTCTCCATAATCAATGATACGTTACGCCCTGACTCTGAGGAAGACTCAGAAATAGTGGAAGAAACTAGGGGCAAGAGACCAGTTAGATCATGCAGAAGGCTTCAAAGTAAGAGGGGGGGTAAGACCACCCAGAGGAGAAGGGTGGAAACTCATCGGCCAGATAGACACAGTTCCCCCAAAACCAACCTAATTGTAGAGCCTATGAAGGATCCCAAGACTACTTTGAGCCTAGAACAGTTTGATCTGTTAATTGAACGTATTGAGGCTGCGGTAGACCTAAAACTTAAAGCCTGTATTGATCGTCTTACAGCCAAACTGGACACTGCAAATGCGGAAATTAAAAGACTTGGAGGTTTACTGGATCGACAACTGGTTAAATCCTCTCAGGCGAATCCCTTACCCTCTCATAATAGTTTAGCAAACCTCGAGGTGACGGGATGTAGCGTTACAAAAGCTCCCAACTCTTTATCTATGATTCGTCCTGTTGTTAGTTCAGGCCATAATCTTACTGTCCCCTTAGTAACTCATCCCCCATCAACAGATGTGGATTCCGATCAGGCGAGGGGTCTGCAGAGACCTGGCATTAACATTAATGAAGCACAAAGTAGACGCGCCAATACTATTAATTTGCCCCCGGAATGCGCTCCATACGTCATTGTACTTGCAGACGTCCCACTACTCGGCCCAGGCAACTCAGAGCCGCAAGTGGAAGCGCATGAATCCCTCAAAAACAAAGTGGTGGCCTGGTTAGGCGCTAAATGTGGTTTTCCTTCCAAACTTGCTGGAGACATAATCACGACAAGGAGAGTGAACTGGATTGGCCCATCAAGGAAATTTTGTAGAGGGGACTGCGTGGTTGTGAATTTTAAATATCCACAACACGTGGCCACTGTCCTCCTGCGGGCAGCATCTCTGCTGGAGGAGAGCAACAGCATCCGTGTTCGCCCATTGGGGTATTTTTACAACAAGGCCAATTTTCCCTCCGCGTCGAGACCAAGACTTTATCCATTTACCCCGGTGGGGCCTAGTCGGGCGCAGAAATGTTCTTTGCAGTGACGTGAAAATGCCAGCTCATGGGGTCCCCCCATCTTAACCAATAACAGGTTTGATGTGCTCTCAGGTCTCGACCTCTGTGATTGACGGGAAGAGGGAGAGGGTACAGAGGACGCCGCGGCTGCGGCCCGAACATCTATGGTCCACGTACCCTCTTCTGTGGTGGTCAAGAACAATTTACCTGAGATCGTTATTGGTGACATTGGGGGAACGGTTAGGCTGTTATCTTGGAACATTGCTGGTTTGCGGGCCAAGAAGGGAGACCCCAGCTGGGAAAGCTTTGTCAAGAGTTATGATGTTATTGCCTTGCAAGAGACTTGGGATTTGGAATGTGACTACTGGATAGATGGCTTTACATCTTTTTTTGTCCCTGCCTTGCCTTCCCCAGCTGGTCGGAACAAAGGCGGCCTTATGATGTTGGCTTCAGTGAATTTAAAAGGCAAACTGATTATGTTAGACTGTGCTTCCAAAAATTTTATTATTCTGGAGTTAACCGTAGAGGATGGTGGTAAATTGTTGTTGGTTAACTGTTACAATGCCCCCAATAGTAATCCAGAATCCTCGCATTTTAATTGGTTATTAGATTTTTTAACTCTCTACGGAGACAAGCAATCCACTTTGTTTCGTATCATTTTAATGGGTGATTTTAATGTTCATTTGTGTTCTAAATGTGTTATGGTTGATATGGAGGGGCCAGGCAGTGTGTCACCCCCTCATTTAGAACACAGACCGAATGGTCGAGCACTTGAAAATGTATTGCTGCTAAATGAGTTATTCGAATCTGAATTTTCTGATACTACCACACGGGTTGCCACTTACACGGGCAGGGCTAGCGACTCGATTATTGACTTTATCTTTATTTCGAGATTCTTTCTTAATTATGTGATTACTTATAATGCTATTGATATGCCCATGAGTGATCACAACCCTGTCGGACTGGTGCTAACAAATAGTGCCTTACTGTCAAAATTGGTTGTCCTCCAGCAGACTATTTTGCCTTTAAAAGTAAAGGATCAGGGGAGAAGACTCAAATGGGAGGCGGTTGTACCAGAAATTTTTTTTGTAACTTTATCTAATTCAGTCGCAGATGAGTTAAGGGTGTGTGCTACTCCTCTAGCCGGGCACAATGATGTTATATCTTCATTTGAAGGTATTTGCAGGTTTGTGTCTAGCAGTCTTCTAGCCAAAGGGCAGGGGGACAAACAATATCAGGCAAAAGGCTGGTTTGATAAAAACTGTAGTAAAGCCCATAACCGCCTCAAAAAAGCCCTTAGTGCCCGCCCAAGGAACAAGGAGCTTGTGGCACGACTGAGGAAGGATTATAATACGGTCATTTCTCTACGTAAAAAAGAATTAAAAAGTAAAGCTTGGGAGGACCTAAGGGACAAAGCTACCCTAAAAAATAGTGCTGAATTCTGGACAATAATACATTCTCCATTTCTTACAGGCGCCCAAAACTCAGTACAGGAATTAAACATCTCAGAAGTTGAGTGGCTGTCTCACTTTGAAAAAATATATGACAGCCACAAAGAGCTGGACCCTTTTATAATTCCTGTAACCGGTAGTCCAATGGAACCTGTGAGTTTTGAAACCTGTGAGGTACTTAGAGCCATAGAGGAGACAGCTGGGCGTAAGGCACCCGGCCCAGATGGAGTACCTGCAGATATGTACAGGGCAAATCCACTGTTTTGGGCAAATATCTTAACTAGAGTTTTTAACGCCGCCGCAATAGTGGGTTTCCCCGTGTCTTGGTCCCTCGCTACAATCGTCCCTATTTTTAAAAAAGGGCAGAGAGGAGACCCAAAATGTTATCGACCCATATCGCTTCTGGACTCCTCGGTCAAAATTTTAGGCAAGGTTGTCTTGGCGAGGATTTCCGCGTGGGCCAGGGGAAATAACATCTTATCCGAGGCTCAATTTGGCTTTAGGTCAGGGAGGAGTACTGAGGACCAATGCCTCAACCTCCACCTTATATTGTCCAAATACACTAAAGCAAAAGGGGGCAGCTTATTCCTGGGTTTTATGGATCTGTCCACAGCTTTTGATCTTGTTAATAGATCAAAACTGTGGGCAATGTTGTTGGAGATGGGCCTCGATAGCTCCCTGGTGCACTTTCTAGCGGAGCTTCACAAAGATCTGAGGGCCCGCATTAGAATGACCTCCGATGGAAAGTGCACCGAGAGCTTTAGATCCACTAGAGGGGTTCGCCAGGGGTGTATCCTGGCTCCAATGTTGTTCACGCTCTATGTGAACTCTTTGGAGGGTTACCTAACGTCTGCTACAAAAGATTTTCCGTGCATGGGGGGTGCACCAATCCCGGTGCTCCTCTACGCAGATGACGCGGTACTCATAGCTAGGACCCCAGTTGCCCTACAAAAGTTATTAGACGCCTTTTGTAATTTTATGAGTAGTCTGGATCTGGTGATTAATAAAAGTAAATCACATACCATGTCTGTCGGACGTGGCATGCGTAAAGAAAAATCCTTTTTCTGTGACGGAGAGGTGATTACTAGTGTTAAGGTCTTCACCTACTTGGGTGTGATCTTTGATCAGAGGGGATCTTGGACACCGCAGGTTACATCCAAAATCAATGCGGTAAGAAGTTCGTACGGTGCAATTTTGGGTTTTGCGAAGAGATTGGGGGGGAAACCTATGGAGGCCATTATGGCCATCTATAAAGCCAAGACAATTGCTATTGCTAGATATGGTGCAGCTGTCTGGGGTTACGTTAACGTCATAGATATCCAGACAGAGGAAAATAAATTTTTTCGCTCATTGCTGGGGTTACCCCAGTCAACTGCTACCTTCTCAGTACACTTAGAGCTGGGAATGGGTTACATTTTAGACATTTTAAATCTAGCTCCACTTTTGATGTGGATAAAGCTTTGGCTTAACCCAAACCTTAGCCTAAATCACCGGATCATCAAAGATTGCCTTCAACTTGATCACAGAAGGGATATTCAGTGGCTGTCATACATCGAAACTATGACAGCTCTTTTGGGTCGCCCTGAAATTTTTAGTTGCCCTGAAGCCTTATGTAGAGCTGACTTACAATGGGTGAAAATAAATTTTCTGAGAATTCGCACGGCTGAGCGTGAAGCCCTCGATTTATGCAAACCCTCTGTGAGGGCTCACGTTCTGATATCCCCATCTTGTGTGCTGGCCCCTTATTTAATCATGGTAATTAATCCTTTCCATAGATGGCTTTTATCCAAATTTCGGTTTAACCAAATTTATACAGTGCTGTGGGATGTGAAAGACTGGTGCAAGCTGGAGGAATCGGCCCCATGCAAATGTGATGGTTTCTCTATTCAGGATAACGCCCACTTTTTGTTTTTTTGTTCCTTCTATCATGAACCGCGTATAAAATACCTAAAATCTATTCTGAAGGACTTGGGATTTATCCAGTATAAGCCTGCACTGTTTTATTTACAAATGTTGCTCTCTCCTCTTATTATGTATTGCACTGCTAGTTTTTTAGCCGCATCTGTGCGATGCAAGAGAACAAGGCTTAGTTTGGAAGAACAATAGGAATTTGGTCCCAGCTATATCGCCCAGTCGAGTGCTTTTTAATCTATTTTATGTATCTATCGCCCTTTTAATCTGCTTTTTAACCTATAAACTGTTTAATATTGTATTAAATTTATCAATTGTTTTATAGATGAACTTTTGATATTTGCTGTAGTATGCTTTTATGATTTTAATTAATCGAATAAAGTGGAATTTGACTTGACAAAAAGGGTTTAAAAACAGAGAGCTTTGGTACACGTCTTCCTCATAAACCTAATTTCCAACCCAAATGTTTTTGTTGTGGAAATCTGGGTCACTTAGCAAACGACAAAAAGTGTCCTGCTTTGAGAGCTACATGTAGCAACTGTAAGAAAATTGGCCATTTCACTTCTTCCTGCCGTGCCAAGAAACAGAAAGTGAAAGTGAGCAAGATTTCCAGGGGAATTTCCTCAGGAAGTGATAGTGATCCAGAATTTGATTGTGGGCAGATTGTTTCTCAAGTATCTGACAATCATAAGAAGGGCCCCATTGATGAGGTTTTTGTCGATGGGAAAAGCACTCGTGTATTGTTTGCTTCTGGGGCAAAAATCACAATTGTGTCAAGACATTTCTTTACTCACCAGTTAGAAGGTAAAGTCAAGGTTTTTAAAACTGATATAAAGCCTTTCGCCTATGGGGGTGAACCAATTAAACTGATAGGTTACTTCCTAGGATTGATTTAATACAAAGGTATATTTATCTCTGGGAAGGTTTACATTTCTCACAAAGGGGATAGTATATTGAGTTGGTTCCACCAAAAAGATCTATGTGTAATGTTAGATCCCAACAGTGATCCCCCCATTGTGTTAAAGGAAAATTTTCAGGTGAACCAAATCAGTAATGATGGTAGTGACACACAGTATATCTCTAATCTGAAAACTTCTTTTCCCAATGTTTTTAATAATAAATTATGTTGTGTCCTAGACTATGTTCACAAGATTAAATTAGTGTCAGGAGCAGTACCCGTTGTCAGAAAAGTTCACCCTGTTCCTTTCTCAGTGAGAGAAGAAATGAAGATAAATTAAAGAATGAAGGCATCATTGAAGAAGTGGAAGGAACGCAATGGTTGGCTCCGGTAGTTGCAGCACACAAATCTGATGGAAGTTTACGCTTATGCATATACTTACGCACGCTCAACAAACAAGTCATTGTTGACAGGTACACTCTTCGAAAGATTGCTGACATGCTTATAGATTTGAAAGATGCTAAAGTTTTTTCGACAGTTGATATCAAATCTGCTTACCATCAGATTAGACTGGACGATGAATCTAGAGACTACACTTCTTGTATCACGCCCTTTGGAACTTTCAGGTTTCTCAGGTTGCACTTTGGGCTAGTGTCCGCAGTCTCTGTGTTTCAAAGGGCACTTGAGAAAGTCTTGCAGGGCCAATCTGGTATTAAAATTTACCAGGATGATGTTTTAATTTTTGGGTGTGATGATGAAGAACATGATTCTAGACTTTGGCAAGTGTTAGAGAAATTTAGTCAGCATAATCTTACAGTCAGACTAGAGAAATGTAGATTCAGGAGGTCTTCTATTGATTATCTCGGACATACCATTTGCAGAAAAAACTGTTAACATGAGAACTTTATTGTGTAAAGGGGTTGATTTCAAATGGTGCGATCTATGTGAAAAAGAATTTGTTGAGTTGAAAAACGTGTTTAAGAAAACTCCTAAACTCAAGAGCTTTGATCCCTTCTTAAATTCTATTTCGACAACTGATGCGAGCATGAAGGGTCTAGGTGCTGTACTCCAACAAGAGAAGGGGGACACAGGCAATGTGATTTTGTTTCTCTCTCGTGGCTTAAAGGGAGCGGAGTTGAGGTATTCAGTTATAGAGAGGGAAGCTTTAGCTGTCCATTGGGCCACAAAAAAAATTAAAAATCTGCTTTGGGGGACTAAATTTACGGTGAGAACAGACCATAAACCTTTATGTGAGGTTTTTAACACAAAAGGTTTTGATGCGCTGGGACGCCCCGTTGCTGGGGCAGCCATGTGTGCTACAAATCAGACTAATAATACGCTGGGAGAGCTGTGAAAGATGTATTCCTGGATGAGATGACCTGGGTAACTCACTTTACAAATCTTTATAAACAATACGATGGCGACAGTAAAGGGAGCTTATGGTGCCCCCCCCTTATTGAATCCCCCATTATTGAACCCCTCAACTTTACACTGGATGAGACAGTAAGGGCGATCAACGAACTTAAAAACACCAAAGCCCCTGGCCCGGATAAAATACCGGGGGATCTTTACAAACACGAAGTTGACGTCTGGGCCCAATATGTGAACCGCCTGTTTAATGCTTTATCATCAAACTGCAACTTTCCTGATAGTTGGCGTGCAGCGGAGGTTGTGTTAATATTTAAAAAGGGGGATAGACTGATACCCTCTAACTACAGACCCATTAGTCTGATGGACACGCTCCAAAAATTATATGCTAAACACTTGCTATTCAGGATTAATGACTGGCTGGAAGATTCGAACATAATTTCCAAATTTCAAGCTGGTTTTAGGAGTAGGACCAGCACTATTGACCAAATTTTTCGATTTTGTTGTTTGATTTGGAAGTATGTGCACATTAAAAAAGGTCACCTGTATGTTGCCTTCGTTGACCTGAGGGCTGCATTCGATCTTGTCCCACGCAGTCTACTTTGGAAAACTTTAAGAGAAATAGGTCTACCGGGATGCCTCCTAGCCCAAATAGTTGAGCTGCATGCTGACAACTTTGCAAACATCAGGTGGGGCCCTAATGGCGAGTTGACACGCAATATTCCTATTGAACGCGGGGTTCGCCAGGGATGTGTCCTGGCCCCTACCTTGTTTTCTCTGTTTATTAATGATGTCCCCGAATATTTGAATGTTTGTGTTAATGATTCGCCGCAGCTCAATGGTGAAAGGGTGCCTGCGTTGCTCTTCGCAGATGACACAATACTTATATCTCAAACAAAAAAGGGCCTCCAGGCACTCCTTAATTCCTTCAGTTGCTATTGCCAGACAAAGGGCTTGGAAATTAATGCTGACAAAACAAAATGCATGTCATTAAATCCCAGTATGCCAGATAGAGGGTTCTTGACCCTGAATAGCCAAAAATTAGGTATTGTGGAAAACTTCTCCTATTTGGGTGTTGTGCTCGATTCCAAACTAAGTTGGAAAGCCCAAATCGAGAAAAGCAAGATAAAATATGCCCAAAATGTCAAGCCAATTTTATGTAAAATGAATACTAGCACGAGCAAAAGTGTAACCCCGGTTTTAGAACTTTTTAAATTTAAAATACAATCTGCTGTGCTATATGGAGCAGAGATATGGGGCACATGGGCCAAGAATAGTTTTCAAAATCTGGACAACAAATTCATGCGTGCTTCTGTAAGGGTCCCTAATAGTACACCTCTTTTACCTCTCCAACTTGACCTGAACTTTAGGAGAACAGACCACCTAGCTATCTTAAGACCATTAATATTCTGGGTTAGGCTCTGGTCCACCCCGGAACTGATAGAATATAGAAATGGTCTACATGAATTGATGACTCTTGATTCTTTTAATTCCATCCAATGGCTAGTGCATATTAAAAAATGGTTTACACTCCTGGGCTTATATTCAATGTGGGAGACTCCTGACAAAATGTCCACCTCTTCCAAACTAATAGTTAAGCGAGCTTTTTGGATCCACATGAGCGGAAATTTAGTGGATGGAAGTAGTGTTGGCTCCGCAGTCCAGGTCTTTCTGTCATTTAAGGATGAGTTCCGTTTTGAACCATTCCTGGACGAGATAGAGCCACCCATTGCAAAAACCCTTTACTTAAAGTTCAGATACGGGATACTTATGCTTAATTACAACACCGAAAGATGGGCACAAAAAAGACTGGGAGAATTGAATGTTAAAACGGGGTGTTGCCCTATGTGTTCCAACGTCTGTTCTGAGAATGAGGTTCACATGTTTTTTGTTTGTAGCGCCTACATGAATGCTAGAAAGAAATGGCTAAAACCAATGTGCAACCTCTTGGGAACTAGGTCCTGCGCAATAGCTTTTAGGATCATGAAAAGTAACTCAACCCAGTACATTGTATTTAGCATAAGTAAATTCCTATACTCTGCCTACATAACCCGTAAGAAACAAGGACAGGTACTCTGAGTTGGAAAGGTGTATATGTTTACATAACTCTTACATTTTTAATATTTTTATATATTTTTAAAATTGAAATGAAATGAATTGTAAAAGCTATTCTTTCTCCATGTACCATTTTCTTAAATTGCTGCCATGTTTACAGCTTGATTTTCTATGTATGTATGTGACTTTTATGGCCAAATTGGCCGAAATAAAGTAATAATAAATAAATAAATAATAAAATAATAATAATAATGCCATTTCGAGCAGGATATCCAAGTGGGTGGTAGCTCTCCAAGCCTTTAATTTTAATGTTAAATACCTACCTGGTGCAAGAAATGGTGTTGCTGATACCCAATCAAGACTTGTGCAATATGAGGAGGATAACATGAACCTTGAGGATAAAGAGATGAATGAGTGGGTGTGTAATATTGAGCATGATGGAATTACACAAGACAAATGGCGTGAAGAGAGTGAATCTGATGAAGAGCTTACAGAACTGTGTACTCTGATAAAAAAAGGATGGTCAAAAAAGAGTAATAGTAAATTAGAGAAGTTTTGGAATGTTAGGTATGAGCTCTCAGAAAGTGGTGGCTTAATTTTCAGAGGCTCAAAATGAATTCCTCATTTGGTATTTCGTGACGATTTGATCAAGATAGCACATGAAGGTCACCAGGGCATGTCTAAGACTAAAGAACAAATTAGAATGAGTTACTGGTGGCCAGGAATGGATCTTCAAATTGAGAAGATGTTTAGAGATTGTATACCTTGTACTTTAAGTGAGAAATGTTTTAAGCCCAGAGTCCAACCCATGGTGATAAGAGAACGTCCCAAATTTCCATGGCAAGAACTAGCTCTAGACATTCTGGGTCCTGTGTCAGAAAATGGTGGTGATACTTATGTTTTTGTTCTTCTTGACATGTACTCCATATGGCCTGAGATCAAGTTTACTAAAAGTATTGTCACTAAACATGTAATTGCTTTTCTAAAGGAGGTTTTCACACGTGAAGGTTTACCTGGATTTTTGTTGACAGACAATGGAGTACAGTTTGTTTCAGGTGAGATGGAAGATTTCTTACAATGGTGTTCCATTAGTCATAAACGTTGTTCTCTTTACCACCCAGAAACAAATGGTATGGTGGAACACTTTATTTGTCTGCTTAAAGAAACCATCTCTATGGCTAAACAGAATGGGAGTGATTGGAAAGATGAACTTAACTAAAAGGTTGAAGTTTATAGGGTCACACCTCATACAACCACTGGTTGTACACCTTTTGATTTGTTAAAAAAAGGCAGCCGAACACTTCGGTAGCACCATTCTGGGTAAATGATGCTCTATCTAAAAGGGAAAACTGTGCCTTACATGTTACATGGAAAGAGAGAGAAGAACAAAAAGTAATTGCTAGAAAAGTGAACTTTGATGCTAGGAAATCTGTTAAGACAACTGTGGTTAAAGTAGGGGATCTGGTCATGATCAGAGCTCCTATGGGGCGTAAAGCTTTTGGCTTGTTTAATAGGCCTCATAAAGTGATTAAAGTTTTAACTAATGCGATTAAAACAGAGGATTCTCGTATATGGAACCTCAATAGAGTTGTGGTTGTAAGAAAAATTTCTGATCAACTTGACTCTTCCAATCACACTTACAGTTGTAAAGACAAACCTTCTCGCTCATATTCTTCTAATGATACTTCTGGTTCTTTTCTGAGAGGGAGAAGTACGAGAATCAGATCTAAACCTTCAAAATTCGAGGACTTTGAGATGAACTATTAAACGTTTTTGTAGTCTGGAATGTTTTTTGAATTTGAGGACTTTGAGATGATCTATTAAAAGTTTTGTAGTTTGGAATGTTTTTTGGAAATTTTCATATCCTTTATGTTATTTTTATTTATGTTTGTATAGGAGGAAGATGTGTAACATTGTGATTATTTAATTTCTTAGTATTAACCTATTAACTGTATACAAACATGCCTTGAGCTTATGTTATCTTTTAATCAGCACCATGGCAATGGAATCCTGAGAAGCTGCTGGGAGTCAGTTGTACCTGGCTCCAGCTAGCTGGCGGATGAGACCTTCCTTTACTCTGGAATAAACTTGTATCTGCAGCATCCCATCTTCTCATGAATATTTATTACTAATTTTACAAACAGCTACGGCACTTCCTCTTCTCGTGGCTGCCAGCCATTTGTCGGCATCAAGAGCTACCCAGGTCCTTTGGGTTAAAATTTGGGTTACCCCATTGTTGTGTCATAGATTCACTTCTGCCTTATCTAAGCATTGTAAGCAACAGGTGATACTATGACTCAATTTGTTCTCCTCTGAAGTTCAGAAGCCTGAACTGGCCTTGCTGGGATTTCAGCTTCTGACTGTCCACATATACCAGATACCAGCAGGGAGCATTTTAACTTACTTACAAAAAGCAGTGGTTATGATCGCACTTCTTAGAACAGTTTTATGTGGAAAATGTATTTTTTATCAAATCATCAAAAAACGGGTATTTATGTTGGTGCTATCTTGATACCCTGCACCCTACAACCAGGAAAGCCAACAGACTCTGGTCTCAGGAATCACGATGTAAACAAAGATATCAGAGCACTCAGTAGAATTCCAACATTTCAAAAGTCAATCCATAAAGTAGGAATACTTTGTGGATTGACTTTTGAAATTTCAACTTAGATAGCCTTCTTGGCAGCCTTCGCTGTACTTTAGAATATAATGGCTTGGAAGTTGTCTGTCATCTCACATTACCTATTCTTATTAAAAGAGCAAAATAAAATTAAAATACGACCAACATGGTTCATGCTGTACTCACCCTAAGAAATACTAAAGTGTACTGTTTACACATAAATTAATTAATCAGTAAAATTTCAAAGTCTCTCTAAAAGTTCTTTAAAGTAGAACACTCTCTTTCATTTAAATCTAGCACCCCATTGGGCTGCTGGATGAAGTTAGCAGCCAACGAATCTCGAGTGGTGTTTCTGGCTGGTGTTGTAGCATTTTGGAAGTATTTTGAGCCTTTTTCCAGTAGACTTTGTGGATCGTGTAGGGAACCGTGAATTGTCTCCAGCGGCGGCCCCTCCATTAGGGCGGAGGACCATCCCCACCAACCGCAACAACTAAAACGATAATGAAACGGGTTTTCAACCCGTTTTATTATCTTTTTTTTAAATCCCCCTGGACCCTCCCCTAGGACTCTGATAAGTCTTCGGGCGGGTCCAGGGGGGATAACACCATGGTGGGGGAGTGCACCGCGCATGAGGTGTTTGGATGGCGTTTCAGGCCGACCAAACACCTCGTGCGCAGTGTAGCTTTCTTCAGCCCTAGCTGCATTGCTGGGGCTGGAGAAAAAAGACACGGGCTCCCAGTCTGCGTGGGAGTGCAAAGTTGAAGCGCTCAGACCAATCATGACGATGCTTTCCTGCAGCGCCATGATTGGCCCAGTGCAGTCTGGGAGCCTGTCACAGAATCAGGAAGAGCGGGATGGCGCTGACTTCGGAGGCGGCTGTGGCGATCTGGTAAGTTTATTTCCTGTATAATTATATTTTTTTCGTTCCCCCCCCCGAGTTCCCCCATACCCTTCCCCCCAGATCTCACCTCTAGCCCACCCCACCTCTTTGGCAGAGGAAGGGCCATGACTGATTGTATCCTTAGTTCGAATGGCAGTTATTGGAGTGCTTCCAAGGCAAGTTTGAATTGATTCAGTGTGGTTTTCTATTGCTTGTAGCCTGAGAATAAGCATGTTGTGGAGACCAATGCAAGTAATGTTACATTAGCCCAGTCTTTAATTCCCCTTTAGAGACTGTTAATCAAGCATATACAGTGTTTAAAAAACAAAATACTCTTTTTATTTCTTGTATACATGAAAACTTACTCCCATAGCATATGCTATTGGAGATCATGATAAGCTGTTTTCAAATATAATATCTGAAGTTAAGTTCACCGGCAAATAGTTTTTATTTCAGCATACCAGAGTAGAAATGAAATTTTAGGACAACAACAATTTCTATTAATGCGAAACCTTTATACACCCATTGTGTATAGTGGAAAACAAACACATCATTACCCTTGGAAAAGAACAAATAAACAACAAAAAAGTATTAACCTTAAGAATGAAATTAATGAAATTATACAAACAAGTAAAAAGTTCCAACGAATAGGAATTATTAAACAAGAATATATTACATGACAAAAAAACTCTAAAACTGCGCATACAGTTATTCAAATTACTAATAGTAACTAAAACAAACTAATTGCCAAACATTCAACCTTTTCACTCAAGGCAAAAACACTTTGAGAAGATGGATGATACATGTGCCAAAATAGGAGTCCACAGAGAAGGTGAATGCCAACCTGAATCAACCACTGGTCAATAGAACAAAATCATATACTAAATGGATAGCATGCAATCAATCAATTAATCAATCAAACAGTATTATAAAGTAATGCTCCTCACCCCTGAGGTTATTCGGGCACTGAGGTATTGCTGGTCTCAGTTGAAAACCTAGGTCTTTAGTTCTCGTCTGAATTCCACCAGGGAGGGTGATGTTCGCACATGGAGGGTAAGGTTGTTCCAGGCCTTCGCTGCAAGGTAGGAGAAGGTGTAACCTCTGCTGTGGCTGCAGAGTATGCGGGGGGTACGAGCAAGGCCCAGAGAGGTGGAGAGCAGGTGTCTGGCAGGTTTGTGGAAGTTCATGCAGTGGTTGATGTATGCTGGTCCCTGGTCATGTAGAGCTCTGTAGGTGTATCTCGGAAGCTTGAACTGGCATCTCTTCTTGACGGGGAGCCAGTGGAGGGTCTTGAGGGGAAGATGATATGGGTGTGTTAGGGGAGGTTGAGGAAGAGTCTGGCTGCTGTGTTCTGTATTGTCTGGAGTCTCTTGAGGTGTTGGGTGGTGACTCCGGAGCAGAGAGCGTTCCCATAGTCAAGCCGGCTGGGGACGAGGGCTTGGGTGACGGTTTCGCTGGTGTTGACAGAGATCCATTTGAAGATTTTTTTGAGCATGTGGAGGTTGTGGAAGCATGAGGAGGCGACTGCATTGATTTGACGCCTCATCGTGAGTTTGCTGTTGAGAATTATGCCGAGGTTGCTGATGTGGTCTGTGGGGTGGGTCCCAGCTCTGAGGGCCACTATCTGTTGTCTCAGGGAAAGGTATACTTCCTGAAGGTCAGCACTTCCATCCTGTCAGTGTTTAGCTTCAGGCAGTTGGTCCTGATGCAATTGGCGATGCTGATCATGATGTTGCGGAATTTTGTTCTGATGGTGGAGGGGTCTTCGGTGAGTGAGAGGATGAGTTGTGTGTCGCCTGCTTAGGATATAATATTGAGTACGTGGGGTGGTGCAAGACCGGAGGCACTGCTCGCTGCTCGCTGGGGCTCGGCCGCTGACTTTGCGGAGCTGAGTGAGTCGAGTGGCGGTCCTGGATGCCTCAGGTGGACCTTGGTGCGGTGGCTGCCCACAACACTGCATCCTCGGGGTCCCTCGCTCCTGGGACCGGACGTGGGCTGGCACAAGTTCTACGGACCCTACCAGGCTGGCGGCCATCTTGTGGACCGACCTGGTGATCTGTAGCCTACAGTAGTGACGCCGCATTGCTGGGACCCAACCGGGTCCGACGTTGGGTCCTCCTGGTCAGGCCACCATTGCCCCTGGTGGTTTTGTTTTCGGCATGCAGTGCACCGGGTGAATCCTGTGATGTGCCTGGGGACAGACCGCCTCAGATGTGACCCAGTCGGCGGCGGCCGCCTGTGCGAAGATTCGGCGATGGAGAGGTCAGGAACGGTGGTCTTTGATCCTCCGGGCCCCCTCCTGTGACTTGCGCTGCAGCGGTGAGTGAGCTATGCTCCCCATAAATATCCGGTGAGATTGGGGTGTGGTGGAGGCCCAACTGGAACTGTGGCTGTGCGGTGGGCCCCCCCCTGAAATTACAATTAGGCCTTCTGCTGTCCCGAGTGCCCTCTGAACTGACATTGCTGTGTGTGCAGTGGGGTGATGCAGCAGTGTGGCTGACCTGAGACCCTGGTGGAGCCCCCCCATATTGCCCCCACCCTAAAGGGGTTGTGAGAGGGAAGTGCCTGGCTGACTTGATATTGTTACCCACGGGATTCGGCTGGGGCGTATGGCTTTCACGTACTATTGCCTGCTGGGATTTGCCTTCTGGTACATATTGAGAGCGAGAAGATTGTGCTGCACTCTGCTGCGCCCTACTCCCCCAGGCTTTGGCTGAGGTGTGCAAGGGATTGACGTGCCTGCTCACCTGGGACCCAGCGGTGGCTCTTGATATCGTGATACCGCGTTGTTGGGTGGATTAGTGACACCCAATAGGGAGGGCGCAAGGGTACCTGTATGCAGAAGCGGCCGGGCTAGGCCTGGTGCAGCCTGTGTGCATGTTGCCTTAGCGCCTGTCTTCCCGCCATTCTGGAAAAAAACGGAGGTTGGGACTACCTGCCCCTTGAGAGACACTAGCACTGTGAAAGTAGACAAGTATACCTGACAGTGCCCTATCCTTCTCTACTGGGTCACTACACGGTCACCACCATCGAAAATTACTCGAGAAAAACTACAGAAACAGAGCACCCTGGATGGATATACGGGGCCTGGGGCGCAGGGACCGGAGTCATCTGCCCAAAGTCCTGCCGGCCCAGATAATGCTGCTTTGATGGCGGCAATAACCCAGTCTCGTGAGGCGCTGGAGGCTAAGATTGGAGAAGTGGGGTCAGATGCTGCACTCATCTGTCAAGATCTCCTCAAAGCTGTGGATAGGATCACAGAGGCTGAAACTCGCATCCTAACCACGTAAGATACAGTCACGTCCCTTCCAATGTGGATGACCTCTCTGAAATCCATTAGGAAGGGGCTAGCGATCAGGGCGGAAGATGCCGAAGGTAGAGCACAGAGAAACAACCTTCGCTTTGTGGGTTTTCCGGAGGGATGCGAGGGCAATAATATGGAGCAATTTCTCGCGAAGTGGATAGCGAGCTGGATCCCTCTCACAGCCCTGTTGCACTGCTTTATCATTGGACGTGCACACCGCGCCTTAATGCAAAAACCTCCATCGGGGGCACGGCCGCGGCCCATTATTGCCAGACTCTTGAACTTCCATGACCCCGATGCCGTCCTTGCACAGGCCAGGCTGGCTGCCAAACTTCAAGTCGAGTCCCATCATATCTTAATTTTTCCAGACTATACGCAACTGGTACAGCAACGCTGCCAGTCTTTCATGGCTCAGCTACCGGACCTCAAAATCCAGTATGCACTGCTTTTCCCAGCCCGACTGCGAGTCGTTTACAAGTCACATACTCACTTCTTTGACACTCCAGAAGATGTCCTCGCCTGGACAGATGAGAGACAGAGACTGAAGCCAAATACCCCAAAGCGGTTCGACTCGGAATCATCATCCTGAGAGACCACACAACAGGTGACCAAGCCCAAGGGGAAGCACGCTCGTAGATCATGTTCGAAATGTCGCTCCAAGTCACGGAGTGCCTCCGGCTCCCGGATGGCAGATGCTCGGCGAGACCCATCACCAACATGACATGGGGTTTGAGAACTCTAACTGTAACGTTTACTAGGCTGATAACACTGTCCACGGGCCTATGTGAGGCCTTCCCCCATAACTCTTTTCTCAGTATCTGAGAACTTTATCTATATTAGGGGACAGTTTCTTGGGGATCCCTTGGTATGGTGTTGCGCCCTGCTCCTGTTGGGGCAGAGGTGTGGCACCTACCGCAACAGATGCTTCAGCTGTTTTGAGGTATTGGGTGGGGTAGGTGGGGAAGGGGTGGGATTGTTAAGTGTTATTGAAAATACTGTGTCATACTCGCTTATATATATGGTCTATATGCCCTGTGACAGGCCGAATTTCCATTCTTCTCTTAGATACTCCGCCCTGTGATGGACCCTGTTGGTAGGCTGCACGTAGTCAGTTGGAACTTACGGGGGCACTAGATAAAATTAAAAGAGGTGTGGTCCTTCGACAAGCCAAACGCGCCTCAGCTGATATCCTATTACTGCAGGAGACCCATCTCATGGGTACCAAGGCACTATGTCTTGCTCGTTTTGGCTATATTCAAATTTTTCATGCGGAGTTTACCAGAGGCTCCCTTGCGGTGGCAGTCCTAATTCACCGCCAGGTTCCATATATACATGCCAAAACGTGGTCTGCCCCCCCCTTCAGGTATATTATTGTGACTGGCTCCCTACATGGAGAACCCATTATGCTAGGCAGTATCTATGCATCCCCCCCGCTTTCTGACACATTTGTAGAGCACGTGACAAAAACGCTGTTGGTGATACCTATAGGCCTCTCTATAATAGGTGGGGATTGGAATGACGTGGTGAATGTGGCTCAAGATAGGTGGAGACCGCGCGCCGCACCAGAGACACTGAGGGATACGCGTCTGCAGACACTGGTGCAGGACATGGGATGGATAGACACATGGAGATACCTAAAGCCGACTGCACAAAGCTATCCATATTATTCGGCAGTCCACGACTTTTTATCCTGGCTAGATTATATATTTATACCAAACACATACTATTCTCAAATCGTTGCAAGAGATATTTTACCTAGGGTTTTATCGGATCACTCTCCAGTGGTCCTGACTTTGCGCCTGAGGGTGGCTCGTCCCCCCCTTTCGATGGCGCCTGTCGCCGTGGCATCGCCAGGACTCGAAATATAAATCGCACATATGTCACACAGTTACGGATTATTTTGCTGATAATCTGGGCACAGTGAGTTCCGCAGCAACTATTTGGGAGGCTATGAACCCCACCATTGGGGGGTGGATATTGCGTATTGTGCTGCTCAATGGAAGAAATGCCCGGAGGCGTTGCTTCAGACTGAGGCCCAGCTGTTGGAATTGGAGCAGAGGTGTAGATGTGTGAATGGCAGGCAGACTCGCCGCCAACTTGTTCTTCTGCAACAAACCTATGCTGACATGCTGCCTGATGAGGCCAGGCAGGCTTGGCTGACTTCCCGCAGTAGAATTTATCAATGGGGGTTCTCCGTCCGGTCAGCATACCGGGTATTCTCGGCAATGACGGCCGAACACTCGACAGTTGAAGAGCTGAGTGCTACCTTGAATGTCTTGCGCTCCGGTAAAACACCAGGCCTGAACGGCTTCCCGTGTGAGTGTTATAAATCGTTCCACACAATGCAGTAGCGGCAATTGACCACTTGGAGGGTCCGGCGGCTTTGTTACTGGCCGACATAGATAGAGCA
Source organism: Triturus cristatus (assembly GCF_964204655.1). NCBI lineage: Eukaryota > Metazoa > Chordata > Amphibia > Caudata > Salamandridae > Triturus > Triturus cristatus. The sequence continues at coordinate 1,651,196,288 of NC_140590.1, read as the reverse complement.
TTTGACTCGCTGGGATGGACCTACTTGTTTGCTCTCTGACAGCGCTTAAACATAGGACCACGACTCATGTCCTATATTAGACTATTATATACTGACCTCTCAGCCTCGGTTAGAGTGGCTGGTGTGATATCAGATCCCTTATCTATAGGGCATGGCATCCGGCATGGGTGCCCCCTCTCCCCGCATCTATATGCCTTAGCTATGGAACCACTGGCCTCATGGGTTCGAATCAACACACAGGTGAAGGGCTTCGAATGGCCGGAGGGGGTTTTCTGATCGGCTCGCCCTTTATGCGGACAATATCCTTTTTTTCCACATCGGACGGGACCTTGTATTCTCTGCATTATGCAGATTTTCGGTCATCATTCGGGCCTATATATGAACACTAAGAAATCAATTCTGTGGCCCATTCGTGGTGGCTCAGATATGGGCACCTGGACAGTGGAAGTAACACTGGCCACAACCGTATTGAAATACCTCGGGGTTTACATCTCGGACACTCAATCGGTGTAGTGGAATAAGATCATTGCCCCCATCTGGATGCGCACACAGACAGAGATGGAGTCTTGGGCGCGTAAGCCCCTCTCCATACTGGGTAGATCAGCACTATTCAAAATGGTGTCTCTCCCTTGTCTTCTGTACCAACTGCAGAACCACCCTTTTCAGATATCAATCTCCTGGTTCCGGCAGCTCAACTCCAGGCTGAGCCGCTTTCTATGGCATGATCAGGCCGCTAGAGTACCAATTAAAACGTGCTTTCAATCAACTTATTGTGGAGGTATAGTGACCCCTGATATTCAATGATATCACGCAGCATCCCACCTCTTGGTCTTATACGACTGGTGGTATGGGATTAGCAATGACCCGGCCTATCGGGTAGAGAGATGGCTTATGGGAGATGTATTGCCACACAAACTACTATACATGCCAAAAGAGCTACGGAAACTGCCACCTGCCACGCGTGTGGTTTTCGGAGTGTGGAAAGAATCAATGCGCAAGATGAGGTGGTGGAGACGATTGACAAGGGAGACCCCCCTTTGGCCGAGTGGCCTTATGCCGCAACTGTACGCAATAGTAGGGTTTAAACAATGGGACGCCATAGGCATTTCAATGCTGGGAAATGTCATGCATGGTACTACGATGAGATCCTTTCAAGAGCTCAGAAATTAATATGCCATGCCACATACACAGTTTTATAAATACTTGCAACTGAGACATGCCCTATCCCCATATATTACACACTTAGATTCTCTTTTGGAGTTTAACCCAATTGAGACAAAGGTGTTTATGGGAGATTTAGGAGATCATAAAACTGCAAAGATCTACCAAACATTAGTGACAAACCTCTCCACGACTTTAGATTCACTTCAGGAGAAATGGCAGGCGAACTTGGGTCCTCTTGATAGTGACGATTGGACAGAGGCCCTGGAATCCTCGAGATGTGCCACAATTGCATCTTGCCTCAGACTTATCCAGTTTAAGTATTTGCATTGTGCCTGTTTTACCAGATACCGACTTTGGAGGGCGGGGCTGATAGATTTCCCTATGTGCCTGCGATGTGGCAGTGAGGAAGGCACACTTCTAAATACAACTTGGGGTTGTGCCGCACTTGGCAGATTTTGGTGGAGGGTTACTCGCTGCTTATCAGAAGTGCTAGGTTGGGACATACCTCTCTCTCCAAAGCTCGTTCTATTGCATATTACAGATGGAATTGGGGGAAACATCTACAAAAGACATCTATTATTCTTGGGGTTTACCCTAGCAAAAAGAGATATAGCGAGGGCATGGAAAGATCAGGCTCCACCTAAATTAGGCGCCTGGAGGGCAAAATTGGAGGTGCATCCAGTTAAAATCAATCGCAAGTGCGCAGATATGCTGCAACTGTCCATGATATGCACTTGCACTGTTTGTGACATTGGGGAATAACGCTATTTACAGCAAGAATGAACACTTGGCCATGTCACATTGTCATTGAACAAAGTTGGTGCATTCTGGGGCCTGTAGTTGAACCCTCTGGGCTTGTGACCACAAGGATCATTATTACACTCACCTGTGAACAAGGCGTGATGACGCTGAAACGTGTTAGGATAAATAAGTGTTTTTCAATGCTGCCGCTTCAGACGAATAAAGTCTTTTCTAGCATGGAAGCCGGAGCGGGGCTCTGATTCTCTGATATATATATATATATATATATATATATATATATATATATATATATATATATATATATAATCTACTGGCGGTCGCTAGTAGATAGTTATAGTTAGGACCGAGTTTCCATAGGAAATCTGAAAATTCTATTTTGAATAACTTTGGCGCCGGTTGACGAATCCTCGCGAAATTTTCAAAACTAATGGGGCGCTCCGCTCAGCTCCTACCCTGAAAGTCTTGGGGTGATTCGTCAAGCTGGGGCTGAGAAAAAAGGGGGGTCCCAAAACGCGTTTTCCCCATGCATTTTCCCATAGGACCTTTAGTCGAAGGTACAGCCCGAACGGCTGAACAGAATTACTTGAAATTTGGCAAAGAGGTAGTCCTCAAGTCAGGGATGTGCCTTTTGCATATATGGAGTCAATCTGTTCAGTAGTTCCTGAGAAATTTGCAGTTAAAAGTACATAAATATCTATAGGCGCGCACCGTGCGCGCACCGTGCGCGCAACTTAACGTGCGTGAGCGTAATTCTGATTGGTGGTTACATGTCAGTCAACGTTCGAATCGGTCGAAATCAGGAAGTGTCGGCCGCCATTTTGTGTGTTTTGTGTGTGACAGTGAAAAAGAAAGGTGGAGAACGTGAAAAGGGGGCAGGGTAGAGAGTTCCTGACCCCCTAGTCTTTGTCAGGGGGTCCCTGAAGGACCCCGAAGGCTGAAAAAAACATTTTTTTTTTAAATCGCGGGGTGCGCGCACCGTGTGCGCTCCATGCGCGCACGGTGAAAGACATTAAAAAGAAACAAATAAATATATAAAAAATGTAATAAAACATACAAACTTAGCATTTAAAAAACCTTGCAAATTCACTTAAAAAACCATAGGTTTCACACATGTTATAGTTAGCTGGACATTTCACTCGTAAAAAACCATTGAAATTCCCCCGTTATAGTTAGTTCAGATAACTATAACTCGCGCGACGCCACTCTATCACAAGGATGATGTCATCAGTGATGTCATGAGTGATGCCACTGACCATGTCATGAGTGATGTAATATGTGACGTCATGAGCAGTGGATTGCGGGTGCGCGAGTTATAGTTATCTGAACTAACTATAACGGGGGAATTTAAATGGTTTTTTACGAGTGAAATGTCCAGCTAACTATAACATGTGTGAAACCTATGGTTTTTTAAGTGAATATATATATGTATATATATATATATATATATATATATATATATATATATATATATATATATACATATATATATTCACTTAAAACACCATAGGTTTCACACATGTTATAGTTAGCTGGACATTTCACTCGTAAAAAACCAATGAAATTCCCCCGTTATAGTTAGTGCAGGCAACTATAACTCACGCGACCGCAATCCTCTGCTGATGACGTCAGATATTACATCACTGTATTTAGACACTTATTTACCCATGTCTTCTTCCATTAATCTTTAGCTATACATATATTACAAATATTTAATTTTCATAAAGACACATATGTCATCAGTGATGTAATATCTGACGTCATCAGCAGAGGATTGCGGTCGCGTGAGTTATAGTTGCCTGCACTAACTATAACGGGGGAATTTCATTGTTTTTTTACGAGTGAAATGTACAGCTAACTATAATATGTGTGAAACCTATGGTGTTTTAAGTGAATATATATATATATATATATATATATATATATACATATATATATTCACTTAAAAAACCATAGGTTTCACACATGTTATAGTTAGCTGGACATTTCACTCGTAAAAAACCATTTAAATTCCCCCGTTATAGTTAGTTCAGATAACTATAACTCGCGCGCCCGCAATCCACTGCTCATGACATCACATATTACATCACTCATGACATGGTCAGTGGCATCACTCATGACATCACTGATGACATCATCCTTGTGATAGAGTGGCGGTCGCGCGAGTTATAGTTATCTGAACTAACTATAACGGGGGAATTTCAATGGTTTTTTACGAGTGAAATGTCCAGCTAACTATAACATGTGTGAAACCTATGGTTTTTTAAGTGAATTTGCAAGGTTTTTTAAATGCTAATTCGTAACTATAACGTGTGTGAAGCCTATGGTTTTTTCAGTGAATTTGTACGGTTTTTTAAATGCTAAGTTATGTATTTATTATAATTTTTTTTTTTTCAGGTTTTTCACCGTGCGCTCACCGTGCGCGCCCCTCACGATTTAAAAAAAAAAAAAAAAAATTGGTTTTTTCGCACTTGGGGGTCCTTCTGTGACCCCCTGACCAAGGCTAGGGGGTCAGGAACTGACCACTCTGCCCCCTTTTCACGTTCTCCACCTTTTTTTTTCACCCCCTCAGACTGCGAGAGACAAAATGGTGGCCGACACTTCCTGGTTTCGACCGATTCGAATGTTTACCGACATCTAACAACCAATCAGAATTGCGCTCGCGCACGGCAGGGTGCGCACACGGTGCGCGCGTATAGATATTGATATGCTTTTAAATGCTATTTTCTCAGGAAATACTGAACAGATTTACACCAGACCTGCAAAAGGCACTTCCTTGACCTTATGGCTACCTCTCTGCCAAATTTCACGTAATTCTGTTCAGCCGTTCGGGCTGTAGCTGCGACTAAAGGTCCTATGGAAAATTGCATGGGGAAAACGCGTTTTGGGACCCCCCCTTTTCTCGGCCCCCGCTTGACGAATCACCCCGAGTCTTTCAGGGTAGGAGCTGAGCGGAGCGCCCCATTAGTTTTGAAAATTTCGCGAGGATTCGTCAACTGGCGCTAAAGGTATTCAAAATAGAATTTTGAGATTTCCTATGGAAACTAGGTTGTAACTATAACTATCTACTGGCGACCGCCAGTAGATAATATATATATATATATATATCGCCAAGCACTCTTCCAATTCGCGCTTTTCCTTCAGCAACGGCAAAAAGAGCACGGACCACGATTTTCTTAAAATACCGATTGATTTATTTCATGTCGGTTCACATCAACAAAACGGCAGCCATTACGCGTTTCATCCCTACAAGGGGACTTGATAACATGACGCTGAACTACCAATGGTATCTTGATTTTAAAGGGGTTGGGCACTGTTTTTTTCAACTTTTTTTACCTTTTTTTGTTCAACATAAAGTGATTGGATCATACATATTAAAAACATAGTGCTACATGTTCATTGCAATTTGCTATGTTTTGTTCGGCCAGCGAATAAAAATTCAAAAATTAGTATCATTATGAAGAGATAGATTAGCAGCACATAAACTTTCGCTTTCTGTTGGCTGCTAATTAACATACCAATGCCTGTATCAATACATTGTTCTGGATCCAACATATAAAGAGTAATATTTTCTTAACCAGTTATTACCTCATAAATGATTAAGGTAATGGGCAAAATTTAAATAAACAGAGAAAAATACGTAGATAAATAGATAAATACAGACATGGCTCTATATATACACATATTAAAATAAATATATAAATATGTATAAATATTGGTATAAATTTATAAATATAACCATAAAAACAGTCATAAATACAATATAAAATAAATTACCATCTGTATAGCAATATAGACACATCCACTCATTACTAAGTGTGGAACCTCATTATTTTGATTAAAGAATAACAGGATAAATCCCTTCTTAAAGATTTGTCAATAAATTTCTATTGTAGACTCGTCTTGTTTGTGCCTATATTGTCAATATCTGTATTCTGTTTATTACTAGCCCATTTATTGTTGGATCACTTGCTATTCTGTTATTTGTTCGAACCTTAATACTCTCTGTAATCTCCTCAATCTTGGCCCGCTTAAATTTATTGATCCAGTGAAGTTTTGTTTGAAAAAAAATGTATATGTAATCCAATATTTTCGCGTATACCTCTACCAACAAATGGCGGCGGGCTACCGGCAAGGATGCGATCCTTTCAACATCAAAAAAACAATCCTTCTCTTGAGAGTACCAGATTATGCCGAGCCCAAAATCCAGTATAAATGTGGTTTATTTCATAAGCATATGGCAAACAATGCCCGAACCGTTTCGGAACAGCCGTTCTCTTTCTCACGGGTCAATTTGACATTTGGTTTCATCCATAACATATAGTGCACAAAAATGTAAACATATATGTAGGACTACTTGATAACCTCAAGTTTGTGGTCAAAAACGGCTTGCATTTTGGAATGCTTTGTTAATGTATGCAAATATATCTTTCCCAATGGAAATAAAATAATTTAACAAATTAAATCAAGCGTAACATACATATTAACGAATGCTCGCTATACAGTACATGAAAATTTGCTTAGTTACTTTCATGCGACAGATTATTAAAATGTATAAATTTCCTTAGTTGTACTGGTTTTGCCCAAGTGGGCTTTACATGCATAGTGCTTCCCAAATAAATACATGATTAACATATATATGTGTACATTTCATACAATTCTGCCCAAGTGGGCCGGAAAGTACTGCAATACAGACTAAGTAGATCATGATACAAAATTAGTATAATTAGTTCGCATCAAAAAACATTAAAGTAAAAAGAACTCAAGATTGCACATCTAGTACCATCCAAAACATATTCATGATTCTATATGTTATAATCATTACTTCAGCCTAGGTGTACCACTAACTCTTCATCCTTATTAATACCCTCAGGATATATGGTTTCATTCTTGATAATCATTCTAGATTCCAAAACGTCGTAGCTCCCAGATCCTATTTCCACCCCTTTCTGATACCGGTATTCTATCAAGGGCACAATACCTCAACAACCTGCATTTTTGTTGTGACATTCTTTAAAAGGGCGGGCAATAGGATATTGTCTGTCTTCGTTAGTAATTGCTCGCATATGTTCTAATATGCGCCTCTTCACTTGATGTATTGTGCTGCCAATATATATCAGATGGCATGGGCAAATAAGAGCATACACACAATAATCTGATTTACATGTCAGATATTTTAAAATTACAAATGGTTTCTGATTTTTTGATAATTCCACTTGCTTGCAGTTGGTACTGTTACGGCCCGCCTTGCATGTTTTACAAATGTAGAAACCTTGTACCTTAAATTGAACATTCGTCTCGACGGGTAGCAAACTTTTGCATAACATGTCTTTCAATACTGGGCACCTTCAAAATGTGACGCTGGGATTACTGTCAACACATTTCGCTAAAGTCTCATCCGTGCCCAATACATTCCAAAACGTCTTAAGACATTTGCGTACATCACCTGCCTGGTCACTGAAAGATGTGATGAATCTAATGGAATCCTCCCCATCATTATCATCAACTTTAGTTTTCAACTATTCCTCTCTTTTAACTTCTTTCAATTTCTCACATAAACATCAAGTCAGAACTACAATTGCAGTGTGCCCTCATTAACTCCCCATATGGTATACTATTTATGAGGTTAACTGGGTGGCAGCTTCCACCATGTAGTAAACTGTTGCTGGCTGTTTTCTTCTCGTACAGTTTACTTTCCAATCGACTTCTGTTTACTTGTATTTCTACATCTAGAAACTCAATAGTGTATCTGTCCATTGAACAGGTGAACTTAAGATTTAAATTGTTATTATTGAGAGACACTACAAATTCTCAGGCTTCATTGTCATCCCCTCTCCAAACACAGAATATGTTGTCAATATCCCTTGCCCAGTGAACGACATGGCGATTAAAGGCTTCTATGTTATTTGCCACCTGCTCATCCCACCACCCTAGGTACAAGCCCACATAGCTGGGGGTGAAGCAGGTTCCCATTGCCGTTCCCTGGGCTTGGCAATAGATCATGTGATCAAAATAAAGAAATTGTTAGTCAAACAAATAAGCATCATATTCAGTAGCATCTCAGTGTGCATCAGATAGCATAATGGAAGCCTTTTTATATTGTAACGACAAGCTTCCAAGCCCAGTTCATGGGGTATACAAGTATAAAGACTGTTTACATCTAGTGTCAGCAATAACATACCTTGTTCCCAATTTATACTCTCAATTTGTTTTAAAAAATCTCTTGCATCCTGGACAAAGGGTAACGACTGTACATATGGTCTAAGAAAATAGTCAATGTACTTTGAAGTATTTTCATACATGCTCCCTATTGAAGAAACAATTGCCCTGCCAGGAGGATTGCTTTTGTTCTTGTGAACCTTAGGCAATAGATACATTGCAGAAAGTTTAAGAAATTCACAATGTAAAAACTTAAATTCATCATTGGATAAGAATTTATAATTCCTCCATTTTACAACGTCATTCCTGTATTTCTCATTACTAGCCTCATAACACTGCCTGTTAGTTTTTGTATAGCTATTGCTATCACTCAGTTGTTTTTTCCCCTCATCTAAATACATTTTTAGTGGCCACACCACTACATTTCCACGTTTGTCTGACTTCTTAATGACAACATCTTTATTATTTTGTAATTCCTTAATGGCTCTCTGTTGACCTTGGGTATGATTGCTATAAAAATGTATCTTTCATCTTGCTAGTTTTTTAAGGCACGGTATTACAGCTTTGGACTGGTGAAATACCATGCAAGCCAACCTGAAATGAATAAAAGCAACCTCTGACACGTGTTTCGCTCTCATTAGAGCTCTTCAGAGAGGTATAGCTTTGTCCAAACACAAGGGAGCACCCAGTATAAGTCAAAACAATACCCTTTCAGGCATAGAGTGACGCATAAATTATGAGTAGTTCTCAAGTTTAGGTGGAAAGCAGCTCCTGTATAGAGCACTCTCAACACCAGTGACACTCTAGATCTGCTCACCTCAAATGTTTGCTTTTCTATCAAAGTTTTTAAGGGTAGGATTAGCATAGTGTCATCCACGTTGAGATAGAAAGGGACAAAGACTTTTGCCATTTCTACAACAAAGTCTTGTGGTCGAAACGCGTTGCTTGGTGGTGATGGTAACAAGGAAATAAAAGTAGCCTGAATATAGGTTTTTTATTGATAAGTGATATTTTAATTACATATGTTAAGCCAACCGGTCAGGGCACACAGCTTTCGGATGCTTGTGGCAGGGGGGTTGGCCACAGGGCCTGCAGCTAATCCACCATAAGCAGCCAACCCCATACTGAGCTTGGCCCTACTGCCGTGCACAGCTGAGGATTGGCTATTGGACCTGGCCTACGGCCAGACCTGTGTCCAACCCAACTATAGGCAACAGACCCCACCCTGCAGGCATCCATTGCCACCCTGCGCACAGCTTTCATCACGTCCGGCCTGGGTAGGCTGCAGGGCCAGGCTTTGGCAACCACCCAAAGGCAGCCAACTCCATGCCACGCAAAGCCTTAGGGGCCAGATGTACGACCATAGCATTTTGCGACTCGCACATTGCGGTGAATTGCAAGTCGCAATTTGCAAGTCGCAAAATGCTATGTACAACAGTGTCTGAGACACTGTTTGCAATTCCCAATGGGGTCGCAAATTGCATGCTTCATGAATATTAATGAGGCTGTCGCAATTTGCGACACCATTGGGAATGGCTTGCACTCCCATGGGTGGTGGCCTGCTGGGGTCAGCAGACCACCATGTCTGGGACTGCTTTGTCAATAAAGCAGTTTTTTTTTCAAATGCAGCATGTTTTCAGTCCCTCTGACCAATGCCTGCCCCTAAAAAATATTTGCGGATGCATTCACAAAGGGAACGGGGTCCCCTGGGAACCCCTTCCAGTTTGCGAGTGCTTTACCACCCTTCTGAGAAAGGTGGTAAACTGCGAGTGTTTTGCGACCGCTATTACGATCGCAAAACATTCATACATAGGTTTTGGAGTCGCTATTAGGAAGGGACGCCCTTGGAACTCCCCTTCCTAATAGCGAGTCGCCAACCCTATGTTGCAAGTCGCAAATGTTTGTGACTATCAAAATAGGGTTGGTACATGGGCCACACGTTTTTTGTGGTCGCACACGGGCCTAAAACCCCTTTGCGACTGAAAAGAACGATCTTACATCTGGCCCTTGGTCTTATAGCTTGGTCAGCGTCGCCATAGGTAATGGGTTTTTTGTGTTGCTGATAACGTTGGCACCATTGTACAAATCACCACAAACCTTTACAAAAAAGTCCTCTTTTTTGCCTAGTTTGTGCATGAAATGTTTTAGGTTGATCCATCAAGCAGGGGCCAAGAAAAAAGGGACTGAGTGGATTTAACCCAAATCAGGAAAGCACAATCTGGGTATCAAGATCTAGATCCCTGTCAAATTTGGTGTAGTTCTGATAAGCAGTTTTGGCTGCAGCCTTGTCTAAAAAACGTCTATTGAAAATGAAAGAGGATTTTGCATTTTGGGACCCCCCCTCCTTTTTTTGTTGGCCCTTGAGTCGGTTTCAGGCCTGGGAACTCCATCCTCTGGAGCCCATTGTATTTATAAAGGGTTGGGGAGCGTGGCGCCCATTTCTGAGCTCTTTTCGGTCCGGGGTGGGGGGGCCCATCCCCAGGGGTCAATTACAATTTTTAAGGGGAGTGGTTCATGGGGCCCCACTCTCAGAGCCTTATAGATATGTATATGAGAACAACACTCTACAAAACAAATGCACATGCATTAATATCTAAACATATAATGTACTAGTTTGCACAATTGGTGCTTGCCTTGCATAAGTGATGTCTGTGTGTTAGAGAAGTGTATCCTTCTGGGCTGCTCTTGCTGCACTTGCACTATGGAAAAGAATGCTTCTCTTTCTTGAACTGTCAATCAGGTTGTTCTCATGAGCTGTCAACTTACATCGAAGGACAATGAAAGGAAAATCCTAAAATATTTTTCAAAGACTGCTCTGAAGCCCATATCTGACAAGATGTTGAAAAAAATGTTGCCTCCTGGGACCCTGTCCGAAGGTGATTAAAAAGCTTTCTGTGTGTGAATAAAAGAATAATGTCACCAAAATTGCCTTTTGTACTCTGGTCGGAAGCCTCTGCACTTCCCAAACCTTAGTCTGATCATTCGCATCAGTGGGGTGCCAAGCCTTCATGTGATCGACCCCCTTATTTGACTGGACTTGAAGGGCCATGGTAACCAAGAGTTTCTATCACAGAGCACTTCACTTGAAAGAGAAGTCAGTCCATAGTCATGGGTTGGAATTGAATGAATGAATGAATGAATGAATGAATGAATGATCATACTTATCTGCAACCTGACTGCACTAAGGAAAACGTTTGTGTGGATCTTAGGAGAGGGAGCATGTGAGGTACCTGTCATGTCACTGCCAGTCTGATTTAGAAGAAAGAAGTAATGAAAACACTTCCCAAAAAGGAGATACCATAAGCCAACTAGCCACACCCTTAGGTGAAACCTAAGTACTCTAGTTGTACCCTAGTAAGATGAATGACCATCAAGATTAGCTGTGTTACCTCCATGAAAAACCACAATAAAAATGGAGATAGACTTTAATGAAAATGTAAGTATAGTATCTAAAACGTGGTAGCATGAACCCCCAGCATTTTAGTAAACACTATGTGGGCACTCCAAATATATGTTTTGCGGCTGCTAAGTAATACACCAACATCAACGCATATCAGGCATACACCCTGATTTTAAAAGCTCATTCACGTTTTAAGTCTAACTTACCAGACAATGTTTAGCCTGTCTAGTTGTGAAAGACTTTTTGTGGACTATGCCAAGAACGTCCAGTGGGCTTAGACCCCACCCTCTGCTTCCATTGGCTGGCTTTATCTTCTGTCTTATTTGCTCTCTACTTATTCAATGTCTTTCCTTCCTCTTCTTGTGTTTGTCCCTGAAGCATAGGCACGTTACCATTCTTTTGAGTGGCTGAGTTGTACGGTTCCATGCTCACTTTAAGGGAACTACTTTTTTGTGTTAACCCTTCCATGAGAGTGCATGTGTTTTAGCTCTCTCCCTTGCATGCTTCTCTTTCCCCCATACATAAACCCACACTCCGCGTTGCTATCTCGCTCATGTGCTTCTTTCATTTGTGTGTGCTTCCCCTACCATATCCCCACCACGGACCTGTATTGCTCTCTCCTTTGTGTGCTGTTTTTTCCCTCCTCATCCCTACATTCAGGTTTATGTTTTTTTAAGTCCCTGACGCTCCCCCCACTTTGTCCCTTCCATTGTTCCACCACTGCTCACTGCATTTACCTCTTTTGCATTTTTAGGTCTCGCATAGCGTTGCAGCGCAATGCACTGCTGGCTCTGCGAGACCTCTTGTGACCAAGGAGATTTCAGAAGGGGACTTAAGGCCCTGCCCCTCATTTTCATTGGCTGGCGTCACCGTTTATGCTAAACGGTGGCCTGCCATTGGAAATTAGTTTTTTTTGCCGCCTTTTCTCCTTTTTGTCAGGCCCATCCGGACTGGCTTGTCTGCTTCATGGCTGCCATGAAGCACTTTCTTATCTTTAGGGTGGGCCATCTGTTTCTAATTAGCATGGCCTTAGCGCGGCCATGCTAATTAGAAACAGATGGCCCTGTAAGTAATAAATCCATAATTATCTTCATCATCTTACTTATATTTCGACCTGTGGCGAATGCTTCGTAGGATTCAGGGGGCTTTGCTATTCAAAGTGCCTGGTTGCTTTTTGCTTTCTTTTATCTCAAAGTGCTCGATTTAAGTGTTGCAAGGACGCAGAGTGAAGAACCCGTAGGCATCCCAAATACCAGAGTGCCTAGAAGTGCTTCAGTTAGTAGGTTTATGAATTAAAAGGTGCGTGCTTCGCCGTTCCGGGCCGCGTTACTTTTCCTAATTTCCTAATTTGCTTGCCTGTTTATTATACTTTGTAATATTGACTTTCTAGACGCCTGCAGCTGATACTAGCCATGAGTAAATACTTCAAAGTCAATAAATAGGCCTCAAATACCATTGTCAGGTAAACTAATCTGTTCTTGTACGTTGTAGTAAATGACGTCACTGCACCAGCATCATAGGGTATTGACTTTGTATTATGCGTAGGCTGATCCAGCTTGCCTTTCCCAGTGCCTAGATCATGTGCAAGAAGCTGCTGTTGTGAGCGCATTTGCCGGGTCCGGTGGCTCAGTGGACTAATGTGTCCTCTATAGGGGCCTGTGTTCGAGCTCATAGTCACAGGTTCAAATCAAGGTGGGCCACTCAGCCTTCCATCCTTCTGAGGTCGATAAAATGAGTCCCATTGAGTTGGGAAACAGTAAACATATGTTATTCAGCGCCAAGATCCCCACGGGTGAACGTGCGCTTTACAAATACCTGTTATGTTATTTACGCCTGTGTTTGTCTTCCCAAGTGCAAAAACGCCGTCCTTTGCTGTACCGCTCACACGGAAGCCTCACTGCTGTTGGTGTTTTGAGGCTTTTCATTGTGCCTTTTGAGTGCTAGAGGCGCTTAACTTTAACATTATAACTGCTTAATTTTGAGTAACTGGAGACACTAGACTATGCAGTGCTTCATTGGCAAATAATATCTGTAATTATATATATTTCAAAATACTCAAAGGTACCTGGTGTCCTTTTTTGTACATGTTTGGCCTCAGTCGTGTAGACACGCCAGAGGGAAGCCTGTGCTCCCATTCTGACGTGCGCTGCGAAGCCTTAGATCGCTGTGACAGGCGCTAGGAATGTCTGTGTCATGGCACTATGGCCTGCACATTCCGAGAGCCGTAGGTTGCTATTTCTGCCTGTTCCCCGATGGGAGTCTGGAGCTGGGAGGAATGTCCGGGTGTCCCTTCTCTCACAGCTGCCATTCCAGACCTTTGAATCAGGTCCCAGATATCAATACACTGTCCGAGCCACACCTGGCCTCGACAAGGGGACAGGGGCCTGCTCTCGGCGCTGCCGCCATCGCCTTCCCTCCCGCGGTGGATGTGCGAGGTAAGGGAGTGCAGCCGTGGGGTCTTCTGGGGTTTACGGGGCACTTGGCCATTCGCCTGCCTTGGAAACAAGTCTCGTGGAGGACTGGACCGGGGGTGTCATCATGAGATGGATGTGTGGATGCGCAGCGCGGCTTACAAACCCCTTTTATTACCTTTAGGGATGCTATGGACGAGCCTGTATCCCTGCAGTGAGACGGCCTCCGGTCCTGCCAGTCCACCGGGCATGACCCGATGGTCCTAGCTAGTCAGTTGTGTCCCTGGTGGCGTCAAGCCTAACAGACCCGGGTCAGAGAGAGGACGGCATTTTGCAGGTGTGTGCCTCAGTCATGGCCCTATCCATGGCTTCATGCCCACTGGTCCACACAGTTTTATTGTCCTCCACCCCTTGACTTTCCCGCCTTATTAGGGGTCCTATCTAGGTTGTTCATAAGAACCACTCCCTGCATTGAAGCGGGTTCTAAGCTCCCCCGATAGTTTCATGTCGGGGCAGAAGACATGAGTAGATTTTAAGATTTTTTCTTTCTCCTGTAGGGGGTTGCTCGGCAGCGCCCCTGCTGGATACTGGTGTTCTAGACTATTCCATTCAGATAATAGAATTGTTCATTTTGTAAACTTGTCCACCAGTATGTCTTTCTTGCATTACCTCCATGGTGGGTTCCTCACACTTCTCAGCGATGAAGGGCACATGCTGATGAGCTTTGTGGGTATCAACAGGGGGTAAAAGACATTGTCATTGACAACGCCATTACTTGATTAATGCTTCACGAAGGGGAAAAAAAAACCAATAACATTTTCAATGTCAATAGCTCAAAACAATGTAATTGTGAGACCTATTGCATTGTAAATGCTTGTTATAGAGTGTAAGCAGCTGTCATTTGCTGCCAGATGATCTGTAAAAATAAACGTGCTTTCGCGCACTTAAAATTTAACTTGGTTTTGATTTAGTGATCCTAGTGGCATAGTGGCATCTGCCATCTGAGACTGGTCAATATATAGAAAAAGAAAATGCACTCACGTTAATGTGGAACTTTGACGAATGCGCATGAATGATGTGACTGGCCACAGCGGCCTTTTCTTGACTTCTCATCTATTCTCTTTTCTTTTCAAGGATGTACCTCCTTCAGATCCATTTGTAATCTATTACTGCTGTGAAGGCCGAGGGCATACGCCTGTGCTTTACAAAAAATAATTCATCCATTCAACATCAAGTTTCATGAGCAAAAAGGATAATCATCAGATGTACTATGGTCACATTGGTTATTCATTCAGTAACCACTGAGGCAGAGAAACACACCTGAAGTTAATTAATGCTGGCTTGAAGGACTGCACCCACAGTAGCATTTGATAACAATTAGGCAAACAGTAATGGGGGAGGCATTTACCACCCCAGTCAATGCTGACTTTGTAAGTGTGGTATTTTACAGTGTGCAGTAATTGTCGCGGATTGAGTATTCTTAGGGTGCCCAGATTCTCAAAACAAAAAATCGGGACGGGGCGTAGACATAGAGGTAGGACTACAGTTTGCAGTAACCGTGGACATAAAAGTAGGACTATTTAACAGCTGTCATAGTCATAGAAAAGAGACTACAATGAGAGCTTCCTCACAGATGGAGATGAAGAATTACAGACTACAAATAAGAGGTCTTTTATTGGCTGTAACCATTAATTCCATTTAGACAGACTTTGCCTCAACATTTGCTATAGTTGGTGGCCACCCTTCCCTTCACAAACAGAAGTTCCCAACATGGAGAGCCACGTACAAATGTGTAAATCATTTATTCAGACGGGCAGCTCTGTACAGCAATCACTAAGGCACACAGGAACATCATGCCATCAAGTCCTGACGTGTTTCGGGCGCCCTAACGCCCTTGGTCACAGGTGCTGGCAATATAAATGCAGGCAGAATTCCGTCCCACTTTTTCATCAGCTTATGAATTTCCGCCCGATGGCCGTGTCAGCCAGTGCATGCTGGTGAATGGAGTCCCTTTTAGTGTAAATCACAGGTAAGTAGCGGCTGCCGACGTATATAACACAGATAATCTCCCCAGTGGGACTGTGTAACTTGCATGAATGCCGCAAAGCTGGTATCTCCCAGCCGAACACACATCGTTCCTTCACCCGAAGCTTCAATGACTTCAGCGGACCCGCTCATCCGCGGGAGGGCTCTCCGCGACCTGGGAGGGCCGCAAAAATTTGCATCACAAACAGAAGTTCCCAACATGGAGAGCCACGTACAAATGTGTAAATCATTTATTCGGATGGGCAGCTCTGTACAGCAATCACTAAGGCACACAGGAACATCATGCCATCAAGTCCTGACGCGTTTCGGGCATCCTTGCGCCCTTGGTCACAGGTGCTGGCAATATAAATGCAGGCAGAATACCGTCCCTCTTTTTCATCAGCTTATGAAGTTCCGCCGCCAGTGCATGCTGGTGAATGGAGTCCCTTTTAGTGTAAATCACAGGTAAGTAGCGGCTGCCGACGTGTATAACACAGATAATCTCCCCAGTGGGACTGTGTAACTTGCATGAATGCCGCAAAGCTGGTATCTCCCAGCCGAACACACATCGTTCCTTCACCTGAAGCTTCAATGACTTCAGCGGACACGCTCATCCGCGGGAGGGCTCTCCGCGACCTGGGAGGGCCGCAAAAATTTGCATCACAAATATAAGTTCCCAACATGGAGAGCCCCGTACAAATGTGTAAATTATTTATTCGGACGGGCAGCTCTGTACAGCAATCCCTAAGGCACACAGGAACATCGTGCCATCAAGTCCTGACGCGTTTCGGGCATCCTTGCGCCCTTGGTCACAGGTGCTGGCAATATAAACGCAGGTAGAATACCGTCCCTCTTTTTCATCAGCTTATGAAGTTCCGCCCGATGGGCATGTCAGCCGGTGCAAGCTGGTGAATGGAGTCCCTTTTTGTGTAAATCACAGGTAAGTAGCGGCTGCCGACGTATATAACACAGATAATCTCCCCAGTGAGACTGTGTAACTTGCATGAATGCTGCAAAGCTGGTATCTCCCAGCCGAACACACATCGTTCCTTCACCCGAAGCTTTAATGACTTCAGCGGACCCGCTCATCCGCGGGAGGGCTCTCCGCGACCTGGGAGGGCCGCAAACATTTGCATCACAAACAGAAGTTCGCAACATGGAGAGCCACGTACAAATGTGTAAATCATCATGTCAATTCATAAAATTTGTAAGACTGCATGTTTCAAGGAGCAAACATCTCCGGCAAAGTTTCCTGCATTTGTTTGTCAATCAGGCACAATCTACGTAATCTCAAAAGCCCTCTCAGCCCTCCTAGGAGTACAAGATGAGACTTCCTGAGGAAGATTAATTTAGCATGAAGGAAACAAGTACCAGAATGTAAAGGGATGGCAGCTAAAAAGCCTGGAATGGGTTAATAACGTCAAAGGCGGTATATTGTAAAAAAATGTTAAAAGATTGCCCCTCCGAGCCGAAAAGTGGAACAGGAAGGGAAATGGAGACAAAAAGGACGACAATAACATTAAGAAAAAAAAAAAAAAAAAATGGTCAATAAAATTCTCGCGTTGGGAGTCTTGTGCATGCTGGGAGGGCAAGTCTTAAGTGGCTTAAGAAGGATCCTGGCTGAGGCAGGGTCCCAACAGTGCTGGTAGGACTTGGTAAGCGTCATGCAGATTGATTTCACTTTTCGCTGTTTCATTCTATTGCAGTCCCTCGCTCGTTTTAAAGTGCAGAGCAGGGTCACTCTGGGTGCTGGCTGAATGTTGCTGCAGGCGGTGAGAGCAGGGTCATGCTAGTCACATGTGTTCCAACGAGCTGTTGTGCCAATGGCTGGCACGATGATGACGGAGGTGGTGTTGTGGAAAGAGATGGGAAATCCTGAGAGAAAATGTCTCTCTTTAAAGGATTTCCCTTCCCCTACAACACTCACCTGGCATGATGTCACGCCTTAACAAGAAGTGCAAAGAGAGCATGCACACATCTATTTTACACCAGTGCGCATGCTCAACCGAGTCACTAGTAAAAAACCGGGACATTTCTATGTTTAACCCGGGCACTGCACGAAAACCGGTACATTTCTTTCATTTGGAGAAAAGTGTCGGGACACCGGGACACTTCTCCAAAAACCGGGACCGTCCGGGTAAAACCGGGACATCTGGTCACCCTAAGTATTCTATGAAAAATGAGCACTTAAAGGCACCACTGGTGCTTTCTATGCCGAATTTCACTTTTATCAGAATTTAATCCAGGTTTTTCCACATATAAATTTCAGTTAGTTTCATGTGCCAAAATGTACCAGTGGAAACCCTGCCTGACCACACAAACATGGCCCATATTTTGCAGAGACATCATAGTCCCATTCTGACGGGGTATTCCTAATGCATAATTTAGACCTAGCATTGCTGGATATTGATGGATTTATTGTAGCAGATGTTTAACCACCAACGTGCTTCTCCGATGGTGGATACAGAGACTTAGGAGGTGAGACTTCTGCCCTTCTGATGGCAAACCCTAAACATGGCGGTTAACACCTTTACTGTGATCCAGCACTCGTTCTCCGTTAGACCTTTTCTTGCCAGACCGAGAGCTGATGAGAGTTAATATTACATCAATCTATTTCAATAACAGTGTATCCAATTTGCCTGCACAATAAGTAATCAGTGACTATAGTTAAGGGGGTTTATTACAAGTTAGCATTCAAGATTAGGTAAATGACTCTAAGCACCTTACTATAAAGATACAGAATAACAACTGAGAAATCCAAACTCCATAAGAAGTTTTGGTGTATTAGTATGAGACAAAGAGTAAGTTCAGTCACAGCAATACAAAAGATCAATAGCAAGATCTGGTGCTCAGAGAAGAGTTTCTAGTCCTCTCCTCTATACATGATTGAAATCTACAATCGTCTAAGTTAAATTCCAAAATAAGGAGGATGGTTTAAACACTAACAGATTCCAAACTTCAGGGAAATGCCGAAAAATAGGCAAAGTGAGGGAAGTGAAAGTGTCAGCATTGCAGAAGCTTGGTCAAGAGTCTTCTAGGGTCAGGGGAATTTTGAGTATTAGCCTAAACCACGCTTAGCATGAGCCAAAGGGAATAAGCAGAGAGGTCTAAACCGCTCAAAGACGAAGGAAAAGTGGCATCACTCTCTGACAGTGTAGACTCCAGCTATTTGCACCAAAATCACTCAGGCACCACCCCTTGGTTCACATCATCAGGGGTTCTATTGTCCTTTCTCATTCTCATGTTGTACGCTGCAATATTTATGAAATGGCCCACACTTAACATGGGAACATCATCCTTGTTCAACCAAGCCATGTTGTAACATTGCTGAGTAGGACTCTTCAGTTGCACTCTTGCTCTCCATGTTTCTTTGTCAAGGTCTTCTTCTCAGGCTCTCTCGCTATCGCTAGTACAGTATTGTATCTATTCTCAAACTCACAATGTAAGTGAGCACACCTGACAGGGAAGAGCCATGCAAGCAAAAATGGGGAACAGCATTTTATGCAGAATGGAAAACAGGCCTAGTAAAGGCCATTTTTGAATATTAGATCAATGATGTACATATAATATACATGTGCACATTTAAACACAAATTAAGATACCTTTCCGTACATTAGATTCATATTGCATGTGGTATACTGTAAAATCTGTAATATTTAATATGCATGTGTAGCATGGCTAGACATACGTCTTGAATGACATATATAAAACATTAGTGCACACATTACATAAATCCATTGTTGTTTATAGAGTATACACATTCTTATATTGTGAGGATGGTTTCTATTCAATCATCTATACAGTAAATCTCCTTTAATGAATTAAGGCCTACAGTGTATATTCTCTAATTCTACAGTGATAGCACTCCAATAATGATGTCAAGTGTAGCTTCTTTACTATTAATGTCATTAGGACACACAGGAAACATGTGCTAGATGCAAGTTTATGTTATGTATTTGTGACATGTAAAGATCGAGTCAAAATTATGCTCCAACTGTATATACAGAACCTGTGGCAGGAACTGCCGGACACTGTCCATTCAAGTAAACTGTATACACATTTCAGAAAGACGCTCAAAACACACTGGCTCATCACACAACATCCAGATGCCCTGAAAATAGGGGATGTAGCATCTGTATAAAACAAATACATAGGTGCCGATTACGATCCTGTAAAACCCGGGTACAAATGGTCGTACGGAGCGTTTTCTCCGTACGACTCGTACCCGGGAATTCCACCGTACAAACCAGCAAGTACGATTCGTACAGAAATACCTTTTCCGTACGAATCGTAAAAAACACTGTGCGTCTAAAAAATACATACAATTCCGATCCTGGACAGCGCATACGCGACGTCAGCACGGAGTCAGGCAGCGTTTTACGGACCAGCAAGTACGATTCGTACCCACAGCACTCCGCACGGCTATATTTTTACGGGAGCCAAAAAGTGCCGGAAAAGCTAAGTACGCCGCGAAGCATGAGGAAAAGAGGGCCCGGTACGCGCCGCACCCCCACCCCCGTATGTACGCGCCGTACCCCCAGCCCCCTGTATGTACGCGCCTGTTGGACAGGCCACATGAAGGGCTTGCTCCCTCCCCGCATGACAGGGCCCGAGCCCCGGCCCTCCAGGTGTTACCCACAGAAACAACCCGCACCCCGTCTCCAGACGGGACTCCTGCCCCCGGACATCTCTGTATCATGGGGCCGAACCACTACCGGCTCCCTCGCCCGGCCCGGCCGCCATCTTGGACACTGCACCACGAGGCCGCGTGGCCTCAGCTCGACCCAGGCCCCGACATCCCGGCACCACCATCCACCCAGGAGGTGAACGGACCACTTGGCAGGTCGATGGGAGAAAGAGGTGTCGATGGCTCCCCCCCGCCAGGTGCCGATCGCCCCCAGCTCCCCCGGGCGCTGGCTCCACCCCCCTGCTGGGTGTCTGGACTCCCTCATCCCGGACCTCCCGACCTCCAAGTGCGAGGGTCCGGACATCAAAGGGCGCCAGACCTATAACTGGGGCAGCTCCAGAGCAGGAAGGCAGTTGTATCCTGGAGTCGAGAGACACCGTGAAGAACTCATCCTTGACGGACTACCGGCGCTGCCGTAGCCCTGCCTTGTGAACTTTCGTCCTGCCTGCTGGCGCTGCCGCGGCCTTCTGCATCCTCCATCCTCGTCGGGACCTGCTGGCGCTGCCACGGACCGTTGTGACTACCACCTTCGTCGGGACCTGCTGGCACTGCCGCGGACCGTTGTAACGACCACCTTCACCGGGTCCTGCTGGCGCTGCCGCGGACCGTTGTAACGACCACCTTCACCGGGTCCTGCTGGCGCTGCCGCGGGCCGTTGTAACGACCACCTTCACCGGGACCTGCTGGCGCTGCCGCGGCCCGTCCATCTAGAACACCGAGCTCGAGGATTGTGAGCTATCCATCATACCATTGCATCTACCAGATTGGTAACAAGACTGTTCCGCTACCCCCTTTCCCAACCAAGAGACTAGAATCGAGGGGACCCCTGAGTCCTGACCTCCTTGTACCATTCTATCGTACCTAAAGATTGCTTATAAAGAACGTTAAACCTTATCTTTGTGTGGCGTACATCTGTGGGGGGGAAGTTACTCGTCTGTACGATCGCTGGAGACGGCTCTCCCCGGAGACCTCTCCCCTTGTCCTCGGCCGACCCTCCCGGTCCGTCTAACATTGGTGGCCAGCGGCGCGATCCGAATCAACGCGTAATCGTACAGAGAGTAGCTCACCCCACAACGAAACCACAATGTCAACCAAAGAGAGCGGATCCACCGAGAAATTCCAGATGGAGAAATTAGAAGAGTACAGCCATCGTGAATTGAAACAATTCTGCATTGAACTAGGCATTGCTACCACCGGCCTGAGTACCAAAGACGATTTCAAGCACGCCATTGAGTCGTGGGCAGAAACCGGGGCCGCCAGATCCCCGGACCAAAACATTGCAGCATCAGAGAGGAACACCACGGCTCCCGAAGAACGAAGAACGGGCCTCTCGCAGGAAGAGATCCAAGAGAGAGAAAAAAACAGACTACATGAGTTAGAAATAGCACGGCTCAAAATGGACGGTGAACTAAAATTAGCCGAACAAAAACTGAACCTAGAGCATCTGCGGCTCCGAGAAGAACGGGAAGAAAAACAGAGGCAGAGAGAGCTCGAAGAAAAGAGATTAGCATACGAACACGAGCGCAAACTGGCAGAAATAGACCTACGGAAGCAGAACAAAGAACTGGAGGTGCCCGAGCGACCGCGCACCCCGGGAGCGACAGAAAAGAAAGTCCACATCCCCAAGGATGTCGTTCGAGAGTATGTCCGAGAGGACGACATACAACAGTGGTTCAAGGCCTACGAGATCGCCATGACCTCCCACCGGATCGATCGAAGTGACTGGGGAGCCGGTCTATGGGGGAGGTTCGTCAATGAAGGCCGCGATGCCCTGTTACAGCTCCCAGACCATCTGATGTCATCCTATGACCACATGAAGGCTGCCCTCCTCACCCGATATGGGCTCACACCCGAAATGTACCGCCAGAGGTTCCGAGACTGCACCCGGATCCCGGGTACAACTTGGGTGGAATATGTCAACTATTTCAGCCGAGCCTTCGAGGGTTGGATCAAGGGAAGCCACGTAACGACCTACGAGCAACTTTTTAATCTCATAGTGTGGGAGCACCTCTCTAACAACTGCTTCGTCGAGCTCAGGCAGCACCTCCTCGACAGTAAATTCATGGACCCACGGCAACTCGCCGCCGAAGCTGACCGGTGGGAAAGCACCCGAGTGGGCCGGAGAGGGCCGCACGAACAGAACCGTAACAACCAAGGTCAGCACCGTCCCCGAGGAGGAGGAGGAGGCCAGGGACGAGGAAGAGACACCGTCCCGGCCGCTCCCGCTGCCAGCACCCCGTCCCCGGCCAGCCGGGGCAACCCCCCGATGCGCCCGGGGTTCCGAGCCAATGTCACGTGTCACCGATGCCAGCGAGTCGGCCACTACGCCAATGACCCGAACTGTCCACAGAACCAAACTCCGAGACCCCGCCAGGTAGCTGCCGCCGCCCTGGGGGGAGAACAAATCTCCGAAGAACGGGAAGAATACGAGCAGGAACAACAAGAGTGGGAACCGGCCGCCATGGTTCTAGCGTGCCTAGGGGAAAGAGACATGGTCCCGCGGGCTCCCCTACCCGCCAACACCAGAAAATATAGTCAGTGGGTGAACATTAATGGACGCCGGGCCGAAGCACTACGTGACACGGGGGCCAGTGTGACGGCCGTCCGCTGTCACCTGGTAAAACCAGAGCAGATCCTGCCGAACATTCTCTGCCCCGTCCGTTCAGCCGACAATTCGGAGAGTCTATGTCGGATGGCCTGCGTCCCCTTCGAATGGGGAGGAGTCTCCGGCATGTTGAAGGTGACGGTCCGAGATGATGCCCCCGTGGACTGTCTCCTGGGGAATGATCTTGAGAGTTCCCCGTGGGCCGCCGTAGAAAGAAGAGAGCACCTGGGGATGTTGGGCCTCCCGGACTGGGCGTGCGTAACCACCCGGTCCATGGCCGCCCGTGCCATCCCCCGACCAGAAGAACCAGAATGGCCAGCACCTCCTCCCCCGATCGCTCCAGTAGAGGACACCGACCATACCGACCCCCCAGAGCAAACCCCCGAAGGGCTCACTCAGCCCCAGGACCTTCCCAACCTGGCTCAGTGGCGTCAAGAAGGGGGGCCCACCCAGGAACAGTTCCGTCAAGAACAGAAGACCTGTCCCTCCCTCGAGGGACTCCGCCAGCAAGCCCTCGCCCAGAGCGCAGGGGACACCACCGGAGCCCATTGGATCTATTGGGACAACGACCTATTGTACAGTGAACAGAGAATCGCGGAGTTAGGGGCCAGTCGAGTGCTGGTGGTGCCCCTCCGTTTTAGAGACTTCCTGTTAAATTTGGCCCACGATGTCCCTCTGGCTGGACACCTGGGCCAGGATAAAACCTACAGTCGCCTGGTGACCCACTTTTTCTGGCCAAAGATGAGAAACGACGTCCTCAACCACTGCCGGTCCTGCCCCACGTGCCAGGCCAGCGGGAAGAGCGGCCGCAAACTCAAAGCACCTCTGCAACCCTTCCCAGTTGTCACCACCCCGTTCGAGAGGGTGGGAATAGACATTGTGGGGCCCCTGGACCCCCGTACAGCACAAGGACATCGGTTCATCCTGGTACTGGTGGACCACGCCACCCGCTACCCCGAGGCTGTGCCCCTGCGAACTGTAACAGCCCCGGTGGTCGGCCGGGCCTTAATGGGGATCTTCTCCCGGGTGGGCTTCCCCCGAGAAGTCGTCAGCGACAGAGGCACAAACTTTATTTCGAAGTATATGAAGTCCCTCTGGCAACAGTGCGGGGTCACCTACCGATTCACGACCCCCTATCACCCTCAAGGAAACGGACTAGTCGAGCGGTTCAACCGCACGCTCAAGGGAATGATTGGGGGGTTGGAAGAGCCCCTCCGTCGCCAGTGGGATGTACTACTTCCGTGCCTCCTCTTCGCCTATCGAGAAGTTCCCCAGAAGTCCCTCGGCTTTAGCCCTTTCGAACTCTTGTACGGGCACCCTGTGCAAGGGCCCCTCAGCCTAGTCAAAGAAGGTTGGGAGATGGCCCCCCTAAAGACCCCTCCAGACGTCTTCAAGTACCTCCTGACCCTACGCAATCAGACCAGGCGATTCAGAGAAATGGCGAAAGCGAACCTTGAGGCCAGTCAGGAGGACATGAAAAAATGGTACGATCAAAATGCCTCCTCCATCGAATTCGAACCTGGCCAACAAGTGTGGGTGATGTCCCCCACCGAACCATGTGCCTTGCAGGACAAGTGGACGGGGCCCTTCAAAGTGGTCGAACGCAATAGCCCCGTCACCTATCTCATCGATATGGAATCTCCACGGAACCCCCTCCGGGTCCTCCACACCAACAGACTCAAACCCCACTTTGTGCGCTCGGAGCTCAGCCTCCTGATGGCTACAGACAGTGGAGCGGAAGAAGACTCCGAGCCTCTCCCTGATCTCCTGAAGACTCGTGAGAAAGATGGTTCCGTGGACGGGGTCCGGCTCTCCGATGCCCTCACCCCGGAACAGCGCCAAGGCTGCCGGGACCTCCTGCTGCAGTTTGCTACCTTGTTTTCCCTCACCCCAGGGGTCACCCCCTGGTGCTTGCACGACGTGGACACTGGGGACAGTCCCCCTATCAGACACCGGGCGTACCGCGTACCAGATCGGGTACGGGCCTGCATCCAAGAGGAGGTATCAAAGATGCTCACGCTCGGGGTCATCGAGCCCTCGGACAGCCCCTGGGCCAGCCCGGTCGTGCTGGTCCCCAAAGCTGCTGCCCCCGGCACCACTCCTGAGCTCCGATTCTGCGTCGACTTTCGGGGCTTGAATGCTGTTACCAGAACCGACGCTCATCCCATCCCCCGAGCGGATGAACTGATCGACCGCATGGGGGCTGCCCGCTACCTCAGCATCTTCGACCTGACAGCGGGCTACTGGCAGATCGGTCTCACACCCCGGGCCCAAGAACGATCCGCCTTTTCTACCCCCGATGGCCACTACCACTTCAAAGTCATGCCC
The DNA here is from genome assembly GCF_964204655.1 of Triturus cristatus. Taxonomy (NCBI): domain Eukaryota; kingdom Metazoa; phylum Chordata; class Amphibia; order Caudata; family Salamandridae; genus Triturus; species Triturus cristatus. The sequence goes on along the minus strand of NC_140590.1, from coordinate 1,651,170,750 downwards.
TTCGGCATGAAGAATGCCCCAGCTACTTTTCAGCGACTGGTGAACCAGGTCTTGGCGGGGCTCGAGGAGTTCAGCGCCGCCTACCTGGACGATATCGCTGTGTACAGCCGCCACTGGTCCGACCACCTCCACCACCTCCGAGAGGTCCTGCAGGCCCTCCAACGGGCCGGCCTCACAATCAAGGCCAGCAAGTGCCAAATTGGTCAGGGGTCCGTGACCTATCTCGGACACCAGGTGGGAAGCGGGCTGGTGGCCCCTCTGCAACTCAAAATCGCTGCCATCCAGTCCTGGCAGCCCCCAGTCACGCAGACCGAGGTCCGAGCCTTCTTGGGGCTCACCAGCTACTACCGGCGGTTCGTGAGGGACTATGGCAGCATTGTGGGGCCCCTCACGGGACTCACATCCAAAAACCACCCGAAGAAGATCAACTGGACCCCAGACTGTCAAGCGGCCTTCGAGAAGCTGAAAGCCGCCATGTGCACTGCCCCTGTGCTCCAGGCCCCCGACTACAGTCGGGAATTCATCGTACAAACAGATGCCTCCGACCATGGCATCGGGGCGGTCCTCTCCCAGCTGAACTCCGAGGGACTTGACCAACCGGTGGCCTTCATCAGCAGACGCCTCCTGGCCCGAGAACAGCGCTGGAGCACCATCGAGAGGGAGGCCTTCGCAGTGGTGTGGGTCCTCAAAAAGCTCCGGCCCTATCTCTTCGGTACCCACTTCCGGGTGCAAACAGATCATCGACCCCTGCAGTGGCTAATGCAGATGCGGGGGGAAAACCCCAAACTATTGCGCTGGTCCATCTCCCTGCAGGGGATGGACTTCACTGTGGAACATCGACCGGGCCAAGACCACGCCAACGCAGATGGCCTGTCACGCTTTTTCCGCCTCGACGAGGAGAGTCCCCAAGAGGATGGGTGACTCTCCCCGCCTTCAGCTGAGGGGGACGCATGTTGGACAGGAAACATGAAGGGCTTGCTCCCTCCCCGCATGACAGGGCCCGAGCCCCGGCCCTCCAGGTGTTACCCACAGAAACAACCCGCACCCCGTCTCCAGACGGGACTCCTGCACCCGGACATCTCTGTATCATGGGGCCGAACCACTACCGGCTCCCTCGCCCGGCCCGGCCGCCATCTTGGACACTGCACCACGAGGCCGCGTGGCCTCAGCTCGACCCTAACCCTGGGCCTGGCCAGGCCCCGACATCTCGGCACCACCATCCACCCAGGAGGTGAACGGACCACTTGGCAGGTCGATGGGAGAAAGAGGTGTCGATGGCTCTCCCCCGCCAGGTGCCGATCGCCCCCAGCTCCCCCGGGCGCTGGCTCCACCCCCCTGCTGGGTGTCTGGACTCCCTCATCCCGGACCTCCCGACCTCCAAGTGCGAGGGTCCGGACATCAAAGGGCGCCAGACCTATAACTGGGGCAGCTCCAGAGCAGGAAGGCAGTTGTATCCTGGAGTCGAGAGACACCGTGAAGAACTCATCCTTGACGGACTACCGGCGCTGCCGTAGCCCTGCCTTGTGAACTTTCGTCCTGCCTGCTGGCGCTGCCGCGGCCTTCTGCATCCTCCATCCTCGTCGGGACCTGCTGGCGCTGCCGCGGACCGTTGTGACTACCACCTTCGTCGGGACCTGCTGGCGCGGACCGTTGTAACGACCACCTTCACCGGGTCCTGCTGGCGCTGCCACGGACCGTTGTAACGACCACCTTCACCGGGTCCTGCTGGCGCTGCCGCGGGCCGTTGTAACGACCACCTTCACCGGGACCTGCTGGCGCTGCCGCGGCCCGTCCATCTAGAACACCGAGCTCGAGGATTGTGAGCTATCCATCATACCATTGCATCTACCAGATTGGTAACAAGACTGTTCCGCTACCCCCTTTCCCAACCAAGAGACTAGAATCGAGGGGACCCCTGAGTCCTGACCTCCTTGTACCATTCTATCGTACCTAAAGATTGCTTATAAAGAACGTTAAACCTTATCTTTGTGTGGCGTACATCTGTGGGGGGGAAGTTACTCGTCTGTACGATCGCTGGAGACAGCTCTCCCCGGAGACCTCTCCCCTTGTCCTCGGCCGACCCTCCCGGTCCGTCTAACAGCGCCGTACCCCAGGACTGTACCCCAGCCCCCCGTATGTACGCGCCGTACCCCCAGCCCTCTGTATGTACGCGCCATATCCCCACCCCTGTATGTACGCGCCGTACCCCCAGCCCCCTGTATGTATGCGCCGTACCCCAGGACCGTACCCCAGCCCCTGTATGTATGTGCCGTACCCCCAGCCCTCTGTATGTACACGCCGTACCCCCACCCCCGTATGGCGCATAGCGCATAACGCTGGGGGTACGGCGCGTACATACGGGGGTGGGGGTACGGCGCGTACATACAGAGGGCTGGGGGTGCGGCGCGTACATACTGGGGTGGGGGTACAGTGCGTACATACAGAGGGCTGGGGGTATGGCGCGTACATACGGGGGTGGGGGTACAGCGCATACATACAGAGGGCTGGGGGTACGGCGAGTACATACGGGGGTGGGGTACGGCACGTAAATACAGAGGGCTGGGGGTACGGCGCGTACATACGGGGGTGGGGGTATGGCGCGTACATACAGAGGGCTGGGGGTACGGCGTGTACATACGTGGGTGGGGGTACGGTCCTGGGGTACGGGGCGTACAGGTGCAGGGCTGGGAGACGGGCCTGGGGTGCGGCACGTACAGGTGCGGGGCTGTGCTACAGTGTTGGGGTACGGAGCGGAGGGGGGGTACGGTGCTGACATACAGGAGTACGGTGCTGACATGTGCGGGGTGAGGGGGGCTGTACGACTCATATCCGGGTACAAGTTTACCCGTGTACATGTGTGCTACAGCATTCGCTCCGTACAGGGCCTTTTACATGCAGTTGTGTATTCGGACGGGCGGTACGGATCGTACTTGCGCGCTCGGACTTCTGTTTTACGATTTGCACGTAAAAATGTCCGGCTCCCTATCGGACACTTTTCCCGACGCTATTCGGACGTAAAAATTTACGGCTCCCTCTCGGACCATTTTCCCGACGCAATTCGTATGTATTTTTCACGTATGAATCGTACTTCGCAGTTTGTACGGTACTTGTACGATTCGTACGTGAAAATATACGGATACGAGTCGTATGCAAATTTTTTTACCCGGATCGGAATCGGCACCATAATGTTTTACAGACAGTGAAAAAACACAAAGAAAAACTAGTAAAGAAATTGAATTTTATAGGACACAAGAGGAAAAAATTATGAGACAATACCAACGGCTGCCTATTGCTATAAATGAAAGGTTACATGTCGAAATATCACATAGTGGTCCAACATAAATAATGTTTCCTAATTATTGTTTACAAAAATATTGTCTCATTGGATGTAGAATTTTTCAGTGGGGGTACTACTTTTTACATGATAATTATATTGATAGATGATATTTTGATATTACTATTCAGGTACCACACCAAACTAATGCACCAAGTTGCAGTGATATGCACAGAGGAGTTTGTAGTTGTCTTTGGTTTAAAACTGTGAGAAAAGAGTGCCTCACAGCTGCTGTCGTTCCTGTATTTTCTCCTCTATCTCAGCGTAGCTTGTAATTCTGGCCTGTGTGCACCAGTGCTGGGTGTGAGGAATGTTTTCAGTGCTGCAGAGCATACTGCCCCAGTGCTCCGTTTCCGAGTGTGCGAGTAAAGCTTACATTGCTGAGGTCTGTTCTGTATGTGTGCTAAGTGAGAGAGGTAAACTCATTACTGCTGCCCTCCTGCATCTGTTGCAAAGGAAGCTTGCACTGCAGCTCACAGTATCTTCACTTCTTAGTGACAAGGACTCCGCTCAGTCTTTTATCCTTTTGCGTCACTGAAATGAATACTGTTAACAGGCTCAGTCATGTCACTTGTTACCTGTTGTATATTTTTATATAATACAAGGGATTTTGTTATCCCTGTGTAAACGCTGATCTCTAATTTCTGTATAATCAGTAGCTTGTGATGCATCCAGTTGCCGATTATCAGGAAAAAGGCCAGAACTCAACTATTATAAGTTATTACAGTATATTTTTATATCTTAATGCCTGCTGCCAGAAGCCGAGGTGAAAGGCAGGTCATGTCATGGAGCAGCTGTTTCAAGCAACGAAAACAGAACTTTGTTTTACTTTCTACTGCTCTTTTTTTTAGCTTACAATGGCAAGCAAAGAGAACATGTTTATTTTACACTCTTTAGAGAGTTACAGAAAAGCTAGAAACGTTCTGCCTGTTTTTGCACAATCTGATCTAGTGCAGCTTTTCTCTTCAAACTGTACTATGATCGCACTAGAGGTTGTATTTTTACTCATTATGTTTTCAAACATGCTCGATCTTCATAGGAAAGATCTATGCACCAAGATTTTAAGTGGTTTGTGGGAATGGTGATGGTGTGACCATGTATTATATGAGATAACATACTCCCTGGTATACATGATAAGAATATTGCAAGTTACCTCAGAGTCCCATAACCTTATAAAGGAACTCGGCCTTCAGCCTCATTCTCCTATATGGTTATGGAACTCCTTGTTGACTTGTAACATCCTCATAATGTATGGCAGGGGGTACTTTATTCCATACATCATATATTAAAAAAGCAACTCAAACTTTTTCTTGGCTTCCAAAGGTTGAAATACTTAATTCGCTAGTACAAAAACTAATGGGAAACTCTTAATGGTATGAGTTTGTTCCCATTACTAATGGGGTTTAAACTATTGCTTGATGGGTCAGCTGAAGAAAGAGGGGACCCATTTCAGCCAAATGCATGAATATATCTCAGCCATATTCCAATGGCGGATACATATTTCAATTAAATAACCTCACATTAAAACATCTAAATATTTCAGTAAAAACATTGGTTGCAGGCACGTTGTAAGCACCTTGGATGGGGAACAAAGCATTAAATGGACACTCCCATCCTGTCTTTAGATTACACTCTTTTCACCATGAGGAATGGGCCCTTCTGGGAACTGGGTCTCTTTTCGGGTGAAAGATATGAGACACCAGGCATCTGGCTGTGTGCAATAATGATAGTTAGTGTATAATATGCGTCCTGATTGTTAGTGTTAAATTACCACTGACAGAATGTTCTGATTGTAACTGTTATATTACCACAGACACAATGTTCTGATTGTTATTGTTACCACGGACAGAATGTGCTGATTCATTGTTGTTGGAAAACGAGGCAGTATCTGTGAGACCTGCACAAATAACATGACTACATTTGTCCTTCACTGGGAACCAAACACCCAATTGTAGCGCCTGAGTCTCAGAGGGTAGCGTTGCAGAGCAGTCTGAGGCTTACTCAAGGGAGGTGGTGTGGGCTAGTAATCGCCATTTTCAGATGCGCAGAAATAACACTCAATAATTGATTGTCCAGTCTGTACTTTGCTTTATAAAAGTTAGAGTACATTTATTAAACACACACACTACTTAATACTATGCACCAATTTACAAATAAACATAAGCTGTTGGAATTACTTTGTGACATTGCATACCATCTCCACCCCTCCCGCAGGGGAGGCGGGGTCTAGTACCACCACTCCCATGCATGCACATCATCTTGCCCCCATGCAGTTACTTGAACATAACCTGGATCGAGGGCCCTGCGCACTGGCACCATCCCAGTAGTGACCCCCCCATTATCCCAACAAGCATTTAAAATAGGTAACCTTGCCTTGGTGACACACAACCCTGACTGAGCATTTCCTACTGGCCATGAAGTATACACCTCTAAATCTTAAGGGCTAGCAGTCTGGGTTCTTCACCTAAGCGCAGCAGCAAGAATACATGTTTAAGCATCACTTTAGAATGACAGCACTCATCACCGTTCTGGATCATTAGAATGCATTGCAATTACAGCTCCTAAAGGCATCACAGATGAAATCACAGGATTAAGCATATACAGCCAGACACCCTAGCAGGACTGTCTGGCAACATAACCTCACTTTGCTTATGACATCACCTTACACAGGTACTTCACATTACACATGTGACCTTCAGTCCCTCTAAAAGAAATAACCATATTAAATGCATTTCTGGTGCAATTACACCTCTTCACCTCCAGGGGATGCCCTTCTCCTGACAGCCCCAGCTCAGCTTTTCACTCCTTGAAAGCACTTCTCAGTACACCCCCAGCTGTAGAACGAAAGCTGTGGCGGGGAGAGCCGCGCTGGTGGTGCTGGCGGCTTTGCCGCGTTCTTGGGCCTCGGTGGGGTGCCCCAGTGGGGGTAATGCTCGGGGAGCCCACCCCCGGCCGATCGGCTGATTTTCGGGGGCCCGGGCCCACCTGGGCCCCGCGATGCCCCAACTCTTCTTCCTGGGTCCCTGTCCCACCCGGGACCCCCGCCTGCTACCTTTGTTGGAGGGCAGCCTGGGGAGCCCACCCCCCGGCTGCCCCCACCAGCTCCCCGCATGGCCAGCACCCTGTTCTGACTGTTAGTGTTATATTACCACAGACAGAATGTTCTGATTGATAGTGTTAAGAGTACCACAGACAGAATGTTCTGATTGTTATTGGTATATTAGCACAGACAGAATGTTCTGATTGATTGTGTTGTATCACCAGATAGAATGTTCTGCTTGTTCTGCTTGTTGGTGTTACATAACCACAGACAGAATGCTCTAATTGCTAGTATTATTTTAACACAGGCAGAATGTTCTGATTGGTTGTGTTATATTACCAGATAGAATGTTCTGCTTGTTAGTGTTACATAACCACAGACAGAATGTTCTGTTTGATAGTGTTATATTATCTCTGACAAAATGTTCTGACTGTTAGTGTTATGGTACCACAGACAGAATGTTCTGATTGTGTTATATTGTCAAAGACAGAATATTCTGATTGTTAATTTTATATTACCATGGACAGAATATTCTGATTGATTGTGCTATATTACCAGATAGAATGCTCTACTTGTTAGTGTTACATAACCACTGACATAATGTTCTGTTTGATAGTGTTATATTATCACAGACAGAATGTTCTGATTGTTAGTGTTTTATTAACATAGACAGAATGTTCTGATTGATTGTGTTATATTACCAGATAGAATGTTCTGCTTGTTAGTGTTACATAACCACAGACAGAATTTTCTGCTTGATAGTGTTATATTATCACACACAGAATGTTCTGATAGTTAATGTTATGGTGCCACAGATCGAATGGTCTGATTGTTAGTGTTTTATTAACACAGACAGAATGTTCTGATTGATTGTGTTATATTACCAGATAGAATGTTCTGATTGTTGGTGTTACATAACCACAGACAGAATGCTCTAATTGCTAGTATTATTTTAACACAGGCAGAATGTTCCTATTGTTAGTGTTATATTAACACAGACAGACGGTTGCAATGTATGTGAACGAAGGACAGCCAGTGTATTGCGTCAGGATGTGCTCTGCTGTCCTGTCCTGTGGTGATATATTTTACACGCATGCTGCGGTAGCGCAGATGCCCTGAAGTCTCAAATGTTGTAGCGGTTGACACCACACGCTGCACTGAAGCCATTGAGCTCTCCTCTGGTAGCTGATTGTGGTTCTGAAAAGCCATCGGTCCTCCAATATGAGGCACCTGGTGACTGCAGAAGTATTAGTAATACGTGGTGTGGTGTTAAGGATGACATCCGAGCCCTGATGGACAACGGAGAAACAGCGGCCCTCATCCTCCTAGACCTCTCCGCGGCATTCGACACTGTCTGCCACCGCACCCTAGTACAGCGCCTCAGCAACGTCGGAATCCAGGACAAGGCTCTGGAATGGATCATCTCCTTCCTCGACGGAAGAACACAGAGAGTCCGCCTACCACCGTACAAGTCAGAGGCCACCGAAGTCATCTGTGGCGTCCCCCAAGGATCCTCGCTGAGCCCCACCCTCTTCAACGTCTACATGAGCCCCCTCGCGGCCATCGCACGCCAACACAACCTCAGCATAATCTCCTACGCCGACGACACCCAGCTGATCCTCTCCCTGACCAACGACCCCGCCGCCGCAAGAGCCAACCTGCACGAAGGGATGAAAGAGGTAGCCGAGTGGATGACGACCAGCCGCCTGAAACTGAACTCAGACAAGACGGAGGTCCTCATCCTGGGCTCTTCACCCTCCGCCTGGGACGACTCCTGGTGGCCTCCCGCCCTGGGCACCGCACCCAAACCGACAGACCATGCACGCAACCTGGGCTTCGTCCTGGACTCCTCCCTCTCCATGACCAGACAAGTCAACAACGTCTCCTCGGCGTGCTTCAACATCCTACGCATGCTACGGAAGATCTTCTGGTGGATCCCCACCGAGACCAGGAAGACAGTCACCCAGGCCCTCGTCACTAGCCGACTGGACTACGGCAACGCCCTCTACGCCGGTACCACCGCCAAGCTCCAGAAGAGACTCCAGCGGATCCAGAACGCCTCAGCCAGACTCATCCTCGACATCCCACGAACCAGCCACATCTCCGGACATCTGAGAGACCTACACTGGCTCCCCGTCAACAAAAGAATCACCTTCCGCCTCCTCACCCACGCACACAAAGCCCTACACGACCAAGGCCCGAGCTACCTCAACAGCCGAATCAACTTCTACGCTCCCAAACGCCACCTCCGGTCAGCCAACCACGCCCTCGCCGCGGTCCCCCGCATCCGAAGAGCGACTACAGGAGGAAGGTCCTTCTCCTACCTGGCCGCCAAGACCTGGAACTCCCTCCCGACCGACCTGCGCCTGACCCAAGACCACCTCTCCTTCAGGAAGAAGCTGAAGACCTGGCTGTTCGAGCAGTAGCGGCACCCCCCCTACCCCCAGCGCCTTGAGACCCTACGGGTATGTAGTGCGCTTTAGAAATGTCTTTGATTGATTGATTGATTGATTGATTACGAATTAATCACCTATGGAATCACCCATGACAAGTGGAAATTAGTTGATTTCCACAGGCGAATCTGTCATTCTTGTCCTCTGTTGTTACTTGGATTAAATTGTCCTGTTGGCTTTGTCCCCAGAATCCAATGCCGTCGGTATTTGCACATGTGCTAATACAGCACGTCTCAAATCACTTATTTTGGGTGGAAACTACTGTTTCTCACTAAATTGGTAATAAATAACAAACAACAATGGTTCATTGGCGCACACATACAAGCAGAGGCCGCTGCACAGCAAAAATGTGTGCTACCTTTCTTAAAACAGATTAATTCAGCTCATAGCCCCCATCTTTATTGTAGTTGAGGCAAACAATGTCAAGGCTATTGGTTTAAATTCTGAGATTCAGTCCCTTGAGATGTCACAGGAGCAGGATTTCACTGCCCCCCTTTCCCTATAATCAATTTTTTCATATTTTCTTCATAACTCTTCACGGGAGTCGAAACGTCAAATGATGCAACTGGAATAATGAAATGTTGCCCATCTATTGGAATTGTGTGTAAAAAACAAAGCTGTTTTCCCTTATATATAACCCATTCATCTCTTGTTTATATATCTGTAATTATCCGCTCTAGTGTTATTTCACTTGTATTTGCACAACAGTGTCATGTTATCACTCTTCGCCATTTTCGCAATGCTTCTTACAGAATGATACACTTTACTTGCTGCTAACATCCATGCAATAGCATATTTCTGCTTTTTTCGGGTTGTATTCAGTTATATATGCACCTTATGTACCTAGTTTGGTGTTATGTAAATCAGTAATTAGTCCAAACTCATAGTGAAGTCCTCAGTGTCATTGAATGCTCTTGCACGCCCCGCAGATAAACCCATGTGTTAAAGTTGTGTTTAACTTTCATAGGAAGCCATCAGTGTGAAACGAGGAATAATATCCCTTTTTTTAAAAACACAAATCTATTGCCGTATATTTATAGTATGACTATCAATCAAGCAAATCTGGCATTTTCATAACATGTCAACTCGTCATCACCAGAGATCTTATCTTGATATACATTTATAACACATTGAATCCTGCAATCCATTTATAAAATGTTGTCTCTAATGTCTTTCTCTAATCTCTAATTTATTTATTATAGGCGAATCGTGAAGTCTCTAGTCCCCTGCAATAAAGAAAATATGTAGAAGGCAGATAATGCCGCATAATTGTAGCCGTAGTTTAAACAACGAAAGTGTGATTTTTTTTTTCTTCTTCTGAGATATTTCTCTTAAATATTTGATCAGCTGAGAGGAGATATTTATGACAACATGTTTATTGTATTCCACAGCTCTAGGTCATTGCAGGAAATATAGAATATCTCCCTGTTTCTACACACTCTATGTCAGAGCATGTTCTAACCTGAGTTACATGAAACTGATATATATTTGCGAAAATTACTAACTTCTTTCTGGTGGGCTTAATTTGTTAGACCAGATTCTTCTTGCATGCAATGAACATGAAAGAGCAAGACACCAGATTTTAAGCAGTTTATGGAAAGAGAGATGGAGTGACCATGTATTATCAGGATTAAAATACCATCTGTTTTACATTAAAATGATTTCCCAAGTCGTCTCGGACTTCCATGACCTCATAAAGAAACTCAGCCTTCTGCCTCATTCCTGTTTATGGTCACAGACCTCCTCAATGACTTACATTAGTATTATACTGTATAGCAGGGGAAACTTTATTCCATATGTGTATATGTGTGATGCCCCACGTCGGGGTACGTATCCAGTAAAAATATTTCTCCACTAAGAAGGTTGTCCAATTTAGACTCATAATATCTTGTTGTTAACATCTTGCAGGTCACTCACAATACCCCAGAACTCCATCCAGTCCTCCCAGATGTTAATGTGCCTCTATATGCACTCATATGATGACCTCTGCTGTCATGTAGTGATCTTTCCTTCATATCCAACACCCCAAGGAAGTTGGCTAACAACTTGGCCAGGCTTGCGTGTCATCACCTTTATTTACATCTGCAACGTCATAGCAATTAAAATAAAAGTATTTTTCACAGCTTTAACAGGCACTGGGAAGTTTCTGTTTTGATTGTCTCTTCCCACATTGCCTCTGATTTCAGAGACCCTAAAGAGATAGTCTGATATAAGAGAACTAGCAGCCGGGTTGCAGACGACTGCACCGCCTAGACAAGTCACAGAGAAGTATTTAGATATTGCCCACCTCAGATGGCCAGCTGCTATATGACCATGGATTTAGAGAATTTGGCACAGGGGTATGAGAGGCAATATACTATAAAAAGTAAAATAGAGTATGTACAACAATAATAAAGTAAAAAGTAAGTCCACGGCGTTGCTTGTATTTCTACAGTTGTGTTTTATTCATGATGTTGGTGAGGTTCAATACAGCCAACGCATTTCGCCCAAGCATGGGCTTCTTCAGGGCAAAGTAAATATGAGTTGGAACGTCTGTGATGAAAGACGGGATGTCTAATCTGCACTGTGGCTTGAAAAATGTGAGTTTTGGAAAACCTCTCATAAAAATGTCTTAAGTGTAGCCAAGTTGACGGAGAACAAAAAGGGTGGATTGGCTCCTATGGATCAGTCCTTATTTAGGAAATAATGCTTGTAAGTCAAGTGTGGTAGTCCGTGTTCGGAAAGCCTCAGTGCTGGTTCTCCCTCCTTCGCGATCAGTGTGTTTTATAGTATATTGCCTCTCATGCCCCTGTGCCAAATACCCTAAAGAGGTAGTGCAATGGCTGTTGATGGTCTGCTGCATTACAGGTCTTCTGATGCCTCCAATGGGTCTCTACCGCCCAGTGGGACGCGGTGGCATGGCGAGTGAGGCTATTGTGCCACCATTTCTCCTGCCATCATCAGGTCAGTGGAGACCTATATGAGACAGCAGATCTCAGCCATGTGTGAAAGAGGCTGTCTTTCACATGGGAAGCTACAAAGCATGGCGAGGGAACTTCAGGAACATGCGCTCCGGAAAGGAGTCAGAGGATCTACTGAGAGGGATGGGCAGCAGAATGGAAGGAATAATGCTAATACATATAGGGAGGGCAGGAATGTTTGGGTAAGGGTGGCAGAGTTGCAGGTAAATAATGGGAAAAAATATGAGAATTGGAGGGGCTGCTATGTGAGGTAGAAAAGGACTAGACTACAGATAAACCAAAAATACAATGAATGTGGGTGGCCTACTGAGGGGGAGGGGCGGGAAAGTGAGCCCTGTTAAATGTTCCATCCCAGGTTATTTAATGGCAAATATTATTAAGAAAACAGCTTTAAAACTTTTAAATCATATTTGTGTGGAGATCTACATACATTTATAGTTTTTTTGAATAGTGTAATCACAGGTCGAGGAGAAAAGGAGGGTGACTTCTGCTTTCTATTTACTGCCTCCCAAGCACAGCGATGAGGTGTTGAGGCACATGTATCATGTAAGGAGATTAGAACACAAGGTCAACCCGTGGAGCGGAGTGGTGTGGGATGCATGTACAGAGTAGGAAGACTGCTGGTAGCACAAACAGCTTGAAGGGCTCAGGGAGCATGGACAGCCTAAATAGCTGGGTGTTGGACAGACCCGTTGAGAAGCTTTGGGGCAAACAGGGCCGGACTGGCCGTAGCGGGCATCAGGCATTTTCCCGGGAGGCTGGAAGGGTGTGTGCCGGTTTTGCAGCTGTAGGGGTCTGTTTTTTGTTAGTGGGGGCCGGTTTTGCAGCACAGTTGCAATATCAGCCCCCAGTAACAAAAGCAGCAGTGCTTCACACTTGCACCCCCCCCCCACTCACCGTCCCACCAGGGAGGGGGGCTGGTCCTACAAATTGCCTGGGCTGCTTTGGGTCCCTAGTCAGTCCCTGGGTACGAAGGACAGAGTGTGAGGAGCGTGTGGCTTGCAGACCTGAACAGACAGCATGAGGAGCTTGTGAAGGCAGACAGAATGAGGAGCTTGGTTTACAATAACAGACATGTCCCCATTCACAAACTGCATTTTGTAGGACATGTATTAGTACTAGAATACTAATGCACAACAAAATGCTATTCACCACGTACGTGTGAAGGTCACTGCCTCCCCTGTTTTTATGTGTAGAGATCTATGCCCGGACTGTGGAGATCTCTGCATACATATACCTACATGCTAGTATTAAATGTGGGAGCAGCAGGAGGAGCGCCTGGAAATGTTAATACTTACTACCAAAGGGGAGGGATTGGGGGAGGAGTTTTGAGGGGTAGGGAGGGGTTTAGGGAAGGACAAGCACCCACCCACAAATGATTACGCCCATATTAACAAACGGAATTTCTTTAGTTACTATAGTCAAAAATGATTCAAAGCAATCGTAAATGTTTTCCAGCTCTGTGCTTGAGTACGTCCATCACAACCCATGGCCACTCACAGGTACTGTAACACCCCTGCGGAGACAGAGAAAGATAAAAGCATAGAAAGGGATGATGAGCTTATACATTCTGTTAGACGCGGCATCCCTGGCATGGTTTCCGCTGTCCTTTTGCCTCTGCCTCCTGTATTTTTGATTGTGTGATGAGCTTCGTTTTTGCTGGTTTTTGTACTCTGGGCACTTTACCATGGCTGGTCAGTGCTAAACTGCAAGTGCTCCCTGTATAAATTGTTAATTCTGATTGGTTCTCCATGATTGGCATAATGGTTTTACTGGTAAGCCCCTAGTAAAGTGCACTATGTGTGCACAGGGCCTGTAAATCAGTGCCTGCAGCACTGGTTGTGCCACCTACTTGGGTAGTCCTGTAAACATGTCTCAGGCCTGCCATTGCAGTGTCTGTGAAGGCAGTTTTAAACTGCCATATCGACCTGGCAAGTGCACCCCTAAGGTAGACCCCTCCCCCGCCCCGCGTCACCGCCTGTCAGCACGCCCTATACGAGCCGCTACTCGCATTCACTGTAGACAGCCACACAAAGGAAGTTGAGTTGAGATGTGCCCTGCATATTCTGATGGTCCATCGCCAGGCTGGGCCTTACTGAGCTAGAGTGGTGGGAGGAGTTAACACTAACACCTGATAAGGGCTGTGCCTGTCCTCACACAAGCTGTCCCCACCTATCCCCCTCCCACTCTGGTGTGTCTGGAGCAAAGACCAGGCAGAACAAGAGTGTGTGCACTACAAAGACAATCCTTTGAAAAATGCCTACTTCAAAGGCCAAAAGGGGTATATGTATAAGACTTATAAGATGCATCATGGGACCGCAGCTAAAGAAATCGGCAAAGAGACTGTTTGCCACAGCCGCATCAACCTCCAGCGCATCCGTATTTCCACGTATTGAACCTGTGTGCCAAGCTTTTCTGATGCATCACTCGCAGACCAGAACCGTCATGGATTGACACATCGTTTCCTCCTACAGTACGGATTTGACGCAACACTCCACACAGCAAAATGTACGCATCGCCTCCCCCTGGACTCAGGAACTGACCAATCACTGTGTTTTCCAATACTTCCCTCCTCTGAGGCTGTTTTGCCTTGTGGATTTTAATGCATCGAAGGTAGTTTGTGTAAAATCAACGCATCCATAGAGATCTATGGACAGAATTGCTTGAAACAATTTCAAAAGTCATAATTTGGGGTCTGTATGTTGGATTTTTATTGTTTTGGTCATGTTTCGTTTAGATAAAGATACTTTATGTTTCAAAACGGGTGTGGTGTCCATTTGTGGTGTTATCACTGTGTTACTATGTGTTATATACAAATACTTTAGACATTGCCTCATAGATAGGCCGGACTGCTCATGCCAAGCTACCAAGGGGGAGAGCAGGGGATATCTGGGTGTGTAACTCCCTTATCCTGACTAGAAGGAAGGAAGGGTCCCTATGTGATGCAAGCCACTGCCAACTAGAGGCCCCCACTTCAAACACTCTCATTTCATAGCCTTAACTCCAGTTTTTTTTAGTTTTTTTTTATTTGCCATAACACACTCTATTGACAGATGTTAATCATAAGCAAATAGGTGCTGCTGCTTGGACTCAAAACACAACATTAACCTCCAGCCGCGGTCGGTAGTAGGAGTAACTGCAGAGCGGTGACGAGGGGAGGGGCAGGGTGGGGGGTAGTAAACTATGGATTACGGAGGTTTACAGGTAAGTTAACATATAAATTAATAAAACGAATTTCGTTGCGTGCACTGCATCGCATTTGGGGATGCAGTGCATGCAACAAAATTTGTTTTATTAATTTATATGTTAACTTACCTGTAAACCTCCGTAATCCATAGTTTACTAACCCCCACCCTTCCCCTCCCCCTCCCCACGTCACCGCCCTGCAGTTACTCCTAGTACCGACCGCGGCTGTTAACCTCACCATTCTCTGTGTTTATATCCATCACCAGAAATCAAATGCCACATTCGCACATCCCCATTTATTTGTATTGTAAGATGCAAGTGCAGGGTAAACTTGCTGATACAAGTGCAGGGTAAAACACCTCCACATGCTTGTTTGGAATTCCCAACATTTCTGTGCCTGAAATTCAAAGAATCCGTCTTATAATTGGTCTGTCGAGGGACAAGCGTACACCATTTTTCAGAGAGAGAAAAAGAATACTGCCAAGACTTTGACAGAAATGCAATTTTCAAAAATTGATTTTATGGTAATGCGGTGGTTATTTGTGAGGCCACAGCTGCATGCAAGATATATTTTTTTAGAATAGGAGAAAAAACATACTTTTTGGTACCCTATTAGACTACATACATCGTAAATAAAAACGCTAACCAGGCTGTCTTTAGGCATCAAAATAAATTCAAGCATCTAAAATGCTATTTTTTGATATAATATTGCTCACAGTATGGATTTGCAGAAGGAAAATTGGACAGGAGCACAGGACGGTATTATAATGATCAGCTGTGCTTATATCTGCAGGGAAGAGCTCTTGCATAGCGCAGTGCCTACTGCAGTGAGAGTGATGCAGAGATACCGAGCACTGCAGCAAAATCAGCCCTACAGGGGAGCAAGAGACGCAATCCTGTAGGAACAAGCTTCATGGTCGGTCGATACGCAGTCGTAGTGGTGCAGATCTTTGCAGCTACTTCTGCGATATAACTACTTATTTGGAAAGATTTCCATAAGTGAGAAAAAAAGCATAAGAATACCTCACATATGTGAAGTTTATATTATATAACAAAAGATATACTTGAGATGGCATTACATAATATTTCAGATTTTAATTATGCAGGGGATCGAGTTAACCAGCAGAGTCCCTGCTTCACCAATCCTGAAAGACATTTGCTCAGGAAATAAATTTTAAAGATACAGTGAAGTAGTTAAATGCTGCTAAGCAAGACCTTCCTTAAAGAAGTACCCGCTCTGAGAGAAGAAACTGGGATCCATCCAGGTACAGAAGGAGGAATATCAAGAATCAACATGTTTCCCTGGAAGGTGAGATTTCATTGCAAGCTTAAATAGGTTGAAGGAGTTGGAAAGGTTAATGGTCACTGGTAAGGAATTCCAGATCTTTGGGGCATGCCCTGAAAAGGAGCACGGGGTGGAGGAATTGTTTCTTAAAATGTAAGCTCTGTAGCCGATAGGTTAATTTGGTCCTGACCATACAGGAACCTCCTAAGAAGGTCAGTTTCTGTATGAGATATTTAGAGTCAGTTCACTGTTACACCTTGTATGGGATATGAGCAGTTTTTTAAGTGCATCTTCTCTCCATCTGGACCATTAAAGGGAGGAGAGGATTGGCGCGATACTGTCTCATTTGTTGGAATTTGAATCAAGATTGGCTGAAGCATGCAGGACAACCTTTATTCGAGCTTGAAAAATAGGTATGTGGAACCGGGGAGGGGGGTATGGGGTCTGCTTATTATCCATCAATTAGGCAGGAGCCGCCCATGCAGGTAAGAGCGTTGGGCAGTGGAGCCAGGTGGGGAGGAGGGTATTTCGACAGACGATGATGAGGGAAAATACATTTTTTATTCAGTTTTTCCTTTTGGTAAACTGTTGAATTCCCCCTCACCTCGGTCCACCGCTCTTTCCTGCACAGGCCACTCCTGCAATTAGGTTTCTTGATTTTGTGTTAGAATTGTAGATCTCAGGACTCCATCTAGTAGCACTTTTCAGGGAAGGTCTTGTGACTGACTCTGACAATCCCCTGGTGTTTAGGGAGGGTCCAAGCATAATCTAATGTAATTAATAAATAGTTTTTATTCCCATTTGAAGGAAACAAGAATGCACTTTGACATTCTGAAGTTAAGGCGGCTCATAAATAAATCTCTTGTCAATGTACTGTTCCCCGTTGACATTGTCCTGTTGTGCTGCTTATTTCAATGACCAACAATTGAGTCTATTGATGGTACAGAGATGAATGAATGAACTATTTATATAGCGCATACAAATACCATAAGGCATCTAGGCGCTAGCTAGCCAGGAATGATACAGTGAAATCTGGCCCATGATAGATCCCTCTTATTGATATGGTGTTAACTGGTAGCACTGTCCAGTTTGTGGCCCCTGTAATAATAGAGTTAATTGGCTCCTGTGTTTCACCTTGGACTAATAATAGATTGGCTCTGTGGGTCCCTTTAATTGATATATTTGGCCTTGGTCTGATATCAAAACTCAGGCAGGGCTCCTGGGAATGATACCCAAATGTAAACCTCTGCTTCAAATTGCTAGCTTTTTTAATCCTCCAGTCAGTGCTGTCTGTACCATGCATTTTTAAAGTAGCATATTATTTTACATTGAAATAATATTATATTATCCATAATGATTATGTAACATTTCTAGTGTCATAGCAAAAAAAAATTGAGAAAGTTCGGTGCTCACTTTTTTGGCGCACCGGCGGTGCAGTGTGGTGCTCCATATTTACAAGGACACGTAAAGCCACCCTGTGTGGCTTTTCGTGTCCTTGTAAATACGGCCCCTTTTCATGCAGCCCTTTGCATGAAAGGGCCAATTCATGTGTGTTGCTGTGGGTGTTCCCATGCCACACCCATGGATTCTGCCTCATTCCCAGATTTACAATGTTTCATAAACCTGGGAATGCGTCAGTATCCTACTCCTCCCCAGGGGAGGCGTAAGGAGGTTCAACTAGGAGAAATACTTTTTTATCTCCTCGTATTTTCCTCTTTCTATGAGTTCTGCATTCTGCATCACGCATAGAAAGAGGAAAATACCTTTCGTAATTGTTTTTGTGCAGGAAGCTGTCCCTTCCTGCACAAAAACAATCATCCCACAGCTCAGGTACCCTTGCACCATGGTGGTGCAAGGGTGCTTGTGTTGGCAAACTCAGGTACCCTTGCACCATTATGCAAGGGTGCCTGTGTTGGCGCATGGCACCAATTGTGCACCAGCACAGGGGAGAGATCAGGAATACGTCATATTGTTGTAAATTTGACACATCCCCTTGCTTCGGATGTAATGCAGCGCGGCGCAGCCAACTGGCTTGTGGCACCGCACTGCGTTACTTCCTTGTAAATATGACTCTAAGTATTTCATTAGTTTGGAAAAGCCACCGTTCTGAGACCGTTTCAGTAGTTTCCATGATGTTTCAGTTTCCTGTGCCTCCATCACTGGTTCACTATTCTCCACACAGAATGTGAGCACCATAGTTGTTAATTCAAAAGTACATTTCGACAGTGGAAGTCCTGTCCTTGTTTGACCTCAAATTGTGGTTGGATGCATGTGCTTATTGTGATCTGTTTTTTTCCAAGTGATGGAGGGAGGGGGTCGCCCTGGAGTCGCGCTGTTCCATATGACTTGCAGCGCCTGGACTGGAGTTAGAGTCACACTGCACAACATGGATTTTAAGTTATTGAGAGATTTTTCATTTTACATGCTACATAAGTATACCATACTGCTTGTATTGTGCTTCTTAATTGGAAATGGCACAGGGCACATTCTGTACATCTCTTCAGATCCAGTGTTGGTATGTCCACCCTTAAAGCATGGTCAGTAATCTTGAGGGGGGGGGGGGGTAAGCATCAGATTTTTTAACAATATAATGTTAAAATACATTATACCACAAGGAGGCAGCATGAGAGGGTCTTAAAGGACAGTAAAAAGGGGGGGAAATGCGGATTGGTAGGGGTGCTAAATGAGAAAAATCACAATATTTTGTAAAATAATCAACATTTTTGAGGACTTTAAAAACAAAGAGAGGGAGAGAGTGTGTTTATCCGACAGACACCTCCCCAAACCCGACTGAAAGCACCTGCTTTCAACTCTTTACCAGAAAATACATTTATTAGAGGGATGTAACACCCCAAGCAGCGCTCCGGAAGCTAAACCCCTGCCTTAAAGCTCCCTCAGTACTGCCACCTGCAGCCCAGAGCTTGTAACTGCATCATGAGTTTATCTTCCCCTCTCTGCCACTCCTGCCTGAGCAGCTCTGCTCTTCCCCCGAGTATCTGACTTGAACTTATCGGGTTTAGACCACATGTATTCTTCTTACCTAACAGCTGAGCCTGTGACCTTAGTCAAAGCCATCACCCTAGACGGCACCCAGGTCTGCTTCCTCTGCACACCTACTCCTCTGCAAGACTCTGGGGCATATTTACAAGCACTTAGGACCACCGTAGCGTCACTTTCTTTTTTACTCCCTGGTGCTTCTCTATGCAAGCCCATATTTACAAGGTCGCGCTAAGCCACTTTGCGTAGCTTCTCAAAGCTTTGTAAATATGGCCCTCTGCAGCACAGTTTTCTGTGGCACAGGGGCACAATGAGTGTTGCGGTGGGCATTCCCAACAACCCCATCACTTTTTTACACTGCCCCAGATTTACAAGGATCTGTAAATCTGAGGCAGCGCCAAAAAGTAATGCGTTTCAAAAGAAGGCGTCAATATGGCGCAACAAGGAGAAATATTTTTATTTCTCATCGTTTTTTGCTCTTTCTATATGTGCTCCATCACATAGAAGGAGCAAAACACCATTAATGATTGTTTTTGTGCAGGAAGGTGTTACTTCCCGCACAAACCCAATCATCCCTGATACACAGTCACCCTTGCACCGTGGTGTAAGGGTGCCTGCGTTGGCACTAGGCAGCTTTTTTAGCACCGGAGCAGGGGTGAGCACAGGGATGATCGTATTCTTGTTAATATGGTACATCCCTGCATTTTGTAAAATGACGCACCTTAGCACAGCAAACTTGCTTGCGGCGCAGCGCTGCGCCATTTTCATGTAAATGTACCTCTCAAGTTTCTATTTCTCAGTTCCCATTTAGACTCTGCACTCTGTACAGTGCAACTCAAATAATGCTTACCTGCCATGCGAAGGCATAAAAACACTACCAAAGCTTAACTGTTTACAATAGATGTATTATATTGAAAAAATGTGTGCACCTTATGATTCGAAAGAAAGGGAGGACACAGGTTTACTTTGTAAAGTATATTTCAAGCAAAGGTGGTCCGAATCAGGCATTGTCTGAAGTGTCTGCTAATTGGTTAACATTCTGTGGAAAGTCTTGAGGTTGCTTTCATTTCTCCCCGAGAATGACTACACGGTGTAGTAAACGCTGAATTACTCTACTGATTACGAATATTCTGTTAAATTGCCAATGGTCAAATATGTCTAAACAAATTTAAACACTGCAGTTAAGTCCTGTTACCCCTTTTACACATCCTCCCAGTCAGGATATAAATGACAAAAGATGTTAGTGGTGGTAAATTAGAAAATGGCTTACGGTCGCACATTTGTTATCACTTAAAACAAAGCATGATGCTTCTCTTGGCCAGAGCTTGGCCCCCCTTGGGATCACTTAAGGCCCCCCCCCCACAGGGGGGCCCTCCCCTGAGTTTGAAGACCTCTGTGTTAATACTGGTGAGTTAACTGCTGTTGTCTCTGTTGTTGTGGCATCCGCTGTCACTACCACAGCTTCTGCTGTGCGGGCAGCTGTTGTGGCTGCAGTGGCCTGCATTGCTGTGGCAGCTGTTTTTACTGCTGCTTAGGTCATAGCTGTGGTTGCTTCTGTGATCCATGCTGTTGTGGCAGTTGCTGCTTCTGCTGTGGTGTCCCCTGTGTTAACAGTTGTTTTTGCTGCTATGGCGCTAGCTGTGTTGAAAGCCGTTGTTGCTACTCTTATCCCTCTCATTGTGGCATCTGTTTTTATTGCTTTGGCTGCAGCTGGGGCTGTTGCTGTTCTCCCTGTCAAAATGGCAGCAGTGGTCTCTTCTCTGGTCCTGCCTGGATTTAGAGCTACTGTGGAAACTGTTGTCTCTGTTATGGTCCCTCCTGTGTTTGTGGCCATTGTTGTGGGTGTTCCTTTTTTGTGGTGACTGTGCTCATTGTTGTGTAGTTACTGCTATAGCCCCGTCTGGATTTACCCTCCTGTCTATTTGTATCTACATGATGCGCTCTAATTTGATCCTTTCTCATTACAATTTTGTTTTACAAGATGCCACCTATGCCACCTATGCCCCTGTGATGATTCTGAGACTCCTTAGCAGATATTCTAATGGAGTAAGCGGGACATTCTCAGCACAGTAAGACAAAGCTGGCAGCTGCATCTCACTCACTTCATGTGCAGTAAATTATGAACTTTCGGGGCATATTAACAAGAGGGGGAGATAAAATTATCGCCGCTTTAGCGTCCGTTTTCGGCCGAAAAGCGGTGATAATGTTATCGCAATATTAGCAAGGACACGCTATCGTGTGTTTCCGTGATTTAGCACCCACTTTGCATCGCATCGTTAATGAGATGCAAAGTAGGCGTGCCTCAATAGACTACATGCGAAAATATCGCGAAAGCAGCTTTGCGATATTTACAACAATGCCCCGGCCAGAGTAGCGATATACAAAATCGCGCTAACCGGCCATTAACGTAGGATTTTAACGTCTTCTAAAATCCAGTGTTAGGCATACTTTGCATGGGAGGTGGAATGTGGGGTTATGACCACAGGGTCGTATCAGCAAGGTCATCGCTGTTTTGCAGGGAACAACGCTGGTTTTCCAGCGATGTTGGGACATTTCCCTGCTATCGCTGGAATTTTCATCGCCAATGCGCTAAGCGTTGTAAATACAGCGCTAGCTTGGCGATGAATTCCAGCGATAGCCGGCAATAGGAAAACTCGCGCTGCCAGTGATAATTATCGCTGCTGCTTGTTAATATGCCCCTTCGTGTTTATAATAGATTCATAACTCATGCTGAGCCTGTGCTGAACTTCCAGTTCTCCCTTGACCTGCGCTTCAGAAAGGATGGGCACAGAGAGGGAGATGCACACAATGGCAGAGGTGGGCATTGCCTTTTTGACAAACAATGGTAAATAAAAATTGGTCCCTTACAGAGTCAGCTAGCATCCACCTTTTGGTCTGAAAGACAATTCATAGTTTTTTTTAGTTCAAAGAATTTTATTGGCTTTTTCAGCAAAATAAACAAACAAAGACAATTCAGCTTATACGTGGTGAAAAATGGAACAACAATAAGCAGTTCTATTGTACAAGTTTGGTAAATGTTTGATAAGCAGTAGGAATTCAGAGTTTTAACCTCTTGAATATCAGATTTCAAATTATTCCAATGGAGTGCTGCCCAAAGGATCAAATTATTAAATTCCCTTCGCAACCACGCATGCCCAACAAAAGTAACTAAGCTTGGTCCAAAAACACCAACACCTCACAGGTCCTTTAGGGTAAGGATTCCATTGGGTCATGAGGCAGTAGGGCATTGAAGCCCCTTTCGAATTCAGGAGAGTGACCCATTGCCATGTTCCATTCTGATCAAAGAATGGGCAGTACCTCTTGGAGAGAGCTGGGATGTAAAGAAGTAATTCTCAAACAATTGAGAAGGGAGGTAGGGTCACCCTCGCAACACATCCATATGATGGCTACATGCAAGTTAACACGTCAGACCATAGCACAGCAGGCTTCAATCCAAGGTTTATCTATTAGACCAACATATCCAACATATCCATGTTTAAATTCACCACATAATTTTTTGGCTTGTGTCACAAACATTTCCAAGAGAGTCTCCTGTTCTGCCCACATATCATCGAATGAGAAGGTTACCCTCAAATACTGAAAGGGTAGCATTTGCCACAGTCTCTCAACTAAAACAAAAACATTCTTTTCAGTTAGTCTCTCTGAGCTGCTCATGTTTGATTTTCAACACAGAGCTACCTAGTGCACTGCAAAAAAACTGGATTCCCAGGAGACATTTGAACTCATTTTGTTATCCGGACCATTGGCCAACCAATGACAGACACGCCCAAGCACCTTTCTTTCAACATATATTGCATGCAGAATCTGACTGAAAACTAGGTAAGTACAATATATCGGTTTATTTGCAAAATTTAAGAGAAATTCCGCTTTAAGCTTGAAATGTGCCCTGACAATTACTGGGATAACTTTTTGCACGCATACTTTTAAGTGAAAAATCCACCCGGGACAGAGGTTTGAGCAGAAAGGTGAAATCTTTTCTGCACATCCCAGTCTCCAGTGGGTGGAAATTACACTAGATTGCGTCCTACAAACATTCAATAAATCTTGCAAGACGCAAATTCAGCAATTTCATGATTTTTACCAAAATAACTTTAATTTGGTCCAGGCTGAACATGGAACCAAAAAATCAGCCCTGATAAAAATGTGCAAACAAGCATCACACTGCATGGGGCTGTGACTAGCATGAGACCATGAGGCATTCATGATAGGTCATGGCAGACCACCCAGCTCTGAAATCAACCCACTGTGGCTGATTGGCCAGTCAGGCCTGAATTGCATGCAAAATGTGATTAATATTTAAGTTTTATTACTTCATTTTCATCGCGTTTCGTAAACGCCTCAGCGCGTCCGCCATTTTGTGAGCTGTGTGACGCTTCTAGGATGCCAGCGCGCGTCCACGACCTTCATCTCCTGTTGCTCCAATGAACTTTTCCAAATCCTGATGGGCCCTTTTACAAGAACAATGTGTCCCTGTTTCACCTCATCTGCTGTGTCTTTCCTCATTTAACCTTGGATATCAATCCACTGCAAAGGATATGCTGCTCTGTTATGTTCCACCTTTCCAGCTCTGATATTTATGATATATCTATATATCTGGTCCTTTAGCATGGTCACTCCACCAGTCTTGAGGAGTGCTCTGAATACCTCTATTTACTTATGCTGTGCACCTACCTTTTGTGCATTATAGCTCCTATATGCTCAGCTGGACTGTTCCTAGTGAGGGTCTTCATACTTTTGTCTTGTTTGAGATCGTGCTATGCTAATTACTTGCCACTGTAGTTTTTTACTCAGTTGGTCTTCTCCAGCAGAACGACCCTCGCTCATTCCACTATCGGAGCACTCAAGTTACGGGCAAGTTACGCACTCCGAAATTCGTTTTTTTGCCCTCAAAGAGTTCTCCTATGGCACTCTCTTCCTCTTCTCCAACAGCTGATTCTTCTTCTACCACAGACCAAATGGCGGCAGCAGCTCCCAATCGTCCTTCCTCGTCTCAGCCAATTTCAAACAAGACTTCTCCTCCTACCACATCATCTAAACGCTTGAAGCAGGACTCTCCTCCTCCAGATAAGTTGTCACCTTCTATATCCATGGAGTTACTTCTGGAGGAGATACGCGCTTTGCGTCCGTTCGTAGAGGAGACCAATAATAAGATGCAGCTTCTTGAGGTGAAATGGTCAACTATGGAAAACAGAGTGACTTCCATGGAACAGCAGGTTTCAGAGATCCAAGTTAATTATCGGCGTATTTCCTCACTGGAAAAATCTGTTCTTGCTCTCCAACAGCATACTGAGGATTTAGAAAACAGGAATAGGAGAAATAGCCTATGTATTTATGGTCTGCCGGAGTCTTTGGAAGGTGATGACCCCGTCTCGTTCTTCTCCTCCTTCCTCCCGAAACGTTTGGATATGCCTACTACTACTTCTATAAGTATCCAAAGAGCTCACAGACTTGGTCCTCGTTCATCTGCCTCGACTAAACCACGAGGAGTCATCATTCTTTTTCTGAAATTCACGGATCTTCTTTTAGTCCTCTCTGCAGTTAGATCTAAACGCCAAGTTTCCTGGTTGGGCCAGAGGGTATTTCTCTCTCAAGATGTTTCTAATGTTACCACGTCAAGAAGGAAGGAATTTTTGAACCTTCGTGCTCCTCTACGTTCTTTCGGTGCCAGATACGGTTTATTTCACGCCTGCATCTTCAAAGTTACCCACCAAAATCTAACTTGGACATTTCAAGACCCTGCCAAACTTAAAAACTTTATTCATATTCAGTCCAATAGCGGCATGGATACCTCCACTTCTGCTTGTGGTTGATTGTTTAACTTTCCTTTTTCTTGCAGGATTACGCAGATAATGTTCTTGTACTAGCCTGTATCTGTTATATTGTTGATTTGCCTTTTGATTATTATTTCTTAAGATTTATTGTGGTTCCTTTCAAGGTTTGTTTTTATTTCTGATGGTTCTCTTTTATATGTCCCTTTGTGCTCCACTCTTCTTTTCTTCTTTCAGTCGTTTGTTGGACTGTATTTACATTCGTATGTATCCTCTCATGTGTTTCCTTCATCATAATCGTTTCTTATATTTTTTACTCACTTAGATCGATTGGTGTGTTCCCCTTCATCTCATATGGTCCTTCTTCCTCATCCTCCGTCCTGGTGCAGTTTGGTCTCCTGATTCCGGGAGGTCAATCTAGTTGCGTCTTACCATAGCCCCGTTATCCTCTTTATGTCCCCCTCAGGTATGTTACTCTCAGTCATCCTTTTTGGATATGTACTGTCTCTTCTTGTACTTTTTTCTCTCCACATTCCCCCTCTTTTCCTTTCCCTTTCACCTCACTTGTTATTTACACTCACTTTTCCCCTATTTGTGCTCTTACCCTATTTCTTTATTTGTATAGTCTCAATTGTTTTTTCTTTATTTTTATTTTTCTTTTTCCCTGACCTCTCCCTCTTTTTTCATTTCTTTATTCTCCCACTTTTTGACATTTCTTTCTCTCTACTTGTTGCTGTAGTTTTTGCTTCTATTACTGTTCTCCAATTTTTAAATTCAGAGTAATCTCCTGGAATGTAAAGGGTTTTATTAGTCCCATTAAACGTCAGAGGATCCTTTCCCACCTAGCTTCGTATAATCCCGATATAGTTCTTTTACAAGAGACTCATCTCAATGAGGCTGAGTCCCTTAAGTTAAAACGAGGCTGGGTGGGTATGGTCTTATTCTCTCCATCTACCAATCAGAAGAATGGTGTTGCTATTTTATGTCACAAGAGATTAAAATGTAAAGTTTTACTATAAGAAATAGATTATGATGGTAGATGGATACTAGTTAAGTTACTCATTAATTCTATACCCCTAACTGTATTTAATGTTTATGGTCCTACACAACCCGATTTATTTTTCTGGCCCTCAATTACGAACAAATTTATTCAACATAGAGATGACCTCTTCATTCTCGGTGGTGATTGTAACCAGATTGTAGACCCCTTTCTTGATCGTAAGTCAACTGTTCGTTTCACACCTCACAAACAATTTCTGGACACTATTTCTCAAGCGCATCTTACTGATTCTTGGAGACTTTCTCACCCTGACACTCTTGACTACTCCTTTTTCTCTCCTCCTCATGCATCTTTCTCTCGCCTTAATTACATTTTTCTTTCTCCATCCTTATCTCAAAACCTATTATCTTCTTCTATTGAACCCATACTCATCTCGGATCACGCCCCTATTGTAACGGATCTTGAC
The DNA here is from genome assembly GCF_964204655.1 of Triturus cristatus. NCBI lineage: Eukaryota > Metazoa > Chordata > Amphibia > Caudata > Salamandridae > Triturus > Triturus cristatus. Next base: position 1,651,144,240 of record NC_140590.1, on the reverse strand, counting down.
TGACTTCTCCCGCATCCCAAGTCTTCTCGTTGGCGCTTTAATAATTCTCTCCTTACTGATCCTCTTTTCTCCTCTTCTTTTCGCTCTTTTGCTAACGATTTCTTTTTGTTTAACAGGGGTCCCAGCATCCCTCCCCACCTTCTCTGGGACTCTTTTAAAGCTACAGCACGCGGGTTTGTTATTGACTTTGTTTCCAAGAAGAAGAAACATTTTCTTCAGAAGCAGAAGACCATATTAGCTCGTATTAAATCTTTGGAAAATGAGTTCTATATTTCTCCTAATAATTCTATCTCTCCGGAGCTTATCCGTACTAAGTTAGAATTCAATAAAACTACTACTGATAATGCTTCATCGATACTTCTTCGTAGTAGTGCTCGTTACTATGATGGACGCAATAAAGCAGGGAAACTTTTAGCTAACTACCTTAAGTCACGCAAAGAACGCTTCTTTATTGATTCTATTTGCTCTTCTGGTAATACTTTACTACATAAAGATCAGGGCATTCTTAACCAGTTTCAGTTATTTTATCGTTCTCTCTATACGCCAGAATCTTCTCCCACTCCCTCTCTTATTCAAGCTTATTTTGAGAAACTCCCTAACCCCTCGACTTCTCATCTTAATTTTCCAGAGCTTGAAGTGGACCTTTCACTGCATGAACTCTCTGCTGCTTTGAACATTCTCACTAAAGGTAAAACACAAGGCCCGGATGGTTTTTCAGTTGAATTTTATTTACATTTTTCAGATCTTTTACTTCCCAGACTCTTAACTCTCTTTCAATCGTTTTATTTGTCTGGTAAGGCAGAGGGTACATTTCAAGAAGCTACCATTTGTCTCATTCCTAAAGATGGCCGTGACCCCAAATTCTGCAAGAACTATCGCCCGATCTCTTTAGTTAATGTGGACTATAAGTTATTTGCTAAAGTACTTGCTTTGCGCTTAGATCCCTTTATGCCCCACCTCATTGGTAAAGAGCAATGTGGATTTGTTAAAGGCCGACTTACCTCTGATAATTCTCGCCTCTTCCTTAATGTTTTGAATAAGGTTTCCTCCCTTTCTATTCCTTTAGCAGCTATCTCTGTTGAAGCAGAGAAAGCCTTTGACAGAGTTGATTGGTCTATCTTGTTTGCTTCACTGCGTTGGCATGGTTTTGGTCCTCATTTTATCTCTCTTATTTCTCTGCTGTATTCTGCTCCTAAACCTTTGGTTCTGGTTAATGGTCAGGTTTCCTCACATTTTCCTCTCCAACGGGGTGTTCGTCAAGGTTGCCCCTTATCTCCACTTCTTTTTGTTCTCGCCCTTGAACCTTTTTTGTCCTCTATCCGTAACAACGACTCCATTTCAGGTTTTCCTTATGGTAATAGTCAATTGAAACTCTCTGCGTATGCAGATAACATTCTTTTATTCATTTCTGCTCCAGAAACATCTATTCCTCCTTTACTATCTGAATTTGACTCATTTTCGCAGGTCTCCGGATCCAAAATTAATTCAGATAAAACTGAAATTCTTCCTCTTACTAAATTTTGCCTCCCCCATTTCTTCTAATCTACTGGGTTTGCTTGGAATAGCTCGAAAATTAAATACTTAGGTATCTGGTTTTCTAATTCTATTTCCTCTTCAATTAATCTGAACATGTCCGCGGCTTTGTCTCGAATTGAACAATTATTCTCCTCCTGGAACCCCCTTTTTCTCTCTTGGTGGGGACGAATCGACTCGATTAAGATGATGATAGCCCCTATTTTAATATACATCTTTTCCATGTTGCCCGTTCATATCCCCGCAATTCACTTTAAACAAATTGATTCTTGTTTGTCAAAATTTCTTTGGAACAACAAGAAATCTAGAATCTCTTTAGCACTTCTTCGAAAATCCAAACCTAATGGTGGTGTCAATTTCCCAGACTTTCGTCTCTATCATAAATCCTTTTCTCTACGTCAGACGTCTAGATGGCTTGTGTCAGCTTCTTCTCCTTTCACTCCTCTTTGGCTTCTCATCGAACAAGCATTGTTGTTGCCTTTTTCCTTTGAAGAAATCATACGCTTCTCTGCCAAGGCTCCCCACATTTCATTTCCCTTATTTAAATATACCTCTTCTCTTTTAAAACCTCTGGTTAGTCCTACACCTACTAGTCGTGAATCCTTTTTGAATTCCTCTATCTGGTACAATTCGCTTATCCTTCTAAATAATAGACCCATCTTTTGGAGATCTTGGAGATCAAAGGGCATCATAATGGTTAATCAGCTTTTTGACGGATTGTCTCCTTGCTCCTTTCCCCAATTTCAGATATCCTTTCATTGTCCTCGATCCTTTTTGCAAAAGTTTGTTACTCTGATGACAGCTATTCTTGATCTTTTTTATTCTCTTCCTTCTTCCCCCTCTTCTGTTTCCCAAACTCCTCTTCTCAAAATCCTTTCTACCCTTCCCAAAGCTTCTCTCATTTATAAATTCTTTTCATCTCCTAATCCAGATCGTCTTAAATCTAAATTGGAACTATCTTGGGAGGCGGATTTGGGATGTGTTTGGTGCGTTGCTCTATGGGACAAGCTTTGGTCCAGATCTTTGAAAATTTCTCGTTCTGCTTCTCTTACTCAATCTTTATTCTATCTGTATCACAGACTTTATCTTTCTCCGCTTTCTCTAGCCAGTTTCTCTTCCTCTTCTGAGTCTAATTGTTGGACATGTGGTTCTCCTAATGCTGATCTTCTCCATCTCTTTTTTCTATGTCCTACAGTTTCTCAATTCTGGGGTACTGTTTGGCTGTATATTTCTCATATTTTCACACTCTCCACTCCGTACTCTATACCTTCTCTTTTTCTTGGCAGCTTATCTGACTCTTTAGATCTTCCTCTACACTCTCATGGTCTCTTTGACCTCATGCTTGCTCTTGCATTTCAACATATCACCTCTAATTGGAAATCCCTTACAAAGCTCTCTATACACTGTTGGTGGAATTCTTTATGTCACTTTCACAGACTAGATATTGCGTTTGCTTCCTCCTGCAACCCCACGCATAATAGGGATCTCTTTTGGTTACCTCTTACCTCATACTTAGATCGGTTGACTCTGAAGAATTTATCACACGTCACCTCAGAAAATCTTAAACCGCCTTGAGAGAGATTGCATCTTTTTCTCCTATATTAATTTGCATGACTTCTATCTTATCATAGTCTTCCTTTTAAGCTGAACATTGTTTATTGTTTTGTCTACAGCACTCATTCCAATGCTTAGTTTATATTTTTTTTTATATTGCAGTGCTAAATTTTCCCCCTTTTTCCCTTTTATTTCTTATTTGCCTCCATTCCCTTATCTTCCCTTTTTCCCCTCTCCCTAAAAATTTTACAAAATGCTTTTGCCCTTTTCTATATGATATTAGCTTGATTAATGTTCTACCATCTCTATTTCGTTTATTCCTTATGTTTCTGCTGATGTCTCTTTGTATTAATAAATTCTTTAATAAAGCTTTTCAAACAGGACAACAAAAAAAACGTGCTTTGAACTTCGAAAACCCTAACCAACATTTACACAACTGCATGCCTAGGAGAGGCTGTTGATGTTGAACATGTAAGCATGGGTCATTTCAACATGTATTTTAAATCATCTATGGAAAGGGCAAATAAGTACAGTGATGCTGTTGAAAAGAGGCAATGTATTTACTTGCATATGGATTTCAAAGCCAGTGTCAAATTTTGGTTGATTTGGTATTTTGATTGCTAGTAACTTTAGTGTTACTAGATTAATGTGTGCAGTATTTGGTGGCCGGCATCCGAATCCCAAAATAAAGAATTTTCAATGAAATATGATGGGACTTAGTCTAATCATAATAAGTCACATAGGAACATAATAATCATCCTCTCCTATACTGGCCATAACGTCATATCCTGCACTACCAACTAACATATTAGGGGGGAAAAAGTATATTAGACAGCCAGCTGTAAACAAGCATATAGGTTTAGCCTTTAAATTGTGATTGTCAATCTATTGTTTTTGCCGATGCTTGTTTACTTTGGGTTTGCTAAAAATGTCGAAATGGCTGCCAGTGTTGCACAGGCAGCCATCGTGGAATGCATTTCCTTTTATTTTATAAGAAAAACAATTCCAAGATGGCTGCCTCTTCAGGCATGTTCATGCACACGATCGCATGGGCAGCCGTTTTAGAATGTTTGGACTCAGGGAAGAGAAGCATTCCAAAATGTCTATCCGTGTAATTTTCAAACAATACATTAAAATATTGTATGTGGAAGTGAAAATATCAAAAGGCCCTGGTGTCAGTGCAAATAATTACAATTATAAACAAAATGAAAATAAAACACAAAGCGAGGGGTGGACAGGAGTGGGGCAGCTTAGCAATGCACAAGCAGAAGTGTGGGCCGAAGCAGGAACATAGTGCCGATATCAGCAACCCCCCGCTTAGCAGTAATTAGTCGTGCTGCACAAAATAAACAGTCCACACAAGTTTTTGCTGGAAAATAGTTTGCTGTAGGTTTATTACATACAAGGAGTATGCCAACTTGGTGAGTTAACTTCCCCCGGTTGCTCAGGCTTACAACCGCCCGAAGGACTAGGGGGGCGCCGTCGTTTTCAACCAGGGTCCTGGGTTTTGGCATAATGCACCCCTATTCTGCTCCTGAAAGGGTACCCTTCATACCAATCAGCCTCCGGATCGCCCTGTAACTTCGCCTGCAACACAAATGAATGCATTAATACATTCAATTCATTAGCCCAGCTCTCACGCCGGCACACAGGGTAAGTGGTTGGGAGGGTGACAGCGTGTCCAGCGGCGAACAACGAGGGTGGCCAGTGGGTGGGGACAGGTATAAATAATTTAAACCCATCTCACACACACCAGAAATGACGCAGCAGAGGTGCCAGACCTGAGGGGGGACTCTCGCAGGAGGGGCTCCCACTGATGAGGCGCGGGAGGTGACGGAAGCAGCACTAAGGGGGCCACCCTCTTACGAGTCCCACTGCATGTGCCACGTGCAACCGCATAGTGCCGATATCGGCAACCCCTCCCCACTTAGCAGTAATTAATTGCGCAGCGCAAAATAAACAGTCCACACAAGTTTTTGTTGAAAAACAGTTTGCTGCAGGTTTAATACATACAAGTAAGGGTGGGCGGAATTTGCAAAAGTGCCTTTCGCAAAATGTCGCGAAACGGCAAAAAATCTCTGCGATCACGCGAAATTTGACGTGATCGCGGAGATTTTTGTGTGCTGATTAATGTGTTACTGAATTTGACCTTCAACTCATGCACCTGCTTTATTCATATCTGTAAGACTTACAGATATAAATAAAGCAGGTGCCTGAGTTGAAGGTCAGATACAAGTGCTTCCTGTTGGAACCACCTGCTTTATTTATATCTGCAAGTGCTTCCTGTAGAGGTTTAATTTTTGTGACAGAAGCATCGTGCATGAATGAATCCTGCCCTGCGTATTTACCCAAGAAGATGCCACCGTTTTGTGCAATACCTCTACTCAACTGGAGTACTTTCTACTGGCTAATCAGTAAGTGCTACCTCGTTGGGTAAATGTATAGTGCTTTTCGTACACTACAGCTGTGTAAAGGGCCAGAAGAGTTGTCTACAGCGACCATGTGTGTCATTAACGTTGCCACCGCGCCACCGGGCGCCGGGGTCCCTCGAGTGAGCTGTCCACCATAGTGGGGGAAAGGGCGGGAAGACGTTGAACACCGCTGGTGTGTGGGTCGGTGCCAAACGGGCGGGGCTTCCATGCAGTTCACATGCCTCTTGTTTATAAAGGGCCAGAGACCGATCAGAGCAGCAAATGAGGAGACAGAACCTCCTGGTGTCAGGAACTACACGGGGATTGCGCTCGAGAAACTCATGGGTGCACAGAGCTCCATCAAGGATTACAGCAAATTGTTGACGGTAGTAGATGTGGGGAGAAAGCACACCTGCCTAGGCGACAATTTCCGTTGGCTCGCGGATCGTGGAAGTTTCGACATTTTCGTGTTCCGTGCGGAACGCGAAAATGTCAAATTTTCGCAATTTCCGCGAGCGGAACGGAAATTGTCGCCCACCCTTACATACAAGGAGTATACCAACTTGGTGGGTTAACTTACAGGCGATCCAAGAGCAGGCAGTGGTGACTCACCTAAGCTGCTCTGCCCACCTGATGAGCCAAACTGCACCGTTGCCCACCAATTGGTGCTACCATTTATGTGGGAGTTATCATCCCCCTTACATATCATGGACCACCAGTCAATATCTTTTAATCACGTCTTTTTAGGGGCGGAGTGTAACCAGGAAAGCCCCCGGTTGCTCAGGCTTATAACCGCTCAAAAGACTAGCGGGCCCCGTCGTTTTCAACCAGGGTCCTGCAGTAAAGACTCCTGGGATTTTGGCATAATGCACCCTTATTGTGCTCCTGAAAGGGTACCCCTCGTACCAATCAGACTCCGGATTGCCCTGTAAGTCTGCCAAAGCCCTGGATGTGGCCGCCGTCATATTCAGGGCTCCCACCATGGCAGGCTCCATAACCTCCTGCAACGTGTGGTTACTAGTCCTTCTAGCTGGACAATTCCCATCTACCTCTGAAGGGACCCAGTCCTTCTAACTGGACAATTCCCATCTACCTTTGCGGGTGTTCCCCGTCCCTATTGGGGAACACTAGTGGCGTATCCATTCAAGAGACCATGCCGTATTTACCAAGCCCTTCTTATTTTATTTGCTTTTGAATTAAAGTTGAATCAAGACCTCCTACATGGTGGGCTTGTGCATTGTTTATTTACCCCCATCGTAGGCAAGTTTGCTGACCTCTCTTAAATTGGGAACTACTGTTCTCTGTTATAACCACAGTTTTATTTACCCATCGATAGGCATGTTCGATGGTCTGCCTGGAATTGAAACAACTACTCTCTAGTTTAACCGCAGTTCAGGGTGAAAACCCTATGGTGCACAGTGCCATTAAGGGCCTACTTGTAAGGTGTTGCTGGGTTGTGCATTACCCATCACCGCCCAGTCACTGATTTCAGAATAAACTGGAAAAGATATTGGAGTTCTCCTCCCAGGCCAACAGTGTATTTGTTAACAAGTTATTGTTTGTGCCCTTATCTCTGCCAGCTGGCCTCCTCCTGTATAGGAGTACCACGCCGGCCAGAATTCTACCCAAACGGAAATGCAAAACTACTGCTCTTCGTAACCCTGGTTATGTCTGATTGAATCCATTGTGCACAGTGTGCAATATGTGCCTTACATTTCGGGTTGACGAAGCCCTTGTTTACCCCATACATGATTATTCCCAAAAATGGGGGTTCAAAATGATAACCGTTTACCGCACCAGCAGTGGAAATGTACCGCTATGTTCTAGTAACTGTCAGCATAAGTGCACCCAACCCTTCTTTTTCCCCCTCCTTGGAGTCGCAGCACACACTTTTATGGAATGGCAAACTTACGCAACCCCTTTCTAAAAACCCACTTTATTTGCAGATTCCTGGCACTGTACCCTTCTGCCCGTGTATGGTCAATGTAACGCCTATAGCATCGTGCCTGCCCCCCATATTCTACTTCATTACATGGCCGTATTGCATGCCAGCCCCTCACCTTCTGACTGCGATATATAGCTGCTGTGACAACATGCTGATGTCCCCTCACAGCGCAGTGCACTTCCCAACTTCTGCTACTGTGTACCATGGAGCAGACAAGTGGGTGTGGACAGGGGGGAACAATATGAACAGATACCTGCCTTAGCGGGGAACAAAGAGCGAGGCCAGTGGGTGGGGGCAGGTATTAATACCTGTCCCCAGCCCACCTCGCACTGGAAATGATGCTGCAGAGGCTCCAGACCCAAGGGGGGACTCCCATAGGAGGGGGTGCCACTGACGAGGTGCGGGGAGGGGCCTGAAGCGGCACTAAGGGGGCCTCCCTCTTACAGGGCCCACTGCTTGCACCGCGAGCAGCTGCAGAGAGCACAGGGGTCAGATTGTAATGGCAACGAGGGGATGAGGAAGAGATCGAGAAAACTCATGCTATCCCATAGAGTACTAAAACGCCCATATAAAAATAGTTCTCTGGTGTCAGCAGTGGAAGGAAACAAGTCAACCGAACTGAAACGAATAACATTTGTTTGTTTTTTTACTGTTTTTTCATTTCAAATCATATTTTTCATGTGCTCGCAGCACTTCCTAAATCAAAATTTAATGTTATATATGTGTGTTTTTATGTATATGTGCAATGTTTTTTGTGGTGTTCACAATTTTGTGATCTATATTGATCGAAATAAAGTCTAAAAAAAAGAAACAAACAAAGGAGTTATACTTCAGGAGTGGGACAGCACAAGAATAGTGAGGCAATACATTGAATAAGGTGCTAGGTACTGAGCTTTTTAAGAAAGCTAATCATTTGCAAGGGGCAGACCCAATGCACACTCCATATATTCAGTGGTGTATCAAAACTTGAGGGGGCCCCTCTGTAAGGTACGTGGAGTAGCCCTCATTCGGGCTCAATCAGGAGCTCTCATGTTAGGGTAATGTACTGAGGGGACCCCCTGCAGGTCAAGAGCCCCCACACCGCAGGGGCTGGGGGGGCCTATGTTATGCCACTGCATATATTGTAGACAATAGGTCCTTCACAGCACACAGCTAAAGCTCTCTGTAGATGAGACCCAAAAAGGTATTTGCCAGGTGTACCCATTTCTTTTGCTTGGTCTTACTTCAGTCATAATGTTCCCGGATGCACTTTAACAACTTGATAATGCCACAGCATGATCTTCAGTATGAAGCCTGGCAATGTCAGTATAACTCATCCTCAAGCCTGAGTAAACTCTGTAAAGGTGGATTTGCTAAGGCACTTACAGACCCCATCCGCACGCCATAAGACAGACAGAGTATACTGAGCTGCAACTGTGCAGGTTGGGGTCATTTGCCACTGATGTGCTGGGGTCCGTTCTATTATGGCTACGGAAAAGGGCAAAGAGTAATCCTTGCTACGCTTCACACTAAGGGTAGCGATGGAGAGTAGTTACAAGCTTCTCAGGGATGTAAAGTGGACAAAGATATTAGGAATCACTAGCCACCCAACAGACACAATAATGTAATGTCTAGCACAAGGCTTATGTTTTACGGAAAAAGTAAGTACTGTAATGACATAGCAACAATATATACTAGACAATATATTGAGAACTTCGTAGACTATTGTGATCTGTTGCATCTAACAGTGATGTGTAGCACCCCACTTCTCCCTAGTGACCAGCTTTTATCTAACTTCTTCTGAGCCTTTCTTTGGTGGACTAGAGGAGTATTTGGTGCTCCACAGTATCAAATGCTGAAGGCAGGTCTGAAAAAATCAGATGCAACTGTCCTTGTGGTCAAATTGTTTAGCGTATCATCGATCACACTCACTATTGTCGTTTTGATGCTGTTCTCTGATGGATATCATCTGTAAGATTGCGTTCTTTTAGATAGTTTTAAAGCTGAGATGCAACACAGTTTTCGATGAAGTTCATGACAACTGCTAAATCTCTAATGGTGAGAACGTTTTCAAGACAGTTTTTGTCATCAGTTCTTTTTTGTTTCAAACAGAGTTTTGACACACTGAAGAAATAAAAACCTTTCTAGGGGTTCACTGATACACCTGGCCCTTTAAACCAACAAAGAAGAGATTGGCACAGAAGCTGTAATATAAAAACAATGCATTTATTAACCTCACATGAGGGAGATTGCGTCACACAGTACCCTCAGGCCGATGTAGGAGGCATTCTAAGGAGTACAGAGAACAGGGGCCTTTTATACCCACACAGGGGCTCAAAAGGAGGCGGTGCAAGTACACATGAGAAGAGTTACACACATAGATGGTCATACAGAAAATGCACAGTCAACAAGTAGGAGGAGTAATGAGTTGCTGACATCAGTTAGAACAGCCTGACAGTTACACACTAGGAGCAGGTGCATTCTGGCATCTATAGGTCTTTCTGAGCATGTGCAAGGCTCTGGAAGAGGGAGAAAGCACATGGCTAACTAAAATGGCTGCTAAGAACAAAATGGCTTTCAGCTCATGCTCGCAAAAATACCGGTGGGTAAGGGGGTCGAGGGGAAGTTTAAAGACCTGCACGGAAAGAATCCCCTAATCACTAATTATATACCAACAAGGAATCCGTGGGTCTAGAAAGACAAAACTGAGTACTAATGGCAACAAGACAAAGTGCTCCAAGAAAAACAGTCCTCATAAAGAGGATGAAGTCCCATCACCCACCGAAGTGGCATGCTTCATCATCTGGGGCCTCCTCTTAACCAAACGTGGTGTGGTTAAGGAGCTACAACTCCTATGTTAGCGGCAATTAGTGGTCAACTTAAGTTCATATACCCTTACTGACATGGAAGACAAAGTCCTCAACAGAGGTTTGGGCTTTGTGCCTACCAACATGGGAGATCTGTTTACCACACAATGTGAACTAGCTTGTTTTTTCCGCAAAATCAGACTTCACTTTTTCTTCCAAGATAACATCTATGAAAATGCTGAATCTGATGACAGTGGATTACGGGTTAAATCTACTTTTAATCCACCGATCCATGCGATGCCCGCTCATGCTCTTGCTTATGAAACAGCTGTTACCAACGATGTTTCTAAGCTTCAGATTCCGTCTAGGGGACAGTGCCAAAATCTCCCCAAACTTGAAAAACAAGCCCTCATTTCCCTCTCTAAGAATATTGACATCACTATCAAGCCCGCCGACAAGGGTGGAGCCATTGTCATTCTTAACACAGGGGACTATAGAGCTGAGTGTTTGCGACAACTAAAAGATGAACGGTCTTACAGCCCTCTCGCACAGGACCCCACGCCTAGACTCAAGAAAGAGATCATTGAGTTAGTTGATGAGGCTAAACTCGAGGGCTGGATTTCATCACATGAGGCTAAGTTCTTGGTAACCGAACACCCGGTTACACCTTATTTCTATGTGTTACCGAAGATACATAAGGAACAACGTCCTCCCCCTGGAAGACCGATCATCTCAGGGCTAGGTTCACTTCTTGAACCTCTTTCAACATTCGTAGATGATTTCCTTAGGCCCCAAGTGAAACTGATGCCCACTTACCTGCAGGACACTAAAGCTGTCCTCCAGATGCTTCTTGACATCAGGTTTGATACTGAGACAGACTTCCTCGTCAGTTTTGAAGTAGAATCTCTGTACACCTGTATACCGCAGACAGAGACACGTACAGCGATCAGAGGCCTCTTGGACGATCAGTCACAGGAGCTCAGTTCACCTGTTCCATTTATTATGGATTGTGCTAGGCTGGCGATGACCGAGAACTTTTTTAAATACGAAGATCAGTTCTATCTCCAAATCTCTGGTACATCAATGGGGAGCGTTTTTGCTCCCGGCTTGGCCAACCTAAATGTACATTTATTTGAACAGAAGAGTGTCCTCAATGTGGACAATCCCTATCGTAATTACATCATGGAGTGGAAGCGCTACATTGATGATATTTTTGTCATCTGGAGAGGTGATTTGCTCACTTTGAATGCATTTCATGGCTGGCTCAATTCCCAGAACGCTTTTCTTAAATTTACTATGGAAACCAGCAAACTGAGTTTACCGTTTTTAGATCTTCGGATTTTTCCGTGTGACAACGGTCTGGGTAGTGAACTCTACACTAAGCCTATGGCTAGAAACTCCATCTTACGATATGACAGCTTCCATCTCAAGTCAACCCGAGAGGGTTTACCCTTCGGGCAATTCTTGAGGTTGAGACGTAATTTTTCTACGACCGATAATTGCAGGAAACATGCCAATTCTCTGTCTCAGAATCTCCGGACGAGACGATATCCTTCCAGATTGGTTCGTCAATCCTATAAACGGGCCTTGAATAACAATCGTGATGCGTTACTCGAACCTGGTGTACCCAAACCAGCTCTCAATAAACTCACTTGTGTCAATACCTTTAGTACACAATCCAGTCAAATTCAAAAAATCATACGGAAACACTGGTGGATTCTCAATGTGGGTTTTGTTCAACTTCCACCTCCATTGTTCTCATTCAAGAGAAGTGCCAAATTGCGTGACACACTTGTGCACACACGCCCCAGAAACACAGTGGCAGCCCTAACCAACACGCTGTGGCACCTGCCTCCTGTACAAGGACATTATGCTTGTGGCAGTTGCGCAGTGTGTCCACAAACCTCACATACCACTGAGATCGATCTAGGCACTGGTAAACCTTGGCGACAAACTAAGCATACAAACTGCAACAGCGATAAGGTGATCTATCTTATTACATGCCCCTGCAATAAGAGATATGTAGGTATGACGACCAGGAAAGTTAAGCTGAGAATAATGGAGCACAAGAGCACCATTAGGTGCAAAAAACAATCGACCCGCTTGACCAACCATTTTGTTGAACTCAATCACAAACCTGACGAAGTCAATTGGACTATCCTTGAACAACCCTTTATTCCACCACATGTTACTGACATATCAACTTTTCTCTTCAAAATAGAACAGCGGTGGGTGTTCAAAATTCACAGCGATATAGTTGGCTTGAATGACGCCATCCCTTGGACTTCCCTACGTTGAAGCATGTTGTGGCAACTTTGTCTGGGACCTTCCTTAGTCCAGGGGGTAGCGTTTATATCATGTACTGTCAAGCACCGTTGGCTTTTTTAGCTTGGTTTGGTGTCTCGGGATAGTTTCTTCTTTAGTCTGCGCCCATAGTGCCATGGGCAGATATGGTCTACTTGCCTGGTTTGCAACATAGGCTTCCACACTCACACCACCAATTTTGGTGAGTGGTGGCTCGTTTTGATGCTTCTTTCATCCTTGGGCCCCCCTCTTGAGATCATGTCTGTTCTTAAGTGCAAGCCCGCAGTACCCCCCTTTGACTTCCTTTCTTTGGACTTCGCCAGTGATAAACTAACTCCTGGCAGATCTAAGTATATTTCCATCAGTGTGTAAAAACGGAGATCGGTTATGACTTTTCTTTTGATTTTTATCAGCGCTGAGTGAATTTTACGTTATCTGCCGTTAGCTTCATGGAAAACTACTGATATTTACCATCTTTGTATTTGAATTACCACTTCGATTAACTTTGGCGCTGGGCTTTGACTACACATCCCATAATGCCTTTAATCCGGATGGAGTGTAATGTTAGCGGAAATCCGTGACACTCCGATCATGTGATGAGGATGTTTCTGTTGTCACGCCCCTCACGTCAGTTTCCGGGTTCCTGCCTGTTTCATAAAGACGCGCTTTACCTGGCCTCGGCACCGCTCGGTACAATCAGGAAGACCGCCCGGGGTAGGCCGGCCAGGTAAATTTATAAATCTGTATGCGCTCTTCTGTTTGCTTGACTAGGCGTTTACCTGTTTGTACGATACAACATTGTGGCCACCCGATTTAAGACCGTGTTTGTTCTGGCCTTTGTTTTGCCGGTTACAGACACCAGGCCCTGTTACAAGTCGGCCTCGTATTCGAGACTACGACTTGCATTTTTACCAACTTTTCGAGCACTTGGATTCTTCTACGTAAAATTTTAAGATTATATTCCCGCTTGCTCTTTTTATGTACTCCTACCTCAATACCATGTGCACACCGGGACAGGTGGCAATCCGTAGTCAAACAACGGAGCCCTTGTATCATCCAGTATGGTGTTGGTAATACAGTGGTGGCATAACATTGTTACGGTCTGATGTTTCGGACTATCTGCACAAAGGGTTTCCGTGTGTGAGACTCTAGTTATAGTTACCAGGTTTTTTAGCGCATTTAGATGCGTTTTCATGAGCAACTTAGGTTCAACCAGTAGTCCTTGATTTTCGGTTTGTAGTTTTTCTACCCATACCGCAAATAATGTCTAGGGCTGTGTGTTTATATTTCTGTCTACGTTTCTGGCCAAGTCAGCGCTGTTGAGTGATTTGAAGATGCACAGGGGTACAGCCAAGCCCCCCTTCGTTAGTTATTAGATCGTAGTACTCTGTACTAGATCTTTTCCTTTTATTAGTTTGTCTTCGTTTGTTTTTTAACAGAGCGCTGCCTCACGCCCTGAGTTGTTACCAGGAGTGGAGGCGACTATCCCCGATTTACTACGGGTAAGAAGGTCTTTCAGAGACCTTATTATATCAATTGTTTACCATTTTCCCAGTAGTTTTTTTTGACTGAGTGCTGTGCTTTGAGACTATGTGTGTCATTGATATGTTCTCCTGTTTCTTGCCCTTTCCCCCCCTTTTTTGTCTTGAACAGGTGACTAATTTGAACCTTTGCAGTTCCGCTTACTACTCGAGGAGTAGGTATATCTGTAGGTGGTATCGTTTCAGTTTATGTCTGTTATGGGATTCATATTATCCCTTTTTTTCAATCTTTGTTGCAGTAGTACAAATTGATCCTGAAGAAAGCCATGATCTAAGAGTTGGATCATCTTTGGCTGAAACATGTTGACCATGTTTTTATCATTTGACATCAAAAGATACTTAATAAATATATTTTTCTTTAGATAGTTAATTTTAATACACTGTTCATTTACACTGCACCTTACACGTTGTTTCACCACACGTTAGGCAGCTTCAGTCTCTGTTTAGAGCAGGCCATCCAGGTTGTTAGTATTAAGAAAAACATCCGCGAGCTCCTCCTTTTTCACTAACATAGGAGTTGTAGCTCCTTAACCACACCAGGTTTGGTTAAGAGGAGGCCCCAGATGATGAAGCATGCCACTTCGTGGGTGATGGTAATTCATCCTCTTTATGAGGACTGTTTTTCTTGGAGCACTTTGTCTTGTTGCCATTAGTACTCAGTTTTGTCTTGCTAGACCCACGGATTCCTTGATGGTATATAATTTCAGCTCATGCTAACAGCGATTCCTGCAATCTTTAACAACACGGCTAGCTTCAGTGCTGATGGCATCCTGTGCGACAATATTGTTTCATGCCCCACAGTGACCTCCTTCTCCACGGACTCTCTTACTTCCACTCTCCAACAGTGCCCATCAGTGCCCTAGACCACCTCCTTTGTCTGAAGACACTGGGGGGTATATTCACAAGAACATGTGATAACTACCGCAAGAGTAGCTGAACGCAACTCCCAACATCGCAGCCTATTGCGGGAAAATTACGCCGTGCCAACCAAGTTTTCACAACGCAGCGGTAGCATGCGATAGTCACCAGGTAACGTGCCAAATGGACGCACAAAAATCAACGCCACGCCGCAAAAATGCCAAAAAAGTTGCGATGAGGCCAATTGCGATACAAAATGCCGCGAAAACCAGTCGAAGGCCAGCAAATCCCACGCGTCTGCCGGGAAAATGCACTATAAAAGCAACAAAAACAACACACCAGAAAGAATCCAAAGTGCATAGCAACATGGATGCACCCTGACCCAGCGCAGAGGCCAACGCAAACCCCACAAACCCCACAGACCACCAGCAAGGAACAACGGGGTCGGGGCAGGCCAAGGAGAAGAGGGAGAGGAAGATGGGGTGCAGACCGCAGGAAAACAAGACCATCGTCATGGAGGTGACAGAACACTACCATCAACTGACCCACAAGTAGACCACCTGGAATGCAGTCGGAGTGCCGAGGAGGCCAATCGAGGAGGCCAAGAGGCGCTGGCATGATGTGACAACCTAAACCAGGCACAAACCCGCTGCCAACAGGAAGGCTGCAACGGCGACAGGAGGTGGTAGTCCTGCACCACAGGAGGAGCTGGAGGAAACCAAGGCCACAGTCATCAGTGTGGAGACAGTGCAAGGAGTAGGGAGTACGAACACAGCTCGAGAGGACCTGACACAACATTAACAGGGTGAGTAATGACCAGGGACTGGAGGGACGGGGGGAGATGGGCACAATGGCACACATGCACAACGAGGTGTAGCACACTACACACCCACAATTACCCAGGACCATGTCCCTGATCCCCTTGGCACAAGGCAGCACACACACACAGCAAGAACAGCACACCCACATTGACGACAACGTGGTACAATGCGCAAAGCCGACACTGCAGAACAGAGGACACAACTGGCTCCACACATGCACAGAAACATGCCTACTACATCTGACAGAGCAGGAAACTGTGAAATGGAAATGTACGCGTACGACCTGACATCGGTCATGTAGTCCAAATGTACACTGTCCCGCAGCAGTATTCAGCACCTCCCAAACAGTCACAATGTACATTGTCATACAGTCTGCATGTAAACCAGAACAATGCACCAACATACATGTCAACACAATGTCAACATGCATCTCCGCTTCACATTGCAGAGGGGCACACAACACCTCCAGCAGAGCACAGAAGACAACACATCTGTGATGCCGGAGAGGACCACCACACCTTCGACACCGACGCCCTACAACAGCCCTTGGACATCCCACGCAACCCACCACCAGGACCCGGGCAGCCAAGCTACTTAGAGGAGAGCACAGGGCCTGCAACAGACCACACAGCAGGAAGCACCCGCAAGCACAGATGGCTCACAACACTTCAACCACCCACACATGGCACCCCAATGCCATGTGTCAGCACGCCAAAAGGAGGTGGCCAAACAGGTGTGGGTGGGGTCCGAAGCCATTGAAAGCGAACTAGATCACATACGTTGGTGTCTATTACCCTTCAGGGACCACCTACACCCCACAAAGGAGACCCACACTGCCATAGAGACACATGCAGATGCACATTCACAGTACAGAAACACGCCCAAGGGCACGCAAATAGCAGTCACACACCTACGTTGGCTCTGCGTACGACAGCCCAAGCCACTCCCCTTATGAATTGAGTGGGTGACGACAAAGCTACATGTCCAAGCTCTAACCCACTACCTGCGGTGACATGTCTGCATCCGCTGTACACAGCACAAAGTAATGTCGTAGGGCCCAGGGCCCTCATGCATACAACAAGACCACAGGGACACACACAGATATTATGTTGAACTGGCTGCGGGCATGCGTGCCCGGCCCCTTTATTGGCAGGGCCACATGTACAGTGATGCCTGTGCTGGATGTGTGTGAGGTGAGTGTAAGCCAGCCCGCATGGAGTGCTTGGTGCTGGCAACCACTTGAACAGTGGACACCAGTGCAACGGAAACTGAAAACACCTGCATAACAGAGTCAACTGCTGAGCAACATGGAGGGAGCCGGAGAAAGTCCAGAGGACACCCAACATGCAAACAGAAGTGTCCGTGAGTTGCAGTGCATGGAGGTTGGGGCACTACAGCTGAGTGTGCCCATGTGAAGAAAAAGTCTCGGATTGTGTCCCTTCGAGATATTTCTGATGCAGATGCAGTGGGGTGTGTTAGACTTGCATCATCTTCCTCATCAACGTCCCAGGTCTCCCACACTGCTTGAGGTGACATTGCTGTGCAACCTCTCTACAGCACGAAACTCAATCAGTAACGGACGATGGCTTGCGGTGCACTGAGTCAGTGGAACCTGGAGTGCCGAGCAGGGTATCAGTCTGATGATGGTATCCACGACAGGTGTGAGCAACTCCGTAAGTCTGTCAGGACCACCGTTTCGACTCTGGCAAATGGTTGGAGGTGGTCCTGGCAGTGGTGGCGTGTGCCTCCTGCAGTGATGCGACGTCCGGGCCGGTCAGGACTTGATTTGATGTGTGAGCCCTAATGGACCGCAGTTGAGTCCGGAGGCAGCGGTCAGTAGTGGCCCACACCCACCTGTTGTTGGCTCACGAGGCACAGAGTTAGTGACACTAAGGCAGTTGTCGGTAGTGTACGATCACCTCCGTAACGATGATCCTATTCCCTCCGGACTGCAATGCGTCATCCTCTTACGCCTCTCCTTGCGTGCGATATGTATTCTGCCTTTGAATAATCAATGTTCAGTTCTAATTTTGTGACCGGCTCATGTGCTGCGTAGGTCGAGGGCAGTAGTCTGCGTAGAACCACAGACATGTGTGGTTGTAATTTTATACACAGACTTGGTGGCACCACATCGAAGGGAGTATAGTGACAAACTCTGCCTTACATAATGTTCACTGCCATGGTGTAATCAAGACTCAGTTCCAAATGTGTGACCTACTTGTCCATAGTGTAGGCTGGAGGCAGCAGTAGAGTACGTCAACAAGAATGGAGTAAAGCGGGCCTGTGTCGTGGAGGCCGTGATGGTCTGAGGAGGCTGCCAGGGTTGCTGGCCTCGGGCTTGGAGCTTGCGCCGGCACGTGGTGGGCCCTCAGTGACACACGCCGGTGTCGGAAGGTGATCAGTGTGGCCTGGCTGCGCTGGGGCGGGTCTGACGGGTTCGGGCCCAGCGGGCCGGGGTACGGCAGGCGCACAGGATCGCAGGCAACTCCGCTCAGGAGGACATTGTCGGCCTCATGGCGGGGTGAGGGGCACCGCCCTGGCAGAGACGTTGGGCATTCCGGAAGAGGACCACACCCAGGGCTACGTGCTATTTATTCACACCCCTACGCTGGCCTGGCAGACGCCGGGCCACTCCACTCACACTTACGGGGGGATGTAACAGGCAACATTTCTGCGAACTCTACCACTGGCTGGGGTGACATGGTTGCGTCCACTGTCCAGCACACTCCATACACCAGCGGTGTATGTCGCCATGGATATGGGTGTGTTATGCATACTGCGGTCTGTCCAGCACATCGCCGCCACTCTTGGCATTGTGTACTTTCCCAATCATGGTTCTCCTGCCTCCTTCACACATGCCTGGTTCCCAACTCTCCCCACATTCTGCTATTGTGTGGCTGAGATGCCATGTCGTTGATGGCTCAGGTTCACGGCTTGCCCAGGTTACCATAGTAAGTTGTTCTGTCGTGTCTGGTGGGTGGGCATGTTGTTTTGAATGTTGTATGTGATTTTGTGATGTGTGCATTGCCAGAGTTGTGAGTTGCATGGTTGTGGAGTTGAGGTGTGTGAGGTGTTCATTTGGTACTTGGCAATGGGCAGTGCATTCACATTGGTGCGATCCTGGAAGTGCTGGTTGATAATGGACTGTCGGAGGGTGATGGAATCATGCACACTGGCTGGGTATTTGGCGACGACATTGGTGGAGACTCCACGGTGTTCGGATGTTGCCTGCACATTGATGTGAGATGTGTGCTTTCTGTTGCGGTGATTGTGTGCTGTGTCAGCAGGGGGCACAAGTAGGACA
The DNA here is from genome assembly GCF_964204655.1 of Triturus cristatus. NCBI lineage: Eukaryota > Metazoa > Chordata > Amphibia > Caudata > Salamandridae > Triturus > Triturus cristatus. The sequence goes on along the minus strand of NC_140590.1, from coordinate 1,651,125,183 downwards.
TGTGTGCTGTGGATTGCCGCCAACACGTGCGTGCATCCAGCTATGGCGTATGGTCCTTGCTTGGTCTCCAGCGGATCCTGCACATTGTGGTGTACGTATAGATGCTAGGGTACCAGGCTGATGGTGGCATCCAGGACAGGTGTGGTGGACTTGGATGAAGCTGGCTGTGAGACTCCTCCGACTCTGGCGGGTGTTGGTTGGGGGTTACCAGAGGCCAACAGGTGCAGCACAGCCAGCAGCTTTGTATGGGGTGGGATATTGGTTGTCCGCTGTGTTGGTGCCGTCGGCCTGTTGGGCAATGATGGTCAGAATGCGTAGGATGGTTGTCCTTTAGAGCCTGTGGTGGGTAATGGCGTTCCCAGGTGTTGGGTCTGTAAGGTTGGTGCGTTTTCAACAGGTCGCTGTCTTTGTCTGCGCTGCCTCAGTGTTGGTCCCGGCAGGGGGTGGTGGGATCGGGGGGTCCTGGGGGTGGTGGCGGTGGGTTTTGTTGCCCTATTGGGGCTCCGGGCTGCATGTTCAGTTGCCCGGGTGCATCTGTTTTTCTTCAGGTGTGGCCCTGGGCTGGGCTCCCTTTTGTGGTGCAGGCTGTCGTCCGACATTGCACCAGTTCAGAGCAGGTGTTATTTTCCTGCTGCTAACGTGCCTTATCACCTGTTTTGTGCTCTTATCGCAGATCTGGCTGGCCATTGAGAATGTTGTGGAGTGGTGTTGTCGCGGATTCTGGCACGCGAACGCCTACTCTGCATCTCATTTGCGATAGTTGCGGGGGTTATCTGTGGCGATGTTGTTTGTGGCTGCTATCGCGGGTAAACTGGTGCTGAGGGATGCTAACACCAGCTTGTGATTGGGGTGATAAGTTTATTGCAATTTTGGCTGCGATTAAGTGCTGTTGCCTCGGTGATAGATCCTTGTGAATATGGCCCTGAGTGTTAGCGGTGCTTGCAGATGGACTTCAGTCATTCTCTAGTGAGTGCTAGAGACTCAGTGAATGCTTGCTAGAAGCTCCACTGACTGGACTTCCCCTGTATAACTCACAATCACTGTGTGTAGTAATAGGGTCCGCGAAGCAGGGCCCTCCCACTAGGTTCTGGTAGATGAGTGTGCAGCGTTGTGAGTCGTATCTCTCTCTTTGGCCACTCACTGATTGTTGACGGGGACAGAGAAGGAGCAAGCTGGGCCATTCCCACTGCACAAGCCTCTTGCCAACTTGAGTAGCCCTGTCTGCGCATTGCTTACTGCTCCCCACTAACAGCCCTCAGAGACCGCATCTGGGACTTCACACAGTATCACAACACAGCAAGGGGCATTTAATTATTGCTTTGAGTTGAGGTGACCAGACGTCCTAGATTTGCCGGGCAGTCCTGGTTTTTCACCATCTGTCCCAGCAGATTTCAGTAAATTTAGCACATGTCCCAGTTCTCAGTGGGACACGACTGAGACGAGAGGGAGGTACGTTTTCTTGTGTTCCAGTGCAGGATTCATTAGTAGTGCTTGTCACTGAATTTAGTGACCACAGATAACGTTGTGTTTAAAAGTTTAATTTAATTTGCCTTAGCGCCTCGTTGTCTGTGTGTTCTATGTTGGTGAGCACTATCAATAAAGTCATTTTTTGCACCTTGGCTGATGTGTAATTGTAGCCCTATATCCATTTGTGTGTCTTAGTGGAACTTCCTGTTTTGGGGTTTTTCAAAATGTGGTCACCCTAGTGAGTGCATGAAATCTTTTTTAAAAAATGCTCCTTATAGATAAGGCATCAAAAAATGTGTTTTGGTCCATAAGGCAACACACACTATATATGTGAATGCATTTACTTGGCTGTGTGTGTGTGTGTCTGTGTCTTATGTGTGAGTGTCTGTGTGAGTGCAAGTGAGTGTCTTTAATCTGTGTTTGTGAGGAGGCTGTAATGCAGGCCTCTGCGGTGCAGGGGATCCCCAACCCTCCACTTGGGCCCCACCACCAATCAAGGGTGGCTCCATTCAGCTCAAGGTCAATGAACATCTGTGAGATAGGGGCGACTTGGGGCCCCTCATCACATTCTGCAGGGAGCCCCATCATTTTGCATTATGCCACTGCATGGGAGGGAATATTACTTTGTGCGTGTGTGTGGAGATAATGAGTCTGTGTGTGTTGTGGGAATTGAAGCGGGCAAAGGCATGTATGTGTGAGACTGCGATACAGACATGAATGTGTGTATGTTGTGAGAGAGGAAAAGAGAAAGATATGGAAAGACTGCGGGGCTTATTTACAAGCCCCCTGTGCTGCTGATGTGTCATTTTTAATATGGGAAAAGTGACGCACCGGTGGCGCAAAAGTCTTGTAAATAAGTGTGTGTGTGTGCGTGCGTGTGTGCGTGCGTGTGTATGTGTGTGCATAGAGAGTAGCAGGGCTTATGCATAGAGAGTGGCAGGGCTTTAAATGTGCCAGTTCCATCCAGGACTCCGGACCAGTAGTAATTAAAAATAGACATTGAAACAGTCCATATAGGCCCCTATACCATTGTCCTGTCCCTATCCGGTAAAAACACCGATCGATTTCTGAATAATGAATGTAAAAACCACCAAGGTAATCCGGGTCGGTGAGTTAGTTCCATTATATATTTCACTTGCTTTATTTAATTTTGCATTCCCTAAGAGTGTTAGCTTTTTTTAGGATGTTGCCTTCCTTCTTTTTTTCAGTGGTGCATTTTACTCTTGTACAATGCTTTATCTTAAACACCTAACGATTAGTGATAAAGCCAACAGTCATGGCTGGTTTTAGGTGTATGTTGATATATATAGCTGGATGCGACAGTGATGGAATGGCCTGTCGGTCACCCTGGCACACACTGCCTTTTCAAGCCGGCCCATCGGGCAGTGCCACTGGGGCCGAACACCCCTCAGGACAGTCCAACACCAGAATGCAATAACAGAAATCTCCTAGAGGCACCAAAACACTAGATGGGTGGCACACTATGGGAATCACAGAAATGTAGATCACATGTGTCAGTCACACCGTAAATTAGACAAGCCATGCCCTTTGTAGCAAACCACCTTTTTTCTCCCCTTTTAAAGCCCAGGGAAGAAGAGAGCATTTCTCCAGTGAAATCCGCGAACAGAGGCCTAAATAAAAATGCACAAATATGTTTACAAATGCCGCTGTTTATTTTCATTCTGTACAAAACATGCGTTCATCTTTTTTTAAAACTCTACAAAAAATTGGAATACATTATTAAAATAGGCAACACTTCATTTGGTGAAAATGCATTTTATTTCGTTTTTTTTTATTACAGTGGTGACATTCTTTTCAAAACTAAAAATCTGAATTAAACGATTAGATTCTAAAAAAAAATGTAAGTATAAAGAGGATTCTGCGCATGTTCCCTTGACACTGGTGTCTGCGTGAATCCGAGCTGCGTCAGCCGAGGGGCCCTCAAGCCGAGCTCAGAGGCCCGGGGGTCTTCGTGACTGCAGATGTGAGCGGCCAGCGCTGTCCCCGGCTCGGGGGGCCTCTGGGCCTGGGAGGAATCAAGCGCCTCTCTGAAATCAGGGCGATGTGCCTGGGTAAAAGAGCCGAGGGACTGCGCGTGCTCCCGCAGCGGTGGGGACACGGCCAGCCAGAGGATGAAGTGTGAAGGGGGGTGTGAGGAAAAGGGGAGACGTAAGGGGGAGGGGAGGACGCGTGGATTATGGGAGAGGCGGGGGGGAGGGGGGAAGAGGCGCATAACTGAAAGAGGCGAGAGGACAACGTAGAAACAGGAGGAACGCAGAAGAGAGAGGGGAAATATAATAGCAAAGAGGGGAATGGAAAAATGGGAGAAAAATAGGAATGACGAGCAGGATAGAGGAGTGATTGGGAAGTGGCGAAAATGGATGAGACGGGTTGAAAGGAGAAGGGGAATGAAAATAAAGGAAAAAGACAATATTAAAGAAACACAAGCAAGAGGTGGAGGAGAGAAAATGGAAAAGTGGGAGCAAGGAAGAAGCAGCTTAGATAGGAAACTAGGGAATACCAGTTAAAAATGGGAGAGGTGGAAAAAGAAAGGAGAGAACAACGAGCTAAAGAGGTCAAGTAAAATCGAGAAATGGTAGTAACATGAGAGACAGTGGAGTGGAGTAGATGGAGAGAAGGGGATAGACTAGGTGGAAAATGGAGGGAGAAAGGGAAATAGGACCGGGGTTGTTTGGAGATAAATAGCACAGGTAGAACGATCAGAAGGAGAGAAAGGAATGTAATATAGGGAAAAGAGCGAAATATAAATAAGGACAGTAAACGAAAATAGGACAAAAGAAAAAAGTACCTAGTGAGAGAGAACGCATTAGGAGGAACGAAAAATGAGAACGAGTCAGGTCAAGAGGAGATTCCGGCATGAGTTAGAAGAAAAAGAGCGCGAGAGCGGGAAAAAAGCACACCAAAAAAACGGCAGTACGAAAGAAAAGGGGGGAAAGAAACAGGGCGAGAGACGAAGAGAAAAGCATGCGAGAGATGGGAAAAGAAAAAGAATGAATAAAATGTATGCTATAAAGAAGGAGGAGTGTAAGGAGAAATTGAGACGGTTTAAGGCAAAGAAAAAGAACACGAAGGAGAAAGGGATGACATTAGTGAGAAGGGGCAAGAAGAAACGGAAGAAAGATAGAAGTGGTAATACAATTAACAAAACAGAATTTAAAAAAATAGAAAGAGTTAAATACATGAAAGGATAAAATAAACAGAATAAAACATATTCACGTAAATAATTATAATAAAAAACTATTAGAATGTAAAAAAACGAAGTGGTTCAATTAGAAATAGAATACACGAGAAAAGAGAAAAAATGTAAAAAAAAATGACGTAATTAAATGACTGAAAATGAGAGGAAGTATGAAGAAGAAACAGAAAATGTAAATAAAGGAAAGAACGAAGGATATTGTAAGGAAGATTGCAATGCGGGGGAAAAATCGAAGAAATAGATCAGGCAACATAGAGAATGATAGAAAAACTTATGAGAAATTAGGAAAACTTTGATAATATTTAAATCAAAGTAACATGACGAATTGATTAAGACTCATTCATAAAGAAGGAGAGAAAATAACAAAAATGAAAGAGCGACAATAAAATGAAAGAAAGAGATATATATATAAATAAAGAGACATAGAAAACAACACGAAATAATTACAACCTTCTTGGGTTGAAAGGCAATAAAATAAATAAAAAGCAAGTAAAAAAAAAAAAGGTCAAAATAACCAGGTCAACAGAAAAAAAAGAAAAACATACTCAGAAAAATAAACGAAAGAGAGACCTGGTGCAGCAGAAATCAAATATACAAGAACCCGAAAGAAAGAGGCCGTAAATCGAAAGGATGATTTAAAAAGGATGAAAAAAATATACAAAACAAAAGGCAAAGAAAGATACGATTTACTTATCCGACAGAAAATGAGAATATTTTAGAATGTATGCAACAGTATTTACACATTTAAAATAAGTTTTAAAAAAAACAAAGGAATGACACTTCCTAAACTAGGAAAACGAATTGAAGTTAGAAGAGGAACGAAATTTAGAAAGAGAGCACGGCCACTGTGACGAATATCCTTAATGCCCAACAGACTTACTGACGTTGCTATAATAAATCCTTTACATTACAATAGGTGTAGATTTGGGTCCAGCAGCTGAGAGCGTGACACGCGCCGCGCTTTCTTTGGTCGGTGATTGCGCTATAAATAATGCGCACATAAGCTCTGCAGGGGCCGGGCGGGGTTATGGTAAACACCAGGCGTTGGACGCCATTATCTATACATTGCCAGTGTTTCTGCAGAGCCCGCGGACACCTGCTCTCTGGGTGTTTTTTCTGCGAATATTAACATAAAGGCAACGGGGTTATTGACAGACGGCGCGCGTGGGTGTCCTGTATAGGCCACCGTATACGTCAGTGGGAAGCTGCCCGTGTGTTACTGACTATTCACTGCAGAGCAGTGAGCGTCACCTATATCACGCTTATTTATTTATTTGTTTGTTTCGCAGGTTTGTATTTCACGGAGCGCTTCGGTGTCCAAGAGAAAGCACTTTCCATTGACGCAGGCAGAATCACAAGTCACACTGATACAAAATATGACCAGGTCAATATAAAAATAAATTTAAAAAAACAATAAATGAGCAGTTTCAAAACCACGTGACATATCTCGACAGCAGTAGTGTGGTAACAACATACGCAAAGACGTGGAATGCCGCCCCGGCATTTTCATTGCGTTATTCAACGGCACGAAAGTGACAACAAAACCGGCCTGCTGTCTATGTAATGGTGACGTCAAGAGGCGAGAGGGCAGTCACCTAGCAAGGACCCCAGGGGCCGAGGTGTAAGCAAGGACATGGGCCCCTCTGTCGGTTGGTGGGCTGTAAATTAAAGCCGCAATTAAGGCGCAGTGGGGCAGTTAATGCATGGGCGCCGGTACCACTACACCTGATGATTTGTTGCGCGCTACGTCACTGCGACAGGGCTTCCTTTCTTGCTCAGTGCACGACATAAGAACCCTTTCACCCCATTTTTAAAGTCCCTGCGAGGGGTTGGTGCTTGTATCCAGGGGGTGTCCTGTCCAGGTTGTCGTCCAGCCAGCGAAGAGGGTTGGTTGAGAGCTAGTAAGGGCATGTGTGTATGATGGGCCTATCCGTGATGACGCGCGTGTGCTTTACATGGCAGTTTCTCGCCTGAGCACCGTTGAAGCCGCTCCCAGTAACACCAACAGGCTTTTCAAATAACACTTCCGGGCACGAATAACAGGCGTCATTGTTGTCAGGTACCTCTGCAGGAGGACAATGCACAAGGGTTCTTAATTGTTTACAAGTGCCTCTGCAGGAGTACAATATGGAAGGGTTCTGCGCTGTTTACAAGTACCACTGCAGGAGTGCAACATGGAAGGGTTCTGCGCTGTTTAAGAGCATATGTGCAGGAGTACAATATGGAAGGGTCCTGCAATGTTTACAAGTATCTCTGCAGGAGTATAACATGGAAGGGTTCTGCACTGTTTACAACTATCACTGCAGGAGTACAATATGGAATGGTTCTGCATTGCTTACAGGTACCTCTGCAGGAGTACAACATGGGAAGGTTCTGAGCTGTTTACAAGTACCTCTGCAGGAGTACAATACGGAAGGGTTCTGCATTGTTTACAAGTATCTCTGCAGGAGTATAACATGGAAGGGTTCTGCACTGTTTACAAGTACCTCTGCAGGAGTACAATACGGAAGGGTTCTGCATTGTTTACAAGTACCACTGCAGGAGTACAACATGGGAGGGTTCTGAGCTGTTTACAAGTGCCTCTGTAGGAGTACAATACGGAAGGGTTCTGCATTGTTTACAGGTACCTCTGCAGGAGTACAACATGGGAGGGTTCTGAGCTGTTTACAAGTACCTCTGCAGGAGTACAATACGGAAGGGTTCTGCGCTGTTTACAAGTACCACTGCAGGAGTACAATACGGAAGGGTTCTGCGCTGTTTACAAGTACCACTGCAGGAGTACAATACGGAAGGGTTCTGCGCTGTTTACAAGTACCACTACAGGAGTACAATATGGGAGGGTACTGAGCTGTTTACAAGCACCTCTGCAGGAGTACATTATGGAATGGTTTGCACTCATTTAACTGCCTGTTTGCCACCACTCCTGCAGGACTACAACATCCGGGGAGCCTGCTATTTTTCCGTTACACCTCAAGGAGCGCAGCATTCATGGTGAGCACTGTTTTCAATTCAATTCAATTCATAAAGCTTTATTCGGTACATTGCATCAATGACCATAAAAGCACATACAATTTATAAACACAAAACATCATACAGAATACAGAGGTACAGATCAGTCATATAAATAATTAGAACATCAAGCTTTTCCTTGTTTGGATACATTTAAAAAGGTAGGTAGCAGTAAAAAAGCAGATATCTACTTCACGCATATTAAAAAGCAGTTTCATGGAATCGTGCACAGTACGTACACCATATTTCACAAAATTTGGTTTTAAAAGGTTAATTCGCAAGTAATAGTACAATTTACAAATTAAAAGTAGATGCAAAGTGCTTTGTGCAGAAGTGCCATCACAGGGACAGGGTCCAACCAGGTGTGAATTAAGAGAGGGGAAGGCTACCAATTTGTGTACGATACCAAGTCTTAGTCTTGTCAACACAAACCGGTGGGAAGCTCTGGTAACATTACTGAGATATAATTGAAACCCTTCTCCCTCCACATGTTTATTATAAAAAGTGCTGGTAACTAAAAGTTCAGCCCTCACCTTCCTTTTCTCCCCCCAATAAGTCATGAAAATATTCTTCATCTCAGCTTTAGACAAAACTGAGGCAGCATGACAATCCTTAATAACGTCCAATCCATAGCTATCTCTAAGACTAGAGACAACATATTTTAGCCAAGGAATGTTGAAATACTTATCAAGTGAAAGACAATCCGTAATTACTGCCCTATTAAAGGGGGTCTCGTCCTTCAACCAAACAGATCGCCACAACATCAATGGCTTTAAGGAAATCAAATCGGATAAATAATAAATCCCTAACTCTCTATGGATTAATTCATTTGGGGCGGATTTGGGCAGGCATAACAACCTTTTGAGGAAAAGATTTTCCTCTAGTTGTAAAATGCTGGTCGGCGAATATCCCCAAACCCCAGCGCTATAGAGGACGGTAGACAAGCTACGAGCTTTATAAATTTGTAACATATCCCAGATGCGCCTTTCCCCTAATTTTGCCGCGAACTTAAATCACCATGGGCACTTTTCACCATCTTAGTCCGTACATTGGTGATTTCATTGGTCCATCTGCTATCCTTAGCAAAAGTAATTCCCAGATATCAGAATTTATCTACTTGTTGGACCTTGACCCCTTCTAAAAAATAAGATTGGGATCTCCTAGCCCCTGCCCCACTGGTCATAAGAAAAGTTTTGGTTTTGTTGATGAGTAATTTTCTATTTCCAATGAAGATAGAAAAACTATCCATCAAACATTGGAGCCCTAGTTGAGTCCTTGGCAATAACACGGCATCGTCAGCATATAACAATACCGGTACGTCAAGGCCATCGATCTTAGGGACATCTGCAGTCACTCCCTTTAAAACAGCATCTACTTCATTGATAAAAAGGAGTGGGGCAAGAACACATCCTTGTCTGATTCCCCGGCGAATCCTAAACTTTGTTGTGCACTCCCCTGAGGGACCATATCAAATACAAATGCGAAGATTAGAATATAATTGGGCGAGAAAAACCACTATACCTTCTGGCGCGCCCATCTCTAGCAGTTTGGTCCAGAGAATCGAGTGGTCTACCATATCAAAGGCACTACTCAGATCCGCAAAACAGAGATAGAGGGAGCCCGTTTTGGCCTGTGTGTACTTCCCTATAAGAAGGTTTAAATTTAAACACTGGTCCACGGTTCCACGCCCGTTCCTGAAGCCATACTGCGTATTGGCCCGAATCCCTTTATCTTCGGCCCATTGTTCCAGCCTTAACAATAAAACCCTACTCATTATTTTAACCGAGGAATCTAATAGGGAGATAGGGCAATAGTTCTTTACATCCCCACTGTCACCTTTTTTATAGATAGGTATAATAATTGATTCCTCCCATGTAGGTGGGACCCCAGCGCCAATAGCAGCATTAAATACATTGGCTAACAGCGGTCCCCACATATCAGGCACAGCTTTATAAACAGCGATAAGGACTCCATCTGGGCCCTGTGCCTTACCTCCTTTACTGGTATTGATACTCCGAATACCCTCCGCGGTAGTAACATTCAGCGGGATAGAGGGCCATAAACCACTACTATCTTCAGGCAATAAATTAGAATTAAAGATGGTAGAAAAATGGGCAACCCAAGTAGCCTTATTTACATTAGAAGTAAGTTCAGGGACCATATCGTCTTTAAGGAAAGGGAAGTTGACTGTAGCCCAGAAGAGAGCACAATTATGCGTCTCCGCAGCCTGGGTCAATTTGTCCCAGGCCTCTTGCTGCAGCTCCTTCTTGCGTCTCTCGACCTCAGATTTATAGTTTAACCTAAGTTTTTTAACCGCAGACGAATCTCTTGGCCTGACGGCCAGGCCCAGTTTTAGCTCCGCCAATTTGGCGGTGCAACCATGGTCAAACCAGCCTTTCCTATGGGTTAAATTCCCTGAGGTAGTTTTGATAAATTTGGATTCAATGACTTTATTAATGGATATAAAATCCTTAACAATGTCAGTGTCCTCGCGGTCACACTCAAGGATAGCAATAATATTTGCTCGACAATCCCTAACAATAGATTCCATAGCTCCATCAGCTTTTTCTCCTTTCCATCTAATTCTTACATCATTTGGTCTGTATGCTTCGATGTTTGCCACAAAACGTTCAGAAGGGAAAACTCTATGCTTCCACAAAAAGATAACAGTAGTAATACAATTGTGGTCACTTATCATATAATCAGTGACCTTAGGTGGTTTACACAATGAGATTAAAGAAGATGATACACAAATATGATCAGTCACAGTGTTTGCATTCCTACCCGTAAATGTTGGAATAGAGTCCCCCAGTTAATTCTTGGCATTTTCTAAAATAACCAAATCAAGAGATGCCATTAGCTTGTTCAAGGATTCCTCGTAGGGATTATGTGGGAAGTGCAAATCATCTTCCTCAAGGTTATTCCTAACCCCACATACCCCAGTATTAGAAAAAATACAAGTAGAAATATTAAAATCACCCACCCAAATATAGTTAAAAACATGGTTGACCCTAGAAGTTAAATTTTCTAGTGCGACCTCTAACTCAGTCACTACACTGTACCTTGTGCTATCAAAGATGTTATTGTAAATATTAATTAAAATAATGTTGGAGCCCAACTTATCTGATAACCATAGGATCTGTGAATGGGCGCCAACGGTCACGTATCTTTTGACTTCAATTGGGATTTTGACAGAAATCAAAACCAGGAGACCTCCCTTCAATCTACCAAAAGGGGATGCCAACGCTGGCAGATTAAATGAAACATGGCCAGGATAGCTAACACTTTCCCTACACCAAGTTTCTTGGAAGCAAACAATGTTGTGGGAGCTAAGAAACTCAACCCAACCCAGGAGATCACCTTTAGTAGCTAGGCCAGCAATATTCCAGCTAACAATAGAACAAGGCGAATGCTCACAGCCGTTAAAGGACCTTAAATTCAGTGAGCCCAACTCCGCCCTCCCAGATTCAGCCTCTGCTATACTAGTGGGATCCACATCCCTCTCAGTGGTTACTATTACAGGGCCCTGTTCCTTCGCTATTTTACCTCCCTGGTTCATGGGAACAACAATGGGTAGTTTGGGGCATACACACAGGACAACTCCTCCCGGGCTAATACAGCTTGCGCTCGGAGGTGAGAAGGTGCCCAAAAGATCGCTCCCGAACACCTGTTGTCAATCGACAAACTCCAGACCACTAAACCTGTTAAATATTGGAGTCGGGTTCAAAACAGGTGGGTGTCCTTGCCAGCCTCTAGAGATCATTCCCTTCCCTTTCCGATGTACTAAAGTCCACTCATCAGATTTGGAAGGATAAAAATAAGGCAGTGGATGGGATTGAATAGTAGCTCCTGGGCAATGATTTTTCCAGTTACAAATATAATCCACAGTTCTTGGGTCCCTAAAATGAACAAGGACACAGTCACCCCTGATATCCTTGGGCAGATGACCCACCCAGGACACCCTACGAACCATAAGTATTTTACTGGAAAAGTAGGGGGGTAGTGGTCTAAATTTATTTAGCCAATCGACAACTTTATTTTTTAGACTTGTAAACGATTCTTGGCCAGGGTTACACAGTTCTGGGACCCCTGTTAAAACAACCAAATAGGGACTCGTTTCCGGAGGCAGATCAATAGTAATTTTATCCAAGGGGGCCTGAACAGTTGAAACCCCCACTCCCACTTTTGGCTGAGCCTGTTTATTTTCCCGTGGATTCGTGGTGACTACTGCCATAGTTGTCTTGGGTAGTAAGGCCACAGAATCTGGTAAAACTAAGGTAGTAGTAAAAGGGGGTATAAGTTCAGCAGCGTCAATTCCTCCCCCGTGAGCATTAGGAGGAACAATAACCCTAGGCATAATTTCTTTTTTAGAGAAATCTAATAATTCTAAGGAGACAAGCCCAATTTCATTAAGCTGCTGTTCAATCTTGGTTAATCTATCTTCAATTGGGTGAAGAAGGTTACCAACCAATTCACCCATTTTAACCAAAATAAAATCCTCCAATGACACCCTAGTCCCATCACAATCATCTACTCTACCCAGGGATACAGCACCCGAACCTAATAAGTTCTGTACTGATGTGGCTGGAATATCCGAGGGGTTGGTAATAGTGGTCTGCTCACACATATTAACTATAACTTCAGTGTTAGGATATTTATTTTTAATCAGTTTCCCTTTCTTCATCTTATTGGCGTGGGCCTGACCTTGTTTATGCTTAGTGATAGCCCCTTGACGCCTCTCCCGTAAAAGTCTAGTATTAGGTGGCATAGCCGGACTAGCCACTGTAAGTGTCTGATGAGGAGATAATGATGGTGAGACTGAAACCAAGGAATGTTCCCCTGGGGTAGTAGAGTCCAAATCCCGGGCTGCCGATGATACATGCAAGGTTTCGGGGATCACCAGGGCTACGAGGCCACTAATCAGACCATGTGAATCAGGAGTCCGGGCATTAGCAATAAACCCCAAAGATGATCTTCTAGCTAGGGCTAAGTCTTGAGAGACCCGCCGCTCCATCAACCTAATCCCTTGGTCTATTACTGAGTTAGCCCTGATAATGAAGTTACCCAGGGTACCGGTTAAATTCCTGTCACCCTTTTTACTTCTGTTCTCCCTCATGGCCATTGTATAAATGGCATGAGGGCTCAATAAAGAACTTACAGTTGTGTCCCGTTACACGATATATATGATGCAAGGGGGGTGGCCCGGCCCGACCTCCTTCGGCCTCGGACGGCCGCAGACGGTCCCGCCCTTGTCCAGGGCTTCTCCCGGCGCGTCCTGCGCGCGTCCTCGCGGGCGAGGGACTGGGTTGAGCTTTAAGCGCCGCTTGGCGCGTCGTATGGTGACAAGCTGGCCCAGGGGATCCTGGGTATTGTGGTCCTCTGGCGGAGCAAAGCCCGGCCGGTCCTCCGATACACACGGGGGGCGGAGCCAAGCCCGGCCACGGGAACAGCAGTAGAGCAGGGAGGCAGGCAGGAGAGCCTCGCTGGCGCCCAGGGGAAGCAAGGAAAAACGAAAAAGCGCTGTTTTCATGAACCTTTGGGGAGTACAATATTCAAGTGTTCAGCATGAGTCTTGAGTCCTACTAAAGGAGTACTCTAGGTTCAGCACCATTTCAACTACTTCTGTTGGAGTATATTATGCAAGAGGTCTACACTCTTTCCAGGTACCTCTGTCGAAGTACAATTTCAACATTTCTGATCTTTTTTCAGTTACATTCCTAAGAGTACAATTGTCACTTTTTGGAAGTGTTTCCATGTACCTCTGCAAGAGCACCACATTCAGGGGTTCTGCACTGTTTCCAGGTGCACGCCCAGGAGGGCAGTATTCAAAGATTCTTCAGTGTTTTCACAAAGTACTGCAGGGTACAATTTCAAGGGTCCCGAGATGTCCTCGGGCCCCTCTGCACGAGTACTCTAGCCAAGTGGTTCTAAGCTAGTTCCAGGTAGCTATGCAAGAATGCTAAAAAACAAGGGGTCTCAACTGTTTTCATGTTTCAAGGTCTCTTCTAGAGTACAGTATCCAAGGTTTCTGGGCTGTTAGCCAGCTCCTCTATAAGACTACAACATTCATCGGCTCATCAGGAGTGCACTAACCATGAGTTCTACCCTATTTTTCGGTGCGTTGTTAGAAGTACAATATTCAAGGGCTCTGCGTTATTTTCAATCAATCAATCAATCAATCAATCATGGTATTTATAAAGGGCACTACATAACTGTGAGGGTCTCAAGGCGCTGAGGGGGGGGGGGACGCTGCTACTGTTCGAAGAGCCAGGTCTTGAGAAGTCTCCTGAAGGTAAGGAGGTCTTCAGTCTGCCGCAGGTGGATGGGGAGGGTGTTCCATGTCTTGGCGGCGAGGTGGGAGAATGATCTGCCGCCGGCGGTCACTCTTCAGATGCGGGGGACGGTGGCGAAGGCGCGGTCTGTGGAGCAGAGCTGGCGGGTGGGGGTGTAGAGGCTGAGTCGGCTGTTGATGTACGTTGGTCCGGTGTTGTGGAGTGCCTTGTGTGCGTGGGTGAGTAGCATGAAGGTTATCCTCTTGTTGATGGGGAGCCAGTGCAAGTCTCTGAGGTGGGGTGTGATGTGGCTGCGGCGGGGGATGTCGAGGAGCTCTGCACTGTTTTCATGTGCCTCTTCATGAGTATTATATTCAAGGTTTCTGGTCTGCCTAAGAGTGCGTCCATAGGAGAGCATCGTTCAAGAACTCTGCTCTGTTTTCATGAGCCACTTCAGGAGTACCATATTCCTGATTTCTGGTCTGCCTAAGAGTACTTCTGTAGGAGTACAACGTTCAAGAGCTCCACACTGTTTTCATGTAACCTCTAGGTGAGTTCCATATTCAAGGTTTCCGGGCTTCCTTAGAGTACTTCTCTAGGAGTGCAATGTTCAAGAGCTCCACACTGTTTTCATGTAACCTCTAGGTGAGTTCCATATATAAGGTTTTCGGGCTTCCTTAGAGTACGTCTGTAGGAGTATAATGTTCAAGAGCGCCACACTGTTTTCATGGGCCTCTACGTGAGTACCATATTCTTTTTTTTTTTTCATCAGTCTTTATTCGATTTAAAAACAATCATAAAAGACACAAACATAGTACATAAAACATAGATTTCAATAAATACGTTAAAATACATTTAAAAAAAAACATTAAACACTTCAATAGACTGACATGTAGTAATAAAAACACTTTAAAATAATCCCTAGTTCAGGGGTTAAAAGGGAAAGACCCATACACAGAATTCATTAAAGCCCATCAAGGGTACGCTTAATTGTTTTTCTCCGCAATGCCCATGCCCAGCCCAAATACTTTGCCAATGCGACAGAAACTATTGTTAAAGAGCTAGTGCGCAAAATGCGTAATGCCACAGCGCAGCTCCTTGTGCCGAGAGACTTGCACGTGGGGGAAAGCCAAACGCGCCTTGGGATGGTAAATGCCGGGCAGGCAAACAGAAAGTGGGGAGTTGTTTCTATTGCAGCCCCGCATGCAGGGCACTGCAATTCCGAGTTCCTGGCCCACCTTCCAGTCAAAAATCTAAGAGGCAATGAGCCAGCTCTAAACTGAAAGTAGAGTTTCCTATCACCCACATTAGTCACCAGATCCCAGTATAATTCAAGGCTAGGGGAGTCTTTGAACTCGAGAAAATTCCCGGACATCCCTGTAGCTCTACTCAATACCTGGGAATCGATTCTTTCCCAGTATGCTATTTTAAGAGAACTTTTTGACGGAAACTGGGCAGTCGCTGGGTCATTCCATATCCCTTCCATACCCATGTCTTTTAAAGACGCATGTAAGTTCTTCAGCCACTCAATTTTATGGAAGACATCGGTTTTTATAATGTCCATAAGGCCATTAGCATAGTGGGAAAGTTCAGGAGTAGTCCAGAGCCTCCGCCAGTATAAAACCGGACGGAGCCTTGCGATGTCCTTAATGGACCTCCTGCCCAGGTCATACCTAAGTGGGATCAGAGGGGTGCTCTGAGGAAGAACAGTTATACTTCGAAAAAATGTATGCTCCACAGTTGTCAAAGTCGCTAGCTGATCAAAACCCCAGAGCTCCGCCCCATAAAGGACAGAGTTTAGGGCCTTCGCCTCATAAACTTGCAATACCGGGCTTATTGGTTTTGTGAATGACCTGCTAAATTCCCTGCTCAGGGCACCAGTTAGCTGTTTAAATCGCAGGGAGGCCATTTCGAGATGCTTACGCCAGTTATTACTACTTGAGATTTGCAATCCAAGATACGTAAAATTGGTTACCAATTCTAGAGGTTGCCCATTCATGAACACTCTTTTCCCTCGGAAGCTGCTATGAGGGTTGAAGGCCATAAATTTCGTTTTTGCCACATTGACCTCTAGACCATGGTCGAGGCAAAACTCATCAAACAGGCGGAGGGCTTTTTGCAGACCATTAGATGTTCTGGATACGATAAGCGTATCATCTGCAAACATTAGTATGGGGATGGAAACACCAGCCAACCTTGGTGCGTCGGTATTGACAGAAAGCATGAGATCAACTATCCCATTGATATAAAGAGAGAAGAGCGTGGGTGCCATAGTACAACCTTGTCGCACACCACGCTCAACCGGGAACTCAGAAGTGTCCTCACCTGCCCCACCCCACTGAATCCTAGCATAGTTGGACTCATGCAAACGCATCACCATTGCCAAAGTACCATATTCAAGATTTCCGGGCTTCCTCAGAGTACTTCTCTAGGAGTGCAATGTTCAAGAGCTGTGCACTGTTTTCATGTGCCTCATAGTGAGTACCAGATTCAAGTATCAGGGCTGCC
This sequence comes from Triturus cristatus, assembly GCF_964204655.1. Classification (NCBI taxonomy): domain Eukaryota; kingdom Metazoa; phylum Chordata; class Amphibia; order Caudata; family Salamandridae; genus Triturus; species Triturus cristatus. Next base: position 1,651,108,710 of record NC_140590.1, on the reverse strand, counting down.
TTAGAGTACTTCTCTAGGAGTGCAATGTTCAAGAGCTCTGCACTGTTTTCATGTGCCTCATAGTGAGTACCAGATTCAAGTATCAGGGCTGCCTTAGAGTACTTCTCTAGGAGTGCAACGTTCAAGAGCTCCACACTGTTTTCATGTGCCTCTACGTGAGTACCATATTCAAGGTTTCCACTTTTCGGGCTTCCTTAGAGTACTTCTCTAGGAGTGCAATGTTCAAGAGCTCTGCACTGTTTTCATGTGCCTCATAGTGAGTACCAGATTCAAGTATCAGGGCTGCCTTAGAGTACTTCTCTAGGAGTGCAATGTTCAAGAGCTGTGCACTGTTTTCATGTGCCTCATAGTGAGTACCAGATTCAAGTATCAGGGCTGCCTTAGAGTACTTCTCTAGGAGTGCAATGTTCAAGAGCTCTGCACTGTTTTCATGTGCCTCATAGTGAGTACCAGATTCAAGTATCAGGGCTGCCTTAGAGTACTTCTCTAGGAGTGCAACGTTCAAGAGCTCCACACTGTTTTCATGTGCCTCTACGTGAGTACCATATTCAAGGTTTCCACTTTTCGGGCTTCCTTAGAGTACTTCTCTAGGAGTGCAATGTTCAAGAGCTCTGCACTGTTTTCATGTGCCTCATGTGAGTACCAGATTCAAGGTTTCCGGGCTTCCTTAGAGTACTTCTCTAGGAGTGAAATGTTCAAGAGCTCTGCACTGTTTTCATGTGCCTCTACGTGAGTACCATATTCAAGGTTTCCACTTTTCGGGCTTCCTTAGAGTACTTCTCTAGGAGTGCAATGTTCAAGAGCTCTGCACTGTTTTCATGTGCCTCATGTGAGTACCAGATTCAAGGTTTCCGGGCTTCCTTAGAGTACTTCTCTAGGAGTGAAATGTTCAAGAGCTCTGCACTGTTTTCATGTGCCTCTACGTGAGTACCATATTCAAGGTTTCCACTTTTCGGGCTTCCTTAGAGTACTTCTCTAGGAGTGCAATGTTCAAGAGCTCTGCACTGTTTTCATGTGCCTCATGTGAGTACCAGATTCAAGGTTTCCGGGCTTCCTTAGAGTACTTCTCTAGGAGTGAAATGTTCAAGAGCTCTGCACTGTTTTCATGTGCCTCATAGTGAGTACCAGATTCAAGGTTTCCGGGCTTCCTTAGAGTACTTCTCTAGGAGTGAAATGTTCAAGAGCTCTGCACTGTTTTCATGTGCCTTTCGTGAGTACCAGCTTCACAGTTTCTGGGCTGCTCAGAGTACGTCTGTAGGAGTACAAGGTTCAAGAGCTTCGCACTGTTTTCATGTGCCTCGCACTGAGTACCATATTTAAGGTATCTCGGCTGCCTTAGAGTACGTCTGTAGGAGTACAACGTTCCAGAGCTTCCTACTGTTTTCATGGGCCTCATGTGAGTTCCATATTCAAGGTTTCTGGCTGCTTCATAGTATGTCCGTGGGAGTATAAAATTCAAGAGTTCTGCACTGTTTAGAGGTACCACTGACTCAGTACAACATGCACACTTCCTGCCCCCATTCCATGCACACCTTTACGAGTACAATAATACAAGGTTCTGCAGTGTTTTCAGCTGCCGTTTTAGAAGTTGCTCATGTCTGCATCAAGGTAAGGCACCTTCATACCCCCCCCCCCCCCCCCATCCCCTCCGGAGAGCCGCAAAACATCTGCCACATCCGCCCAGCCTGCTGTGATCTGCTCTGCATGCTGATCCATGGTCATTCCTACTCTGGTGGGTGTCGAGGGTAGGAAATATGCCAAAGGGTCCTCTGGTGGCATTATTATATTTTCCTTAACATAAGCCGGTTTACTCTTTCAGTTACATAATCTACAAGAATTGAATGATATTACTGGTCTGGAGGACAACCTGCCAAAAACAAAAGTTTTGTCGTTCCAGAATTCACAGCGGCAGTACAGATGGAAGTAAACAACCATATTGTCAAACGAGTAACTAAATGCAACTATCGCGAAGTGACGCTGCACTGAAAATCAGCATGGCCCAACACATCGCAAACAAAGGGAAAATGCCAATATCAATGTAAATTAGATCAACAGATTCACGAAAATCTACGGAGGCCGAGCAATTGATCAGGCGTTACACAGTTTGAACGTCATCTAATTCCAATCCTTTTATATGCATTAATAGTATTTAACACCAATGGCCCTGAATAAAATCTACATGACTGGGATTAGATCCTCAATAAAGCTTCGGCCCTCAACACCGCATTGCAAATTGGACCTTGAGGCTTCCAAGAACCGCAGCTTTATGCAGGTTACTGACCATCCCAAGATGTACGAACTTTTCATCTCTTTTCGAGTTGTTATCCATTCCTCATCTCAAACACATAGCTTTATTTATTTATTTATTTTAGGAGTTTTATATAGCGCTGCCCTGACCCCGGGGGTATCGGAGCGCTTTACAACAGTGTTTCATAAGAGATACTTAATAAAGCAATATTAAACAAGCGTTCAGAAGTCCGCGGGTGCTGCGTATTCTTGAGGTAGTAGGAGAGTCTTGAGGTGTCCTTGTTGTATGCATAGAGGTAGTTCAAGGGACCTGAGGGAACCTCGGTTTTGGCTGAGGTGAATCAGTTGGTGCGGAGCCAAAGCGTAACGAGGATAGGGTTTGGCGTGGGGGAGGGAGTTATCCCTTCGGGATGGAGCGGTTGAGGAGGAGGGCTTCAAGGTGCATTTTGAATTTTGTGAAGGACGGGATCGTTCGGATTCTGCTGGAATGGAGTTCCAGATTTTGGGCGCGTTTCCCGCATTGTTTGCGTGTTCTCATGGGGATGAGAAGGAGGGAGTTGGAGCTCCTGAGGTTCCTTGTCTGACCTGCCCTCTTGAGCTTGGCGATGGCTCTAGGACTAGAAGTAGACTTGACGACCTCTTGCGGCTACAATCCTATAAGCAAGTGAAGTACGTCATGGACTCTTAGTATAGTGTAAAAATAGGCTACTTGTCGTCCTTGCTCGCGCCTGGATGTAAGAAAAAGTATCTGCGCTTTCACCTTTTCCACTTTATTTCAACTTGAGGGTGCTTGGAAGACGGAATGTGTTCGCAACTGTAAAATTTGTGGGTATAAAGATGATGCAATTGAACATGTGATTTCAGTGGCAGCTCTTCGAGGGAGTGCTGCGGGGCGGTGAAGCGGGGGAGGGGCAGGCTAGGGGGTAGTATACTCCGGAATTGGGCTGAACAAAGTTGAGTAAAGAAATAAATAAGCAAAACAAATTATACTGCGCGTGCTGCAATGCCAAATCAGTGATGAGGCGAGCAATGTAATTTGTTTTATTTATTTATTTATTTACTCAACTCCATTCGGCCCAATTCCAGAGTTTACTACTGCCCACCCTGCCCCTCCCCCGCCACGCCCACCGCCCCGCAGCACTCCTTCGAGGAGCCACCACTGTGTGATTTGTGTACGCCTCACTCTTTTAGACTTAAGATGATTCATCAATTTCTATGATTTGAACCTCAAACTAAAAAACAAAAATACAGAACCAAGTATACATCAAACAAATACATAAATGAGGAAATATTTTATTTAATTCACAAATTAAATATAGAAAAAATTGAAGTTTTTAATGGGAAGGTAGGACCTTTTCTAAATTCAGGTTTTTCAATCAAAAAGATGAAATGATATGCTAGACTGTAGCATGTCACTTTTGTTTCACTTGCAATACATTCGCTCTCTCTGTTGGTTCTTCAATTGAGGCTAACCACTGTCCATATTATATTCTGTTTGCTGTTTAGGTGTTGCACCTACAAATCAAGTTAAGGATACTAACTTCATTTTTAGCCTCCTCTTTCAAATTTCTTCACATTTACAAAATATTTTCAAGTTTTCGATTTTACATTATGATTCTTTCTTTATAAACTTTGTTAATCTGCTAATATTGTTCAATTTTCTAAACAGCTGCAGACTCTTTAAGTAGGTGTCGTGGGCCACAGATTGAAACCGCTCGCATAGGAGACTCTATTCTCTCCTTCACAACAATATCAGACAGGGTTTAGCGCCAAAAGGTAACGCCATTTAAAAGGGGGCATTAAGAGGAGAAATGTTTTTACTCATCTTTCTGACTTTGCATGTGTGCTGCACTGTGCAGCACACACACAAAGTAGGAAAAGTTCTAAAGTGTGTCTAAGCATAGTATTCTGTACAAAACCTGTGTTACACTGAGGCACGCACTCTAGCGCGACGGCGCTAAGGAGTGTGCTTGGGGAATGGCCGCTGAAATCAGTGCCGGTCCTGGGGAGAGGGGAGGCGAGAGCCATAACTCTCTAGAATTGGCGCTGTCCTGCTCCATCCCTGTCACGCAACACAGCACAGCATTTTTGCCTGTTGCACTGCATTCTGTGCCTTGTTTGTAAATCTGGGACTGAGCAACACTTTCTAAGATGATAAGTGGTAAACAGTGATTTTAAAGAACATTCAGATTCCTGAAGCACTGTTCATGTGTAATATACGTAGATAAACTTGTTTTTATTTAGGAAATTCAGGTTCTTGAGTGGGTGTGATCACACTAATCATGGCCATTTACAAAGAGCATTATTCAAACTGAATTTCTTGTTGCAATAATGACAAGTGTTTACCAGTACTCAGCAGAACACATTTTATCTGACTTAGAATAATAGGAGCAAGGTTTTTAATCTTGCAGGCAGTGGCAGCTCCAGAAACCTTGAGCGACTCAAGCTGGAGTTTCCTTAGCAGCCTGAGCTTGCTGTTCACTCATTGGCTAGAGCTGGATGTTGCTTGAGTGGACCCTGCTGGATATTCCTTGGGCGGCCCGAGTTGGATGCTCTTTGAGAGTCTCAACTAGAGGCTTCTTGCGTGGCTTGAGCTTGATGTTCCTTGGGCTGCCACAGCTGGATGTTCCTTGAGTAGTCTGAGCTGGATTTCTTTGAGCGGTCCAAGATGGATGTTCCTTCAGCAGCCCATACTGGACGTCCCTTGAGCGGCCCCAGCTGGATGTTCATTGAGCAGCTCACTCTGAATGTTCCTTGAGCGGCCCAAGCTGCATGTTCCTTGAGCGGCCCCAGCTGGATGTTCATTGAGCAGCTCACTCTGAATGTTCCTTGAGCGGCCCAAGCTGCATGTTCCTTGAGCGGCCCCAGCTGGATGTTCCTTGAGAGGCCCCTGTTGGATGTTCCTTGAGTGGCCCCAGCTGGCTGTTCCTTGAGCGGCCCCAGCTGGATGTTCCTTGAGCGACGCACGCTGGATGTTCCTTGAGCGACCCCAGCTGGACGGTCCTTGAGCGAAGCACACTGGATGTTGCTTGAGCCTCCCACGCTGGATGTTCCTTGAGCGGCCCACGCTGGATGTTCCTTGAGCGGCCCTTGAGCAGCCCACGCTGGTTGTTCCTTGAGCAGCCCACGCTGGATGTTCCTTGAGTGGCCCCAGCTGAATATTCCTTGAGCGGCCCACGCTGGAAGTTCCTTGAGCGGCCCATGCTGGATGTTCGATGAGCGGCCATAGCTGGGAGGTTCCTTGAGCGGCCCACACTGTCTGTTCCTTCAGCGGCCATAGCTGGAAGGTTCCATGAGCGGCCCATGCTGGATGTTCCTTGAGCGGCCCATGCTGGATGTTCCTTGAGCGGCCATAGCTGGAAGGTTCCATGAGCGACCCACACTGTATGTTCCTTGAGCGGCCATAGCTGGAAGGTTCCATGAGCGGCCCACACTGTATGTTCCATGAGTGGCCATAGCTGGAAGGTTCCATGAGCGGCCCACACTGTATGTTCCTTGAGCGGCCATAGCTGGAAGGTTCCATGAGCGGCCCACACTGTATGTTCCTTGAGCGGGCCACGCTGGATGTTCCTTGAGCGGGCCACGCTGGATGTTCCTTGAGCGTTCCACGCTGGATGTTCCTTGAGCGGGCCACGCTGGATGTTCCTTGAGCGGGCCACGCTGGACGTTCCTTGAGCGGGCCACGCTGGATGTTCCTCAAGCAACCATACAACCTGTCAAAATGAAATGCTTATTGTCTGGTTTGTTTACAAAGGAGGGCGGGGCTACACCACAGGAGAATTCCTACTAAACAAAGTTTTGGAAACATATTTTTATATTCAGAGATACTAATATGAAGTAATACGAACACTTATCGCGAAGCAGCCCCGACCCAGCTCAAAGCCTAATGCAGCTAGACCTGCCGACCAACACCAGATTGAGCTAATAACCGGCCTGCCCCAGGTTGTAGGAGATATGCAGATTTTTGTGGACGGCGTATAATCCAATTAACTATTTTACTGTGATTGTGTTTTGTGGCCTGTGGGTAACAAAGGATCCTGAAAAGAACTGTAATAACACACTGTGCTGTATTCGAAAGGCTGCAAATCTGTGGCCTACATGCTTCGCGCAATTCTCTGCAGATGGCGCATTAATTATTAAACTCGTGATCAGAGATTACACGCTGTTCTCTAGCATATGTATTAACCGCCTAAGCTAGGTTACCATTGTTATACCCTGAAACTTGCTGTATAAACATATATCTCTGCAGCATGTGTGTTAATTACCTCTGCTATCTTAAAATGCATTCTATTTATAAGCAATTAAGGAAGCAGGAAAAGCTTTACTGGCGTTTTTGTTTGTTTTGCCAATTTGTTTGGGGGCAGAATTTGTAAAAATAAAGATGGCAGACCATAGACTGGCTTTTATTGAATTTACAATTGTTCATTAACCTGTCTTAATGATGATTGTGGTTCCTATGACTCAACCACTCATGACACCACCCTTTCTTCTGCCTCAGGCCACCCCCTATATAGTGCTTCCCCATCGCCCAAGTACATTTTTAGGTCTGGCGATAGCCAATACCAGGACTAGGTCTCTCCAGGTTGCAGACCCAGAAGTAATTAAAAACAGTTGAATCTGGTCCTATATTGATGCCCTTAACTGTACATGCAAAAACACTGGTCTATTTCTGAACAAATGCTGTAAAAACAGATATGGTTTCCATGTCAGCAGTGTAGTTCTTGTTTTACTCAATCTTGCATTTCCTCATAGTGTTTGCTTTTTCCAAAATGTCTGGTTATGTAGTTTTCTGCGCACCTCTTTTATAGGGCTTTATGTGCACTGAGAGTCGTCTTAAGGTGTTTGTGTGTGTTCAGGTTGTGGGTGTTTATAATGGGCCACAATTAAGTGCCCTGGAACAGAAGTGAAGGTGGTGTGCCTTTTTCACAGTACTTGTCAGTGGATCATAAAGGTGTTCAGAATATATGCACATCCAATCCTTGGCCTCTCTGCTGAGCGCACAGAGCACTACTAAGATATGCAAATGAGGTACACAACTGTCAAAATATCGACAGGGCGACAGTAAAAGAAAATGCAGTGCTTATAGTTGAGTGAGCACATTGTGTGTGCAGAAGGATAGTGGAACAAAGGAGATTCTAGGAAGTAAATGCCAAATAGAATGAAAAAAAGTGCTGAAGAGAAGAGAGGAGGTGTGATATGTGCAGTTGAATGAATTCAGAAAGCTACAGAATCAAAAGGGGCATAAGTGTCTAACAGAGAGACCACAAAGGAAAGTATTGTGAGGGGAAGAGCGTGAGGGATTGAGACACTCTGAAGCCTACTACCCATTTTATAGACCTTATAATGTTTAATTCATTCTTTTGTGGTTTTGAAAAATGAAACATTTTTCAATGTTAGTTATTCACAACAAAATCCTTCTAGTTACTCATTTATTCATTTATATGGTACTGGTAGCAAACGTTGATTTGACAAAGCCAATAGGTATGGCTTAGTTTGAATGTCTGTGTGACATGACTGGATGAAAGCTCCCAGAGAGGCACCAAAATACTGGTTGGGGGTTACACTATCCAAAGCCCAGGATGTTAGTTTACATGCTGTAAGTCACGCCCTTAATTATGCTATGCCTCTTAGAAATGTTTTCTAGTTAATCTTTGTCAGAAACCCGTTCAGTGGGCCACAGGGCAAGCCGGAGATACTGGTCCAAAATGTGGGGGTTGAGGCCCTTTACCCCTGATGTCCCTGTCCAGACCACTCATGAATTCTGAGTAACAGAGTCAAGTGCCCCTTCAGCACTTGAATTTCAGTGGTAGCAATGGTCAAGCAGCCCAACGCTACTCACGGGGATGTAGACACGTGGGGGTGAACACAGGCTCACAACTCAAAATATGTTCAGCAGCACAATAAATGATTGTCCAGTCAAATATTTACTTTTGTGACAAAAATGAGTATTTTTATACAAACAGAAAGTAAAATACAGCATTCACAAACAATATACACAATCCCCTGAGGTCACAGCTCTTGTGCTTTATAGGCGGCTTCCTGAGTCCCTACTCCCATCTCGCTAGCGTTAGTCGTTATTCCCCATTCACTATAGGAGACCTTCAGTTTAAGCGCCTCTAGTAGTCTGAGTCTCAGGAGTCCGACTCAAATTCTTTAGTGATGACAAAAGTAGTCCAGCCCCGAAGCGCTATATGGCTGGCATGTTCCCCTGCGGCTACCTTGTCCATAAATCAGTGTTAGCCACACCAGCAGGATTTAAAAGGCTCAAGTTTCTGAGCATGCCTCCTTTCCAGGCACTGAAGTGGTAGTGGCAGTCTCCATTAGGTTATTTGTACGTGGCCCGGGAGGGGCAGCAGTCGAGTGTATTCAAATTCAAGTTCCTGACACACGGTCCTACGGAGGCAGCGGCCTGGGGGTCTTCGATGCTCCTCAAATGCTGGTAAGTCTCCTGGATCCTCCCACAGATTGGGAGGGGGATGCTCCTGGTGCTGGTCCTCAGTCGGGGTTTGGGCCCACTTGGGTCATTACGGCATCCTCTTCCTCACAATGTAGGTATCAACCATACCACACTCCTTGCCGTCCTCACTCTGCACATGGGCTGCAGCCCTATTGGTACAACAACAATCTTCATGGCAGCCCCGCCTGGCATAAGGAGTCACCGGCTTCACTTCGGCTTCCATCCTCTTCCTCACAAGGCACATTGGTCTTGGCAAGCAGACAGACACTGGTGCTTTAAAGCAAAATATGGGGCTCCAGACCTTAGTGCCATCAAAGAAGAGGTACCCCAGTACCTTATTAAGCCCCCGTGCTTTATGAGGAATGATTTTGCATATGGCTTGGCTTATTTCCTTGGGGTTAAAGCCTATATCTTCTGTTTGCCCACTTGGCAGTGCAGCTGGGCCTGCCATGGGTTGGATCCCTGAGGGAATACCAGGGCATGGGTTTGAAATGAAATAGAATACAAGTTTAAGAAATCGGCTACCCAGTCAGACATCGTAATGTGGGTTTCAATAGGGCAAACCCCTTCGGCACTGCCTGTAGAGACAATGTTCCAAAAGGCGCAATGGTCACCTCTTTTTACCACAGCCAGTAGGCCCTCCAATTTTCTGTATTCCTTCTTTCTCTTTGCTTCCTGGAGGGCATTTTTGTACAACCTTCTGGTTGCTTGGATCAACAATCTATCTTGTTGTTTAATGGCTCCAGTGAGCGCCGCTCTTGCTCCGCTACACTGGCTGTTATATCGGGGGGGGGGTCTAAGCCACCTGACTGACTGGCTGATTTCGACATAAAAGAACTCCCTTAGTTTTAGGAACAGTTGATTATAGAGGGTACTAAAGTTGATCAAGAGCTTCTCCTTCTCCAGTGGCAGATCTAATAATGACAACAACCCCACTATACCATCAGCAACCAATTTATATATTTCCTTGACTGACTCCTTTGATTGGGACTATGCACTCCATTTAACCCTACTTATATTTGTGGTCATGGCTAGCCTTCTATCAAAAGGCTTGTCACAGTTTGCCTGGGCATCAGGGGCTAATATCCTCAGATCACAGGCTAGTGTGTTATGATCTCTGTCTTGGCGGGGTATTACAGCCATATCAATTAGATTAGACCAAAGCCGAACATCGAGCAAGAAGTAGTCTGTAAGACTTGTTCTCTTCTGACAATTCTATGTGTGATTACCCTTTCTATCAGAGTTTGACCTGCCATTGTAGGCTCTTAGGCCCTGATTCAACACAAGTGCTTTGAGTTGTAGGGCCAATGGGGACCATTTTTTTTACTTGCGGAACCGTTAGCATCGGTATGGACCACAAGTGGACTTCCTCATTTAGATGTAACTCGAGGCAGGCGTCAAGTGGTTCGAATGACAGTTAACGTGGCCCCACACAAGCTTTACGACCTCAACAGGAAGTGCTGCTAGGTGCAAGGACACCAGCTAAATTACCCCAGACTCTGTTTTGTTTCCTGCATGTCTGCAATATACATTATGGGGTCTATTCTCAAGAACGCATGATAACCATCGCAAAAGTAACTTAACACAACCTCCAACATCGCAGTCTAGCACAGGAAATTTATGCTGTGTTAACCAAGTATTCACAACACGGCGGTACCATGCGATAGTCACCAGACACCGCGTCAAATGGCCGCTTTAAAAAAAAACGCCATGCCGCAAAAATGCGAAATACTTTTGTGAAAAAACCTGCGATGGGGCCAAGCGTGATACAAAAAGCAGCGAAAACCTGCGGCAGGCCTGCAAATCCCACGCGTCTGGTGGGAAAATGCACTATAAAAGCAGAACAAAAACAACATACCAGAAACAATCCAAGGTGCGAAGCAACATGGATGCACCCTGACCGAGTGCCGAGGCCAACGCGAACCCCACAAGCCCCACAGACCACCAGCAAGGAAAACCGGGGTCGGGGAAGGTCAAGGAGAAGAGGGAGAGGAAGACGGGGTGCAGTCCGCAGGAAAACAAGACCAGCGTCACGGAGGTCACAGAACACCACCAGCAACTGACACTCAATCAGACTACCATGAATGCAGCCGGAGTGACGAGGAGGCCAATGGAGGAGGCCAAGAGACGCTGGCATGATGTGAAAACCTAAACCAGGCCCAAAGCCGCTGCCAACAGGAAGGCAGCAACAGTGACAGGAGGTGGGAGTCCTGCACCACAGGAGGAGCTGGAGGAAATGGAGGCCAGTCATCAGTGTGGAGACGGCGCAAGGAGGTGGGAGTACGGACACAGCTCGAGAGGACCTGACACAATATCAACAGGGTGAGGAACGAACAGGGACTGGGGGGATCTGGGGAGATGGGCACAATGGCACACATGCACAACAATATGTAGCACACTGCACAACCACAACAAGCCAGGGACATGTCCGCCATCCCCCTGGCACACTGCAGCACACACATATAGCAATCACAGCACATCCCATGACAATGTGGCACAAAGTGCAATACCCACACTGCAGAACAGGTTACACAACTGGGTCCACCCATGCGCAGAAACAGGCCAAGCACATTGGACAGAGCAGGGACCTGTGAGATGCATATGTACGGGTACAACCTCACATCAGTCATGTAGGCCAAATGTCCACTGTCCCCCCTCAAATTGTCAGCACCGCACAAACAGTCACAATGTACATTGTCACACAGTCTGCATGTCTACAAGAACAATGTGCCAATAGAAACGTTAACACAATGTCAACATGCATCACCCCTTCACATTACAGAGGGACAAGCAACACCTCCAGCAGGCCTGGCCAGACAACCCATCAGTAATGCCAGAGACGACCACCACACCTTCGACACCTATGCCCTACAACAGCCCATGGACATCCCACGTAACCCACCACCAGGACCAGGGCAGACAAGCTACTTGGAGGAGAAGCCAGCCCCTGCAACAGACCGTACAGCATGCAGCACCCGCAAGCACAGCTGACTCACAACACTTCACCGACCCACACATGGCACCCCAATGAAAGGTGTCAGAACGCCAAAAGGAGGTGGACCAACAGGTGCGGGTGTTGTCCGAACACATGGAAGGCGAACTAGAACACATACTTGGGTGTCCATTACCCTTCAGGGACCACCTACACCCCATAAAGGAGACCCACACTGCCATAGAGACACATGCAGATGCACATTCCCAGGACAGAACCACGCCCAGGGTTACGCACACATCAGTCACACACCCATGTTAGCTCTGCGTACGACAGCCCAGTCCACTTCCCTTACGAATTGAGTGGGTGACGACAAAGCTACATGTCCAAGCTCAAACCCGCTGCCTGCGGTGACATGTCTGCATCCGCTGTACACAGCACAATGTAATGTCGTAGGGCCCAGGGCCCTCATGCATACAAGAAGACCACAGGGACACACGCAGATATTATGCTGAACTGGCTACGGGCACGTGCGCCCGGCCCCTTTATTGGCAGGGCCACATGTACAGTGACGCCTGTGCTGGATGTGTGTGGGGTGAGTGCAAGCCAACCCTCAGGGAGTTGTTGGTGCTGGCAACAAATACAACAGTGAACACCATGAATACAGAAACGGACAACACCAGCATTACTGGGACAACTGCGGAGCATCATGGAGGTAGCCGGAGCAAGTCAAGAGGGCACACAATGAGCAAACAGAAGTGTCAGTGAGTTGCAATGCACTGAGTCTGGGGCACCAGAGCTGAGCACGCTCATGTGAAGAAAATGACTAGGATTTTGTCCCTTCGGGACATAGATGCAGCTGCAGTGGGGGGGGGGGGGGTGTCGCACCTGCATCATCTTCCTCATGGTCGTCCCAGGTCTCCCAGACTTCTTGAGGTGACATTGCTGCATGAACTCTCCACAGTACATAACCAAGACAGTAATGGACGATGATTCGTGGTGCACTGAATTAGTGGCACTTGGAGTGCTGAACAGGGTATCAGGCAGAAGATTGCATCCACGACATGTGCAAGCAACTCTGTCAGTCTGCCAGTACAATCATTTCAACACTGGCATTTGGCGTTTGGAGTCGGTCCTGGTGGTTGGTGCGTGTGTCTCCTGAGGTGATGCGACATTCAGGCCGGTCAGGACTCGATTAGATGTGTGAGCCCTGGTGGGCCGCAGTTGAGGCTTGAGGCTGTGGACAGCACAGAGCCACAGACACATGGCGTTGATGACCCCAATGCCATCGCCTCAGAGGCCCTCCAATTTCTCGGAAGAATGTGTCCCGGACCTGACCGGCACAAAGTTTGTGGCCCCGGATGTACTGCGGCCGGCACAGGCACCCAGCAATGGGACGGTGACTTGGGGTGCAGTCAGATGGGCCATGCGACCTGAGCGGGTCCTCATCGATGTCCGAGGTGTATGTTGCGGAGGGTTGTGGGTGACAGTGGAAGGTGTCCTCCAGGGCGTGATGCATAGGGTGGAAGCTGTCCGGAAGCAGCAAATGGAGGAGTGGAATACCACGGCATCGTTATCGCCACAAAGTCAGTATCACTGACATGATGGCGACAACAACCCCAAGTCCTTGGACTCAGTCGCCACCAAAGTCGAACCAGAAAGTGTCCATGGGTCTCGGGAAACAGACTTAGTGGCACCGGGGCCGAAAGGGGATGCAGTCTGCGATGAGCCCAGTACAATGACATCTAGTCTGCCATAAATAAATCAAGGTTGAATTCAAAATTGTGTGTGACCTACTCGACCGCAGTGTAGTCCGGAAGCAGTGGTCAGCACGGGCCAGACGTGGTTCAGCTAGCCCCTCCTGGAACTCTAACACACGACGTTGAGATGACATTTGGGTGTGACTTGTGGTTGACGGAGGCAAAAGCACCAGAGCCGAGCTGGTGTTCAGTCAGCGACGATCACGTGTCCTGCCTGGTTCATACTGGATTGGATTGGCGTGAGGCCGGCTGGACAGCAGTGTAGGCCGACGGCATAGTTATTAAGGGCCCACAGACACGTGTGGTTGGGAGGCCAGGTTCATACTTGGTGTCACCACATCGAAGGGAGTACAGTGAAATAAACTCTTAGTTAATGTGCATACTCGGATAATGTCTGATCAAGACTCAGTCCCAAATGTGTGACCTACTCGCACGCAGCGTAGGCCGGAGTCAGCGGTCAGCAAGGGCCCACAGCCACGTGTCGTTGGCTTGCGATGCACAGAGTAAGTGATCCCAGGGCAGTTGTCGGTATTGTTCGATCACCTCCGTAACGATGATCCTTTTTTTCCTCCTGACTGAACCACGTCTTCCTCTTATGCCTCTCCTTGCGTGCAATGATTCTTACTCTACCTTTGAATGATCGATGTCCAGTTCCAATTCTGTGGCCTACTCGAGCGCAGCGTAGGCCAGGAGCAGTAGTTCACGTGGGCCCACAATCCACGTGTCGTTGGGATGCTGTGCACATGGTTGCTGCCACCTGATCGAAGGGAGTACAGTGAATTACAGGCTGCTATGAATATATGGCCTCGGACATCATGAAATCAAGACACAGTTCCAAATGTGTGACCTACTTGTCCGTAGTGTAGGCCAATGGCAGTAGTCAGCAGGGGCAACAGACATGTGTCGTGAGAAATCCATGCACAGAGTTGGTGGCACCACGTCGAAGGCAGTACACTGACGTAAAATCTGTAATGAACATATGTACTCTGCCATCGTGTAATCAAGACTCAGTTCCAAATGTGTGACCTATTTGACCGTAGTGTAGGCCGGAGGCAGCAGTAGAGTAAGTCAACAAGAAAGGACTAAAGCAGGTCTGTGTCGTGGAGGCCGTGATGGTCTGAGGACGCTGCCAAGGTCGCAGGCCTCGTGCTTGGATCTTGCGCCGGGATGTGGTGTGCCCTCCTTGACACACGCTGGTGTCGGCAGGTGATCAGTGTGGCCTGGCTGCGCAGGGGAGGGCCTGACGGGTTCGGGGTCCAGCGGGACGGTGTACAGCAGGCGCACAGGAGCGCAGGTAACTCCACTCACGGGGATGGCATCGGCCTCATGGCGGGGTGAGATGCACCGCCCTGGCAGAGACGTTGGGCATTCCGGAAGAGGACAACGCTCAGGGCTACATGCTTTTTATTCACACAGCTACGCTGGCCAGGTGTACGCTGGGCCATCCCACTCTGCTCATGCTTACAGGGAGGGCGTTACAGGCAACATTTCCGCGAACTCCCCCACTGACTGGGGTGACATGGTTGCGTCCACTGTCCACTACACTCCATACACCAGCGGTGTATGTCGCCATGGATATGGGTGTGTCCTGCATACTGAGGTCTGTCCAGCATATCTCCGCCACTCTTGGCATTGTGTGCTTTCCCGATCATGGTTCCCCTGCCTCCTTCACACATGCCTGGTTCCCACCTCGCCCCACATTCCGCTATTGTGTGACTGAGGTGCCATGCCGTTGATGGCTCATGTTCACGGCTTGCCCAGGTTACCATAGTAAGTTGTTCTGTCATGTCTGGTGGGTGGGCATGTTGTTTTGCATGTTGTATGTGGTTTTGTGATGTGTGCATTGCCAGAGTTGTGAGTTGCATGGTTGTGGAGTTGAGGTGTGTGGGATGTTCATTTGGGTCTTGCCAAGGGGCTGTGCATTTCCCTTTGTGCCATCCTGGGAGCGCTGGTTGAAGTTGGACTGTCGGAGGATGATGGTATCATGCACACTGGCTGGGTATTTGGCGACGACATTGGTGGAGATTCAAAGGTGTTCGGATGTTGCCTGCACATTGATGTGAGACGTGTTTTTTCTGTTGAGGTGATTGTGTGCTGTGTCACCAGGGGGCACAGGTAGGACATGTGTGCTGTGGATTGCTGCCAACACGTGTGTGCATCCAGCTATGGCGTATGGTCCTTGCTTGGTCTCCAGCGGATCCTGCGCGTTGTGGTGGACGTATGGATACTGGTGTACCAGGCTGATGGTGGCATCCAGGACAGGTGTGAGGGACTTGGATGTGGCTGGCTGTGAGACTCCTCCAACTCTTGCGGGTGTTGTTTGGGGGATACCAGAGGCCAACAGGTGCAGCACAGCCAGCAGCTTTGTGTGGGATGGGATGTTGGTTGTCGTCGGCCTGTTGGGCGATGATGGTCAGGATGCGTAGGATGGTTGTCCTTTTGAGCCTCTAGCGGGCAATGACATTGTCAGGTGTTGGGTCTGTGAGGCTGGTGCGTTTCCTGGGGGTCCGCTGTCTTTATCTGCGCTGCCTCTGTGGTGGTGAGGGGGGGTTCCCGGTGGGGGTTGGGGTCCTGGGGTGGTGGAGATGGGTGCTGTGGTCCTCTTGGGTGTCCGTGCCGCATGATCAGTGGCTCCATGGCATCTGTTGCCCTTCAGGTGTGGCTCTGGGCTGGGCTCCCTTTTGTGGTGCAGGCTGGGGTCCGACTTTGCACCAGGTCGGAGCAGGTGTTAGTTTCCTGGTGCTAACGTGCCTTATTGCCTGTTTTATGTTCTTATCGCCGATGTGGCTTGTCGTTGGGAATGTTGCGGAGTGGTGTTGTCGCGGCTTTTTGCTCGGGAACGCCTACTCTGCATCTCATTAGCGATAGTTGCCGGGGTCATCTGTGGCGTTGTTTTTTGAGGATGCTACCGCCAGAAAACTGGTGATATCGGCTGTTAGCACCAGCTTGGGAATGGGGCGGTAGTTTTATCGCGACTTTGGCTGTGATATAGTGCCATTAACTAGGCGATAGTTCCTTGAGAATATGCCCCTATGTGTATTAGAAGTTGCATTATGCGGAAGAGCCAAGATAATGCACAACAAGTGGGGTGAGCCTCTCTTGATTTCCTTGATCTTACGCAATACAGTGGGGGAGCACTGAGAGCACTCAGGGGGTATTTTGGTGCTGTCTTTGACCAGCCTCCTGACTGGGGTTTGCAGTGAAAGTCATACTGGGGCCCTGCGCCGATGTTGCCAGTGTTTGTTGAATATTTGCTAGCATATGTCCAATAGTGTCCAGGTGTATAAGGACCGGGGCAATTCCGCCAGCAGAATTTTTTTTACCTTGTCAATGCAACCCTCAATCAGTCTCCATGCCCACGGGGAATTAAATGGAGAATCTCCCACACTATCCTTCATCAATGATGAACTTGTCTGGTTTAGGGCCAGGGCGGGGAACAAAAGAGGGAGGTTTGTCTAGATGGCCATTTCCACTGTTCTAGATTTAATCACCCACTTTATACGCATCACGACGGCTGAGGGTTGAGGGCTGGCCAGTAATTATGACGTCACAGTAGGATCCACGAGCCAGGGTTTAACACAGATGAGGGCAGTGATGATTGACTTGGGGTGTTTAATGGAGGAGCTGGTGAAAGAGTAGGAACAGGGGATTTACTTTTTGGACCCGATGAGTTAACAGAGCTGATGGAGAGTCTCCTTTCAGTGAGATCAATCCCAGTACTGATGACGCTCACCACTCACTGGATAATCCTGCCTATTAAGGTAGTTGTAACTGGGGTGTTGAAATGCCAGGGCCTCCTCCCACCTTTTTATTCCCATTTGTGTGGTCACTGTCACAGATCAGGCACATATAAGGGGCTTTACAGGATGGGGGTATGGGGTGTCGAAAAAGCATGTACTTCAAAAATGAGCCCCAAGTGGCCTGGCTCAGCACAGCCTCCTCCAGGCTCCGATGGGTGTGGACAGGCCAGGACTTTCTGGGGCACGGCCCACGTGCATCTGCATGGCAGAACTAGGGAACGTGCTATATAGCACTGTGATCCGGTACAGGCGATTTGAGTTACCGGGGCTTCCTCCTTCAGCCCTAAGCACACTGATGATTGTAGTCTCCCCACAGGTAGATTAGCAAGCCAGTGGCGGCCGGTATGGCCTGCGGGTGGTGCGGGCAGGCACGGGCCCTGGTTCCCCGGGTTCTGCGTTTCTGCGCCTGCTCTCCTGCGTCCGACTCCAGGAACAGGTAGCACAGGCCAGGCTCCCCAGACCAATCACAACGCTGCAGTGCAACGTTGTGATTGGTCTGTGCGCCATGACACAGCCCTCAGCCAGGGGCTAGAGAGATGGCAATGTTCTTCATGCAGGCTGTAATGCAGCCTGCATGGAGAACAGGTAAAGTGCACATGACAGATTGGGACAGCCCAAGAGGGCTGACCAAACAGTCATTGCGCACTTAAAGGGGTTCTACCATTCCTCCCCTGCTCTTCAGACCCGCCCCTCATGCAAAGCTGCCGCAGCAGGAGGACAGAATTAAGTGATAATAACTAGGCCTGGGCGGTGAACTCTGCTCCGTTTGCGGAGTTTGGGGGTTTTCTGCACTCCACGCTCTGCAGAGCTCGCAGAGTGCAGAAAACTCCGCTCTGCATAGTGCAGCAGCATTGTTTCCCCGCTCGCGCTCGCCAACGGTAAGTCTTCAGTGCCTAATTTGCAAAAATAATAAGTGCCCCCAAAGCAAAAAGAATGGCTTGGGCTGCAGGTATTAGTTGTTTTTAATGTATGGCTTCCATTGGGATCAGGAATAAGGCTCTCTATCCTGCTGGGCTCCTTTCTGTCTGAGCGGTCATAGTTGGTTGTGATGGGAAACTATGTTTCACCCTCCTTTTTGTTGCTGTGTGGAGTCCCTCAGTGGTCTTCCCTGAGCTCAACGCTTTTTAATCTTTATGTTACTCCCCTGGCCAAATTGATAAAAAGTTATGGCTTTGCACTCGTATCGTATGCAGACGATACTCAGATTTTTGTCTCGGTGAGTAACTCATCCTGCCCCACAGCCATTAGTTTTCATGACTGTATGAGCCATACAGCCAATTGGATGACAGACAACTATCTGAAGTTAAACTCATCCAAGACGGAGGTTCTGGTATTCGACAACAACCCCTCATTCTGGACAGAGCTGGTGGCGGGTCTAACTTGGGGGTATATTATCAAGCACGGCGTTAAAATTATCGACGCTTTAGCGGCAGAAAATTGCCGCTAAAGCGGCGATAATGGGCTTGATAATATGCCGCAGAGAATTCCAATAGAAGCCCATGTTGACACCAGAACATGGGCTTCTATGGGAATTCTCACGGGCATATTATCAAGCCCATTATCGCCGCTTTAGCGGCAGTTTTCTGCCGCTAAAGCGGCGATAATTTTAACGCCGTTTCTTGATAATATGCCCCCTGGTCCTTTACCTACACCAGTGCCTAAAGCTAAAATCTTAGGAGCCATCTTTGACACTAAGCTGTCCTTCGAAACGCAATCCAACTTCATCACCTCTGCTCGCTTTTTTATCCTTAACATTTTGAGGAAGATACTTCCCTCAATACATATGGATTTAAGGAAAATGGTGGTATCTGTACTGATATCATCTAGATTGGATTACTGCAATGCTCTTTTTACCAGCGCCACCAAACGCAGCATCAAAAAGCTGCAGACAGTTCAAAACGCAGCAGTAAAAGTGCTCCTAGGATTCTCTAAATTTGATTCTGTTTCCTTACAGCTCTATCTCGTCTGCACTGGTTGCCGGAAGCTAAACGGATCCAGTTTAAATCACTTTGCATTGCCTTTAAATCACTGAACATTTTGGGGTCAACATAGTTGGCAAATTAATTTATTTAAGCCATTTATTCTAGCAAGGTCCCTCCTGTTAGCCGAGCTTGTAAATCTTGCTGCTCCTACAGTAAGTAGGGCTGAATGGGGTGGCAGGAGCTTCACTACCACAACAGCTAAACTGTGGAATTCTCTGCCAACCTCGCTTAAAAAAGAGACTAACATGTTAAAATTTAGAAAGGGCTTAAAAACATGGCTTTTCAAGGCATAATTTTTAAACTTACTCCAGCTAGATCTGTATGTGCTAAGGGCAGCACCTAGACGCCCTAGGGTATTTGTCGCGCTTTATAAATTCATCATCATCATCATATTCATTAGATAAACAACTGTTGTTCTGCTCAACTCTAAATCACACAAGCAGCGCCACCATGTGGCAGCTGTCATAAGTGCCTGTGCTGACAATTAAGTGCCCGTGCCGAGCACAGGAAACCACCGGCTCAAATTAAGCACTGATCGTCTTGCGGCAATGCCAGTGAGGCAATTATTTAACTGGAAAAAAAACGAATTACAGTAAATAGATTGCATGGGCTCTGTCATTATTGAGGGACGTGTGCCCTTCAAGCACTAAATGGCGCTGGGCAGTTGGCACAACGTTGCCAGGGATGCTCCAGCATATAGTAGTTATATGCAATACTGATTATTAATGAATGGAAGTCTTTAATACTGTATATAAGTCTGTCCCTATTTTTCTTATTTCAGTCTAGTTATATTACTAGTCACCTGACATACAAAATTGATTTAGCTGTAATATGTTATTATAGTTTAGCTATGATGGCACAATGATTGCAACCACAGTCAGTGGACTGTGTGTAGGTCACAGAGCATAATTATAGCTGCTATTTCAACAAGAAAAGGCATAGCTAACATTTTGGCGCTTTCTTTCATCTCTTTTTCCCCTCAACTTCAGTGATTGGCTGAAAGGTTGTCGTTTATGCAGGGGCGTCTGCTCCGCTATGACGGTGGAGCATCGCCCCACTGGTGAAATGCCAGCACAAAGAAGAAAAATAAAATGACAATAAATCTATTTTATTTTCACTTTTATTTGTTACTTCTAATCCACAACCGCGAGTCTGGGGCAGAGCGGGGAATGTCTCTGCCTTAGCAGGGGGAGTGGTAGTTTATGTTTATGTTTGTGTTTTGTAAAGCGCATGGATACCCGAAGGTTGCCTGCGCCGGTGAGTACTGTGCTGAGAGTTCGGGCCTCTGGTACATTAATGGGGTAACAACCATGTCTTAAGTTTCTTCTTAAAGGAAAGTTAATTTTCCAGTGCTCTGAGATCAGGTGGAAGACCATTCCACAACTTTGGTACTAAGTGTGCAAACGATCTTCCTCCCCATCTCATCCTTTTTACCCTGGTTGTGCTGAGGAGATGAAGATGCGAGGATCTCCGGTGTCTAGTTGGAGCATAAGTAGTTAACAACTCTCTGAGTTTTACTGGACCCTTATTATTTATGGCCCAATGAGCAATAAAAAGGGATTCAAACTTAATCCTTGCCTCAATTAGGAGCTGATGCAGCTGTTTGAGGGGTTCTCTTGTGGAACCTTTGAAAGGAGCCTTGCTGCCACATTTTGCGTGGTCTGAAGTCTCTTTATTACATATTTGGGCGGGCCCACATAAAGAGAGTTGCCGTAATCCAGACGACATACTATGAGGGATTGAATTACCTTTTTCCGTAGATGCTCTGAGATCAATGCCAGTATCTTCCTGAACATTCGGAGCAGCAAGAAGCAAGTGCCAGACAATTTATTTGCTTGGTAGTCCATTGCTAGCAAACTGTCCAAGAGATTACCAAGTTTTTTTTTATCACCTGTTGGGATCGGGGGGGGGGCATGTCATCTAGCCAGCTACTCAGAGGTCTGTGTATGGCTTGGTTTCCTTGTAACATCAGTTTGGCCTTATCACCATTCAGCTTTAGGAGACAACTTGACACCCAGCAGCGTAATTTATCCAAACAGGGTGCCATTTGTTTATTTCCTAGATTAGGACCTTCTGTTAGAGAGACAACCAGTGGGTGTCATCTGCATAGGAGACCGCCGATAGGTCAAAGTCCTGCACTAAGGTGGCGAGCTGATGCACATTTATATTGAACAGCATGGGGCTGAGTGACGATCCCTGAGGGATGCCACAAATAGGTGGTAAGCTATCTAAGAGGCAGTCTTTGTCCATGACTTGGTAGGATCTGTTTTCCAGATATGAAGTGAGCCAATCTAATGCTTTGTCCTGAATTCCCACTTCCCGAAGTCTGTCTCTTAGGATATTGTTATCCACTGTGTTGAATGCCGCACTTAGATCCAGTAGTAAGATGGCGGCTGAGCCTCAGTTTACTAGCATAGCTTTGAGTTCCTCTGTGACCACCAGAAGTGGTGCTTTGATGCTATGGTGGGTACGGAAGCCCATCTGGGTGGGGTGAAGAATGTTATTATTGTCCAGAAAGTTTGCTAATGTCTGATTGGCATGTTTCTCTAGTAATTTTCCTAGAAAAGGAAGTGATGAGATGGGTCGCAGGTTAGCAAGGATTGCTGGATCTAGCTGGGGTTTTTTCAATAGCGGTCTAATTACTACATGCTTCCATTGCTTAGGAACCAAGCCCACATCTAGTGAGTGATTAAGAAACTCCATAAGTGAAGGTAATATGACCTCTGCCACTTTGGATAAGGTATGTGGGGGTGCAGGCCCTAATGGAGATCCAGATTTGGTTGTCTTTATTAGGTTTGGATTGTCTCTTCATCAAGCTTAGGGAATTGTGCTAAAATTGGAGGCAGTGGCAGATCCCTGCTCTTGGTCTCGCGTTTTAAAATAAGTTGTTGCACATGAGGCAGATGTACAGAAAACAGCGCTCTAACCTCCGCGCCAGGCCCGCAGCCGCCATTTAATGGGAAAATAAAGTTGGCAACTAGGACGCCAATCTCCTGCCTTCGCTCTCAATCTATGGTTAGAGGAGGCAAAGGGTTACTCTATAGTCAAAGTACTGACAAAGGTAGCGGTCCTCGCCTATAAGGGTAACAGGTTCAACAGATTCAAATTCAATTCTAACAATCCTTAGAATTGGGGCATTAAAAACATAAAGAGCATAAAAACGATTTAAAGTTTTAGGTTAGCGTTTTGAAATGAGTTATTGCACATGAGGCAGAGGTACAGTAGCACTGAAGGTGCCCATGTAGGTTTGGCCTGTCTTCCACGGCCGGCCAAACCAACATGTGCATTTTGATATCTGAAGGCTGTTCCTGGGAGATATCATCAGTGATCAGGGCACAGGCTCCCAGTCCCCATGGAGCGTTAAACTGGCCAGCTCTGCCCAATCCCAGCCCTTCTCTCATGCTGGGAGAAGCGCTGGGATTGGGTGGGGTCTGGGAGCCTGTGCTTCTGGGGATTGTAGGAGCAACCAGGCGTGCTAGGACGAGAGAGAAGAAGAGCGTGGCGGGTGAGGGAGCAGAAGAACGTGAGCCGGCAGTGAAAGGTTTACACATTTATTTATTTATCTATTCCCTGCGCAGCCTCCCCACAAGTTTAGTTGGCAGCAGCTGCTGCGTTTATGACACAATGTTTATTTATTGCACATCTGGAGGTCATTACTGGAAACCTCTAATTAGCCTGTTAACAAACATTCTGAAGTACAACTGCTTTTTTATGTCGCATACATTAAACTTGCTTCAAATATTTTGACACATTATAGATTTTGCATTTATTCTCTCTATCTGCAACCATTGTTTTTTCTTTCCTAACAAGGAGAAATAGAGTAGGGGTGGGGGTAACTTGCGTAATTCCGGGTAGTGTAATTCTGCAAAATTACCAGAAAATTATGCACAATTACGTATAATTATGCTAAATGTATTTCACCCGGAAAAAATTACCTGAACAGTCTGTTCAGATAAAAATTCATCTTGAAAATCCAATTTCCAATTAATTTCCAGTTGCACACGTTCCAGACACTGTTGCTCACGTTCAGATTTGCAGTTTTACACTTAAAATTACTCGAATGGTTCATTCAGATAAAGAAATCTACCTGAAATGTTCGCTAACCACCCACCATAAAGAAACTGCGACTCACGTTCAAAACACGGCCATTCTTGTTCAAAACTGCAGTTTTGTGCTCAAACATTTCCTAAACGGTTGGCTCAGGTAAAAAATGTACCTGAAATGCCACTGGCATTCAAAAATTACCGAAAAGTACATCTTGCATTAAAATTTCCCCCCCAAATTACGCAATCTGTAGTAAAGGCACTATCTCAGTAATTTTTTGTAGATTTTGTTATGCAAATTTACACCAATTTCTCTGGGGTTTTTTCAATTTCACCCAGGCCGATAAAAGACTAAACTTTTAAAAGATGGTTGTCGGAAGATGAATGCTGTTAATGAGTATTATATAGAATAAAATACTCTATACCTTTTTTCTAAGAATAATGCAAGTCATCTTGAAGTCTGTGATAGCCACGCTCCTCTATCTTGCCTTGGAACTCCTCTGTAACTTGCAGCAAGTTACAGAGGAGTTCCAAGGCAAGATAGAGGATGCCAAATGTGTTTCAGCACGCACAATGAAATTCGTTTTATTTATTTATTTATTTACATTACTCCGGTCGGCTGTGAGCCGGAGTTTACTACCCCCACCCTGCCCCTCCCCAGCCCCAATGCCCCGCGGAACTCCCTCCTTGGGCCGCTACTGAACTTGCAATATCCTTATAG
Organism: Triturus cristatus; assembly: GCF_964204655.1. Taxonomy (NCBI): domain Eukaryota; kingdom Metazoa; phylum Chordata; class Amphibia; order Caudata; family Salamandridae; genus Triturus; species Triturus cristatus. The sequence continues at coordinate 1,651,084,768 of NC_140590.1, read as the reverse complement.
TGTAATGTAGGGCCTAATTTCCACCAATCTCCACCTGTTTGCACCTTTCGGGCACCGAGTGGTATTTCACAACCTAGCACAAGATGGAGTACTCTAAAAATGGATAACTTTGGATGGATCCAGACCTTTCTGGTTAGACTTACCTCACTCCTGTCAGACTCCCCTGAAATCTAAGGAACATCAAAGAGTTTGGAGGGAGCTTAGAAGAAGGGTCCATTTCCTTTAGGCACTTGAATAAAAAATAATGCATATATATGCGCATGCAAATAGAGTGTCATCACTCCAGTTGGTAGTTTGTGTATCATCTCTGCATTAAAGTACAGAGTATGAATAGTGCTTGTTATCATGAGGCTCTCACTTTTCTTTTTAAGTAACTTTTATATCTCAATTCAAACTGATTATGCAGAATGGCAGTATGGTCATAGCACTAATATGCATAGTGATTGGATACAAGTGCTGCCGAAATTATATAAAAATCACAATGTGTATTTTAAAAGAATAATAAAAGTGCATTATTGTCCAGTGGATAGAAACTGAACAAGAGGCGGTCTACAGGTAAGTGCTACGCCTGGAAAGTGAGGAGAGAACATCCAATGCATCGATGTCATTTAGGGGAGGCCAGGGGTCACAGCTGTGACTGGTGTCTTACCCTTTGCGACCCCTGCTGATGCATTTGCAACCCCTTGCCTCAGAGGTAGCAAAATCAGTGCCAGGATCGCAGGGGCAGCTGACCCTTATGGACCTCGGTTGGGGCTCTTGTCTCCTTGCTTTCTGTCATTTGTTTTATTACACTAATAGTGAATAATATTATGCTGTTCACCATCAGTGTAATAAAAATGGAGTACGATTAACTGGAATATGAGCCTCCTTGGTGGCAGAGGTAAGTAAAACAAATTCTTGTAAATCTATGTTGTGTGCGTGCTGCTCGGAGAGAGTGTGTTTATGTGACAGAGAGTATGTGTCAGTGTGAATGTGTGTATATGTGTAAGCATGTGTGTGTGAACGTAAATATCAAATGGCATGTGATGTCACTTCCGTTACCCCTGGCCATTAGGTGATTTGACATTCATGGTCCAATGGCCACTGACCTTGTTTCAAGGGGGCGTGCAGGTAAAAGCCAGATGAAAATGGGTCATGTGCCCAATGGTAGTGAGGGTGCGGTGTGGTCACCAGGGGGGTCACAGGGACACAAAGGTGCCACATATAAGCTGGAGAGGCCAGACAGCACCTTCTTGTTTAAAACTGGTTGCCCCTGTGGCCCATCAACAGTTCCTCTGTCGCCTGGAACCCTCATCCCCAAACTAGGTGGGGTCCCCATCTGTTCATTTAGCACTAAAATATGATATATATCCAATCGCAAGAGTACATTTAACATATAGATAAATGTAGAAGAGTGAATGTTGCTACCTCATTTTTCGAGGAACAGTGAATAATAGCAGATGGGTTCCAAGGAAATGATGAAAATATGGATAAATACACATTAAAGTAGAAATGCCGACATTCTTTATAAATATTCAGAGACATTTTTCTGGCTGCTAGGAGACCAAAGTGTTCAATTCTACGATACTGATTTTGTTGACCTAGGAAGGACAAAGACCATGCAGTGCTAACTGGATTTGAACCTGTATCTTCACGCCTCTGCACAATTCTACTGCAGGCGCAATAACCCTCTGAGTTGTGCTGCAGACTCTCAGAGGTTTCGTGCTACGATCTATGTAGTTCCAGATTCCAGCTGTTATCTGGTTTGTATACACTGCCTGTGATCCAACAGCGATATTCCTTTGCTTGCAACCACAAGCACAAGTTGAGCCTACATACTGTCGTGCCAAGTCTGGAGCACACGCTCTGGGCCTCATGCATGACATCAAAACGAAACACTTACATATATGGTACTACACTCAGGACATTTTCTCATCCATGTACTACAGGTGCAGCTATCCCTCAAATGTGTGCTTTGGGCCTCAACAAGAGGCAGTAAAGCACCAGAGAAATGCTGCAAGATAGAACAATAAAGCCAAAACACTTAGGCGCCGATTACAATGTCGGATGGAAAGACTCTGACCGCTAGTCGGAAGCTCTCCGACCACGGTGGGAGACCTTTCCAACTGACAATGGCGGTTTGCAATCTGACCACCCAATTACGATGTTGGCGGTCAGAACATAAACTGGATGGTCATTCCGATGCAGTTCTGACCTGCTCTCGGAGTCTTCCGGCTGGTCGGAACCGCGCCGTAATGTCCTGTGGACAGCATCTCTGCCGTTGGGATTACGATGTCGGTTTCCCACAGCCTTTCCTTTCCAGCCTTTCTGACACAGAAAGGCTTCGCGGAAAGTGACATTGGGGACCCCTAGCAGGGCCCCCTCACTACAGTTGGTGGTCAAGGGGGTACCTAGGGTACCATCTGTAAAACCCATGGGGGACCTGCCACGGGGTGCAGGGTTTTACTCATACCCCCATTTCTCTATAGGAGCTTTTATTACGGACTGTTTATAGCCATAACACAAGCTCCCATTGTGAAAAGTGAGTATGCGACCAAACAGTGTTTGGTCGCATCGTAACCAGAGGTTGGTCAGTCCCGAGATGGTGTCGGTTGGAGGCAACTCCAACTGACATCGTAAGAAGCCCCAGAATCTTGAAGCTGAGACAAAAAATCTATGAACCATGCTTGCTGTATTTATAATATTATTCAAAAACAATGGGGAAACCCTGTGTCCCTCAGAACCTGGGTATTGAACAACAAATCTACAGTGGTTCTGTGGGGAGTAAAACCAATTTCTTCACAACATTATATTATTTTCAACAGGAACACATGTGAAAACCACTTCATACATATTGAGTACAATCAAATTATTTATTAACTCAATTTCTCAGGCTGTCAACAATGAAAACGTGACAAGTGAGATAAGTGCTCAGTGACTGTGTTGAGGTGAATGAAATATATACAAGTGCAAATAAAATATATACAAATATTCACAGTAGAGATTAAAATTTGATTACAAAAGAAGGGGTCAGTACAACTGTAATCAATGTCTCAGGTAATGCGCACAAATTGCATTATATTCAGAACCAGGAGACTCGATATTACTGAGCCAACAAGTTAACGCCGACGTTTCGACCCTGAAGACAGCTTATTTCATGAGTGTCATGGCGGGTCTTCCTCAAGGCTATAGAATGGGTGTGGACAGACAAAATCTGAGATCTGATTTCTCAAATGCACTCTTCTTCTCGAATCTGAAGAATATCTGATAAGAATCAGAGACCAAAATAATCCTTGTATGATTTAAGATTGAAGACTGGGTACTAAATTAGCTGTTTTCTTTATTTCAAAGGTGTGCAATTTCAAATGGTACGTCCTCTGTGAAGGCTAAATTAGTACCCAGTCTTCAATCTTAAATCATACAAGGATTATTTTAATCTCTACTGTGAATATTTGTATATTTTTTATTTGCACTTGTATATATTGCATTCACCTCACAACAGTCACTGAGCACTTATCTCACTTGTCACGTTTTCATTGTTGACAGCCTGAGAAATTGAGCTAATAAATAATTTGATTGTACTCAAGATGTATGAAGTGGTTTTCACATGTGTTCCTGTTGAAAATGATATAATGTTGTGAAGAAATTGGTTTTACTCTCCACAGAACCACTGTAGTTTTGCTATTTATAATATTGACAGGGGAAACTGATTTTAAATAGAGATTTTGCTCAAAGGCAAGATTGTAAACAATGGATTGTGAAACCATACGCATCATTCATGATTTAGAAATAATGTTAGTCTTATGTTTTTAGGACTATTGATCCAAGAATAACCATTTAAAAATGTCAATAAAAAAAGAAACACGTTGATGGTACCTGAAAACTCACAGACATATTTCACAATTTAAATATTAGGAAAATGTATTTTATCCACATTGTAGGTTTCTCCTACAGAGAGTTATAGTTGTGTGTGGTTGAAAGACCTATTGTGTGCAAAACCCATACTTAGAGTGTTGTGGGTTTGGGATAAGCATTTGTTGCTCATGAGTGATTGGTTTACTTGCAATCTCATTTGCTGCTTCTTATTCAATTACTTTTCTTCCTCTTCTTGTGTTCCCACCCCTGGAGCATAGTTTCTTAACCATCATTTTGATTCAATGATGTGTATCCTTTTACTGCTTACATTTGTGGAACTACTATTTTGTTTCTTTCAATATTCCACAGGAGTGCATGTCTTTTCCTCAACTCTCCCTTGAGTGCTGCTTCCTAATGAAATCCCCACCTCCATGCTCTCTGTGTTGCTCCCCTGTATCCTTCCGAGCTCATTTGTCTGCTCCTTTCTAAAACAAATACTCTTTGGCACCCTTTTAAGTTTTTCTTATTCCAAAATGGGCATGCACCACATTGCTTCAGTAAATAAAAACAAAATGGCGACACGCCTGTGCACACATATACAGTATCAACACAATTTTGCATATATCAAGTGAAATTTCAGACGAAGAGTTATGAGTGGTCTTTTCTTTCTTTCTTTTTTATTCCAGGACATTGCCCAGCCAACACGTGTTTCGTCTGGGGAAGTACCCCACGACTTCTTCAGGGCTCTCTGCCGGTTGTAATTCTGTCCCGGCTGGCGAAGGTAAATTGGTATTCAAAGAATGACAAAGTCCGAGATAGGGGACCTTGACAGGAGCCGGAAGTGAAGGCTGCACTCTTAGCCGATTGTAATTCCGTCCCGGCTGGTGCAGGGAAGTAGGTCTTCTTGAATATCTAGAATTGCTGTGGTCCGCGGTCGGGGAGCTTGGGAAGGATCCCGGTGTAGAGGCTTCACTGCTGCAGCGAGTACGCTGTGCGCACCATGTCCGAAGTGTCGAAAACCGGAAGTTAAAAACAAAATGGCTGCCATGTTTCAACACATTTATGCAGGCTTGACAATTCACCTGAGCAGATGCCATATGAGACATGCTTATGTGTATATCATTGCAATTTTTTGTAATGCTGTTTAGCATCAGAAATACATGCTGAATGGCATTGGCAATGCCAATAGGTCTCGCTGTCTAGAGCTATTCATTTTGTCAATGCTTGTAGCCATGCTGCACAGCATGGCTGAAAGTAACTTTTTAAAAAGCTCTGTGATGCAGCAAGTGCTAGCTGTGTCCCGCCACTTTTTATTTTTAGCCGTATACTTCCCCGAGACGATATGGAGGGAGGGAGAGGACAGGCTAGAGGAGAAGGGAGAGCACCCAGAAAATGGCGGGTGGGCGGTGGGTCATGAAAACACACGACAGACAGTGGACAATGGGAAAGCAGATGAAGAACGGATGGTGGGTGAGGCGCAATGGTATATAAAATGCTGCTAGCTAAAAAAAAAAGCACTCACTGCCTTAAGGAGCCACCTGCGGCATAACATCGCTTGGACGCTAGGTCTTTTCACTTAAGGAAGCACCATAGTCGATTTCCATTTGCTAATACAAAACACAAAACCTTTTCAACTATTTTATAGAAGTGCACAAGTTCATTGTCATCCTCGGTGAAAACACGCATTGCCAGTGACATTTGTTTTGACTTTTGAATAGTGTATCGAAAAAATATTTTTGGCAAGCTTCAGTAATACGCAAGTCAAGTATAGCAGGGGACGCAGCAGTGCAAGCTTCTGTAACATAAGTGGATAGGAAAAATGGGAATGTGGGTGAGACAGTGTTTGAGAGACTGTGTGTGTGCGTGTGTGTGTGTGAACGTGTGCATGCATGTGTGTGTGTGTGTGTGTGTGCATCCATGCATGTGTGTGTGTGTGTGAGAGAGAGAGAGAGAGAGAGAGAGAGAGAGAGAGAGAGAGAGACAGAGAGAGAGAGAAAGGCTTGCTAGTGCCAATCTGTACCAGCCACACTGCTTGAGATAATTCTTAGCTCATGCAGAGAGGGCACCAGCAGTGGCCGGTCCTGGCAAGCGCAGCTGGGCGGGGAAGGGGCGTTGACAGACAGCAAAATCGGGGAAATTAAATAAATAAATCCTATTCCGTCGTCTGTCAACATCTCCCCCTCCCCGCCTCACCACACCTACCTGCACAGGCCGTTGCTGCCCACATCTTCTGAGTGTGGGGTATTTGCTATGGTAAAATGCAGGCTCTGGTACACCAGAGGTAATACGTTGGCATGTGGGGCAACCATGGAAAAATGCTGGTGCTTTCATACAGGAGGTAAGTTTGACATATGGGCCAGCCATGTTCTACTGAGACATCCATGGCATATTGTGCGTAATTCTTGACATAAGAGGGGCACCAATTGCAGATTAAGGGCACATATGATAACAAGCATTTGCAATGCAGTAGGTCTCGCATTCGTTAAATGCATAGCTATTGGCTTTGCAAATATAAAAGTAATACAGCCTGCAAACGATTATATATTTTTTTACTTTATTTTTTATTTATTGACTTTTGTAGTAAGGGCGGCACAGCGCACAGTGTACCGCCATTGTTACAAAAGCAAATACATAGAACAACAAGTTGTTTGTCCGACATATTACTTTTACATTTGCAAAGCTAATAGCTCCACATCCAATTAATGCGAGACCTATTGCATTGCCAATATGTGTTGTTTCGGTCACTGAATCCAAGTAAAGAACACATGAAAAGCAACCTCCAGGACTGGACGCACACTGATGCATGTTGCAAACCTTGTGCTGCTTTTCTCTGCAGTCTAGCGCCTCCTGACCCCTATCGCGGAAATGGCGCTTTGAGGAAAGGTGTCCAAAATTGGTCACCATACCTTAGCATATGTAAAAGGAGGGCCAACACCATTTGTCCAGTACACTGGAGGTCAAAGGTTATTCCGAATGAGGAAGAGAAAAAACTTCAAGATAAAATCCGGACAAGTCAGCAAACTTCTGATTTGAACAGTAACGCGGTTTTAGGCATCGCAGCAATACAATAACTCAAGCATTGCCAAAGTCAGCAAGTCAAGCAGGCGCCAATGTTGTTGCTAATGCTGAAAGTTTAGCAGGCACCCGGGAAGGGATGGCAATGAGGAGCAAGCTGTTGCGCTGCCTTAAAAAGAAACAAGCGGCCGCGAAAGTGATCGTGATCAAACATCAAAGCGGCCGTGCGGCCGCGAAAGTGAAAGTAATCGCTGAAAAGCGCGGCGATCGCGCCCGCGTACATGCACTGTGGCTCATGGCTGGCCTGGTAGCACTTTTTGGAGCCCTCTCAATAAGTCTCGCCAGACCAGCGCATGCGCTGGGTCAGGCGAGACCTAAAAAGGCTGGGATGGCATACTGGTGGTAATCCTTGACATATGGATACCCTTGTGGCAAAATGTTGGCCCTAACATATTAGTGGTAATTCCTGGCATATGAAGTGAACCTATGACTCATTTCATGTTTTGGGGGGGGGTCAGCTCCATGGTGGGTCAAGCTTCCTTGGGGCACCATGACTGTACTGGAATACTTCATGGTGCCCTTTCAGAACCTTAGCTTTTTTAGCAAATTCATCTAAAATGTATGCTTTAAATGCACCATTAGTCCTCATTTTCTCAAACTTCTCAGGAAATAACCCCAAAACTCTCCAGAAGAAGTCTGGTTAGCTTTCCTAAATTTGAGGGAGGACCTGTCTTGGCAGTTCAGCTGGACTGTTTCCATGAGTCATAGGGTCAAGACTGATTTACATATGGCTCGGTCTAAACTTGAGTGGCATGGTGAGCAAAAGAACAATGGATTTAACACAGATCTATTGACTGAAGGGGTGAATATTTGATTTGCTCTGCATTCCGTTCATCTTCTGCGTGTCTTTTGCTTCCAAAATTTGAGGCAAGTATTCAGAACTGGCATTTGGGTGGTGCGACTGGTGCAGCCACACCTGACGCTGACCTCAGGAGGGGGTGTTGTGTTTAGGAATAAGTTATGGTTTGAAAAGCAGCTTCTGCACAGTTTCTTGTGTGTCCTGCAGTTTCCAGCCAGCAATAATCATGTCACAGTAACTCTGGTGATTAATGTTCCTTCTGTAGAGAGATCAGAATTTGGTCTGGTGACAGTTTGACTGATCATAAAGTAGCGCAGAGGGTTAATATGCCTGCTGCAAAGAACGTGTGCCATGCAGATTCAGGACTGTATTTTATGTGGATAGCTCAGTGGGTTACAGCTTTTGTCACAGAGATCATTTTGTTACAGCAGTTCATAAATTACAATCCTAATACAGAACAATAACTTGTGATTTGGCATCAAAGAGCTGCACGCAACTGTCTCATATAGGTTAGGGGAGTCGGTTTTTCCCTAGTGGCGGCTGCTAGTTAACGGCAGTGGGAGGGAGGAGTTGGGATCGAATTAATATATTTTTTTTAATCACTAACCTGCCTGCCAGCCACCACCTCTCGATCCTCTTTGCGTACTTCCAGGACTATAAGGGCAGGATTAAGTCGCACACAGGCTCCCCTAGCCAATCATGATGCTGAGTTTCAGCAGCGATGTGATCGGTCTGAGCACTGTGGTTCAGCGCTCAGAAGGGGCCTGGGAGGCTGAGCATGTTCTCCACCCAGGCTGTACAATACAGCCTGGTGGAGAACATGCAAAGTGCACATGGATGTTTGCCTGGCCCAAGATGGCCGACCAAACTGTCATGCGCACTTAAGAGAGTGCTCACCACTCCTCCCCCTGCTCCTCTGTGACAGCCCAGCCCTACCCCGCCCCTAACCAGCTGAGCAATGACAGAAAAATGAAATGATAATAACAATGCATGAATATCAATTTGTTTTCCTTTTTGACCTGCTCACAGAGCAGTGGGGCGACGCTCCTGCGCCTTAGCTGAGGAGCCGCCCCTGCTTTTCCCCAGTCTTTCACTATCCATTCCTAATGTTGTTAAAAAAGGGTTCATTTGGGTAGATATGCATTCTTATTAGTAAAGCCAACCCCAACCAGCGCTTCAAAACAAATGAAATGTAAGTGAGAGAGGCGCTATGGAGAGATGAGGGGCACTGTTGGAGGATGGTACTGAGGGAATCCTAGAAAGAGGTCATTGGTGGGTTCACCGGGCACCACCAGCTCTGCAAGTGTTGCACCTCACTACTTTCAAAGACCCCCAGCCTTCACTTTTCATCACAGAGAGCAGAGTATGAGGGGACGGGTCTGTAGGGGCAGGAGGGGGGCAGGAGGGGGGCAGGAAAGAAGATGAACATTGAAATTAGGAGCATTTTCCAGTCACAACTGATAAAAACGTTCACATTTCACAAGTGAAGAAACCTGCCCACTTCAGGCCTGCTTACAATTTTTGCTACTTTAGATTTAAAGTGGGGTCATGTGACCCGACCACCACCAATAATCTTGTGACCCTGGTTCGCATGAGTGCCCCGGGTGCCGAGGTATGGAACGAGCCCACGGCACCGCGATGATGGCATGATCTTTACCAACCCCGCGAGGGGCAGTGGGGTAAATCTTCCTTCTTTGCAGTAGGACTCTCGGCGCCTTCCGGACGGACCTGCTTCAGATGCTAAAAGAAAAGGTACCCGTATAGAACCGCATTAAGAACACAAAAGAACACCTCCATCCAATGCCAGTGCACCTTCATGGGACAGGGTCGGGGCCCGCGCGCGCCTTTTGGGGCCAGCGTGAGGGGGGCGCATCAAGCCCAGTCACTGAAGCAGTGTTGCAGTGTTGCAGAGCTAAACCTGAGGAGAAAAGCTGTCAAGGAGGCCTCAGTCAGTGGAGGGACGGGTGATTGTCAACATGGCGTCGAGCTGCAGATACGCGTTGACCTGGAGAAATCATAACACCAAATCCGTGTTCCATGCCATGGTTACAGCCCTAACCACGTGAAACTGAGTGTGTGCGGCGCGCCTGCGTGTACATATGTCCTTGAGTGTATGCTGCTGCCTACGTGCGCGTACATGTGACTTTGTGTGAGCGTGGTTGTGTGTGCGTGTATTTGTGCCTGTGGCTATGTATGTGGGGGCGAGGGTGAGAGACATTCTAGATGCGTGTATGCGTGCGCAAGTGGATTTATATGCGTGTGTATGTTGCTTCCCTGTTACATGTGACTGTGCTTGTGTCAACGTGTGTATGTGTGTTTTTTATTTGTGTCGGTGTGTGTGTCTGTGGGCTCTTGTGTGTGTGGCTTCAATATGTGCGTGTCTATGTTTCTCGGTGTGCGCGCGCGCCTGTTTTCGTTTTTGTTTGTACCTGTTTCTTTATGTTAGTTACGTTGCTGAATGTGCCTGGGTGTCAATGTTTATGTGTTTTTTGGTGAGTGACTTCGTGTGTCCATGTGTGCGTTGTGTGAACGTGTGTGATAAGGTGTGTGTTTGTGAGAGTCTATGTGTGTTTGTGTGTGTGCGCCTTGTTTATGTATGTGTGTGCTCTGCATGTTGTTTTAATATCTAGGTGTAACCTCGAATGTCAGCGTGGTTGAGCCAGTGGTTTTTTTTTGGGGGGGGGGGGTTATTTTTTTGCGTGCGCCTGTGTCTGAGAGCTTGTGTACATGTGCTCGTGTGTGTGCGTGCCTGTATTTCTGTGTGCGGTTTGGTGCTCATATCTGCATGTGTAGCTGTCTCTTCGCGTTTTTATGTATGCGTGTGTGCACGTGTGTGTTTGAATGCATGTGAGGCGGGCTGTAACAGCAGCCCCCCCCCCCCTCTTTCAGTGTTTGCCGCCAGTGGCTGCTGCTGTTCCAGCCAGCCTCTGGCCATTGTGTGGTGTGGGGCCGGAGCGGGGGTGGGCCGTGACCCCCTGTGGGCAGCCCTCAGCCCAGGGACCGTTAGAAGTCGCCACGAGGAATGCACTTGTTATGCGGGGCCTGTTCCTTCCCAGCAGCGGCTCAGCCTGTGGGGCCACCGGGCCAGGGCATCCACCTGCAGCCCCCGGTCCCACCGAGGGCTCCCGAGCCGTGCAGCACCAGAGTGAGTGCCGGGACTCAGGGAAGGACGGGAGAGGGTAGTGCTGGCCGGCCCAGGGCTCCGTGTAGAGACTCATGTAAGTGCTCGCCTCAATCAGAACCAGCGCATTCAACTGCCTGCGCAGCTCAGAGCAGAGCGCGCGCGTGCCTTCTCTGTCTAAAATGTTATAAAATGTATAAACGTTTGTTTTGGCGATGGTATATTTCTCATGCATACACTCGTATTACCGTGTGGGAGTAGTTTGTGTAAGCGAAAACGTGCATATCTACATACAAAACCTAGGCACGCTTTAAAATGCGTATGCGGTATAAGATGCTATTGTATAACATAACGTGTATTTGTAAGCGCACGCTCACCCGGAGGCATCTTGGCGCTGAATAACAGATGTTTATTGTTACCCAACTCAATGGTACTCATATCTATCGAATATCCATCTATCTGAACGATATATATGTCAGTGTATTAGTGGCTGCATGCAGAAAAGCGCATGACTATATACGCAAGAGGTATAATACAGATGGTCATCGGATTCATTCATATTTATATATTTACTTACACAATTTCTCTGTGTAATGTGATGCAATTATCAGCTCGCGAGTGTCCAAAAATTATGCACAATATAAATATATATATATATATGTATAGTTTTGTACAACATATATATATCTACACACACACACTTGTGAACGAGTGAGGGTACCCGCATATACACACACACACTGTGTGAACTAGTGAGTGTACCCACACACACACACACACAATTTCTTGATGTTTCTGTTCTAAGGATAGAGTGTGTGGCGCGTTCTTAGGGGTCCCATGATTTTTGTGGGTGCGGGTTCCTCCGGTGCCAGCTGCGTCGCCGCGCAGACCCCCGCAGCCGTGACGCATTCTAGGCTTTTCCTGTTTCTTTGAGTGTGAGGCCCTACTCCGGGAAGCTTTGGCGCCCTTTTCTCGAGCTGTTTGGAGCAGGTGGAAAGAATGGACCGTGACTTTTTTTTTTTAAATCGTCAGAGCTGTCGGGTTTATCCTCTGCCCCACACTTTTATTCTGGGTGATGTTTCGCGTTAGTTTCCTTCTTTTTACTGAAGGCCTGGCTAAACATTTTGCAGGAAGGTGTTTAAATGTCTAGAAAACGAAAAGAGCGCCTGGAGGGAGGGTTCAATGCGGCGGAGCCCTTGAGCCGGGGCGCCTTTGTTCTGGCGAACAGTGGGTGGCGAGTCTGAAAGGAGGCCGCAGAAAGGCGAGCAGAATGCCCTCTTGCAAAGCCCTTCTTGGGTTTTCTTCCGGGCGAGGCTCCTCTTCCCCTTTTTTAGGCAAATTCAGATTCGGAAAAACAACAGGGATCGTTCTTGACTAAACAATGGCATGGAGCGTTTTGTTACCAGGAACTACACTGGGGGCCCCTCCCCACCCTCCCCAGCCCCACCTACGCGGCAAAGACTTTATTTTTTATTGTGAAGAGAAAAAAACATGTATGTATGTATGTATGTATGTATATATATATATGTATATATATATATATATATATATATATATATATATATATATATATATATGTATGTATGTATGTATATATATATATATGTATGTATATATATATATATATATATATATGTATATATACATATATATATATATATATATATATATATATATATATATATATGTGTATGTATATATATATATATATATATATATATATATATGTATATATATATACATACACATATATATATATACACATACATTTGTATGTGTGTTGGTATATATATATATCGTATAATATGCTATTTATTACCATTGTAGAGTGTAGGGATGGGCCATGACACTCAAGACTGAGTTATGATACAGCTTCACGCCCCCAATAATGAGCATATTATAATCGACACATCTTCCTATGAGGTTTATGGCATGCCAATTTTTCACAACGCTGTTTTTTTTTTAACAAAAGGTATGATCCAAAACCAAGACTCAAGTGTTTACATTTGCAGTGTTAAGATAAAATCGCATTGGCCATGCCTCATGACTATTAAGAGACGTGTGTCCCTTTGTAAAGTAATTGTTACATACAATCTGTGTCAGGCAGTAAACGGGAGCTTTCCTCCTATCGCTTTCTTTGCACTGCAATAGTAAACATGTGAATATGTGTTTATTAGTATAGTTGCTCTAAATAACATAATTTTTGGATATTATTTTTCACTGTCGTGTCTCTCTCTCTCTCTCTATATATATATATATATATATATATATATATATATATATTGCAAAGTCAACTCTTCAGCTTATAAGTTTTGACCTAACTACATTGTCAGAAAACACTGCTTCCTGTCCTGCATCTACAGAATGCATCTTTTGAAGATGCGACAGAGGCGAACAGCTCTGCGAATGGTCATGTTCTATTAAATGTGAGTTTAGCTTAATGCAGAGATTTGAAACCATGTGTCTTGCCTAGTGTTAGGTATTGTTGCTTAGAATTACTACCCTTGACAGTGCAGAATCACACGCACCAGGCGCCCAGATGCATCGTGGATTAAGATGCTATTTTAATGCACTGTTGAGGGGGTGGAGGGTCATCTGGAGCACTCCAGGCTTCACCTCCCGTGAGTCATGGCCACCCCTCACACTCAACCATCATGATAAATAGTACATTACACTCTGCACATGTTTGCATATTGTCTCTTTCTCTCTCTCTACATGTGTGTGAGTGTGAGTAGATTAGGTAAGTAGAAGAATTAAAATAATTTAAAATGTACTTTATATGTTGTTCACGAGAGTGGGATATACATATATAGCTATACAAAGAGACCATATATCTCTTCAATGTATGTAGATAGATATGATTTTAGATAGATTGATGAATGAAAGGATGGGTGGACGGATTGGCGGGTGACAGGTAGGCAGACAGACCGATAGATAGATATATATATAAATATTTAAGTGTATTATGTCTCACTTCATAAAACCATCACTGCGGCCTGTAGACTAACACCATTTTGCCTCCACTTGGGTCCCACTTCTGTGTAATGAACGCAGGAAGTGATGCCATGAGAAGTTTACTTTGTTTTTATTATGAGCTGAGGGCGTGACACGCACACACACGCTCGCACAATGCACACAAACATGTTTCTTCCTCCCTGAGAAGTGTGTGCGTTAAGAACTGTTCACATATTTATTAATTCACCAACATGCACTCTTCAGCTGAACGTGTGTTTATATGGAGCAAATAACTGCGGTGTAATGCAAGACTGGGGTCAGGAGCGGAGGAGGGATGGTGGACGGGGGAGGGGAGAGACTGGAGGGACACAGAGGGGAGACCTGGGGTCGACGTAGGGGAGAAAGGAGGGACAGAGATGGGAGTAACAGAGGGCCACAGAGGAGAGATTGGACAGAGGCAGAGGGGGCTGGGGGGAGACAGGAGGAGGCCGGAGGGAGGCAGAGGGGAGACTGTAGGGCAAAGAGAGGGACTGTAGTAAGAGGGAGTGGGTGAGAGGCAAGAGGGTGGATGAAGATGGGGGTTCTCAAGTACGGAGAAGGCAAGACTGTTAGAGAGATGAGGGGGCAGGGGAGTGCACAAGAGGGTGAGACCATGACATGGGTCCTTGTGAATAATGAGGGAGAGCGAGGGAAGAGAAAGTGGAGATGAGATTGGGTGTGGGGGTTTGATTGGGCCAGAGCTGAGTGGTACTCTTCACCATCTTGGACTGCATCACCCCCCTCCCAATCACAAACCACCCTCGCCACATCCAAAGAAACCACAGGGCTTATTTACAGGGCGCTTGCGCCGCCAGTGCGTCACTTCTTCGCATATTAAAAGTGACAAACTGCTGGCGCAATGGGCTTGTATATTTGCCCCCACATCTTTTACCTTGGATCAGCTGGTGTGGCTGCCCTGTCCTCCCAGTACATGGCACCAAGCCCTCCCTAAAGCTCATGGTACATAAGCCCGCCAGCTAGGGTGACTAGGCGTCCTGGATTTGCAGGGAAAGTCCCAGAGCCCTCCCCTAAGCTCATGGTACATAAGCCTCAGCTTTCCACCGGCTGTCCCGGCAGATTTATGCAATTTTGGTTGAGGTCCCGGTTTTCATTGAGGGTCAACTGAAAACCGAGAAGGCGCGTTTTTATGTGTTACAACGAAGAACTAGTTAATAGCTCTCATTAGAAAGCTATTTAAATAGCATGTATGATACTGGGTTTAAATAATTTTTTTTTATTTATTTCCTTAGTGCCTTATCTGTGTTTCTCTGTTGATGACCGCTGTCGCTCTGTGCCCCTCGGATGATAATAAATTGAGTACTTCTTCTCTTTTTGCGAAATATCCCAGGTTTTGTCTTTCAAAATCTGGTCACTCTACCCCAACTTTCAAAATATGCCCCCTTTCTTATCTGAGCTCAGCATGAGGACGCGGGACCCATGCCTGAAAGGGCAAACGTGAGCGCGCCCAAGATTAGCCTCCAAGATATTTCACATATAGATCGAAGGGGGATCAATGCAATAATGCAAGGAGGCACCCCTAGAGTTTGGTCAGTGGTTTACTGATGGTGGTGTTTACTCAACTGGCTTTGTGAGCCCCGCACACATGCATTGTACGTACACACACCGTGTCAGTTACTCACTTAACTAGTGTTACCTGAGACTGGGGCTAAACACGCTAGTCTTGGGCCAAACATAGAAACTGAGGGGCATATTGATCACACTTTCACGCCACGCATCAAGTCATCTTGCTGCGCTGCTGGAAGGTAAAAGGCTGGCATGTACCGTATCTAACATCATGTGGCTCATTCCTGTCCTTTCCTTGCGCTGGCACACTTTTGGCTGCTTAGCGCCAACGCAGACACCTTTGCACCATGGTGGAACCCTTTCCTGAACAAAAACAATCCTCAGGCGAATAGAATAGGAAGCGGCAAAAACAAGGAAGAATAAAGATATTGCTCCTCATTCCGCCTCACCTGGTAAATCAGGGAATGCGCCAAAATCCAAAGGTAGATGTGTGGTAACACCCACACTCCACCCATGGAACGCCTCCCTTGGGCAGAGTAACGATTTGTGCTGCTTTGCGTTACTCCAGATTTATCAAGCCATGCATATATGGGCCAGTCAAAACCTTTTATGCACACCTAAGTGATACTTAGGTACACCAAAAAAGATGATACAATGGTAAAGTGTATTTAATTATGGTGAGATTTCGGACAGCATGCATTGTCTAATGCTATAAATGCAGGACTAGGGCATGGCATGGGCTCTTTCAGGATGGGGCACCCTGCATAAATAATAACAAACAAATAATACTAATAAATTAATTTATAAAAAATATAAAATACTAATGACAAATTGTGTGTGTATATATATATATATATATATATATATATATATATATATATATATATATATATATATATATATATATATATATATATATATATATATATATATATATATATATATATATGTGTATGTATGTGTGTGTGTGTGTATATATATATCCCTGTAATTATATCTCATGATATACATACGGTCAATATATTCATAGCATATAAGTAGATAAGCTTATGCTTACAGATTTGTTTTTCCGAATGACAATCGTTCTATAGGAAACATATCTGACTATTATCTACATGTATAATTTAGAATATACATATTTTTTAGGTAAAATGTGAAATCTTCAGCTTGTATATAAAAATACATGCATGTACATATGGGTATTTATAATGTACAACTATCATCAATAGTACACAAAATTGCAAGTAATTGTGTATCTAACAATGTATATATTTTGCCTATATATTATAATGTTGGTATGTATATATATATATATATATATATATATATATATATATATATATATATATATATATATATATATATATTATATATATTTTTTGGACATCGAAAAAGCCGCAAGGCGAAACGCGACTGTCAGTAAGCGGGGGTCTGCACTAATAAAGTATTCGTACTTGGAGCAATTGCTCCCATGTGTGCTTTCCGTCTGGTGTCGAAGATTTACAGATACTGTGTTGCAATATATATGTATGTATATATATATATATATAGATATAGATATAGATATATATAATACTTACTGAAAGAATACTAAATAAATAAATAAAAAACACAAAATTCTAAAACAAAAAATAATGAAATATACTATATATATATATATATATATATATATATATATATATATATATATATATATATATATATATATATATATATATATATATATATATATATATATATATATAAACAACAGTGTCTACCAAACTCACAGCGGGTACCTCCGTAGCATGAGGGTAGGACTCGCGTTTAAAACATCAGGCACCAAAATTACGGGTCACTTACAAGATATAATTTCAAATGTTTACTTAAGGCATACTTGTTTCGTCAATGTGCCTTTCATAATAAAACAACGCACATCATGCAGTTCATTTAAATCTCACATATACCATAGTCATTGGTCACTTTGAAGCTGAGATCAATAACGTACACACACACAGTCCTATCACATTTTTCCTTGCCTAAAAGGAACTGCACCTCCATGCACAATCTGTTTTTTTTTTTATCCAGAGGCAGGCGAGAAGTATTGCTCATGGAGATGCTGTTCAATAAAAGGCAAAGAAGAATGTGGCAAGACCGTGTATGTACATTATTGTCGGTATATGCATGTGGACCATGACCGGCACATGAAGTCTATATGGATGGTGCATTGGACATTAAAGCCTACTAAAAAGCGATTTAAGTATGGTAATCAGTGTGACTCCACATTAACATGGTGACTGCAGTCCTTCCTTTATAATCACATACTCAAACTGAACAATGACTTTGGTATATGTAAGATTTAAATGTCATGCATGATTTACAGTGTTTTATTCTGAAAGGCACTGAGGAAGGCATCTCGCTGAAAATAGGCTGCCTTGAAAAAACATTTGAAATGATACCTTATGCGTCACCCGTAATTATGGGTGACGCATAAGGTATCATAAGGAGATATATATATATATATATATATATATAAACATAAATATATATACACACACATAAATATCTATATATATATATCTTTATCACTATACCCATATATATAAGTAGATCAATGTATCAATAGCATTTAAGCCGATAAGTGTATGCTATTGGTTTTTACTTTTTATAATAGAACATATCTGTCAAAATGTGTAAATATGTTTATATCAATTGTATCTATATATGCTTCAATATTGAAATATTGGGTGCCAAAAATATATTAATAAAATAATAATAGCTTTATTTACAGCAAAATAATGGAAATCCTTATTTTATCAATATTTATCCATGCAAGCGCATATGGGACTTTATGTAGTACAACTTTAAACCTCTTGATTATTTTGAATATGTGTATCATGTTAAAATCTGTATGCATGTATACCTTTTATGTATGCTTATGCATCTATATATGTATATATTTTCTTCCCACTGCAGAGAAAAAAAAATATTACAACTCTCCCCAAACCACTATTTTATGACTCATCATATACTTCTTTCAAACTATCCCCCTACCTCCACTCTCCGACTGATCCCAAACCTCTCTTGCTAATATGGACTTCCAAGTAACCCTTTCTAAACACTTCCCTCCTTTATCCCTCCTTTATCCTACTAATCTAACTAACAGGCTCACACGTCCACCAGTCCCAATAACAATTTATATTTCCCTCTACTAATCCGCTACTAATCCACCTTGGGTTCCAGGGTAGTGTGCTACTTGTCGAAAAGCGCATCAGCGCCTCATCAGAGGTAGTAAGCACTATATAAATGCAATTACAATTATGATGTGTTGTGACATTAAGCTGTCATTAATTGATAACATGTGCTGGCAGAGCTCCAATATAAACAAACAAACAAAAACTCACCCTGGAATAATTCTCAAGTTCTCCCCTGTGACATGTTAGATGTAATATCTTTACTGGGTGGGCTAAGGAGGTGAACACCTGATATTTGGAGATGTAAGGGATGTGTTCTCAGTAATGAAATTATCTTTCCTCTTCAGAGAATAAATAAGAAATAATGTTATGCACATTTCTGTATAATTTACTCATGGAGTAAATAGTGCAATCTTGGATACTATGTAGATCAATGAATGTCTATTGCTTCCACGAGCACACCTGGGACTTTATCGGAATTCCTTTAAAATTATCACAATGGGAAACATAGCAGCAAACCTATGGAACTGAACTTACAAAACCTGGGCTTTGTGAATATGTCCCACAGTGTTTCCGAAAAAGTTGTTTTCCTTAATCCAAAAGGGACTTTCCAGAAAAAATATCAAAATATTCATGCCAATCACCTGCTGAGATTTATTTTTAAAACAAAAATATACAGGAAGCTCCATTTTGCACATGTTCAGTAGAGATGTTGTTTTTGAGCAGTCGCTTGTAAACTGTGGGCATGACAGAAATACTATCTTCTGCACTGGAAAATATAGTATTTCTGGCATACCTATGTCTGTAGGAGAATAGACATAATCCAAGAACTATTGTCCACAATTCCTAGAGGAGCCCTTCTAACAAAATGCATAGTGTGAGGCTGGCAGTAGGGTGGCTGCACAGAGCACAAGGGATGCCAAGCGTGTGTAGGTCATGGGGCAGAAATGATACACAACCCTGCAGATACCGTCTCTCCCCTCCTGCCTATAGGAACCCCCTGAAAATTAAAGCACGGTGTTAAAACAGACTCCGCTGATAAACTCACCTGCACTTTTGTGCAAGTCACCCCGAAATTGAGAGTCATCTGCAAAAATTTGCCTGCCAGTTTAAAAAAAAAAAGAGTGTGTCCATGCCTAACCAAAAGGTTTGTGTAGAATGTGGGATCAACCATGGGAAGGAGGTGAATCGAAAAATAATGTATATTTTATATGAGAAGTTTCTAACCGTACGTGTGTAAACTGTGCATGAGTAAGTTTTGAATGATCCTGGACAATGAAAGAAGTGCAAGTTACATACTATTGTGAGGAGGATGCATTTCCGGCACATGACTTCTGCACGCTTGGTTTTGTTGCCAACTGAAAAAATAGTGAATTAGTAAAAAGTGGCTCTGTCACGCACAAACACAGAGACATATGTATATATTAGCCAGCGGTGGTCGCCGCTGCATAGTTATAGTTGGGAGTGTGATTCCATTGGAAATTACTTTTTGGGTTTGCTAATAACTTTGGCACCGTTTGATGAATATCTATGTGTTTAATATACAGACACGTGTTTATAGTTGGCGATTGAATATTTAATAATAAAACCAGGAAGTGATGTGCGTTCTGGTCCCATAATGTACTTAAAATGGTCTTCAAACAGAGGCCTCTCCCAACTGATTTCAATGCCCTTATTAGACCATAACAACACAACTTTCTCTACCCCTTAAATAGTGTATATGGTGCATTCTTGGGTGCTCTTGTTGCACAAAAGGTAGTGTCAAAAATATAGTTCGCAGGGACCTATGGAATATTTTCCATATTTCATGGAAATTACATAATAAGTAAAAGTCTTGGAGGGGCATCACGATCAGCTATTGTTTAAACAGAACACTCAACTTACAATCAAGGGCAATTGTTAGGTGAACATTGCAGGAGTCACTTCTACCATCTATGCTCTTAGCCACTGCTCATTGTTTAATTAGCAG
Organism: Triturus cristatus; assembly: GCF_964204655.1. Lineage (NCBI taxonomy): Eukaryota > Metazoa > Chordata > Amphibia > Caudata > Salamandridae > Triturus > Triturus cristatus. Next base: position 1,651,064,279 of record NC_140590.1, on the reverse strand, counting down.
TCTTTCTGTGAAAGCTAATCAAAATATATGTCTTTTCTAAATAGAATCAGGAACCAGGGTTAGGTCGAAAGTGCTGACAGTAGTTACAATTATCGATCATTTCTATGATCAGAACACTTTTTTAGAAAAGCATAGTCTGTTCAACTCAAAGCCTGTATTCTTATTACATAATATTATTTTCTCTCCTTTTTACTAGAGACAATAAAACAATATAAAACAGTATTTAATTTACTGTTTACATTTAATGATTAACTCTATTTTTGCCCCTTCTTGACAGATCTGCAAGGCCGGATCCAAATTGAATAAGCTTTTTTGGGGGAGAAAGTTTTGCGCAGATTCGTTGAACAGAGCCAATTTAGTAAACAAACAAAAAATTATTTTCAATGGCAATTCTGACATATCCAAACCAAAATTACACAGTTGGTATATATATAAATTGACATGCCGTGGTAGCTGTGAAAATAAATGCAGTCCATATAACTTGTTATTTATAGAAACTGTAGTAACTAATTTACTTTCACACATTTATTGCTGGAGTTCAAAGCTCAAATGTGAGTTTACACCACAATACAGCAAAGCAGAATGAGCAAAGCACTAACAATATATGTCTGTATGTGTGTGTTTGTGTGTAGATGTGCAGAGTGTAATCTGCTATTTCTTACCATTGTTGAGGGTGGCGAGGGTAAATGACTCAATGTTTCCCATGAGACAACGCTGCAAATGAGTCCTGATGTGCCTCCCCTTCCTCTACAGTGGTAATAATAGCATATAACACTCTGTGCGTCTTCATATAAGGTTTGTGCGATGGCATTTTTTCATGTGTATTTGTTTTAACAAATGTATTTAACCAAAACCTAGGTGCAAGAGATTAAATTTGTGCAGCAAGTTACAATCACATTCAAGGTATATCATTTTCACTGCCATGGCACATGCACGTGCACACCCAAACACTGCCAGGCAGAGTAGAACTCTACACAGAAGATCTTCTTTTTGTGGTTTGGTGCCAATCCATTTATTAGTTTGGAGAGATCAGCATTTGAAAAAAGGTATTGCTTGGCATTGAACGGTGAACATTTAAAGATGTCTCTGTAATAAAACATGTTAGCTTAAAATGTACTAGATCTGTCAATCTCTTTTGATGAAATGTGATTGTCTTATGACGTGATTAGATTATTTTTCTCTTCCTTGACCATGGAATTTGTGAATTCGCACAAATTCACTGAACTATAGATAACAATGAAAAAATGTATACAAATTTCACAGAGAAAAGGGGAAGTAGAAAGACTAGCTTGGGCCGCAAAAACAAGTAGAAAGGTACTCAGAGGTGTGCGAAAATTGATCAAATAATGAGCAAAACGAATTTAGTGAATAGTAAATTTAAAAATTCAGATAAAATCGAGAGCACACTGACGCCATTTTGATTTCATGAACGTGTGCTATTTTTCTTAACTCACAGTTTTGCTCAATTAGTGAATTAAAAAATATATAAATATATATATATATATGTGTGTGTGTATATATATATATATATATATATATATTCTTTGATTCCCTCGACTCCTACGTTCCTCTGGCGAAAGTCACGGCACCACAGCAGGGTAAGTTTCAATTTCCTTTATTTAAAACACCATTGTGCAAAAGTACAGGGGTTAGGACGGCCGACGCGTTTCGGCTACAATTAGCCTTCTACTGGACCATAGAGTCCCCAGCGTCTCTAGATAGTATTTAAAGTGCTCTGTGCTATTGCCCTTGTTTGTGTTTATTAAAAAACACTAGATTGTTCACCTCAACAAAATAAAATGGCACAAATCTGTCGCCATTTTTCCTCTTCTTTTCACTGTAAAGTACATTTGAAGGAAAAAGTGCACGTGCTGTATATTCATCTAACAGTTTTTACCTCTAAAAATTTCTAAAAAATGTTTTGAAAGTTTTGAAATTTTTAGTCGTCAACACTACAATCATAGATTTGTATATCTAAACAGTCATCTGTCACAACACCAATATGGGAAGGATAGAAAATTAGAAATTTAGAAAATTAGAGCTAAACAATTATTACAAAAGATGTGATCTGCTCAGACCTTTTCTAATCCTACCATTTCTAAATTCATATATATATATATATATATATATATATATATGTATATATATATCAAATTCATCAGGCCTCTGTCTGGGTGCAGGACTTGGTTCAATATGCAAGTGTGGGTGGTTGGGTGGTTGCATGGCAAGTCAGGCTCTGTATTCAACGGTGGCGCACTGGCAAGTGATCCCTGTATGCAAGTGCTGGGATGCATCGACGGTGGGGACAGGGATTGGCTGCATCCAACCCCACCACACATGGCCATAGGTTGTTGCCTGTGGATGATTGAATACACAGGCTGTGGCCCTGTATCCAAACACTAATGCTCCTATTTTTTTTCTTTTTAGGAAAGAAATTCATGCAAACAGACAGTCAAAAAAGAGTTATGGATCAGATATTGCGAAACCTTGCATGGAAAACAAACCTCAGGGATTCACTGAAAAACACAGGCAAAGTGACAAACCGGTTCAAAGTAAATACCTAAAAAGCCATAAAAATTAATCATGTCTGCTGTAGAAATCATTACTCAGTCCCCAGCCATGAAAACCATAACACCTTCCATAATTGGTTTGTAGCCTCACAATATTTATTGTAAACCAGTTAACAATTCTATTTAAAAGCACATCTTTAATAAATGATATTTCAAAAACGATACTGCATCTGCAGTGAAACAACGTTTTTCCTAAAATGTTCACTTTTTTTTACTTCAAAGTTATGTATTTTATCATTGTTTTTCTACAGCCAACCAAATACTATAGTCTCGTACATTACTTACTATTTCAATAAGTATCTCCTGTTTAAAATAAAACTTTTTCAAACTGAGTGCCCCAAACAAAAATTATAGACTGTTAGCTAAATAGAAAGATAAATAGATGGACAACATATAAAAGTAATTTTTAATTTTTTTTATTTCTTCTACTTACCTATTCTAGACGTGTGCACACACACACAAGGAGTGAAAGAGACAATATGCGGACGTGTGCAGAGTGTAGTGTACCATTTATTGAGATTGCGGAGTGTGAGGTGTGGCCATGACTCAGGGGAGGGGAAGCCTGGAGGGAGCTATGATGACCTTCCACCTCCTCAAAAGTGAATACAAATAACAAATTAATCCATATGCATCTGTGTGCATGGTGTGTTTGATGCTGTATTGTCGAGGGTATTAATTCTAAACAACAATACCTGATCCTAGCCAAGACACAAGGATTTAAATCGCTACATTAAGCTAAAATCACACTTAATAAGAAAAGAGACATGAACAGAGCTGTTTGCCTCTGACAGGTTTTTGTAACATATTTTCTGTAAATGTAGGCCAGACAGGTGGGTGGGTGGGTGGGTGGATGGATGGTTGGATGGAAACTGCATCTAAGAAGTAATAGTGTATTTTTAGATCTGAAAGGTGATTGAGTATCTTTTTACATGATAAAAAACACTATCAAAGGCTAAGTGGTTTGCCACTATTAGTCTAAAAAATATGTCATCTGGTATGTTTTGTTTATATAACATGGTTAGCATGGCACTATGAGACATGAAATTGATCTTTTTTTCAAATCACGACGTTTATAGAAAAGTAATATGTTACATATTCTGTTATAAAATGAGTCTGTGCCGGACCAAATATAAACAGAATATAAAGCAATTGTTTGTAAGACGTTATATTGTGGTTTACTGAAGACATTTGATGGTTCATAAGGACCTATCTGCAGTTGCAAGACATTGCAGCTGTTCTTTGCAGTGCTCAGAATGGACCCCTGGTTGCACGGTTTAACAAGGTTTGTTTACATTTTATTGGGAAAATGCTCATTCAACAAAAGACAATGATTAAGCTGGGAAATGTGTTTTAATTTTCCAAAGACATTTTGATGTATATAGACGAATTATCTTGCGTGTACGAAACCAGACTTTTAAAAAATTACTTTTCTCAGGCATTATGACATTTGTGTTAATAGCAAAACACACTTTAATGGTTCCTCGCCATTCCTGTGTTTATTTTATTTTGCAGCCACTGTTGTTCATGCGGTATTAATGAACATATAGAATGTGTATATTTACATAGGAAGCATAGGGGCTAACTCTATAGTATGATCCAAATAAAGCAATATAGGGGTTCTTTTAATGCAGTGATTGCTGAGGTCAAATGCTGAGTTGCTTGCAAAGGGAGGGCAACCGAAGAATGGCCTAGCTTTGTTGAAGAAAATACCTATTACATGTAATTTATTGTTTATGTGGCATGTTTGTTTTGATTTGGTTAGCATGGAATAAATGTTTTCCCCAAATCAGATAATCTTTATAAGAAACTAGAATGTTAAATACTAGTCTATGTGGTTTGATTGTTAGTAGTGAGAAAGAATATATGAACTTTAGTTATACAATACAGCAGGAAGGTTTGAATTAGGAAATGAGTTCCTGTGCTATATGACACATTTGTCTATAGAATTCGAGGGTGTCTGCAGCTACTCTATTCAATGCTCGCTAACAGTGGACATGCCTGCAGTTGTAATGCCCAGTGTGTGCTTACCTTCATCCAGAGAATGCTGATTAAGCAAAGAAGGATGAAGCTGGCTAGTTTTGATTTTTGTCATTATTTAAATGCATTATCCCGATTGTAGAATAATGAATTGGACTGAAGGAAACCAGACAGAAAATCGAATGTTCTAGGTCAGCCATTATAAGGAGAGCATGGTTCACAAGAATGATCTCCTTTCTATGAATGATGCATAACATCCCCCTGCAAAACAGGTACTTTACCAGGCCTTTATAGTGATAACAATAGTCAAATGTGTCATAGGGGAAAATGAATGGAATAGCAACATAACAATGTGTTCCTATGTAGTATCAGTCCAAGTAGAGCCCTACTTTACAAGAAAAATGAATTCATAATGTGCTTTAATGCACATAGATATTAAGTTCTTATTTGACAGGAGTTCATGATGCCTCCTGAGAGGCAGTGAGAGATAAAGTAAGATATAGTCATGTGGGATCACCGTAAGGGAGAACTAACAATGAGTCTCTGTGTCAGTGGAATTAGAACTATCCTATCAACAAATGCCCTGTGCCCTGAGTGGAAAAATAATCAAATGTCGAAGAAAAATATGGCGAAAATGTGGGAAACGGGGGTGGTGACATAGAAGCCTATACGTGTATCATTGTATTGTATACAGAGCAGTGTCGGTGAGGTGACCGTAGAACCCTGACAATCAACTATGCATTGTCAAATCTAGTAGATGAACATCCTTCATTGTGATCTACAGATCACATCTCCATCCCTTGCCGCACACAACTGAGAGATCTCTCCCCAGGATTGGGGCAGGTTTCTTTCGTCCTCATAGTTTGTGTTGCGTTAAGGGCTGTTTCTTAAAGGGCCAAACCAGTATCGAGGAAGAATGCCTTTGTGTAAGTCCATACCTGCCTGCTAACAATCCCCAACAGCAGCCGTTCTAGAATGTTGCCTTGTCTGATGGCGTCTGCTAGCGTTTTGAGTTCTATTGTGACATCATTCACAGGATTTTCCAGTGAAGCACAACGAAGCCAAAGGCCGGGCACTAGGCGCTACAGAAAAAGTCCCTCAATGTCTACACCCATTTCAAGGAGTCAGGGAGTATGTAAGGGACTGGAAGTCTTTGGGTTGTGTCTAAAGGCTGGATGGTCGGGCGGCAGTTGCAGTGGCTAGGGCAAGGTCAGTGGCATAACAAAACAGAGGGGGCACAACTGCAAGATATGCTGAAGGGGCCCCAAACACTCAAATCATTAGGGGCTGAGGGGGCCCCCTTCCAGCAAGGGTAAGCCTGGGGGCCCCTCCACTCTGTGGGGGCCGCGTGGCCTTTGTTACGCCCCTGGGTATGGTGTTCCATGACAGATCCACCAGAACTTAAAGGCTCTACTTCCAGCAATTTGGTATGTATTTTGTGGCCTGGAAGTTGCCGTAGAAAAGTAGATCTCAAAATTCTACTCAGGCTGTAGAAAAAAATAATTTTGCAAAAAGAGGGTAATATGTTGTTTCAATGCCCCCTGAATGTAAAATGCTCTTTGTTGCATAGACTTCTTGCGAACCGGATTAAGTTCATAAGACCTTTGTTTTTTTAAATACAGAACAGTACAAAGGATGAAGGCTGTAGAGTTGCTGTCAGAAATGTTAGCAAGATGTGGCAGTAGGAATTGCTCGGTTTATATGTTCTGTTGAATAGAGTTTTAATGATGGGTTGCAGTAGGTTGGGGGCGATGGTGTGCCTGATGGGTTTAGGGTGGATTTAAAACTGCCACTGTTTTTATGTATTGTTGAGAATGTTTTATGTACAATTGTCCTAATAAACTTGTTTTCTACCCACCAATGCCCCGTGCTCACGCGGCGGAGGGTAGATAGATGGTGCGGGCCTTTGTCTCGGTTAATAAATGACACCTTCCTTCTTATATTGAGCTCGCGAGAGACGCGCCACAAACAAAAATATGAGCAAGGAAACACATCTTCTGTAACATCTGCAGGGAGTTGTTCCTCCCAATGAGGGACCCTACTCCAAGCACCCCCTCCCTTCTCCACCCGCTTTGTCCCCTTTGTCCCCATGGCGGCTGTCGTGCGAGTCACTGTTCCTGTTTAACCCTTTCCTCGCTCTTCGTGTCCTACACTCGAGAGACGCCCCTCATGTACCTGACTGCTCATGAAAGGTTCGGCATTATAGAGGCGCTGGTGTACCTGGGAGGAGGCTGTGAAGGGGTGGGGTACACACAGGAAATACATTTCCGGGTACAGACAGTCAGTAAACAGGTATATAAATTGCCCCAGCCCTCCCTCTAGTAATAGAGGTAACACTGATAAAATATGAACTCTTAGTCTACAAAATATTTTTTTTGAGTTTTATATAGCGCTAGCTAGACCTGAAGGCATCAGAGCGCTTTACATGCTAATGTGCCAGTCGACCGTTAGAAGGGCGCGATGGGGCAATACATGGTTTGAATTATTCTCGCCCCCAACAAGCAAGTGCTTAAGTATTAGTTTGGAGGAATCCAGCAAACACCCCTCCCCCCTCTTCCCCTTCGTACCCACTGTCCTCGAACACTACGTAACAGTCTCTAAATCCAGGATTTGCAAATTCAGCTGTTTTTAGATTGCGGTGTTTCCAAGAAGGATCTCGTTTTAGATTTAGCACCTTCTTTACTCCCCCCCCCCCCTCCTTCCGTTTTACCCCCAGACACACTTCGCCAGCAGGACGAGGGGTGGGGGTGTAGGTAATGGACCCTCGTCGCCCCTCCCCCTTTTGCGCGCGCGCATACACAGAGTTTCAAGGGCATTTTGCTGAGAAGGATTTGGTTAACAGAGGGGATCTGGCGCTGCCCGTGACGTCACTGGCAGCAGTGTAATCCTCCGCCTGCTGAGCCCAGGCAGCAGATGTGCGGGGAGTCTGGATGAGACAGGAGGAGCGGCGCTAATCCGAGCCCAGCCTGGATCAACTGGACCCTCCCCGGGAGCTGAGAGGGGCAGGGCGGGGAGCCCAGCCCTCATCCCGTCCAGCGAGATCAGCCGGAGGAGATAAAGGGACCTCCCCACCCCAGCCACCGAGCACTGCTCCAGCAGGCAGAGGAGCGGGGCTGGGCTGCTGCGGAGAAGCGCGGAGCCGCTGAGGAGCGACGCCAAGATTCGAAGGGGAGGAGATGGACGGCAAAGGAGAGGTGCTCTGCTGCTGAGGAGAGGTGCTGGGATGCAGAGGAGAGGTGCTCTGCTGCTGAGGAGAGGTACTGGGATACAGAGGAGAGGTTCTCTGCTGCTGAGGAGAGGTACTGGGCTGCAGAGAAGAGGCACGGGGCTGCAGTCAGGGAAGATGTTGGGCTGCCGAGAAGAGGTACTGGGCTGCAGTCAGGGAAGATGTTGGGCTGCTAAGAGGTACTGAGCCGGAGAGGAGAGGTACCATGCTGCCCGGTAAAGTACTGGGCCGCAGAAGAGATGTATAAGGGCTGAAGAACAGAGGTGATCGACTGCCGAACAGAGATGCTGGGATGCTGAGGAGAGGTAGCAGGTAGGAGAGAGGCGCGAAGAAGCAGAGAAGAGGCTCCCACGCAGCAGAGAAGAGAAGAGGCGTCGGGCTGCTGGGGAGAGGCGTCGAGCTGCTGAGGTGAGGCGTCGGGATACGGAGGAGCGGCGTCGGGCTGCTGAGGAGCGGCGTCGGGCTGCTAAGGAGCGGTGACAGGGCAGAAGAGAAATCATCCGAGGAGCAGACGGCATGAGTGCTGGTTCTGCAGTGTAGGAGTGTCAGGGATGCAGGGGAGGGGGTGGTGGGGCGATGCCAGGATGCAGGAGGGGGTGGGAGGGGTTGGGGACTGCGGGGGTGCCGATTCAAGATCCCAGGGCTACAAAACTGTACAGGACCAGTGCCAAGTTAGCAGAGTGGTGGAGAAAGGGCTGCAGGAGAGGTGAGAGGGCTCCAGAACAGACGTGAGAGGAGAGACTAAGAGAAGGGAGACTTAGAGAGGTGAAAGGTGAAAACTGTACAGTGGAGAAGGGAACGTTCTACAGGAAAGTGTCACAGTCTGTGTAGAGAGGTGCCTGGGTTGCAGCTAGAGGTGCCCGGGCTGCAGTAGAGAGGAACCCAGGTTGCAGTAGAGAGAAACCCGTGTTGCAGTAGAGGGGTGCCCGAGATGCAGTAGAGCGGTGCCCTGGTTGCAGTAGAGAGGTGCCCCTGGGATGCAGTAGAGAAGAACCCGGTTTGCAGTAGAGAGGTGCCCGAGATGCAGTAGGTTGTAGTAGAGAGGTGCCCTGGTTGCAGTAGTGAGGTGCCCGGGTTGCAGTAGAGGAGTGCCCGGGCTGCAGTAGAGAGGAACCCGGTTTGCAGTAGAGAGGTGCCCGAGATGCAGTAGAGCGGTGCCCTTGTTGTAGTAGAGAGGTGCCCTGGTTGCAGTAGTGAGGTGCCCGGGTTGCAGTAGAGGAGTGCCCAGGCTGCAGTAGAGAGATGCCTTAGCTGCAGTAGCATGGTGCCCTAGCTGCAGTAGCGAGAAGCCTGGGTTGCAGTAGACAGATGCCCTAGCTGCAGTAGAGTGGTCCCCAGGCTACAGTAGAGAGGTGCCCGGGTTACAGTAGAGGGGTGCCCTAGCTGCAGTAGAGTGGTGCCCCGGCTGCAGTAGATAGGTGCCCTGGTTGCAGTAGAGGAGTGCCCGGGTTACAGTAGAGGGGTGCCCTAGCTGCAGTAGAGTGGTCCCCAGGCTACAGTAGAGAGGTGCCCGGGTTACAGTAGAGGGGTGCCCTAGCTGCAGTAGAGTGGTGCCCTGGTTGCAGTAGAGGAGTGCCCGGGCTGCAGTAAGAGATGCCCTAGCTGCAGTAGAGTGGTGCCCCAGCTACAGTAGAGAGGTGCCCTAGCTGCAGTAGAGGAGTGCCCGGGCTGCAGTAAGAGATGCCCTAGCTGCAGTAGAGTGGTGCCCCGGATGCAGTAGAGTGGTGCCCCAGCTGCAGTAGATAGGTGCCCTGGTTGCAGTAGAGGAGTGTCCGGGCTGCAGTAGATAGGTGCCCTAGCTGCAGTAGACAGGTGCCCTAGCTGCAGTAGAGTGGTCCCAGGCTACAGTAGATAGGTGCCCGGGCTGCAGTAGAGTGGTGCCCTAGCTGCAGTAGAGTGGTGCCCTAGCTGCAGTAGAGTGGTGCCCGGGCTGCAGTAGATAGGTGCCCGGGCTGCAGTAGATAAGTGCCCTGGTTGCAGTAGAGTGCCCGGGCTGCAGTAGAGAGATGCCCTAGCTGCAGTAGATAGGTCCCCAGGCTACAGTAGAGAGGTGCCCGGGTTACCGTAGAGGGGTGTCCTAGCTGCAGTGGAGGGATACCCAGGCTACAGTAGAGAGGTGCCCGGGTTACAGTAGAGGGGTGCTCTAGCTGCAGTGGAGAGGTCCCCAGGCTACAGTAGAGAGGTGCCCGGGTTACAGTAGAGGGGTGCCCTAGCTGCAGTGGCGGGGTCCCCAGGCTACAGTAGAGAGGTGCCCGGGTTACAGTAGAGGGGTGCCCTAGCTGCAGTGGCGGGGTCCCCAGGCTACAGTAGAGAGGTGCCCGGGTTACAGTAGAGGGGTGCCCTAGCTGCAGTGGAGGGGTACCCAGGCTACAGTAGAGAGGTGCCCGGGTTACAGTAGAGGGGTGCCCTAGCTGCAGTGGAGGGGTACCCAGGCTACAGTAGAGAGGTGCCCGGGTTACAGTAGAGGGGTGCCCTAGCTGCAGTGGAGAGGTCCCCAGGCTACAGTAGAGAGGTGACCGGGTTACAGTAGAGGGGTGCCCTAGCTGCAGTGGAGGGGTCCCCAGGCTGCATCACAGAGCTGTGAAACTGATGGCCAGGGGAAGCACCTCTCGTTTTCCTCGATCTTCTCGCGGAGAAGGAATAGCTGATGTCCCTTCCCAGGGCCGCAGGAACGGTGACACTGATAGGGCTGGAGGCCCAGAGGAGGCTGCTGCCCTGCGGCTCAGGACAGGAGAGAACCCACGCCCCCTCCCTCCTCCAGCACAGACACGCGCACGGTGTCTGAACACGCGCACTCACGCACACCGTGTCTGCTCCATCCATAAAGGACCGGGCATCTGCCTATGGACTATGTGAAACCGAAAGGAGCCGGGCTCGGGGGAAGATGTACAACAGGGTGGGTGGGGGCAAGGGTGCAAGAAGGGTGTTCGGCACTTTCTTGGCACTTTTTTGGTCGGGGAAGGCACATTACATAATTATTAGTACTCAACTTATTTTTTTCTTATGAGTTTTATATAGCGCGAACTTGACCCTAAGGTATCAGAGTGCTTTACAAGAGCACCAGTTACGTTCTACATACACTTTAGCGAAAGCATAATGTGTGTGCGTATATATATCTATCTATATCTCTATCTCTCTCTCTCTCTCTCTCTCTCTCTCTCTCTCTCTATATATATATATATATATATATATATATATATATATGTATATATATATGTATATATATGTGTGTGTGTGTGTGTGTGTGTCTTACAGTGATATTCACGTATAACATAAATGTGAGTGTCCGTAAATCACCTTTTATAAGAAGGGAGATTTACCATTCAATATTTTCCTGAGGTGCCTCCAAACAAACAATATTTATTTTAGGGTTGACTAATGTATATTTTCTTCACGGTATGTGCGAATCAAAATGCACACCTACACAAAATGTAGTGCTTGTATATTAGTGTGTGCGTATTCATATTTATGTTTAAATAAATAGAAATGCGCACTTAATTTCTGACTGCGTATAAGCTACAAATACCACGCGCGCACCACAATTGTGTCATTCAACTTACCTATACGTATGCGTGCAAACACAAACATTTGCATATATCAATATACAAATCGCTTTTGCGTTTTCCGCATCACCAGAATCCCCCAAAGTTAATAAGTATTTTTGTACCACTGGATTCCTTCTGTATAATTCTGAGTGAGTTCAAGTGTTAAAATAGTTAGGCATCAGTGGACCAAAATTTGTGATGTTATTTGCATTTAAGAAATTCTTATACCGCATAATTTTCCATTCTTCGTCACACAATTTAGTTAGCCCTGCTGCCACAGAATTTGGTCCTCCCGTGGTACATATTTCAATTGCCCATGACCTTATATCCACTCCGTACTTTCCACCTGAGTGTGGTTGCATTTTGGTACAGTCTCCCGTGTTAGCTGTACAAGGAGCCAGACATACCTGCACACGACGACAGGCACCCACGAAAAGTGCAGCAAACCTCTTTCCCTACCGAGCAAAGGCCCCCAACCTTTCATAGCCCCCAGATAGTGCCCAGATAGAGACCTGCTTCCCCCACTGGGTGCTCACCGTTCACATTGACTTTGCTGGTGCGTGTACACATCCATCGTTTCACTAAAGGTTGTGCACGAAAGGTTTCATTTTAATACGACATTTCGTCCACTCGGCTAATTTTCACTACATAACACAAGAAGGAGAAAAGAGAGACAGACAGAAAGATATATAAAGAGGGGGATTGGATAGATAGATAGATAGATAGATAGATAGATAGATAGATAGATAGATAGATAGATAGATAGATAGATAGATAGATAGATAGATAGATAGATAGATAGAAGTTAGTGGTTGGAGGATTTTAGAAGTATTTCAAAGTATCCCCCACAAGGTGTGCTTTTTAGAAAGTGTTAATGTGTTCGTGCATACTCCATGTGGTTGCAATGTGTGGGTATGTTTATAAACGGACGGTTCTGCGTTAATATTGTTTGCCTGGACATAGGAAAGTTTATAAGTAACAGCACACAATCTGTGACCCGGAAGAGCTCTGTCCAAGGTGCTGAAGCTGGTGCAGCGTACAGTGGCAAGGGATGCACGTGGGCCCAGAGGTTTAGGTGTCATATAAGGTCGTGGAAAGGGCACGTTTCGAAGAGGTTGAGTTTGGTTGGTGTCTGTTAGAACATGGAGCAGAGCTGGGTAGAGCAGGCCGAGAGGATTGCTGGGTGGGAGGGCTGCATATGGCAGATGAGATGGGTGATGCTGAGAGGCCTGCTCGTGCACTGGGTGGAGGCGGCCATTTACAGTAGAGACATTGGGTAAGCCTGCTTGATGATGAGAGACGTTCTTTCAGATTCTAGTGTCATCAGTTTGGGTAGGTTTTAGGTTGGGGTTGCGTGGGGGGCAGGTTGAACAGATTTGGGGAGGTCTCCAGTGCAGTGAATTGGCCAGGTTACATTTAGCAGAGGTGCTCGGAGGTAAGTGAGCTCTGGTAGACAGATGTCCGTGGCTTTGACCACAGATGAGAATTCTGGATTTTTTGTCAAGGACTGTCAGGGTTGTTTTGTGTGTGTTTGGAGGGGGTTGGACATTAACTTTCAGCTGGGTGGATTCTGTTGGACAGAATTCGAGAATGTATTACAAGGACAGACCCCCCTGGCTCATCACATCCGGTCCCGGACTACTGTATATCAACCATGACGTCCAAACTATTGCAGCAGGGCAGTGGTCATTAGTGCTATGACCCCCCTTTACCACCCTGTTTAACCCCTACTTTAGTAAAGGGCCTTTGCTGTGCTGTTCAGTTGGGACCTTGTGATCCTCATAAATGGCTCTACGTGGTGGCATAGGACCTATCACTTTGTGTCCTTGGGTAAGTGGGTTGAATGTGTGTATTAAAGGGTGACTGAACCTGGAGATGGTATGCCTGATGCTGGGTCCTACTGGGTGCCATGGCATTTTTAGAATGTGCGTATGTTGCGAAGGTCACATACAAGGTCATGTTTACTTGGTCTGCGGTTGAGGTGCAGGCGATTGGGCGAGTGTGATTACGAGCGGAGAGAGTTGGCTAGTGGAAGTCTTCTAGTTGTGCAAGGGCTGGCAAAGGATTGCACTGGTTGGCCTAAGGGTATCAGTGGAAGGTGGCTGGGGTTTATTACAGGACACCTGGAGAGCATGTGTTTCTGTGTTGATGTTTCTTAGATCCTTGTCTTAGGGGAGTGAATGTTTCTGTGTTAACGTTTTTGGACAGGGGAGGTTAGATGTTTCTTTGAAATGTTGTTTGGAACTTAGAGTACATTTAGGGTAGTGAGTGGAAGACTTGCTCAGGTGACAAATTGGGAAGTGAATGGCGGGCACCTGTGGTGGTTGCATAGTTACGTGAAAAGGAATACTTTGTGGTGCTTGGTTGTGCTGCTTGGGAATTTTTGGTAATAATTATATTGATTGGTGAGTGCAATAATTCGGGGGACCGGTTGGAAAGTTAATTTGAGCATTGACATAGGGGCTTTGGTTACTGCATATTTTGGCTGTCTTGGGAAGCACCTGTGTGCAATTTGATGGTCACAGGTTTGAATCCTGCTGGTTGCTGTTCTCCTTTCAAGCTTCTGATGTTGATAAAAACGAGTGCTATTGAGTTGGGAAGGATAAGACTTGAGAGATTATTCATCTAATAGAATATGCTATAACAATGGGCCACTGTGAATCAGAGAGGGTCAGGGCGTCAGTATGCTGGCTCGGAGGGTGGCTTCGACAGTGATTGATTGGGGTTTTGCTTTGTCAGTGATGGGCTAGCATGTTGACTTGGGAGTAAATGGGATATGGTGTACATTGTAAAATATTGATTTATTCAGTGCTGTATGCTTGAGATTTATGTGCATATTTTTGTAAGTACCTATGTTGGTTAATGTGTGACACAGATTCAGATTGCTACCTGGATATCTGTTTGGTTGGCACTTTATAGAGAGAAACTGCCCATATCAATTCTGGATCAAGAATTTGTGAAGAGACATTTACGCTGCCATATAGTTCGAGGAGTGTTGTACATTTATCGTCCAGGGCTTATAAATGCCTTTTAGCTGCTGGACAGGGGATTTGGCTGGACAATCAGATAACCATGTTGGTTGGTGATTGGTGTCTCCTCTGTGCCCTCCTTGGAAGGCTGGCTTGAGCAGAATTGAATGGGGGGCCGGTGTAGACCACGTTGAGTATTCTTTTAGGTTACGGAAGCGGTGCACTCTATACTTATCTAGACCTGATCATCCATATTTTTTTTAAACAATCCCACTCATATTGGACAAACGCTTCTCTGCTGGTGCAGATTCACCGGCTGCTGGTCGCTCCACCCGTCCCCGCCCACTTCCATGGGGGCACCGAGCCCCTCTCTGCGTGTTCACAGCGGACCTTGATTTAATATCCATACAATTAAGGCACGCGGTGAATGCCAAGAGAGGAACCTCACAGCTTCATCTGAAAGGAACCATGGAAGACAGAGCGCTTTTAATGACGCCCAACAACAGCCGCCGAGCAGGTCCATAGAGCGCCCCTGCACCCTTTTCTTCTTACCAAAAGGACAGACAATGGGCCAACGTCTTCCTGGGCAGCTGGGTCTTTAAATTAAAGTGTGCGTGTGTGGGGGGAGGGCGTGGGCCGGCTTAATCATGATTACGCTCAGGCTCAGTATCGGAAGCGCCAGAGAGGAGGGGGTATTGGAGTGATGTTGACTGGATATTACCCCCTTTGTGAAATATGGTAAAGAAGATTAAAAGGGTGTGGGTTTGTCTACTTTTATGTGTGTCTCATTTTGGGGTGAACGGAACTACAAAGAAATCCTTTACCTGATGGTTGAAACTTTGTACAAAAGGTAACAATTTAGGGGGTGTTATTTTTGCATTGAACATCTCATGAAGACATCTTGAGTAGAGATTGAAAAGATGGGTAACAGATCCACGCTCAGCAACCTCCTTTAATAAATGTTGTCTGATTATTTCATAACACCTTTCAGCTTTCTTCACGTTGAGTCTGACTGTAATTTGTATTTTTTTTCCTCGTTTATGCGCTTATCCACCATTTTGATTTTGTCATTTGCAAATAATAACCATGCAATGTTTGTCCTACCCGATGCAACCTGTGTTCACAGATTTCCATTTTGAAGGCTGTTCTCCTGCTGCGCCAGTGCTGACTAACGAAACAGCAGAATTGGGTAGCTCGCCAGCTGCTTCAGCGTTAAATCTCAGGGTCGCGTCCCTTTTCACCCGCAAGGCTGCATCAATGGGGTAACAACAGCTGAACATCATGTAACGTCCTCTGAAAAGTCCCCCTGAATACAATTGTTCTATTATTATGATGCATATCAAACACATGCAAAAGCTTTATTTCCATCCAAAATGGCCGACTACCACTCAGCAAGATGTAGCCTTGGAACAGTAGTGCAGGATCCACGCAGAGCGCTTATAGACTCGAAAACACTGATCGCTTCCCTGGATCACAACAGGATTGAGGATCCGATCAGTGCTGCATCAATAGCCGCAGCCATATTGAAAGTGCCTGCAGCATTAAGAGACAATTTGTTGAAGGTCATCTTTGCCACTGAACAACCATCTTAAGGCCGGGTTAGAAAATAAACCACAATTCAGACTATCAACAGAATCTACATTTGAATGAAAACCAATTATCTACCATTCAGTGGAGAAATAGAACTGCTTTTTTGTTTATTGAAGATTTTTTTTTTATGGCAACCAAAGCTATTTCACGTCCAAAAATATAGAAACCTAGCAATGCACTCACAATCGTTAGCCAATATTTAGGTTTCTGGAAAGTGTTTTTTTTTTACTCTCTAAACACCAAATAGACAATGAAATTGCAAAAAGCCCCAAACAGGTTCTTTTTCATATTACTTTCATGTCAGTGAGACCGTACAGGCAAATGGTTGCTCATCGCTTCATCAGAAACAGAAAGACAAAATGGCGACATACATCAGTGTAGAAAGTGTCTCATGTCTTTACAGGAGCGAGGTGGTGGGAGGGGCCTGCCGGGTCAGAGAAAGACATGTTTATCAAAAGAAGCCAGCTTTCTACAGAGCATTTTGTTCTTTCCTACAAAAAATAAATAAAAAATAAATTAAAATATATATATTTATATACATATAAATATATATATACATATAAATATATATAGATACATATATATAAATATACATATATATGTATATATATATAGATATAGATATATTTGCAGAGCTTGTCATTAGGTGATGGCTTCACTATTGCATTCTATGTACAACACAAATACAGGCATAGTGTATATATATAATAAGTATTCGAGTAACAATACATTAGGGTGCTATGTTCCCATTACTGAGGCACGAGAAATCATAAATCTGAAGGAAACGTCATTACTAATAAGGTCTCACCCTGCCAACAAAGGGGTGTAATGAAACCATATCAATCCGAAAGCAAATACCACACAAACCCAGAACTGACTTAAGACATTCTCAATAAATGGTTTCGTCTTAAAAATTATGCGTATTTTTACGTGATGTGCTATGTTGTATTTTATTTAACGTTTCAAAATAGCTAAACATCCTGCAATTAAGAAAAATCGCATTTTATGTAAACAATAAGTGATTTGAAGCAACTGGAATACAAACACTATAATATAAAATTCAGGATACAGAATGCCTCGGAGGACAAGTAGGAGATCTTGAAATGTCTTATTTCTTAACGCACGCAGGCACGCCAGGCCAATGAACCCGACGTTGCCGACGTTTTTCTACGTGCGTTGCAGACACCATTTTGTGATAAAGTGTTTATGTCCTGCCCTGGCTAGTATGACGTGTAATGAGTGTATAATGTCTATTGTAGGTGTTTGTTGTGGACATATCACCTCTCACATCCTTAGGAAAGATTCATGTGCGTGCACGCATTTGTTTACAATCATATAGGTGAAGTTATGCCCTAATAATGCTCGTTTTGTGTTAAGGCATTCCGATAAAACTAGCGATTATATTTTTATGTGCTTTATTGTTAGGAAGAATTTAGCTTTGAGAGTGCGTTTAACAGTAGACTGAGATGTACCAATCATGTTCTAGATGGCGACGCTGCACGATCTCTTACGGTAATGCCAACCACAAGTGATGACGGCTTTGTAGCGAGATAAATATTACTTCGTATTTATGACGTAGCGCAGGGCCTCCATTGCCTCCCTTTTAATTTAGTGGCCCACGTATCAGAGGTATGACGTCATATCCACATTTTACTATTTATTCTCGTATTTGTATCTTTTTGTTTTAAATTTGGAGGTAGGTGAGTCGCATGTAAACAGAAATAAACAGAAATTGAAGGTTTTCGGCTGAGATACTTTATCCCTCTGTAGGTGAAGTATTCAATCAATTTATGGTTAATGGGTGTAGATTTAAAGTTTGGGGCAGCGTCCTTTGACACTTAGAGAACAGGCACTTCACAAGTCAGGTAGACAGAACAGAACATGATATGAATGATATTTGCGCAGTGTGTGCAGTTTAATGGGGCAGCGGAGTGATAACACTTTTATTTCATGCAGCTGTGAGAGATATTTTAATAGAGTTCTGTCGTGAACTCTGAATTCCACAATTATTTTATTTAGTGAAGATATTATAATGGGGCAAGATTGTCGGACGAGGATGACGCTATTGTTTGATGCAGTCAGGATGCTAGAGTGGTACCCTATGTTGTACTATGGCTAAAACTATTGTTTCCCATTGTAATGGGGTAAAATGGCGGCCTGAGGATAAGACTATTATTTAATGCATGGAAGACACTCTAGTGGGGGCCTATGTTGGAGGTTCAGTTGCTAGTGTTTCATAAAGTGATGTTCATATAATGGGATAAAATGGCGCAGTGAGGTAAAGAACCCTATTGTATCATAGATTGTGGATATTAAAACGAGACCATCATTGGAACTGCATGCAACACTATTTATTCATAAAATGAGGACATTATATAATGGGATAAACTGGCGAAGTATGGATAACACCTTTACTTAATGCCTTGAGAATAATCTAAAGTAGGAGTTCGAGAGGCAATTATTTCATACAGTGATGTTAATATAATGTGTCACTATACACAAATGTGGCCTACATTCATATTTCATAGAAGAGTGATATTATATGACAGTCAGTCAAGAAAACTTTATTTCAGCTATACAGCCATGAAAGCACGAATGATTATAGCATTACATGTATTACAAAAACTTTTAATACACGACAATTATACACTTAAAAATAATACTAAATGTCATTAATACTGGGAGAGATGGTATCTTACAATTTTTTGTAAGTATTTTCATCACCCCATAGTTAACAACCTTAGGTGTCAGCCTTTACCAGGTATTCTATGTACACAATTTAAAAGCGTTAAAAACATTTACAATGTATACATTTTAAAAGTAATAAAATTATAAAATAGCTTAGCAGAAAAAGTCAGAGCAATTATTCTAGTTGGGAGAATGTGCAAACATTAGCTCAGCAGCATAATTATTATATGCAGTTCTCCCTTGGAGAATGAATTCCGTTGATACTTTATAAAAAGAGAATATTATATTGGGTGCCCTATGCTGGGTAGTTGGTCAATCAATCAATCAACCAATCATAGCATTTGTATAGCGCGCTACTCACCCGGAAGGTAGCACTGTTATTAGAATGGGGCTATAGGGTGGTAACGTATTGCACTATTATAAAACCATAGTAATGAGACCTTGGGGCAGCGGATAACCATAATATTTCATACACCGAACAAGGTCTAATGGGTCATATAGTGAGGAAGTATTAACCACTGTAGGACACAAACCAATACATATATAAATAAAAAGCACCATATTTATGAACTACAGACACACTATTAACCCACCATCATAAAGAGAGAACACCTTAATCGGGTCAGATAATAGACTAAAAATACCACTGTTAAAGGGTATTTTATTAGGGCCCCGAGTTTGAATGTGGGAAGCAATACTATTTTCACACGATGACGACATCTTAACACTGTTTCGCCATTTTAGGCTTTTATAATGAGCATGCCCTTTGAACTTTAGATAGGCAATATTATTTTAGTAGGGCCCTGGTGAACACATTCTTGTGATAGTACACCGCTCTGACGTCAGAGTGATGATAACAGAGTCAGGATAAAGGCATGCACACCTCAGCATGTGTGTGTGTGTGTGTGTGCGCGTATATATATATATATATATATATATATATATATATATTATATACATATATATATATGTATGCGTGTGTGTGTAAGATGCAAAGAGGGCTGGAGAGAGAGTCAAATGGAGAAGGAGAGAGAGAGAGAGAGGTGGGAGAAGAGAAGAGAATGCATCATTCATTGAAATAGCCATGTCCCACGAGTGGCGACGACATTGCTCAGACCTAATAATTCATTCATCCATTATCAATAGCACATCATTGGTTTTGAGTGAATTCTCACAATATGGCGTACATACCATTTGTATGTATATAAATATTCAAAAGAAACGATTAAACCCACATCGTAGAGAGGAGAGAGACGGAGGAAGTCCACTTTCACCCTAGCGCTATATTTTCCAATTTATGGATATTCCAGATTATTCGAGACTATTCTGCAGCGCAGTCTTTTTTAGGTGTGTTTTTTTAGGGTACATAACTAATACAGCCGGCGAGAGAGATCAGAACGGGTCACCTGTGTTTCGCCCCGCCATGCCATTGAGATGTTATGTTGACACAGTGAACGCCAGACTGAATAAGGACGTGACGTCATCTGCTTCCCAGTGCACAGTCCCCGTCACCAGCACTGTCACCAAGGGTTACACGCTCCAGGCCAATCAGAGGACGTGTCAGATATCCCCGGCAGGGCATGAGGTTCTACAGCCATGCTTCAATGAGTTGGGTGAAGCGCACGTGTAGGATGACATAAGCACATTTGCATGTATGTACACACACATCCATGTGCACACACACACACACGTCCACAAACACGTACATAAAGATGTGTTTATATACACATGTATACACAAGCAGAGGCATGGTGTGCACCAACGCATGCTCACCATTTATACATTGGTTTTGTAAGGACTAAGACAGGGTGATTTTGTAAGTACCCTGCACATACACACACATGTACATATATATTAATACTAACTGAAACACAAATAGTCGCCAACACAACCACTCATGCTAATACTTCAAAGCCACACTCGGAAATATATTATGAAAAATTTAACTATCCTAGTTTATTGCGGAGGTCAAAATATATTTTCTGTTTCCGGCCAAACATGTATTGAGATTTTTTTGAATGTAACTATTGGAAACACACTTTTTGTCTCATAAACAAATACACACAAACAATGCATTAGTTTGTATTTCAAACAAGCAATATTGTTCCCTAACATCTTATTTCAAGCCGGATCCTGAAGTTCTTGTTCAAAGGTCAGAGAGTGAAAAATTGAATATTCAATTTACATACAATATAAAATATGGCCTAAAATAAGATTAACACCGATTTCTCATATTGTTAAATTATTTTAGCCCATATAGTGCCATTATGTGAAACGTCATTATTTATTAGCATAATGTCACCCAACTGATGACGCGGTTACTAAGGATTATTGATTTTCCACCACCTAGAAATGGCAATAAAATACACAGTTTAAATAAAATAAATAAAAAAATAGCTAGCGTAACTATTAAGGTCCTATAACTGTATCTCTGTCTTCTGGTGATACTTGCGGTTTATTTTGTCAGCAGAAAATATCAGTCATATTATAGTGCTTAAATACTTGGATATTTGTATTCTCCATTTTCCTCTTTTTGATTACGAAGACTATCTCGTGTTTTGCAGCCAAAAACTATCCTGCGAATAAAAAAGGCTTGGCACAAAACCGAACAACACAAAAACAGAACAACACAAAACTGCACAACACACATCCAACTTAAAGATTGCAAAGTGAACAGCAAAGTAAGATAGTGTTTTAAAGCATAATCTAGGCAAACATCAACCATAAAACCACATCTCAAGGAGTTAGAGACAGCATCAATCCTACCACATGCCCAGATGACAACAATATTATAATCGTCAAGTTAATCCCCCGCATCCACACCCATCCTTATCATTGGGAATGCCTAATTGCTGAAAGGGGTTTCCAGACTTCTCTAAAGACTGATATATGTTATGCCTCTTCAGAAATTCTCAGGTTTACCTTATAGTACTCTCCAGTTGGTGTGTTTGTTACCCATCTTCTCTACTTTGGAAAAATTATGGAGAGTGCTGTTGCCATCCAACTCAAAGAGCACATCCACTTCCACCACTTGGCTCATTCCATGGTGTGGCACTTACACAGCTGGCAAGTACGCCCTTAAGATTGCTTACAGTGGGACTGCCCTACCTACTATTGATTCGAGACATGTCCGATTTGACCCTGTTCACTAACAATCCTTCTGGTAATCTTTATCCACACATAGCATCACAGACACTGCTCTGGTCTAGCTCATTATCCTTTTTCTCAGATAGACAACACGGACTCCGCAAGCTCCTCCTCCTTCCAGTCCATCCAATCCAGCCTATACATGGAAACACAGAGGCCTCAAGTGCTCAGCAACACATCTCCCTTTATCAATATATCAATGACACATCTGAAAGCACCACCACCAAGCAATATCAACCACTTTTGAGTCTGCCTCAACACCACCCAACCTCAATGTCTAACATTTAACTAACACTTATACTGACCAAATTAAGTTCTTACTCAAAACTGGTGGATCCAGGAAATTGTGGATACAAACCAGGGTGCCAGACATGATCTGTAATGGCTTCTGCCATTCTTCACCCATATAGGTGATCCCTTGCGTTTCACAAAACCTCTGAGGTGTCAAATCCCCGGTTTTCCACAGACTTTGATGTGTGAAAACTCTTGTGTTCCACATACACTCCGGTATGTCCTTCAAGAATTATACAGTTTTCTCCGTCAGCAGCATTCGTTCTTCTGTCTGGCGTCCCATCATGCCACGCATAGAGGGTGGCAGTTTGCTGTGGTCAGGCTTCCCGGACACCCGAGCGTTCCCATCAAGAGCCATCCTGCTGAGCGCTGCTGTGCTGCTTACAAACCTAACACAATTTGATCAAATCATCCTCATACTAAAACAGCTCTCACTGCCATCTTGCATCAACTTTATATCCAGCTCCTCATTATAAAACCATGCTCTCAAAATGTCGGACTACCTCGAAGAAGAAAAATGCGCATGTCTAGAGACAGCCACACAAGTCGCATATTCCAAGGGTGGAAATTCAGTAAGCACGAAAGCAAATAACATGAAAACAAGCATCCACTATTATACGTCTGGGTCATACTCCTGGTTCTCTTCAGACTCAGGTGTTTGCTTTGTAAATACCACCCAATGAATGTAAAAGGAAATGACTGGAACCCAATAAACAATGATATTGTAACTGTCCTAAAAATAAGCCACCTTCTATTAACTATTTGGAAGAAGATATACAAAATATAGTAGTCTTTTCCACTCTTAAAACACTTGCAGTATTATTTATATCGTATTAACCTAGAAGATTGATATATTGAAGGAGTTCCTCCCGGCGTTGCACATTTGACCTATTGGTTGACAAAAATATCTGTTGTGAAAGCTCCAGATGTTGAGCTGTTCTCCCAGTTCTTTCACATCTGACTGATACTTTGACTTTGTGAGAGATCATGAGCAAACCTGTACATTAAAATGGGCCTGGGCTGGGGAATAATTGAAAACCCGGATACCAGTAGATGGTAGCCAAGCCTAAACACAGTAACTGGATCTTATCAATTTATATATTTTTTATGCATTTTAAAACGATTGAGACGCTTCTTCAATTAGTAATGAAGTGTGGTTTAATTTCTAATGTCATGATGTCTAGTTTGACATCATAATTTGCACTGTAAAGATATGCTAATTTTTTTTCCTATTTCTGTTCCTTAAAACAAGATCTCCATTCATGTGTTAATTGTTTTAAATAGATAACAAATACAGTATAGGCCCCTCAATAATGTGTCTACATATTAGACCTTGTATCGACTACTAAGGATAAAGAGATAAAACGCTCAACATTATGGCTGACAATTCACAAAGTTCAGCCATTTGAAAAATAGATGATAAAAAGGCGCTACACTGGCTGACTTCAACAATACGCCGACAACCACTTAAGTGCATCTGCACAGCAGCGTGATCACTTCTCTATATGTTTTCAACAATGCCTTTGAATCGTACCTCGGAAACCATGGCAACCGGTCTAAAGCAAGCATGCTTACCTTATGACAGCTTTGTCTGTCCATACTCTAAAGAAAATTAGCTTTACCACATATCTTCCTTTCACAGTCACATCTGCTTTCTTACCCCATTATTCCCTGGTTTGCTGACCACTAGGGTGTCTGTTTATGAATCATTAACAGTGTTGCTGCACACCAAGAATAAGAATAGCCAATCCTTACTCACTGCATCTCCAATATGCTTACATTCAATTGAATAACATACTACAGAATCCAGCCACACACTTTAGCCATCTATACAATGTTTACGCAACATTAGATCTTTTAAAGGAAAACAATTCAGCTCCTGGATGACGTTGTCCCTCCCAAATCATAATTCATGAATCCTACACATCACATCTAACAGTACTCATAACATCTTAACACCCGAAATGGCAAATTCATCAGTACGACAGACATTAATCTCACACAATCATATCATGAGGAAAAAACAAGCAGTGCCCACAAGGGTGTCTTTCTGGGCACCAATGCTAATTTATTTCATAAGAGACCCATGTGTATCTTAATCACTCTACAGACACATTAGCTTTAATAGGCAATGCACAATAATCATTCTCATTGCACTTTATTTGCATCAATCAACTCCCTTTTCCCCCCTGAAATTGTTCCAAAAGCTCCAACTAACATCTTCATCACCTCTTTGAAAAAGACCATCATACCCTTCCATGCTCTCCCTACTTCCATGAATTGGAGTTTCAGGATCTTAAATTGGGTAAATAGCTGCTACTACCCTGACTAATACTGCTTTAATCCACTACTTTTTCACTCTCAAATCTCAAAATAAACTCAAAAGGTTCCTCAAACATTTAATGAGGTAATGGGCATGAAACTCCAAGAACACACCTAAACCAGCAAACCACTTTATTCTAATCAGCCAGCTAGAGTTGTAGGACAAAGATGGCAAAGCTCCTGTTGTTGGAGGATGTTGACTCAAACTTTCTGGCCATTCAAGATCTTTCAGGGATCTGGTACACAGTCGACCATGTGACATTTCTCTCTACCTTATACACTGATGGATGGTTTCTTCCATCTTAATTTGAAGATCCCAAATTGAGACCTTTAGCTAAATCTCCCAGCTCCTTTGTTTTGATCTGTTACAAGAGTCAATCTTTCCACCATAAGTTGAATCTCCTCTTGGCTCTGGCATCAGGAAAGGTCATGCCCATCCACCAACATACAGGTAAAGCTCAACTTTATCAAGGCTTTCCTTTATGGAGACATTCACGATCTGCCTACGTCTTAATCAAAATGTTGAAAACCTTATATTTCCTAGACCTGACCCTCCACAAATACTAAATTTAGTCTCTTTCATCCCAACACACCGACTCACCACTCCAAGATGGCGCTCTGAAGACTCTGCTATTCAGATAAAAGTATCATTTATATACACTTGTTTTTTTTTAAAAACTTAATGTTCTCTAAAAGGTTAAACCCTACAGTCCTTTTAAAGATCTTGGTGTGAAAAACAAATTCCTTGTTTTGAGTATCCATGGCAGTAACAACTGCCTCAATAGGCTGCCTAATGCAATCATGCAAACTCTCAGAGCCAGTCTCAACTCTGCTGCCTGCCTTGAATTACAAGCATAAAAATCAGACCCACTTCCTTAAATTAGTTCTCATCTTACTTCTTTGGCTTCTCCTGAATACAAACATCTTTCCAAATCAAGTGTTTCAATCACATAGATGCTAAATGGCCACAAATGGCCACTAGAAAAAGGAATGAAAAATCACTGGCAAACCCACTTCATTAGAAGCAAGGCTGTACTACATTCGGATGTCATGACATTGAACAAGTCAAAGACATTCAGTCAGGCCTTCTTTAAAATGGTTCAAGAGCTGAATCTTTCATCTACACCTGAATTCAGACTTGCTCTAGCCCTTCTGTCTTTCTCCTAATCCCTTAACACTAATTTTTCAAGCATTATTTAACTTCTTTACCAGGCACAAATCACTCCACTATGAGTAAATTGACCATTAGGACTTCCTACATCTTCCCACCGCCCTGGATATGCCTCCTGTATGCTTACACTTGTTTTTTTATACCCCTTGCCGGCATCTTATCCGTCCTACAACGGGTTTACTATCTCTATGTCCACATAATTATTATGAATAAATTGATCAATAAATCATTCTCTCTCGGTGTATGTGTTACAAACATTTTGAATGAATTTATAACTTTACAAATGATGTAAAGTTTCAGTAAGAAAAACATTAAACTTGATTTTATTTTTTTATTTTGCAAGTGTTTGTGAGTAAGACTTTTGAGCATTCATCAACAATTGAAGCATTTTCCGGCAACAGCCCCATCATAGCTATTCCACATTTCAAGTGTCAAAGCATGGTCAGTCATAGATGTTTCATGTGCAGCTGATTTGAACATGTTACAATCGAACAAAGTGATTGTACTAAGATAAACATCATGGGATTTGGTGTGAAAAAACATCACCCTCACTAAACGACTTTTGAAGAAGAAGATCAGTAGATTTCTTGTGAAAAGAAATCCCAGGGTGCATTAAACATAACCTGGTCTCACTATGCTGGAGCGGACAACTAGTATTTGGAGTGAAAAAAATGGCATTGATTACTATACTCTACGTCACAATAGTGTGACCCACGACAGAAAGTGACAGAACGAACAATGTAAAATGTGCTATGGGGTTGTGATAGCGTGAATGGGAACGTTAAATATTTTAAAATGGCCAATGTTAGGATGATTTTGGTATGCTCTAAGATTTCAATAAGTGTATAACAACTGTGATGGATAAGTAATAGGTGAGTGTTGCATAGAAACAAAGGCATTTATTGACTTTAATGAACACTTTCATTTCCCACAAGCCCTTCCTCAGGCGTGCCTTATAGCAAATGGTCTTGTTGGGCCAGAGCTCTGTTTGTAAAATGAGAATTTGATCTAGTCTTGCAAATGCAGGCGAGTGCAGAGTCAGAGGGGTCATAACGTACCATCTCCTAATTAAACACTTCACACAGAAGGCACCACCTTGCATCATCCCTTCTTCCAGAAAGAACTGGAGAAGAATGTATTGGTCACAAAAAATAAGAAGACATCAAATCATAAAAAGTGTCCGCAGGGTCCCATCAAATGCTGTACCGAAGGGATAAAAGAACATGATGTAAGATACATGGCCTCAAACTTCTTTTGACTGTGATTTCAGGTGGAAAAAAAATGAAAAGTGAATAAAATGTAAAAAAAAAATCTATACTGGTTGAGACTAACCCAGGCATACCATAAGAACATCATTATGTTGTGTGGTATAATTTATAGTGGTTGATGAACTAATTTTAATGATATCTTACCAAAGGCAATTGAACCATAGATCCACTTGTTTACTTGTTTATCAAGAATACAAAAACCATTGTATTTTTCGAATCTTCCAAAAAATTAAAAGCAGAACAAATAGTTCATGTCTGAATGAAATATCAGTGTTTTATTGTATCACTGTATAAAATACGAACTCATTCACACAAACAATGCATTTGAAAAAGAAACAGCATCTGGTAAACACAAAATGTAAATTGTCAGACCTCTCATTGAGCTATTTTGTTCTTCCATAGATTTCTTTTAAAGTGACTATAAGTAAAACATAAACACGTCAACAACGTTTTGGTTGTTAATTATTAGTGTCAACCTTCTTCAAAAAAATATGCAGATGCAATAAAGTGAATTTAATTAAAACATGAATACCACAATTTTCTTAATACATGGTGTCCTGGCCTCCTTCATAAAAACTGCCAAAATGTGCCTTGTGGCTCATTTGTGAAAATTACAGTATTTTTTAATAGTTAAACATAGAGGCTGGTTCTAATATTAAAGTAAAACAACTCTGTTAAAACATCTGAAGTATACCTGATATTGTAACTCTGGGATACTTTTGGACAGTATTTGATAATTTAATTTGATATCTGAATGACAGTCATTTATAAATAGCATGATATTAGGTAGATAATTAGGAAGAGAAAATAGTAAAGTGAACCGAGCAATACCTGATTAAAAAGTCATTCACTTCTGTGAAGCAAGTACTGTATCCAACCACCAGGCTCAGAGCCTTTGTGCAATATAGAAAGCATCCTTAGAATAGCTGTGGTTTTGAAGAGGCTGGAAGAGAGGCACGCGACATGTGGATATCGTGCCTGAGCCCCAGCATGGTGTTTTAGTGGGACCAGCTGATTTGCTGGCAATTCTCGAGTTGTAGCTCGGTTTGGTACTGAGTGGTCACATTCTCAAAATAAAATATAACAAGTCATTTGCGTTTTGTATTAAACTCCATGAAAATAGATTTGTGTGTTTCACCTATTGGTGGAATGGGTAATCATTTTTAATAGTCTTTTTAACAGCAATACCATTTCCACAATGAAGAATGTTTAATAAATCTCCGCTGGTCAGACAGTCCAATTAGAATAACTGTTTTATTCTTGTGCAAATTTAGACAAATCACATTTTTGGACAATGTAGATATTCAAGGATTATTGAGGACGGCTTTCAATGAAAATTGACTTTCATCTAATGGAAACTCTCCTTTAAAAACAGAGCCAAACCAGGAAAGCTAAATAAATAAATACACATTTTTGGGAAGTCACAAATACAAAAGAAGTCAGTGGGCCATGTCTCAAAGCTCCAACAAGTGCTTTGATTTAAGTGATCTGAGTTTTCACATGCATTGGCTCTCAGTAGAAAAAGACTGACTGGGCTTCATAACTCCTCCAGTGAGGTAAGGATGATTTCAAAAAAGAGTATCCAAGCACAAGATTAACTGATATCTAATATTAAATGTATTTGCAAAATATTGTGAATTGTTTTTTATGCCTCATATCTTGTGCAGAAAAGAGTTTTCTATAAAACTCAATGATAGCAAAGCACATAATATCTTATTATTCGTCCACGAATTGCTTAAAACATAAAAACTAAATATTTCATTTGTGTATAGACACATACTTTGTTTTATCCTCACTTGCAGATTCTTAGTATTGCCTGTCACATACAAATGCACGCACGTTTGTGTGAATACCCACTTTTTGTCATCTTATTGATAGGGATTCAAATATTGTGGTTAATTTATTACCCTTTATAATGCCTATGTCTGCACAAATAGTTATTCTTTTGGGGTCGTGTATTCATGTGGTTTGATATGAGGGATTATCAATGAATTTCCATTTTTTACAACAGTACTGAGGTGATGAAGAACAGAATAAATGTTTCCTTATTGTTAAAATCTAATAATTACTGTGAATCAATCAGTAACAGATAACAGATGGTTGCCTTGTATTGTCAACCAATGTTAGTACAATTATATCTGTTCTGATTGAGCTTGTTTACTTGTTTTTATTTATGTTTCTATTTTATTGTCATTACAAGTTTGATAACGTTTTTTGAGCAAAACAACTATCGGGTGACAGGCACTTACCATATTTACAAATAAACTTAAATTGTCATGACATTTTTTGTGCATGGATACTTTTGGTGAATCCTGTACAAACTATTGCCAGCAATAAACAAATATGGTCACCCCAATATCTGAGAGCAAGATTATGTAAAAAGAAGAGAACATATGGTAAGCTGATATCATCTAAGATACTGCCCCATCCTGTATTAAAATATTAAATGTGAAAATCTAATTCTCTCTACTTCTCCAGCTACAACTGTTGATTTCTGATTTCCCATGTGTATTTTATCATGTCCTTTTAACCTAATTTCCTCCTGATATTTCTTCCACCTCTGATGTACAAACAGTCTCAATGTTGTGTAAGCAAAGCAATGAAAAAATCCCATTTCCTGTGCATTAGAATAGAATAATTTGAACTACATATGAGTACCTTTGGTCTGAAATTGTTCTTGCAATCTTTAAAACTGCGTGTTCTTAAGTGAATATTTCATACTGACTGCCTGAACCTTGACATTATGACAAGATACATTTCACATATTTCCCCTCATTAACACTCGTTCTTTTAAGCAAGAAATTTATTTCACACCAGGTTATGAGAGAGCATCCTGGTCTGAACTTAAACCACTAACCGCCCCATGTCAGATATCATCGAGAAATTCGGTACTCCATTCCAGAGTTATGCTGACGACATTAAGATCCTGGTCAGATTCCACGAGAACAACCTCAGCAAAACAGAGATAACCTCATCCCAAAACATCCTTCAGGAGAGGATGAGATTAAAAATGTATGCACGAACAGATTTAAAATTGACGGTCTAAACTTTGCCACCTTCACCTGGAGTCATGTTCAAATGCCAGATTATCTGGAGAACCTCCATCTAGGGTATACAAAGCAAGAAACCAAAATATAGTCTTTGATTATGAAATGTCTTTTTCTCTCTAAGTGAATTCAGTGACAAGGAGTGCACTAAGCAAAGTAACAAATTGAATACGCTTCTGTCGCAAAGTGGACCACATCAGCTCACTAGTATTGTCAAAGCTTGACTATTGCAATAGTATATATATTTGGTCTTCCCAAAATGGGCTTTCAACAACTCCAACCAGTTCGGAACTCAGCCGCAAGACTAGCAACAGATCCTAAAAGGTCATCACACATTACCCCAGACGCCCGTAACCGTTACAGGATTACCATCTAACAAAGGATAACCTTCAAGTTGCTCTGCATTACCCATAGAGCATACTGGACCTAGCGCTCGAAACACTTATTGAAACAGTTCTCATGCTAAAGGCCCATACACCCACTTAGATCTTTACTGGACAAAAGGATTACCATGGCACCTTTCAACAAAAAAGACGTGGAAGTCACATACCGAGCTTTATGGACCTTCATCATGAAACAATCTAGCCCTTGCCTCAGCAAGACACCTTTAAATTCAGGACAGAGGTGACATTTTTTTTTTCCGCCAAACTGTCCCTGAGAATGTACTCTAAGACTCCCTGGATCCTCTTTCAGTGCCCTAGGTCTCTTTTCTATGGGTTTCCCTTGTCCCTTCTAGCTCCTGATTCCTTTTTAATTGTAAGGACTTTTCTTTTGTTTCATCTCCCTCTGGTTCTGGAATGTTTCCCTTGGACTGCGAATTGAACCCAACCCGCTTAACCAGCGTTCCTTTGGCTGTGGTTTCCTGCATGTCTCCTTCCACTCCTTCCACTCTCGAGACTCCTCCTCCTATTCCACGAGATTCCGTAATTTGAGGAGGTCCAGTTGCATGTAGCACTATATAAATCACAGATTGGGAGAGTATATATTGTAGATTCTACTATTGACCATCGACAAGAAGAATATAAATAAACAAGAATATCGATTGGCAAAATACTGAAAGGTAAGTGCATTTTGGGAAGCATAGATTTACCACTTCTAATTCCACATGGATGTACCTTAAATATATATGGTCCCTGTAGGCACTTATATGTGGAGTTAGGTATAGAAAATCTAGACTTACCTACATGTTGATATTTTTTTGATATTTTGTTCTTAATATTTAGTGACCATATTATTCAGACTTTGATATTTAGTATGCACACTCTCTTACAATGTTTCTGTCAGTACAAGATGTTATCTTTGCTTTTTCTGCCATTCTGCTCCCAGCTGGACAAAAACTACAATTACTTGAATTGTTCGAAATAAAATGTTTATGTGTGTGGTTACTGATAAAACTGTTGTTGGATGTTGATTTTGATGCTAAAGTGAAATAAAGGAAACTTTTGGGATATAAAGTGTGTTTTCTTTTTTACAGGAGATTGTTTCCCCTCCTTCATACTGTAATATAGTTGTAACGTGGAGCCATCATTAAGGGAAGTTTATTTTCAGCCATGATAATACCTTTCATAAACTATATATTTTACAAGCTGCAGTTGTGGCTTACATTTGAATCAATTTGACTCAAGTATCAAATTGCAATGGGTTGGACCAGGAGACTGAAGGACAGAAGCTAGTGCCTCGGTGGACATGAAGTCACAGGTACACATTTCACTAGCCTTGGAGTGGTCCAGTGGTAATGTGTCTTCCTCGTTAATTTTTTTTGATTTTACAGAGTACATAGCGCAAACTTGACCCGAATCGGGTATCAGAGCGCTTTACATAGCACCAGTTGCATTACATGAGGACACATTAATTTTTTTTGTTAGGCACGGGGAGATTAAGTGATTTTCCCAAAATCTCAGGATGTTCAGTGTCATTGCCGAGACTCGAACCCAGTTCCCCCAGATTCGAGGTCGACCACACTAGCCGTTGGGCCAACTCCTCTCCCCTGAGTGAACATTAATGTTTCGTTATAATGCTGTTGGAGAGGTCTGTTTTACACAATTCCTAATGGTGCAGACACTATGTCGGTCTTCGAGAGAAGTGCTGAAACCAATGAATGGCAGAATGACACGGAGACATCCACTTTTTGCACAGCCTATTTACACTATTTCACGTAGGCCAGGTCCTTTGAAGATTTGCAAGATAATCTTTTGGCTTTTAATAATATTACCAGCATGAATGAGAAGCAACAAGCAGAGATTAATTTAACTCACTCCTAATCTCACCAGGAGTGATATTGGTGAGACGAAAAAAGTCACAAAATTCTCTACACTAAAGCATAACTAAAAAACTTGAAAAAACGAATACACCATAAAAAATAATATAACAATCTACTTGTAGCGTATTATATAGAAGCCAAGCCGCAGCACTGTTGAGGGCAATTAACACATCCTTTAAGTGGTGAGATGGTTTCAAAGGAGAGTAACCAGTATTTATCTGATCAAACCTACAAAGCTCATTCACCATAATCACAGGTCTTTTTTTTTGCTTGATAACTATGTGTCAACTCAGCCTATTCAGGTCTCTCGTTTTAATTCTTTGACTTAAACGGACTTCTCATGGTAGTGCATCGGCTCACCCAAAATAACTACTGAGTGTTTTTATCCTCTTAAGTTCCCTTACTGATACTATAAATACACAAAGAATTTGATAATTTTCAAAAAGTGCCTTAAATGGCAAAACTTGTCATGAAATAATGTTAATTATTTAATTCCACTCACCACATAATTGTCGGTGCACTAGCACTCAATTTATGAGATTCATTGCACTCAATAAACACGATTCTGAAACAAAAATGCTGCAATAAATGTGAGCACCATTTATTTTACTAGTTGGAAAGAATCTGAAGGAATGTGGCACAACGCAATGTGACATGAATGCACTGGAATATTTTTTCGACTGGGGGAGAATTTAGAAAGGTGACAAACCTGAAATCAGACTTTCACCACCAGTAATTTTTTGCAGAATAAAAATCCAAGATTTATAAATATCTCTAACACTAGGCGACTCCTACACGTACAGTAAAAAATAGAGAGTGTTGTGCTACCAATGAGACCACCACTACCATCTGTAAATATTGTACAGTAAAAAAATGCATTGAGCTCAGCGGTAAGTAACTAAACTTCTGAATTATCAGGAAAAATACTATGATATGGGCAGATATCCAAGGGCCGCTTTGCGTAGCTGTTAATCACAAATCACTTTTAGCTAATGGGAAACGGAACGGTATATACACACAAAGCCGAACCATGACAAAACTGATTCTAAACACAAAGAAAACAAATAAAACAAAAAATACCACTGTTTTGAAAATCCCTAGTCGCAGCAAACACTGGAAGATGGCATGCTCGCATGCCAGAGGTTCGAGAATAGCTAAAAAACAGGTTATGCCAAGATATTTCTCAGTCCTATATGTACAGCTAGATCTCAGATGGCCTTAAAAGTGAAATACATGCGCAGTCAGAAAGAATGCATCGCTGGAGAAACCCCCAACCTGCAGTGGAGCTGCCTTACACCAATCATCTTGTGAATAAATGAGAAAGGTGTATGCAACACGTTGATCTCTTTGTTGCCCTACACACAGGGGCTAATTTATGAAAACGGTCGCACCGCTGCCTAAAAACAGAGATGCAACAGTTTTCACTGTGCCCTCTTTGCGACATGATGGATGCATCACATTTACTGTATGACGCATCATGTCGCAAGGAATGACAGATACGTCAGGATTACTGGGGTGAGTCTGAAACAGACGCAACTCCAGCAATGTGACCTTTCACATGGGGCAAGCATGTATCAGTCTGACGCCTGCTGTGAAGCAGGTATAAGATATTGACGCAATGGTGTCTTAGAAGTGGCGCACTGAAATCTTATAGATTTCAATGCGCCGCTTCTACGTGGCTTTTTGCGGGGGAACGCCCACCCTGCATACATTATACCTGGCGCAGGTATAACGTGGTGCAGGGGTTTCCAAAGTGACACATCTGCCTAGATGTGTCACTTTGCAAATAGGGTGCAACATGGCTGACTTTTTACGCTGCCGGTGCGTCACAAAAAGTGATGCACCGGCAGCGTAAAAGTGACGCAAGGGCTCATAAATAAGCCCCTCGGTTTTTACATGTAAATATACCTTAAGCTGCATTAGCATCAATCTTCACCCGGGGCTGTAGCTGCAAAGCAGCATTGACCCGGTGTATGTCTTATTGGACAGATTAAAAGAAGGGAGGTAATGTGCCATGAAGGGGAAACCCACTTCGACCTGTAGGTGAGTTTTTTGCCCCGTATCCCTTTTATCACAATAACATTTTCCTATTTAGATATGACACTGACTCTTTTGATCTGGATTTAAAATGCAACTCCATCTGCAGTCTGATAACAGAATATGAATTCTGGAAGCCCCCCTTTCTGGTCTCTTCCTCCTTCTCTGCCTGCCAAATATTGGGATTTTCTTGTTAAGTAACATTTTAGTAAGATTTAATTTGATGTAAAAATAAAAAATACTGTAATGGCGAAAAACACGAATGAATAATCAAAAATGATAGGCTCACAAATAAAACGGTTTATCTATTATTACAAAATTGGAATGTTGGACGCTCCATTGAAAACAATGGAGCGCTCCGGGCTTATATTGGCTGGTATAAGCCCGGAGCTCCAACATTCCAATGTTTCTTTGTTCACAGCTCTGGCTGTGAACAAAGGCTTCAGGGAGCCTGAGGGGATTTCAATCCCCTCGCGCTCCCTGAAGGCTTCGTTTTATTTGTTAGAACATTCTGCCCTCTAGTGGCAGAATGTTCTAATAGCCTTATAGCCCTTCGTAGCAGGGCTATACCGGCTATTAAAGTCCCGCTGCTTTGTTAAAGTCCCTCGCCTCCGGGCTTGGGCCTTTAACGCTGGAGCGGGCCTTTAATAGCCGGTATAGCCCGCTACGGTGGGCTATAAGGCTATATTAGACTCACTATAATGAGGATGCACAGAGCAGAATTAAAGGGTAATGAAAAACATCTCTAACCATAACCCAAAACTATTCCAAAGCCTTACCCTAACCTTAAATCCTTTCCATACTGCTACCATAATCCTAAATCTAACCATAACCCTAATGCTAACTTTACGATTGATGCTAATGTCTAATTATGACACTGTCCCATCTTTAAAACCTCCAGAAAGCATCTCCATGGCTCTACACTTAACTTCAATCATTTCCCTTTTAATTCATGCCAATAGGCGTTTGAAAATAAAGGTAATAAAAATGTACTCATGTTCAATGTTAATCATTTTGTGAGAAAAAAAAATCAAAATTTAATTTTTCTTTGTTTTATATGTGTCACCATATTTCTTAATTGTTTAAATATTTTATTATAATTGCACACTCTAATCTACACATCAGTAAGATTAGTCTGAGCTTTTGCTAACAGAGCTGGGTGAAGAGGTGGCCCCATGTCAATGGGACATTACATGCTCTATGTACAAAAAGTAATCCCTTTTGTAATATGTAGGCGTGGCTCGCAATTGACCCAAGTGGATAGAAAGTGATTGCTTCAAATGTTTTGCAGAGGACTGGAACGTCGTGTCTCAGGTGAAGTACAGCAACCAAAAGAAGTTTGAGGGAATGAATACTGTTTTCCAATTTAAATGCCGCTCATTCCTATTGCTCGGTTTTTAGCCTTGTGGCATAAAAAGCTGAAGCCCCTCGAAAAATAGGGACAATTTTTTAATACTTTGCAAACGCACACTCCACATCATGCTAGAATGTCACAGTCAGTCCATATTTTCAGATACTCAAATGTCATTAGAAAGTATTTGCTCAAACATGCTCATAAAATTAGAAAATCAGCATTTTATCTATCGGGTTCGAGTCTCGGCAGTCCGTACTACATCCTGTGATTCTGGGCAAAATCATGTACTCTCCCCGTGCCCATGGACAGTGCCTGGATACCATCACAGGTGATAAGCAGTGCTATATAAATCTACTAACTTTAACTTTAATTGTCACGGAGCGCATTATCGGGCGTCACACTGAGAATATCTGCATTCTTACACACCTGAACGTGACTTCCAGACTCATGCGATCGCTGCTGCTAGAATCGCTGAGCTGTCTGAGCAGGAGGTATCACTAAGATGAAAGCACAGCTTATTGGCGGCCATTTTGTATTCCAGCTTTGCTTCTTAGTATTCTCCATCACCCCCTGTGGCCCAGCACTCTCTTTAGACTGAGTTTTGTCTTAAGCTGGTGTATAAATTCAGGGATGAGTAGCTGCTTCTGATCAGAAACATTTTCATTCAATACATTTATTCATTAAAAAATGATTCAAAGTAATATGATAACACGCACTGTTTGGTACATGCTTCAACACCTCGTCAGGGGTAGTAAGTGCTATATAAATTCAATGCTTGCCTTTCCAATACACATGATGGAATAAACATACATTAAAAGTCTCTCATGTCAGCTATGCAAGGGATAGCCAAAATACAGATGTTTCTATGGGGGCCTTTTTTTGAAAGACGTTCATCTATCTCAGTCACCTGCCCAGCGATTATCAGGATTTTTAACCCCTTTAGGAGGTTCAATAATCCCTAGAAAAATATTACCCTGTGCAAGTGGCAAAAATAGCAGGAGTGTGCACCATAATGCTGTAGGTAAATGGAAAACCTCTCTAAGCAAAGCAGCTAATTCCAAAAGGATTTTTGTCATTCCTACAAGGGATTTGGAAATTAAAAAAGAAGGAGCACCATTTCGAAAAAGGGGACACATTTTTGAGGGGGCCAGACAGTGCAGAAGCATGTCTACCAAGACCAGGCTGCCTTGTGCGATGCCAGCCTCGCATCAAGGTGCAGAGATGAGTGTATGCTGTCGAGCACTGGAAGCGCACACACTTGCGTTACCGGTTCCTATGCCTTGACAAACCCAAAGGGATCCCACCTATTGATGTGTGCTGGGCACTTCACCACACATGCAATGCATGGCTTTTTTGAGAAATAAAACATTTTCCATGTAAATGTTTGCTTTGAGGAGATATTAATATGTTATGCAAAGCCCAGTCTGGTTCTTTAAATAGATCGGGCTTTGCATAAAAAAGTTGGGTGTTTGTGGTCATCCGCCGAAGTACCAATCCAGTTAGCACTCCCTTGTGCAATGTGATGCAATGCAATACACAATGCTTGTTGTGAGTTCCATTGCGTACATACTTTAATAGATGACAATGCTAGCTTTGTGTAACTTTGCCTTGCCTTTTAAAAGCCTTAGTAAATGTGGGCCATTGTGTTTTCACAAAGAAATAGGTAATATTTTTTCTAAAATTCTAAATGACAAATTTGAGTGCTGTTTTCTTCTTTTTACAACAGACAATCAAACTCATGTTCTACTGTTTCACTTACTGATTCTAATACACATTTCCCTATTTGGAATAAACACATTTTATCGAGCTATAGACTCCAAAATAAACTTGTAATACATAAGAAGCAACATGTGTAATATCGTCCTATAATGTTACCTCAAAGTTATAGTGACATTTCCAATCCACTCGACCTTTGGCCTCTGGTTTATGATGTCAATAGAACTCCTCTACAGCAATAGATGACCAATATAGATAGGAAAGCCTTACTTGTCATACACACACAAACGTGCACATACATTTTTAATTAAAAAATGCTACTAGTGCATTATTTTTTATTTTTGCTCGTAGATATTGAGGTGTGTTGAAAATAGAAAAAACTAAGGGGCATATTATCAAGAAACGGTGTTACAATTATCGCCGCTTTAGCGGCAGAAAACTGCCGCTAAAGTTAGGATAATGGGCTTGATAATATGCCCTTGAGAATTCCAATAGAAGTCCATGTTCTGGTGTCAACATGGGCTTCTATGGGAATTCTCTGCGATATATTATCAAGCCCATAATCGCCTGAGATAATTTTAACGCAGTGCTTGATAATATGCCCCTAAATTCCTGAAAGAAACACTATTAAAGTGACATTATAGTTAAGGAAAACGAAACCCCATCAGCGCAAGACCTTAGGCTGCGTGCAGGATGATATATGCACATTGAGGATGGACAGAGTTTTGGCTGATGATGGATGCAATTCATATTAATGGAAAATAGCATATAAAATGCTACATCAGTAAATAATGACACATACACAAAGAAAAAATTAAATGGTCTGTGGGTATAGAACTTATTAGCTATATGTTCCACGAGCAGACACCCTATATGATAGCATAATTTAGTGTATACATTTTACAGGAGTCAACAGTGCACATGGGGGTATGCTTGAAGCCCGTGCAAATAGCGAAACACAACTTTCCTCATGCAAAATACTGAGGCCATTATTGTGAGTTGTGCGAATAGGGAGGGGTGTTTACCACATGAGGTAAATACCAGTACCCCAGGATGAGGTGTTTATGGTACATATCCTGTTCCGAGTTTTTAAATCGTTAGTGAGAAATAAATGTCGAATACGTTTTTAACACAACAAATTCCAAATGTATTGCCTTTTTTGGGGTGTTTTCCCCCCAGGTCGATTTCAGCAGATTTCACATGTTGGAATTTATCAGGAGAAAACTGCGAGGGTGTGATAATGATCACACACGGGTAATTCCATCCCTTTTAAATTATGGATTTGCACAGGATCGGAATTCAGGACTGAACGGGTAATGAAGGCTATTGACGGAGCAATAAGTCCAAAAAATAAACAGTCATATAAAAAAAAAACATGCTACAGATGAGACACATCCATGCACAAAATATTAATATAAAAATATTGAGTTGAGTAAACTGTTTAAAGGCTACAATTAAGTGAGACTGAAAATGTGCACATTTTTGCCAGCAATGCACAGTTCACACCTTTCATGAGCAAGATTGGGGCCCCCATCTTGAGTGTCAAGAGATGAAGACATTCCCTGAGCATTAGCACTGAGATGTGTGCCTTTAACAACCAGTGTGGAGTGTAAACTTTCACCAACAATACAAGGTGGGTTACACTTGTCCCCAGCAATACTAGGGGTACAACCTATCTGAAGTACTCGTTTTTCAAATGTCAGTGAGGTGCACACATTAGAAGAGCACTGTTAGGTGAAAGTCTGTGAT
This sequence comes from Triturus cristatus, assembly GCF_964204655.1. Classification (NCBI taxonomy): domain Eukaryota; kingdom Metazoa; phylum Chordata; class Amphibia; order Caudata; family Salamandridae; genus Triturus; species Triturus cristatus. The sequence goes on along the minus strand of NC_140590.1, from coordinate 1,651,025,352 downwards.
GAGCAATAGGAGGTGGGTGCCTTTATGAGTAGTATGAAGAGCACACCTTTTACGAGCGACAACGGTGCACACCTTTCATGGTCAATACGGTATGGGTTCCTTTATTGAGCAGTACAAGGTGCATACCTTTCACAAGTGACGGAAGGTTCCATCTTTCACAAGCATTGAGAAGTGCTCATATTTCACAGATAATACAAAGTGCACACCTTTCATGAGCCGCATGAAGTGCAAACGTTTGTTAGGCAATACTGGCTGCACACTTTTCATGATATGATGCGGGTGCATACCTTTCACGAGAAGCATGAGGTGTACATTTATGATGGGTAATACGAGGTGCACACCATTCACAAGTAGCATGAAATGCACACCTTTGATGCCTGATATGAGATGCCCACGTTTCATGAACAATCCGATATACACACCTTTTACAAACAGCATGACATGCACACTTTTGATCGGTAACATGAGGTTTTTTACATTTCATGATTATCACTAGGTGCACACCTTTCATGAGCAGCATGAGATGCACACATTTGATGCTCAATATGAGGTGCACACCTTTCATGAACAGTACAAGGTGCACACCTATCATAATCAGCATGAAGTACACACTTTTCATGGCTAAGACAAGGAGCACACATTATGTAATGCACACGTTTAAATAGCAGCATGAGTTGTACAGAATGTGTGAACAGCACAAAATGGCTACTTTTCATAAGCAATTACGGGCGCACCTCATTCATGAGCTCTTCTGAAGGGCTCATTGCCCGTGATAAGAGATGCAGTTCTCCCATATGCAAAGTAAGTTTCAAATCTTCCGTGCCTGTAAAAAACAAGCATTTGCAATGCAATCGGTCTCGCCTTTGAGACCTTATATGTATTTAGCTATGCAGCACATTAGCCTGGGTGCTGAAACATCTACTGTTCTTTAACATGGAGGGAAAGTAAGCACCAAACTGTGTGACACACCAGGTATCAGGAACACATGGAGAGAAATATTGCCTTTCAGCGGGAAATGGGATAGCCCAAAGCTCTGTTGTTAATATAAAATCAGGGCCTTCGGTGCTCATATCACTGAAAATACAAGATTAAAAAAATATATTATTGTCTACGGGTGCTCGTGGAAGACAATTTCTATGGACTAGAATCTAGAGAATGCTAAAGTAATTCTGGTATTTTACTGACCTCTGCTGGTCGTTTTCTACCAAGAAAGTTAAATAGAGGCAGTTGCTAGAAAAAAAAAAAAAGAAAGTCCCTCAGCAGAAAGCAATTCTGGTATTTTAGTGACCTCTATTGGTGGTTTTCTATCAAGACAGTTAAATAGAGGTAGTTGAACAGAAAAAAAAGTCCCTAAGCGGAAGAAGACAAGTCCTAGGGATGATCTCCAGAGCCCACAAAGTACATACACATATAAGTATATACTGAAGTATATACAAGAGTTCTTGAATGCTCGACCTAAAAACACTGCAAGAAAGTAAAGTTATAGGCAGGAAACAAAATGGGAGGAATCCATAGATTCTAAGATATTATCATGCAGCTATGATTTTCCTGGCTTAGCTTTAAAATGTGTGTCTGAAGATTATTCTGAATAATATAGATGCGTTGGCCATATACCAAACCACAAGATGAGTTATCTATAACGTTAATACCATAGCACCCAGGGGAGTGTGGATTTTTACCTCTCGGTCACAGGTACAATGAGTAAACTAGAAATGTTCTCCAGAGATGCTCTTGGGTGCTTGCCTAAGTATAGGCAGACCTCACATAGCCTGAAAATGCTGCTAATAGATGGAGGGATCACTGAATAGAAAAATGTGGTCAAAACCTATATGAGCCAATCAAAGAAAGGAGACAAGTCAAATAACCCAGCTGGAGGGGACGAGGTAAGTGAAGGGAACCTGTCAGAGAACCCAGTTTGCTTTGGCATAACAGGAGATGGGAACATGTCAGGGATACAGCAAGAGTGGACACAGCAAGAAAGGGTAAGGTGTCATGAAACCCAGCTGGGGTGGACAAAACAGGACAACAGAGCATGTCAGGGAACCCGGATGGAATGCACAAAGTAAGAGTCGTCAGGGAACCCGGATGGAATGCACAAAGGATTAGTCGTCAGGGAACCCGGATGGAATGCACAAAGCAAGAGAGGTCAGGGAACCCGAATGGAAAGCACAAACTAAGAGTCGTCAGGGAACCTGGATGGAATGCACAGAGCAAGAGAGGTCAGGGAACCTGCATGGAATGCACAGAGCAAGAGAGGTCAGGGAACCCAGATGGAATGCACAAAGTAAGAGTCGTCGGGGAACCTGGATGGAATGCAGAGAGCAAGAGAGGTCAGGGAACCCGGATGGAATGCACAGAGCAAGAGAGGTCAGCGAACCCAGATGGAATGCACAAAGTAAGAGTCGTCAGGGAACCTGGATGGAATGCACAGAGCAGGAGAGGTCAGGGAACCCGAATGGAAAGCACAAACTAAGAGTCGTCAGGGAACCTGGATGGAATGCACAGAGCAAGAGAGGTCAGGGAACCCCAATTGAAAGCACATACTAAGAGTCGTCAGGGAACCTGGATGGAATGCACAGAACAAGAGAGGTCAGGGAACCCAGATGGAATGCACAAAGTAAGATTCGTCAGGGAACCTGAATGAAATGCACAGAGCAAGAGAGGTCAGGGAACCCCAATTGAAAGCACATACTAAGAGTCGTCAGGGAACCTGGATGGAATGCACAGAACAAGAGAGGTCAGGGAACCTGGATGGAATGCACAAAGCAAGAGAGGTCAGGGAACCTGAATGGAATGCACAGAGCAAGAGAGGTCAGGGAACCCCAATGGAAAGCACAAACTAAGAGTCGTCAGGGAACCTGGATGGAATGCACAGAGCAAGAGAGGTCAGGGAACCCCAATGGAAAGCACAAGCTAAGAGTCGTCAGGGAACCTGGATGGAATGCACAGAGCAAGAGAGGTCAGGGAACCTGCATGGAATGCACAGAGCAAGAGAGGTCAGGGAACCCAGATGGAATGCACAAAGTAAGAGTCGTCAGGGAACCTGGATGGAATGCACAGAGCAAGAGAGGTCAGGGAACCTGCATGGAATGCACAGAGCAAGAGAGGTCAGGGAACCTGCATGGAATGCACAGAGCAAGAGAGGTCAGGGAACCCCAATGGAAAGCACAAAGCAAGAGAGGTCAGGGAACCTGCATGGAATGCACAGAGCAAGAGAGGTCAGGGAACCTGGATGGAATGCACAGAGCAAGAGAGGTCAGGGAACCTGCATGGAATGCACAAAGCAAGAGAGGTCAGGTAACCTGGATGGAATGCACAGAGCAAGAGAGGTCAGGGAACCTGCATGGAATGCACAAAGTAAGAGTCGTCAGGGAACCTGGATGGAATGCACAGAGCAAGAGAGGTCAGGGAACCCGAATGGAAAGCACAAGGCAAGAGAGGTCAGGGAACCCGGATGGAAAGCACAGAGAAAGAGAGGTCAAGGAACCTGAATGGAAAGCACAAAGCAAGAGAGGTCAGGGAACCCGGATGGAAAGCACAGAGCAAGAGAGGTCAGGGAACCCGGATGGAAAGCACAGAGCAAGAGAGGTCAGGGAACCTGAATGGAAAGCACAAAGCAAGAGAGGTCTGGTAACCCAGATGAAATGCACAAAGTAAGAGAAGAGATCATGTCAGACAAACCACTGGCACAGAAAAGTAAGAGAATGGGTCATATCTAGAAACCCATGTGGCACGGACCCATCAAGGAAAGGGTGTCTAGCTTGCATGGACATAGCAAGGGGAAGGTATATATCAGAGAACCCTGAATGGCAGAGACAAAGGACAGGTGAACAGTAATGTAAGCAGTTTCACTGCATAGGATTGTACAAGCAAACAGCAGCATGGGTACAGGTAAGCTATTACCTAGATAACCAACAGTGCAAAGTCATATGCTTGCAGCAGCCTATTGTATTATATGGAGGGCCACTTGAATTATGTGGCTGTGCATCTGCGGTGATTTTTGCGTAGTTATAAATGTACCGCATTTGCCACATAATGCATAATCTACTGGATAATCTGCAGTTTTTTAATAAAAAAAAGCTTGTTTTTAGCTCAGACGGTTCAAAGTTACTAAAAACGCAGGGACATATTGCTGTGCAGTGGAAGCCCCTTTGCAAAAGTTGACTGGTCACCTTTCTGTAGCTTATTGCTGTGTTTGGGTGTTAAACTGGTACCAATGAGTTGCAACCTATGCCCAGACAGTCTTAACAACTTTAAAAATGACAAAATAATGTCATAATACTATCCCAAAATGTGCTGCATAATTTGCTTTTTCTTGCCACCTAATCTTATCGCCCCTGCCACATAAATTGGTCCTCCCCTGCCGCATAATTCCAGTGGCCCTGGTTATATGCAAATATTGACTGCTAGGAAGGTCAATGTGAGGCGGCCAGGGGTAGCAGCTTCTAGCTCTGGTCTCAGGAACCACAAAGCCACCAGCAGGAACACAAATTAAACGGGCTCCAAGAGGCCGCATTGCTATCACTAATGCCCGCTCCTATACACTCCGCGTCAAAGAAGAGGCTGTGGAGGAGTGCAAGGTAAGAGAATGGGTCAAATGTGTAATGTCATCTGGGTTAAAGGGGGAGGGATGTCACTTCTACTATCCCTGGCATTTTGGTGATCCGACGTCAATGCTACACCAATAGTATCACAAGCTGGCGAAAGCATTAAACACCAGAACGTTACTCACTAGACAAAAAAATAGCACTAGGAGCTGACACACAATAACTATTACTTATCACCAGGGCCACTGGAATTGTGTGGCTAAAGGGCCAAATTGCGCGGAGGGTTGACTGAATTTATGCGGCAAGCAAAGACAAATGATGCGGTGTAATACAGCACATTTTATGATAGTATTGCTTCTTTATTTTGCAACTTTTACACCTGTTAGCAATGTCTGGGCTTAAGTTGCACCTCAGTATAAATTGAATGCACAAATATAGCATAAGGAACAGAACACTGACCAGTTAACCTGTGCAAAGGGTCTTTCTTCCACTGCTCGGCAACTCGAGTCGCTGTCTTTTTAGTAATTTTTAACCCGTTTAAACTAGAACTAAGGGTTTTTTTTGCTAAATTCTGCAGATCATACAGCAGATGATAGATTATGTGACAAAGCCACACATCCATAATTATGTGAAAAACGCCGCAGACGCCCAATCACACAATTCCAGTGGCCCTGCTTATAGCATAGGTTTTTGCATAAAAAACAATACCTTATACCAATAGAAAATAGCGCAGAGAAGCCGCTATTAAAGAAGAACTGTGCCCACACTGAACATTATGCACAGCAGAGATACAGGGAATCATCGGAGAGTAGCTGTGCCTGGCAATGCGGCGGATATGCGGCATCATAACAGATGGTTATTATCACAGCCAAGAAGAAACAGGCCTCGCAGAGAGCGTGAAGAAAAGACAAACGCAGTGCTTGCAATGCGAATATAGAATACAGGGACTCACGATTTAGAATACCTGTTTGATGCTGAGAAGGGTCGGTCATCCCCCGTTATATGTATGTCAGCAGTGATGAAAAGTGCAGGTACTCTCCCTTTTAAATTAAAGAAGTGCAGGTACTCGGTACAGTACATGCCTATTTAAAACACTGAGCAAATGAAGTGGGAAAACTCCCTATCAAAAATATAACTGACGCACCTGGTAAAAGGGATTGCAATGTTTTTGTGCATATAAGAGATGGGTAATGATGATGAGGGTAGTAGGCCGATAAAAAATACTGGAAATAAAATACCTAAGGTAAGAAATGTATACAAATATATGAGCCTTTAATTAAAGTACCGAGGTACATAAAAACAGAAACACTGAAGGAAATCTAAACACAGGCTGATGGTGAATTAACACTTGAACCATAGCGCCACCTGCTGGCAGACAGATATTAATGTTAGCAGATCGTCCAAAAAATGTTGCTCGTTCTTCTACTAAATCTTCAATTTTCCAAATGAACAAATAATAAATATATATATTTGTTGCGGACATCTGACCTTCTTAGGATATTTTAGCAACGTGTTTTAATTTCCTTTGTACGTAAATTTTTATCCAAGCCACCGTGATTTTGAATTCTATACTTATTTTCTATTTCCCCCTCCACCGCGGTAGGTTGGTGGATTATGTGAATCCAATGGACTACGGACATTTACGATATGGCACAATATTGTTATTATTTCTGTATGAAAATGGGAGTTATCCAGAAATGAAAATATTCAGCCCACTCCGGCCTCGTATTCTTTTCATTGCTTCAGCGCCCCAAGCCTTCGTAGTATCATTGATTAGCAATATTACTACTGTGGCCGACGTTTAATAGCCCAATTCAAATAAATAATGGAACGCATAGATAACTGTCAGCGAGCCAACGTCATCAAGTAACGGCTTTAGCAGAGCCAGAGGGCTTACAGGGCAATCAGGCAGTGCCCGACGGTGGAAAGGTCAGTGTCTGGGCCTTTTTTGACTGTTTTGTGGCTTTTCTTATGGTCAGCTGGGCCAGTTTTTACTTTAACACAAAAGTTAGGGGTCATTAGGATGTAGGTCGGATCGCCACCGCCCGCATGGCGGTGACGATCCGCCCTTCATCCTTCCCCGCCTGCCACCCATTTCCCCCCCGCCATATTAGTACGGCGGGGGGATCCCGGCGCACGGAAAGACCGTCCACCAGTTTTCTGCTGGTCGACCAGTCGACCGGGCGGAAAAGGTGCTCAATACGGTGACGTGTCTTTCCGTGGCGGCATGCGGGGTTTGCTGTCGGGGGCCCATTGCGGGCCACCAGGGTAGGGGAGGGGTGGTGAGTGTACATGGGGGGTACCATACCCCCTGCATTGTCATGGACATGGTGGCAGGCACCTCGCGGTGCTTGTCACCTTGTGCATGACAATGCACACAGTGCATTCCCAGCATTGTGGCGGGCGGTGCTGTGAGCACCGCCCGCCAGAATGCTGAGAATGGAGGATGCCACCGCCATGGTGACGGTGGCATCCTAACTGTAGGTGCGGGACCGCCACACCACTGGCGGCTGGTCCCAGCACCGCTAGGGTGGCGGGCAGACTAAAGTCCGCCCGGCATCCTAATGGGCCCCTTAGTGTGCAGCAAGCTCAAAGCAATGCAGTCTTCCATATCACGCAATGCACACATACACCTTGTCTTTGTTAGTGCAAATCAGCCGCAATTTGCAAAAATCAGCCACTTTTTAGGGCCTATTTTCTCTCTCAGTCCAACCCTGGGCTTTAGGTACTTTCTCTGTTCAATCAATGCACTAGGACTGGTATAGAATAAGTAAGATCATTGGCGCTTTAAAAAAAAAACACCCACACTATTGCGCTGAAAAGGAGCTACGAGGCACTCAAGATACAAATAGTATTAGGTGATGTCACACGTTAGCCTAGGCACCCATGGCGAGCTATCTGATCTGATACGCCCACGTTTTCCTTAAAACTGGATTAGAGGACACATTTTATTACCTTTAATATAGCGTGAATCAGATCTAAGTTAGCGGCCCTAGAATGTTGTAGATAACTGTAGCTACCTCATTTGTCCAACAAATCTGCAACAAATGGACAAGTGAAAATCAACCATATTGTCTATTAAAGCTACAAGCTCAAAAAGTAAAACAGCCATGCTGAGATGTGAATGTGCTGCGCGTTCCAATGCATTGAAACAGCTCTGCTGAGACTCTCTAGTGCTGTGTTGGGTACATTAGAGCTGCCCCCATTCAGAAGAGTGGGTGCTGCCACATTATAAAACAGCCATGCTGAAACTGCTGATACTGTAACACTGAATGTGCTGGAGCCGTAGGCATGCAAATAACGCACAAATATTTGCAGCAGACACCTTAACCTGTCAAACCCTCTCACCAGCCGTGGAATCTAGGGTGATGTATATGAAACACAGATCTCTGTAACACTATATTCACCAAGAAGCCAGTGCACCCTTTGGAAACCCAGGAGCATATTTACAAGGCCCCTGAGCCACCGGAGCATCACTTTTTTTTACGCTCTGGTGGCGCACATTGCTGAGCCATTTTTACAAGACCAACCGAAGACACCCTGCGTGGCTTTTCCTGGCCTTGAAAATATGGCCCCCTTAAACGCATAACTCTGCATGAAAGGAGCATTCCATGGGTGTTGTTGCTGTGGGTGTTCCCACGCAACACCCATGGATTCTGACACATTCCCATGTTTCCAAGGTTTCGTAAACCTGGGAATGTGTAAGAGTCAAACTTCTTCCCAGGGGAGGCATTAAACTGGTGCAACAAGGAGAAATACCTTTAGTTCTCTTTCTTTTTTGCTCTTTCTGCATATGTGCTGCATCTGCAGCACACATAGAAGGGGGAAAATCCCATCAATAATTTTTTTACGCAGGAAAGAACACCTTCCTGCACAAAAACAATCATCCCTGCGATGCGGCACCCTAGCAATATGGTGCAAGGGTGCCTGCATTTGTGCAAGGCATCCAATTGTGCGCCAGTGCAAAGGAAGCACAGGGATGGTCATATTGCACTAGATACGATGCATCCCTGCACTTTCCTAATGATGCAACTTGGCACAGCAAGATGGCGTGCAGCGCTGCACTGCATCATTTTCTAGTAAATATGCCCCTTAGTTGGGCAATAGTGTTCAACCTCTATTATGCTGACCCCTCCTTAGGTTAAATGTTTTGGAGTCAAGCACCCCTCAGGTTCCAAAGCCCTTGGATAGAGTCGAGGGAAAGAAGGCTTACTAAATGGGCAGCACACTGGGAATTCCACGAAGCCCCATCCGTGCCCCCCACAAAAGGTACATTTTGACCTCCTCTGACAATGCCATCAAGTGCTATCCTGAAGGCTGTAAGTTTCCACGCAAACTCAATCTGCAACGCCCTCACATAGGCAAAGACCTAAATCACTTTCATCTGCAAAGCACCTCCCAAACACCACCTGCAAAGCCCTCTCCAGGTCCCAGTCCACACAGTACCATTCACAGGGCCGGCTTTAGGGCAGTGCGACTGGTGCGGCTGCACTGGGTGCTGGCCTGTAGAGGGGGCGCTGACCTAAGGGTGGGGCGCTGTGTTTAGCAATAATTTATGATTGGAGAGATTAGGGGCACTTTTGCCCGGTTGTAGTGAGAGAATCTGAGGAGGCTGTTGCGGTGAGTGGGGGCCCCAAACATTACTGTTGCACTGGGCGCCTCCAGCGCTAAAGCCGGCCCTGGCCATTCAGCCATCCTTTACAAAGCCCCAGCCATTCATACACCCCTCTACCAGACACCATGCGAGCCCCTCTGCAAAACCGCGCCCAAATCCCCCATCAAAGACTCCAACTAAAATCCCCGGTGAGAATGTAGGCCACCATCTGTGGGGAAAGCTGAAGCGACAAACAGGGCACGGAACTGCTGCCAGAAAAGAAGGATTAAAACCGGATATCCTCTGATGACATCATCAGAGAAAGAAAGACCCTGGAAAAATACAGCCAAACGGGGTCAAGCTAGCGAAAACCATTACATGCCAAGTCTCAGTATTCAGGCCTTGAAAGGAAATCACCCACAACTGGAACAAATAGGATTAAAATTAGTGAAACCAATTAAGTCAACATGTCCGGCAATGTTCATGCATGTTGCTTCTGCAACTGGTGGGACACCCTGGAGAGAGTCTGGAGGTACCAATAGAAGCCCAAAGGTCCATGCCTCAGTGCTAGTCAGTATTAAACGTGCACCCGGGCTAACCACTGCAGCGCCAGATGAGCTGACAATTAGGGCCAGTGCCTAGAAAAGACAGAACATACCCAGTCCACCAATCAAAAATGACAGGCTGGGCCTCCCAGAGGCTCTAACTCAGCGGTCCTACACGCCAGTTTAGCAATCGCCCGGCTTTTATAAAAGTGTGCTTGTGGAATATAAGAGGGTTATCTGGAAAAGAGGTTATAATGCAGGCAACATCCCATCTAAGATCAATGGACGTAATTTCTCTACAAGAGACCTGGGCACCTGAATTGGCCCCCTGGCCCGATTTTACGGCTTATTACTCCTCTGCGATTAGATCAAAAGTGGGTGGACACGATTCAGAGGAAGTTGTGATATATGAAAACATGAGCTGTCGGTTGTAACATTTACAGCCGCAGTAGGAAACGGCGATTATATCATCCTCACTTTAGCGCAAGCCAACCGTTCTAACTATAGGGGTGTCGCTGGTTATATGGAGCATTTCTTTACACCCCCCCAAAGATAAAAGAAAAGAAACACTGGAAGAACCCACTTACTGCCCACATCAAGAGATCCAAAGATGACCCACTCACAGTCTACATGGTGAATCATGGGTGATTTTAACATTAATCTAATGAACTCTGGCTTAGGCACCATGTGGCAGGAGTATGACAACCAAAACTTAAATATTCCGCAACTTTAGGCACTATTTCAAAGCCTGGACAAGCACGGCCAGGAGGTCAGCTCTTCCTTAAATCATATGAGGGTGCCTATCCTGGTTGGCAGGTTCAAATTAGATTTCCTGGTGGCTTACGCTAATTTCCAGCTCAATAGGATGGTCACTTTCAACTATATATTGGGTGTCAATTTCCACCAAATAAGCAAACTTCAGATCCATCCATCACTGGTCAGTGATCATGGCCATGTTGAAGTGTGGAGTAGTGGCTCTGGGCTCCCGCCACCCAATGCTATGTGGCCTGGGTATCCAGGAAGATCTTGAACCCATCAGGAAAATTAACTAGGTCATGGAGGATCAAGAAAATCTCCTGCCCCTATTGGAGCAGATTATAGAGGAGTTCCTGACTTAGTTATTAGGGCACCCGTCAAGCAAGGTCCCATAGGAAGTCCTATTATCCTGCCTTCAGGTGTCAGAGGAGGCCAAAAGAAAACCGGGAAAACCTTGCAACGACACACTGCATAACAGCATGATGCAGCCTGGCCAGCTGAAGGATGATATAAGCCGGTTGAAACAAAAATGTAACTGAGCCTTCACAACCCAATGCCTGAGTAAAGGTGACACTTTAGGTGTAAAAACTATTGTAAAATGTTTAAAAACAGCCTACAGGAAATTGATACAGGCCAATAAAATGAAAGCAGAGGAAATCTGATGGGTCCAATTCCATGATATCATCAAATCGAATAAGCAAAGAATGTTCCCCAAGTACCCCATCAACCCGTGGCTAACATTGTCCCTGCCATTTGTGAAATTTATATGAAGAATTTATACATTGATCCTATGCCCACCAGTTTTGCCCCAGTAATGCCCCCATGCCCACCAGTTTTGCCCCAGTAATTCCTGTTAGTGATGAAAAGGAAATCCACCTTGATATAACGTGGAATCAGGCACAAAAAGGGGATCCGCTCCATGCACCTAAAGGGCACGCCTGGACCAAATGGCCCACCCACTGTAGGATTTATATGTAGAATTTAAATGAGCCCTCAATAAATAGGAAGAATTTCTGTCCCCAGCATTTCAATCATATATCCTAGGTAGCTTAATTCCTGACCATTGGAAGGGATCATTGTTGGTCACCATACACCAAAAATGGAATCCCATATCCCCCAAGAATTTAAGGTTAATTGGTCTCCTTGACATCGAAGGAAAAAGCCACACAAGCATCCTCAACTAGGAACTGGAAAGATGGGCAAGGGAGAAACAGCTAGTCCCCCCTTTTCAAATAGATTTTCAGAATGATTGCATTATTGAGGACAGCTTGCTCTGTCTCTCCCATTTAATAGAGGAAACCATGGCGACAAGTGTGCATCGCAATGCCTTTAGATCGCGGTCATTACAACGCAAGTCGTTACAACGACTTGCACTGGATGGCACTCTAAGCTAAGGAATAGTATGATTTACTATTCCAACACCTTCCCTACTGTACGTAGACTGGAGTTGGAATACTAAATCATACTATTCCTAAGTCCAGCGCCCTCCAGCGCAAGTCGTTGTAAGAACTTGCATTGTAAAAACCAAGATGGGACATACCGCGTTGCAATGGAAAGCATTGTATTGTCATTTATTCCTCTCAGGCTGCTCCTAATAGCGAATATGTAGTATCCTGGTTTTGATGTTATTCATGTCAACTCTTACTCTGCCAGTGGAATGTTCAATGGATGATGTGTTACAGAATGTTGGGAGTCAGAGAGGCCAGTTTGGAAGGGCTGAGCAGCATGCTGGCTGCTCCTGGTGGGGTTTTGTACTGGACTTAACTGCATGACCTGTAACTATCTACAAATAAACACCTGAAGATCCTCTACACATCTGGACTCAGTTACTACAGAATCCTAAGCCGCTGGTTCCAGGCTCGCAGCAGTGTACTGCCCTTGGAGAGATACCCGAAGAGTGCCGGCCGGCAGCAGCATCCTTATCTAGGAAAGATCCCATGGTTTCTATTGTCTGGTCTGCTGCACGTATTGTCCATCAGTACCCATTCCCTAAGCCTTTGACTGTATGTTAGACGTGTTCTGTCTTTGAGACGTTCTGAAACTCAGCACAAACAAGCCACAGTCAATACCAACAACAAGGAAATAACTTACATTTACTGTGGGGGGAGGGAGGCATACTTTTCATACAGATTTTGATGGGGATGACATATCTCAATAACACTCTTTCCTGGCTGCACTATGAGCTCCTGCCGCAGAGTCTTCCAGTGTTCATTTGTAGCATATGCTTCAGTAAAATGGCCTACAGTCACAATTCAACCATTCACTGGCCCAATATGTTTCTCATTCACTATAATAATTCACTCATTAAACACAGAATTACTCTTCTAGCATAATGCTGTGTAATCTTCTGGAATTTCTGGGTAATTCTGTGTGATTATGCTGCACAGAATTATGCAAGTTACACACACCCCTAGGAAAAAGGCACATATAGAGCCGTCCTGTGAGACTTCTTTTTTTATCAGTTTGAGACCTCCTAAAGCTTTCAATAAACTGGTTTAAATTAAAAGTGAATGACCAGGGCCCACGAAAGTCGTTTTGCTCTGCTTTTGCACAACCGAAATGTTAGCTTGAAAGTGTTAGGTGCATCCGGCCACTGGAGGGTAGCGCATAGAAGACAAGGAGCCTGATCAGAATGTCCTCACTCATGCAAATATGCTGCATGCTAACTGAGCTGATGCCCAAGCTCCACCCCACTGCTCTCCACCCTATCAACACACAACAACATGTGTATACGCACTGCTTTAAATGGACAAAAGTAAGGGCAGGTACTCATCAAAAGGAGGGATAGACTGGGGTGGAGTTTGGGCTGGACATAAGGGCGGTGCTAAAGGTGGAACAAGCGGCGGGGCTAGGTTTTTGACCGTTCCAAGCTTTTTATGGGAGAAATCTGCATGCATTGTTAGAATGTCGATGTATCTGTCCATTCGTTTTTTAAACTAAATAACCATTTATATAGCACTTACTAATAAGTGTTTAGTACTTACGAAGGTAACCCTTTATTAGCCACCTTAAAATATGAAAAGATTGAGGAAAAACCAGTAAGGTTCTAAATATATGCCTTTGGCTTGCATGCCAAGGATGGTACCTTCTGACCTACAGAGAAGACAAGGATGTATGCGACAAAAACAGTATCCAACTGAGCTATCTACAGAAAAAAGAAAATCTCTGATGTACATGTTGCATGCTGTGCTTTTCAGCAGGCAAAATGACCCTCAATGCAATATTATGGGGAGGTGAACCTTCGATTAGAATGCACACAGATCTTTCGAGCAAGTGCATTAACCACCAGAGTTATCCACTTTATTGCTACATATAGTGTCCCAATTTTATTTACTCAAGAGAAAGCCCCCGGCTTCTGCTCAAAAAAAGTGTGCAATTCATCAGACACTCGTTTCATTCTCTGCACTAGTGGAAGTTTCTGTCTAAACTGGAAACCAGAGTTGCTTTCCAAGGGACATGCTTTGTGTAACTTCAGTAAGCAGCATATCCTCTCTCTCGCTGCCACTGGATGAGAAATGTTGACATAGTGATATTGGTGAACTTGCTGCTGGTGGCTCAATCTTTCGACCATCCATTTTATGTGGTTGAAAAGGAGTGGTGGACAGAGTAAACATGTTGCAAATGTGATATCAGATGAATAAAGGTATCTACTGGGTTATCTGAATACACTCTGTGTAATTAAAATATACACCATTATCTGTAACACAGCAGACATCAAGAAAAAACGTCTTCGTTTGATCATTTTAATTGCTTTAAAATCTTTTGTTGACATTACTTTGCAGAAATTATGGCGATCCCACGTATGTTAATTTAGATAATAATTTATTTTATATGCTTCATATACCTAATATAGTAAATGTCAAATGTATTCTTTCATTTTTAACCGTCGATGAAATAAATGTAAAAAAGAAAGAAACAGGCTTTCACATCACGTTACAAATGGCAAAAGGAGCTTTGGAATTGAAATATGGCTACCGATATGAAGTCCTAGTCAGAAGATGGGGCTTATTATAAATTAAATATGTTTTCTGTGCTTGTACCAAAATAACGTGTACCAATGACCACCTGGTGATGCAAAGTAGATTAAAAGTTTCTCTCTTCCTGCTTTTGGCATCCAATCACAATGTGCAATACATTGCAACCATGAGTGTGAGTACCACGCAGGTACCTAGTCATGAATTACATTTATTGGCTTTTGATAAAAACACAGCTGTTTACTTCCTTGTGGCATGTAAGTCCAGATTGTTTAGAGCTGGCTGAAAACATCTCTGTTCAAAGAGTACATCCCATTTTTCAGTGGGTTTCCCTCCTTCTCTTCTGTTGAAGGTCGATAAAACAGGGACTGGGAGTTTGGTAACAAGATGCCATATTATTTACACATGCAAATAGGCAATTCAGTTCAAGATAATGAAAGCAAACACAAACCTTTTGTTATGCCCAGGGCATATTGAAAATACCCACCGCAGGCAACAATATTTTTTTTACTGGAAAAAATGGTTGTATATGTTCTGTAGATGCACAATATCAAGTATTTGACTTTCACATCTCGTGATAGATGTACAGGAGAATTTGTGTTAAAAAGTCTAATGGCAGCAATTTACATATAGCGATTTCAGCTACAGAAGCATCATTTCAGCCCTGTGTTACAGTGAACAGTGCCTTTCACACCCTCGACCATTAGGTTTTACAGCCACCTGATTGCGCCCTCTGTGTATAAACAAAGGATAAACTAACCTCCCTGCAGCCACACCTCTGCTCTGATGACTTCCAGAGCAGCACATTCAGATCACTGTGTACTGGTGACAAGAGCAGCTGTTTCCTTGTACCAGCCCAGCTCAGGCTTCCACCGTGATTAAGAGCTGAAGGTGATCCGAGGAACCAGGTGAGTGATGAACAGAGCGCCACCTGCATCAAAATGCGCCCTCGTGAGTACCGGTACTCTCCTTTTTCGAGAAAAAGTTCTGGTACTCAATAGGAGAAAATGAAAAAGTACCAGTACTCAGTATCGGCGAGTACTGGCCCATTTAAAGCATTGTGTATACCTCGACCACGGGAGGGGATAATTATGCTAGCACACATCTAGCGCTTCAAAGTGAATGGAAGGTGTCATGTGGCACTTTAAAAAAAACAATAAAATAAAACTTGTTGGTTTTAGCACTCAAATATGCTGCAGTGTAGATGCCCTATATAGCAGGGCACTGTCCTAATTTGAAACAGGTCTGGCCACCCTAGAGTGCATACATAGACCATCAATGATACAAATGAATATTCACAGGCAGAGAATGCAGAGAGATAGCACGTTCAGCCACACACAATACAAACCCGCCTACAGGCACACAGACATCATCCAACCATGCATTGCACAGGGAGCGCATTCATGTAATTATTTATTTATTTATTTATTAAGGAGTTTTATATAGCGCTAGCCTGACTCGAGGGTATCGGAGCACTTCACAACAGTTTTTGAGCAAGATTCATACAATAAAGCAGTATTCTACATATATGTTCGGAAGGCCAAGTGTGCTGAGCAGCATTGAGGTGGTCCGTGAGTCCTGAGATAACCTCATAGAGTGCACGTTGTCTTGGAGTTGAACCACTTGGGGGGGGGGGAGCAGATAGGGGTCAAATAGCAGGGAGGAGGTAAGTCTTAGAGCTACAATGACTGGGAGAGATGACTAGCAGGGATTTGCATATAGATGGTGGGTATCCATTTGGGAGGGAGCGGTTAAGGAAAAGGACTTTTAGGTGTTTTTTTAATTTTGTGAAGGACGAGATAGTCCAGATACCGGCTGGGCGCGTTTCCGGCATTTCCGGCGAAGTACCGTGTGGCAGTTTTTTGTTTGCGTGTTTTCATGGGGATGAGTAGTAGGGTGCTGGAGCTCCCGAGGTTCCTTGTCTGACCAGCCCTCTTGTGTTTAGAGCCAAATACTCAGGTTTTCCTGTGTGCAGGGCTTTGTGTGTGAGGCAGGCAGTTCTGAAACTGGCACGCAGTTCATGTGTGCTTGCCCATGTGTGAGTGGGCTCCGGCATGCTGTCTGGTCCTGTGGGGGTGTTTGTGTTGTGTGTGCAGATGTGACTGTAGGTCTTGCACATGTGTATGTCCTCTGTTTATGCATGTTTGTTTGAAGTGTTAGAGGTCTGTGCATCCACTATAGGAAAACCTGACCCATTGCTTGTGTTTTTTTTAGACATCTGACCATTACATATCAGATGTGTGGCAAGTGTGGTAAAAAAATATTTCACAGAAAAAGCAGCGGTCGCAGAATACCATAAATCCACTGTCCTTGATATTTGAGAAAACAATGAACAGGTATTTAAATGCAACGCTGTGTAGAGAGTTGTGTCGGGGCGGCGCTCTGAAGAGGAGATGACTGACTGTCTCAAAAAAATAGAAAGCTCTGTGAAGATCATGAGAAAGACAGCGGTTTCTGAAATTAGGAGTAACCAAGGTTGGAAGAAAAGGATGTTTATAGTTAATAGGTAAATGGTTAATACCGTATGGTGGATGAATATAGGTACAGGCTGAGATGCCACTGAAGAATCATTGGTGGCCAGCGGTCAGTTATGTACCTTCATCAAGTTGGACGTGCCTGATATTGGAATTAAAACTCTGTTAAAATGCCCCCCTGCCAGATACAGACCCCCCATAAGCCCTCAAGAGACATAATGCAATACAGTTTTACATGAGAGACAGATAATTTTGACCGCTCTCATCTGACAAACCCTAAGATCATGCAATCAAGAACAGTTAGATGGGTTCGGTGTGGATTGTTAATTACCTCGCCTGTTGCGCTCCAGGACAAGTTTCTGTTGAAACCTAAAATCAGGGACGCTGTGTCTTTTTCATTATATACATTGTACTTGTCGGGCTACGCCCATATTGTGCCTATAAAAACGAATAAAACTTTTGTTGTTAAAAAAACTCTGAATAAGTTCAACTCATTGAATAAATCTAATCCAAACGCCTGAAGAGGTAATGTAGGCTTTAAGTAAAAGTACTTGTTGAGTGCAAACCTAGATGGAAAGTAACCCAGGGCACTTAATTCAATAGAAGATCGTTTACAAAGAAGAAAGATTTGGGTGGTGGTCACATTCCAGTTCATAACATTCTATGCCATAGGCTGCACAATACCACAGGTGGTCATCCATTAGGAGGTGGGGTTCTCTGACGAGGTGCGTCTTCAGTTCCTTTCTGAATTGTAACAGGCTTGGGGCCTTTCTGAAATTAATAGGTATGTTCTCCAGATACTGGGAGCATAAATGGAGGAGGTCTGCCTTCTGGTTTTCTCTTTCTTCCATTCCTTAGATTCCAGTTTTCTGATGGAAACGTTGGCGCAAACTGCTCGAGTTAGTTAATTTGTTGCTCAGATTCCTCCATTCAAATAAAATACGCTAAGGGTGCAGTTTTTTTAATGCAAATAAAAAACGGTATGCTTCACTGTGGTTGTAAAGCAAAGACAGGAAATGTAAATGTTTAGGTAAATGTAAAGTATTGTAAGGGTTATTAAGACCTCTGACCTCCTGGTCAGGGAAACTGCTCTGTCTTTGCGCCTCTGCCCCCAGCACCTCTCTGCCTTCAGGTAAGGTGTTTGAGGCCCTCATCCTCCCGCAGGCTCCTGCCTGCGCCTCATCCCTGGTGGTCCAGTGGGAGAGCCATGCTCTTCTGCTGGTCCGCCTGGCCAGCTGCCTGTCTGTGCCCTGCTTTGTCTTCTGTTTTTAATTTGACAGTGTTGTGCTCTGTTTCTGTCTCTCAGTTTGTCTTTCTGTTTTTAATTTGACCGTGTTGACCGTTTTGTGCCTTTTGTCTCTTGCTCCTTGGTGTCTTTTGTGCCACTGTTACCTGGTTTTCTTGTGCCTCTGTCTCCTGTTGCCTTGTTGCCTTTTTCCCTTTTTATCTCGTCTTTTGTGCCTTATTTGCACTGCTGCTGCTTCGCTCCCTTTTCCCACCACTGCTGCCCCCGCGGCCCCCCGCCTGTTCCTGCTCCCGCCTCCCAGCGGCTATCCCTCCCCTCGACCCCTACTTAATTGCTGGCATGTCAAAGATGTGGCAAAGGCAAGGTTGTCTGCGCACGTACGCGACCAGCGCCAGGGACCCTGGTCCTCCACCCCCCACCTCTATGACTCAGCAACCCTCCATGCACTCAACCCTGGAAGAAACAACAACTGGCAGCTGTCGATGCGGAACACCACCCAAGACCAGTACTCCTGCGGCCACTGCCAACGCTCCTTCACTCACCTCTTGACCCCTACGGCTACCACCAACCCACCAGATGCCAGCGAGCCCAAACCCCTGAGCTGCATCCTCCTCAATGTCCGCTTCCTATACAGACACACAGTCGAAACCTGGGACCTCCTCAACACCCTCTAGCCCAACGTTGCCTTCCTAACATAGACCTGGACCAACGCCAGCTCTGCGCCCGACATCGCAACCTCCATCCCCGTCGTTTACAAGATCCAGAGGAAAGACCGCCCCAGCCATCCTGGAGGTGGACTCGCCATCGCACACAATCTCCCTCCGACTCACAATGACAAGTTTGAATGAAGCCTTGCCCCCCTCATTGAACACCTCCACTGCCAGATTCAGACCAACCTCAGAAGGACTCTACGTGTTACTGTCACAAAGCCGGGAGCGCTTGTTCATTTTTAATAAGAACTTGATTCTTTGTTGTTTTTACTTACTTGTGTGGTGTTCCCCCTCCCCTCACTTGCCGTGGAGCCAGAAGCGAGTTGCGCCGCCATTACTTGGGATTCCCTGGGCTGAGGACACGCCCATTAGCGCCAGGCCACGCCCCCTTCCGTCTATTTCAATCGCGCCCTCGCTCGCAGCGCGTATTAGATTGGAATCGACCTCCTGAGGTGGAAAGCCGAGAGCGCTTGTTCATTTTTAATAAGAACTTGATTCTTTGTTGTTTTTACTTACTTGTGTGGTATTCCCCCTCCCCTCACTTGCGGCGGAGCCAGAAGCGAGTTGCGCCGCCATTACTTGGGATTCCCTGGGCTGAGAACACGCCCATTAGCGCCAGGCCACACCCCCTTTTTGCCCTATTTCCATCATGTGCCTGGCCCGGCCGCGCAGTGGACGCGCGCAGCGGGCGCGCCGCCGGCGCGCCGAAGGCAAGCCCGTCTGCGCCCGTCCGGGGACAGGGGCCACCCCCCCTGATCCTTCTCACAGGACGCAATATAACTCTGCCGCCCTCTTCACATTGAATCCCCCCACGAAGGACAGTTGCCTTCACAGTTATCATCCCCTCAATCTTCCCACCTGTTGCCAGCACTGTAACGCTAACTTAAAATCGGGTCAAACTAAGCAGCCACAGCAAAACTTCACCTTATTGCTTCTAAATTGCAGATCTATGTCAAAACACAAAGTAGAAATTTCACTTCTTCTAGACGAACTATCCCCTGATGCCCTCTTCCTAACCGAGACCTGGTTAACCCTAGACTGCGACCCAGATGTAATTCAAATCTTGCCATCGGGCTATCAAATTGAACGCCGGGACCGCACAGGCGGGAAAGGAGGAGGCCTCGCCATCATCTATAAGTCTATCTTTCAATGCCACTGTACCTCTGACCCTATCCCGGATTGCGAAAGCTTGTCCTTTTGCCTCAAGCTCACTCCTAACGACAGCTTAACAGGGGCTCTCATATACCGCCCACCAGGCCCACTGAACCACTTTCCCTCCTCTTTACCCTAGTTCGCTGCAGACACGGCCATGTCCTCCTCGAATTTCACGCTGTTGGGTGACTTCAATATCCATTTTGATGTTAGCACCGACGGCACTGCCAACGAGCTCGTCTCTAGTCTAGCCGCGATCCAATTACGACAACTGATAAAGTCACCTACTCACGACAAAGGTCACCTGCTTGACCCAGTCTTTACCAACTGCTCCACCCTAAAAGTTGGTTCCGTCACTCCCCTGCCATGGACGGATCATCATCTGATCCTCCTTAACTGGTCTTCATGGAAGGCCCCGCCGCCCCCCCCCCTCCCACTACACGGAAGATGAGGAACTGGTCGAAACTTCCGCCAGAGCCGTGGTTTAGCCTTCTCTCTAATTCCAAACCTACCCTTTCCGAAAACACTGAACAAAACAGCACAATTTTTAACAAATGGCTAGAGGACTCTATTGATACCATCCTCCCCGTAAGAAAGACCAAACTAAAAAGAGCCCGAGAAACCACTCCCTGGTACTCGGACAAACTCAGGGAACTGAAAGGACAGTGCAGAAAAATGGAGAGAAAGTGGCGCCTGGGATACGCCCTTATCGACAAAGAAAGATACAGAGAAAAGATTACAGCTTATAAAACAGAAATAATTTCTGCCCAATCCACCTACTACAATGAGAAAATCATGGCAGCTAGGTCCAAACCCAAAGAAATTTATCAGGTAGTCAAAACCCTTTCCAAAATCCCCTTACCTACAATCACAACTCACGTCTCTACCTCCCACTGCAACGAATTAGCTGAGTTTTTCTTTCAAAAAATTAATATAATAGATTCTTCATTCACAACCCACAACTCAGAAGTTGTCACACCACAACCCACAAGTGCCACTGAACACCCTACGCCAGTTCACCTGAATGAATTTCCATTATTAGATCTGGAATCACTCAAATCTCTTGCTCTTCAGGTAAAATCTGGCTCTCCCCTCGACCCTGCACCCCCTAAAATGATGAATATGGCCAACCCAATCATCCTTCCTACTCTCCTGGATTTACTCAACAGCTCCATTTCATCAGGGATGGTACCCCCGCCTGGAAACAAGCAATGGTGAAAGCATTGTTAAAAAAAACGAATCTCAATCCATCAGACCCTAATAATTACCGTCCAATTTCCTTGCTACCATGGGCAAGTAAAATTTTGGAGAAGTTCATCAACCGCCATCTCGCCAACTATCTTGAGGAGAACCTCCTGCTGGACGCCACCCAGACTGGGTTTCGCCCTAGACACGGCACAGAATCAGCGCTGTTAGCCGTTACGGAAGAAGCTAGGAGGATTTTGGATCGAGGAGGGACAGTGGCAGTGGTCCTCCTCGATCTAAGTGCAGCATTCGACACAGTATGCCACAAAACCCTGTTATCCCGACTCTTCGACCTTGGCATCTCAGGAAACGCCCTCGACTGGCTGAGCTCATTTCTCAGCAACAGAACCTTTCAGGTCTTTGATGGCGATTATTACTCTACAAGCCGACTCCTAAACTGCGGCGTGCCCCAGGGCTCTTCATTGAGTCCCACGCTGTTTAATGTGTACATGAGGCCACTGGCGGGGGTCGTCCAAAAATACGGTATCAAAATCATATCGTATGCGGACGACACACAGCTGGTGGTCTCTCTGACACAGAAAGACAGCGTGCTTTCTCAATCCAATCTGGCAGCATGCATGGAGGACGTCAAAAGTTGGATGACAAAGTCATCCTTAAAACTTAACGGTGATAAGACCGAGATAATGATACTCGGCCCCTCTCCCCCTACCACCTACGACCAGCTATGGCCCGCAAGTTTAGGACCAATACCAACTCCGAAGGAAGATATAAAAAGCCTAGGAGTATGGCTAGATAACAAACTCACACTAAATACTCAGGCAACGAAAACAGCTGCAACCTGCTTCGGGATTATCCGAATGTTGAAAAAAATCTTGCCAATATTACCCTTTGAAGCCAAGCAGGTCGTCATTCAGGGCCTTGTACAATCTAGGCTGGATTTTAACAATGCTCTATACTTAGGAGCCCCAGAGTATGTGTTGGAAAAACTGCAGAGAACACAGAACTGTGCTGCCCGCACCCTTCTCCAGATCCCTCGCAGACAGTCAGTCAAGGCAGGGATCAGATCTCTCCACTGGCTTCCAGTCAGAGAGAGAATAAAGTTCAAAGCCCTCTGCATATCGCATCAAGCATTTCATAGAGTGAGCCCGGAGATCAATCACTCACTTCTCTCCCCTTACTGTCCCGGTAAAACCCTTCGTTCCACCAATGCATTTTTCGCCGTAGTACCAAGAATTAAAAAAGCGAGAGCAGGTGGTATGTCCTTTTCTTTGAATGCTGCCAAACTCTGGAACTCTCTGCCTTTTTCACTTAGATCCAACCCCACCCTTCTTCATTTCCGCAAAGAACTGAAAACATTTTTATTCAGAAACTAATCCTCTCCTGCCCCCTTTCACTAATCCCCCCTGCTCTCTCCTGGCCCCTCCTCAGAGTCTCCTTTCCACTACTAGCGCTTGGACGCCCGCGGGCAGCAGACGCGCTCTATAAAAATCTTTCACTTCACTTCACTTCACTACAGACATCCCGGAACTCGCGCACCGTTTGCCACCACCATCGCAGACCTCATCGCACCCCACGCCCTCACCTCCATGGACTATGCACTGCTCAGAGACCAGAATTTCCACCTCAACAACCTCAGCAACAACAACTCCACCACCCTCCTAGACAACCTTGCCAACATCAGACTGCAACAGCTCGTCACTGCCCCCACCCACAGGGCAGGACCCACCCTCGACCCATCTTCGTAGGAGGAAACAACATCCACTTCAGCCACACCACGCAACCCCTCTGGACTGACCATCACTGCTTCCATTTCTCCTTCCCTCGCAGAAACTGGAGCAAGACCACCGACGAGCAACTCAACTCCGCCCTCAGCCACACTCCTCCTCCCACCACCACTGATGCCAACTCTGCACCCAATTAACTCTAGAGATGGTTCACAGACTGCACAAACACGCTCACCCCCCTCCAGAACTCTAACAGACAACGCACCTCAAAAGGCTCCTAGTTCATCACTGACCTCCGGGAATACAAGCGCATGTGCCTACGACTTGAGAAAGCTGTCTGACGCTCAACTTGGAGAAGACAGAAGTCCTCGTCCTCGGAACCACCCCCTCCACATGGGACAACACCTGGTGGCCACTCACCTTCGGCAACCCTCCCACACCCACCGACCACGCCATCAACCTCTGCATCATACTCGACTCCTCCCTCACCATGAACAGACAGATCAATGCCACATTTTCCATGTGCTTCAACACCCTCCGCCAGACCTTCAAGTGTATCCCCCCGAAGCCAGGAAGACCGTCACCCACACTCTCATAACAAGCAGACTGAACTATGGGAACACCCTCTACCCCGGAGTCAACAAATTCCTACTCCACAAACTCCATACCGTCCACAACGCCACAGCCAGACTCGTCCTCAGCATCCCACGACAAGACCACATCACCCAGCTCCTTCGAGACCTCCACTGGCTTCCCGTCGAAAAGAGAGTGACCTTCAAGCTGCTCACTCATGCCTACAAATCCCTTCACAACACCGGGCCCCAATACCTCAATGAAAAAATCTCCTTCCACACCCCCTAAAGAAACCTCTGCTCCGCCGACCTTGCCCTGGCCGAAATCCCTCACCTCCGGAGAGCCAGAACGGGAGGAAGAGCCTTCTCTTACATCACGGCCAAGACCTGGAACGAACTACCCCTCATCATCAGACGAACCCCCACACTGCAAGCATTCAGGATGAGCCTCAAGACCTGGCTCTTCCGATGACTCAGAGCTGCACGACATCCCCTTTGCCCCAGTGCCTTGAGACCCTCATGGGTGAGTAGTGTGCTTCACAAATCCCTGATTGATTGAGTGAAAACCAAAAGAATGAAACATTACAACTATTTTGAATCTTTTCTTTGGATTCTGCTTTTTGTATGTGTTCACAAAAAGAGGTAACATTTTACATGCAAATAAAGAACTATGGTGCATAATTACATTGAAACTGTTGTAGCGCGTGTTAAGCTAAAATTGTTAACGCTGCACTCCCACAGTTTCAAAACACAGGGATGCGCTGTATTTACAAGAATGCGGCGCACCCCAACATTTTTCCTAGCGCTGGTGCTAAATTCAGCTGACTAGCGCCAATGCAGGCACCCTTGCACCATAGTGCAAGGGAGCCTGTGTTGCAGGGAATGATTGTTCACCCTTCCTGCACATAAACAATCTTCATTGGCGATTTGTAACTTCCATGTGTGTTGCAGAATGCAGCACGTATAGAAGTAGCAAAACGTCATTTTTAAAGATTGTTAACCTCTTCTATGCCCATGACGAGACAGTCTCGTCATGGAGCGCGGTTGCGCTGTGCCCATGACGAGACTATCTCGTCATGGACCCCGCCCGCTAATACAACACCCGGCACAGGAGGGGGAAAGGGCGGGGCACTGAAGGGGTTAATGTGCAGTAAAGAACACCTTTCTGCACATGAACAATCACTATTGGTGCTTTGGTGTTTCTATGTGTGCTGCACAATGCAGCATGCATAGAACCAGCAAAAACGAGGAGAAATTATTAATCTCTCCTCGCTGAGCCTATTTAAGACCAGCATTTCCCTGGTCTTGTTTTTGGTACTGCCCCATATTTACACCACCCTTGTAAATAGGGAGCAGTGTCGAAAAGCAATGGGTGTTGCAGTGGAATGCCCACAGCAACATCCATTGCACGCCCCTTTGCCGTTGCAGACTGCTGCAGTAGGGAGCATATTTACAAGGCGTCGTTAAGCCACATTAAGTGGCTAAATGCCACCTTGTAAATATGGAGCAGGGCATCGTGCCACAGGAACGTCATTAAAAGTTACGTTCCTGTGGCGCAATGCCGTTGTAAAGATGGCTCACTGTGCCTGAAGGGTAAAGAAAGGAATGCAAATGTTTATGTAACTGTAAAAGTTATTAATATTAAAAGAAAGGAGCATTGATAATAATTTTGAACTTTTTCTTTGCAGACATCACCATTACTAAGAAGATGACATGTCATCAACAAAAACGACACAGTCTGCAGGGAATCCCTGCGTTCTCCAGTTGTCACTGTCTTCCTAGCTTTCTGACCCTCTCCGTTTCTCTTTTTTGTCTTTCTCTCTTGTTCTGGGCAAGGTCCTGTGATGAAAAAAAACATCCCTGTCCCTAAAAATGAGTGTTGGTGCCCCTTCCCACGTCCCTGCTACCAGCAGGTTTGGTTTTGTGCAAGAAGATACCTACCTGAACAAAAACAATCCATTAGGTTTATTCATCTTTCCATGTGTACTGCAAAATTCAGCACACATGGAAAGAGGTAGTGACAAGGAGAAATAAAGATGTTTCTTCTCGTTATGTCTCTGTCCGGTTAGTGCACCATTTTGGCACAAACCCAGGTTTACAAATCTTAGTAAATCTGGGTTTGCATTAAAATATATGGGTGGATTCATGGGAATGCCTATGCTCCCCACATGTCATTTCTACCTGACACAAAGTAACGCAAATCAGCACTATGTGCTGCCTCGTGTTACTTTGCATTTCTTAAACCACCCAAAGCCACAAAGTGGCTTTGCGTGTCTTAGCAAAAAAGATTTTGCAATGGGGCTGCGCCTCAAAAGTGACACAACGCAATGCAAAATCATAGCAAATCTTCGCCTTGGTGTATCTTCTGTGTACCAATATTTCAAATAATGAGTTGGTAGCAGAGTATCAAAACTCACCGGTGAATCCCTTATACCTCGGTGGGCTTCTAGAGCTTTGAGCTAAAGTGTGTGGGGAAAAAAAGGGCCATAATGTGTTTGAGATACTTGTACCCAGGGATAAATCTCATGGGCCAGTATGCAGCTCCACCATGCAATAATGTATCTTGAACATTCCAGGGGAGAAACCTTTTTTATGGTTTTGACTTTATAATGAAGATTTAGATTCACAGTAAGGGTTATCGTGACACTAATATCAGATATTTGTTATTACTCAAATCAATGGTACACACGAGATCATCGTGTGGAGAGTGGCATGTCAGTTTACAAATCTGTGACCATGTAGTCATAAGCAGATTCCTGCAGTATGTATGTATGTATGTAAGGAATTTATAAAGCAAAGGAATCACACCCGCAGTGGTATCTCCACGCTAGCATAGAAAACAGATCAGACTGGCACAGACTTCCATAGCTCAAGCCTTAAATAATTACGTCTTCAGAAGTTTTCTGAAGCGAGCGAAACTAGAACATTTACGTAACTCCTCTGGCAAGGAATTCCAATGTTTTGGGGCCAGATAGGCAACCGTTTTGCCTCCAGATCGAATTTTCTTAAAACGAGGGACCACCAGCAGCCCTTTGCCTTCCGATTTGAGACACCGGTTCGGGCACTACAGTTTGAATTCATCTGCCATATAGCTCGGGCTTCTGCCAAAAATGGCTCTTTGAGCAAAGCAACAGAGCTTGAACGTTATTCTCAGGCGGTTAGGAAGCCAATGGAGAAATTTCAGTAATGGCCCAGGGGTGGTACGAGGTGGTTTTTTAAGGACTAAGCGTGCTGCCACATTTTGAACGATCTGTAATCTGCTAAGAAAAGCCTTGTTCGCAGAGGCCAGTAAAGCATTACAATAGTCGAGGCGACCTATAATCAGAGCCTAAACTAGGGTTCTATGTACTGAGAGGGGCAGCCAAATGAACACTCTGCGCAAAAGGATCAGGGTATAATAGCAGGTCCCGGCAGTGGCTGTGTTTTGATCTTTCATCAATAACCGTGCATCCAGCCGGACCCCTAGATTTTTTTACACCAAGGTAGGAAAGGGGGCGGGGCCTAACACTGTCGGCCACCACGCAGGGGAGCAGGAGTTAAGTGCAGGACCAAACAGCAGGATTTCGGTTTTGGCCGCATTTAGCTGCAAAAGTGTTCAGTCATCCAATCAGCTATGGCAGACATGCCTTTAGCAAAGCGCTGATCGACTGACTCCATATCCTTATCAAAGGATAGGAGTAATTGAGTGTCGTCTGCGTAGGAGAGCGGCATGAAGCCGTACTCTCGGAAGACTTTAGCAAGGGGGGCCACGTAGATATTAAATAAAGTCGGGCTCAAACAAGAGCCCTGGGGCACCCCCTTACTAAGCTTCACAGTTCGAGACTGGAAAGGGCCCAAATTGACAGTTTGTGTGCGCTAGTCTAAAAAAATAACAAGCCATTTAAGCGCCAGCCCCTGCAGACTGGCCTCTCTCGGTCGAAATATCAATTTCTGATGAGAGACTGTGTTAAAAGCTGCTGTTAGATCCAACAGGACTCCTATATTATCATCTAAGGCCATTTTATTATAGTCCGTTACCCCAATGAGAGTTGTCTCAGTGGAGTAGTTGGATCTAAACCCAGACTGTGAGGGATCAAGGATGCCGTTTGTCTCAAAATAGTCCATTAACTGCTTGTTAACATGGCTCTCCGCCATTTTGCCCATTAAAGGAAGGAGTGAAATGGGATGATAGTTGGAGAGCAATTCGGCAGGCACCTGATCTTTTTTCTTGATGGGAAGTACTTGGGCGGCCTTCCAATCTAAAGGCACATTGGCTTCACTTAATGACGAGTTTAAGATCCCAGCAATGGGGGCAGACAAGAAAGGGGCGAGAAGGGCAAACTTATGGGCAGGCATAATATCCAAAGGAGATCCTGATTTTGCCTTTTTTAGCATGGCTTCCACTTGTGAAACATCAGTATGTTTAAACTGTTTCAGACCTTCTCCTGAGCCTAATAGCAGTACTAATTCAGATTCAATAGGTAGCACCTGGCCCGTGTTTTGGGGAAATTGTTTATAAATCAAGTTGATTTTATCGTCAAAGTATACGGCTAGGCTATCACATAAACCCTGAGAGGGGGTAACCAGCTGTGCACATGCTGTAGGATGGGTAAGGGCATCAATATTTTTGTAAAGATCTTTTGATGAGTTACCTGCCTGATCAAGTTTAGTAATACAATGGTCTTTACGTGCCCTTTTTAGATTCTTATGGTAGATAGTGAGGGCCAGTTTGAATTTTAATTTATCTGTCTCCAGCTGGGATTTACGCCAGGATTTTTCTAAGTCTTTGCATCTGGATTTTTCACTGCGAAGGTCATCAGTGCACCATTCTTCATTTTTTTTCCTGGAGTTATTGAGTTGATGTGACATGGGTGCCAACCTGTCTATCGTATCACTCATGGTCTTATTAAAAATCTTAAGTTTTGTAGAGCCATCCATAAGCTTGTTAAAAACAGGGGGAGCGTAAATGTTTCCGAAAGATTCAGATGTGACTCTGTGCCAGCGTCTTTGAGGACCTCTCACAGAACGTCCAGTCATTAAGGGTCTACAATTGCTGTAGATTTTAAATGGAATCATAGAATGATCTGACCACATCAGTGGGCAGGCAGGATCAGCAACAATATGAGGAGATGTGGAGAGTATGAAATCCAGTGTATGACCGGCTGAATATGTAGGCCCAGAATTGATTTTATTTAAGCCTTTGGTGGCCATATCAGCTAAAAATCTTGCATCCTCTGAATTCTCCTTATCATCACTATGGACATTAAAATCTCCAAGTAACAGGAAGTGCATAGATGTAATTAGGCAAGGGACAATTTTTTCCATAATTTTTTAATTAAAATCTTTTAGTGGCCCAGGCGGGCGATAAACGAGCGCCCTTTAAGGTTTCCTGGGGCGTCTCTATGTATTATCTCAACCCCTCCCCCCACTTTCCCTACTCTGTCCAGCTTAAGGATGCAGTAGTGATGTGGGAGGGCGAGGGTAATATCCGTCATGGAGGTGGGTTTGAGCCATGTTTCGGTTATAAAGCCAAAATCTGGGGATTCCAAACTCAGCAGATCCCCGAATTCAGTTGCGTGTTTAGGTAGCAACCGCACATGTGCTAGAAATCCCTTCCAGGAACAGGCCTGTTTTAAGAGATGGGACCTGTCAAAACTATTGGCAGTCACACCCCTCTCTGTCAAATTTTCCCTACTGGCAGTATTGCCTTCTGTATCCGGTGGAATGACAATGCAAGAAAAAAGACAGTGAATGTTTTAGCTCCCTGAGATATTACGCCTAGCATGCACTGTAAAGTCAAAAAATCAAGGACTCCTAAAATGACGAATAAAAATATCGACACAATTTTCTTATTTCTTGAACCCCATGTAGAAGGTGTTTAAAACATAATTGACAGATTGTTCAAGTTGCAGCCATTTTGACTACAATGTAAGTAATGCTGTTCTTCCTAATATAAACAAAAGTGTGTAAAAAACTTTCAGAAATTTTATGTGCCTAAGCATCTGTTAAGGATTGTTATGTTATGTGTATTTGTAAAGCACACTATCACCCACGAGGGTATCCTGGCATTGAGCAGGTGTGTGTGCCTAGTCCTGACTGTGGTAGGTTGGTTAATTGAAAAGCCAGGTCTTCAGTTTCTTGCAGAATTGTAGAAGAGAGGAGGAGCCTCTGATGTAGAGTGGGAGTTTGTTCTACACTTTAGGAGCAATGATCCTCCTGATCTGGTTCTGTGTATGTGTGGGAGTAGTGGTCCTTTGGAACTGCAGTATCTGGGTGGTTGGTGGAAGGAGATGCTACTGTTCAGGTAGGAGGGGCTTGAGTTGTGTAGTGTCTTGAATATGTGTGTGAGAAGTTTGAATTGAACTGATCATATACAGAGCTGATACGTTAGGTAGAAAACGAATTGAAATATTCCTAGTCAAACAAATACACACGGTGTATTTTAACATGTAGAAAAAATAACCTTCTGACAACATACCTCCTAGAATGATGTAGAATAGAATAAAACTTTCAGCCAACTTTGTTTGGGGGTTTCATCCCAGACACAATGCACCTAGACCTAAATAGCAAACATGAGAGGCCCATGCTCACACACATCTATTTGGAAACTATGTACTGCTTGAATAGGTTTCGCTGGGAAGTGAAAAAACAACCTATGATTATTTATAAGAATTATATTTATAAGAAAGACCTTTTAAGAAAGTATACCTTGTCAGGCTGAACACTCTGAAAATGAAGCTATTAAATACAACAAATCCTATGGGAGGGTGCCAAGGATTGGATACTAGTTTATGGGTACAAAGGTAGCTTTATCAAGCCCTGTACCAGTGTCCCCTATAG
The DNA here is from genome assembly GCF_964204655.1 of Triturus cristatus. Lineage (NCBI taxonomy): Eukaryota > Metazoa > Chordata > Amphibia > Caudata > Salamandridae > Triturus > Triturus cristatus. Next base: position 1,650,995,033 of record NC_140590.1, on the reverse strand, counting down.
GTTTTGGCTTACCATTGGCTTATCACCCTCTTCCGTGGTGGTCTAGGCACAATTGGGAGTACAAATAGAGGGCATATGGAGAATATAAATCAAGTTGATCTTCAGAAGGGAAGTCTGTCATTTTACATATTAGTACATGAAAAATGTGGGGGTACACATCTAATACTGCAGAGATTTGGTCAGTTTGGAAGTGAGGGTATTTTCCAACACAATAAAGGAACTGAAAGGCAGAAGGCTATTGTGGTGAAAAGTTGTTCGGACCAATACCCTAACAAGTAGGGGAGATTTTTTTCAGACAAGTGTTTAATTAGTGTCCTTCTATGCTACAAAGGACCATTGAAGTTTTGTTTGTGTCAACTGAGAACTCAAGTGAGCAGCAGTGATTAATTTGTGCAGGTGATGGCAGGTGGGGTGCCTCGGCACTCATTTTTGTCGACTGGATAAAGAGACAGCATATGAAGTGTGGTGGAATCAAGACTAGGCCGGCTTGTTATTCAGCAACCCTAGCATTCAGTAAATGTGGCAATTATCAGGGCTGATGCTGGGCTCCTAAGGAAAACATTGGACCCTGTATTTTCCTTTTGTTTACGAATTAAGAATTGGTGAGAAGAGGAGACCCCTAAAGTGGTGAAGATTAAGACAGTTAAAGATGTGGGGGAGGGAAAACCATTGGGACAGTCTGCAGCCTTTCTATTGGAAAAGCTGATTATGTCCCCACTTAAGATGGATTAATAATAATAATCCACATTTGTAAAGCGCAAACAATCACCTGTAAGGGTCTCTAGGCGCTGGGGGCCGTCGGGAAGATTAAGCAAGCTATTGCCCAGAGTCACATGGTGCTGGGCTAATCTGCCGCCGGGGATCGAACCGTGGTCCCTAGATTCTGGAGTCAGTCGCCCTGGCTGCGGCGCCACACCTCTTCCTAATGCGTGGTCCTGGTAAGAAAAGTCGCTAGTGAGGGAAGACAGTGACCAGGAGACTGCCTGGTGACATAGGCATGATTGTCTCCGTATTAGTACCTTAGTAGAGTGGAGTTTTGTGATTGCGCTTGTGAGAGGCTGGTGGTAATATTAAAAAAATACCTTCTCGCTTCCGCTTTTGACTACAATGGCTTTACCAGTGCAGAACTTCATTCTGAACTATAGCTTTCCACATAGGTAGCTTTTAAAGTTTTAGTTGCTTATCGCCTTTCCATACCTTGTGCAACATTTATTTTGGAAATCTTTTGAAATTGTTCCCATTCATATAAAGGGCCATATACTCGACACAACCTTTGCCCCCATGACACCATCTTAGATTGTTGCACCTATCCCTTAGCCTGACAGATCATCAAGCACTTCTCTCCTTGATTACTGGTGTGCACTTTATCAACCGACCATCTGGCCCCGATGGGAAAAGCATGGGCAAACCTTGGCCTACATTGCCTATCTCAGGAACTTCCACTTATCTTAAAAAATGATCCTGAAACTTTGACCTGCCCACAGTGCAAAGCATGGACTGTGCCATTCAACTCTTTACCACTGGCTCAACTTGTCTCTCAATTATTCTTTACCCCAAAACTATTACTCTCGCCCTTTGGCACTTTGTTTTGTCGGATGAGGGAAGGAAGAGAAAACATATATGAATACATCTTGAACAGACTTGGACAGCATCTTATCGCCTCTCAGATAAGTCTACCTGTCATTAGTCATTGAAAGAGCCTAAAACAGAAGGCTGTGTCAAGTTCAATTTGTATGAATTTACGATTACCTGGTCTCTAACAAAATCAAGGTAACCTTTGAATTATATTTAAAGTCTGTCCAAACTTCCGAATGTTACATATCATCTAGTACTTCTTCCTATATTTTCTGTGACAATTTTTCGGATTTGTCTTTTTTTCTCTTAAAATCAGAAACCTCTTAAACACTCTCAAAGACAGTAGTAAACAGCTACCTCCGTTGGAAATTCCTTCCACAAACTCTTTACTGTTTGATACTTTTGACTCTATTGTTGACTTCTTCTTCTACAATACATTGTCCTCATTTAAATCTGGCTCCCTTTTGTATTCATGGCCTGACGAACTTCTTCATCTTTGGTCTTTACACTTTGCTCCTATTTCACCTCTCTATTTAGTACTTCTTTGTTCTAAGTGGTAGTAGTAACAATGAGTTTATTGGGACAGTTACCCGTTAAAACATTCTAAAAACAATTAATACAAACAACTAAAAACAATATTAAAACATCCAATATCAAAAACTCTGCTTAATCAAAAGTACCCCACTCCACTCTACTCCAATCTACCTCACTCCACTCTACTCCAATCTACCTCACTCCACTCTACTCCAATCTACCTCACTTCACTCTACCCAGTCTACATCACTCCACTCTACCCAATCCAGCCCATCCCACTCTACTAGCCTTTAACCATGCTGAACAGCAGGCACACTGGTGTACAACATGGCTAAAACACATTGCCAAAGCCAATCGTCCTTGCATAGGGGAGCCCTATTGGCTTTGCCAATTCCTGTCAACAGTAATGTCACCTTTCAGCACTCGAATCTCGAAGATTGTTTATACATGCATTTTCACTCTGAAAATTGTGAAAAATTCCTCCCTCATTTGCCTAAGGATTGGTGGAGTACTCTATTCCTATCCACCATCCCATTCAGGTCGGACTATTGGAATTCCATATTCCTTGGCCTTCTGCAAAAACATCTTCCCGACTTCAAAGCATTCAGAAGCCTGCCACCAACAGTTTGCTAGACATTCGGAAATGTGAGCCTATATTAACCCATGTTTGTGCCTTGTATTGGCTCCCTGTGGAAAAAATATGCATATTGAAAGCCCCATGTTTCTGCTATAAAGCCACTAGATATCATGGGCCTATAAAAATATATCTGGAGTCTTTTTCTTCCTTCTGTTCCTTCGGACACACTTAGTTTTTCGCCAGCCAATCTTATACAAGTCCCTTACATGAAGAAATCCAAAACCAATGGGCACTGTTTTCAATGTCTCACAGCCTTCCTGTGAAACAAGCTTCCACTGCCCCTCTGTCTTACCTGTGGATATCTGAAATCATATCTTTTTCATTCAGTTTTTTGTTCCACTTACTCTCACTTGTCAATGTTCATAGCACCAGGACTCCACCCATGGGTAGTGGTTCATTCAATAAAACCCTTACTCGTTTGTTTATTTATTCATTGATGCAGCAGGGCAGTTGAGGAAGTGCTCTATGGATGTACAAGTGACAAAATGTGATGCAATATTATTTTCTCTTTGCTCACAATACGCCCAGAGGGCACTGGATGCACAGTGTAACCAAAAATATATATGTTGATAGTCTATTCCAATGACGTGTTCATTGTTTGAAATTATCAGCAACTTCCCTGAGTCATTTTTATGATGACGTACAAGCGCAATCAAAACATGGATTTTTCAAAAGCTCCTATAATTCTGAAATGACCTGTTAGAAATGGGGGTGTCTAGTTGGCAGAGGTGGGTACCTTTGTCAAAATAAGGACCCTTGCTTCTAGTTAGGGTAAGGGGGATACACTTCTAAAATAACCCCTGCTCCCCCATTGGTAGCTTGGCACGAGCAGACAGGCTTATCTCAGAGGCAGTGTGTAAAGCATTTGTTAACACATACAGTGATACAGTGAAAAGACTACAAATGGACACCACACCAGTTTAGAAAAATAGGTAATCTTTATCTAAACCAAAACAAGACCAAACGACCAAATAAATCCACAATACAGTAAGAAAAATAAGACTTTCAAATGGTAGAAATAGTTCAGTTCAAAGCAAATTGCAGATGCAACACTTTTCACACAGAGTACCTTGGATGCGTCGCGCACACAAACAAAAAGGGTCACAGGGAAGGTGATGCGTTGGTTCTTACACTCAGGGAAGGTGATGCGTCGGTTCCTTGCTCTGGGGGAGGTGATGTGTCGGTTCCTTACTGCTGCGCAGGGGAGGTGATGCGTCGGTTTCTTATTGCATGGGGAGGTGATGCGTCGGTTTCTTACTGCATCCCCCAACGATGTGACAGACCTGGCGCCTCGATGCGATGCGACGATCTGGGATGATGTATGGATTCTTGCAGCCGCACAGCAGGCCTTGCATTGAAATCGGGATCGGTGCGGTGATATCGGACTTCGGAGATCAGAGCACTCGATGCGGCGTGTGGCGATTTCTTGAGCAGAGGGCAGGGGCTGCGACGATTTCTTCAGTGGTGCGTCAGAAACAGGTGCGGATGCATCTCGGTTCTCGAAGTTGTGTTACTTTTCCCAGCTCCCAGTGGCAAACAGCCTCAAAAGGTCCAAAACAACAGCAGCACCTCTTAGCAGGTCAGAACTCCCAGCAATGAAGTTCAGGGGAGCTGGTGGTGAAGTCTTTGTGTCCCTGATACTTCAGAATAGGAGGCAAGCTCAATTCAGGCCCTTGGAGTTCTTCCTCAGGCAGGGGACACGGCAAACAGCAAATTCCTTTTGTCCTTACCTTGGAAGCAAGTAGCCACTGCAGGCCAACCCCAGAGAGCAAACAGCACAGGGGCAGTATTCCTCCTCAGCTTTTCCGGCTCTTCTCCTTGGCAAAAATGTATTCTACGAAATCCTTTGTTCTCTGATGGCAGAGATGCCCTGTGCTTGGTCAAAACCAGTTCTGTCCTCTCTGGTGCAGCTTCCTGGCAGAAGGTGGAGACAGCATTGTGGAAGTTAGAGGAGGCCCATTCAGGTAAAAGGAAATCTCCTCCCCTTACTCTAAATGCAGCCCAGGTCTATTCAGCCCAGCCCTGACTCATCAGACTCTCTAGAGCCACTGCTCCTCCCCAGCCCCTGATGCTCCAAACCAAGACAGTCAATCCACATCCTAGCAGAGGCACACTGGATGGCTAAGCAAGAAAATACCCACTTTCGAAAAGTGGTATTTTCAAACACAGATTGTAAAAATCACCCTCACTAAAAGATGCATTTTAACATTCTAAGTTCTGGAATACCAAACGTTATTCTCCTACCTTGTTCCCAGGGGTAGTTATGTTTATAAGATTGTATAAGCAAACTCCCCATTCTATCCTATGGGAACAGGTAGCATTGCAACAGTGAAAAACACAATTGGCAGTAATTCACTATCAGGACATGCCACACACATCAGGGCATGTCCTACCTTTCACACACACTGCACCCTACCGACAGGGGTACCTTGAGCCTACCTTAGAGGTGACTTACGTAAGAAAAGGGAAGGGCCTGGCAAGTGGGTACATTTGCCAAGTCAATATGGCAGTACTAGACTGCCCACAGATACTGCAGTGGCAGATCTGAGTCACATTTACAGGCTGCTTATGTGGGTGGCACAATCAGTGTGGCAGCCCACTGGCAGTATTTGATTTACAGGCCCTGGGCACACACAGTGCACTGTACTAGGGACTGACTAGTAAATCAAATAGCCAACTATGTAAACACCAAGCCATAACAACAATTTACAAAGGGAGCACTTGCACTTTGGCACTGAACAGCAGTGGCAAAGGGCCTAATGCATCTAGACCAGCAAAACGAAGTCCAACACACAGCAAAAGCACAAGAGGCAAAAACAAAAAATGCAGGGTCGACCCACACCAATAATGCCAGCTCTAACAGGACCAATATAGAAATTGAACAGAGCTCTTTAACATTAGATTTTACAGCAAGTAAGAGGGAGAAAAGGAAAATGAGGTGGGCCACATCTGTACATTACAGGGTACAAATATAGAATATGGTTTGTGACTGTTTCAGAGCAAATTCTCCATCTTAAAGGAAACTTCTTGCTACCTCAATTTGTTTTCATGTGTTATGGTGGTCTCTTTTAAGGTATTTTAAATGGATAGTCCTATAACTAGATTAACTTTGTGGCCAAAAAGGAGTAAAATATCAAGTTGCCCAAGGCTTTCAAGTCGCTAGAAATTTAGTTTGTAGCTTTACTGAACCCTGAGAATATTATGGATCCAGGTTCTAAAATAGATTTTTGAGAAAACTGGATGGACATAGCAAGAATGGAGTAGAGGTTAGAACAGGAAAAGGTTATGATATGTCCAGGTTGCGGTTGGTAGTACTTAGCATAAAAGCATAAAAGAAATGGAGTTCAGTAAAGCCATATAGTTACTGCTATAGCATGATAATTAAAAAAGGGATTGAGATCTTGTCTCTCCCCTAGATGCGAGTACCACACCTGTTAGTTCAAAGTGCTGTAAACAACAGATGTTACCACTATTTAATCTATGGCACTAGGTGTACCCACTTTGGAAGGATGGATGGCTGAGTTTCCCCTGCTGTGATTCAAGTTGTGACCTACACTGCATTTGTTTTTAAGGGTCGTTTTCCCATAATTTTGCTAGTAAAGTATTGAAGCTGGGTCAGGTATTCTGTAGAAGGATGGGATGGTGATACCCGGGGCACCAACGGCTCATCACAGTATAGAATTCAGGGCAACTGGGGACTGAAAAGGTCATATGGAGAAAGTCAGTAGTTATGAAAGACTTCAGTAGACTGCTGCGTCTTGCACAGATGACCACTCAAAGGTGATGTGCAGATTTATTCAGGAGGACAAGGAGGCACTCCTGCACAAATGAACAATTGTGTGAAGCAGTGTGTGTAGAAGGTGGGAAGAGGAAGCTTTGTAGCATTATTGTCCAAGGGTATTTCCAATGGTGATGCAGTTGCACTTGGGAGGGGAGCAACAATTGGCTAATAAAAATATGGAGGTCGTGGCAGCAGGGAAAAGTCGTTTTTGAAGCTCCTGAGGAGTTTACTATTGGGATGTAGTGAACATAATGCTACATATAGTGTGAGACATCCCTGCAGTGGACGATGATCTTGTGGATGCTTTGTCTCGTTCAAGATTCCCTAGTCAGTCTCAATGGGCATACCCAAGGACAGATACAAAGCCGGAGAATCAGGAAGCAGCAGTTAATGAATGGATCATTCATTACAAAGTCTATAGGCTGCTTGCAATGTATGCATAGCATGAGGCAGAGGAAAATGCACAGTCGAGGTTGTTTTAAACACAGTAGTGTTGCAAAAAGGAATGTTTAACTACAGTTGCTTGAAACGAAGTCTCAAGTATTCTTGGAACAAGCACAAGGAAAGAAATGCACTCTGCACAGCATCTGATTCTAAGATAATTTATTGCATTCTAATTTTACGCAGTCTATTTTGGAATTAAATTGAATTAAATTATATACGAGTCATGCAACTTCCCTGTGAGGTGCAGTTAATGTTTATGTCCACAGGATGGCAACAGTGCTACACTTATTCACTAACTGGGCGCTAAGAATTGATGGTTGTAGGAAAACATGTTTTTTTTATTGCTCCTTCCTGGAAGTAGTTTTACTTGTTTTTAGGTCTCGCCTGACCCAGTGCATGCGCTGGTCTGGCGAGACTTATTGAGAGGGCTCCAAAAAGTGCTACCAGGCAAGCTTAGAGCCACAGTGCATGTGCGCGGGCGCGCGCGCCGTGGTTTACCGCGATTACTTTCGGATTCGCGGCCGCACGGCCGCTTTGATGTTTGATCGCGATCACTTTCACGGTCGCTTTGCATAGCCAATAGGTCTCGCTTTTGGGACCTTATAAGTATTTAGTTATGCAACTGTTGCATGGCTAAACACTTATAAGGTCCCAAAGGCGAGACCTATTGGCTATGCCAATGCTTGTTATTGCAGTTTTTAGGTCCTGAGCCTAGGCAGCGCACATGCGCGGTCTCTCGACATGGAGTATCTCATCCATGGGCTATTGACACGCCCATCAATATCCGTAGGTTATTGCTAGTGCTCTTCTGAAATGCGGCATTTTCACTGGTGCATTCATTGTGTCTGTTCCTCCTTAGTCTGCTAGTCATCTCCCATGGCGACTGGCCCTATTACATTAACTCAGCACTACTGTTCAATGTATGCTGCTTGCGAGCACTACTTTGTTTTTCCACTCGCTCGTATTACAGGAATGGGGTGTTTTCTGTGCCCTCTGCACTTCTGCTCCTATCACTCTGCTTTTAGTGCGGCAGGTGTTTTCTGCTCTCATTCATCACCCTCAACATACATCCGATGCTGTACATGTTAGGCGCTGTTTTTTTTTTGGTTTTTTTTGCAGTTTTATATAGCGCGAACTCGACCCGAAGGCATTAGAGCGTTTTACATGAGCACCAGTTGTTGTAGACGGACAAATTCATTATTTTTTTGTATGCACAGGGAGATGAAGTGATTTGCCCAGAATCACAGGATGTGGGGAGGAGATGTAGGGTGCTGGGTCCCGGCTGTGACCTCCTTCCAGCTCTTCGTTTCTCTGACACCACGCCCCTATCTCAAAGACTATTGCTCTCCAAGGGATTGGACACCACCCTTATTCACAAGAGAGCGCGGAGGCACAGATCTCCATAAAAAAGGCAACTGTGACTCGCATGCACAACCACAACAGGTCGATCCCGAAAAACACAAATTGTGGGAGCTACACAAATTCAGCTAAAAAGAATAGTTTTACATAACACATAACCTCTCACGAGGGCAAGGGTTTCCAGTCGGTGTCTCCTGGGCGCCGTTCAGATTCAGGCTCTCAGAGTCTCAGGGAGAAGTTGTCCAATGAGTGTCTCCCTGGCGGCTCCTGCACAGAAGCGTCCCTGTTAATGTTTTAGACGCTCCCGGAAGGGGATTTGTTGTGCCCAAGCCCAAAGGCTGTAGAGAACACGCCCAGATCCCCCCTTGCGTTGCAGCCGTTGCCTGATAGAAGCTTCCCCGTGAAAGTTTTCTTCCCGGCCCTCCAGGCTCCTAGACAGATGTCTGCCACTTGAATGACAGGGTCCGAGCCCTGGCAGCTTTTAAAAGATGTAACAAAGACCCCCACTGCCCTTTCAGTGAGGAATTCTGGTAAGTCACGGACCCTGCCCCAGCCCTACAGACAGCAGTCTAACATTTAATAGATTCCACCAAATCACAGTCTTTCAGAGATGAATCTGGAGTGACTGATCCATCATCACCCTTCTGTGTCAAGACTGATGCGTTAAAATATCCTGTTTCTTACAAAGTGCTTGATACTGTACCAGAACTTTCTAAGCACTGTGAAAAACGGGTGGTATTCTTGTCCTGTTTAAGGGTATTTAATTACCCGACTTCGTAAAGATGGAAAGCAGAAGTGGCCTTGTGAGGATTGTCATGGGGGACTCCCAGAAGACTAGATGTCAGCGGCGAGCGTTTAACTTGCTTAGCCATCTTGGGGAGACTTGTTCCAATCCCATCTCTGCGGCTACTACTGTTGAAACCGTGCCATACCAGAAGGGATACTTAGGGGCCTACTCCTGTTTTACTCTGAGACCTGGACACAAATCAAGCTAGGTGACGGTTCACATCTATCAAGAAAAGTCTATACATCAATCGGATTAAAACAGGGTTGCGTCCTAGCACCACAACTATTTAACTTATTCATTTCTGACCTCTCAGGCAAATTAAACAACTGTAATGCTCATGCACCGAAACTTGGCAACCTCCAACTCACTTATATGGCTTATGCCGATGACATTGTGCTCCTGAGCCTAACCAAAGTGGGCCTGTCTAGACTATTAGCAGTAACATCGGAGTTCCTGGAGGCAAATAAACTAGCTCTTAATCTGTCCAAGACAAAGATAATGCTAATAACCAACCGCAGATCTGCGCATCTTAATATCATGCTTGAAGGAAAACTCCTGGAAAGAGTATCAAATTACAAATATTTAGGATATTATATCGACGACAAACTGAACTTAAACGCTAAAAAAAAATACATGACGCAAAGAGCAGGAGCCTTAATATTTGCTTTAAGTATACTTTCAAAAAAGCTGGAATGTCCTTCATTTACTCCCCTATTGACAGTGATGGCCACCAAAGTTCTTCCTACCCTAGCGTATGCCAGTGTAGCAATGCATGGCAAGGACGCAGTTATTTTAAACAACCTCATCACAAAAGGTCTTAAAACTACCAAGCTCAGCTTCACCTGCTCAGGTGCGTCTAGAATTTGGCGTAATGAATGAGTCAGTGGGACGACTCTACACAAGCATCAGAGTATGGTATCGAATTAAAATGAATTCTACAAATAATACTATGAACCGATTCTTGTGGCAGGAACTAGAAAGCCAACAAAACTCAGCCGCTAATAAATATCTGACTTGTGCTTTGGAGCAAACATGCACCGCCAAACTTTGGGACAAAGATCTGCCATATATTTCCTTTAAACAGGCACTAAATAAGGGGGCTAAATTTCATTCATTAATTACGGACAAAGCCATCTTTTCAGACCGCTCCCATTCTTGGTCCGTGATTAACAGTTATTAAAAACTCACCCCGGCTGCCTACTTAGAAACAACATATTCGGTTTTCATCAAAAAGAGGCTAATGGCCGTGAGATTCGGTAAATTACCAACTCTGGCAGACGAACCGGTCTGGAAACGACCAGACTCAGATGTCTGTTGTCTATGTGGCACTACAAAAGAAAATTTAATCCACATTGTATGCCACTGTAAGTCTCTGAACCAGGAGCGTACGTACTTTTTAAAGCACATTTTTACGGCCAAGAGACTACGTACCTGCAGGTCTGCCATTATTGGTGCTTTGGACTCAACAACCCCCATAATTAATTGCAAGCTGATAAAGTTCCTGATAGCTTTTGAAAAGCGTTTGAAAGCAATATGAAATCTCAAAACAAAAAGGCTTTTTATATTAATGATTGATTTACTGATGTACAATTGTTAAAATTCTTTTTTTATCTGTTTTATTGTAAAGGACAATTTCTTTTTTTAATCGTTTGTTACGGTTTTAATTAACTAAACAATAAATGTTTACTTACTTACTGTTGAAACGCAGTGGAGAGTCGGAGTTCTGGGGTGAGGGGGGCATCACTATTCCTAACTCTCCTGAGAGGGGCATTTAGGGGGCGCGGGAGCTAGGGCAACATACAGTGCCTCATGGAGGGAGGAGGTATGCAGGGTTTTAGCCCTTCTCACCACCTCCCAAGTCTGTCGGTTTCAGACCCCTCAAGGACACTTCGTCCGCCGGAGCGCGGTTTGAGGGGTAGTAATAATGGTCTGCATATTCATAACTCCAGCTGCTAAGCTCTCCTGTGGGGCATTGATATGATTAAACGGACATTAGGAGGCTCAAACTGTGAAATTATCTAGATACCTTACTGTTTTAACAGACTGATAAAAAGGAAGCCCCTTGCAATAGAACACACATAGCTCTGTTTAAAGAAATAAACTGTACACATCCTATATCTCAAGTTGAAAATGTTATTAAATAAAACCCATTATTCTGTCTTGATGTGCGTCATTTGTAGCACAGCCCTCCCTAGTAGAACAGTTTGTGCAACACCTGAGCTATTTCACTAAGCTTAAAAGCACCGCCGCCCCCTTCGTGTAACAAAATATGAACACATGTGTCTGTTTTATTGTGTGCTTCACACTTCTGTTTCCAGACATGTCTCCAGCCCAGTTTCATCCAGTGTTCACATGATGGTGTCCCTTGAAGTACCTCTAAGCACCAAAAAGCAGCCCCTCCCCGAACAATGCTACATGAGTCAAATGAGGCGCTTTTAGGTGACGGGGCCCTCACAGAACCCAAACCTCAAAGTACTTCACCTCTGCGCCTCATGAATGTGACGTCAGCAGGAGTTTTTGTGATGTGGTAAGTGTGAAAGAGACACCATGTCAGAGCGGCGTGACATTAATCAGTGTGATGTACAGGGGCTGACTGTAGGTGCCCTTCACTGACGCTTCACTAAGGTGTAGTTGACCAAAGGAGAGCGCCAAAGGGGTCATTTATAGTTCAGCAAGTTGCTCCCAACATAAATTGGTGAATCATGTACTGCCATTTTGGCCCTTCCCACGCCCACCTAGGGCCCCAGTTTTACAGCCTATCATAGCACATGGTAATTTCACCTCTGAAGCTCCTGATGCAGATGGTAGTGCTCTCGGTGTCTGAGTCAATGGGCACTACAAGGAGTACCCCATGAGCCCTACCAGGGGTTCCTATGGGCACTACCTTGTCCACTCCCTGTTTGTTCTGTCTTGTGTCTCTCCTTAATTCACTTCAACGCTTTTACCATTATACTTTCTCTTTATATCCTTGCATACCTCTATGTCTCTGTTTCACCCCCACTTTTAGACCCTCTAATTCACCTACCTATATCGATCTGTCTAAGTACACCTCTATACAGCCTCCTCTCATACACCTACCTCTTGCCATCACTTTGGAGTCTTACCTTTTTATCATTTATACCCCTCTAGACTCTCTCAAATGTTTAATCTCTTTGCCACTCTCTAGTCTTACCTTTACGTCTTTTAAACCCCTCTAGATGCTCTCTAAACCTCAACTCTCTCTCACCACTCTCTAGTCTTACGTTTATATCTTTTATACCTCTCTAGATGCTCTCCAAATCTAGACTGCATCTTCACCACACTCTAGCCTTACCTTTCAATTTGTATACCTCTCTAGACACTCTAAACCTCCACTGTCTCTCCACCACACTCTAGTCTTACCTTTACATCTTTTATACCTCTCTAGACACTCTTTAAACCTCTATTCTCTCTCCACCACGCTCTAGTTTTACCTCTAAACATTCTCTAAATGCTCACCAAACCTCAACTCTCTCTAAGCCACACTCTTGCCTTACCTTTACATTTGTATACCTCTCTAGACACTCTAAACCTCCACTGTCTCTCCACCACACTCTAGTCTTACCTTTACATCTTTTATACCTCTCTAGACACTCTTTAAACCTCGATTCTCTCTCCACCACTCTCTAGTTTTACCTCTAAACGTCTCTAAATGCTCACCAAACCTCAACCCTCTCTAAGCCACACTCTAGTCTTACCTTTACATCTTTCATACCTCTCTAGTCGCTCACTAAACATTAACTCTCTCTCCACCGCTCTCTACTCTTACTTTTACAATTCAATTCAATTAGCTTTATTGCGGTTAAATTTACCATAAAATCACATAAAAAAAATGAACAAAACGACAAAATAAACAGTCCGTTTCATAAATGCAGTTACAAAATATTACATGGTTGTTTAGACATTTGTTCCTTTAAAAATTTAAATAGTTCCAATAATTTAAAAATTGTCATAACAATATTATTCCTAAAAAAAAGAAGATAAAATATTTCGACTCTTAAAATTCATTTTACATAGTCTTGAGTTAAAGTAGCATTATTGATCAAGTTCCTTCGTGCAATCCAAATTGAATGTAAAAATTTAGCTACTGTGCAAACGATTACTGGGTTGGTATCTGTTTTTAATATCCTAAAAAAGGCCAAATAATGTTTTATGCCCAGATTCTTGTACAACTGAATTATCCATATCTTCCTAGTATAGGCGTAAGCTGGGCAAAATAGGATGACATGCTCTACCTCATCCACTGGTGCACAACACGCTTCTCCCCCTTTCTACACTTCCTTGACTCCTCTGTATTTCTCTACCTCTCTCATAAAACATACGCATCTCTCTAGCTCTTTTTTACCTGCCTTTTTCAACCTGTTTGTATCTTTCAGTTCGACAACCTCCTCTTTCTCTCCCTCTGTTACGTCTTGCCCTACCTCACCTTTCTACCTCATATCTAACTCCCTCGCCTTCACTCCTCTTGTTATACTGTTGTCTTGTGTGTTTCTTTTACCCCTCTGTTCTTCATTTTCCTCACACCCTCACCACTCCTCTTACTCAGGAAGGTTAGAGACCACTGTCTAGCCAGAGAACTGAACAAATCAGCAGACAAGAGGAGGAACAAGGCAGGGGAAAAGAACCTAGGAGTATCCAATCAGATGGAGTATTCAGCTGTGAGACTCTTTTCACTGTCCTTCAAAAATAAACATACTTGAAGGCTGCAAAGAGAGCAGTGCATTTGGGTTACTTTACTCTGACTGTAGAACAAACACTGAACTGCTACTTTGGAGCAGGGTCATTCTATTTTTAGGTCAAGCCTAGGCAGTACATGTGCTGTTTCTTTGAGACATGCCGTATTCTTTCACTGTGTGAGATTACAGCCCACCCATTGCCTTTTTATTCATTACTTCAATTGTCCTTTAAAAATGCCTGCTTGCTAGTGATCTTTCCTTTTTTCTCCCACGGAGCAGCGCCTAACTTCTGGCATCATTCCACTTTAGTGCTTAACTATTAATTTCAGGGCACTGTAATTTTGTTGGTTTCTTGTTTGTGTTCTGAGCTCCGCTCCATATATCCGAGCACAGTTTCTTGATTTTTAAATTTTATTAACCCGTTCCACTTTTCATTTGCTTCCTCCATCATTGGCTGTGCATGGGGGAAGGATGGGGTAAGGGGCGGCAGCGGCGGCTGAAAAAACAACTTTCTAACTAATTTCTCATGCTAACATAATAAAATTTGGATTTGATTATAACTCTCATACCTTTCCACATCCAGCAAGATAGGAATGAAGGCTAGCACTTCTCCGCAAACGTCGCTTTTATCGTCCAAAACCCAAAAGTACGTTCTCACCATGGTGCACAACAGCTTTATCCATACCGAAATAACCCAGTCACTCTTTCACTAGTACAGCTCACACACTGCGGTACCAAGTCGCCAGAGCCGGCCAGCTGTAAGTCAGGCAAATGGTTCATTTCCCCACCATTTTCATAGTCCGCGCATGCGTAATGTTCACGCAGCAAAATACCGGGAGTTTAGGGTGGGGTTCTTTTTCACCCAAAAACATGGATGCCATATTGGAACAAAGTCCCAACATGAAATAGTAATGCTCTAGTTGGGAACCGTCACAAATTACACAAGTTTAGATATCACAGCGCGAAATACAGTTGTGATGTGTTTTCAATCAAGCCTAGTGCGGAAGTATTAGCGTCGAGTTTTAGGAAACATACTATGAATCAATAAAAATGTATAGTACAATTGAACAGTTAACACAAGAAGATGTTTTAATGAGCTGGGTGTTTTGCAGCCACTATGGGAGGACCAAGATGGCCAGCACAGTGGCGCTCACCTCCAGCTAAATCTATTCTAATCTCCGCCACCTATTCCACACCTCTTCCTGTTGCAGCACTTCTCCCTTGCCCAAGCTCTTACTCTGCCAGCCCAAGTCCGTCCTCCCAGCACCCCTACCCCGTAGGCCCCACTTCTACATGTGAAAATGTACCTTTTTAGGGGTACACTGGTGCATCGTCACCCTCTTGTCTACGGGTCCAGAGACCAACAAAATAGAGATCAGCACTGGAGTGGGAATATATAACAAGTTTATTAATCACTCATGAGTGGGACCACGTCCACACAGCACTCTCAAATGCTGCAAGGAGGTAGTACACTGAAGTCACAGAGCACAGGTCTTTTATACAGGTTTTCTGCACTGTAAGCATGTGAACAGAAATAGGAAGAACACGTTTTAGAAATAGTTATCAGCAAACAAGGGCAGATGAATAACTACGTGGTCAGCAAAGTGGGAGAGCAAAAATGCTTATGGCAGCAGTAAATGATTGACAGTTAACATCTATGACCAGGTGCACTGGGCGCTACAAGCACGTACATTGCTTTAGCTGAGTCAGGAAGTCAACTAAAATAGTTAACACAAGCACAGTGAAAAGACGAGCAGCAGAGGACGGGAGAATTACGAAGGAAACAAAATGGACACCACAGCTTAAATGGCTGTTGCTAAGTAAAATATTACACATTTCCACAGACGACCCTTTGAGCATAAGCTAAGACTTTTTTTATGCTTCAAAAGGGGTACGATAAACATCATGTATATCAATGAACATTATATTGCTGACTTCTCGGTTTATTGCTAAACGGGCATTTACATTTTGGACATTCGTTTTAGATGGCAGACAATTAGTACAAGTAGAAATACAGAGGGAACAAAGCACTGGCCCGCATTGGATACATAAACAACAAGAGAAGAGAATTGCAATAAATATGAACAAGGCCGATAATATTTTTAAACCCTATACAGAAAATTCGCTCCAGAACCATCCAGCCCAAGTCCATGTTCCTAAGTCTTGATGCATCTCAGTAACTATTTTGTGTAGTTTGGAGATGAGCGCATATACAGAAAGTGAATTGTCCGGTGAGAAGACACAACAGCTGGATCTGATGAGACAGCATGCTCCACCTCGATCAGTCAGAATGACATCTAGAACAAGTCTATTCTGCAAAGCAACCATGCGGATCGATGCTTATTCTTCTGTCAAGTTCCCTAAGGCCGCAGTTGTCCGATTAATCACTGCTTCCATTGTATGGGTGAGGCGACGGACCAGCTTACTGTTCTGTACTGGGCCAACAAAGAAGAAGAATCCTCTGTTAAAGTCTATATTGTTCCCATGTGGTCTCTGTCTGGTCGACTACAGAAACATCGATTGCACGTTTTCCCCTACTACCAGCATGGTGATCAAACAATTGCAAATCTTGATGGTAGGTTGGGGGGAGCTAAAAACACAGGTGGTAGAAGGAAGGCTATGTAACAGGCACCAGACTAACCTGGATATAGTAAGTAGTATGCCTTAGTTCCACAAAAAAAATAAGAATGAGAATAAGAAGCTGCTTCGGTCTCTCGTAGATATCTGCAACACTGTAGTACAGTTACTTTGGCCCACTGGCACATCGCCTGTACTTTGTACACAAAGGGGGCCAGTGGTCATGGCAACAGAGATAACAAGGGGTCCATTTCCTTTAGCCGACCTAGAATTTGGATACACATAATTTGTTGCTGCACTTCCTTAACTATATTCTTTCATTTCTAAAGCAGTCCCTTTTGCTTGTAGGTCCCCATCATCGTTGGGGTAAGAGACTTTGTTCATTAGATGCATTTAGAAGCTTGAACCAAGCTGAGCATGAGCCATTGTGAGAGAATGGCAGCGGTGACAATGGGATTGCTTTTATGTTCTAATGAGGAGGAATCTTGCCACAAACCCAACAGTTAGTACCATTGCTTAGCTGGTGTGTCTGATGCAATATTTGAAGAAATAAATTGTTTCTCAGATTTTGCCGGTATCCCTGTTCATGTTGCGGCAAATCTAAATAATGGTGCTCTTTTGCAGCAATGATGTAACAGTAATGTTAAGTAAGGAGGCTCCAGGCATTACTGACTCCACTACCCACATTAAAGTAGTGATGATGGCAGCAGTCAAGGTCAGACCAAGGATGCAGATTGTACAGCCGTTGCACGTTGTCGCAGCGATCTCCTTCTTCTTAGGCGAGCTCATTTTCATCAGCAAACAACAAAATAGATGATGCCCTAAGGTACTGGGCAGGCGTTGGTTTCTTCACTAACGGTGAGACGACTAGTCACTAATAGGCTACCCCCCTTTGTAGTCAGTCTTTAACCACCTAGGAGAGTGGCTCAAACAGTCTTTCTGTGATGAAGTGTCTTTCTTCCTGGATCGAAGTAGGTATCTAAATGCACCAGGGATCGTGTGGACTGGGAAGACTTCCTCAGGTCCTTCAGGTGACACAGCTTGTCCTCTCTCGGTTACCAAAATGTCGCAATGACCTGTCAGCACAGCAGGGCTCACGAAGGAACAGCTTCCCACACCTGCTGATAAATAGAAGACAAGCTGTCAATTAACTGGGACAAATAGTCACTCATCAACATGTCTGGTGTATCCAATACTGGTGCACTCAGCAGTCCATGAGAGGGGCATTGAAGTGTCTTTAGTCAAAAGGGCCAACAAAGGTTTAATAATGTGCGAAAAACTGCCAACAAAAAGTAGTGAGGCCAATCAGTGCATGAACATCCTTCTAAATGCGGGGTACAAGAGTGTCTAGAATGGTATGAATGTGGTCTGGTGTGAGTGCACGTCCCTCCTTAGACAGGAGGTGACCTAAATAGGTAACCTGCTGTCAACAATATTGCAATTCCTTTTGCGAGACTTTGTGATTGTGAGAGGCAAGAAAAAACAGTGCTCCTTCTTCACACTGCTCAGGGGTGTCTGCAGCCAACAAGATGTCATTGACATATTGGATAAGGGCCACTCATTTGGGTACAGGAAAGGAATCAAGCTGCCTTTTTAATGCCTGACTGTAAATGCTGGGACTCCCTGTATAGCCTTGTGGAGCTCTACAGAACCGATATGATCTATTCTTCAGGGTGAACCCGAACAAATAACGTCTGTCAGGGTGAATGGGTATCGAGAAGAAAGCATTCTTCAATTCGATCACTGAAAATGTAGTGGCAGTAGGAGGGACCATAGTGAGACGTGTAGTGATGTCAGAAACCACAGGATATTGGGGCACTACAAATTTATTTACTTCTCGCAAATCAATAATGAATCTGTAAATTTTAGTGTCAGTCTCTTTTTAAAAAAAATAGGAAGGATAGGGCTATTGCAAGTTTGATAGGGGGCCTCCCCCACTTTAATAAAATCCTGAACAATGTGTGCCAATGCTTCTTCACCTTCTCGGAATATTTTGTATTGGGGCAGGCTAGGCAATGAAACACCCTCCTTTACTTGAATATGTACAAGTGGAATAACCATTTGACCCACATCAGTATCTGATTTAGCCCACAAAGTACTAGGTAAGGATGCCAGGGCGACGTCCTCATAATAAGACAAGATCTCTCAACCATTGGATAAATTGTTTTTCAAAATAACACGCACACCTTCCGGAGAACAACGTATTGTGGCACAAACATATTTAAGCATATCGATACCCACAATATTGTCAGGTGTGGTAGGGGAAAGCAAAAATGGACATACTGCAGTGAAGTTATCAAGTCTGAATTCAAGTGGCTGTGAAAGTGGGCTAGGTGTGTCTCATCAAATCCTATCGGTGTTATCATTGTGCCAGACAGGGGAGCCCTAGGAACCAGTTTTTAGACAGAGCACTACGGGTAGCCCCTGTATCAACCAGAAACCGATCAGTAGATGCCAAGACGTTTGCATCAACATAAGGACCCATTTGATCTACTTGCACCTCAACCGGTTCCTTATCCCGTCCTAGGTCTGTCGCCCATTTTGTTTATCTTGTTCTTTGTCATCTGAAGACAAATGCTTGTCGTCAGTTGCCTCATCATGGGCACTTGGAGTGGGAAATTTATACTGGGTTGGGGGACATTCTAATAGGAAGCAATCATCCTTAGTTGTATCAAGTAGGAAATAGTGAGGGCGCCTAATAGGATACTAGCCATTTATCTCAAATCGATGTTCTCTATCTTCTTTTTCTGTTTTTTCCTTCTTTTCTTTATTTTTTAATTCTAGCGCTTTTTGATATATCGTTTTAAGTTGTACTTTTTCTGCTATAGCTTCTGCTCTCTTCGCTCTCTCTCACACTTCTTTCTCCCACATACACACACAATCAAACATATCCTGTCGACTTCTTCTTTTAAACAAACACTGCTCTACATATTGAACCTTTTTAGGATCAAATGACCCATTCACTGGCCATTACAGATTGGAATCTTTCTTTGTGTATTTGTTCCACAGTGGACCATACATTATGGAAGAAATACCATATTACCATTACATTATGGAAGAAATACCATATTTGACATACATAGCTCTATTAGGCGTCCCTTCTGGGGGAGCCGGCTGACTTTTTTCTAAACTTACTTTGGTACCACCAGAGCAGCAACACCACCTACGGATTTAGCTGAGAACAGGCATGTTTTACCAAATTATGTGTGAAATATTACTACTCCAAACAAATATTCAAAAAGGAGAAACATCTCCACATTACCTGCCATCAAACTTTGCAAAGATTGAATAACAAATTAAAACAAAAAGTCCAGGCTTAACAAATTTAAGAGTGCCGCTTTAGCGACCTTACGAAACACAAGTCTCCAACTCCCACCTGCCGATCTCTGGTCGAACTAATGGTCACTTCGCACCAAAGAAAACCCCAGTTGAGACCGCCCACCACCTGGAGGGTCAAATCGGGAAGACCGTAAAATTCACCTCGGCCTGCAAAGACAAAAGTCTCCTTGTGCAGTGCGCTTCCTCAGTAAGATTTCAATTCTCCATCAAGACCACTCCTTCAGACAGCCGCGTCTCCAATGGGGCCCCACGTTGGGTGCCAACTGTGGAAACATAACTTTTTAGGGGTACACTGGTGCAGGGTCACCCTCTTACAACGGGTCCAGAGACCAACAAAATAGAAATCAGCACTGGAGTTGGAATAAATAACAAGTTTATTAATCACTCATGAGTGGGACCACGTCCACACAACACTCTCAAGTGCTGCAAGGAGGTAGTACACTGAAGTCACAGAACACAGGTTTTCTGCACTGTAAGCATGTGAACAGAAATAGGAAGAAAAAGATTTAGAAATAGTTATCAGCAAACAAGGGCAGATGAATAACTACGTGGTCAGCAAAGTGGGAGCAGAAATGCTTATGGCAGCAGTAAATGATTGACAGTTAACATCTACGACCAGGGGCACTGGCAGCTTCAAGCACGTACATTGCTTTAGCTGAGTCAGGAAGTCAACTAAAATAGATAACACAAGCACAGTAAGCACAGTGAAAAGACGAGCAGCAGAGGACAGGAGAATTACGAAGGAAACAAAATGGACACCACAGCCAAAATGGCTGCTGCTTATGTTAAGTAAAATATTACACATTTCCATATACAGTATGTCTGGGCTCATAGGCTTGTTTACAGTAACTGTGGGCGGACAACTCCGTTCCACCCACGGAATGTGTGGAGATTTGCCCTTCCGTGATAATAGGCAGAGAAACAAGGCAAATCTCCGCACACCCAGGCATAACGGAAGTTGGCCGCCCGTCTCCCGCCCGCAGTATTAAATACATTAAAAAAGCAATTTTTAAATAACCTTACCTTATCGGCGGCGTCCCCGGGCTTCCATCCTTCTCCAGCGCGTCTTCTGCTGGGAACTGCGCATGCGTGGGAGCCCACGCATGCGCATTCCTGTCGAGGAATGCACATGCGCGGGCTCCCGCATTCCTGCCGAGGAATGCGCATGCGCGGGCTCCCGCGCATGCACAGTTCCCAGAAGAAGACGCGCTGGAGAAGGATGGAAGCCCGGGGACGCCGCCGATAAGGTAAGGTTATTTAAAAATAGTTTTTTTAATGTATTTAATACTGCAGGCGGGAGGCGGGCGGGAGGCGGGCAGGAGGCGGGATGTGCGTAACGGAACTATGAGGAGAGTGCGGAGATTGGTTCCATCTCCGTGCCTCTCCACGTAGGTCCCTTACGCACATTACGACCACCCTTAGTTTACAGTCTGTGGGTGATTGTTGTTTTTAGGCAATAAAAAGTAATCTGAACCCCTCATTAGACGGGGAGGAACGCAGATTGCACCTGGGCAAAATCTTTGAGAAAAGGCAGAGGGTGGCCTTCCACATCATCCAATGTGAGTATCGGGATAGCATGAGTATAACAGAGTGGAAGGTGCACACAAATGATCCCCCATGAGCAAGGGCCACAGCGCAGTGTGCTTTTTGTTGGTGGCTTGACATGAAGTGTAAAATGTAAATTGTGTGTGACCACAATGTTGCTCTCACATTGCATGAGCATAACTTACAACACATACTTTCGATTGTTCGAAGTGCGCCACAAGTTCATTGCGTGCTTCAGGCTTTCTCCAGAAGATAGTTGATGATTATCAGACTGTTTTCATTTAATTATTTTAGGTTATGTTACGCATTGGGTAGTCTGATAATGTGCTGCTTGGCTAAACACCTACAAGGTCCCAAAGGCGAGACCTATCGGCTATGCAATGCTGGTTTATTTTTGAGCGTCACCATTGACATGGAGACGCTTTGATGCGTATGTAAATGATTGTGAATACTGGGTCATTCAATAGTACCATGGTGAGTTAATACGTTTAAAATAGACGTACTTTAAATAAGAGAGCCACTGAAGGGTTTGCCACTAAAATCCGTAACTGGCTCTCTTATTACCTAATTACCTAGGTTACCTAAAATATCACACAACCCATTTTACATGACTGAACTGCATAAGTGCATTTATCATGCCACCTATTTTACGTGACTGAACTGCATGAGCGCTAGCCTTTACAGCGTAAAACATTTATTTTTATACACCTCATATTCTTGATATTCAATCGGTGTTTTTCTACAGTCACTTGCCTCTGAGTGCTTTATCTCACTGCAATCTGCCAACTGTTGATCAGAGAGCTGCCAGCCTCTGTGGTCCAGTCACACATCCTTGTATTTTGCAGTGTCACAAATGACGTACCTTTGTGGTCTCCAAAGCATTGGAAAAACCTTAATACACACCACCCTTCTGTCCTGTACAAAATCGTTGCATCCATTGCTTTAAATGGGAAAAAAGTGTAGGTACTCATCAAATTGAGCTGTGGCCTGGGGGCTGTGGCAAGGGGGCGGGGTTAGATGTGAGACTAGAGGCAGGGCTAATGACAATCATTTAAAGGGCTCAAAGAACTTTCTTTGGTGCAAATGATGACACATTGCTTCAATCTATAATATATTGTTGAAGCCCTTGCATATTTTAAGGATACATATTAACATTCTCTTCCAAATGATTCCCTCTGCACAAATGGCACCTTAATCCCATTTGAATGTTGATATTATACACAGTTATAGCTACCACGGGCAGTTTCTAGCATAAAAGTATACAACGATTTTCTACCAACACAATTTTTTTTTTAGAATGTGTTTATTGAATTTTATACATATATAGAGAGAGCTGCTACAGTGGGCGAAGCAGGCAGGAATCTGCCACAACATGCTGCACATGCAAAAGGCATATGGGAGGTTATAATATCAGCAGCACTTTTGCGCCCACTACAAAACAATCGACAATAAACAGTATCATTGCAACCAAAACAGCAGAGCAAAGAATGGAGTACAAGCTCATGAGACTGTATATAAGAAGTCAAGCATTAGAAGAGGGTGGAGAGGTATATCAAAGAGGGGCCCGTCATTTTAGAAGTACCAACCAATACTAGTTGACAGATTGTTGAACAGGTAACAATCAGGTTTCTGTTTTTGTCATAGGCATTGGTCCAACGAAAGTACAATCTGGAATTCTCAGCGCAATAAGACCAAATGCAAAATCTAAAGTTTATTCATCTAACTGGATACAGGTTAGATAAAAATCAACAAATTCAGAAAGCACTATGAGCTAAAGTACAGAAATAACACAAAAAGCTCTGGGACCACAGTTGGCAGCTTGGAAATTGCCAACACATGTTACAAAAAGATCGGCAGTGATTTTTAACAGACATCAAAAAAGCGTCCACATAGATTTGAAGGGTCACTTTCCTTCCCCTGGTTGCATGAACGACAAGCGGTCTCATCAGCTGATCTCCTTCATAGTTGCAGCCATGTTTAAACATATGGTAGTGGTTCAAACCTTTGAATGGGTGGACCTACACATTTAAAAAAAAGAAAGGATGACAGACGATTTGTGGAAAGAGAAGTTTTCTTTGGTGTGAGCAGATCATTCATACAACTAAAACGGCTTTCATATTCACTTGTGGACAAAGCAATGATTTCACAAGCTTTCATCAATGGCATAAAATCTAGAGGTATGTAGGCAGCTTTTCCCTCCTTGTTCTCTCTGAATCCCCTGATACTATCTACCACATTTACTCTCAAGATTTGACACAGCTGCCTCACATCCATGTCAACATATTGAATATATCCATGCTGTCTATTGGCCAGCTTTCGGGATAAAGCAGTTTTATGTGCTGTGTCAAGAATTTCATGTTGTCTGCTTTGGGAGTGTTTGCCATTTTAGTGCTGTCGTGGGACAATTTTGTAGTGGAAAATCTTGATTTAAAATTTTCTGCTAAGCTCCTGTGGAATTGAGCTGCATTTATCACTGGAAATTTTCTCTTTTCATGCAGGTCTACACCCCTGAATGTAAGGCTACTGCAGGTTTCCATGGTTTCTGCAGTGCATGGACCAGGGGTGTTAACCATTGATTCAAAGACCCATGCTGCCCTGGTCAGCAATTTTTCAGCATCTGGAAGAGTTGTATCATTGCACGGAAGCTGGTGAGAAAAGTCACTCAATTCTGCTTGAGCATCCAACATGACACTAACATTCTTTAAACATGAGCAAGAGGTTATAATATTGTCAAGGCCACCATATTTTGCTCCATTCCTGGCATCATGTTTTTGGTCAACAGCAGCTTTTGAGAAATGCTGATGTAGTGCAAAAAAGCTCTGCCAAACAGCCTTTACACTCCTTTTTTTAAGTTCAAAAGAATTTTATTGGATAAGTGAAGGTGTCAATACATGAGAAAGAATACAAACATATCTTCAATTAGAGGGAAAAAAAAAGTAAAACATGGTAATGAAAATATACAATTAATCAAAGGATAACAAAAGTTGAGGCTAAATAACACAAAACAGCGCTGGTAATAATGAGCAATAAAGTGGCTTATATAAAAAGAATAATGCAAATGAAAAGCAATGTCACTCAGGGAGGTTTAGAGACCTCTTGCTGAATAGGTGATACATGAGAGGAGCGTTTAGCACAAGTATCTAGGTACAGGGTTACAGGAAGCCATAAATCATGTCGTTTAACAGCTAAACTAAGGGGGTGCACAAAAACGGTATCTAGCCTGTGATTATAACAAACATTGTACAACCATGCTTTAAAAGAAATATTCGTAAAGTTCTTCCAGTTGACGGTGATTTGCTGGAAAGCAACAGCTAACAACAAATCAACAATTTGCGTGTTAAGATCATTGTCATCCCAACAAGGAGAAAGGCTCCCTAAAAAAATATTGACAAAAGAGAAGGGAGATGTAGTGTGGAATATGGCATTGATTTGGGCCCAAACTAGTGTCCAGAAATTTTTCGTAAAAGTGCAAGAGAAAAGCATGTGAAAAAGAGTGGCCTTAGGAGCAGAACAGGACCAACAAAGATCCGGTGTAGAAGAGAATCTCTTATTCAACACCTGGGGAGAAAGGAGAAGTCTGTTGTATATGAAGAAAAGAGTTTGTGTAAGGGAAGCAGCTCTAGATGTCTTGCGGAGTTTGGTCCATAATTTATCCCAAAGGGAGGTGGGCCAAGAAGTGGCAAGGTCAGATTCCCACTGTTCCTCAACCTTGGATTTTGGCCTAGGTGTGAGAATCGTATGAAATGAGTGGTATAATGAGGAGGCTGTAGGGTGAGTACGCAAGAAGGAATGAAGTTGTGAGGTAGAATTGGGAGGGTGAGGATGCATGAGGGGGTTAGAGAGAAGAGCATAAGTGGACATGACTGCATTTTTAAGCGCAAGATATTTGCAGGCAAAAGAACGAGGGAGATGGAAGTGTTGGCTGAGAACGGAGAAGGATAAGAAATCAGAATTAGAGAAGAGTTGAGATACCCAGATTAAACCCCTCTGTCTCCAGGTTTTCCAATAAAAGGGCTTGCGATTGATGGTTATACTGTTGTTGTGCCAGATAGTGGAATTGAAAAACTCTGCCACAGAGGAAGGGGGGCCTGGAGAGGTGGAAAGCAGCAGTTTGGCTGTAAACTTGTGGATAGGAATGGAGGAAAAGTGAGGCTTACGAGAGAATGAGAGGTATTCAGCAAAAGTGAAAGGGGATAAGGAAAGGCGCTCAATGACAACCCATAAGGGGGAAGGCTCAGCAGGGTCTTGCAGCCAATGGGAAGCTTGCCGCAAAAGGAATGCCTTGTGGTAAGCGGGAAAGTTCGGGAAGTTGACTCCACCCTCAGATTTGGGGAGTTGCAATCTAAGCAGGGACATACGTGCTTTTTTGCCGGACCAAAGAAAGGAAGAGAGAATAGTGTTGATTTTCTTAAAGAACTTAGCAGGGATAGGAATTGGGATGTTGGAGATGGTGTAAAGGACTAGCGGGGAGAGCATCATTTTAATCATATCAAGACGACCCCACCAGGAAAGGTATAATGGGTGCCATCTGGAAGTGAGGTCGGATAATTTCTGGATGCATTTATTGAGGCACAGCGAAACAGTGTCAGAGAGGGAGGAAGTAATGTGTAGGCCTAGATATTTGATGTGTGAGGGGCTCCAAGTAAAATTGGACGCCATAAAGTCCGGTTTAAAAGTGAACTTAGTAAGGGGTAAAATCTCACACTTGTCATTGTTTAGCTTATAACCTGAAATCTGAGAGTAGTCATGGACTTCAGCTAGGAATGCGGGAATAGAAGTTGCGGGATTAGACATGAATAATAGAATATTGTCTGCGTAGGCAGCAAGTTTAATATTAGTGTGGGAGATTTGGAAACCGTGTAAGTTGGGATTCTGGCGAAGCTTCGAAAGAAAAGGTTCCAGGGCCAAATTAAAAAGAAAAGGGGAAAGAGGGCATCCCTGACGAACACCCCTACCTAGATTGAAGAAAGAGGAAACTAGACCGTTGGCGCAAACCGCCGCTCTAGGGCTGGAATAAAGGAAGGAGATAAGAGAGATGAAACGTGGGCCAAATCCAAACCATTTGAGGGCGGAGAAAAGGAAAGTCCACTCCACCCTATCGAACGCTTTTTCTGCGTCTAGGGCAATGGCTGCTAGTGAATGTTGGAACTGTGGAGATTTGGAAAGGACATTAAACAGAAGTCTGGTGTTATCTGTGATAAAGCGACCTTTAACGAAGCCAGATTGTTCAGGGCCTAGCAATTCGGGAAGATAAGGGCCTTTAAGGGCGAGAGATTTGGCATACAGTTTATAATCAATGTTGACCAAAGAAATTGGTCTGTAATTCTTACAATGCTGGGTGTCTTTGCCTTCTTTGGGTATAATACAAATGTGGGCGTCTGAAAATGTACCTGAGGAAGAGCCATTTAATGTGAAGGAATCAATAAGGGAGTGGAGTCTGGGCAACAACAATTTGGAGAAATGCAAATAAAATTCAACTGTGAATCCGTCTGGCCCAGGGGCCTTATCCTTCTTGAGTGACTGAAGTGCTGTAAGTAATTCATCACTGGAAATTGGTGATTCAAGGGCGGACAAATCAACAGGGAAATTGGAAGGTGGTTGGATGGTGGCAAAGAAAGTAGCAAGAGAGTGAGCAGTGGGGTGTGTCTCAGAAGAATAGAGTTTGGAATAAAACTGGGAGAATTGCTCTAAAATATCAACATCTGTATGCTTTAAAACAGAATTAACATCATAGACAGATTCAATATTCAGTTTGTTTTGTTTAACTTTTAAATAATTGGCTAAGACCTTCCCCGCCTTATTTTTACCTCCATAGAATTTTGAACTGGATTTCAACAAATACAATGAAGCATCCTCAGTGGATTGTTTGTTGAATTGCATCTTAGCAGCAATGAGAGCCGTCAGACTTTCTTGCGAATGGGATGTATAGAAGGAATGCTCTAATTTTTTAATCGTACAAAGGAGGTCACTGGTAGGCCTGGGCGGTAAATTCCGTTCCGTTCGCGGAATTTGCGGAATTTGGGTAATTTCGCGTTCCGCGGAGAACGCGAAATTGCCCAAAAATCTGCGTTCCGCGACTTCGCGAAATTTTTTGCTTGTTCGCGTTCTCAATATGCATGTTCGCGAGATATTTCACCCCGAGCACGCAAACAGCGATCGCGAACGGGAAAAAAGTATCGCGAACAAGCAATTCCGCGTGTTCGCGGAATTTCTGCGTGTTCGCGGAGATTTTTTACCGTTTCGCGGAGATTTGCGTAATGCGATTACGCAAATTCCGCCCACCCCTAGTCACTGGTGCGTTTACGAGCATTCTTGCGTTTAGTAGCCACAAAGCTGATAATAAAACCTCTGGCTGCTGCTTTATAGGCGTCCCAGACAACGTGGCTAGGCATAGTGGGTGTGTCATTAATGGTGAAAAATTCTGTGGTGAAGTCTACAAAGGAGGCGGAGAATTTGGGATCGAGGAGTAAAGTGTTGTTAAAGCGCCATCTCTTTGGTCCAGTGGACTTGGGTAAGATGTCAATGTTTATCAAAACGGGGGCATGATCAGAAAATAAGATGGGGCCAATGTCAGCGTGGGTGAGGGATTGGGACATATGGTGGGAGAGGAAAATATAATCAATACGCGACTGGGAATGGTGAGTCGGGGAGTAGAAGGTGAATTCTTTAGAGGTAGGATTGCAGAGACGCCAAGCATCAATGAGTTTATGTTGGGATATCGCTTGAGCGAAAAGCTTGTGAGATTTATTAGGGATAAAAGGTGCCTTGGAGTTTCTGTCTAAAAAGGATCAAAGGGTAGGTTACAATCACCTGCTAAAATAAAATTATCATCAATAAATTCAGTGATACGGGAGGCCATTGCGCGCCAAAAAACCTGATCACCACCAGTAGGGGCATAGATATTAAGGAGGGAGAGAGGAACGCCTTTTGAGGAGTGTTTGACTTATAACCATCTGCCTTCAGGATCTGATTCAGAAGTCAAGAGCAAATGAGCAAGAGATTTGCGAACTAGTACAACCACACCATTTCTCTTACCATCACCCGGAGATGAGAATACAGCACCCACCCAACCTCTCTTAAGTTTAGCAGCTTCAGCGTCAGACAGATGGGTTTCTTGTAAAAAGGCAATGTCTGCATTTAATTTGGCTAAATGAGAGAGGATTTTTTGTCTCTTGATAGGAGAATGCAGACCTTTAACATTCCAGGAAACAATTCGAACTGACATTAAGGATTAATCAAAAAATGGACCAATTGGAGAGTAGGACAGCAAGGAAATGCCACGCAGCGAGCAAGGGCATAGAAGAAAAAGAGAATAAGGTGAGAACTGACGAGATGGAACAAGGGTAGAAGAAAAAATGAGAGAGGAACCAGTGAAGCCATAAAGATAGGAAAGAGCCAAGAAAGTAGAAAGAATGATAAGAAGATACAGTAATACTTAAAGATAATGGTAAGTAAGGTCCAAGGGAGAATCAAATAGGTAAAGGGAAATGAATACAAGCAAGAGAGCCAATATACAATGGGGAGAAGAAAGAATGACGAAAGAGAAGTGGAGGAGAACCATGGAAAAGGTAATGACACCAATAAATCTGAAAGCAACGAGGGAAAAGGTAAGATAAGAAAATATGGAACATAGAAAAACATGATAAATAAGGAATGAAGAGTACTTACGAGGGGTAGCATGGGAAAAATACAATCAGGAACTGGGAACAAGCGGAAACACACGTGGAGATGAGGGGAGGGAGGTAGGGCCAACTGGGAGAGGCAGGGCATTCGGGGTGAGGGAGACGTCCAACCAGAGATAACACAACGGAACGCAAAACAATGATCTGTGAAGGGAGAAAAAGAACATGGTTAGAAACTCGAATACAACGAAGATAAAAAACAAACATATGACCAGCTGAGGGGCCAGAACAGCACTATCAGACGATAAAATGAAAAATATAATCATAACTAGAAGTCATACAATCTGAAGAACCTGCAAAAATGAAGGCATTAAAGCAGAACAAATTAGAGAATCAAATTGCAACTACAAAAACAAGTCATGGTGGGTGGGAAGAGGGACCAGCTATCTCCATGTCAGGTTGACCGCAAGAGTTCAGGAAACTTCGAAGTCGCGCAGGATCCTCATATGTCGTAGTCTTGTTATTATGAGTGACCTTAAATAGACACGGGTGAAAAAGCCCATATCTGGCACCAATGGAGCGAAGGTCAGGTCTCATATCTAGGAAGGCTTTGCGACGGTTTGCAGTGGTCCTGGCATAATCCTGAGCAAAGAACAAAGTGGAGCCTGACCATGTGAGGCGAGGAGAGGCTTTGGCGGCTAAGAGGACTTTCAACAAGTCTGTATACTCCAGAAAGTACATTATTACACCTCTAGGCTTCGTTGACGTGGAAGGAGAAGAGGAAGCTCGACCAAGCCTGTGGGCACGTTGGATATTCAGTGAGGTGTCTTCAGGTAGGTGAAGAAGCTTCGGGAGAAAGGACTTGAAAAAACTGATGGGCTCATTTCCCTCACAACCCTCCACCAAGCCGTAAAGACGGAGATTGTTGCGTCGGTTGCGATTTTCAAGGTCCTCCACCTGTTTCTGAAGAGAGGAAATCTGCGTGTGCATGTGGGAGACCTTGGACGCGGATTCCTGAAGAGAGGAGACATCGCGCTCCACCAACGACACTCTTTCGTCCATCGAAGCCCAATTGTCAGTGAGAATCTGCAATTTAGCATTCGTCTCCTCCATGTAAGGGCGCAGGGCCCGTATCTCTTCGAGGATTAGCTCCATCGAGATGGGCGAGGAGGACTTAGGAGGCGAAGGCGGGTCTTTCTTTAACCTCTTAGAGTTCACTTTTGCCGAAGGCTGTGAGGAGATATCCGCAGTTGATGTCATCTCAGTTGAAGGTAGAGACTGAGAAGCCTCCAAATGAGCCAGTGCCGTGAATAATTTGGAATTCTTAATATAACTACGTTTTTGAACTTGACTGGAGCAATGCGCCATCAGCACGCTAATGGAGCGTGAGGTCAAAAAGAAGAAAGAAAAAAAAAAAAATATCTTATTGCCCAACTAAAAAAGGACCAGGGAGCAAATTAATAAAGGAAGGAAAATGCCAGGCCACAGAATTGGAGTTAAAAATGTTGGAGACTGGAGTCATAAGATGGCCGCCGAATATGAGGAAAATTGAAACTTCCAGTCAGCTGAAAAAGGCAGCGGAAATAAACATAGTTGAAGAAAAAAGAAAAAAGTCACCTTGGAGTGCAGATTATCCACATCTGTGCTTCAGGAAGTGCTGGGGACAGTGATGTAAGCATGAGGCAACCAGGGGATCCATGCGCGATAAGGCACGCTGCTGGGGCGATCACGGGCGAGAGTAAACAAGATGGCGGCCGCGGCCGAAATCGAGCCGCGACCGAAAATAAAATGGGCTGTAAGTCCCAAAATAACTGTGCCTCAGCGCCAAAAAAGGATTAAAAATGATCCTGACATGTTCCGACAGGGAAGACTGCCCTTCGTTGGTGGAAAATGAGGCGCGAACCGCCGGTAAATCCTGGTGCGAACGGAGCTCCTAGCCGAACGCCGCCATCTCCTTCGGGCGCCAAGCCACGCCCCAGCCTTTACACTCCTTACACTGGACGCAACCCAGCAAATGGAAAGAATCCATCTAGTTACAAGAAAAGGCTGCTCAATTTCTTTTGCACACTGTCGCAGGTCTCTTTGATTTTTAGGCAGCCATGGTACAAAGAATATAGTTTGACAACTAAATCTGAAAGTGATTTATGCCTGAAATGTCTATCATAACATCTCCCACATCTTTCTTCAACCGATGATTGCTACTGTGTCACACAAATAAACCTAGATAGCGAATCTGAAGCTGCGCTGCAACTACAGCCTGCTTCCCAAGCAAAACCGATGCACCATCACAGGCCAAGGAAATCAAACAGTCTCGAAGAAAGTCCTCATGAAAGCCGTGCTTGTGTAGGCACTCCGTCACAGGAGTGCTGATATCATTAGTTGTAGTGTCATCAAGTTCAACTAAGTCAAAAAAAAGAAAGAATGCACATTAGAATTATTTGCGTCAGCAGTACGCAAGCAAAGGACAAGCACAGATTTTCCACTAAAAGTCACTGATTCGTCAATTAACAAGCATACTTTACATTTCTTTCCAATATGTCCTTTGCACGTTTTTTTTCTCATACCTGAAGCTATACAGTCTAAAATGTCAGCACATGGATTGATACTATGAAGAAGACGGCCCATATTCAATCCATTCAGTTGCCGCACATCAATACCCAGCGACATATCTACAAATGGCCGCCCAGGTTTCCTTATTTTGTATGCTGTACAAAACTCCCAGCATGTTTCCTGTTCTGCAATGTACATTTAATGTGCATTATTTTCCATGGTCTGTCTCAGGGACTCTTGTGTAATATTTTCTGCAGTGATATGAACTGTTGAAAATTCATGTTCTCTGATTTGTTTCCGTATAAACATCTGCTGCTTAAATTTCTCCTTTCCATAATGAGTTACTCTGCAATCTGACAATTCTTGTGCAAGTCTTAAGTTTATATTTTGAACAACCTAATTTCTTATTTTCAACAATTAGCCAGCTATATTCTTTGCAGAAATATTGCGGTTGCTCAATATTCAAGCAGTCTGGTACACCACCTTTTTGAACTCATTTGTAGCAGATGTAGTGAAAAGCAGTGTTTTGTTTGGCAAACAGGACAAACCCTCACTAGAATGATGCACAGCAGTGTCCACAGTAATATAATCATCTGCATTATGACTAGTACTGCTACCTTCAGCTACAACACGTTTAATGGCGTCAGCACACTCTGGCTCCATTTGCTTCCTTTTAATGCCTTGAGAGGCACTATCCTTTTGCAACTACTTCAGCAAAGTCATCTCCACGTAGACTGAATCTGGATCAGTAGCAATCTAACATCTGACACCAACAACCTCTCCCAGTTTGCAATGTCTCACAAAGCCCGACCCAGGGAAACTGAAACTTGTAAAGAAAACAAAACGTTACTTTGATCTGCAATGACAATACACAGATGAGGCACGGATGGCGTAAACTGACGTGCCAAGGTGAAAGCATGCAAGAGTTGATAATGTCGAATTGAAAAGCTGCACACCAAGGAGAATTCTAAAATGTTCCCCCAGGCAGTCCCATCCAAAAGTCAAGTGAGTTAAAAAGATGAGGTAACTTGCTCAGGATCACACAATTCGGTCATAGCAGAAGACTAGCTTTGAAGGATGATTCAGCTTTCCATAACCAAGCCCTGATTTGCATTGTGCACAGAGATCTATTTAACTAACAATGAGTGTGCTGTGCTAACTTGCACAGCAACAGTACATAAAATAAAACATGAGAATCTGCGGAGACTAGTTGTACTGAAACAAGAATGATCCTGTTCCTATAATATGGCAGCAGGAGCATTCAAGGTTGCTTATAGGTGTGAGGTACTTTATGAGAACCACTAGAGTTATGAAACCAAACTATGCAGTAGGGTTTCAATCAAGAAAAGACAATTATGCATCAAAACAGACAATTACGCTTCAAGAAAAGACAACTACAATGTAATGCATCACAGTCTGTGCAGTATCACTTCACTTTTGAGTTGAGTGATTTTTACACTGGAACTCTGTCTGTGTATCTGTTTCACCTCACCTTTATAGTTTAATACCTAATTGCTGCAGCCAGTAGCTGAAAGGTGACCAGCTAAACTTTGCAAATGGCATGCCACTACGCGGCAACATGTGTAGCCATGTTATTGGGAACATTTGATATGTTTAAGGTAGAAAGTATTTTTTGTTAAGATCTGCAAATTACGCACCTTGCTGCATAAAATAGAGATGGGTCAATTAACATATTTGCAGTCACATTTGTCCCTGCTGACAGTTACTAGGCAGTTCTTAAAATATAGATATTTTCCCCATTTCCTGTACCATCAGAAGTGAACATGACTGGCACCAGTGTACTCTTTTTTCATGTGTGTGCAGTTATGATGGGTCTCTGTGCACTACCACCATGGCTACACGTTACAAAGACCTGCAATGGCCAAGTATTGAAGCGTGTGAGCTACCAAAACATGTGCCATCTGCTGCTCCACACTTTTGATTGGAGGCTGGGAAGACAGCAAACTATCTTATGGGAGACACACTGCCAGACAGGGATGTATACACAGAGGTGCAAGTCATAAGAACTTCTCTGAAGAGGAACAAAGTGTACCTTTAAGGCTCTTGTGCATTTATATTTTTGCACATTATGAACAAGTTGGAGAATGTGGATTTACTCTCAAATATACATGTAAACACTGATATAGTGCTACTGCATTTGACATGTGGAAGTGGATTTTCCAAGCTCTTAATAACCAGGCCTCAAATTAGGCCCAGTCTCCATCTTGCTCCAAATATGTTCCATGAGCAGCACACAGTCAAGCATTGTCTTATTTGTTTATTTCCATTGACATTGTTCCCGCTGTTCTCTATGAAAAAACCTTCCAGTATGAGCACAATACTGTATCTTTCTCAAGGATCTTCTGCTAGTTCACTATGTCCTATTCATTCACAAGTGTTTGCTGTTTATCATGTAACTAGTTTGCCATGTCATCTCGGCATGACATTAGCTATAATGGCCAGAATCAATATTCATGTAGTGGGATAGTGTTTAAGCACTAAGGCAATATGACATTTAATAAAACAATGCACTCATTTGCTAATAAGATAGTAGTTTTGCTCACACCATGATGAATCTGCACTTTCTATTCTGTTTTATGATAAGATTACCAATATAAACCCCTGATTTTAGGGGTTTGCTAAAATATTTTTCAATTCTACCACATATAATGTGTGTTTCTCTATTGATTCTGCTGCTCATTTGGGACTCATGAGCAAAATGTCAGCACTGCAGGTGCTTTTACTTTTTAATTGAGCAGAAGCAGCTGTTGATACTCTTGCAGCGTGGAGTGGAGTGCATGCTCCCAGGGAGACCCTGAGCGCTGGGTGAAGGATGCATGCACTTTCGGGGAACTTACACACACTGACCTGTTGTGTTTCTGAGGCCCATGGGTAAAGTGTTGCTCCAGGACAGGTTTAGTCTTTGAATTATGGGACTTGTAGTCTTGTTTATTCCATTATAAAGCAGGACTACAGGTCCCACAATTGAAAAAAAACTGAACTGGAGCAAAACATCACTCATGGACCTGGAAAGGTTAGCAGCAAAGATGCAAGGCCATTAAAATTGCCCAA
The DNA here is from genome assembly GCF_964204655.1 of Triturus cristatus. NCBI lineage: Eukaryota > Metazoa > Chordata > Amphibia > Caudata > Salamandridae > Triturus > Triturus cristatus. The sequence goes on along the minus strand of NC_140590.1, from coordinate 1,650,960,517 downwards.
TGCCTGCTAAGCTCAGTTTCCCAATCAGTTGTCGAAGTGCATTACAAAAAGTATGGGAACTGTGATGCTGCATGCAGTGCGGTGGGGGGAGGGGGGTGTCATGGGGCAGGTTCAATGGTGTGGCTACAAAAACAAAATATTATGTACTTTTTGCTGGACTTTTACCATCAGGTAGCTACATATAAATTAACACACAGCTTAACCCCTTCCATGCTGCGCAGATTCCGCCGCTGTGCTGACGGAATCTTGCGCGGGCGTGGTCATGACGGAACGGTTCCGTCATGAGCACAGCTCAACCGTGGCTCATGACGGAACCGTTCCGTCATGAGCACCGAAGGGGTTAAATAAAAACAAATAAAAACATTGTTACTCATTGGAAATGCACTATAGTGCATTATGAAACCTCTCTTAGCAAATACACAGCAGAGGTCTGTGTGTAACCAGAAAGGTTGGTGCAGTGGAGAATCCCGTGACAGGAAATGGTCCAAAATGCAATGTGGACACATCACATTTTTCCACAAAAAACTGACTCTCTTTTTTGCAATGTGCCTAGCTGTGGAGTTTGGATCCTAGCTCAGCCGGCTTCTAGGGAAACCTAGAAAACCTGCACATTTTTTAAAAACTAGACACCTATGAGAATCTAAGTAGGGGTGACTTGTGTGGTTCTCACCAGGTTCTGTTAACCAGAATCCCCTGTAAACCTCCAACTTTCTAAAAAGACAAAACACATTTTTCTCACATTTATGTGATAGGAAGTTCTGGATTCTGCGGGGAGTCACAAACTTCAAGCCACCCAGCCTTCCCCCAAAGACTCCCAATAAAAATGGTACCTCTTGTGTGGGTAGGCCAAGTACCTGCGACAGGAAACCGCCCAAAACGCAACGTGAACACATCACATTTTTCTAGTAAAAACTGACCCTTTTTTCGCAATATGCCTAGTTGTGGATTTTCGACCCTAGCTCTGCCGGCACCTAAGAACACTTAGCAAGCCTATACATTTTTGAATAATAGACATCCAGAGGAATCCAGGATGGGGTGACTCGTGTGGGTCTCACCAGGTTCTGTTACTTAGAATCCCTTGCAAACCTCAAACTTTGCAAAGAAAGAAAAAAAAAACACCTTTCCCTTACATTTCTGTGATGGAAAGTTCTGGAATCTGTGGGAAGCCACAAACATCCACCTGTAAAGTATTCTCCAAAGCCTCCCGATAAGAATGGTACCTCACTTGTGTGGGTAGTCTTTGTACCCGTGACAGGATATGGCCCAAAATGCAACATGGACACATTACATTTTTCCAGTGAAAACGGAGCCTTTTTTCACAATGTGCCTAGCTGTGGATTTTGGACCCCAGCTCTGTCGGCACCTAAAGAACTTTCCATCACAGATGCTATAGCCCAGATATGCGCCCAAGGGGGGAAGAAAGACTGTCCATTTTGTTTGGGGGGGGGGGCATTGGCAGCACAATCCCTGGCATCTAGTAGGCTCACTGCCTTCTCCGGGTTGGGCAGATCTGTTGCCCAAATCTGCCTCCCAGGAGAGGAAGAAAGTCTGTGGCTAATTGTTAGGGGGTGGGGGCATTGGTATGCCCATTCTGGGCAGCCTCCACCCCTACGTATATTAAAAAAAAGAATCCCTGGTGCCTAGTGGGCTTTCTGCTTCAACCCGTGGGGGCATATAAGGTGCTAATGCCCCCATCTGCCTCTGGGAGAGGCAGAAAGACAGTGGCAATTGTTATTGGGCTGAGGGCATTGGCATGCCCATGCTAGGCAACCCCCTCCCCTACGTATAAAAAAGGTAATAATCCCTGATATCTAGTGGGCTTTCTGCCCCCCTGGGGACATAAAAGGGGCTATTGCCCCTATCTGCCTCCTGGGGGGGCAGAAAGACTGGCATTTTTTCGGGGAGTGGGGGCATTGGCATGCCCATTCTGGGCAGCCCCCACCCCTGAACTTTGAAAACAAATAATCCCTGGTGCCTAGGTGGCATTCTGCCCCACCCCCCTGGGGAGAGCAGATAAGGGACTATTGTTCCCATTTGCATCAGGGGGCAGAAAGATTGTGGCATTTTTTTTGCGGTGTTGGCATTGGCAGGCCCATCATGGACAGCCCCCATGGCTATGTGTTAAAAGAAAACCTAATCCCTGGTGTCCAGTTCCCCCTTGGGGATGGATCAGGGACTATTGCTCCCATCTGCCTCCTGGGGGGCAGAAAGACTGACATTGTTTGAGGGGTTGGGGGCATTGGCATGCCCATTATGGGCAGCTCCCACCCCTGAACTTCGAAAAAAAAATCCTTGGTGCCTAGTGGGCTTTCTGCCTCCGGGAAGTGGGGGGGGGGACTTTTGCATTTTTTTTGGGGGGGGGGGGGTGGAAGCACTGGCATGCCCATTCTGGGCAGCTCCCACGCCTGACCTATAAAAAAAATAATTCCTGGTGCTTTCTTCCCCCCTGGGGGGGGGGGGGGAGCTGTGAGACTGATTATGGCAAGGATCCATTAGGGAAGAGTACCATTGGAAAAGGGAGATTCTCCCCTTTCCAACAATACCTATCCCATGTGATTCGGTGCTCGGGGAGCTAAGATAGTCCCACTAACACTGAAACAGTGAAACTGAAACTAAGTTTGAGTTTCATTTCCAATGTAGTGATGTCAGCACGCCATGCGCACAATCGTCATTACATTGGAGAGAAAACAAAAAAGCATCAGGAGGTTGGGGAAGCTCTTCCCCACCTCCTGAGGCAAAAATTTAAAAAACGAAATCCCTCTGCTGTCTGCAGCAGAGGGATTTTGTGCTCCTGTGTGCATGATGGATTTGTTCTTCCATGAGCACACAAGCACTAGTGTTAATGACGGAGCCATTCCATCATGTGCACCAAAAGGGTTAAGAAAGAGATATAGTAGGGGGGCATGGACAAGCAAGATGGTGGAGTAGACGTGTTTTCTGAGAGCCGTCACCATCTCGACATCCGAAAACATCCTGGTTGTGGAAGATAGCCATCCTCAACAATTAGGAACGACGGACCTACCTGTCCACCCCAGGCGCCTTCCATACACTGAACATCGGAGCTCCGAAAAGCTGCGGAAAAGGGAAATTGAGCGGTGGGGAGCGGAGAAGAGCAGCCATCTTACGGTGATCGTGGAGGGCCTGGATACGGCGGTGAGGAGAAAAATAAAGCCAAGATCGCTGAATGAGATGGAGAAACAGCACCAGAGCCCTGCCCACAGTCCAAAGTTATCGCCTACGCGCCTTGACGGAGCGCTGACAAAAAGGTGCGGGCGGTGGATGCAGGCAGGAGCGACGTGGGCCTCTGGTGCCTAATGCAGCCAAAGTGAGGAAAGGAGGTAGATTAGCACCGCACACTGAGCGCGGACATTGAATTGGTCAAGTGGCCACTAGCGGCCAGCGACCACCGTTCTGCCACGCATGGAGCCACCGATTCCATTGTGGCGGCGGTGCCTCGCAGTGCCGAGTCCAAATAAAAGAGGATGTAGCATGGGTGAAGGCAGGGGCCGGCGCAACCCTACCGGCAGGCCGAAGCATATAGCCACACAGACGGGTACAAAACCCATAAATGTCCCACTCGCGGGGCTGCTGCCGCTCTGCCCAACACATAGGCTAGCAGCGCATATGTGGAGGAAAGTGTCTGGCAAGATAAAGGGAGCATAGAAGCAGCGGTCGCCCCTTCAGCCACGGGCAGGATGGCAGGTTGCGGAGGAGACCCTGAGCCACGTCGGACCGGAGGACCTTCCAGGAACAACAAAACCTCCGGTGGGTGACTGTTTTCCTCAGGACGCAGACTGAGGCCGCAAGCTGTCCTGGAAGCCCACGCGAAGAGCTGAGTGAGTAGCAGCTAAATAATTGTGACAAATAGGCAATAATCAACACAACAGAAGTCGCAAGGGGAGTATAGTGAACAGCTATCAAAATTTGCAAACGTTCAGAAGAACCTTGTGGGACGGCTTGGGGTAGCAACATTTCCACATCTAAACAAAGGTTTAACATCCTGGGGAAGTAAAAAAGGAGCTTGCCTAGCTGAGGCTCAGAGAAAGACTGAATAAAGTTTGAAATAAACGAATCCTGGCTCAGGCTCTTGCATACCAGCTGTGCTTGCAGCCCTTAGAACTAAGAACCTATAGCACAAATATGGTGAAAGAGAAGGGTGGCAAGACAGCCCAGGCTAACAAAATTCCCAACTTACCACCAACACAGATAAGATGGCGCAAAGTACTGACCGACCACCCTACATAATGGGGTGCTCACGGCTATCCACGCCACAAGAGATGATCTAAAACATAAAATTGACTGTCGCCATACACGTAAACTTACTCTAATGTGATCTATGGAAGGTCTCAGACAGGGTCACAACTAATGAGCAGACAGTAGATACACTACAAAAGGAACTACACCCTCTGAGGGATATGGTAATTAGCCTCCAGAAAAACGTGGTGCACCTCGATGATCGTGCCAAAGATGCGGAACTAAGATCACTGAGAAACAATCTTCACTTTTTTGGTTTTCCTGAGAAAGCAGAAGGCCCATCTGCGGAACTCTTTCTGGAAGTCTGGCTGGTTGGTGCACTAGCCCCAAAGAAACTTTCCAGGTTTTTCACAGTGGACAGGGTGCATAGAGCATTAGCCCACCCCCCACCCCCCAAGACCGGGGGCAACTCACAGAGCCCTTATAGTCAGATTTCTCAACTTCCAGGATCGGGACTCTATTCTACAACTTACCCGTAGTTCGAGGCTCACTGAGCTACGAGGGCCACCAGATTTCCATCTACCTGGATTATACGCAGAGTACAAGAACAAAGCCGATCATTCCTGGTGGGGAAACGTCATATAAGAGACCTGAATCTTAAATATAGTCTCTTATTCCCGGTGAAATTGAGGGTCGAGAGTGGCAGTAAAATATTATTTTTCTTCTCAACGGGGGGGGGGGGGGGGGTGGTTGGTGGAAGCGACTGGCTTGATTCAAGAGGCCCCCTAGCAGCTTGCTTGGTGCCCTCCACGGTGACACCAAGGAAATCCGGATCTGAGAGACAACCCAGAAACTGACATCAGCAGACGCAGTCACAAGACAGTGCCAAGAGCCGCAGTCCCAGCAGAATCAGGGTCTGCCCTGATGGAACCCTGCAGACATCAAATGTTGTCCCGGACTCAAGAGCCTCATCACCCGGACGCCCCATGAACAGTAACCTGAGCGAGGTGATGCTTAACGGGTGCCCGAACAGGAGGTACAGGAAAGGAACTGGTTATTCTGAAGATACCCCCTGATATGCGACATTTGGTAAGACCAAACTGAGGGGGGGCGCTTGGGGAGGAGGCAGAGGACAATTTCACCATGGAGTTTTCCACATGAACTATGATATATGGTGGGGGCTTGCTCCCCCCCAGAGGCTGGTGCCTGGCTAAGGAGTTGGAGGCTGTCCTCACATCTCGCCAGCTGACCAGTCACTACCTTAGAATAGGGTGGGAGGGGAGGGTGATGGGTACTAGTGTCTATTGGTTTTCTTAAACTTGCATAAGGTTATAAGTGTGGGGGTATTTTCAGGGGAAATGGGGCGACATCTACATTCCTTCACCGGGTTAAGTTCAGGTTAAGAGGGAAATATGATATTGCCCGAGGGGGTTGTTGGGGAAGTTACGACTCTGCTCATAGGGTCCTTCCTTCATAGAATTAAGTTGGAAAAACTCACAATGCTGAATGCCTGGATGAGAATGATCACCTTAGTTAAAATAAATTGGAAACATGCTGTATGAAAAGGCATATGATGCAAACTATGGCGACTACCATGAGTAAGTTAATTACATGGAATGTTCGGGGCATCGCGGCCTTTGAAATGCATAGGGGCATATTTGCCTACTTGAAAAGATATAAGATAGCGGTGGCCTGACTCCAGGAGACTCACATTTGGGAAGATTCAATACAGTGCTTATGGAAACGATGGAGGGGGCAACTGTATGCCACTTCATACGCTGGGTTTACAAGTGGGGCACTTATATGGGTGGCACATTCCAACACCTACACCAGGGAGTCGACACAGATGGGAGGTATGTTATTTTACATGGGAGGCTGGAAAGAACAGAAATGTATCATCAATGTCTACGGGCCGAAAGACAGCAATGTTTCCTTTTTTACTGACCTTCTAGAGGCGGCCTCCGCCTATCTGGGAGCACCAATAATGCTAGCAGGGGAGAATAATTGTGTCCTTGATGGTTCTCTTGATCGGGAGCCACCACGACTCCACACTAAGCCAAAAATGACTAGCGCACTGCAAGGTATGCTACAAGGAATGCACCTACGAGATATATGGCATGAATTCCACCCCACTACAAAACAGTTTTCATGCTATACACCTGCCACGGGGACCTCCAGTAGACAGGATTACTGGTTTCTCTCCTCGGATCTGGGTTGGAGTGTGAGAGGGATGACTTACCTGCCAAGATACTTGTCAGACCACTCCCTGGTCCTGTTGGAGTTAGGGGGCAGAGGGGTAAGATCAGAGATACCTTTGTGGCGGCTCGGCAACGAGGACTTCATGGACACTCCATTTGTCGCACAATATCTGAAGAACTGAATAGATATTTTCAGGAGAACTTGGGGTCGGCGTTGAGCCGAGCGACTGAGTGGGAGGTCATGAAGGTGGTTATGAGGGGTATTTGCATCAAGACCACATCTGGAGTAAGATCTAAATTGGAGCGGGATGTGGCAGCACATGAGGCCAACCTGGGAAAAGAGGAGACTGAGATTACTAAGGCCCCCCAAAAACTGAAGGAGTGGAGTGCGGCCAAAGAAGCTCTCATGATGGATCTCCGCAGATTAGAAAAACATGTTCAGATGACATATCAGCAGAGACTTTATAGGGAAGGGGATAGAACCGGGGCATTGTTGGCACACCTGATAAAGCAGGAAATACCTGTGGCCCAGATACTGCAGATCCGAGCTGAAAATGGGGTATTGGTATATGCGCAATGGGCGATAGCCAAAGCCCTGGCGAGTCACTTACAAAACAACGTAAGAACATGCAAGGAGGCTCTAATGTTTATCTGTACCACCACAGTGCCCATGGAGCTCGCACGAGTTGGGAAGTTCTTTGCGGTAGCTGGAAAGACTCTATGCCAAACGCAAGAACAAAAGACAATAGCAAAATAACACACTAGCCACACTTCTCCAGCTGGAGTGCATTCCAACTTTACTATCATTACTGGAACACTTTGCATTATGCCTTACCTTTTAGATGTACTAATAACATTGCACTGATTCACGATTTAAAAGCCGTCAGCTGTTTTCATAATCCTTTGACTACTGTATCACTTTGCACTATGTCTTACCTTTTAGATGTCCTTCTAACATTGCACTGTTTTATGATGTAAAAGCCATCAGCTGTTTTTATAATCCTTTTAGATTTTCTCCTTTTAAATCCTTTTTTATTTTTTATAATTATGAACGTAATATGTATCGCATTTGTAAACGATTTTAGGTAATCATACAATAAAGAATTCACTCACAGAGTCACTTACAAAAGGTATATACAAGCCGCTCCGGACTAGATCCGAGGGCGATGCTATCTTATCTAGACACAATAGAACTCCCCCGCCTGACGCCCGAGGAACAAGATATTCTGAGTTCCCCGATTACCAAAGACGAAATAAAGGGTGCCATAGGAAGTCTCAAATCGGCTAAAAGCCGGCGCTCCTAAGGACTCCCTGCAGAGTTCTACAGATGCTTTGCTCCTCTCCTGGTGGATAGACTTTTAGAGGTCTATAATGAGGCACTAGGTAAAGGTGCTCTTCCATCCACCATGGGAGAGGCCCTCATCATGATACTAAAAAAGGATCAGGATCCCTGCCTGCCGGGCTCCTATAGACCAATATCGCTGCTACATATTGATGTTAAAATATTGCGTGGCATCATGGCTGAACGACTTCTTCCGAAGATGTCAAAATGAATTCACTCGGATCAGGCAGGGTTCATCCCTGGAATGAATACGACCTACAATCGGAGATTATTGGCACATGTATGGCAAGCCCCAAGCCTACTGCAAATTGATAGTGCTGTAGCATTATTAGATATCGAACAAGGGTTCGACTCAGTGGAGTGGCCATATATGTGGCAGTTTCTTCGGTGAACAATACCTTAAATGGATCCAATTGCTTTATGCCGCCCCCACGGCTAGAGTACATGTGGGCAGGACAGTATTGGGACAATTAATCCTAGGACGAGGCACCTGGTAGGGATGCCCGCTTTCTCCCTTGATTTTTGCAATTGTTATGGAACCAATCACCACTTGTCTGAGAACTGTGATGGATCCGTGGGGAGTTGAGTTGGGTTGGGGGAGACTAATCATGTGGTCTCGCTATATGCGGACGATGCGCTGACATGGCCGGAGTGTTCCGGTCCAATACCTCTGACAGAAATACGAAGCTTCGGTGAAAGCTCAGGACTACATGTTAATCTTAAGAAGTCCAGGGTGGTACCAGTAGGCAGATTGACTACGGTCCTGCCGGAGTTAAGGCCGCCCATTGATTAACCATGGGCTGAAGAGGGGGCGCGATATCTAGGCATACACCTGGCGAACAAAGCTGAGACATACCATACACTCAATATTGGCCACGTTTTAGAGGGGCTAAAAGGATTGATTTGTTTCTGGGCTGAGCTGCCGTTATTACTTACGGGCACAGAGCAATCATCTAAATGATTGTCCTACCCCAGTGCCTATACGCACTACAACACTCCATCTATATAATTCCACAACCATACTTCATCGTAATAGAAAGTCTCATTGGGGATATCCTGTGGAGGAAAAAACAAAGAAGAGTGCGGCTGATGACGCTGCAGAAAATGTGGGAGCGAGGTGGTCTGGAGGTGCCCCGGCTCGAGTTCTACTACATGGCCTCTCAGCTGCAACATGCAGTCCCTTGATTAGATAGTGAGGACTATTGGGAAAAATCTCTGTTGGTCAGAACATATGGGAATGGTTTGCTGGCTGAAACTACTGTTGCTGGGGGGTGGAGTTCCCGAAAAATGTCCGTACATAATACGACATGTAGCAAAAGTATGGGAGAATGTGGTAAGGCGAGTGGTACAACATGCCCCATACACACTCAATATTCCTTTATAGGCAATTCGCCCATTCGCCACTATTGCAGACTCCATGTCGGTTCGGTGATGGAAGGATGGTGTCTGCCAGCTGTTGTGGGATCTTTACGTGGGTGGGCAGTTCATAACCCGAGAGGAAGCACAGAATACTTTTGAACTGTTGACCAGGCCAATTTCTACAATATGGGAAAAAATATCCAGTGTAGCAAGGGAGCTTTGGCAGGGATTCCTAGAGGAACCCCCCACTACCAATATATTAAGGGTTATGTTATCATGGCACAAGCGGGTAACTCATCTCTCACCTCTATCGAGCACTACGCGAGGACCTGCTGATGGAACCTCTTGGAATTCAACAAAAATGGGACACACTAATGAATGAACCTTTGACTGAAGGTGAATGGAGACGGGTGCATGATGGAGTGCAAAAGGTCAGTGCAAATGTATGATTCAAACTACTCCAATATCATATAGTGCATCAAAAGCATATCTAACTCCGCGCATGTTAATATACCAATCTTGCACGTATGGATATCCCAGATGTAAATCTCAGGGGACAGACTTCCTCCACATGATTTGGCAATGATCCCTTTTGCACCCCTACTGGGAGAGGATCCTTACATGTCTGGAAGAGGCCACCGGCTGAAATATACCAATAGATCAAACAAATATTATTGGGGCTATTACCTGCACCAAAAAACTAAAAGCTAAGCAGACGCTTTGTCCACATGGTGCTGGTGTTGGCTCAGAGGAGAGTAGTGATAGAATGGATGCAACCTCAGCCCCTGAAATATGCGGATAGGATGAGAGATATAAGTGAGTGGGCAGCCGCAGAGTTCATACGAATGAGATTCATAAGAAAATACGAAAAGGCCGAGGAAGACAGGGTGGCATGGGCCTCCATGTTGGTGGACCTACATGGAAATCAGGAAAAGCTGTCCCAAGAGGTATCAGGAAGGAAACGCCCCTAAAGGTACAAGACAGAGATATGGACCAGGAGGGTTCGGCAATTTATTAATAGATATGAAATGAATCTACAGGTGATCATAGGTTTAAGATTAGCACTGACTGGAAGGAGGGGTGTGGGAGGTTTGGGGAGTTACTGTTGGACTTTGTTGTACAAGATATATTGGCAAGAGACTGTGTTGGGAACAAAAGGGCCTGTAATTGGTAAATATAACGGATGACATACACTGTGTAACTTGATGGATATAGTCTGATACGAACAAACCAAAGTGTCAACTGTTGAATAATCATTATTTTAGGTGCCCTTAATATGTTATTCCATGGCACACTGTGGTATGTGTAAAAGTGCCAATGCCCAAAAACTGAATTTAAAAAAAAAGTAGATATAGCAGCTTGGGGACAATGATCATTTTCATTAGTGCTATACGTCCCGCCATGGACAAAGTCATGGATATCCAGTGGGCGATGGAATCAGTAAGGGAGTCCAGTGCCCTGATGTAATTCGCCCACATGAGATCCTCTTTGTACCTAGTAATTACAATGCCCAGATATTTAATTTCTGAGCCGCACCATTTTAACGGGTAGTCGGGGCGTATTTGAGAGTGAGAGGGAAAATCTGGGATTCCTCCCAGTTCACTGGGAACTCCCCAGATCTTATGAATTCCCGGAATATCGCAATTATGCTGTTCTGGGGGTCCCTGACATATAGCGTGATGTCATCGGTGTAGAGTGACACCAACACGTGCATGATCTAGTATCTAAGTGCATGCTCTCAAAAGTGTTGTCGGAGCATGGCCACCAGAGGCTCCACCGCCAAGTCAAACAGGAGGGGTGAAAGCGAGCATCCCTGTCTGGTGGCACGAGATATAGCAAAGAGGGATGAGCACTTCCCGTTGATGGAGAGCGTTGCCAGTGGCCGCTGGTATAGGGAAGCCAGTGCGATACTATACAGCCAGCAGAAAATCTCACTCCAAGGAGTCGAAAGCTTTAGTGTCATCTAAGGTGGCCACTGCCTCCAGCTCCGAATCTATGTTCTGTAGTACCGCAAAGAGGGTACGCATTTAAGGGAATTGGCTCTCCCCGGAATAAAGCCTGAATGGTCAGTCGGACCATGCTCTCCACCAGATGTCTGAGTCGGTTAGCCAGTAGCTTGGCCAGTATTTTTGTGTTGCTGTCAATTAAAGATAGGGTCTATATGAGTCGCAGGCATCCGCTGATTTTCTGGGCTTTTGGAGGGATATGAGTAGCGCTTCTTGCATAGAGGGCGGAAGAGTACCCACCTGTCGGGCTTCTTCATAGAGAGTTTTGAGGGAAAGGCGTCAGAATGACGATGTACGTTTTATAGAATTTAGCCGGGAGTCTGTCTGGGCTGGGTGCCCTTCCGGACCTCAGCTGCATAATGGCTGCTCTGATTTTGTCTTCCGTGAAATCGGCAGAGAGAAATTCTCTCTGTGCATCAGTCAGCCATCCTAGGTCTACCGCTTCTAGATAAGTATCCACTTGCAGAGAGGTGGATCCATTTTCCATGTATAGCAAGGAATAGTAAGACCAAAAGGTCTGAAGTATGTCTGTTGTGTCTTTTTGTGGTCCTCCTCCGCATCCTTGACCTCCAGGACATAGTTTAAAAATCAGGGTTTAAGGGTTATTTCTGCGATCGCCTTACCTGGGCATTCCCCCTCCCCGTATCTTCTAGCCTGATTGTATTTGCCACGGAATAGGCATTCCCTTTCAGCCATGCTGTTATATTCCGCTAGTTTTTCCCTCAGCTGGGCTTATACTTCTCCCCAATAGCTGCAGTCAATTGGACCTTCAGCCCTTTAATCTCCCCTCCAACTTTGCCAATGTGTTGAATATATCTCTCACGATTACCCCAGACTTTGCGATGCAGAGGCCATGTATCGTTACCTTCAGTGCCTCCCACACCATCTCCCACATGGGGACAGAGTTAATGTTATGCTGGAGATACTCCTCCAGCTCCTGTCGTAGAACCTCTCTGAAGGGGACATAGAGTAGCAAATTGGGGGGGAGGTGCCAAGACAAGTACAACGGTGCAGTCCTCGGTGGGGCCAACCGCATATGTACTGAAGAGGTGTTGGAGTATGTGCATGCTAAATGTCATGCATGTACTAGCCAAGTGTGGAGCCCTCTGGGCACCAGCCAGTAGTCTATTCTTGACAAGCTAGAGTGTATTTAGGAGTAGCAAGTGCCCTCCTTTTCCAAGGGATGCAGCGCATCAAGAGCATGCATCTAGAATAAGATGTTCATCCATGATTTGTCGCAATTGGCGTTGTGGTGTGGCTGGGGGTGGGGCCGGTTTAGAGTAGGGTCAATAGTAAGATTTAGATCCCCTCCCCGAATGATATGGGTAGATTCGATGTTGAGAACTGTTGCCCATAGTTGGATAAAAAAAGTTGCATCATCGATATTGGGTCCATAGAAATTGACCATAGTGACAGATTGAGATGACAGTCTGCCCTATATTATGCTGTTGCGCCCTTGCAAGTAATGTAGGGATCCTTCTGCTATGTAGGGGGTGTCCTTACAAATTATAATAGCCGTCCCTCTCGCATAGGAGGAGTAAGAAGAAGAGCACCTATGTGAAGCCCAGCGAGCTGCATATGCAGGGGTGGAAGCAGGAGCATTATGAGTCTCTTGAAACATAGCTACCTGTACATTGTGCCTGTCCAAATACGAGAGAAAATGTCTGCGCTTACGCGGGTTTCCCAGCCCCTGGATATGTCACCTAGGCTGTGTGTCGCTTCTGGAGGCCCTAAGGGCCCGTACCTGGTCTCACGTGGCTCCGCCCCAGCCCAGCCCATCTCCTTACATTCTCACCATGCAGGCAGGCGTCTTCAACGATCAGCTCCTCGGGGATCGCAGACTATGTCTTCTCTGGATCCTGTTGCCGTTTGTCCGCCTCCACAGCAAACGCACATGGGCTGCAGCACGGGTGCAGCACAGCCTCCGTCCCTACAGTTTCTGCTCTGCGGCACGCACCAGAGCTTTGACTCGGCTCCATAGGCCTTGCTGCTATGCCTCCACTATGGACTGCTGTCCGGCTGTCTAGGATGGCATGGCGTACACCACCGCGTGCCCTGATATTTAACAATGCGGATTCTGTCCATTTCAGCCGTGTTTCTGGGCTCCGGGGACAGGAAATGCTGGTTTGTTGTCCCGGACTGCAGGAGCCTCACAGAAGTGCAGCCATCTTGCTGGCCCGCCCTCTGGCGCAAAATATAGACCATACTTTAATCAATGTTTTTAACTCAAATTTAAATTTAGATGTAAGCAAATGTATCTGGTTTCTAAAGGGGTTGTTTTCTATTTCATAGTTTAATTATTGCATGAGACCAACAGAAACAATACATTATTCAATGTCAGAGAATGATGGAATTGTGTAGTCATAAATGTCTTTTTAGTAATGTTGTTTCATAACGAATGAATGGTAAAATTCAGCCTATTCATCAGTAGGGCATAGTGCATTGATCACTGAGTGAACAAGCATATTATAATACTGCACTTTTAATTAGTATTCTTGCATGATCAATTGTGTACAAGTACAAATATCCACCGTTATATTCTGGTCTGTCGCAGGAAAGGAGCATCAACATTTCAACCCTTATTGTCTGATTTTGGACAAGGACTTCATCAGGAAAGATAGCAGAGCCACTTTATAGGGTCACTATTCTATAACAGGAGACATATGCACATGACTGAGGGTCTATATTTTATAATTGGAGCATAAAACACATTGGTGATTTCCATGTTGCTAGGAGTTTCGGTGACAAAAGGTGCCCCAAGTGAACATAAATGGGCGGATTATAATCGAGATCGTTGGTTTCACTTCCGACCGCCTAATTACAATTTAGTCAGAAGTGAAGGTCATTCTGGCTGGATTCTGATGGGCTCAAGGAGCCCGTCGGCCAGTTGGAAACTGTCTCGTAATCCATATGGACGGCGTTTTACGCCATTCGGATTACGATGCATGGTTTCCAGCAGGCTTTCCATGCCGGGCTTTCTGACATGGAAAGCCTGTCGGAAAGCGTGTTTGGGGGCCCCTAGCAGGGCCCCCTTCTGTTGGCAGCCTCCGGTTGGGGGCTGACGATCCCTGCACCGTGTGCCAGGCACCCTGAGGTTCTTGCCATGTAGTGTAGGGATGAACACAACCTCCCATTTCCCTATGGGAGCTTGTGCTATGGGCTGTTTACGGCCGTAGCACATGCTCCCATTGGGAAATGCGAGTATGCCACCACACCATGCATGGTCGCATCATAATTAGGCGGTCGGGACATCGTCATAAGCTCCTAAGAGTTAAAACATTGCTATAGAAATCCTTACTCATTCAATTTCACAGCAAGATCTAGTTAGAGCGAGACACACATTCATGACATATGTGCAACATTATGTTTCAGGGTGTAAAATGAGAACTAATGAAAGAAGCAGCACAGGTGCAAAACAAGCAGGGGCGGCTCCTCCATTATGGGGAAAGAGCGTCATCCCACTGATGGAACCAGCAGATTCATGTAAAATAAAATTATAATTCAATTAATAAAACTGGTTTAATATTTTATTTTACACCATATCTGCAGCTGAATCTAGGGTGTGGGGCCATCATCTGCTGAACAGCAGCAGAGGGAGTGGTGGGCACAGGGTACTGCAAGTGCGCACGTCGGTTTGGCCGGCCAACTTAGGATGGCCAAACCGACATGTGTACTTGGATATCTCCAGGCTGTTGATTGGAGATATCAGCAGGGCGCATGAGCACAGGCTTCCACTCCCTGCTGGAGCGTGAAACCAGACGGCTCCACCCAATCCTACCACTATAAATGTAATCTGAAGTGTCAAATTGGTAAACAATAGCCAAAAAAGCACTACAAGTGATTTACTATGGAACATAGCACATTTACTGAAAAAAGGAGCAATCCTGTTAGGCTGAGTCTGGAAAAAATAGGAAATACACATTGAATTATGCCAAAAAAAAGAGGGCCTTTCTGGGTAAAAGTCAGGAGCAGAATCTGAAGTGGCACTGGCAGCCAGTCACAATTGTCTACAGGCATGCAGTAGAATTTGTGATGTGACAAGGTAAATGAAAGCACCAAGATGTCAATCACGCACTACATGCACGCTTGAATCGGCTAGGTTCTAAAAGTTTAGGAATGAGCCCTAACACTACAAATATTGTTTGTTAAATATACAAAGGTAAATATTTAGTGACAGTGGAATTATTAAGAAAATTAAAAAATATACTAATGGTCGAAAAAAGAGAAAATACTTCAGGTGGGTGTTAATGGAAAACAGACTTACTATTTAAGGGATCTACATATAAACCAGGTGCCCTCACTGTGGTTCACCAAAATACAATAAATGATACACCAAACAGTTTGTCACAATTTACTGTGAGAAATTAATAAACGAAGCAAGGTGGATAATAGACATTATTAGATAACCACAAAAGCCTAATGAATGCAGAAATTAGAAAACCACTATAAATCTCTATAATTAGATACCTACCACAAAGTGATGCTGCGCTCAATTTACAGTGGCTACTAAGTCAAACATAAAAAAAGATTAATGGATGGATGCACTGTGAACATTATCACTTAAAAGCCTTGTGCTAAATATAGTTAATAACGTAGCAAAATCACAGGATTCACAGACAAGCACATTGAAACAATTTAGTGGTGGGGCCTGTCAAAGGATTAGTTACCCACAGTCTATAATATTATGTGAGAAAAAGATTTATTTAAGGAGATTGTAAAACAATCGGATGATTGGTTAAATAGAACAGAACTGGGTGGTGAAAGTACACATGGAAGAAAGGCAAATGAATGCTAGATTTGCTTTATGAATTAATGGCACAAGTGTCTGACATTTAAAGGTTTCACTCAGTCCTGGTTTAATTTTGTGCAGGCTGTAAATCCAACCACGTTGTCGGAGTATCAAAGGTTATGTTATATTGCCTCCTCGGCAGTTTGAAACACTTCTTTAATACTTTTCCGAAAGAAGGCATCAGATTTGTTCTTTGACTTTTTTTTTTACAGAGTTGTTCAGCAGTGGTGCATTTTTTAATATGACAACAAATTGTGTATTTATGTGGCAGAATTATGTTTTTGACTTTGTGCATGGTATGGCAAATAAAGAGAAGATTACAAGGACAAAAATGGCAAAGATCAGTTTTATAGTGTAACAATTGTTTAAAGTATTTAGTTGACAGCCAATGTTTTGAAAAGGATAAAAAGTATTTTTGTTGTCTATCTACAAGCAAACAAAAGATGAGCCACATTTGAAATGTTCAATTACTTAAGCGAGTCTCAAATAGTGTGTATGGAGCCTGTTGTCTTCTAGGAAAGTAGGTATGCTTTAAACGCATATATTCTTATTACGATGGTGGTCAGACGAGTGTCCGATCACTATCATTTCGGCCACGAGACCATCTAACAAGGGGCCGGTGGTCCTGATAGCCCAATTACAATGCGACTGCCATAAAATGCTTTTAACTATTGTGGCTTAGGCCGCGGCCCAGGGAAAGGAGCGCTGCACAAGCTGCAATAGTGAAAAGCATTTTGAAAACAGCCATGCAAAGGGTGCCAGGCACCATGGTGCATGGATGTTTGGAGGGGCACCACATGTGCCCTCTAGCCACATAGCAGAGGCCCACAGGGGACGGCGGCCCTGCTGGGGGCCCCCAAAGTCTCTTTCCAACAGAGTTTTCATGGCGTTGGGACTGCCATGAAAAGGCTGTCAGAAACTGACATCCTAATCATTACGGCGGCTCCTCTGCAGGCACCACCTCCATTGTGAGGATTAGGCTCCGACCACTGCCCCGATAGGCTCCTTGGGCCTGTCTGAGGCGGCGGTCTTTCCCCCGTCTAATGCACTCCGACCGCTGGTATCTTAATCCGGCAGTCGGACCGCTGCCATAGAAGTCGGGCACACCACCACCGACGGCCTGTCGGTGGCAGTCCATCTGACATCATAATTGGGCTCATAGTCTCTGATGTTTTGCTACTTTTGAATTCACATAGTGGCTTGTTGAAATAAACCCCTACCGTGGACTCTCACCATCAGGGTACCCTATGAAAGTAAAACTAACCTTCAGGACACCCTAGACTATTTTAAATCTAGGATCCCACCAGATAACTAAAGAGCTCCCTGGGCTACAACTCTATTTATTTATTTATTTTATTTATTTGTAAAGTTTTATATAGCGTGAACGTGACCCACGAGGGTATCAGAGCGCTTTACAGTATACTGTATAAGACTTAAAAGGATGAGGTAGTATACAAGCATTTGATATTTGTCATTAGGTACAAAAGAGGTATACAGTATATGGGTAACATAGGAGACCCATATCCAGCAGGACATTGCACTATATACAGTTATTGAGCATTAGGTGGTTGTGATAATAACCCTGCATATAATATTCTCCTTCGATCAACCATGGTTATGAGGTATATGCATAGTATAGTAGACCCGTGGCCAACTGATCTTTACACTAAATACAGTAATTGAGCATTAAGTGGCTGTGGTAATAAACATACATATAATAATCTCCTTCAATCCACCAGAGGTAGGCCATGATATATGGATCGTATAGATGATTCGATGACAGCATAGAATTAAGTTTTAGGACATGAATTTCTTCATTAGTAGTATTTTTACTTCGTTTATGAATGTCTATGATGAGACATGCCACTTGGAATCCCAGAGGGTGAGAGTCCTCTTCATACCCTAGGGTGATCACCTTGGTCTGATATGGAGGGATAGGCTAAACACGGTGGGGATTCCCTCCTGTTGTTATTGTATGATCAGATGTTTGGAAACATGAGCATACCCTGTATAACTTCTCACTCCCTCCTTATTGGATTATAGCATTGTCGAAATGAACTCCTTCGACTGAAAGGATATGTGGGTTGTGTTGAATGACATTTGTAATTTTGTTGCTCATCGGGCTCAATGCGCTGATACACACTACCTGAGAGTCCTCAATGTTTTTTTTGTCTTTAAAGTTAATAAAGATTTATGTAGACAAAACATGCCCCTTTTGCGTGCCTTGGTCACAAGTTTGTGCAGGCAGCCTCTTTGAGTCAGTCGTTCAAATAGGCTGTCGGGTTGTTTAAAAAATCAGCTTTCACTGGGCAGGTCCAGCATAAACATAGGAAGTGTCCAAATAGTAAATTGTTTCTCAAGGCTAAAGGGTGGTGGCTATCGTAATGCAAAAGAAAATTGTACTCATTGGGTTTATAGAAAAGGGTAGCGTGGAACTTATTATCCAAATTCAAATGGTTCATATTGTCATTGCTGTATTCAAATGTGAAATGAAGGTGAGGACTGCAATTGTCCAGCCACCTGATGAAAGACAATAGTGTTGATGTCTGCCTTTCCCAGGTTAGCAG
This sequence comes from Triturus cristatus, assembly GCF_964204655.1. Lineage (NCBI taxonomy): Eukaryota > Metazoa > Chordata > Amphibia > Caudata > Salamandridae > Triturus > Triturus cristatus. The sequence goes on along the minus strand of NC_140590.1, from coordinate 1,650,942,062 downwards.
TGCATCATCCATGTGGTACTGCTGCAATGTCATCTTGCCAATGAAACAGTTAAGTGTCTGATCAACTATTGCTCTTCAAAATGGTCCACATAGATATATGCCAGACCTGGAGCTCCATTAGCTGAACCATTTGACAGAATCTGGAAATTATTTTTGAAAATGAAGTTATTCTTTGAAAATGTGATGGTCTAACAATGGACTACAAAGTCAGTGAGAACTTGGAAAGGAGTAAGGCTTTTATTGAGGGTCATTTCAAAGATCTATAAAGCTTCAGTCTGTGGAATGTTACTATATAATCACTAGATATCAAGAATAACCAGTAGCTGTTGACTGGGGTCAAATGGAAAATCTTTGATTTAATTTATTCGGTCCATGCAGTCACAGCCATAGGATTTTGTTTATAAAGTCCATGTTGTCACATACATAGGCTCAAGGTTTTAAGGAAAATCTATATATAGGCAAATGGTTCTAACACTGAACTGCAGCAGAGCACTGTAGGGTGGAATGGGGGTTTAGGGCTGTCTCTGTGTATATTAAACAAGCTGTAGATGCCAAGGAGACTAAGTATATCTTTGTACTGAGCCACCCTTGCTCAAAGGCTTGGGAAGGGATTTGAAATATTTCTTCTTGTATTTCAGGAACAGAGTTATATCTACAAAGTGAATAGCAATCGGTATTGGTTAGCTGGCACAGGATCCTAGACTCATAGTTTTCTCTATTAAGTACTTCAATTCATTTCCCCTTGTCTGCTGGTTTAATTGCTTTGTCTTGCTAATGGGTCAAAAGATACAAGAGCTTATTTTTCCATTGTACTCATGATATAATGGGCATTTGGTCATTAATCATTGATTTAATATATTTCGGGTATAACTAAGGGCTTCATTTATGAAGCCCCTTGTGGCACATTTGCACCACTGGAATGTCACTTCTTTGATGTTTCGGTGGTGCAATGTGCCACGGTATATTTACAAGGCCACGTAAAGAAAAAGCCACTTTATGTGGCTTTTCATGACCTTGTAAATATGTGCCCCTTTCACGCCGAACACTGCGTGAAAGGGGCGTTCCATGGGTGCCGCTGTGGGTGTTTTCACACAACATCCATGGAATCTGAAGCATTCCTAGATTTACGGGAAATCGCAAACCTGGGAATGCTTCAAAATCTAACACCACGGGAGCCGCAACGAGGAGAAATATTATCATTTCTCCTCGTTTTTTCCTTTTACTAAGTGTGGTTCTAGAAAGAGGAAATTGATTGAATTGATTGATTTTGTGCAGGAAGGCATCCCTTCCTGCACAAATTCAATCAGCCCTGCAACACTGGCACCCTAGCACCATGGTGCACTATGGTGCATGGGTGCCTGCGTTGGCGCATGGCAGCCCTTTGTGCGCCAGCACAGGGGAAAAGGGCAGGAATGTGTTGTATCTTTTATGATACAGCACATCCCTGCACATCCCTGCCCGTATCTTTTGGCGCAGGGTGGCGCAGCAAGATTCCTTCCACCTTCTTTCCACCATGCCCTGCGCCATAACCTCATAAATGAGGCCCCAAGTAGTTAAACATCAGAATGTCTCTGTATATGGCTGATACTGGCGAGCAGAAGGTACTTAATAAGGAGCTTTCTTTATAAGAAAGGATCTTTGAATCATTGATCAAAAATATCTTGACCTCTGGGTGATACAAAAGAGAGAACTTTCTCAAGACACGTATTTCTGCTTCTGACACTGTATTTTGAATAAATTGAAATTGGGGATCTCTTGTATATGTAGATCGGTTTCTCTGTTTTTGTTTGATGAAGATTGGTCCACTGTGCGGGTGTGAGTAGGTCTATAAGGGTCTACCCATAAATAATATAGCCTTATAGCCTGCCGTAGCTGGCTATACCGGCTATTAAAGGCCCGCTGGATCGTTAAAGGCCCGAGCCGAAGGCGAGGGACTTTAACAAAGCAGCGGGACCGTAATAGCCGGTATAGCCCTGCTACGAAGGGCTATAAGGCTATTAGAACATTCTGCCACTAGAGGGCAGAATGTTCTAACAAATAAAACAAAGCCTTCAGGGAGCGCGAGGGGGTTCAAATCCCCTCAGGCTCCCTGAAGCCTTTGTTCACAGCCAGAGCTGTGAACAAAGAAACATTGGAATGTTGGAGCTCCGGGCTTATACCAGCCATTATAAGCCTGGAGCATTCCATTGTTTTCAATGGAGCTTCCAACATTCCAATGTTCTAATACTTATTCTGAGTCTGTCTCTTCCCAGACTGTATTGGTTTGTTGACGTTCTCAGCCCTCGACTCAGTTTATCCAGTGTCCCTTGCCTACAATAGAGAGTTTTGACCCATAAGGTAAACATTGTGTAGGCACTTGTTGCTAGGGTTATGGTGGAATTGAATCGCTATAGTTGGTATTCACACCAGTACTTGTCACTGGCTCACGCTACACTCAGAAGAAGTTTCAGAAAAGGTTGCAAAATGTATCATCTTTTTCTACCCTGTTAGATGAATTAATCTTGCTGAGTGGGTTGTTGGTAGAAGTTTGGAAGGAGGTATGGGTAGGTTTTGTCTTTTTTATAATAGATGATGCCCTTCTGTAGATTTTCTATCTTGCGCTTAAAAACTATTGACTTGAAGTCAGCAACTGCTTTTACTAACATCTCTAAAAGAGTTTGATTTTTTTAGTGCAAAATCTTTTAATTTATCTTTCTCATTTTTGAGACCTTGTTTGTGTCTACTTGCAGTCTCAAGGCCAAGAACCATCCAGCTGTGGGAGCATAGTGTTGCCAGGCCACTGAAGTCTAGTGCATACTCTAGGTTTTCTGCATGAATTTCTGAGCCATTTTTAACTCGTCTAACTAAATATTATTATGGAATTGAAAAGCTGAAAATTCCCACAGCAATATTTTAACTTTTTATCTTCATACTGGGCATTTTGTGTCACAACTGGAATGAAATCCAAAAAATGGTGTGTTGTATACCCCACATAAGAAATGTAGACCTATGTGTATGGTTTTTCTATCAGAATGCCTACTGTCCTGATGAGGACTGCCATATCAGACAATTGGGGTCGAAATGTTAATGCTTTTCTCAAGGGTTAAAAAATGTCAAAGCTCCTCTCTTTCACAGAAAGAAAAACCTGGATATTTGTACCAAAAGATGTATTGATACGAAAATGCGAATCAAAAAGAGTATATTTAGGTGCCGATTACGATCCGGTAAAATAATTCCCCGTACGACTCGTATCCGGTCTTTTTACCGTACGAATCGTACAAGTGCCGTACAAACTGCCAATTACGATTCGCATGGGAAAAAGTCCATACGAATCGCATTGGGAATTATTCTCCACACGTCCTCGGGTCGGAAAATGTGTCCGACACGTCCACGGATGATTTACCGTCCAAATGTGAAAAGTGAAATCCGACCGCGGAATTACGATCCATCCCGTGCGTCCGATGTTACAACCGTATGGAAAAAACACCGTCCGCACCGAACTCCCATAGCAACCATGGAGACATGTGCCCGCATACGCGCCCAACACTCCCCCCAGCCCTCCTATGTACGAGTTGAATCCCCCCCTCCCGGCACCCGTATGTACGCGCCGACCCCCCCAGCCCCCGTGCGTTCGAGTCGTACCCTCCTAGCCCCCGTACGTTCGAGTCGTACCCCCCTGTGTATGTACACCCGTGTACGTTCGAGTCGTACCCCCACCCGTGTATGTACAGTACGCACCGTACATACACGGGTGGGGGTATGACTCGAACGTACACGGGTGTACATACACGGGTGGGGGTATGACTCAAACGTACACGGGTGTACATACACGGGTGGGGGTACGACTCGAACGTACACGGGTGTACATACACGGGGGGGTTCGACACGTACACGGGTGTACATACACGGGTGGGGGTACGACTCGAACATACACGGGTGGGGGTACGACTCGAACGTACATGGGTGTACATACACGGGGGGATTCGACACGTACACAGGTGTACATACACGGGTGGGGGTACGACTCGAACGTACACGGGTGTACATACACGGGGGTACGACTCAAACGTACGGGGGCTGGGGGGGGTCGGCGCGTACATACGGGGGCTGGGGGGGGTCATCGCGTACCGGGCCACCTACTCTGGTCGTTTCGCGCCGTACTTCGCTTTTCCAGCACTTTTTGGGTGCCGTGAAAATATTGCCATCCGGACTGCTGTCGGTTCGAATCGTACTTCCTGGGTCGTGAAACGCTGCCTGAAAGCGTCCCGACGTCACGTCGCAGCATTCCCGGATCACATTGGTACGTACAATTTCGTCGGTCGGTGTTTTTTACGATTCGTACGGAAATGGTGTTTCCGTGCGAATCGTAATTCCATGTTTGTAAAGTTTTACAACCGGGTACGAGTCGGACGGAGAAAACGCTCCGACCGACGGTTCGTACCCGGTTTTCACCGGATCGTAATCGGCACCTTAATGAGTTGTAGCGAAGTCCCCACCCGTTTTTTTCATTCATTGGTCACAGTGCCCTACCCTAAAACGATTATGTTTTGAATACACTGTGTGTCACTATTCCTTCATAATGAAACAACAAGATTACTGAAAAGACATTTATGTGGACTAAAACTGTTTTAGGTTATTGACTTTGCCTATACAAGTCCCATTTTCTCTATCACTGAATTTTGTATGGTTTACTGATGTTCTCACAAACGAATTAAGCTATGAAATAAGGTAAACAACTTCTTTGGGAATCTTTTCCTATTTGGTCAGCAATTACACCCAGCTCCATTTGGATTTAGAATACTGGGTCTTCATTGTGTTTTGATGCTAAATTTAGACTTGTTCAGTAATGGATCCTTGAAAAGTGCATCAGCGCCAAGTATGGTTCAAAAGATCTTCCAACTGACCATTTTTTAGGGCCCAATTTTTAGATTAGTCAAATCACCTCCAGCTTGCAGGAGTTTGCCCGACTGGAGAAAACACTCCTCAATTATTAAATTGTAGTATAAAATAATTGAAGAGATTTTCGGAATTTCTTGCAGAAAGTACCAAGCCACCCCATTGCTGAATTAAATTGAAAATATTGAGAAGACAAATTACAAACCTTACTAAAATATTTCTACAATTTGGCTATTCAGTACACAAACCACCCATTAACTGCTCAATAAACGGTAGAGAGAGGGAACTGCAGAAAGCAATATACTGCCGAAAAGAAGTAGATACTAAGAAATGGAGAAGAGGTGAAGGTATACATTTGTGTCTGCCACTACATTACATCATCCTGAGATACAGCATTCTGACCCCCTCCTCTATTTAATTTTTGATATAAGCTTACTTGCTTTTCATTTTTCATTAAATTACATTACACTTTGGAATTTTATTATTTCTTAGCTTTGAGAATATATTGTCAGACAATTTAATGGAGGTGATGTAGTGGGGTATACCAACTTAACCAAGAGCATCTTGCTTTGCTTCAGGCTTTATTGCCTTCAACATTTGACTTGAAGTTTGATCAATGCCTGCATTGATAACTAATAACCTAAAACGTTTATGGTAAATACAAATTGGTTGAAATTTGCAAGGTCAATCGTTTTGTAACTAGTTAGCATGTCGTTACAAAGGGAAGCATGATATTTATGTCTAGTCCTTAGGGCAGATTGCTGTTTAATTTATGTATATATCAAAGCCATAAGAGTCCTCATCCAGCCGGGATTGCATCGGGGTAGAGGAGCCCCTTGAAACTGAAGTCCCTTCCGATTGCTAATCAGAGTGCATGGGACGCGCACTTGCCTTCCACATAAAAGACAATCTTCAGTCCAATGTTATCTGATAAAAGGTTATTTAATATGCATGCCGAACAACCAAATGTTTTTCGGCATTGAACACACCTTGTACATGGGTCGGATAGGTTTGTTACTGGCTCACATTTCAAGCATAATACAATAACATAGAAAACAGGCCTCTACCTCACACAGCATAATTGGTTAGGAAATTGTTCGACCATCTTAACACGTCTTTTCATGCAGTTATTTGACATTGGCATAAAATTGTAGTGGCAATGGACAATCTAATAGAAAAGTAATAATGGTGATAATAATGAGCAAATAAAGCAATAATAGAGCTAAATCATTACAGTGTTCTAATCATATGCCACTTTGAATATTATAGTTCGAGATCACATTAGTGATGATAATAGCAAAACTTCAACACAACTTTCCCTTTATATAGTCCTCAATAACATCCAGAGATAAATCAGACAATTAATGAATGCAATATTCTCAATTAAGCCTAAATTGTCATGTGCCACAATCTTCAATAATAATACTTGCCTGCTATATGGATAGAAATATTATATATTAGATCAGATCCAATCAAACTGCATTCGGACACCTCCAATGAAGCCCCAGTGGGCGTGTCCTGGGAAAACATAAATAGGTGTATTCCCACTAACACAAGTACTACATAGGTACTAAGAATTCCATATGTTTATTAATGGTCGTAACTCAAATGTTACATGATAAAGCAAATTAAAGTGAATGTATGCATACAATTTATTACCATACCAGACAGAGGAAAGTAACAATGTATACTGTCCTACTTGTTCTACTGTCATGCTGTCTGCAGATAATTATTCAGCCTCCCAACAAAAGATGGGAAAGGAAAAGAAGTATCCAGCCACAAGAATTACGTGCAGCACTCTATTACTACAGATCACTGTATACCGACTGACTGCAGGTCCTATGTGAAACGAACAGAACAGAACAAAATAAAACTGGTAAAACCACTTTTTACATTGCAAATATTGAAAAATATCATCAGAGCCACCTACAAATTTACTCAAACCTACATATGAAAAAATTTGGTGGGAAGGATAAGACTGGGGGAAAAAAGAAAATGGAATCGAAAAGAAAGAAGAAAAGTAAAGAAAGGCAAAAAGGAAGAAGAGAAAAAGACAGGAAGAAAGGATAAGAGAAAGCACTGGGAGAGTCGGGGAAGAAAGGGGAACAGGGGGGGAAAACAAAAAGAGGGGAAAACAAGGGGGCAATAAGGAAGGATAGCTAGAGGAACTGGAAGAAGGGGGAGCCAACTAGCATGCATTTATACTCCAGTGTCATTTCCCTAAATGTATTGACTCCTCCTCATTGGAGTTTAGGCCCATAGGTACCATGGTGTCCAGTTCTAATATGTTCCTGGATTTAAGTTGATGTAGTCTTCTTACCCTATCACCCCCCTCTACTGGGTTTGGGTATATGGCAAAACTGTAACAGGTTCCTATTGCTCTAATGTTTGTCTTCAAAATGGCATGCTACTGTGTATAGTTTGTCCTTATTTTGTATGGCTCTCATGTGTTCCAGTATTCTCTTTTTGACTGGAAATATGGTACTGCCCACAGGATTTTTCGCATGGGCACGTCAGTACATATACACAATAGTTCGACATACAGGACAGATGTTTATCTATAGTTTTGCATGTTTTGGTTACGAGGGAGAAAAATCTTTTCACATTAGTACTATATTTACATACTTTACATGATGTACACATGTAGAACCCCTTCACATTACTCTGGGTAGGATTACAGTATGTAACCACGCTTCTGCACAGTTTATCGCTTGAGGAAGAGCCCTTCCTAAAGGTCAATCTGGGACATTCATTTATTGCATCACTCAATAAAACTTCTGTTTTGAGGATTTCCCAGTGCTTACTCAGACTTCTTCTCACATCCAGTGCTTTATTGTTATATATGTTAATAAACCTTAACATTGGTGGGACTGTGACCTCAAGTTTGGTAGTTGATGCTATCACTACCTCTCTGCTAACTTCCTGTGCTTTCACCAAAGCATCTTTAATGATAGAGTTTATATAACCACTCTCCCTAAACCGTGCTGTCATCACCCTACATTCCTCCTGAAAGCTCTTTTTCAAGCTACAGTTCCTATGAGCCCGAAGTAACTCACCATAGGGAATGCTATTAATAAGGTTTATAGGGTGGCCACTCTCAGCATGTAAGAGGGTATTACCAGCAGTGTCTTTTCAATGTAACTTTGATGCAAGTCTGTTTTTAACCACAGATATCGCAGTGTCCAGAAATTCAACCTGAGTATTTATGATGTGACCTTCGAATTTCAAATTATATGCATTTTAATTCAAGTAGGAAAAGAATCAGACTGCCTGATCTTGATCCCCTCTCCAGATGATGAATACATCCTCAATATAAATTTGATAATGGAAATTAGCATCTCAGTGTGATGAAGATAAGTAATGGGACGAGACTTCAAAAAATGTCTGCAAGCCGGCACACCATCACCATGTTTGATGCTGGTGTACAAGCTGCTCACATCCAACCTACTCAGCAGAAAATCATCTTTCCACTCAATATCATGCATTTTACCGAAAAAATCCTTGCTATCTCGTATGTAGGATGGCAAAGCCAAAACACATGGACCTAAAAAGAAATCAATGTATTTAGATGTATGTTCTAGTAGGGATCCATTAGTGGAGACACTATGTCTCCCAGGTGGTCTTTAATGATACTTATGTAATTTGGGCAAAAGGTAGAGTACTGCTACTTTTGGAAATCTATTAAGTAGGAATCTGTATTGCTCCCACTCAAGGAGTCCCTGCTTTTGCCACTCAGTCAACATTTTATGATAACAATAGTTCAAATTTTCAATAGTTTCTCAAGACATCTTTTCATAGCATTCTTTATTATTCAATTGTTCATGCCTTTCTTAAGATAATCATGTACATCCTGGACCACAACATTGCCACCTTTGTCAGGTTGCCGGATGACAAGGCTGTGATCTTCTTGCAGTCTCCTAAGGACCAGTCTCATTTTTGGACAGACTGGTTTTCTTTGCCATACATTTCAAATCCTGAGTGAACGAGTTTCAGAAGTATCAATAGCACATGGGGAAGGGTGGGATTGAAAGTAGATTTGGGTTTAAAATAATTTGAGTAGCTTTCACCTTGATCAAAACCCAATGACCCCAAATCCACTGATTACTTACTGAACTCATCTACTTCCATATTAAATTTGATGAGAGTGATTAATGTCTCAATGTCACCAGCTTGTCAAATTGCTGGTACTGTGTTTGTTCCTGACGGATGGGGGGGGGGGTACTTTTAACCTTCAATTTATGCCATTTACGTTGTTTCTATTCTCTTATAAACTGAAAAAAGTCTATTATACATTGTACATAATTAAAAGGAGTTCAAGGGAGAAAAAGATAGCCCAAATTGAAAAACATTAGCTTCTACAGAAGTAAGAGAATGGGTAGAAAGATTGACCACATTATTCAATATATTCATTAACCCTTCTTTTGTACTCTTGTCTCCGTTCCCATGGGGGTTCTCTTTGTTCTTGCTCCATCCGCCTCTCCCAGTTTTCTTGTAGATGTTGCTCTCTCCGTTTGCTTTGCCTCTTTCTCCTCGCCCTCTTCCTCTGCCCAGACCCTGGTCCTTCTGCCAGTTCTGCTGATTCTTCCCTTGGTTCAGTAGTCAAAATTCCTCCCCAAAATTTCCCACACATGATGTATCCTTGTCAGATAGGCTCCCTGTGCCATCTTCTGATATGTTGATGTCACTCCTATTACTTCTGGAATCCCCCATCTCACCAGATTGCAGAGATGCCAGGTTCTGAGATGTCTTCATCTTTCTTCTGAGATCATCAAATCTCTGACTGAATGTTAAAATCCTGCCTTCTTGATAATCACGTTGGTCTCTTGTGAATTTTCTTAGTTTTTTAAGGATGGGCGCCTCTTCATGTTTTGTTACTCTTGTGGATCATTTCTTTAGCTTTTTCTCATTAGATTCTTTACTATCCTCATTGGATAGTTCTTGTTTCAGTTGCTCAGTAGATTTAAGTAATGTATCGCACTCCTTCCATGCACATTTTAGTATTGCCATCATCCGGTTTGAGCATTCCATAAGATTCACGGTTCACTTCTTTATAATTTCAGGGTCAGGTTGTTCATAAGATGGTGCAATTAAGATCCTTAGGAATCTTGGCACCGTTCTTTGCTTAAGGTATTTTTCCAGGGGGATTGCTTCCCACCATTTTGAAACTTCAATTTTCATCAGCTTCTCTAATTTATAGTATTTTTGCTTTAAAGGAACCATAGCTCCCACATCAGTAGGTGCAGGGTTGTTTATGTTCACAAACACATCCTTTGCTTTCTGCCTCCTCCTTGTTTAAAAATAGCTTTCCATTCCGGCTTAGGATTTATAATTATGTAATAATTTCTCAAAACTTAGTGTCCAAGTTCAAAATGAAGAGCATTAGGGAGTCCCTACACAGATCAGGCAGGGCTGGCTCGAGAGTGCCTGCAGAATACATATACAATGAATAATTTACAGTCACTAGTGCTTTGTACATCGCAATAAATCCCAGGCTGACAAATGTTATTCCTAAACATATAGGAAGCTTTCATGAAATGCAAGAAACAGGGATGCGTACTCACCCTCCGTGTAGCAGTCTATACCTTGGGTCCTCCAACTTGACACACCGCTGCCCTGCAGAGACTGATTTTTGCCACCCACTTTCTCAAGCTGTATGTCTTCCTTCAATAGCACTCCAGGGACCACTGTATATTACATCCAACGCACTGTGGTTCAAAGGTTCCAAATTATATTGAAGCCGCAAGAGTCCTCATCAAGCCGGGATCCAGGACCAGCACTGGTGCGTGTTGAGGTAGAGGATTCCCTTGAAACTGAAGTCTTTTCCGGTTGCTAATCAAAGTGCATGGGATGCGCACTTGCCCTCCACATAAAAGACAATCTCCAGTCCAATGTTATCTCATGAAAGGTTATTTTACACAAATGCTGAACAACCCAATGTGTTTCGCCATTGAACACGCCTTGTTCATGGGTGGGATAGGTTTGTTACCGGCTCACATTTCAAGCAGAATGCAACAACATAGAAAATGGACATTTACCTCACACAGCATAGTTGGTTAGGAAATTTGTCTGCCATTTGAAAACATGTCTTTTCATGCAGTTATGTAACATTCGGATACAATTGTAGTGGCAATAGACAATCTAATAGTAAAGTAATAATAGTGATAATAATGCACAAATAAATCAATAATAGAGCTAAACCAATACAGTATTCTAATCATATGCCACTTTGAATATTCTAGTTCTCGAGATCACATTAGCGATGATGAGTTTGTAAAGTTACAGTAAATAGCAAAACTTTAACATGCCTTTACCTGCATATAATCCTCAATAACATCCAGAGATAAATCAGACTATCTGATAAATAGATAAATAAATCAGATTATCAGAGATAACAAATGCAATATTTTCAGTTAAAAAACTTTTCACGAGATAACATTGGACTCGAGATTGTCTTTTATGTGCAGGGCTAGTGTTTGTGTGACTGTATGGGTGAGTGAGTAGGTGTGTGTTTAGCTGTATGGGTAACTAACTCAGTGTGTGAGTGGCTGTATGGGTATATGAGTAGTTGTGTTAGTGTCTCTGTCTCTATAAGTGGATTTGTGAGGCTGTATTGGTGAGTGAGTGGATGTATCAGTAGCTGTATGGGTAAGTTAGTGGTTGTGTGAGTGGCTGTATGAGTAAGCGAATGTGTGAGTGGCTGTATGAATCAGTGAGTGGGTGTGTGAACACTTGTATCGGTCTTTGTATGGGTGTGTGATTGGTTGTGTGAGAGTGGAGGTATGAGAGGTTGTATAGGGGTGCAAATGGGTATGTGAGTGATTCTGTGGATGATGTCATCAGTGATGTAATTTGAGATGTCATCAGTGAGGTTATCAGTGATTTCACTGACCATGTAATGAGTGATGTAATATGTGAGTTCATAAGCAGTACATTTCTATATATATATATATATATATGTATATATATATATATACATATATATATATATATATAGGAAAACATTTTTTTGTTTTGCCTATAACTTTGGTGCCTCTTGACAAACACCCACAAACTTTTCACACAACGTCTCCTTTTTCATTCAGCAGCTATGTAAAAGATTTCGGGGTGATCCATCAAGCTGGGCCAAGGAAACAAAATGGGGTCCCAAAACGTGTTTATACATGTTAAGTCTACGGGGAGTTTTCAATTCTTGAACACGACAGCCTGAACTGCTGAACGGAATTACACCAAATTTGGTTGAAAGCTAGATGTCGGTCCAGAAATTTAGCTTTTTGTGATTTGGTGTACATCTATTCAGTAGTTTGAGATATCTATCTCTAAAAAATATAAATATCTGGGGACATGAGTCCTTGCAGCGTAGTGTGCTGGCAGGTGTACATTTATGCAGACCCACGGATGTCTACTGGGGGCACATTGAAGGAGACATTAACTTTGAGTGGCCCAAAGGAAAGACTGCTGAGTCAAAGCCATGACATACAGTGGAAATACATGCTAAATCAAATTGTGGAAGAAGAGAGTGCCCTGAGATATTTCATCTTCTAATATGTGGCAAAGGTTATTACAACCAAATTTGTTTTGACAAATATTCGCATTTGTGGCTGCATGAGATTGAGTAGTATGCGGGTATTGTGACAGTCCTCTTTCTATGGCCCCTCAAGTCCTCCAATGATAATCACCTTTCTGGTTTTTAAACCTGCCACACAAGTCAAAGTCTCTCATTTTGCAACCTGCATGGAGGAAGGCTTACAAGCCCAAATGCATCTGTAAGGTGCATTTTAATAAATAGAATGGAGAAAACAACGCCGGAGTTCTGTGGTGTGGCGGTGAATTTTTTTGTGGTGAGCCCGAGCAGTGTCGGAGTCCATTCTTACAATTGAAGCAGGTTTGGAGTGCATATATATATAATTAATTACCTACCGGTGGTCGCCAGTAGGTAGCTATAGTTAGGACCAAAGATTCTATAGGAAAAGCTTTTTTTGTTTTGCCTATAACTTTGGCACTGCTTGACGAATATCGATGAAAGTTATACAAAGCGGGGTCAGAGAAAAGGGTGGGGTCCCAAAATACGTTTTTCCCATGTTAAGTCTACGGGGATTTTTCAATTTTTTTAACACTATACAGCCCGAACTACTTAACAGAATTACACCAAATTTGTTAGAAAGTTATATGTTGGTCAAGATAGCGTGCTTTTTGTGATTTGGTGTAAATCCATCCATTAATTTTATAGGTATCCATCTCTAAAAAATATAGCTATTTGGATGGACTCACGAATACTACTAAAATTTGAATGCCTGTCAACACTTCAACTAGGAAGTGTTGGCAGCAATCTTGGGACTCATCTTGAAGCCGCGTCCCAGAAAAAAAGTTTCAAAAAAAGAAAAAGGGGCAGGGTAGGAATACCCTGACCCCCCAGATATGGTATGGAGATGCCTCAGGGACCCCGCCAGGGGTAAAAAGCATTTTGTAAACATTTTTTCCCACAGACTCACAGGTGGATCGGAGAATCTGCGGCAACATTTAAAAACAAAAAATGAAGCGTAGGCTTCCGCGCTTAGTTTACTATAGGCCCCTGGCCAGGTCCTTGCAGCAAGTTTAAATAATGATGTGGGCGGGCCCGTATGGACCTCCCGCAGCCTAGGGGACTGCCACTTCCATGGGGCTAGACATATTTAAAAGCGGGGGTGTCACGTGCCCCCCCCACAGCCCCGGGGACCACCACCTTCCAGGGGGTAGATTTGATATAGTACAGCAGGGGCTTCGAGGACAGCCAACTCCCCGGAGCACACTGCATGTGTTAAAGAAATGAGGGTGAGGCTGTAGGGCCTCTCCTGCTGCCCCAGGGACGACCACCTACCTGGGGCAAATTTGATCAAAGGAGGAGGGCAGCACAGCCCCCCTCGTGGAGCCCTACATGGCCCTAGGGCCGGCTCCAGCAATGTCCCGGTGTGCCTACCGCTGGGACATTGCAGTTTGCTATGGCGTGGCGGGCGCACTGCTCCTGCTAAGCTATAGCAAACCTTGTCTGCTTTCAGCAAGTGAGAGCAAAAATGATCTTGCTTGCTGAAAACAGAGCAGTGTCTGTTTCCCTACCCAGTGTGCAGCGAGCAGGGAAACAGACACTTTGCTTTGGGACCCAGGGAGTTGCATGTCAGAAGCTCACTGGGTCCCCAAGGGATTTCAGCTTCCACAGGAGGCGGGAAGCCAGCAGGGACTGCGGGGACCTTGAGGCTCCCCCCTCAGGCCCCAACTATGAAATTGTGGGTGCCCTTGGGTAGGACCAGGGCACCCACTGTACAGGTTGGAGCCCAAGAGGGGGGCCGACGTCCCCCCTTCCTTTAAAAAAAATAAAAATAAAAATTATTATAAAAATAAGGGGCAGGTACCAGGGGATGGGGTCTTCGGGGGCCCCTTCCCTTTTAAAAAAAATAAAAATACATTTTTAAAAATGCGGCTGACCCCGGGGAATGAGGGTCTATTTTTTTATTCTTTATTTTTGTTGAAAGGGACAGGCCCAATGGGATGGGGTCCAAAATGGTCTAGGGAAGGGGGCCACATGCCCCCCTTTCCTAAAAAATAGAAGAAAAAACCCTAAACCAGTGGTTCCCAAACTGGGGTCCACGGACCCCCAGGGGTCCGTGACACATTCCCAGGGGGGGGCCGCAGGCAGCAGTTTTAAAAGCAATGCAAAGTTCCTTGTATAAACAGCAGTTTTTGGGCAGCAATAAAAGGGTCAAGATAACTCCAGTGATTCATGTACCTGCTGCAGAGAGAGAGGGGGTTTGTCCAGTGGCAGCTTTGAGTCATCTCAGGAAGCCCTGATGGTTAATATGCCTGCTGCAAATAATGTCTGTCACGCATTTAAAAAAAAAAACAGTATTTTGTTTTGTGCATAGCTCAGTCAGTTCCTGCTTTTGCTACAGAGACTCTTTTGTTATTATGCAGTTCACAAGTTCCAATCGCATTTAGCACAGTGAGCTATGAACTGACATCAAAGAGCAGCAAGCAAACTGCATAGTACAAGTTAGTAAGTTATGCTTTTTCCCAGTCTTTCATTAACCCAATGCTGCTAAAAAGGTTTATTTGGGTAGAAATAAATCCTTATTATTAAAGTCAATGCTAACCCCTGTGTTATGTTCTGAATCCTGAGTTTGTGCTCTCCAGACCAAGCACTCTTAAAAAATGCCTACCAGTATGGATGACTTGTGAATCCTACACCTTGTAGTCCCCTTTGCCTTATGTAACATTTTCTAGTCACTGATTACAGACGTATGATTCATTGTCTCTGTATGTGTTTGATGTAAAGTGCTCTGACACCCTACAGTGGTATGAAAGGTGCTATAAAACAAATTAAATACATGTGACAGTGGGGCTTTGGAGAGATGAGAGGCACTGTTGGAGGGTAGTAGTGAGGGAATCAATGAAGATTGACAAAAGATTGTTGTATGCTGGTGCATAGTAAGGTCATTATTTCAATTCAATATATAATGACAAATGTGTTGTAAAATGCACAATTTCCCCCAACATTTTGTAGTGGTCAGACTCACTTGCTGCACTTGGTGTGCACTGTATAGGGACTAGTCTGCCAACATTTGCCAGAGCAGCTTTAAGTTTCCAGTCCAGCCTAGGCAGGAGCAGGAGCCCCAGGCTGTGAAATAAAACCAAACAATGGAAAGTTAGTCGTGAGATGCAGCACCAACCTTCCCATTAGGATTTTTCCATTTTTGCAAATATTTTAATATAAAAATACTAAAATCTTTAGTAATTTAAGTCTAGTCTTTGTTTGATGCACACACGTGTGTGTGGTTTTTTTTTCTTCTTCGAATTAGTTTTAATTTTTGACATTTAAATCATACAAATTGCCTGGGGGTCCCCGGCTGCCAGTAGTGACTCAATGGGGGTCCTCAGGAGTGTAAAGTTTGGGAACCACTGCCCTAAACAACTGGATTGCGGATAGGTCATCAGATGCCACGCCCCCTTTCTCCACCACTCTGCAAATGTGCCTCCAGGCACACTACTGGTTGGGGGAAGAAGTCCGCTTTAGTCCTGAGGCCCTCAGGAGTAAAGTGGAATTAATTTCCAACCAGTAGTGTGCCAGGAGGCGTGTTTGCAGAGTGGTGGAGAAAGGGGGCATGGTTTTCCAATGACCCCCGGGCCGGCCCTTTTTGTTTTATTGAAAATACAAGGAGGGGGCTGTGCAGCCCCCCTCTCCGGACCTATTATGTCCACGGGACCCCATCCCCTGGGGCCTGGCCTTTATGTTTGTATATAAAAAAAAGGGGGGTGGGGCCATGCAGCCCTTTCCCCTGGCCAATTTTGGCCCTAGGGATCTAATCCCCGGGGCCTAGCCTCTCTGTTGTGGACTGCAGGAGGAGCCTCAAGGACCCCGCATGCCCTCCCTGCATCCTGCAGGAGCCGTCATTGCTTTTGGACAGAGGATGCTGCTAAACATGCTGCTCCCTCTGTCCAAAAGCAATTATGCTGTGCTTCGTGCAAGCGAGAGCATTTTACTTGCTCTACCTTGTATGAAGCAGAGCAATGTGCCCGCCAAGCCATAGCAAACTGCACTGTTCCGGGGTGGCACCCGGGGATATTGGTTAAGCCGGGCTAGGGGGGTGGAGGTTCCCAGGGCCATCTATTACTCCAGGAGTGGGGCTGTGTGGCCCCTCCCTTTATTTGCTTTTGCCCAGGGAGGTGGGGGCCATGCATCTCCCCTACACGCAGTCTAAAAAAAGCCCCAGGTAGGTGGCAGTCTCAATTGCTGTGGGGGTTTCCACATGGCCTCACACATTTTTTTAAATTAAAGCCCAGGGGAAGTGGGGGCCCCCGGAGCTGTGGAGGGGTCTGCATACCCCCCACACCTATCTATATTAAAGCCCAGGGGAGGTGGTGGAGGTCATACAGGCCTCTCCTGCATTCAAATTTAAAGAAGCTCCTGGGAGGTGGTGGTCCCAGGAGCATAATAAGCCCCAGGAGGGGGGCCCATGTAACCCCACCTCCCTTTTTCAATAATGCGCCCGGGACCTGGCACAACCGGGAGGAGATACAGAACAAAGCGCAAGAGCACACGCTTTATTGTTTTGCCTGAAAGTTTTCAAGAAAATTGGTTTTTTTGCCATGCCGGATCCCAGGTGGATTTCCCTAAGAGGCTCAGGGAGTCAGGGTGTTTCTACAATTTCCCCTTTTCTTTGTTTTTTTTTAAACATTTTTTGTGGTACTCTTCTCAACAGAGTCCCAAGATGGCTGCCAACACTTCCTGGTTGAAGTGTTGGCAGCCAATCAAATTTCAATAGGGTTTCAGTAGCATTTTGGGCTCCCAGATATCTATATTTTTTTAACTTAAATATTTCTGAAACTACTGAATGGATTCACACCAAATCACAACAAGCATTGGCATAGCCAATAGGTCTCGCCTTTGGGACCTTATAAGTGTTTAGCCATGCAACAGTTGGATAACTATATACTTATAAGGTCCCAAAAGCGAGACCTATTGGCTATGCAAAGCGGCCGTGTGGCCGCGAAAGTGATCGCGATCATGATCAAACCTCAAAGCGGCCGCAAAACTGAAAGTAATCACGGTAAAGCACGGCGCACGCACCCGCGCACATGCACTGTAGCTCTAGGCTGGCCTGGTAGCACTTTTTGGAGCCCTCTCAATAAGTCTCGCCAGACCAGCGCATGCGCTGGGTCTGGCGAGACCTAAAAAGCACGCTTTCCGGACCAACATCTAGCTTTCTGCCAAGTTGGTGTAATCCCGTTCAGCAGTTCAGGCTGCAGTCCTGTTAAAAAAATGAAAAATCCCCATAGCTATAACATGGGGAAAACATGTTTTGGTACCCCCTTTATTCATGGCCCCCCGCTTTACGGATCATCCCAAAACTTTCAAAACAGCAGCTGAACCAAAAAGGGACCATTTTTTGAAAATTTCATGAAGATTGGTATAGCGGCGCCAAAGTTATTGGCAAAACAAAAAACGTTTTTCCTTTGGTCCTAACTATAGCTACCTATAGTAGGTAGTTATAGTTAGGACCTATTTTCTATCGATGGAGCACTTAATGTTTTTCTAATAATTTTGGTGATGTTTGTCCAATCTTCACAAAATTTATTTTCAAAACTAGTATGCTAATCACTTCAGCTGCGATCTGGAAAATCATGGGATGATTCATCAAGCGGGGGCCGAGAAAAAGGGGAGGGGCCCCAAAATTATTTTTCCCAATTTAATTCCGCATAGGGATTTTTGACACGACTACAGCCTAAACCGCTGAATGGAATTACACCACATTTGGCAGAAAGTTAGCTCTTGGTCCAGAAAGAGTCGTTTTTGTAATTTGGTCAAAATCCGTTCAGTAGTTTCGGAGTTATTAAACAAAAAAAATATAGAAAACTGGGTGGAGCCTAAACACAGATCTGATGGTGGGATCGGATTAGCTGCCAGCACTTCAACCAGGAAGTATTGGCAGCCATCATGGGACTCAGACTCCACAGCTGAGAGCCTGAACAAGGATAAATAGTCTTGCAGTGATTTCTACCTCAGTGTCCCCAGTTACTGTTATGGCATTTCAAATGATATCAAGTTGATCTCATCCCATAAGCCTAGACAATTATTTTCACTGAAATATTCAGTTGCATTAAGCGATTATAATTCATACAGTAATTTGTGTTTTTTGATAATACTAGAATCACTGTGATGTGTTCCTAAAATTATTATACATTGTTCACACTGGAAAAACAGACCTTTCAGTAATCTGTCCGTTTTACTCAAACATGACTGCTATGACCTGTGCAGTGCTTAATTTGAGCTGGTGGTTTCCGGTGCTCAGCACCGATAATTAATTGTTTTCCAGTCCTTGGCACTGGTATTTATGACAGTCTGCCACGTGGTGGTGCTGCTCATTTAATTTAATGAGGAGCAGAACAACAGTTGTTTATTAATACAATATACATTCAAAATTACTAATACCTGCCTCCGCAGCCATTCCTTTAGCTTTGGGGACCTGGAATTATCTGAACTGTCACATTTACATGCAAGAGAGGAGGTTAGTAGTTGTTTTGGCAGCAGTGACAGGGGTGATGGGTGATGCAAGCTGCAGTGATTTCCAGGTCAGTGTCCTGGCACTTATTATTTTACAAATTAACCACTGGACCTGTGCATGTTCGGAGGTGTGAAAATACATATTTACGACTCAAAATAACTGTACAATGCATGAGCTGTGACTGCCCCAGGGGTAGTTTAGGTTAAAGAGCAAAGTATTTTTAAGGGGGCTTTGGGGAGGGAGAGCAGACACACGCTGAACCAGAACCAAGACTGCTTTATATGCTGTTGCAGCTTCACAGCGCTTGGGGCCACTTCTGACATGCCGGACAAGTGCACATGGGAAAGCGTAGTGGAGTTTGACAATGCCCTTAGGATCTTGGACACTGACTAAGACAGAGGGGAACACTTGTTTTTCTCTCAAAGTGCCCTTGATTCTTCCTGCGCTGAAGGGCTCCATTCAAATCAAATATATAATATCTCAAAGATCAGTAGCATTTCTTTAGAGCATGGCCAGTCCTCAGAGCAGAGGTCTTCAAACTGTGGGGTGCGCCCCCCCTGGGGGTCAGTGGCTTCATTCTCAGTGGGGTGCAAATGTCTCATTAAAGACTTGTAAATCTTGTAAATGAAGATGGCCTGAAAGCGCAAACTTGTTTATTTGTCCCATTTCCAGGCTATCTTCATTAACGTGTAGCCAAAGGACATTTAAAAAAACATTGGAACTGTGATTTTGAGTGCCATGGGGCAGAGGTCAGTCAGTGTGGTGGCAGGATTAATTAAAGAACAAAATATTTAGTAGCTAGTTTGAAGGTTTTTTTTCAACTTCAAGTTAACTGCTTATAAAATAACACACACACAAATGTATCAATGGGAAAGGCAGTCATAAAAGGATGAAATCTCAGTTAGTTAATGCAATCAGTGCAGATGTCTGTGTGTGTGTGTGAGAGAGAGAGTCAGAGAACTGGATCCTGCTTGGTGCAGTGGGGAATAGTGTATTTTGTTTTTATCATGCTTCAAAGCCCCTGTCTTTGTTAGAAAGCATTAAGAATGTGTACTTATTTTAAAATTGTATTGCACACAGCATAAGACAGGATGCAGCAAAATGATTTAGGTCCAGATTTACAAAGACTTACATCAGGTTTGTGTTACTTTTTTAAACACAAACCTGACGAAAGTGTATTGGCATTACCAATCCAGTGCAAATCACGATTTGCACTGGATTGTACCCAAATGTAATGCAAGGCTGCGCAGTGCCACGGTCACTACCAGATTTACTAATGCTTTGCAACAGGTTTTGTAATGCAAACCTGATGCAAAGTGTTATTCTGGGATTTACTATCCAGAGCAAGTCAGGATTTGCATTGGATAGTTTCCCAAAGTAACACAACGTTTTGCTACATGCTACCCTGCATTACTTTGCATCACAGGTGTGTTCCATGTGTAGCGCATGGGTGTATTTGCAAAAGGGACATCAGGGCTCATATTCCTTGCTAGCATAAGAGCAAAGCGAACCCTTGCTGCAGAAGAGACAACGTGTGGGAGGTATTTTTTCTGAAAGTAATAGAGAGCCTGTGTCAAGACTGGAGTGACAGCCAGGAATGGTGGGGAAGGGGTGAAAGCAGTACTTGAAACAGGCTGCTACTCAGGGATGCAGCTATCATCAGTGAAGCAGGTGGTGTTGCATTGGGGTCCACGAGTGGGAGGGGCTCACAACTCCTCCAAGGGAAACAACCTTTACAACGCATGCATAACAACGCATGCTTAACAACGCATGCTTTTACCCCGCATGCCATTACAACGAAAATGGCTTGCTGTAGGGGGTATAAGGTGTTGGATTTAACTCCAACACCTTCCCTACTGTTGCACAGACTGGAGTTGGAATAGTAAATTATAATATTCCAAAGTCCAACGCACCCCCCACAGCAAGTCGGGGTAAAAAATTGCGTTGTAACGGCATGCAGGGTAAAAGCATGCATTGTAACGTCATACAACCCTCCACCAAATGTTAGGAGCAGTGTTTGTTGATCAATTACTGTTTTTGTTTCAAGCATTTACTCTTTTATAAGTCCCACATTACTGTGGATTATGAGCTAGAGAAAAAGTACTCCTGAAGTGGTGTCACAAGCCCAAACCTCGGTGCTCAGCCCTGCCCCTCCAGCTCTTCCAGTCCTTCCCATAACGTTTTGGAGGGGGCCCGACCTCAAACATTTAGCTCAGCGAGGCTTAGCACAACGTTTTAAAGACCTCTGCCTTAGAGCGTCTGTGTTCTGCTCAGGCTGGCTCTTGGCGAACCGTTCATGTCAGAAAGCCTAACTAGAGTATTTTGTTCTAAGGAGATCATTTTACGACCAGATAGTGCCCTCTACTGGTACGAAATCGAATCTTAATTTGGGGGCAGACGGCATTGCTTTACCAGCAGCAGCAACCTTGGCACTTTGTGATTTTTCTACCACAAGTGTTCCTATAAAATGATAAATTAGGTAGGGTGTTTTATGATATTGTGGTGCAGTACAGTATTACAATCTGGTGCACACATGAAAATGACAAAACTGCTGCAAGTTCCTGCAATGACTATTGACAAAACTGATGCTTACCGGGGAATAGGAAGTGGGGCGCTTTGTGATCTGCGCTGATAACATGAGCCATAGATATTACTGAAAAGCAGTCACCGCCAAGGAAGCAGAAAACAAAAATTTATTAACAGAACTCACAGGATACAAAAACCTGCACGCTGCATCTTATTGTAGAAACCCAGACGACTCAGGAACCGCAAAACAGCTGGGTTCAGTGCTGAGCTCCGGTGTCATCTTACTATGACAAGGGGAGATGCATTACTTTGTTTGCTGTTGTCTCTTCCAGAGCACTACATTTTAGTGCCTACCCCCCTCCCCTCCCCTCCCCCCCCCCCAACCTATAAATCCTACTGCAATGGTTAACAATGCACTTCATGTGTCATGCAGGTGAGACTGCTCTTCATACTTTCTGACCTTCTTTAGGCGAGGTTGTAAGCGCCTCCCATAACCCATATCATACTGTCCATATGCTAAAGAGGCATCATTGCCACAACGGATGTATGTGCAGAACAGAACAGCGCTATTAATTGCTAGCATGTGTTGTGAAAAGGAAACAACTTTGGTTCTTCAGTGCAAAAATAGTAAAAAATAAATAAATTAAAAAAAAGTAAAATGCACTGCAAAAGTCAGTGCCAAAAAATGGCAAAGCACCAGCAAGTGTTATATAGAATAGTTATTGAGATCTTTTGTATAGACTGTGGATACAAAATAAGCATGCTTCCCAAGACAGCTTTAGCAGGAAGGACACACATGACAATTAATTAACGTTCATAAGAGTTTCGATCACAAATGTACATTTGCCAGTTTAGTTCATGCAATAAATAAAGATAATTCGATATTACTACACAATTAATGTCTTGTACCATAATGGTAGAGCAACCTCCGTACAAAGATAAATCTCCTTATTCATAACTTTATATGCTGTTCGCTTGTCCAGTTACTACTCGAAACATTATTTTAAAAGGTTGGTCCATGGTGTGGGAGTCTTAGATTTTAAGCGGGCCATGGCTTTGTGCACAAAGCATAATGCCTTGTACATAAATATTTTCCTGACAGGGAGCCAGCATAGAGAAGGCAGTACAGCACAGACCTATTGAGTGGGTGGGTTATTCAGAATTAAACATGCTGCTGAATTTTTCCCACTCCAAGTAGAACGCGGAGTTCAGATAAATTCAGAGTAGCTGCGCGGAATGGAGTTTTTCCTCTCTCCTGGCTCGCAAATGGTAAGTTGGCGAGCGCGAGGAAGGAAAATCTTACTCTAGACCACCCCCAGTGAGATTTCTCAATGCAGGCGGTCATGACTGGTCGCTACTGCTCACATTGAGAAAACTTCAGCTCGCATGGAGGATGCTGCTGCTAGAGTAGAACATCTATTCGTGCTGCAGATATAAGCACTGCTCTCTTGCACTGTGGGTGGTGCCATTCGGCTGATTTGGCGGAGTGGAACAAACACCTGGCACTAAAATTCAGCGCAACGTAACGCACTCTGCCACTTGCAGGGCTCCGCATAGCACGTTATAGTTTTTTGGTCAAACGGAACTCCGCCCAGATCTAGTATTGTATTGTGGTAGTCTCTGATAAAGGCTGATGCCATTGTCCATATGGGAGGAGATCAGACCCGGGATCATGGCTTTTTTGATAGGCACCAGACTGAAGGAGAAGGATTTTATTCAGGGATCTGGTAAAGGAAAATTGGACTCTGGCTATCTGTTTAACTTGCTTTGGTGGGGAATGTACTAGGAAGCCCAGATATCTAGCTAAAGGAACAGGGTTGCAGGAGGACTCTAGTTTTTCCAGCAATCAATTTGTGGACAAGGAAGAAATAAGAACATCTCTATCTTCTCAGTATTGAACTTTAGGTAGTTAGGGTGCACCATTTGGCACTAGGTAGTGAAGTTTCCTTTTGTTGAGTCGAGATTCTCAGAGGTAGATACAAATATCTGGGTATTATCAAAGTAGAAATAACCTGAAAACCTAAAAGATGAGATCAAAGAAGTAAAGGAGGTGATGTAACATTAACACAGAACCACATAGCCACTCACACACCTACCAATCACACACTCACACATCCACTAACACAATCACACAACACATTTGCAGATCCACACAGCCACTCATAGACCCATACACCTACTCACAGACCCACAAAACCACTCACACCCACTTACAGATCTACACAGCCACTCAAACACCCACTCACAAACTAATCCAGTCACTCAATCACAGATTCATATAGCCACCCACACATGCACTCACAGACCCATACAGCCACGCGCGCGCACACACACACACACACACACACACACACACACACACACACACACACACACACACACTCCAGTACCCATACAGCCACTCACACACCCACTCACAGATCAATATACCCACTCACACATGTACTCATGACCCATACTGCCACTCAAACACTCACTCGCAGACCCATACAGCCACCGACACACCCAGTCACGCACTCACACAGCCACTTACACACCCAGTCACACACCACTAACATACCCACTTACAGACCCACACACCCACTCACACACCCATTTACTAACCCACACATCCACTTACACACCCCGCTCACACACCCATGCAGGCACTCACATACCCAGTCACAGACACATGCACCCACTCACACACCTATTCAGAAATCAACTCAGCAAATCACACACCCACAGACACACCCAGTCAAACACTCACACACTCTTGTTTTAAATTGTATAATAATGTGTTAATAAAATGTATTTATAAACTTAAAACATGTATATTACCGAATTGAACTTATGGATCAAATCATAGTACAGTTTATATTGGAAAATGGGTGAAAGTCACTAAAAAACTAAAGCTTACATGTATGTTATAGTTAGGAAATATCATTAAAAAACCAGAAACATTCACTGAAAAAAATTATGGTTACAAGGACATTATCCAACAATAGTTAGGAAATAGAATTTTTTTTAAAAACTTTGGAATTCACTGAAATAAACAAAGGTTAAAAGGACATTATAGTTATATTCATGTTTTACACACATAAAACCATAGAAATTCTGCATTTATAGTTACCTGAGCAATGCATCGCTTATGACCTTACATATTACATAATTTGAGATGTCATCAGTAATCTCATCAGTGATGTCACTGACCATTTCATGAGTGATGTACTATGTGGGGTCATAAGCAGTGCATTGCTGGGGGGTAAGTTATAGTTCGCTCAGGTAACTGGAACAGCGGAATTTCTATGGTTTTATGTGTGTAAAATCTGAACCTAACAATAATATCTGTTTAACGTTTGGATATTTCAGTGAATATATATATATATATATATATATATATATATATATATATCACCTGCAACAGTTATGTGGATAAAATTCAAGAAAAAGACTCAATAGTTTTTTCATTATGGCAGTGGATGTGCAAATAAAAGCATTCAAACAATTTTTATGGTATTAGAACCGCCAAGCAAGTATTTCAAAACATTATGGAGCGATGTGATAGTATTTTCATTCATTTGGTGTATTTACGAATCAGAAAGGAAATAGGCTCATTTAAATTATTTAGCATCTATATTCATTATAATGTTCTTGCAAGCAACAATTACATACAGAATGTGTTTGTAAAATGAACTGCCATAACTCGAGAATGGCAGAGTGTGTTGTACATGTCAATTGTTTGTCATGCACATAAAAGTAGCATCAAAGTGGTGTTTTTGGATTGAGAAAGGCTGTTACACAGCCAAAACGGGTCTCGGAATTACCTGTATACTACCGGGTCAAGGAAGGCCGAAGCAATAAAACAAGTGAGAACTTCTGTCTTTGTTCTAACAACTTGGATGAGTGGGGAGCATATACACACACACATATATATATGGGGCAGAACACAAATTATCGGCTGCTTGCATGGCCTCTGAGGAAGGAGAATGAAATTCTCTGA
Organism: Triturus cristatus; assembly: GCF_964204655.1. Classification (NCBI taxonomy): domain Eukaryota; kingdom Metazoa; phylum Chordata; class Amphibia; order Caudata; family Salamandridae; genus Triturus; species Triturus cristatus. Next base: position 1,650,916,649 of record NC_140590.1, on the reverse strand, counting down.
AAAGCATCAGGCCAAACGGAATTAAGACAGGATGGGAAGCTGCCTGCTTGGTTTAAATAAAGGATGTCGTCCATACCTGTCTGCGGTGTGCTGCCTCATCTGCTGGGCAACTTTGGGAACATGTTACACGGTGGCTCCAGGCCGTGGAGGGATCGCACCACCCAGGAACAGACATGGGTCCACATGAGGGGAAACAAATCAAGATCCACCACAAAACCTTTTTAGGTCTCGCCTGAGCCAGCGCTGTAGCGCTGCTCTCGCGAGAGCTTTTGTAAAAGGGGGATCTGGAAGTGCAAACTAGTGCTTTTCAGGCCTCCAAATACAGTGCATGTGCGCCGGGCGCGCGCACCATTTGGTAGCCTGAAAAGCACTGCCTGATCACTTTCGCGGACGCTTTGATGTCCTCAGTGAGCCGCGCGGCCACTGAGGACATCAAAGCGGCCGCGAAAGTGATCAGGCTTTGCCACCCCCTTCCTGCTTGTTTTCAATTCCTTCCCAAGTAGTTTCTGTACACTGAACACAACTAAACACAAACATTTCACACGGAAATGGCAAACAAAATCCATAAAACCTTGAGACCGAATTCAAATGATGCGGCAAGAAAGAATCTTGTGTGTGTATTTATCTAGACACGACTGGAAATCCGGACACACAACTCCCCGGTCCAAATAACCTCTGCGCCAGATGTTGACCACATTCTTCCATCTGAGTGCCGACTGCTTAAATGGGAATATTGAGACATGCAACTCCTCTTTGCGCAGTTTAATATCTCAGTTTTGAAGTTACTCGTTACCATCGGTGAGCATCGCAGTTTCCTCTGTGCTGTACATTTTAAGTAGAGTCGAGACAGGCGCGGGCACCGCAGTCGTCAGGGTGGAAAAGGTCCGTGGGTAGAGTTACTAACATTCCGGAGAGTGCCCGGGGCTTCTGGCATCGGGAGGCAGCGAGACAGTGTCCTCAGAAGGACTCTTTGCGGAAGAGACAGGCACGGTCATTTTCCTGTCAAACCCCTCTGATGCCTTCCATTAAAGATTTAGGCTCCGCATTTTATCCGCCTCAAATGGCACTCACCGCTCTGTCCTTGGCACAACCACCTGCAGGGGCTGGTGGCTTCACAAGGTGATGGGAGGCTGCAGCTTCACGGCGATTACGACACATCTATTTTTTGAATTTGTTGATGTATCTGAAAAATATTTGTTTTTTAATTCGGGTCAATGGAGTGCTCCAACAGCAAAATGCTATTTTTGCTTGCAGCGCAGCGATTCCTTGCAACGTCCCTGACCCTCCCTTCTCATCCTTTGAATGTAGGGTCTTTATAACGTTAGTCATGAAAAATACACCTCCTCCTGGCACCAATTTTCGGCAGCTTCGCAGCACTTTCAGACCGGCAGCAGCGCCCCGGCAGCTTGTCCGATGTGGCATTTCACAAGTACTGTTTCCCGTTTACACGACATCTTGTGCCTTTCCCTTGTGCCAGCCTCTTTGCACATGGGCACCAGTGGTGTGCTGGGCAAGGGATACATCTTTGCATCTCGGTTGACGTGTTCCCTGATAATGTTTTTTACAGCAGGATTTAATTTAATTTAAAAAGAAACAAGCATTTGCAATGCAATAGGTCTCGCGTTACTGAATGTTTGAGCTATTGGTGTTGCATTATTATTACCAATGCCAGTAGCTCAAACTTTAATAATGCGAGACCTATTGCATTGCAAATGCTTGTTATATATTTAAGTTGTGAAATATTCCTATACAGTTTAGTATAAATAAACCATGCTGTTTCTGCTTCCTGACAGAGGTTTCACAACAATAAGGCCACAGCCCCGTTGTGAATGAGAAGTCCAGAGGAGTTCACACACGTTCCCTGAACACGCCCAATCTGCAAAGGCGTGTGTGTCAAGCGAGAGGGGCGCGCGCCAAGTGGCCTGATTCCTGGCAGGTTTCACGCGGCCTCTTTCTGCCGCTGCTTGCCCGTCATGTCCATTAACTCTTTCTGTCCATGAGCATCGTGCTTTCTGCTTTTTTTGCCTTTCCAGGGTGAATTGTTCTTGCCCTTGTACGTGCCATTCTTTTGCTATTAGGTTTTCCCCTTTTCTGAGCGCCACGAAGAATGCCCGGTGTAGTGTGCCATGTCGTGTGTGGAGCTACAGGTATTACATCGGAAAATTGACAAACCTGTAAACCTCGGAGGCTGAGAGAAGAGTTATAAATCATCAATTAGCGTTCAACATTCCAAAGTAGTGGTGTTCACAACTAATGCTCTGCCGGTTGAAGCTTCTTGAATGGGATGGGTTAGATTAATTGAAGCTTAACTGTGGTGCAGGAGCACTTGGAACACATTAAACATATATTCTGTGATAAATTATCTTTTTTTTTAGCACCTACCTTTCTTTATTTAATGATGGGGCGAATTAAACTGGGCTCCCCTGCAATGCAATGAATTGCATATTTAGATGAACAATTATCTAAAGCAAGCTGCAGAAACATGTTGATCATGAGATGAAGAGGCAGGGTTAACTGACTGCTGTCTAGCTTATTCACCTATTTCAACCCTAAACAAACAATAATAAAGCTCAATGTCTGTTTTAGAGTTAGTTGTAACCACGTCACTTACAGTATTTTCGTTTGCACTTTATACACTCTGCTAGCCTTAACACCCGGCTGACTCAATAGGGATTATCACAACATACTAAAACATCCGAAGAGCTCCTGCCGATTAGAGAGGGAGTTGTCACCCGCACTGTGATCTGCTATCATGGTGTGAGGTGAATCCCTTTGATGAAGCATGCCACCTCTGGTGGGTGAGGGATTTTGTCCTATTAAAGGAATACTTCTCTGCTTTTATAGGTTACAAGTTTTCTTTTTGTTACATGTCCAGGTATTTCGTTATGTATACCTCTTTGTGTTCAGCACTAATAGACTTCCCACCTAAGCCAATGCAAACCATTAAAAAACAAAAGGAAGCTGATGGCAGAAGTGGTCTAACTAACCTAAGTTCCTCATCTCTGTGTCATTTTCTAAACTAACATGAAGTCTCCTAGTCAGACAAAACAAAACTATCTGTAGTGACACCTAAAAAGCCTACTCAGTGATGGTTTGTTACACTTGTACTTTGTGTTGTTTCTTTTAGTCCTGAATGTTGCAAAATGTCCTGCTGGACAGGTCTAATGTCAACAGCTTAATTCCTGCTTGTGTAGCATTTATTACCAGACACTCTTCATAGGCCAAGCCATTTCTGGTTAACATGCAAGTAAAACAATGGCTAAGAAGTCTGTAGGCACAAGGGAAGAACTGAAAAAACATAGCAGAGCTTAGTCAAACTGTGAATGGGCCTTGTGCAGCCCAACAGGCCTACCTGACCAGCCATCTAGAAGCTAGATGACTGTCTATAAAAATTCCCCTATAAAGGTTAGGGGCATATTATCAAGACAGGCGATAAAGGGCTTGATAATATGCTCTATGTAATTCCATTTGAAGCCCATGTTAGATGTGAAGATATTCAGATACAGAATAACAAATGCCATTAATTATTCAATGTGTCCCCTACTTTATACTAGAGGCATTGTAAGCTGTAGGTGTGCATTCACGCTCCCCAGCTGAAGCCACTGAGAATATGAAGAAGATGACTGGCTCCAAAATATCTGTATATATCTATATACAGACAGGGTCAGATTGACATGTTACCACTCTAGCATTTTTATTTTGGGTTTTTAGAGAAGGATGGACACCATTACAAAAGAATGCTCGATGGCCTTCATCATAGTGACAGCTTCTCTGCGTGTACGGTTGGTCTGAACATTTTTGCCAGGGCTTATTTCAGTTTCCAGTCCATTCCTTTTCAGAGGCACAGGTTTTTTTTTAACAGTGTTCTGTTCAATTCTTCGGTGGCTAAGGCATGCCGTGTAATCAACAACACTGTGAAAGGAATGATCTGTCTTAGCTACATTTGGCATGAAGCAACTCCCACTCTCACCTCCTCAAACTTAGGCCATTTTGTCCCACTGAATGGAGCTCTATATCAAACTGAGTAAGCAATAGGACATTAGGGACATAAGAAATCTGCCTGGAAGGATGATGAAGACAACTTGGATGCTTACAACTCTGGGCTGCTTGAAAAATGTAGAATGAACACACACACATTGATTTATAAAACATCAGTATAAATATTAATTGGTATAAGCTATTAAGCTCGTATGAAGTGGGAAGTTATGGAATCCAGGAGGGGTGACAAAAACCAAATGGCCTGGACTAGTGCCTGACCAGATGACCCTGGTTAGCCACCAATCAGATGGCCTTGGACAGACACCAACCAGATGACCTGTGTCACCCTGGCTGCCACTTTCCAACTTGGTAGCCTTGCCCTCCACTGACCATAGACCCGAGGTGAACCTATGATCAAATATTTTAATCACATTGGATCAGAATGTCCCATAATGCTCTGGCACCATAGAACTGCCAACCAGATAGCCCAAGTCAGCCCCTGACCAAATAGGCAAGGAACACTGGAAACACCAAACAGATTACCAACGCACATTGGAGCCAGAAGTCACAGGGCTCTAGTCATCAAATGGTTTGCCGCTGGCAACACTATTATTCCCACCTTGAGCCACCTGGTCATCATGCTGATCTGTGAGGGAATGTGCCCTCAAGTTCTACTTGCTTTGGCAGTGAGTTTCTGCACATTCTTTAGCAGAATCTGACTTTTGTGCTCATTGTTTCGCTGTCTATAATGAACCAACAACTTCTCTGGGATCTGATGAGTGTTGGCGTTGTGTGCCTTAGCCCAACATTCAAGTCATCCTGCAGTGCTGGTTCTGCTTACCAAAAGATGCCCACTAGGCATCCACATTCAATGCCCGACTCCACGCCATCAAACTGGCATTCATCCCATTTAAAATCTAAAAATAGATTGGGAGTGTTTTGGCCGAAATTATTTGCTTTACCAGAAAACAACTACAAAAACTTTGGAAGGAATGAGCTACCAAATGCCTTGATTAGTTAGTCTTTATCCTCTTTACATATGTTGATAGACTGATTTGCATGTTACAACCATTACATACCCTCACCAAAGTGTTCACTGTCTTTGCCCTGCCCAGACACAGTTTACCATCTTCCAAGTCGTATTTCACATGCTCATGATCCACCTCCATGACATATCAGGTGAGATGGGCAAGTAGGCTCAGTGGAAGGCCCTAAAGGAACATCCTTAAGTCAAACCATTGCTTGTTAGGTGGAAGTCCTTTGCTTGAAACAACAATTGAGACTTGCCAAGCAGTCCATATCTGAAGAGACTAAGTATGCCCCATGGATCAGAGTACCGATCTGGGGACACCATCCTCAAGCAGGATACCCTGACAGGATGTCAGGATATCTGCTTTGTCTCCCAGCCTGCACTCCAGGAAAGCAGATCATGGAAGGGCCTGTAGCCTATGAACAGGGATGGCAGGTGGCAGAAGACCCAGGTCTATGTATGACCACCTTGCGTAGGACATCTGCTTCACCCACCTGTTTGTCCACCAGGAGGACATGCTCTCAGAAGGGTCAATGGACATGGCCATAAAGTGGCTGAAGAGCCAGGCCTATGGGACCCCATGATGGGCCAGAAAAGGTCCTCTAAATGCAGAGAGAGGACAATTGGACAACAAACCAGTCCCACGCCTCTTGCCGCTACTAATCTGCAGGAACATAACTAAGTTTCTGGATCCTGTGTATAATTGGTAACAGGGGGGAACATTTAAGTGGATGCATTTACCTACTGGAGCCCTGGCTGGGTAAAAAGCTTCAAATGAGCACTCTTCAGGACATCCAGAGGCATCTCAGCATTCTAATAATACCATTCATTTCCTATGGCACGCAGGAATATACCTCTTTACTAAACATGCGAAACATCACATGCCATTACAACGCAGTCGTTACAACCGCATTGTTACATCGCAAACCATAGTATAATTTACTATAATTTAGTATTCCTACTCCAGTTTGTTCAACAGCAGGGAAGGTGTTGGATTGGTTCACAATGTAACAACGCGGTTGTTGTAACAACCGTGATGTAATGGCATGTGATGTATCGCATGCTATCTGAACGGTGTCCCCAGCACGCAGCCACATGTATGACCTGGGAATATGGAAATATGGATGTACTAAGCATTTTAAAGGGAGATGGGCATGACTCTCTGCTTGTCTCCAGGGTACAGGCAAGCATGGAGGAGCACCCCAGGCGAGTGGTAGTGGCATGGGAGCAGAAACCCAGAACTCAGTGACCAGCTCATGCTGTGGCTAGTGTCTGGTAAGAGCAGCAATGTGCCCACGGTTTGCTGCCAGGATTCTAAGATGTAATATTCAAACTGCCCATTCTGGCCTATGGGGAACAGGTAGCCTTGCAATGGTGAAAAACTAAAATGGCTGTAATTCACTATTAGGACATGCCACACACACCAGGGCATGTCCTACCTTATACGTACAATGCACCCTGACCTTGGGATAACCTTAGGTGTGTCTGATATGAAAATAAGGGAAGGTTTAGGGACTGGCAAGTGTGTGCACTTGCCAAGTCGACATGGCAGTCAGAGACTGCACATAGGCTCTGCAGTGGCAGACCTTAGACACACTTTACAAGCTGCTTCTGTGGGTGGCACAACCAGTGCTGCAAGCCCACCAGCAGCATTTGATTTACAAGCCCTGGTCACACATGGTGCACTGTATTAGGGTCTGACACGTAAATCAAATAACCCAATCATGGAGTCACTAATCAATACATCAATTTACACAAGAGAGCATATGCACTTTAGCACTGATCAGCAGTGGTAAATTGCCATAAAACCAACAAAAACAGGTCAGAGAAAATATAGGCGGAAGGCAAAAAGTTCAGGGATGACCCTGCAAAAAGGGCCAAGTCCAACATTATTCATAAATAGTTTAAAAATCATCATAATACCATCAATGTTTCCAGTCAATCGAAGCCTTATGTCAATATCTCATACAATTGGGTTTCCTAAAAAGTGATTCCATAGTATTAATATTTCCAGTGCCTTCCTAAGAGTAAACTAACATTTAAAATGATTCCAGTATATAAAAAAAACAACAAAAAAAAACCTCCGTAGATAAAAGTCATGGTTTACTTTGCTATAGGGCTGGTTCAATTCATAGCTTAATTCACAGAGTCATTTTTCATAAAACATCTTTTCACCGCCTGCATATATCTACCAATAGCAATACCAACATCAATATTAGGCATACCGGTAAGAAGCTCTATAGCTGGAGCCTGTGTTTTAATACCATACTTTAAGAATATAGGCCTCAGCCAGAGTTTCCGCTGGGCTGAGACCATCCTACAGTCAACCAATATATGCACGGTATCACATTTATTTCTTAGCATACATCTACAACTGCCATCGGGCTGCATCGTTACTGACCATATTTTATCATTTATTCTCTAAGGATTAATACCTATTCTTAGTCTTAAAATTTTGCACCTGAGCCAGTGGTTAGGTAACGTATCAAGGTACGGGTACCATGCATCATTCTGCCATGTTTTACTCATAAAAGGTGCTGTTTTCTTCTTGTTCTTCTAGCTGCTACCTGCCCTTGGGTCCTTAGTGTCCTTTTGTCTGTTTCTACCTACAATGAATTTGGGCAGATACTCACATTCAAATAGTGACAATGGAGTTCAGGGTCATGGTAATGACACCCTGTACACCTTCTGGAGTTCTGATTGTGAGCTTATCAGAGCTTTTAAACTTTCAGGCATATGGACTGGTGAATGGAAATCAGGATCTGGAGCTAGCACCCTGAGCACTGGCCACTTACACTCTACCTTAGACTCAATCAAAGCTTTTAACCCTGCGAGGTCTAGGAGTCTTCTCCAGGCATGCAGAACCCCATGCTGGGCAGTCGTTGACATCACAAGCCCACACCCTGGAACTGCCACAGCTATGACTGGGATCTAGGTAGTGTTTTTCATCCAGTTGCAGCAGGGGAGCCCTTTATGTGCCATGACAACCATATCTGTTGCAACTTGACACACCACAAGCTGTTGAATGAAGCCAGGGTCTGTGCCCATGCCCACCAGACCTCCGAATGGGACATGTTAGAGCTTTCAATCTGGCAGGAGCATGGGAGGCCTCAGCAGGCCTGCAGAACCCTGTCATGGGTGTGTAAGGAAGGATGGCTAAGGGCAGAGCATAAAGTTAGCCTTATCATGCTTTCTTAACTGGGAGAGGAATCTGGTCTGTGCGGCAGTCCCTTTCTTATGAACAATTACTATCAGGGGGAAAGTGACTGGGGTTCCGTATAACCAGGGTACTTCAGTAACAAACAGGATTCAGAGTGGAGACATCTGACTTCATGGTGCCCAAGAGCACTGGTCTGGATTTCCTCAGTGCATGGAATTCTGAGCTGTGAGTCACCCTCCCCCAAAACTAATTGTGTGTTTTTTGCATAAACATCACCAGTGAAGTTGGTGTGGAAACTTTCACACACCACTATGCATGCAAAATATAGCACAGGTGTAATTCAGTTTCTGTGACACCCTGGAGGGAAATGAGCTGGATAGACCATGTATTGCTTCAGAATACTGATGATGAAGTGTGGCACTTCACCTACTACGTTTAACTCACCTGACTTAAAACAGTATGGTAAAGACTTCTGACAATCCTCTGGTTTGCAAGCATCTTCCAAGACATACAGGTGCCCTGTCAGTTTGGAGCCTATGAGACACAAAGCCATTGAATCTCGGCTGGGATGGGAGGCTGTTCTTTGGAGATAAATTACATAGTCCATCACAAGGCAGACTATGGGGCATATTTACCATCCCTGTGAGCCGCTGTAACGTCACTTTTTTGACGTTCTATTGGCACAGAGCCACAACTACTTGGCCATGAAAAGGCAACCTGCATGGGTGGCTTTTCATGGCCTCGTATATATGGTGTAAGGCAAAGCAGCGCAAGTTGCTGTGTATCCTCATACTGCATTGGGGAACATGCCATGGCCTTTGCGGTGCATGTTTACACTCAACATCCATGGTATGTGACACATACCCAGATTAACAACACAGCGTCATTCTGGGTATGCATCAAAACCATATGCCTCCCCAGGATGTCCCTTCCTGCACAAAAAAGAATGGTGTCAACAATGCAGAGACCCTTGAACCATGGTGGAAGGGTGTCTGCGTTGGCACAAGGCTCCAATTTTTGTGCTGACACAGGCAGAAAGGACAGGAATGCATCACATTTCATTAATACAGCACATTCATGCCCTTTTGATTTGGTTTAGGGCAGTGCCAAATCTTTGTAAATCAGGACCCAAGCTCTGACTAGGTGCCATTGCCCCTCTGTGGGAGAGGACAGGACAAACACAGCTGAATCACCTGCAGAGGCCATAAATCTTATCTCAGTGCTCAATAGAGCCTGTTTATCTTCTAATTTTGACTCCTCTGTAAGGACTAAATCACACCTAAAACCTTCCTCCTGTGGTTCAACGTCAACTATTGCTTCAGTGAGACCTTACGTCTGCCATATTAGATATAGTATTTTCATACTGTTTCCTTTATGGAGTGCAAGAAAACTGTCAATCTTAGTGGAACTACATGAACTATACTTTAACTTTTGTCTCATGGCAATCCCTTAATAAATGCTTTAACTGTAACGATCTGTTTTTATTTTTAAAGTAAGGAATCAATATGCCCTCTTGCACCCTCAGGTATAACCAATTCTGTAAAGCCTCAAGTAAATAAAATAAATAAACATGAATTGTAGTCCTTGATCAGGAGGTTATTATTCAGTATGCAAATGACATGATGAGATGACGTTCCATCAGTCTCTGTTGGATCAATGTGTAACCTTCTCTTAATATCCAAGCCAAAAAACGAAAACCAGAGTACAGCCTTCGATTTCGTAATTCTTAATAATTCTTGTGTAGGAAATGTTCTTTGTAAAGACACTCAATAGTGATGCATATTGATCTGGAAGTGACTCGCAGTAAGCAGTATTTGAGATTCCAGCCTCATATAGCATCATTAAGAAAATTCGGCCGTCAAACTCAAGAATGTTCAAGGCAAAGACACACCAGGGACCGAAAGCAAACAACCATGTCAATGAACGGATGATCAATTAATGCAGCAGAGCAAACACCTCGGGTCTATTATTCTAGTGCCAGGCAGAGATACAAATAGCAACACAAAAATATGAGACAACACGTTGAGTTTCTGCGGCTGTAAAGCTGGCGTACTCAACGAAGCTGCGAAAAACGTCTGCATGAATTCTGCTCGCATTGAGCTTTACAGTCTCAGTGATTGTGAGGTTAAATTAGGTAGAACCATTTAATGTATTGAAACTGACCCGGCTCTGGGGGAATTGCACAACGTGAACGCCAGCAATTTAGTAATGCGGCAGCCAGACGCTTGGAATTACTGTTGTTTTCATTTCTGAAAATCGCCTTATCTTCTTTGGAACGAGTGATTAAACTGAAGGCGCTGGAGTCACCCAGAGAAGTCCGCAGAGAGGCAGAGTCTGGATGCCTGAGGGGAACCAGAGACAAACTAAACAAGCAAGAAGGGGGTGGCAAATGGTGTGCACTTTGATGTCCTCAGTGGCCGCTCGGCTCACTGAGGACATCAAAGCAAGTGATCAGGCAGTGCTTTTCAGGCTGCCAAATGGTGCGCGCCCCCAGGGCACATGCACTGTATTTGGCGGCCTGAAAAGCACTGTTTGCACTTCCAAAACTCGCTTACTATAAGTCTCGCCAGAGCAGCGCTAAAAGCGCTGTCTCAGACGAGACCTAAAAATGGTAATATATACCGGCAGTACATGTACAGCACATTATACCAAGCACAATGCTCAAATGCCTCTTAATAGCATCCCGCAGACTGCTCTTATTGGGCTGATAAAATACGTCTCATGTTTTTTTTAAAGAAATTGTTCTGTGTGACCCTCGACACAAAAGCGAGCCTTTTTTTCTGAATTCAAGTACATCCTTTGATCCACAGCCTATAAGGCTGTTGCTGTTCTTAGATTCACCTTTAGCCTGCCCCCATTAACCTGCAGACATGCCCCTTGGTTCCTTCGACACAATTGTGCTCAGATGCATACCTCACTGCTTGGGCGTACCAGCACTTTGAAAGCCCACCCTAAACCTTTTTGCCTTTTATTGTTTCAAGCTCACCCCCCCCCCACTTCTATTTTTTACCTGCCTGCAACTTCTGCAACCACCACTAACCACTAATTAACAAAGGAGGCCTCCCACTGCCTGACGCCATGTGTGCTCTTATCTTTCACCCGAGTAGTCAGCTGTTTGTCGCTAACCCAGCCCTTTCGCATTCACAGACATTTGTTTGCCTCGGGGCCCTGAAGCTCTGCGCCACCCCCAGCTAATTCAAAGGTAGTTCAGTTGAAGGGATAGTGCCTTTCTGGTGTTTAACTTTGAGCACCAAGACAGCAGCAGCGTGTGGAACAGGAGCTGCTAAAAGGTGCGAGAGAGCTACAACTTTGCCTAGTTCTGATTGCAACAAAGCCGTGCCTTTTCCTGAATGATCACTGGTACGTGGCAATTTCCGGTGAATCGGGAACAGGGCCACGAGTCCTTGTCCGTGTCGACTGGGCGCTTTCTGCTTCCAGTGACATAAAATGTCCATAGCACAGTGTCGTTACTGCTTCTATTTTGCTGCCTCCCTGCCTGCCATGCCCAATAATGAATTTTGGTGGAAAGCAGCTTACAACTCCCGTCCAGACAGCTCTATTCTCTGCTCTACCAGGAAGGGCCAGCCCACGGCGAAATATTTCACAGACAGCTCGCCTCTCGTGTATAATGGCGCCTATTTAAGTAGGTACTGGGGTGATCCGCTGATAACGATAATTTACACTTAGTGAATGCAAGGATTCAAACGTACTATAAACAAGCATTTGCAATGCAATAGGTCTCGCATTTACGCGAGTTTGAGCTATTGACATTGTAGATTACAATGCCTTTTATTATAAACTCTCGCAAACGATAGGTTTCGCATTTGCGAGAGTTTATGCTATTGGCATTGTAAATGACAATGCCTTTTATTTATTTGTTTAAAAAACCAACACATTAATAAAAAGCATTGTAATCTACAATGCCAATAGCTCAAACTCGTGTAAATGCGAGACCTATTGCATTGCAAATGCTTGTTTTAGGTGGTGTGGTCAGTTGGCCTGAAGGACTCACTTCATCAGATTGATGCTGCTTGGTAGCTTGGGCACTTTGAGGCTGAACAGCCAGGAGTGGAACAATTGAGAGCTTGTGCACTACGTAGGGTCTAAAACTGAGTTATACAGCTGACCTAGAGCCACTGAGGTGCTCGGTGAGCAGATGTTATGTGAGTAGAGTACCTCAGCCACAGATAAAGCCAGTACATTTGTTTTGCCCCCTGGAACATACCCAGTGTTTAAGGACGTCTGTGCGGATGCTCATAGAGTTGCCTACAACAGATAACACAACATGAAGGACAATGGTGAAAGTGAATAGAGGGACGCAAAGTACACCATGAAGATGCCACAAACTGTTCTAGGTAAATCTGCTGCTCTTCTGTGGCGTTTTCTGTATTATGCCGGGCTTGGAATAGTGACTGAAAGTCACTCAGCAAGTAAATGCTCTGAACATCAGAGGAAAGTTACTACCACCAATGGTGCAATACAGGGGAAGCCAGAGGTGTAGCTATAGTTAAAAATGACCTCAAGGGCTGTATTTGTTTTAGCAGGGTCAGCATTTTGGGTTTTGAGAAACAGTGAAATTATGGCATGCTTGAGTTTTAGGGGATTATGCCGGTTGAAGGTAAAGCATTTGTGCTAAAAAAAAAAAAAAAAAGGTTTATATTACATATTAACTCAAATTAATACTCGTCAGGACGTGCGGTGGCAGTAGGCACCATTGTAGCAGATTAGAGGCAGTTTGTGCGACATCTCAATGCAAGCACAAGGTACACATAAAAAAACATCACAAGCTGGCACGTCATAAAACTACATATAGTGCCTGTAGGGCAACCAGCAATAGGCGCAGACAGGTAATTGTGTAAATGGTGGCCTCCGATTCAGTGGGAACAGCAAATTCTCTGTGTAGTCCCTCCAAAAAAAAAGACAGTGACCAGCCTGGTTGTTTAGCAGGTTTTTAAGTACTCTCATTAGTAATGGACGAAGGAGACCGTGACGTGGTCTGTCCAAAAGCAGATGCCTGTAATTCAAATTCTAAAGTGTCATTGATAACAAGTCCAGAATGCAGCCAAGTGAATTGACTGATTAACCTTACCCTCAAGGTGCCTAAACTGTCCTTGAATTCTAGATTTAAAAAAAAAAAGTTTATAGATAAGGTTTCTCGTCAGATGTTCAGGCTTCCCAGGATAAAACCAAACTTTAAGACTCAAATCATGTACTGAGAGAGGTAAAACATGTCTGTTGGCATGGTTTGGAGACACCTGAGAAGACAGCGTTTGAGTAGTATATTCTAAGAACCCTAAAGAATGGCCCTAGGTTTCCTTGCATGAATTTAGGTTGTGGTCGATGACTAGTTTTCCTTCTATGCTTCAGAGAAAAGTTTGTAAATGGCGGGTCCAAGAACCGAAATGTGAGGCATGAAGTATCATTAACCAAGGTCTAAGACTTCGAGAGCATAAGGGATCGCTTTATTAAGTATTTGTGTGTAAATGTACTAGTTTTGATTACTTATCTCGCCAAGCAGTTCTTGGGACCCGGTGAGAGATCAACACGCTCTAAGTAGACTGTTCTAGGCTTTTTTTCCCAGGAAAAGCTCTCCAGATCACACGATTGCACCACATAGCCTCAACCACTTGAACTCCCACTGAGAGGACAATAGAAGTGACAACAACTTCTTAGAGTGGGCCCCAATGCCAGTCAAAGGGCCTTTCTTGGACAAAGCATATAGTATACCTTTATACAAACGGTAACCAATAATGGGATGATGCATTTGGTCTCTGCTTTACACAACTTGGCTCCAGCAAAAGCTAAAAAAGAGATGATCATTCACTCTGTACTGTCAAGTGCAGTTGCTGTAATAGGATACCGCACAACTAGGGTCCAGTGTATGTAGTCAATGCTCTTTCTTGGTGGGATGAGAAGGGAATGATGGAAGGGTGATGGACTGACCCATATGAAAGGCAGATATCACTTTCAGTAGGAAAGACAGGCAGGTGCAAAGAACCAGATAGAATTACCGAGAATGGTTGACTGACCAAGAGGGTCCTTAGTTCACTGAACATATGGGCCAAAACTATTGCAACTAAGAAAGCAGTTTTTAAAGTCTGAAGTCAAACCAGGCAACTCTGCATCAGCTAAAATGAGAATGATATGAGAAGAGTTAACACAAGATTCAGATCCCACTGAGCATCAATAAAAGCAGTGGGAGATTAGATGTAAATGTTTCAGAAAACGGGCCACTAATGGAGTCAGGGTGTGACAGGGTGTGACACAAAAAATTAAATAGGGAAACCAAATAATCATTTACAGTAGTCACTGCAACCCCAAGCTAGGCAATCTATAGTAGGAATTAGGTAGAAGGTCTTGAGTTGGCACTACTTAATCTCCAAGCTTGTAACTGCACATTTTGAGAAAGATAAATGCCAGTTCTTTAGACTCTTGGTCTGCGGGGCCATAGACAAAGCAATTGGGTTCAACTTAGCAGAGAAAGTTCGGACCACTGACCTCCCTGACGAGGGGTGTGAAGGCAAACTTTGGGTCACAAGGAGCAGGCCCATGTTGTCAAGTAATTTGCCTATGCACTGCTGGGCTCCAGAAAGACTTGCCCCAGGCAGACATTATGGCTACCAATATGTCCTATTTATGGAGGTGCAGGGACTCTGAAACTGCAGAAGAAATTTGCAAATTGTGATTCCTTAAATGCGATGTAAAAAGCACCCAATTTGTGCGATTTCTCCTTAGGAGATCGCAAATTATCACCAACTTCAAGTTGGTGGTAATTTGCGATATCTTTGAAAAATGCACTTTTTTCCATTTTTCAAAGTGCCATGTGGCACTCATACATGCCTTTAGGGCATGTATAATTGGTGCAGATTGGGGTGTACAAATTCTCCCTACTTCCACGGATAGAGTAAATTCACAGATACACGCACATGCACTCATCATACGCTTGGGCCCATTTCACTAACATACACTCAGATTACTCTACTAGCACTGAACCTGTGGAAAGAAACCTTCTAAACACCCTGCATCTACACTTATGGTCGATAAGACCTAATTGACACTGTCTTGAGTCATGATTTAACCAATAATAATCAACAATAATCAAAATAGAGTACTCAATAATTGACAAAAAATAATAACCAACACCGTATTTAAAATTATGATTCTTTATCTAAAATTAGTTCAAATGGAAAGGCAATCAAAATAAATCATTATTCTCATAGTTACCTATTCTAGCTAAATGTCATAAATGGGTCATCAGGACAGGTCTCTTAATAGAAGTCTCTTAGGTCACCATCCTCACAGCATCGATCCTCACCAACGCAAGTTCGGAAAGAAGTGGCCTCAGAATCCAAAATGCAACGAACGAACCCTCTCTAAGCTAACAATATTTATAATGAATTAAACAATAGAAGGCAACATAAAATGTTTTCGATATCCGCTGAACCGCTGAGCAAAGCGAACAGGAAAGGATGTAGCATCGCTACATTTGGAAAAACTCCGCTCAGAAAAATCACAAAAATAAAAAGACGGAAGACGGAACTAAATCTTGAAATGTTTCTTTTTCATATTCATATTTCCTCGGAACCAGCATGATGATCATAATGTTCATTGAGGCTCCTTTGTCTTCCAAGGACATTTGGATGTCCGCCCAGAGCTGCTATCCTCACGGAAAACTTTTAACCAGGCGAAGACTGTGGTCAGATGACTCTCGACCATGTTCAGCAAGGCCTTCTCATCAGAATCTCAGCACTCAAATTTAGGCTTTAAACGGTAGCCATTTTTTACTAGGCCAGAACGTATCATCTTAATTAAAAGAGACAAAAACAACGTTACCACAGCATAGTGATTAAACAGTGTTAACCCCACTAATACCCTTATGTGTATGTAATTATCTAGCCTTTGCAACACAAGAAAAGCATTAGTACATGACATTTAAAAAGCGTTTTTGTGCTTTTAAATAAACAGCACTCAGCAACATTTATTAATAAAACATGCACATTATTAGTAAACGACACAAATGCTTCCCCACGTGTAGTTTTCTCTTGTTATTTCTTATTGGTTAATTAGAACATTTACACAAAACAAATAATTAGTAATTATGAATTAATAATTTGAATTTCTTTCGACAATAGATAAACCAGAGCTTAAAAAACCCAATAGATTTTCAACAGAAAACTCTGCTCCAGCATGTGCACCACATGTGCATGCATGCTCATTTCAGAGGTGCATCAGGGTGTCCTTATGACAGCATTGCACCTTTTTGTATTCACACTTTGCGAGTACGTAATGGGTACTCGCAACTTGCGAATGTCTTCCCATTCATTCCTATGGGCCTCTAGGCACATAGGAATGAGTAGGAAGCCATTCCTTAATTGTGAGTCGCAATTTGTGAGTTGCAATTAAGGAATACCAAGGAATCGCTAAATATTTGTGAATCGCTATTTGAGATTCGTAAATACAGCATTTGATACATATGCATCTAAATGCCTTCCCTTACATCCGATAAATGACTAATTCTGGAGATTTACAGAGCCCTCTTGCATTTTGGAAATACAGATTTAGATAGCCATCTTTACTGAAAGTGGGACGGTGGTTGTCCACCCCAGAGTAAGGATACTCTGTGAGGTCATAGTTTTCATCAGACATGGCAAGAGGATAAGAATCAGAGCCAACAGGCTCCTCCGTATGAGCAAATGTTAGGCCCTAAGTAACGGTTACGTCTACAGTTACAACAACAAAAAAGTCAGAGAATTCTTGCTGCCAATCAGATGATGCCCAGCAACTTCTGTTTGGAGGTGACGTTGAAATCTGCCCCATGCCGTCAAAGGTGGCCATCAAGTGCACGGAATCATTGCTTTGGAGGACACTGGCTCCTTCAGAAGCAGAGCCAAGACAGTGGCCTGTCGCGGCACAGGGTCTGCTTAGAACACCCAGAATCGCCAAACCTTCAAATCTTCAGTCTATTTGGGGTGGCCCAGAGGGTATTGTGGCAGTTTGGGAGATATGTTGCATGACCGTCCAGTAGGCCTCACTACGCACACTGTCGTCTGATGAAATTGGAAATTCTGACTTCACAATTTTGAGCTTCGGAATTTGCTCGGACTAGATACCATATCCTCGAGGAAGATCTTCCCGTGGTGTGTTTAATGTGGAAAGACCACTCAGGATATCGTTCTGTGTCAGAAGACTCACCTGAAAGGGAGGCGGGGCACTACGATATATTCCTGCAGACATTGGCTGAAAGTAGCTTTACCTTTGAATGCATCAACCAATAGGAGTCGCAGGCCAAGAGTTAATGTGTAAATCCTAGACAAGCATGCAGATGCTGTGTCTGCCCTACTCATTTTACAGCACCTACGACGCGGTTTAAATTCTGACAAAATAAGAGGCATTCGACATGCAGCGTCTCCTGAGGTCCTAAGAGGAAAACCTACACTTTCTCCTCTTAGAAGAGGACAGGTCAGCAGAATCCTGTCACAGAATATCTATAAACTGATAACTGGAAGCAAGCTAGAGCAGTTGCCGACATGTCTGACTGCATCGGTCAATGCAAGAGCAGACATTCATGTTTGCAATCGCGTCCAGGGTTTGAGGAGGTGGTCTGCTTTGTCCAAATACTCTGTAACCTCAGCCTTACTGACGGAAAAATGTTTCTGGTTTTCAATGTTGATTTTGGTGGGCCTGTGGAATATCGTCAGTGTATTTCCCTAAAGTTTCACACCGTTTTTCAAACAATACTTAAAAAACAGAAAAATATTGAGGGGGGGGGGGGCTTGTTTCGGTTTATACGATAAAAGTTGCTTTTTAAACAATGTTAGGGGGGGGCATGGCCAAGATGGCAGATGGTTGAGACGTGTTTCCAGGTCGCTCCATTACCCGCCGCAGGCCCATCCGCCCAGATTAGCACTATTCCAGGGTGATACTCACCAGAGCACAAGGTCTCCCTGCTGGTTTGACGGGGCGTTCTGGAGCCATATCAGCGGTCGGTGGATGCCACTCCAGGCCCTCGGAGCGGACCGAGGGCGTCACGAAAACTGAGGCCCACGCATAGACGGCCGCAGTGCACGTTCATCGGTAGGAGGCTAGCAACTGGAACCGGGCGCATCCAACACGCTGGCCCACCCGCTTCTCCTCGCAATGTTGGGCTGAGATGCTGGTGATCTGCATCTGGATCGCACTGCTGCCCTTCGGCGCCTGGAGAGAGGCCCCAGCGGGCAGAGGAAGGAGAGGACCCCTATTTGCGCAGGCCCAACAGCGGTCAACGCAGTACCCCGGACGAGGGACAAGCTGATGGAAAAAGGTGAGAACGGCCGGGGGAATACCTGAGGTCTACCCTGATGCAGGGAGGGTGCAGGCAGTCACGGCAGGGATGCACACTCGCTTACTGACTCGTAACAGGATTGTCCCATCTGGCAGAGAAGAGGAGGGAGCAGCCGACACCCAGCAGAGCAGACCCGGTGATTCCAGTGGGGCATCCAAGTCAACTGCCCGCCAGCAGGAGAACGGTGAGAGAGTCCCCGGGGGGGGGGGGGGGGGGAGTGGGGGGGAGGCACGAAATCATCCCTGACATTGAGGTAAACGCCTTGAGAAAGACGGAGGAGGACCCTGAGCAGCATTAGAGGGACAAGGAGGGAGCTAGGATAGTGCTCCAACACGTACCCCCCACCTGGAGAAGGGGAGACACACCCACCCCCCCAGCATATCAGAGGTACCTAAAGACTCCTGTTGGCAAAAGCACCGCTGCCTGTGTCCCCTACACAAAGGTCTACTCTAGCGCAGATCACGCAGAGAACCGCCTCATTGGGATCGGAGAATCCTTAACAGATCGGGTTCACACCTGGGCCCCCTCATAAATCTGTGGCCTGCAGCCCACTGGACATCCTGTCCCCCGGGAGCTGTGCCTCCTAACCGACAATGCCGCAACGCACTGAATCATAGTGGAGGGGAGCACGGCCCACTGTTCCCTGACGATTGCGGGAGCCTGGTAAAAGGTGCAAACCTCTCAAGCCTGCCGCACATGGTTCTCTGGAACCCTCAAACAAACTCCCAGTTTAGACATCACCCTGGTCCACCACTACACACAAGATCCCCCATCCTTCTGAACCCACCAGTCCCATTCGAGACGGTCTCAGCTGGAAACACACTACCGTAGGAGGTAAGGGGTCCTACGCGGGTTCTGTGTCCGCCGCGCCTATAGCAACAACTGCTGCAGACCATTAATTAATGAGCCAGAGAGGGCCAACAACGGGGCCTGTCTTGGACAAACACCGGGTCGAAGAGGCAAACCGGGACAGGAGGCTCTCCCTTAATCCCCTGGGCTGGCAGAATGGCTCTAGAGGGGCCCTTTAGGTTTCTGACAATACCTATTCGGGCCGCTCCTTGGTCTATAGCTCACCTCTCAACATGGTGTCAGTGAAAGGAAAGAAAGATCACACTCTCAAAGACATGCTCCTCAAAACTACAGGGGCCCAGATGAATGATCCCACATCGACACTGTCCGCAGAAGGGCCCACCGGCACAGGTACTCCAGATGAACCATTCACTCGCCCCTATCTGGAGTCGCTGTTTGCAACACTACGCGAAGATCTTCAGCCCTTCAAGTAGGAGCTCACACAGGAGCTGAATGACACCCGGCAAGACCTGGACGGACTCGGGGAAAGGATCCCAACATTGGAGGACCATGAGACAAGCAAGGAGGAGGAGATAGAACAACTGCAACAAGAAGTACTCCGCCTAAGAGATCAACACTTGGACCTCCAAGCACACTCAGAAGACCTAGAGAGTAGAGCACAACGGAACAACATGCGCATAAGAGGCGTTCCATCTGGAGCAGAGTGATTCAACATCTCCGTATTTGTGAAGAAGCTCTTTAGATCTATACAGGAGGCCCTCCCACACCCCGGAAGAGGACATTAAACTGGATAGATGACTCAGAGTAGGCCCCAAACGTTTGCCTAATGCCCCACCACCCGACATCCTCACCTGTGTGCATGACTTCCCCCTGAAAGAACGTATCCTACAACTGGTAAGAGATAACAACCCACTGCAACATCAGGGCTACCACCCTTTCCTATATCAAAACTTAGCAGCCATGACCATCCAAAAGCGCAAAGCCTTCCGCCCAATCACCACACGCCTCCTTGCAGCAGGAGTGCGTTATAATTGGGGACACCCCTTCCACTTAATCTTTCAGCGTAAAGGAAATTGTACCAAATCAGATAACGGGAAGAGGCGTGCCGAATCTTGTACTTGGCAGACCAACCCCTTGAGCCCACACAGGGTGATGCACAGGACTCCGAAACGAGGGACAACCGAGGACAGAGAAACACAGGAGCACTTCCTGCTGACCAACGGCTGGACCCTGAAACCATAGCTAGAGAGAAACAAGTTGTCATTGACTCTCTATCTCAGGACTCCTCAAGAACGGCATCTCCCTAAAATCCTTGTTGAGCAACACAGTGCAGGGCCAGCATTCTTCCCATGTTGTGTTGCTCAGCTTCTGTTAGGCACCCAGATCTTGCTACAATGCACTTTGCTCTGGGTTGGGGTGCGCCAGGCGGGGGGATGCATCTACGACACCACTTCGAGAACCATCCATGGACCCAACGGGGAATGGACTCTGATACTACATATGTTAGACTCCGTTTATTATTGTTTCCCGCTGTAAGTTTGGGGGATTTATTGTTTTCTGTTGGTTGGACCCGGGAACTACCTATACAAACGTCTGACGTTGGTACCCCCAACGCCAGAATCCACTATCCACCTGTCCATACACTAGCTAGGATGCCCCCTCCCTACCCAATGTCAGATCGGTTAATAATACTCACCTTGAATTTTAGAGGCCTCAAACACTCCTTGAAAGGAAGCCTCACATTATAGTATCTGGAATAATCCGGGGCCCACATTTGCGTATTACAAGAAACACACCTCCTCCCTAAGGATGAACACAGACTCCGCTGCAAAAACTTCCCACAACAGTACTTTTCATCCCTCCCGAACCAAACTGCAAGAGTAGCAATTCTGATCTCCCGGCATTTCAGGGGCCAGGTGCTCTCCAAAAAGGCCGAGATAAAGGGGAAGATGTTGGCCTATTCACTATAAATTGGCCCTAGTGCTATCACTATCACCACCTATATGCGCCCAATGAGGGACAGGAACCTTTCCTCCGGAGGGCTCTGACGGAGGTACTGAGGTCCCAGACTCGATCACTTGTAGTGGGGAAGACCTCAATCTTGTCTTTGATAACGATCTCGATAGATCGGCACAAACACATGGCCAGACAGGGGCCCTTTCCAAAGGGGAAGTACAATGGTTTAAAAGCATAGACCTAATAGATATCTGGAGACATAACCACGCTCAGACCCAAGATTACACATACTAATTCTTACACAAAACGTACGCCAGGTCAGACCTTCTGACCTCACCGGAACGGACTACCAGGGTGCAGGGAGTTAGTATCGAGCCCTGCTCTCCGTCAGATCACGCGGCGGTTTTAAAATATTAAAAACATCTCTAAAGCCATTGACAATTACTTGGCCATAAACAACACCCCGGACATAGCCATCTCCACACTGTGGGATGCCCTAAAGGCTGTGATTAGGGGGGGGGCTGATTTCTATGTGGGTGGCCGAAAATAAAAACCTCCGGGACAAAAGGGAGCATCTTTCCCTCCAGGTCGCAGTATATGAACGTGCCCATAAACGGACCGGAGACCCCGGAGTCTGGAGACAGTTGGAAGCCGCCAGAGCTCAATTGGCCAGTTTAGACACTGACAGAGCGGAATACGCGGCACTCCATCTTAAGCACCGATAATATGTAGGCCGAAACACGTGCAGGCATCTCCTTGCCAACAGATTGAGGGCCTAACGGCTGGAGCACAGGGTCCAGGAGGTCATGGACTCTAAGTGTCAGGCACAGAAGGAGGAACCTCAAATAGTGGAGACATTTCGAGAATACTACCAGGAACTCAATAAGGCACAGATCCTACCATTGGAGTACATCCCGGCCTACCTCAGGGTTGTGCATACGTCCGCTTTAACCCCAGAACAGTGGGAAGACCTAGACCGCCCTATTCAGATTGAAGTTACCTCCTGCATAGCTCCCCAAAAAGTACCCAAATCCCCAGATCTGGATGGCTTCCCAGCCATCTTTTATAAGACCTTTTGCCAAACTCTAGCACCTTTTCTCACCAGACCTTTAATGCACATGGGAGCTCGGCAGTCCTTCCTCCTTCCATACAGATGGCATCCATAGTGGTGATGCCCACGCCAGGGAAGGACAAAACACAATGCCCGTCGTATAGGCCGATCTCCCTCTTAAATGTGGATCTAAAAACTTTTACAGGAAATTTAGCGGAACACTTTAACCCGCTCCTCCCGGGTCTTATTGCCCTGGACCAAGCTGGATTCGTCACACAACGCCAATGCAGAGACAACATGCACATGATTCTCCACCTCATAGATAAAGCACAGAGACATGGCCAAGAACGGATGCTCCTGGAGATTGATGCCAAGAATGCATTCAACAAAGTGCATTTGCCATAACTTGAGGCCACACTGGAACGCCTTGAAAATAGATTGAGGCTGGATCTTTAGTGCTTATAACCATCCCACAGCTGTAGTCCAGGTCAATGGCCATACGTCCAACTCTTTCCCAATAAACAGGGGCACCAGGCAGGGATGCCCCCTGTCCCTGTTGCTCTTTGCTTTATACATGGAGCCCATGGCCTACAGAGTCAACTCTAACCCAGCGATAACCGGGATCAAATTTGGCGGTGACTACCACTCAGTCAGTCTGTACGCAGATGACATACTGGTGACCCTAGAGTCCCCATCCATCTCCCTACTGGCATTACTTGCAGAACTAGAGACATTAGGCCAGGCAGCTGGCTTCAAAATGAATATTCATAAATTGCAGACTCTAAGCCGGACCTTGCAACACCACACACTGGACAGCCTCAAGCATAAATTTCCTCTCCAATGTGTCCCGCCACACATCTCCTATCTAGGACTCCAAATCGCTCCCACGATCTCGATGACAGTGGCTCTCAACTACTGCACCCTGAATTGCCAAGTACACTCTGACCTTAATAGCTGGCAGCAATATTCTTTTTCCTGGCACGGGAGGATTGCCGCAGTAAAGATGACGATCCTCAACCCGGATTGTGTACTTATTCCAAGCCCTCCCACCAGAACCCATACCGGACAGACTTCGCACCCTCCAAGACGAGGTGAAACGCTTTATCTGGGCAGACAAACTACCTCGCCTCCGCAGAGACGTAGCCTACCGCACCCCTCTCGGAGGTGGCTTTGGGGACCCAGACCTAACACAATATTACCAGGCTACCCAATTAAGAATCTTCCTAGAATGGTCCTGTGCAGAGTCGGGGAAACACTGGCTGTTCATGGAAAGGGCCCTGGTGGGACAACCACTGTGGAGGATTCCCTTCCTCCCTAAAAACGCTCGGACCCCAATCTGTATCCGTCTTTAGTCACCAAACCAGTACTAACCAGAGGGACCTTACCTCCTTCCCTTCCACTCTGACTCCCATAGTAGGGAATCTGGATTTTACCCCGGCCCTGAATGACCCCAGTGTTCCATCACTGGTACCAACTGGGATGTAGATCAGTCGGACACCTGTTTGACACTGAGGGCCCCATCCTGTTCGATTCCTTCTGTGCAGAACATGGAATCCCCGTAAGCAAACATTGGCACTATACACAGATTCGCCCCTGGGTGTTGCAACCGTCAGTTCACCCAGGGGCGCAATGACACCTCACACCCTTTGAACGCTGGCTGCTTTCAAACTCTACGAGCTCACGCCTCATCACACACCTATATAGACTAAGAAGCCCAGCAGACACACCTATTAAATCCCCAGGTCAACTTCGCTGGGAGTCGGAGATTGGGCGGGAGCTGACCTCGAAGGAATGGGAGAACATTCACTACCGCGCTAGGCACACAGCCCACAATATATAAGGGATCGAAACACCGACAAAGATCATAATATACTGGTACCTCTCTCCCATCAGAATACACAAGTAGGCACCACCCAGATCCCCGGTCTGCTGGCGCAAATACGGCTCCCCCGGCACACTATCACACATACTATGGGACTGCCCGAAATTAGCGCCATATTGGACTGCTTACATCCATCTAGGTCTCCCTAACACTCTTACCTTCCTATTAAAATCCTGCAGAGGCAGACAAATCAGGCTCACGCTAATGGCATCTCTTTAGAACATACTGTTGCACTGGGGACGTATCAAGGATGGCTGCATAGATTGTGGTATACCATGGGGATGGAGCAAATTACCCTCACACTGCTGAACAAAAGCTCAGTATTCCCCAAGCTTTGGAAACCATTTCTGAACATCTTGACATCAGAATTCCGCGAACGTACCTGCCCCAAGTGACTGCGGCTTCTGCGCTGGCCAGACTGGGTGGGAATGTGTGACATATTTTTTATCTGTTAGTACAAGGTAGACCGGGTCTGGCTTAGGGAGAGGGAGGGGGGGGGGGGGAGAGTTATGGGATGTTATATAAATGTACGCAACCTGTGACTGTTACATGCTATGATGGAATTCATAATAAAGAAATTTAAACCATAAACAACGTTAGGGTGAAATCTTCCTTGTTCTAATAATTAATTTTTAAGGTAACAAATTAATATATTTGACAGTATATTGTGTATATAAATTTGTGTCCCGTGAGTACCCCAAATACAGTCCCACAACTGGTGTTCAGACATGTGCCTACATACAATCCTTAATTTGTGCAGAATTTTCCAGGTGATGGGAGCCATTACTCATTGTGGAGTAGGGCTTATCTTTCATCATCAGTCTGACTTCAAGCAAAAGAAAGAAAGAGGGAGGTAAGGACAATAAGGAAAACATTAAAAGAGTGAGAAAGCAGTGATGAAAAAGAATTTGCAAAGTGAGATAGTAAGACAGGAAATGAAAGTTGGTGATGCAGCATGTACTGGAACCAAAACTAGACAGCCTTGGTATTTTGCAACACTCGCATTCACCAGCACCAGACTTTAAGAAAATGTTTTGGCTCCTGCCTTTAAGCACTGTCCCCACCTCAAATACAGCAAACACAACAAAATGATGGATGGAGTGCTGAAACATTTCAAACACTCAACCCCAGTCAAGAGATCTGGGTTAAATCCATAGTTCTTCTGGACAATGCCACCCCAGTTTGGACCCAGAAATATTCAAATCATCAGTCTTGATCCTGTTCCCAGCAAAACCAAAGGAGATGATGGACGGAGTGTTGAACATTACAAGCACTCACCCCCAGTCAACTGATCTGGGTTTAATCCATCATCATTCATTAGCTCACTCCGCCACCCCAGTTCAGACATGGCCATATGCAAATCAGTCTGACCGTGTGCCTCATGGGAACAGTCCTGCCCGAACTGCCAAGCCATGTCTTCCCTGGACCGGAAACAAGCATCCTGGGACCGGTTTCTGGCTAATCAGCCGTTATCAGCCAGGCTAGCCTGAATCCAAAGGAGAGTGCTTGCAATGTTCAACACTCCGTCCACCATCCCCTTTGGTTTTGCTTTGTTCGCCCTAAGTTGGCAGGGTATGCCCAGACATGGGTCCCTTGCTCACTTTGCCACTGGATTCAAGACAGCCTGGCTGATGAGGGTTATGAACCCGAAACCAGTCCCAGGATGCTTGTTTCCGGTCCAGGGAAGACATGGCTTAGCAGTTCGGGCTGGACTGTTCCCATGAGGCACCTTTTTACTTTGATATCCCTGCAGGTCTTTTTGATATTATTCACAGGCCAAATTAGGTGCTGTATATTTATTTTGACTTTTTCTTCATAATTATGGTGTAACCCTGGGCGTAGTTTGCGTGCAGCGCTACGCGTAGCTATGGGAAGTGCACTTCCCACTACGCGAACTGCGTAGTGCACTGTGCCAGATGCATGTCCGCACTGTGCAATCATTCCAAACCGCGTCTTTCACAGTGCAAGCGGGCGTTTTCTGCCGCTCGAGTAGATTTGTACTCGATCGGCAGCTTTCTCAACGCGGACTGGAAGTTTCTCATCGCGAGCGGTCGCAAGCATACGCGACCACTCGCAATGAGAAACCTGACCTACCCGCGTTGAGAATCTCACCAGGAGGTTTATTTTCCACGCATGCGATCGGCAACTAGATGTTGCTGATCCCGAACGGGTAAAAAGTCTCACAGGGATGTTATTTTGTTCGCTCGCGGTCCCCAACTTGATGTTGAGGACCGCAAGCAAGTAAAAAATGCCCACTACGCTACGCGTTTTTTCACTGTGCTATGTGCAATTCGCATAGCGCGTAATTGTGCAAACTACGCCAGCAGAGCGTAGTCCTATGCCCAGGGTTAGTTAAGTGTGACACTTGGAGTGGGAACATCATTTTTCCTCCTAGGTCCTGACAAAATGCCTTGGGGAAAGTCATGAAACTAGTTGACCAAAAGGGAAACAATAGGTACTGAAGCTTAAGGCTTTCCCACACGTCCCCAGATTTTAACATACCTCCTTTGGGGTAGGGAATACATTTGTTTTTGAACCCACAAATTTGGTATTTTTAAACCTTTTTCATATTTGCAAAAAAAACACTCCCTTTAAATTCTATCATATATGGTTGGGTGAATAGGTGCAGCAAACTAGCTGCAATAGCGGTTAGCATCTGCTGAAGCCATTTTGTTTGTGGCAGTCATTTTAGTTAGCCGTGTGCTCGCCATGTGCTTTTTCCCTCTTCGCTGTTGCCTTCCCTTGTATTATGCTTGTGTCATGTGAAATAGTTAACTCTTTCAGCACTGAGCCAGAGCCTTGCACATGCTCAGAAGAGTCTGTAGCTCCTCATGCACCTGCCTTAGACTGTAACTGTCAGGCTGTTCTAACTGATGTCAGCAACTCATTACTCCTCCTACTTGTTGACTGTGCATTTTCTGTATGACCATCTATGTGTGTAACTCTTCTCATGTGTACTTGTACCGCCTCCTTTTGAGCCCCTGTGGGGGTATAAAAGGCCCTTGTTCTCTGCACTCCCTAGACTGTCTCCTACAGTGGCCTGAGGGTACTGTATTACGCAGTCTCCCTCATGTGAGCTTAATAAATACTTCTTTTTGATATTACAGCTTCCGTGCCAATCTCTTCTTTGTTGGTTTAAAGGACCAGGTGTATCAGTGAACCCCTAAAAAGGTTTTAAGTTCTTCAAATGGTGCCTGAACGTGGACCTCATCGGAAAAGCGGCTATCCAAGGGAGTGGTCTTGACAGGAGACCGTAATCTACTGAGGAGGACAGGACAGGAATCTACAGAGGAGGTACCCTGCGCACGGATTCTTTGTGTTTGCAGACCCATGTGGTTCTGGTTTCCCTGATCTGGTCCTCCAGGTGTTAGCCGCTCCCGACTGAGACCTTCTTTGGCGTAAGTACTCTAAAACGACCGCTAGGTCACTCAGAACTTGGCAGTGAGAGGCTGGAGATTTGTGCTTGGTAAGGTCATCGACATTTGTTTGGCCAAAAAAAATTGATTTACATGATTTGTCTGGATATATGCAAATTGCGCAATTTTTGTAGGCAGGTAATAAGGAGATTTTTCGCTAAATTGTGAGAACTTGAACGGCACACTTTGCGCTAAGTGCCACTTCATATATAATATTGTATATGCTACAATATTCTTGGCATGCCTGTTTCAAGCGCACTTTGTAGAATGTGCTGCTTTCTTGGAGGTACCAATGTGAATCTTTAAAGTACTCAGCTGACTCCCCTCAGAGGGGATACCTAAATAGGTTTAGGTATATTAAAAAAATTGTATTTCTTCCCTGGTGACTAGTACACCATGGAACCAAATATATCTATACAAAGGATCCGCATCTGCGCACTTAGTAAAATTCATAAGTGGTGATATGGAGTGTTCCGTCAGCCAAAACTGGTAATTTGGTGTATTTGGCTTCTTGAACATGGAACCGTCATCGGGCTGTTTTGGTGTAGTTTCTTTTTTTTTTTTTAGCTCTTTTTGTAAATATGACTTACAATTTGTATTTACAAATGGTTTGTTTCGAGTACAGTCTGTGGGCTGTCTCTTGCTTTGTCCTAAGTGTTGATTTGTGGGTTAATTGTTTTTTTTGTTGTATGTGGTTGTGGACTGACATGCTTGAAAGTACTTGTTTCAGTAAGCAGACTATGTTTTTTGTGTGAGAATGGCTTGCTTTAAACAAGCAGTGTAGTGTGTTCTGAGTTTATGATCCCCTTGTTGAAAATGTCTGGAATGAGTTCAATTGGGTTTTTGTTGTCATTCTGTTATGCAAATATCATTGAAAGAATTACATTTTAAAATTCAAGAAATGAATTATGCAACATATGCTAAATAGCACATTGGAAGTAAAATAGTAACAGTCTGGATGTGTAAATTGCCACAATGGTAAAGATAAATTAGAATTCACAATCAATAGGACTAAAATAGGCCTCATAGAAAGGAAGAAAAAACGAAATTGTGTGCTTTACACACCTAGGACTCAATATAAAATGTTACAGCATTCTCCTTAGATACATTGTATTAGATATTAAAAGGAATTCACATTATCTGAGTAATTAGTTGCTGGTTAAATAAAAGCGCCTCTTTTGTACAAACATTCAGAACAATAGATTTTGACTGACTTGCAATGCCTGACTTTTAAATAGATTGAACCGTGTTCAAATTTCCTGCACCAGAAAAAGAGCTTTTAAACAGCTGTGCATAAGCTGTCTCACTGAGAAGAAGCTGTTTGACACCAAAAAGGAGATTACATTTTTTCAGGACATTTTAATACAGCAAAGGGTTTTTCTACCGACAAAGGCGTAGAAATTGACGCCTGCTGGTCAGAGCAAAGCCACATGGCTATTTCTGCCCAGTAAGTTACAGATGAAGCCATGGGAAGCATTGTATGATGCACGTGCGTTAACAACTCTTGATTTTAAAAGTTAAGAAAAGACAGTTTCATTATCTTGGATAACAGTGAAAGGATTAAAAGTAGGGATTTTCTTTCTTGTTGCTTTTTACATAAGTACATCTGTGGATCTGATGGTAAAATAATCACTGCTCTTTAAAAAGTGGCGCAAGCTATTTTAGGTTTAAGTAAAGCTTCTGTGCTTAGTGTTATAAATAAATGCATTTAAAGGCAAAAGGAAAGGAATGAGGGTTGCTTTTCATATGTGGAAACATCAAAAAGGTTGGTGATAATTATTAAAAAGAAATATAAAAAAATGTGACTATATAAAAAATATTTTTTATTGAAAATAATTGCACTAAAATCGTTTTTGATCTTTGTAAAGTCTAATAATCATACTGTGAAAAATATAAGCTCCTAGCATCAAAGTTGAATTTAAGTAGCATTTAATGTAGGGAGTGAAATTTCACTTTACCCAGGCGAATAAAAACTCATTTTTTAAGGGTGTACCTTATACATTTCTGATCCCCCACCCCTGGGATATCTAGGGAAGACCCTGGGGGTCCCCAATATGCTGAAACGTTGTAGGTTATCCATTTTTAAGTGCCCCTGCCACCAAAGTCGAATTTGGGCAAAATGTACTTTTTAAAAGCTGTCCTGCCACCCAAGAACTGTTTTCAAACTGATCTCAGGCTTCAGTAATGCACACATACAAGTATAGAACAAGCAGCTGACCTCTAAACTGCTAGACAGCACACCACACACTGCACACAAATGAAAATAAGTATAAAGAAACCAGCAGATGTTATTATCCTACTTTTAAAATTGATAGACCACAGGTACGGAACAAAACTGCCTTTCAGCTGTGATTCTTCAGAGTTGCTTTGAATTGGAAAGACCGCATGGAATAGCCTTACTGACAGGGGACAACAGGTTTAAGGGTCAAAGGTCAAGGTCTGTTTTTAGAAACTGAACGTGAAATTTCCACACAGGGAGCAACTGTGACAGTCCTGATTCTCACATTGTAGGGTACAGCACTACAGATCTGTTTTTGGTAACATTAGCTACAGGAAATATTGCATATTCTGTTAGGAGCACATGGGGATATCACTGTTTTCTTGAGATATAATACACGTGTAGGAGATATGCAGGTGGGGTTTAGCCTACTGAATAACATTATCAAGGAATAGCAGCGTTTGTAGGTGATATGCAGAGAATAGCTCTGATATGTATATAGCACTAATGCTTTTAGTTTAGAGATTACTGTGCAAGGGCTACAATAAGCAGGCAATGAAATTCAGTTTGCATTCATGTGCCCTCATGTTACTCTAGTACAATTGCTAAAGGAATTGGTAGTTTGTTATTAATGATTTCTAGCTGGCTCAGTGTGCTATTTACCTCTTACAAGTTTGTTTGTGCTCAGCTGCCAAAAATAGGGATAGATAGTGTCGACAGAAGTTCACCTGTTTCAGGTTTCCTACTGTCGAAATGGGGGAAAGGAGGTTAGCTCCTGGGCAAATTAAGGGTAAGCAAATTTATGTTTTCTCTCTTTTTCTCACTCTCTTTTGAGCCTGTCTAAGCGGTCTACGAAACGGCCATGAGACATTTAATTGGCTATTCAGTAATACTGTTTTAATATTGCTAGAATTGATAAAATGAATACAAAATATGTCATGTTACTGCCCATTCTGTGTGATTAAATTATGAAAGGATGAGTAGTCTAGATTGCTGTTCCCTTATTTGACCTTTAAGGGGAAACTATATGTTATTCTCATGCTGCATACAGTTTTGCAAGGGCATTGCTAGTCTTTTATTAGTTAGTCTGTGTAAATAAGCTCACAGCCCTTTTAGAGCTAGAGAATAGGGTGTTTTCCTTTGAAAATGATGTTGCATAGTCCACACCGTAAAAAGTAGAGTGCATAAGGTTTATAATGCAGGAAAGACGCCCATGTGATCCTCAGGAAACATTTTTGAAGGAAAATATTGTTTTATAGGAGTTTGTTTGTTACAACATGTTCTGCTGGAGAAGTTTATGTACCCACTACGTTGCGTTTTTTAGTTTTTTATGTAATAAGAATCCCTTAAAATAGCAGTTTTAGATTTTCCCGCTGCGCCTATAACATGAGAGCATGGTCCTAAGCGTACAATGTTAGATAGATGAAGTGGTTCTTGGGTGTCTTGCTAATGTATGGGACGCCCCAAGACTGAGAAAGTATTCGGAGACTATCCTCTCCGTTGATAGATTAATTGTATGCCTTGTCTAAAGACCTTTTGTTCTGTCCACCAATAGATATTTGCTGCCCTACAACCATTGCCAGAGGGGCCCGGACATCAGATCCAGCCTGGGGAGTCAGCACCAGTCCAGGTGAAGGGAATCAGCACAGGCATTGCTGGCAACTAGAACCTCAGTGAAGGTAGAAGGCCGGAAGCACTGGGATGTGAAGTGTGTACCCCTGCCACTGTCTTGGGCGAAAAAGACAGGGTCACAAATCAGAATGGAGAATTGATAGTTTGTGTATCCAGTTTTTGGTGCCCAGCTGAGAGTGTCACAGACCGACCAGGACGGCAAGGAGGCTTTTGCTTGAGGTGACCCCCTTTCAAACAAGGGTTGCTTCAGGTACTTCAGCATCACGCCCCTGAATTCTGGCCGTAAAGTGAATGAAAGTTTACACCTTTGTTTGTTGATCAAGAGATGCCTGGGCATACTGGGTACAATCTGTGGCCCCAACGAAAGAGCAGTGTGCCAGAGGAACAATACAGGAGTTAGGTAAGGACTTGAGTTCAGGGTACAGGTGCTGTGCTTTTGGTGCCTGTTAGATTAAAGTGACGAGAACTGGTGCACTGCCTGAGACACTGGACAGGATTGCTGAGGGCATTTGCCTCAGAAGGTGATTGCCCTATCCTAAAAGAAAAAACTTTTCCCTTGAAACTGGGCCGTTATTTCTTTTTTTTGAGTTGCAAGTTGTGCAGCTCCACCGTTGGATAAACAATAGGAGCCTGCCTGTGAGGCTCAGATGGACACAGGGAGAAGACTCCCTTCTGGCTGGTTGTACAGCAGCTTCAATTTCTCAAGGACTTATTTTTGTTAGCAATGTACCCCTTTGGTCGTCCCATTTTTTAAGAATGAGCAGCCCTTTGCGGCTCCTCGTCCTAATTCCCATGGCCCCGTTTGGTCCTCCTGGATCCAGGATAATTTTTGTAATGATCCTTGTATTTTCTTTAATATTTGCATTAGTAATGTTTATTCTGCAAGAGAAACATTTTGCTAAACAATCAATAAATTCTTCTTTGCCCTCTTCCTAAGTATATTAAGTGATACTCTAGCCCTCATAAAAAGAACATTGGAAAAGTCTATTGAAAATGTTTTTTATTTAGATAGGTGTTCTCCTGATACCTGTGTGTTAATTATGACCCAATGCTCTGTTCCCTTTAAACTCCTGCTTATACCTTATATATACCCGCTGAATGAAATGTTTAGGAATGAAAATGCCCACCTAGCAATGGCTGAGAATCATAATGAATTTATGAGAATAAATGTCCAAAATATTTCCTATATTCCTTCTAGATCATAGCGGATGTCTTCAGCTGATGCTAAAACGGCCATCTGTGGAAAACTAGCTGCAATAGCTGTTAGCATCTGCTGAAGCCATTTTGTTTGTGGCAGCCATTTTAGTTAGCCATGTGCTCGCCATGTGCTTTTTCCCTCTTCGCTGTTGACTGCCCTTGTATTCTGCTTGTGTCATGTGATATAGTTAACTCTTTCAGCACTGAGCCAGAGCCTTGCACATGCTCAGAAGAGTCTGTAGCTGCTCATGCACCTGCCTTAGACTGTAACTGTCAGGCTGTACTAACTGATGTCAGCAACTCATTACTCCTCCTACTTGTTGACTGTGCATTTTCTGTATGACCATCTATGTATGTAACTCTTCTCATGTGTACTTGTACCGCCTCCTTTTGAGCCCCTGTGTGGGTATAAAAGGCCCCTGTTCTCTGCACTTCTTAGACTGTTTCCTACAGTGGCCTGAGGGTACTGTATGACGCAGTCTCCCTCATGTGAGGTTAATAAATACTTCTTTTTGATATTACAGCTTCCGTGCCAATCTTTTCTTTATTGGTTTAAAGGACCAGGTGTATCAGTGAACCCCTAAAAAGATTTTTATTTCTTCATAGGGACCCCCCTATATTTGACAATTTAGTGTTCCTGCTATTCACTGGTAGTAGCATGCCTCTGTCTGAAAAGGACAGGGATGGACCCTATGATGAAGCATGCCACCAAGGGGCAACCCGGTGGGTGAGGGTTTTATGAAAAGAAAAATCTTTTTCTTTTCTTGGTGTATCTCCTGCAAGGGTTTGTAAAGAATTCCCCCTTCCTTTCCCTTTAGAAAGTGCCTCTCTTGACTTTGGTAGTAGCCAAGCCTTGTTTTGTTTCCGTTCTTGATCAGCCAGTCGTACAAATGAGAGAATAAGTGAATGCTGCTCCCCTTAACTGACCGGCTGGCACGCAAGACACTTTGCCCTGGGGCATGTGATGACCCCGAAAGGGTAGCACCTTAAACTGAATCCGCTCACTACTTACCATGAACCAGAGATACCGGCGATATGCAGGGCAGATCGGGATGTGAAAGTTGGAGTCCTTCAGGTCTAGCTAGGGCAGTCACAAAGTCACCTTAGTGTAGTAGAGGGATGACATCCTGGACTGTAGCCATGTGGAAGCGGTCTGATAGGATGTATTTGTTGAGGGTCCTGAGGTAAAGGATAGAGTAGAGGAACCTGTAGTTTTTGGGTATAAAGAAGTACAGGGGGGGGCGTGGCCAAGATGGCGGAGCGGTAGGACGTATCTTCTCCTGCTCCTGCCCGCCGTCCGCCCGGAGAAGCACCGCGTGGCCCGTGAGGCGTGCAAACTGCTCACTGTGACCTGCGTCCACCGCGCTGGGTGTCCTGGGCCGGTGGGGAGCCCCCGGCGCTCGGAGACGGACGGAGGGCGAGAGATCCGGCGGTGCTAAGCGGAGCTGGCACCGGCCTCCCCGGTGTTGGGAGGCCTCAGCGTAGCGGTGGGCCCTGCTGGGCTGAACCGAGGCCGGCATCGGAGCTCGCGGCTGCGACTCTGCTCCTCGGCGGTGGCTGCCCGTGGGGGCCTCAGTAGCGCGGGCACCTGGGGCGTTCGGCCCGGCCCGGAGGTCGCCGGACTGTGCGGCGGTGCACTCAGCCGACCTGTGGTGACAGCGGGGATCGCTGGTTGGCAGAGTGGTGCACTGAACGAGACTACATGCGGAGGCGAGCGCGCCGACTGAAGCGGACCCTCGGCCCCCGGGAAAGAGCTCCCCCGGCGTTGTGGGACGACAGCTTTGGGGTCTGAGGAGGCACTGGGAGCTGCGAAGCGTCAGCGCGACTGCCGAAGTGAAGGTGAGGACACCGGGGCCCGAGGAGTGGTGAGAGCGGCCCCGCAACGTGGTGCTGGTGGCGGAGCCCGTTGGAGCATTGGTGAGCAGGGGCAGCAGCGCGGGGGACGCATCAGGGGCTGGAGAGCGGCCACCACAGTAGTGGGGGGCAGGGACTGAGAGGCCACGCCGGTGGCATCGGATGCCATTGGAGGTGCAGCGCCCGACACCCCCCTCCACCCCCCCCGCCGAATGCTTAGCTCCACGGGCGATTGGAACTCCGCAGGGGCCCTGTAGACCGACAGGGGGACACATCCGGGCTCGGACGGAGGAGGCGACCAGCGGTGGGCGAAGGGAGAGAGCGGCGCCCAGGGACTCGCCGGTCAGGGGCACCCCGTGCTCCCATGCACCTTACTGCC
The DNA here is from genome assembly GCF_964204655.1 of Triturus cristatus. Taxonomy (NCBI): domain Eukaryota; kingdom Metazoa; phylum Chordata; class Amphibia; order Caudata; family Salamandridae; genus Triturus; species Triturus cristatus. The sequence goes on along the minus strand of NC_140590.1, from coordinate 1,650,881,765 downwards.
CGGAGGATCGGCCGCTGAAATCGAGCGGCGGGGTGATGCGGCCCTCATAGTGGAGGGGGGCTCTCTACGGGGAGACTAAAGAAGCGGGTCCGGACCTGGGGATACTGTCGTGGGTCGCATTCCGCTGACTGCTACCGGCCTGTGTGCTGGACTCGGCTGAGGTGGGCCCCGCTGCTGGGGGGTCTGCGAACACGGCTGGGGAGCCTTTGGGGTGCACCGGCAGTACCCCCCCACTTGCTAACTTCTCCCGACAGCGGCCCTGATCGTGGACCCCGGAGAATCGACGGGGAGGGGAGCATGTCTAAGACCCGACCCCCCAAGGGGAAGCCTTTGAAGGATATTTTCGGTCGGCCTCGGTCGCCCGCAGCGATGGCCGGCCCGACGCCTAACGTTGCGCCCCCCGGGCTTTTCCCGGGCACCGGAGAGGAGCCCATCACGAAGGCGTTTTTGCAGTCCCTGTTCCTCACCCTACGTGAAGATATTCAGTCAGTTAAAGCAGAATTCGCGGCTGAACTCAAGGACTTATGCAAGGATGTCGATGGAGTGGGAGAACGGGTAGCCACCCTTGAGGAGAAAAGTGACGTGGCGGTAAACGACACGGCCCTGCTTCAACAGGAAGTCCTTAGACTGCGGGATCAGAACATGGACATCCAAATGCATCTGGAGGACCTCGAAAACCGGTCCCGAAGACATAATATCCGGATTAGGGGGGTCAAGACCACTGAGGACACGAGGGATCTGCTGGCTTTCACCGCAACCCTCTTCCGGCACATACTGGGGAGTGGCCCGGACGCTGACATTGTCTTGGACAGAGCTCATAGGGTGGGTCCACCCCGGGGTCCCAACGCTCCACCGGTGGATATGCTGGTGTGTGTACAGGACTTTAAAACCAAGGAGCTGGTTTTAGCCAAGGCCCGGGCCCTTCGTCCCATTTCTTTCCAGGGTCATACCCCTGTCCTATATCAGGACCTGGCCTTGATCACCCTCCAGAGGCGACGGCAATTCCGCCCCGTCACGGAGCACCTCCGACAACGGGGGATCACGTACTCATGGGGGCACCCCTTTCGCCTCATATTCCGCCACGAAGGGAGGCTCCACCAAATGCGTTCCCTGATGGAGGCGTGCCAGCTGCTGGGCCTGGCGGCGCCAGAAGATGCGGACGACGACGGAGGGGAGGCGTCGGGCCCAGCACTTCCTTCATCTGGATGGCAGAGGTTGTCTAGACGGCGGCATTCCCGCAGGCCGGCTCACTCGGAGATTCAGCAGGCGGCGCTGACCGCTGCGACGGAGGTGCTTGCTGGAAGCGACAACACGGCCACGAAGAGCTAGAGGGCGCCATTGGCGAATACACCTGTTCAGCTTCTGTGCTGGCTCTGGGTGGGCGGCGGGGGGGAGAGTGCTCCTCCAGAGGCTACGAGATGGACCCCTGTTCACTGACTGACCAGTTGTCCTGGGACAACGGACTATATTTTTTGTTGCATGTTGGTTGTTGGTTATTTGGGTGTTTGGGGAGGATCCTCCCTATCGTTTTTGTTTGGGTATTGGGGTTGAGTTGGGAATTGTTCCTCTCGTCCACCCTCCTTCCCTCTATAGCAGGGTGTCCTCCTGGTTCTACGCGGTATCCTACATGTCTCTGTGTTGTATTCCAGCTTAGGCGCTATGCGCTACACTTTGGAGTGCCTCTCCCTCATACAGTGAATGCCCCAGAAACCACTTAACATCCTGACCCTTAATGTGTGGGGGCTTAACAATCTGGTTAAGCGTAGTGCGGTCCTTTACCTCCTGGAACACTCAGCCACGGACATATGCCTCTTACAGGAAACACACCTCACCCCCAAGGATCACCACAGAATGAAATCGCGCGCCTTCCCCACACAATTCTTTTCTTCTAACCCTACCAAAACAGCCGGAGTGGCTATTCTGGTGTCTCGTTCCTTTCCGGGTAGGGTCCTGCAGAAGGAGGCTGAGATAAGCGGTCGATTACTTACCTATCAGTTCCTGGTTGCGGGGGTCTCCCTCATAGTTGGTTCTGTCTACGCCCCAAATGAAGGTCAGGATACATTCTTCCACACTGCTCTCACTGAGGCCACAGCCAACACAGAACGACGTCTGTTGCTGGGAGGGGACCTGAACTTAGTTTTCGACAACATATGCCATCGATCGGCGCAGCGTACGTCCCAGGTGGGAGCTCTCGACGAGCTTGAGCTGGTTGACCTCTGGCGCCACTTTCACCCCCGCAGCCAAGCATACACACACTTCTCGGGAGCACACAAAACATATGCCAGACTTGATTATTTCCTTAGCTCCCTACCGCTGCAGGCGCTCGCGACGGACGCCGAGATCCTCACTGCGTCCCTCTCAGATCACTCCCCGGTGGTGTCCACCTTCCAGCTCCCCCGAGTCCAACAGCCGGTGCGGCACTGGCGACTACGCGACACGCTGCTCCATCATACGGCTACGGTCGAGCAAATCAAGACGGCTATCGCCAACTACCTCACTCTTAACGCGAACTCGGACACGTCTCTAGCGACACAATGGACGGCCCTCAAAGCCGTCCTCCGAGGAGATTTCATAGCTATCTCGACGGCCAGCAATAGGGAACGCAGCTGCAAACGGGCAGAGCTCACCCGGAGGGTGGCGGAGCTGGAGCAGATGCACCAGCGCACGGGCGTGGCCAGATCCTGGCGGCGGTTGTGTGTGGAGCGAAAGCAGCTAGCGGCCTTGGACCAGGACAGAGTCGTATACGCGGCCCTGCGGCTGCGCCAGTCCTTCTACGTTGGCGGCGATAAATGCGGCCGTCTTCTGGCCCACAGGTTGCGGGCGGCCAGACAGCAACAGGGAGTGCGGTCCATCCGTTGGGGTCCGGGGGGCGGCCTTACGTCGGATGATGGTGAAATAGCGGAGGCTTTCCGGGACTTCTATGCGACTCTATATGCAGGCGACTCCTTGGACCCGTCCCTCTGCTCTGCCTACCTAGCTACTGCGCAGTTACCGGCTCTCACCCCGGAACAGGCTAGCCAGCTCGATAGCGATATAGGGACGGAGGAGGTCATAGCGGCAATCTCGCGTCTAAAATTAGGCAAATCGCCTGGTCCGGATGGTTATTCGGCAGCCTTTTACAAAACCTTTTGCGCGCAGGTGGCTCCTTTGTTGAGAGACCTGTTTAACACCTTCTCTTAGGATGGCGCCATCCCAGCGGAGATGTTGGAGGCCTCGGTTGTGGTCATTCCTAAGCCCGGGAAGGACGCGACAGTATGTGGTGCGTACAGGCCGATTTCCCTGCTCAATATCGACCTTAAACTATATACGAGTATCCTTGCAACGCGACTGGGTCCATACATCCCCCAGCTCGTGGAGCCGGATCAGGCAGGGTTCATAGGGCAGAGACAGACGAGTGACAATACCAAGAGAGTCCTCCACCTCATTGAAAAAGCGTCGCGCACGGACGGAGAATACATGTTATTGGCCATAGACGCCGAGAAGGCCTTTGACAGGGTGGACTGGCCATATCTCGAACAGGTACTGCAGAGGTTTGGACTGGGGGAGAAACTGCGCACGCGGATTCTGAACTGTTACCGGTTGCCCATGGCCACAGTCCGGGTAAACGGACAGACTTCCTCCCGGTTCCCCATTAGCAAAGGCACGAGACAGGAATGTCCCCTGTCCCCCCTCCTCTTTGCGTTATATATGGAACAGTTAGCTCACCGGATTAGGCATCATCCCCTTGTAAAGGGCATTAAGTTTGGCCGAGATATACACACCATCAGCGTGTACGCAGACAATATTCTTTTGTCTCTCACCGATCCGGTCCAGTCGCTTCGAGCGCTCTTCATTGAACTTCCTAGTTTTGGGCAGGCGTCCGGTTTTAAGATTAACATGGGGAAATCGACGGCGCTTAATATCTCCCTTACCCAATGCACGCTGGCTAGACTACAAGAGGAGCACTCGATACAGTGGGCGGACTCCACGGTCCCCTATTTGGGAGTGCTGTTGGGCCCTACCATCCGAGACACAGTCACCGCTAATTATGATCGGCTCCGCGCGCACATCCGCAGGGAACTGGGACAATGGAAGCATCATACTCTTTCTTAGGTAGAATCGCGGCCACCAAAATGACCGTTCTTCCCCAGATCCTAAATCTTTTTCAGACGCTTCCTCTTCGCCCGCCGGCTGGCTGGATCCAGCAAACTCAGGCAGATCTGACACAGTTTATCTGGCAGGGCCGTAAACCCAGATTTAAGCATGCTATAGCAATATTACCGCCCGACCGGGGAGGAGTGGGGGTCCCAGATCTGCAGCTTTATTTCTACGCCACGCAGCTCCGTTACCTTGTGGAGTGGAGTCGTTTGGAGTCTGAGAAGCGTTGGTTGTTCCAAGACCAAGCGGTTGCGGCCACGACCCTGCAGGGGATCCCATTCCTAAGTAAAGCACATAGACCACCGAATCTATATGCTTCCCATATTACGGGTACGACTTTGGAGGCATGGGACCGTACCGCTGTCACGCATGCTCTGACGACCTTTCCCTCCCCCCTGACACCACTCTAACAATCCAGACTTCCAACCAGGTTTGGCACATAAGGCCTTCGCACAATGGCGGCCCTCTCCGTGTAGATGCCTCGGACATCTGTTCGACACGGATGGCATTCTCCCCTTCCCGCAGATGCGTATGGACTATGGCCTCCCTGAGACAGAGAGGCTTCCTTACCTCCAGCTCACACACTGGGCCCTGCAACCTCAGGTGAAGCCTGGCGCCCAGCGCTCCCTCACCGCTTTCGAGAAATGGCTCATCACTAGATCGTCAGATAAAAAACGTATCTCTGATCTCTACAAGCATCTCCTCACTACTACCACACACACATATAACGCGGGCCGGACACGCTGGGAACGAGAGATTGGCAGATCTCTCACCCACAAGGAGTGGGATGACATATACTACAGGGCCCGGCACTCAGCACACCACGCAGGCCTCACTGAGACGATGACCAAGGTAGTCACCTATTGGTATTACACACCGGAGCGCCTCCATCGTTTTGACCCCCGCCAGAGTGCTTTCTGTTGGAGGGGCTGTGGGGAGGTGGGTACGCTAGAGCACTTATTGTGGAGTTGTACACATATTCGGCCGTACTGGGCCCAAATCCTAGATGACATTGATACTCATTTGGACACACAGCTCCCACGTTTCCCTGCCTATATACTGTTGGGCTTACCGAATCCACTGATGTATCCTCTTAAGTCCCGCCGGGGGCGCCTGATTGCTATAGCCTTGGGAGCGGCCACACAGAACATACTGGCGCACTGGCGCTCCCCCTCACCCCCATCCGGCTTAGGTTGGCTGCATAGATTGTGGATGGTGCTGGGGATGGAGAAGCTTACTCTCACTCTTGCAGGCAGGGGCTCTGAATTCCCGGAGCTCTGGCGTCCCTTCCTCACTCTCCTCAGGACTGAATTTAGGGAACTAACATGCCCCCGTTATCTCAGATTGCTGCGTCTGGAAGATACTCGGATCCCGCAGAAGGCCCTCCCAGGCAGCTCTGCTAGACGGAGATGATCCATTTTGGTTTCGGGCACTCCCTTTCCTTATTGTGGTTTATAGTCAATGGACGAGAGGGGGGTGGGGGCGGAGGGTGGACATGTTTAGGGGATTTTTTTAATATTCTTTTGTTATTTTTTAATATTTTATTTCTTATTTGGTTTTTTCTGGTAACCTCGCTCCATGCTTTACCTTGGTAATGTGAATAGTAGCGACACTTGTGTCTGTTCTATATTATACTCAGGAGTCGAGATTTGATTTTGGGTTTTTTTCTCTTTATGTTGTATGTGAGAAATTAATAAAGAGAGTTAAACCATAAAGAAGTACAGGGAGTAAACTGCTTTGTAGTGTTCACTAGGCGGCACAGGTCCTATGGCCCTTTGCAAATGAGAGCATCTACTACTTCTTTAAGGAGGCGCTGATATTCTGGTAAAGGGTGTGTCTTATTGCAATTGCAGTGTCCTGTCAAAAAAATGTTTAAGGGAGCAAATATTTAATATTTATTTAACCCCAATAATTTTTCCTCTCTTTAGATATGTCATACATGATTATCAGCATGCAGGGGCAAGATGAGAGGTCTTCCAAGGCAGGTCCGGCAGCTGGAGGTGCCTCCCAGGAATGCTTCTCATCAGATGGCTCTGCTGGCCCCAGTAAGTCCTCCTGTTGTTAATATTCATAGATATTTCCCTAACTTTTACCGCCCCTTATGTTTTTTTTAACTATATTTCCGTTTCCTAATTTTATTCTTTCCCAAATCCTCTTTGATCTATTGGTTTCTATATTCTTGCTATCCCTGCATTACCTATAACTTAGTTATTTATATTTCTAATGTGTTTTATTTTACCTCAAACTGCCTCCGACTCTGTATTAGTCTGTCTGTAGCTTGCTTTCATCTGGTTTTTCAGTCAGCTTTCCCTCTCCCCTTATATATTTTGTAGACTCAGAGAACCCATTGGTCCTTACTACTACTAGTAGTAGTTGTAGTACTACTCTGCTGTGCAGATTGCATGCCTAAGTAAGGTATTCTACGCATGTTCGTTGAGATGAGAAGGCTTTCTTTTACTTTCTCATGCTCAATCAGTAAATGATGGTGACGCTGGACACCCCAACGTTATGGTTTCTTCTCGTCTAGGCCTAGTATTATTATAATTAGCAGCAGTTGTTGATGAAATTATTACCGTGCACCTTGGCCGGAAGGAAGTATGAGGAGGATGGCACCAATACATTTTCCAACTAAGAAGACCCTATGTCCGATTGTCCGCCCAGTTGACCACTCTTTCTTTTCAAAAACACAGATTCACCAATAGCTCTAGCCCCTGAGTCCAGTCATTTGGGTTGTCCTCTTTTTTTTTTTTTTTTTTTTTTTTTTTCAAAAATTTTTATTAAAACAATAAATCAGTTACAAGCATGGGCCTACAACCACCAGGGCCGGCCGCTAGACTCAGAAAGGATCGTACATTAGTTAAAGCAGTAGGCGACGCCTGGGGCCCAGCCCCGTAAATGGCTCAGGATAGCTCGAGAGAAGCAGGAGACACATCCGGGGGACTTTTACTCCAAACCTTCAATTAGCTATCAACAGGAGGGAGTACTGAAAGATCGGGGGGTTGTCCTCTTCTTGAGAGGCTTTTCAAAATTTGCCACCAACAAAATGTCCCACCGGATATTTTATTATTTTATAACATACGGTCTACTTTAGTCTGTGTACCCGAATTGTAGTGATGTGTGTGGGGTGTGTATTGTATTTTCAATCTTGCCAGTGGAAAAACAAAATAGGGTGGAGGTGTATATGGCATCTAAAAATGTGTAATGTTTTTTCTAAGCGTACCGACCACCATTGCCGGGGCCAGCGGGAAAGGAGATGGCAGCCAGGAGGGAGCAGATGCGGCAGCTGCAGGGGGTGAGCCAGCATTAGTGGCAAGTCATATTCCTTGCTAATTGACAATCAAATGTATACACTCACTGCAAGGGTGTGCACTTTACACTGTACTGTTGAGACTAATTTGTGAACAGTTGAAGAAGACACCCTTAACTTAGCATTAGCGGGAGTGGAGTAACTAATGGCCTCTTCTCTTCAACTCAGCAGAGAAAGTTTTATGAAGAAGCTATGAATCAGACCTTGATGGGTTGATGGCAAAGGGAAAGCAGTATGGAAGGAGGAAGGACGATGACATGTAATATATGACTAGCAGATGAGACTGCGTGGGTGAAGTGGCCCGGGATACATACAGATGGCTTATAGGAAGGCTGCATGGGTGGTTAAAGGATAGGTGAAAGGTGAAAGAAAGGATGCCTGCCTGGGTGGGTAGGTGGGTGAAAGGAATACTCTGGGGGGTTTGATGGGTCAAACTTAAAGGCAAGCAAGGATGCCTGGGTGGTTAAATGACAAATATATGTTGGTGACAGGTTTCTTGAGACGAATAGCCATGTTTGGATGGATGGTATTCAATCATAGGTGATGAGTACTGGATGAAGAGAATATAAAATAAAATTAAACCATGCCAGAGTAGCAAAACCAAGGGTGAAGAATAAAAATAATGCTAGAAGAACAATGCAATGATAAATGGAAAAATTCCTGGGAAGAATAAACAAGGATTTTATCTTCTCTAAAGGTTTTTGATTCAAAGGTTTGATGTTGTATTCAGACTACTTCCTTGACTCGCAGTAGTTTGGAAGCACAGCATATATATTATGTATGTACCCACCCATCATCAATTGCCGCCCTCCGACTCAGAGGCCTACTCCCTCCCTACTCATGTCATCATTTCAAGTGTCAGCCATGGGTGCTCGATCAGCTGCATGGTCACAATAGTAGTATCTCACATGACGTGACATACCATCATTCATATTAGTAATCATATCATCTGCCTTGTTGTAGTAGTCGGGGTGAAAGTGAAATTGAACATTTGCCATTGATTTAACAGAGTATGGCCATAACAGAAAAACAAATAATTGTATGTAGTACAGCTGCCCCGCGTGCAGACAGTAGTAAAGTGAGTCTGCGACACAGGTATGCCTGTCTAGAGCGCAAGCTGAGCTGGCATGCCTAAAAGATTAATTTAGCTAAAGAAGAGAGAGAAGAATACTTTAATGTCTTCTCTATAGTGCCTAATGCCTGAAACTCTAATCTCATCCAAATGTTAGGGGGCGACGAATCGAGGACACCACACATGTTTGTTTTATGTACTGCTAGTGCTACAATGCCATTATATAATAGTTTTGTGTTACTGTTTTGCTAAGAGTACTGGTTACAATTTATTTTTTTGTTTCCCTCGATATAGCTACTCCTGCCAAACCAACATCTGACCTGCGGGAGGGAGCAGCCATGACCCAGCAAAGGAAGCTGGAGGCCATAAGGGATGAATATCGCTGGCTGGTGGTCCTGGAGTAGGAGGCAGCGAAAGCAGCTGCAGCCTCCGATGCCCTGGGCCCCAGCCAGGTCCCCCAGTGTCTCCGGTGGTACGACACCACTCTTTATCTTTTACTGCTACTACCCCTTGACAGTTAGAGCATTTCAGCACTGCATGCTCCTTAGTATGGCATGCCTTGAAAGGCAGATACAGGAGCGTTTACACAGCCTAGAGGGGACGATCCGACTCCTGGCCAGTCGCTAGGCCTCTCTCTTGCCCCTTTTTTTAATGTTTTTTTTTTTTGGTGGGTGGGGCCTGTTGGAGAGAGGGTGGGATGTGGGAGTTGGGGAAATTAAACTGGGGTTTTACGGACATTTGGACAATCTGGATTTTGGTCTCTCAGACATTGGTTGGGGTTAGGGAGGAGGTGGGTCAGGTTTTGTGGGCTTTTCTAGTTTTATAATTGTTAGGGGAATACATTTTTAGTTTTACAATACATATGCATATGATGTATATCTTTTTTCGGGGGGTTTACTCTTTTACTTTGCAGCAGGGAGGCAGCCAGGTTTTGAAATCTGCTGACAGTGTAACACACCAACAGATAGATGCAGTACGCTCACTTGTCCTACTGTCAGTCTCTCCTCCTAGTCTATGCAGTCTGCAACTAAAACCCCTATGGACTCAGAAGGGGTGTGGGCGTGTGAATTAATACATTTTCATACTTTATACATTATTGCATCCCCCACACTGGTCTTACCTGTGATTGATGATTAGGCGAAGCAATGGCTGCATGGTGATGATTTGGTTTTTCAAGGTGCTATGGTGGTGGTAGTAGTAGACAGTAGCAGTTACAAAAAAAGAAAATGAGAATCATCAGAGGGAGACTAGAGACCGACCAGTAGAAGTACCGTACAAAAGAAGACTGCCAAACAAGAAACCATGATAAACACTGCTAAAGTGAAATTAAAAAAACACAGAATGGTGGGCTAGCCTTGGCTAGTACAAGTTACAAACTGAAGTCGACTCGAGCTATGAAATTTTAAAGTGGTCAAGTGTAACCTTTAGTGCTGGAAGGATGATGATGCTGGCAATTATGATGGATTATGTTTCTATGAAAAAAAAATGAATATCGAATACGGTATGTGCATGGGTGGGCAATGTAATATACATATTGTCAGTGTGGACTAGAGTTATACTTAGAGAAGAACTTAAGATCCTCGCCCTGCCTGCCCTTGAGTTGGTGTTGCTTTCACCAAATCTGCCCCACCAAGTGTGTGATAAATTAATGGTGTAAATTGAATGTAGTCACACCAATAAATCACACAGCTCGGGGGAAGAGGATTAACGGTTAGACTAATGGATAGGAACAGGGATTTGAGGGAAAAGTTTGACAAAGACTATGACTACAACACAAGGACAACACATTCATCTTGGTGGCCAACCATCATAAATCTGTTATGGGAGGAAAAGGAAATGCATGCATGATGAGGAGTACTAAACTAGTACAGGTAAATTAATTTTCCGTCTGGCCCCAGAGACCCAAGTAACATTTATGCTCTTATATCGGGCTTGGAAAGATAGCAAATACAATTAAAATATCTAAAGGATTCAAGTAAACAAACACACAGTTGTAATGATTGAAGATAAAAAATGATACTGTATGTATTGCCAAATTGGGAGTTGCATCTCTGTGCTGCATTCCTTCTGGACTGTCTGTTAATCTTGGGTGCCAGTCTGCTGTGGTTTGGTAAGGTAAGTGTGAGTTGTTTTTCCAGTATGGGGCAGGGTAAGGGGCCGGGGCATGTAGATGGGAAAAAAGTATATTGAAGAATCAATGGGGAATGTTAAACTGCATAAAGGAGTGCACCAAGAAGACATTGTTTGAGGCAGCATTGTTAAATGTCTGTTTCTGGCAGTTACCTCCTATAACAGGCCTCCCACCCTACCTCCACTTAGCTTAGAATTTGATCCAGACAGCAGACACACAGCAACATAGCATGCCATTTTCCCAATTTAGTAAAAAAATCAATGCTCCGCTATCAGTCAGTCACACCACGCGCACCACGCGCACCACCACCCAGACAGGCGTAGGTCTGGTGGTTTTGTTGTTTACATTTAGGCCACTTTAAAGTCATCCTCATCCAAATCGGTTGGTTTCAGTGAATTTGAATACTTCCATCTTCTTCTGGCGGCAGTTCTCAAAGTAGTCAGGCTCATGCCCTGAATATGGTGTCCAACTCCGTACCAATAGTGTCCTTAGCGAGTCCCGACTCAGTGTAATAGATCGGCTTGCAGTAGTACAGTTTTGTTATTGAACAACAAAAAGGGAAAGATTGACTTGACTGACTTACTGTAGAGTAGACTAGTGTTGATTATAATAATAATCTACATTTGTAAAGCGCGAACAATCACCCGTAAGGGTCTCTAGGCGCTGGGGGCCGTCAGGAAGATTAAGCAAGCTATTGCCCAGAGTCACATGGTGCTGGGCTAATCTGCCGTCGGCGCCAGGGATCGAACCGTGATCCCCAGATTCCGGAGTCAGTCGCCCTGGCCGCAGCGCCATACCTCTCCCTCTTGATTTGTCTTTGCAAACTTTGCATTAACTAAGTGACTAAGGGCCATATGTAGGTGGGCTTGCATTTACCACTTCATAAATACCGAATTTTACCGATTCGGTATTTATGAAGTGGTAAATGCTATGTAGGTAATGAGTCAGTAATAATTACCGATTCGTTAAAATTCGGTAATTACCGAATCGGTATTTACCGATTCGGTAATGAGGCATACCTTCCCATTGATGGGAAGGTATGCCTCATTACCGAATCGGTAAATACCGATTCGGTAAGGGGGGGAACACATGCAAGGGTGGCAGGGTGTCACATTGACACCCTGTTGCACCCCTGAATCGGCCATGTGTGCACATGTGGCACACATACATGCCCTAAGGGCATGTATGTCTGCCACATTGCACACTTGTAGGCGCTATGAAATGCATTTCCACATCCATTCATTATTTACCACCAACTATTAGTTGGTGGTAAATACCAACTCATAACACCACCCACACACTCCCCCTACATCTCATTTCTGTATTCGGAATTTACCGAATCGGTAAAATTACCGATTCGGTAATTATTACCGATTCGGTAAATTCCGAATACAGAAATTGTCCCCCTACATACCAAAAGCCTAAATACCTGTCGGTAACGGTATAATTACCGAAAATCGGCCGTTACCGACCGGTATTTGGCTACCTACATGAGGCCCTAAGTGACTGGTCAGGTCCGAGTCTATGAGGAGTATTAAGTAAACATGAAACAATAAAAAAAAAAAGCAGTGTGGAGTAGACCCGGTGAAGGAATCTCGCTATCCTATCTTTCAAAGGGGAAGGAAAAAAATAACCTTCAGGGGAAAATTATTGATCAGCCGTCATAGGCCACCACAACATTGTGAATCTCAATCATTGTTATGACTAAAACATTAAGCAAAACAATCACCCAGTCTCACACTGCCTGCTGCCACCACATGAATCATCTTTCTTCTTCTCTGGTCTCAACTCAAGTTGACAGACACATGAATGATGACATATGTATCATCATTCCCAAGTTGACATCACAATTATTTACCTGTTCTTCCGGTGTACTCACCATGATCGATTGGTGGCACATAGCAGAATGCAGATCATCCATTGCTTCGCTATAAATCAAATTATTAAGAATCTCACATGTGGGGCAGTCCCTCTATGCTAGGAAGAAAGGATAGATAGATAGATAGATAGATAGATAGATAGATAGATAGATAGATAGATAGATAGATAGATAGATAGATAGATAGGATAGATAGAGCCCAGGGTTGGAGGCAGAGGCAGGAACACATTTGTTTGTATTCTAAAGCGAATGTTTGGCTTGAGGGAAATGGCTTTACTGCGAGTCGAGACTTCTTCACTGCACACAGTTGCAACTCCAATCTGGCAACAAAATGTGTCTAAGAGTAAGACGGTGGGGATGGATTGGTTAACCAGACACACACAAATAATAATTAAATAATGTTCCTTAGCTATATTTTTTTCTTTTGGGACGTCAAAGAAAGAAAGTAACTAGAAACTAAAGCCTAGTTGTGAGAAGGGCTTGTCCTCAAACTCTAGTGGTTTGCCCAGAAGTAGGTCACCTAACGCACTACTTCCATGACCTGCGTCGCTGTCATCTGCTTCCTGCTTTGGTACTTCAGGTATTGTGTAATCCAATGGTATAAAGTGCTGATTCATTTTGATCATGGTTAACCTCTCCACTTTTTGGGGCGAGAGACTGGTCCTTCTCACTGTCAGAACAGCACCAGGAGCACTAAAACATGCTCAGCAGAGACACTTGCTATGGGGCAAGCCAGATAGTTTATCGCCAGCCTACTGGGCACTGGCCATTGGCGCTTTTCCCATACCAATACAGCAACGGGTTTTGATCAAAGTAGATCTCTGTTGGGTCATCCAGCTAGACCTAGACCATCCGCTTAATGGTCATGGGTGCTCCGCTTTGCCTAGCCTCTTTTGCCTTACCCTCAGCACTGGACTTAAGCCTTGACAGTAGAACCCATTCCTTTGCCAATTTTGGGGCTGATGCTCCTGTTGTTGATGCTGTTCTTGCTGTTGGTGGTTTTGGCTGCTGTGAGCAACTGCACTGCCCTCAGGCTCTGAAGTTGAAATTGAAGGCTGCTCTGCAGTACTTGTTGTGCTTTGGAGGAGCAGGCCTCTAATTCCCAGCTGTTCTTTTTCTAGCTGACTGGCTTCCACAGCTATCCAAGTTTTGTAGTTGGCAACATCCCGTCTGAAAAAGGAATGAAAGTGTCCAGCAATGGTTTGCACTGTGAATCAAGATTGTGGAACAAATGTAAGGGTTGGATGACAACGCCTCTTTGCACCCTTGTATTTTCAGATAAGCGAAAGATTAAGCTCTCCACCAACTGACATGCTTCTTTTTTTTCCTCCACACCTGCGTACATTACAGACACCTCCTTTAGCTGTTCCTAAAGGAGGCTCCTGTAGCATGTGCAACAATGGGATAGCTTGGTGCATGGTACAGTCCTCCTTGCTGACTTCAAGTGTGAAGACCTCGAAAGGAAGCAGCATCTCTGTCAGGGATTTAACTAGGCCCCATTGGTCCATCGCAATGATCATGCCTTTTCACAACTGCATCCCCTCTTTGCATGACATTCATGAATTGGTCTGTACTGCTCAAACAGACATTCAAGCATATAATAAATTGAGTTTCAACGTGTTGGCACCTCCTGGATGAGTGCTTTAAATGGCTTTCTATTATCACGTTGAATGATCACCAGCTGCTGCCGGGCTTTAAAAGAATGGCTGAAATGTATGCAGATTCTTCTGCAGGTGGTCAGTAAGTTGCTGACTCGGTCTTCTTTTTTCAGAAAGTTTTGAACAATGATGTTAATGCAGTACGCCAAAATACAGGACCCTGAAATAGCCACCATCGGCGATGGCCTTTACTATATTACTGCCATTGTCCGTGCCAACAAAACCAATGTTAAGCCCTCTTGGTCACAGCCAAAGACCTTAGTGTTAAAGTCTTCTAAAATGTTTGCAAAAGTATGGGATTTCTCCAAGGCGAGCAAGGCTAATGTAGCATGCTTCCGAGCGCCATTAAAAATGTCAGCAGTGTCAACACCTGCAGATATCTTTTCTTGAACACCCACAAAAGAGATCCAGTGTGCAGTGATGCACATGTAATCAATGGCTTGGCAACCAGTCCACATGTCTTTCGTCGGGTGGATAGTGTGAACAGCACTCTGCTGCTTAGCTTGTCCAAGCAATTCCAGCACATTGTGATGTAGTGCTGGAACGAATGCAAAAACAACAATTGATGGACAGAATGCAGAACAATGTCATACATTCACCCCAGTACAGAGATCTGGGCAAAAATCCATCGTTTTTGCCATTCCAGTTTGAACCCAGCCATATGCAAATCAGTCTTGACCCTGTGCCTCATGGGAACAGTCCAGCCCGAACTGCCAAGCCAGGTCCTCCCTGGACTGGAAACAAGCATCCTAGGACCGGTTTCGGGGTGTCACCCCTCTTCAGCCAGGATAGCTTGATTCCAGTGGCATGGAGAGCACGGGACTCACGTCTGAGCATACCTGTCCCACTCGGGGTGACAAATGCAAAAACAACAATTGATGGACAGAATGCAGAACAATGTCATACATTCACGCCAGTACAGAGATCTGGGCCTAAATCCATCGTTTTTTTGCTCACCATGCCATTCCAGTTTGAACCCAGCCATATGCAAATCAGTCTCGACCCTGTGCCTCATGGGAACAGTCCAGCCCGAACTGGCTGGACTGTTCCCATGAGGCACAGGGTCAGACTGATTTGCATATGGCCATGTCTGACCTGGGGTGGGGGAGTGAGCTAAAGAATGATGAAGGATTAAACCTAGATCAGTTGACTGGGGGGGGGGAAGAGTGCTTGCAATGTTCAACACTCCGTCCATGATCCCCTTTGGTTTTGCTTTGTTCGCCCTAAGTTGGCAGGGTATGCCCAGACGTGGGTCCCTTGCTCACTTTGCCACTGGATTTAAGCTAGCCTGGCAGATGACGGCTGATTAGCCAGAAACCGGTCCCAGGATGCTGGTTTCCGGTCCAGGGAAGACATGGCTTGGCAGTTCGGGCTGGACTATTCCCATGAGGCACAGCGTCAGACTGATTTGCATATGGCCATGTCTGAACTGGGGTGGGGGAGTGAGCTAAAGAATGATGATGGATTAAACCCAGATCAGTTGACTGGGGGTGAGTGCTTGCAAAGTTCAACACTCCGTCCATCATCCCCTTTGGTTTTGTAGTGCTAGAACAGCAACTCTGGCGAAATAAGACCGGCTGAGAACCTTCCATTTCGGGCAGATGATTGCCACAAATTCTAGAAAACCCACCCCTTCCACAAAAGAAAATGGGAGGAGGTCCCACAATAATATTTTAGCCAGCTTCGCGTTGTACAAACGTGTAGTTGGGTGGCTGCGTTCATACTGCCCCTCCGGCCTAAACATGATGAGAATGGTAGCCTGGGATTTTTTCTTTTCTGGTGCCACTGATGCAGGGGACTTCTTGAGACCAGGCCAATGCGCATTTTTTCGTTGCGGTACTCCCTTTACTTGGACCCCTTGGTGTCTCGGCCTGACTTGTGCCATTGCAATGTTACTGATGAGGATGATGAGGATGATGATGTGGGCAGTACCACTGCACTGCTGGGGACAGGGCTGCTTTGTACTGGAGAAAGTGTGTCCCTCTTGTTCACCTTCCACCGTGATCGGATCTTCATACCGTCCACCAACAACACTTGCTGTTTTTTGGCCGCTAAGGGGCATCCCCTACTGGATCCAGTGGTCTTTTCTCAGATGGGTTTTTGGCCTCCGGTACCATAGTTTGTACCAAGCTTACCTCAACTAACACCTACTCCACAAACGGAGCATTTAGCAATGCTCACCTCATTATGGTTAACCGAAAAGGAAGTCCCAAACCGAGATGGTCAACTTTCTGGCGCTGCTGGTGCCACTTGCAATGATGGATGAACTAGTAGATGGCCATGACGTTTGACTCTATGCAGTACCTACTTCTACTGAGGTGGTTGCAGTGGATGTAGGTCACTGCCAGGACTTTGTAAATATGGGAGCAGGAGGTGGTGTTGGTATCTGTGTTGCTGGTGTCCGTGCCATATCCCTCACAGCAATTTGGGATGGGGTAATATCGGTCTCTACTGGGGCGAGGCTAATGTCCATGATGACTGGCTCGTCATCATCTTCCTCTTCTACATCTACCTCCATAACTCTAAGGCTTTCTGGAGCCTTCCTTTTCCCTAGCCTTGTCTAGTGGCGTGTCTCACTCTCAGACTGAGGTGGGATCCAAGTGGCATCTAGATCATCAGAAGGGGGGCTTGGAGAAGATGGACTAAACTTCCCTTTCCTTGCTGGGTATCTGGAAGACAATGGATATTCTCAAAGAGTGGTTTGGTCTTCTTCCTCAGCAGGAAGCTCTACCTCCTGAACTACCCCTACTTTGGGAGGGGACTACTATAGGTGATGGTTGCGGTTGTTGTTTCCCCACTTATCTGAGTTTCCCGCTTTGATTTGGTACTACTTTGCGATAAGTCAATTTCAACGTCAGTGCTCGGTGTGAAAGGATTAGACTGGCTGCCTCTGAGACAGACATGGGCTTGGCCCTAGGTTGGTGGGGTGAGTCCGCGGATGGTGGGGTGCTGTTCCCAGCTTGTTCCCTGGACACCGCTCCGGCAGGTGCAATTGTTGGTTTCCAGAAAAGGTCTTGGGCGCCTTCTTCTCATTGGCAACTTTAATTTTCTTGGTACTGGTACCTTTCTTTAGGGCCAACTTGAAGCTGTCAGCACGCAGCGGCACTTGTATTAGATTCACAAATTGAAGAGATGTCTATGGTCACACGTTAGGTGATGTTGCGCGCAGGCCTTCTGTCTGGCAGTACAATGGGTGATGTGGTCTCCTCCTCTCTTGTGCACGTAAAAGCAAAGAAGCAAGAAGAATATCAGTGAAATGTGGCATTGTTGTAATTCAATTACTAGTACAAATAGATCATTTAAGTGTGTGGTCACACTTGTTCGTGTTATTACCTCAGTTATTAAAAAAATTACCAATACAGTGTAACCATTCGTGAGACTTCGAAAATAACAAGGGCTTTCATGTTGCACTGTACTGTACAATCAGGAAGGATAGCAAAGAAGAAAAACAACAACAAAAATACAAATGTAACGGTTTGGCAACTGGCATTGTTCATCACGAGGGATGTGGCACTCAGGGAGCTGCAGCTGACAAATGACAATGGAACAATCCCAAGACAAGGAATACTGTTGTTCAAGGTGCACGTCATATAGCAGACATGGGGTTAGTTAATGGTTAATTGATACCAAACCATGTTACTTTGAAACTGGGAAAAAAAACCTTTGAAAAAGAACTTGGAAAAAAAAAAACTTAGAAAAATTAGAACAAACAAAAAAAAACAAATAAAATAATTATAAATAAGTGAAAAATAAAAATTACGGTCAAGCATCTAATTATTAATTAAGCTGCTAGTATCATCTCATTGATCAACCATTCATGCAAGCATATGGTAGAGGGGCACACTGGCTGAACGCTCAAAATGACTGCCAGCCAGTGCCACATGGTCATCATCAACAACAAGCAAGAAGAAGGCATTTTTGAACAAAGAGAAGACATGCAGGCCTATGGCAAAAGTACACTGGCTGGCTTCACAAAATGGCCACCAGTCACATGACCAGGCCACAACAAGAAGCAATAAGCCAAGAGGAACAAAGGAAAGACAATGCAGGCCTATGGCAAAGGCACACTGGCTGCCTTCACAAAATGGCCGCCAGCCACATGATCAAAACAGCAACAAGCAGGAGGCCTGGAAAACAATGAACAGAAGCAGGCCTATGGACAGGACACAACATTTACAAAATGGACTCTAGCCACACAGGGAGCCAAGGCAAATGCTGGCCTAAAGTGAAATACCACAAAAAAAACACATTTTGCATTTTAATCCAATGCCATCCATGCCCTAAATGATGTTTAAATTCAACAGACACCACAGAAACAGTTGTTTCATGCACCCATGAATAGCTCTGGGACTATTGGCTGTAAACCCCATTAGCAGACTCGGCCACATAGTGAATCAATTCAAATCAATATCGCAAATTTATTAAAAAAACATGGAGAAAATGTAGTGAACTGTGCTACATTTTTCGGCTGAATAAAAGAAAAAATTGACTGAAAAACAACAAGCAGCGTGAAGACATGGCCACAATAAAGAAGGCATGCAGGCCTATGGAAGAAGCACACTGGCTGCCTTCACAAAATGGCACCCCAGCTACATGGCCAGGCCACAACAAGAAACAGTAAGCCTACAAAGGGAAGACAATGCATGCCTATGGCAAAAACATACTGGCTGCCTTCGCAAAATGGCCACCAGCCACATGGCCAGGCCACAACAAGAAGCAATAAGACTACAAAGGGAAGACCATGTAGGCCTATGGCAAAAGCACACTGGCTGCCTTCACAAAATGGCCGCCAGCCATATGGCCAGACCACCACAACAAAAAGCAATAAGCCAAGAGGAACAAAGGGAAGGCATGCAGGCCTATGGCAAAAGCACACGGACTGTCTCCACAAAATGGCCACCAGCCACATGGTCACAACGAGAAGAAGGCCTGGAAAACAACGAACACTAGCAGGCCTATATCCAGACTTTACGAAATGGCACCTGGCCACATGGAGTCAAGGCAAATGCTGGGGCCTACTATTACAATTACAAACACACACACAGACACTGGCCAGACAAAGGAGGCATGCTAAACACATCATCTCATGAAAAAGAAGTGAAATACCACAAAACACTCATTTTGTATTTCGATCCTATGCCATCCATGCCCTAAATTATGTTTTAATTCAACAGACACAACAGAAACAGTTGTTTCACGCACCCATGAGAAGCTCTGTGCCTACTGGCTGATAAAGGTCTATTGGCAGAAGACTGAGCTACATAGCAAATTAAATATATATTGCAAATTGATTTCAAAACATGGAGAAAATGTAGCGAATTGTACAAAGAAACAACTATGACCCTACTGAAACTACAGGCCACCCACCACAATAAAGTTTTAAAAATCAATGAAAGTACAAAGAAATCTAGGTGCATGACCCCAATCAAACAAACAACAATTTTCCAACGTACTTCAGAAATTTTAAATTTAAAGTGATCAAATCCTTTTTTAAATTTTTTAAAATTTTTTATTTATTCTTTACCAACACATTACAAGTCGATTAATTCATCTTTTAACAGCATCCCCCCACCCTACCCCAGGTCCAAAGAAAACAGAAAATAGGAGAGAGAAAATAACAAAAAAGAGTGAATAAGAGGGGCATATTATATTTACAAGAATTAAGGCACAGTCATTCGAAATAAATACAAAAATAGAAAATAACTTTCTAATCTAGGAAAGGAGAGCAGGGATATAAATAGGCCAGACGAGGAGCGGGGGAATCAGGGGAAGAAGGGAGAAAGGAAGGAAGAAATCAGACAAAGGAAAAAACATTATACATCTTGGGTATTCAAAGCTTCTAACCATCTAGTCAAAGGGTCCCAGACCACCAAACCATTTTCTCTTGCCCTTCTTCCCTTTTTAGCATAAACTGCTCTCTCCAACCTGTAGGTGGCAAGAAATCTAGCTTGCCATTGGCCAAACGACGGGGGGTCAGATCTTTCCAATGCATAGCAATGCATATCCGCAGGATAGTCATTGCAACGAACAACAATGCACCCCCTTCTTTAAGATCAAGTCAATCATATAGCCCTAGCATAATGGTAATTGGCATAAGTTGAATTTCTGAAGAGAGAATTCTACTCAAAAACAGTTGTACCTCTTTCAGAAGTGGCTCAAGTTTTGGGCATGTAGCGAACATATGCACAGAGTCCGCACTATATTCTGTACACCGAGGACAAGTAGTTCCAGGACCGATTGACCATTTGGCAATCCTATTAGGAGTTATATACATAAAATATCCAGTCTTATAGAATTGTGCTTGTAATTTAGGGGATAGCAGATATGTTCGTGTTAGGCTCAAAGCAGAGCAAAAAACATTAGGTAGAATATTTAATTTCGACTGCCATATAGTATCTATTTTACTTAAATCATCTGGTCTTTGTTAATTCAAAATACAGTAGATATCTCCTATCCTCTGTATTTTAGAGCCAAGCAGTTTGTCTACAAGGCCTACTGCTGCAAACCCGGCGGGCCCCCAGTTTTCTTTGCTAAATAATTCATGATAGCGTTATACTGAAAAGACTGAGCTACATAGCAAATTAAATATATATTGCAAATTGATTTCAAAACATGGAGAAAATGTAGCGAATTGTACAAAGAAACAACTATGACCCTACTGAAACTACAGGCCACCCACCACAATAAAGTTTTAAAAATCAATGAAAGTACAAAAAAATCTAGGTGCATGACCCCAATCAAACAAACAACAATTTTCCAACGTACTTCAGAAATTTTAAATTTAAAGTGATCAAATCCTTTTTTAAATTTTTAAAATTTTTTTATTTATTCTTTACCAACACATTACAAGTCGATTAATTCATCTTTTAACAGCATCCCCCCACCCTACCCCAGGTCCAAAGAAAACAGAAAATAGGAGAGAGAAAATAACAAAAAAGAGTGAATAAGAGGGGCATATTATATTTACAAGAATTAAGGCACAGTCATTCGAAATAAATACAAAAATAGAAAATAACTTTCTAATCTAGGAAAGGAGAGCAGGGATATAAATAGGCCAGACGAGGAGCGGGGGAATCAGGGGAAGAAGGGAGAAAGGAAGGAAGAAATCAGACAAAGGAAAAAACATTATACATCGTGGGTATTCAAAGCTTCTAACCATCTAGTCAAAGGGTCCCAGACCACCAAACCATTTTCTCTTGCCCTTCTTCCCTTTTTAGCATAAACTGCTCTCTCCAACCTGTAGGTGGCAAGAAATCTAGCTTGCCATTGGCCAAACGACGGGGGGTCAGATCTTTCCAATGCATAGCAATGCATATCCGCAGGATAGTCATTGCAACGAACAACAATGCACCCCCTTCTTTAAGATCAAGTCAATCATATAGCCCTAGCATAATGGTAATTGGCATAAGTTGAATTTCTGAAGAGAGAATTCTACTCAAAAACAGTTGTACCTCTTTCAGAAGTGGCTCAAGTTTTGGGCATGTAGCGAACATATGCACAGAGTCCGCACTATATTCTGTACACCGAGGACAAGTAGTTCCAGGACCGATTGACCATTTGGCAATCCTATTAGGAGTTATATACATAAAATATCCAGTCTTATAGAATTGTGCTTGTAATTTAGGGGATAGCAGATATGTTCGTGTTAGGCTCAAAGCAGAGCAAAAAACATTAGGTAGAATATTTAATTTCGACTGCCATATAGTATCTATTTTACTTAAATCATCTGGTCTTTGTTAATTCAAAATACAGTAGATATCTCCTATCCTCTGTATTTTAGAGCCAAGCAGTTTGTCTACAAGGCCTACTGCTGCAAACCCGGCGGGTCCCCAGTTTTCTTTGCTAAATAATTCATGATAGCGTTATACTGAAATATCTGATCATTGCTTAAATTAAAACCAGTTTGCAGTTCCTCGAATGACAGAGTGCGGCCAGCCCTATACAAATCTCCTAATCTACAAATACCCGCGAGATGCTATTGTCGCAAATATGCACTTTTAAATATTAGTGGCAAGTTATCATTATTTCTTATCGGGGTATAATAATTTAGCCTATCAATTCCAAATACTTTGCGGATATTACGAAAGACCTGATAGGCACTGATCATCGTCTTAAATTGAACTCGCTTATAATAGCTATATTCTAACTGGCACCAAAGACACCCCCTTACGTTTTCCCCTAAGAGCAAAACATAGGGAGAGGGCAGGCCTGACGGGCTGGAGGTATAATCCTCATGCATTAATTCACAGCATTGTTGTAGAGAAGCAGCCCAATAATATAATTTTAAGTTGGGGAGAGCCCAGCCTCCCCTCTCCATGGATAAGGAAAGAAGATTAAAGTCCCTTCTCGGCTGCGTGTAAGCCCAAATAAACTGAGAGAAAATTTGTTCAAAAACTAAAAGTATACGTCTATTAAAAACAAGCGGTATTGTACGAAAAAAATAAAGTAATTTAGGGAAATATGTCATTTTTAAAACATTGCATCTTCCAACAATAGTTAAATGTAGATTATCAATTTTCCTAAGTGATTTTCTCATATCGGTAGCGAGGGGGGTCAAATTTTCTATTATCAGAGTATCAAGGTCTGGAACGATGTTAACTCCAAGGTATTTTGCTTTCTTAGTAATTAGTTTGTCTACCCAGGTATTTTTTTGTTAACAACAATCTGCGTTTTTGTTCTGTTGAGGACATACCCAGAGATCATTCCAAATTCTTGAGCTTCTTGTTCCAGAGCCCGGATAGCAAGCTCAGGTTCCAGCGTGACTATGGCTATGTCGTCGGCATAGGCCATAATCTTGTTGTCTATACCAAACCTCACAACTGATGGGATTGAGGAATTAGCTGCGATTCTTCTTATTAAAGGGTTGATATAGAGGGCGAAGAGTAGAGGCGAGCAGGGACACCCCTGCCTCGTTCCTCTAGTTATCTTTATTTGTTCTGTCAATTGACCCTTAATATATACACTTTGGCTGTTGGATTCTCGTACAATGCCTGTATGGCCTGGATGATTCTTACTCCAAAACCAATATGCCGCATGATGGCCCAGAGGAATTGCCAGGAGACCCGATCAAATGCCTTTTCAGCATCAAGAAGAATTAGCGAGATCGGGTCTTCTGTCACCTCGGCGGCATCAAATAGAGTAATAGTCTGACGGACATGTTCAGTGGTGCCTATTTTTGGAATAAATCCATGTTGCCACTTAGATACTAATGGCTCAATGTTTGTAGATATTCTCATGGCAATAATTTTAGATTTTTTTTTGAGTCAGTATTAATTAATGTTATAGGTCTATAGGATGCCATCTCTAGGGGTGATTTATCCTTCTTGGGAAATATCACAATTTTGGCTGATGACCAGGCATTCGGTGGAGAGGTCCCCTCGAAAATGGACCTTACTACATTTGTAAAGAGATCTTTAATTTGTTCCGAGAAGATTTTGTAGAATTCAACTGGTATACTATCCATCCCAGAGGCTTTGCCATCCGGGAGGCTGGCCAGTGCAGCTGCAATCACCTCCCAAGTAGGAGAATTTTCCAGTACGTCACGTGTGCCATCATCCAATTTAGCCATCGGTATTCCCTCTAAATATTCTCTGATCTTCATGTTTATGTCTTCTGGTGATCCTCTTATCTCTTCTAAATATAACTTTTCATAAAACTTCCTAAAAGCTTCCTCTATTTTTTTTGAAACAGTAATAAGCCCATCAATATCTGTATTAATAGATGCGATAGTATTTGCAGTTGTCCTTTGTCTAGTGGAAATAGCGAGCTGATGTCCGATGCGCTCACACCACTCATAGCATTTCTCTCTTGATGCAGCCCATTTAGTAGCTATTTTTTATGCTAAGACAGCCCCCATCTCCGATTTGGTGACTGCAACCAATGTATGTGCCTCTTCTATTCCTAAATCCGCCTGAACTGCCTGTGTTAGTTTTTTTACTGCTTCTATCATCTGCCGATGTAATAAAACAATTTGTATTTTTTCCTTTTTATTCTTTGATTGAAAAGCGTAATGTCTCCCCCCTGATACCTGCCTTAAGGGTATCCCAGACCACCATTACAGATGCGGTCCCGATATTTATACCCAATTATTCCCGTATCCAACCAGCCATATGTTCTCGATAATTGCTATCATATAGAAGAGCCTTTTCAAAAGTCCAGATCGAGCCTGGTCCCCGATTGCCCCAGCCCTCTAGGTTTAGAATGAGAGGATTATGATCCGACAGTAATCGGGGGGCGACATCAATAGAGCAATCATGAATTAAAGCAGAGGAAACAAAAAAATAATCCAGTCTTGCTAATGACCGGTGATGGGCTGAGAAGAAAGTAAAGCCATTCTGATCAGGCTTTGAATAAGCCCAAACGTCTTTCAGGCCATGAGTATTTATTAAGTTGTACAAAGCCCAAAAAACTTTGGGCTTTCTTCCTACATAACTCCAAGATTTGTCGGAGTCCCAGATACTGGGCAGATTTAGATTTAGGTCACCGCATAGAATTATCGGAAGTGGCCAGTGCACTAATTCTTGATTAACATAATTTATCACCCCGGGATCATCTAAATTACTCACATAGACCGAACAAATTGTAAATACAAGATTGGAGGATAAAGAACACCGTACCATAACCCATCTTCCTAATGCGTCAGATTTAACCTGATTCGCTACTAACGGTAGTGTTTTACGCACCAAAATCCCAACCCCCTTTATCCGGACACCCTGCGAAGTTGCCCCAATGAGTTTGAAACCTAGAGAATTCAACAAAGATTTCTGGTCCTCTTCAATATGAGTCTCTTGGAGACATACTATATCCGCCCCCATCAGTCGTAATGTCTGCGTGTCTTTCTGTCTTTTCGATAAATCATTCAACCCACAAATGTTTAATGAGACAATTCTAAGCTTATTTTGTAAATTCATTGTTTTTTTAATTCTATTAATACCCTGAATGATACCCTGTGTGTAGTCCTCATCAACCGAATCCCCCCGTCCCACATCCCACAACCACCCACCACCTTCCCCCACCACCCTTGCCGACCCTACAGTCTCTCCAAAAAAGCCAAATTCCTGCTCTCCTATATTGCCAATATAGGCGTTGCCTAAAAGGTAACGTTGGGCATTTTTAAAGAAGAGAATGCCAATATTTTAACCTTTAGCCCCACAGCACTCAATACGGACCTGAACCCCCACCCCCACCCCCCCCCCCCAAAAAAAAGACAGTCAGGGAAACCCTGAATGATGGAAGCGAATGTGAGGCCCCCAGCCGCCGCTCCAAAAAATAATATATATATTTTTTGTTTAAAGACCCTCAGTTACAAAGTTACAGAGGTAACACAGATCTGACTGGCCTGTCAGCTACCCATGAAAAGACAAAAAAAAATGAGACGATTTAACTCTTTTTACCCCCCCCACCCCCCACTTTTTAGTTGGGGAGAAAGCAACTCATACCCCCCCTGGTTAATTAAAGCTTGAGTTTTTTATAGCATTTGTCCCAAAGTCCCAAAATCCTGGGCTGTAAACTTTATTTTCTCTTTCTTCCCATTATTTCCTTTAGATGTTCTCTAGCTTTAATCTCAGAAATAATGACTCGGGTCGATCCCTCAAATATGACTTTCAATCTTGCAGGGTTCATCAAGAAGGCTTGGGCGCCTTGCAGTTGTAGGGGAGTAATCAATTGACGAAGTCGCCACCTTTGCTCCACTGTTGCGTGGCTAAAGTCTGGTTTAGCAAAAAACGTAATTCCATCGACTTCTCTCTGGGAATTAGGCCTGACCTGATCATATATTAATTGCCTTAAAAGGAAATTCCCCCCAAAAACCAAAAAAACTCTGGGGTTCTCGTTTCCATAATTACTACCGTCCGGTTTTTGCTTTAGATTAAAGGGAAAACGGTGCGCCCTTTGGATCTCCTGATCCCAATTCCAGCTAGTCTGTGATGGAAAGGCAGACCGAAGTAATTTTACAATATACCCTCTAGGGTCGTCTCCCTCTACACCTTCCGGTATCCCTAGAAATCTAAGGTTATTCCTCCGTAGTCTATTTTCCTGTTCCTCAAGCTTGGTCATCATATCGTTGAGGCGAGCCTCATGAGATGCGCCTTGTTCTTTTATTTGGGAGACCTCAGCTTCAAGGGTCTCTGTTCGCCCTTCTACCATAGAAACCTGATCACCAATATCAGTGCAAATTTTATTTAGTTTCCTTATTCCACCATGAAGTTTTTTGAGGCCACCTTTGCAGCAAGATTATCTGATCTAACTTCTTCCTGAAACTGCTTGATGGAGGCAAGAATTGATGATAAAGAAGGTTCCGAAGGGTTTTCAATGGTAGGCTGTGGGCTTGTACCTAATTGTAGATTAGGATCTCCATCCGGCAGTGACCCGTACAAGTCTGGATATACCCGTTTCGACTGGCTTTGTTTTTTGTTTCTTATTTTTTTTTTGTTTGATAGTTCTAGGAGCGAAGTCGTTTAACGCCCCTTCAAATTTACTAGTTCCTGTTGAGCTCAATAGCTCATTGTCAGTCTCAGTTAAGGATCCATCTGAGACAGAAAAAAAAAAAATTCTCATTAACTAAATCTGGGGTCTGTTGATCTGGGGATCAAGTTTTCATGACCATTCTCAAGAACTGTGGAAGGGGCAATGGCGGTGATAACGGCAGAGGGAGCGATACTGGCAGAAGTAGAAGCGGCAGTAGTAGCAATAACGGTGTCTTGGCCGCAAAGACTGAGCTCTGATATCTGGCCTGTCTTATTCACCAACGCCGCTCCAGCGAGTTAGATCGTAGTATCTTGTGCTGTTTGCAGAGGAGACAGTATGGCCCCTTGCTCTGAGAGGGCCTCAGTTAGACTGTTTAAAGTGATTGTAGCAGGGGTGGGTGCATTTTTAAGAATAGAAAAATGTCTGGTAATAGATGGAGAACTTCCAGTATTTTCCACTATCTTTTCTTTTGAGCACATTACACCTCCAGGCTTTCCCATATTTGTTTTAAGCCCCGGGTCCCTTTTACCTTTCAATGGAGGGTCCGGTCTTTCTGCTTTTTCCATTTTTTCTTTCTCTCCCGCCTCCTCCTGAACCGCGGTGGGTTTTGACTTGACTGTCCTCTGACCGCGGGTGGTCATTTCGATACTGCAGCTTCTATTGAAGATATCTCCTGCCCCTCCAATGCTTTCGCCACCGCCGCCGAACAAAATCAGCCGCACTTGAAACCTCCCGGAAAAGGAGGTAGTAGCTTTTCCCTTGCCTGGAACAGTGCCGGCGTTACCATGGAGGCGGAGCACCACAGAGGTCCAAGCGCGGAGCCTCGCCCCTCCTGGGCCGCTCCGAGCGTAAGCTGAAGCTCTAGGCGCCCGGGTGCCTGAAAAGCTGAGACAGCTCCAAACATTTGCCGGTAAGAAAAAGAATCCACGCTATTGTCTTCAAATGGATCGGGTAGCTGAAGAGATCACGACATCTTCGAGTGGCTATCGGCACGACGGCCAGGAAAAGGAAGTGCTCACACTAGCGCCATCTGCTGTCTAAAGTGATCAAATCCAATGATATATTATGCATCAGACACAAACAGTGACCCTTCAAGCTCCAAATCCCAATGAAAAGTGACCAGGAGATGGACAAAGTACTGGGAGGAGCCTGCTGGACAGGAAGTTGTAGACTCTGGGGCACATCCTACCTCTTGAAAAAAAAAAAGTAAAAAAAGAAAAAGGGCTCCTTGCACAATAAAGTATAGCCAAATGTCAATTTGAGGAGTTTTTTTACTCCAAATAGTCATTTCAGGAAGGTTTAGATGCTGCTCGGGGAGAGAACCTTCTCCAGATTGCAGTAGATTCTGCACGTTCGTGATCATCACAAAAGCCCTGCCAGAAGTCCGATGGGGCGCTCGAATGATGTGTTCGTGATTGCAGGACGATGCGGCGCCTAGCAAATCTCGTGGCACTCACGAATGGCTCGGAAAATCTCGACGATCGCAGGCACCCGGTAAGTCGCTCCCGCAAGCGCGAAAATGCATTTCGGGCACGCCAACACAAAAAAAACTCCCCTTCGTTGGGGAGTGCTGAGTTTTTAGCAACTTTGCGATCTACGCAGAATGCGGAGATGCCTAAACTCTGTGAGCGGAGTATTACATCAAGGGCTAGTCTTGAGCCGTTGTTGGAGGCTGACTAAGGATCGTAACCACTGTAGATGGATCAGGATCCACTTCTGCCTGGAATCATGCTAGTCTTGAAGACTTTGCTAGATAGACTGCTTTCTGCTGTCGGATGCGGTGGAGGATGTGGCTCTGGGCATCCGGCGCATTAGCACCAAAGCAGGTTTTGACATGCAGATGCCGAAACTAGCTTGGGCGCCAATGGAGTTTTTGGAGTTGTGATTGTATGAAGAATGTCTTTGATGGCAGAGCCAAAATAGTTGTCGGAGTCAAAGGTGTTGTCAACGCCGAACCATGGGTTTGGTGTTTTCGGAGTCAACTATGGCTTTGTGGCAGTCACAGATCGAAAGATCGATGCTGGGTTTCAGGGCTCAATGCCGAACACATTCAAGGGAGATGCTCGGCCTCAGTTCAGTGACAGGAAGGAGTAAGAGTTGTTGCACTCATAGTATGGAGCTTGACAAGCTGAGGATTTGAGCCTAGGATTCAGAGTGAGAACTCAACTAGGGGATGAATGGCAGACTCTGCTCAGCAACCTCTGGCTGTGGTTCTCTCTCAACATCCTGGACCCCAAAGAGGTTGGGGTGTTGTTTCCCTGCTGCTGCATCATGGTTCGCTGAAAGAAGTGTTGATAACGCAGTGTATTTTTTTTTTAACAGAAGGTTGAGACAGGCGAAGCAGGCCTTGTTGTGGTCTGGGGGACAGAGGTTGCCCACCTGGTGGAGATCAGTCCAGGGATTTCTGGTTCAACATTGGACAGTTCTAGAAAGGGATTTTTTTTCATTACAGACTGGTCATTCTCGAGATAGAAGACGCTGGAGTAGTTCCTGGTCATCAAGACGGAAGAGATAGCAAGACAACTCTGCAAGCGTAGTAGATGCACAGATTGCTTAACCAGAGGGTCTTGAAAAAGTGAACGGGCCCCAAGATGACCACCATAAGGCATCAACAGGGGGCACAGTGGATACATGGCAGAGCCCACTGGGGGAGAATAAACAATCTACTGTTCGATCCAATGCATGTGCATTGCCAGCGGATAGGAGTCACTATAACACGTGGCTTGAAAGACTTTGAATAAATTGCACATGTCTGAAGCCAAAACTAGATGGCAGAATGAGTCACAGCATGTGTATCTACAGCTATACATGTCATGGACACAGGTCTGCATTACATTTGGTTTGGCATCTTAGAATCCTCACCAATAGTCATAAACATAGAATAGAAGAGCATGCTTATCCTGGTCTTAGATGTTAATAATCCCAGGCAATTCATACTGAAAAATCAAGAAAATGTTAAAGCAAGGCAATGTCAAGCAAACAGATTCTTTAATGCTGCGTGACCGACTAGAGTCAGCCATGGACTACTCATTCACATTGAACAGTTTAATTTCCACGTGGCTGCTTTATAAATGTTCACCAGAGGAACATTTCTCAGCCAGGCAGCAGTTACTGCCTTTCCTCATTTGAAAGGTGTCTTCAGCAACCCTGTGGGGAGCTTGTGGAATTCGGCAGAGCAACTGAAAAACTCCATAAACTTTCACTGAGTTCCGTGAGTGGGCGGAGTGCACTGGAAAGATCTGTACTTCTGGTATTATTTTATCCTGCCTCGGGCCTCCCGCCCCATGCTGCTTCTGCACCCCGTGACTAGATTCTGACACTGTCCATGCCTCTCACGTTTGCTCCGCCCCGTGCCTCAGTAATTTTCTACATAGTGCCTCCTATATATTTTCCGGTTTCTAATCCTTTGTCCCTGTCTTGCAACCCCATGTTACATGTTGTTCTTCTGCCAAGGCCTGCACCCCCGTGTTATATGGTATCCTTCTGCCAAGGCCTGCTCTCTGCCCCTGATCCCAGGCCCTCTTCCTGCCCATCTGTACTGCTCACTCCTTTCTGACCGGCGCCTCGTCCTTTGCTCATGCACATTCTTTCTGCTACATACCAAATATCTGGTGGGTGCCTCTTTTCTGTCCCATGCCTCCCCTCTAAGCTCGATGTGTGTCCTGCTTACTTTGCCAGAGTAGACGGACACCATGAAGCCCAAATAGGACAGGTTAATGTAGACGTGTTGAGCCTTGGGGGTCCTGAAGGTGATTGATATTTGCCACCTGGAGGCTCATGGTGGTGAGCTCTGCTCCGTGGCATGCAGGCTCTACTGGGCATGGGTACAGAGTGAGAGGCAGGGTTGTTGGCAATGGCTGCGGAGAGGTGGCGTTTAGGTTAGGGTGGGGATCTATTAGGCTGTAGCATGCAAAAAAGCCCAATGCCAGCGCATAAAGAAACCATATGTAAGGGGTTAGCAAGCAGTACACCAGCAGCTGAGCTGACCTGTCCCCGTACAGCGCATTATCAACCTCCTCACAGGAAGTGATTGCCCAGCCATATGTGGACTGGTCTTCGGCAGCAAATGATTCCGGTTAGATATTGTACTTGGTTTATAAATAGGTAAAGAGAGCATCCAGGGTCGATGTAGAGATGATCTTCTCTGAGGGAAAGGTCTAATATCAAGTACACTAAGGCAGGCTGGGGCGGGGAAACTCCACGCTACATAGTGGTCAGCTGAGTTTTTTTTTATAAACTCCACGCTCCAAGCAGAGCGAACGCCACACCTTCCCGACAGAGCAGAGTTTCTCACCCACCCTTAATCTTGAGTCTACCAGGTAGTCTAGCACAGTTAGCCTTTTGCTTTTAGCAGACTATGCATGAAACTATCCATTTAGCTATGGTTTGCTTGGTGGATGAGGAGAGGTCCGTAATGGACACAAAGGTGATAAATGTTCCATATATCCTTTGTTCTATCAAAGTAAAAGTACAAAACTCTCCAAACATCCAATGAGTGACGCTATCGCTCTGCAAGGGTGGATTACTAAAGAACACTGGCAGGGAAACTGTTTGGTTAATATGAAGAACTAAAACTATTTTGAGCATAAACATTTGGAAGTGCTTTCAACACTACCCTATTGCGGTGGTGAATTGTATAATGCTCTGCTGAAGATAATGCTTATCCCCTTACATGCTTCGGACGGCCCCTAGCCGTCATACGTCACGGTGGGCGTGTGTGGAGGATGGCCGGGGGGCCGTCCAAATCCCGCCCACTATTTAAATCGCCCGCACAGCGTGAAAATGCATGCAGCAAGCAAGGGGTTAAAGTTCACTCTCTTGGAGCAGATGTAAGCATTATTTATTTTTAATAATAAAAACACTTTTCAGGTCATATGCTACTATGAGGCCTTATGGTTAGTCTCTAAAAGGGGAGCAATTAATTCACAGCACAGAGGACAAGATTAAGTTCCGATGGAGAAGGGGCAGATAGGGGGTGGGGGCAGGATGAAAGCTACCATCCTGGAAGGAAACATTTGTTTTAATCCTTCTAGAAAGGCTTTTATTACTGGGTCTGTGAAAACCAACCTTCAGTTCTGGCCTTTTCTGCAAGACATGATGGCAACCAGATGAACTTTTCTGAAAGAGTACTGAGAAATAGGTTTAGCCAAATGTAGAAGATAAGGAATGATTACAGCGTCCTGTCAGAGAATCAAATCAGGATTGTCTTGAAAGCACCACATTAAACATTTTTTTCAACTTAAAATTGTATTAAATTAAGTAGGGCTTGTGGATTCTTTAAGAAAACTCATGCAATCTAGAGGTAAATTTAGATGACCATATTGGATGAACCCAGGAACAATGTAGCCAAATTACGGTTGGTACTTTGGGATGATGCATCTTCAGCAGTTATGCACAGACGTTTCCTGTGTGGCTCTACTGACATAGGAAAAAACTCTAGGAACCAGAAAAGCCTCTGCCACTCTGGGGCAACAAGAATCATCATTGCATTAGCTGGTTTGAATTTCATTAGTATTGATGGGATCTGTGGTAGTGGTGGATAGGCTCACAGAAATCTGATGGACTGATTTATTAACAAAACATCATACATCATTCCAGGTTCCTGTACTCAATGCGAAGCTCAAACACTTTGCATTTTGTTTGGTATTAAAAGGTCTACTTGTAGAAATCCAGTCTTAAAATTAAGCCTGGGCAGTAAACTCCGCTTCGCCGGCTAAGTTTGTTCACTTCGCGCTCCACTTGGAACATGGAGTTCTGCAAAACTGCCAACCACAGCAGATCGGAGTTTACCGGCACCCACACCTAATAGATTTATGCTGTACCTGTCCCTACTATAACAAATGTGTGTCTTTGATGCAACATTAAGTAACGTAGAAGTAGGTGGTGAGCGCACTCGTTTTTAAATTTAATTAAATTTCAGCGATATGCGTGCAACTTTGCTTTATGTTTGCGAGGCATATGTAACCAATGAGAGTGTTGGCCTAGTATAGAAATTACTAGGGCTGCAAAGTGCACTGCGTGAAGTGAGTTAACACGTTTAATGCAATTCTCAAGAAACTATATAAATTTCTTCACTGTACATTTCGGTATTTTAAACAAAAAACATCATCCAATGAATATACACAAATGCATTTTTGTTAGACAACAATTTAGAACAGAACAAGCTTTTTTAGAACACCCAATGCATTTCGGGACATCTTAGTCCCTTCGTCAGGGGTA
The DNA here is from genome assembly GCF_964204655.1 of Triturus cristatus. Classification (NCBI taxonomy): domain Eukaryota; kingdom Metazoa; phylum Chordata; class Amphibia; order Caudata; family Salamandridae; genus Triturus; species Triturus cristatus. The sequence goes on along the minus strand of NC_140590.1, from coordinate 1,650,848,897 downwards.
AGCTGTGGGAGAAAAAGGAGAGTTTTCAGAATCCGCGTATTGCGAGAACGTGTAGTTTTAAAACTGTGCTCCCCACACCATAGTGATTAGTGTGGACAAGCAAACAGTATACGATACCTTAAGAGTTGTACTTGTTCGATCTCTACAAAAATGGTGTAAAATGTGATAAAGTAACTAATTTCGCATGTAATACAGAGTTCAATATGAGAGCATTGAAGTCAAACTTCATATCTGCAGTTTGTTTATATCATGATGTGATCGCGTTGATGATCTATGAGAATTACTCTAGACTTTATATAACGGGCCTCGATGACATTTCATCTTTAATTTATTTTTAGACGCCCACGGGCCACGACCGTTCCTCACTCCAATTCGTATCTCCCTAAACGCCAACTGGCTCTTATACGTACAACCTTGAATAGGTGAGCTCAACTTTATATACGGTCACAAGTTATCGTTTATCTTCATTCACAATGTTGAGTTGACATTCATTAATTTTTCATCTCATAGATCATCAACGCGATCACATCGTGATATAAACAAACTGCAGGTATGAAGTGTGACTTCAATGCTCTCATATTGAACTCTGTATTACATGCGAAATTAGTTACTTTATCACATTTTAGACCATTTTTGTAGAGATAGAACAAGTACAACTCTTAAGGTATCGTATACGGTTTGCTTGTCCACACTAATCACTATGGTGTGGGGAGCACAGTTTTAAAACTACATGTTCTCGCAACACGCGGATTCTGAAAACTCTCCTTTTTCTCCCACAGCTTACCCCTGACGAAGGGACTAAGATGTCCCGAAATGCATTGGGTGTTCTAAAAAAGCTTGTTCTGTTCTAAATTGTTGTCTAACAAAAATGCACCACGCCCCCTCCTTCGAGCGGCGTGGTCCGTGCTCGCCGCTTCTCACCCTGGTGTCATCGTTGTTGGAATTGTTGTAAATTGTTTATCTTTTACTTCTGTATTGCCTGTATTACCTGTTTTGCTGTCCGTGTAGCTGCCCTCCGTCTTCCCTCCCCGCTCCCCGCTTCCCGCTTCCCGCCACCGCCGCTAACCCCGCCCCTTTTTTCCTTCTGTACCCTCCCCGCTCCCGCCTCCCGGCTGCTCCGCCCCCCCGTGCACTTCGCCATATATGGCGACCGTGCGAACGCGCAGCGGGCGCGCCGATGGTGCGCCGAAGGTGCGCCAAAGGTAAGCCCGTCTGCACCCGTCCGCGCTTGGACCGCGCCCAGTGCCAGGACCCCTGGCCCACGAGTACCCCGGCCGACCCGCCTGACGTACACCACCGCCACCCTCATCGCACTCAACACCGGCCGATTCCCAGGATGCTACCGAGCCACCCCGAGACGCACCCACGGACCCTTCAGCTGTCACGCCTGCAAGTTCACCTGCATCCGGACCTGCCCGCCACCAGCACCTGGCAAGCCGAACACCAGCAGCAACCACCTCAAGTGCATCCTCCTCAACACCCGCTCCGTCCACAGACACGCCATCGAACTCTGGAACCTCCTAGACACCACAGCCCCGGACGTGGCCTTCCTCACGGAGACCTGGATGAACGCCTCTTCAGCGCCCGACATCGCCATCGCCATCCCTGAGGGCCACAAGATCACCCGGAGGGACCGCACCGCCAACCAGATGGGAGGAGGCATCGCCATCACGACCAGGAACACCATCCGTATCACGACCAGCACCGACAACTCCCTAACCACCGCCGAACACCTGCACTTCCAGATCCACACCGACCCGAAGACCACCCTCAGAGGCACCCTGATCTACCGACCCCCGGGACCACGCACCCAATTCAGCGAGGACATCGCCCTCCCCTCCGCTGACTACATCCTCCTGGGGGACCTCAACTTCCACCTGGAGAACAACAACGACCGCAACACCAGCACCCTGCTCGCCAACCTCGCCAACCTTGGACTCAAGCAGCTGGTGTCCACCCCCACCCACCTCGCCGGACACACACTCGACGCCGTCTTCTCATCCAGCACAGACATCGCCTTCAGTCACGCCACAGAACTTCACTGGACGGACCACAGCTGTGTCCACTTCACCTTCAAAAGAACGACGATCCACCACCACCAGCAACAGGTTGCCCGTAGAAGCTGGAACAAGATCACAGCCGACCAGCTCGCCGCCTCCCTGAGCCAGCACCCTCCTGCCAGCTCAGCGAACCCCAGCCAGGCCGCCGAAAACTTCACGAAGTGGATCAGCAACTGCGCGGACGAACTCGCCCCTCGGAGGACCCCGCCCAGCAGACCCGGCAGCAAGAAGGCCCCATGGTTCACCGACGAACTCAAGAGCTCCAAGAAGAACTGCCGAGCCCTCGAGAAAGTCTGGAGAAGGGAACCAACACCGGACAACATGACCACCCTCAAGCTCGCCACCCGGAAGCACCACCAACTGATCCGCGCCGCCAAGAAAACTGCATTCAAAGACCGGCTGGACAACAACGCACACAACTGCAAAGAACTCTTTAACGTCGTGCAAGAGCTCTCCAACCCCAGCGCAGGAAACAACGACATCACCCCATCGCAAGACCTCTGCAACTCCCTCGCCTCCTACTTCCACAACAAGATCGCAGACATACACAACAGCTTCAGCATTCATCCGACGCACGCCACGACCACAGCAACGCCGCCCACCACCACCCTCCGCGCCTGGACTCCGATCAGCACCGAAGACACCGTCCGCATGATGAATTCCGTCCACTCCGGATCTCCGACCGACCCCTGCCCTCACCACGTCTTCAACAAGGCAGACGCTGTCATCGCACCCCACCTGCGGGACATTATCAACACCTCCTTCGACACCGCCACCTCCCCTGAGAGCTGGAAGCACGCCGAACTCAGCACTCTACTCAAGAAACCCACTGCGGACCCCACCGAACTCAAGAATTACCGCCCCATCTCGCTCCTCCCGTTTCCAGCCAAAGTCATCGAGAAGACCGTCAACAAGCAGCTGGCCGTCTTCCTCGAGACAAATGGATCCCTCGACCCCTCACAGTCTGGCTTCCGAGCCAACCACAGCACCGAGACCGCCCTCATCGCTGCCACCGACGACATCAGAGCCTTGATGGACAACGGAGACACAGCGGCCCTCATCCTCCTAGACCTCTCCGCGGCATTCGACACGGTCTGCCACCGCACCCTAGTACAGCGCCTCAGCAACGTCGGAATCCAGGAGAAGGCACTGGAATGGATCATCTCCTTCCTCGACGGAAGGACACAGAGAGTCCGCCTACCACCGTACAAGTCAGAGGCCACCAAAGTCATCTGCGGCGTCCCTCAAGGATCCTCGCTGAGCCCCACCCTCTTCAACGTCTACATGAGCCCCCTCGCGGCCATCGCACGCCAACACAACCTCAACATAAACTCCTACGCCGACGACACCCAGCTGATCCTCTCCCTGACCAACGACCTCTCCCTGACCAACGACCCCGCCGCCGCCAGAGCCAATCTGCACGAAGGGATGAAAGATGTAGCCGAGTGGATGACGACCAGCCGCCTGAAATTGAACTCAGACAAGACGGAGGTCCTCATCCTGGGCCCCTCGCCCTCCGCCTGGGACGACTCCTGGTGGCCCCCCGCCCTGGGCACCGCACCCAAACCGACGGACCACGCACGCAACCTGGGCTTCATCCTGGACTCCTCCCTCTCCATGACCAGGCAAGTCAACGCCGTCTCCTCGGCATGCTTCAACATCCTACGCATGCTACAGAAGATCTTCTGGTGGATCCCCACCGAGACCAGGAAGACCGTCACCCAGGCCCTAGTCACCAGCCGACTGGACTACGGCAACGCCCTCTACGCCGGTACCACCGCCAAGCTCCAGAAGAGACTCCAGCGGATCCAGAACGCCTCAGCCAGACTCATCCTCGACATCCCACGAAACAGCCACATCTCCGGACACCTGAGAGACCTGCATTGGCTCCCCGTCAACAAAAGAATCACCTTCCGTCTCCTCACCCACGCACACAAAGCCCTCCACGACCAAGGCCCGATCTACCTCAACAACCGAATCAACTTCTACACTCCCAAACGCCACCTCCGATCAGCCAGCCACGCCCTCGCCGCCGTCCCCCGCATCCGAAGAGCGACAACAGGAGGAAGGTCCTTCTCCTACCTGGCCGCCAAGACCTGGAACTCCCTCCCTCCCGACCTACGCCTGACCCAGGACCACCTCTCCTTCAGGAAGAAGCTGAAGACCTGGCTGTTCGAGCAGTAACGGCACCCCCCCCCCCAAAAGCGCCTTGAGACCCTACGGGTGAGTAGTGCGCTCTATAAATGCCTTGATTGATTGATTGATTGATTTGTGTATATTCATTGGATGATGTTTTTTGTTTAAAATACCGAAATGTACAGTGAAGAAATGTATATAATTTCTTGAGAATTGCATTGAAATTGCATTAAACGTGTTAACTCACTTCACGCAGTGCACTTTGCAGCCCTAGTAATTTCTATACTAGGCCAACACTCTCTTTGATGCAACATTGACACCTGGTGGTCATTTGGAATATAGCAGTGGCAGAGTCAGCCAACAACCCACTTCTTTCTATTACAGATGCTCACTGCACCGCTGATCTCTGCTGATACCTAATGGGGAGGTTGGGGCAGGAGGCTAGATCAGGGAGAACAGAGCAATGACAATCAGTAGAGAGACAGTGTATTCAGGCGGGAAAAAAAAAGTGTGATGTAGTTTAAAGACAAGGGAAGTGTGCTGTTTATTAAGCAAGGATTAGGTGCTTGGAAATTAATAAGAATGATACACAAGGATTTATGGGAGAAAAGAGAAGAAAGTAGGTGTGTGCCTTTTCGGCTGACCAAAAATGTGTGGTGTATGGAACTATGACTCAGTCAGTGCGTTGAACTGAGACGACATAAGAAAATAGTGAATAAAAGAACCTTGTTTGATGCAAATCTATTTTGGAAAGACAATGTGCATATTCTGAAAGGTGGACCAGGGACGCGATTAAAAACAGAAGCTACTGCCGCTCTGCTGGCCCAAAAAGAGGTCATTCTTGGGCAGAGACTTAATGCAAAATATGGGAAAAATACCGGTCATGAAACACACTGTCCCAACCATTTTTATTCTCCAACTTCTCGAACTCTGTCTCACCAGGATTTTTTTCTCCTTTGACAATGAATATTATAAGCAGGTGAAGGGTACATCGATGGGGGCTGTTTTCGCACCCAACCTAGCAATACTTTTCGTGGATCATCTTGAAATTACCAAAATCCTTTCTCCAAGCAACCCCTTTCACTCTGGAATAACTCTCTGGCGACGTTACATTGATGAATTTTTTTTAATCTGGCATGAGAACGAAGATACACTCAAACAATTCATACATTGGCTAAATAATAAGTCTAGGACTTAACTTCACCCTTGCTTTTGACATTCCTTGATCTCACCATTCACCATTCCAATGGGGAAATGATCACAAGTTTATATAGGAAGCCCACTGAGCGCAACACCCTACTCCAGTATGAGAGCAACCATCCACATGCATTACACGACTCGCAATTTTTACGTATTACACGTAACTGTTTCCTCAAACAGGATTATCTTTTTAAAGCCTCCATTCTCCCCACCAAGCTACGTGCTCGCGGGTACCCTAAACAACTTGTTTGCACTGCCCTCAAAAGAGCATGGTACTGCCCTAGGGAGATTCTCCTATCCCCTAACCGAAGTCTAACGAGAACCGCATGGTGTGCGTTACCACATTCTCGCCGGTCTCACACACCATTCGGAAATGCATTCTCAAGCATTGGACAATTTTGAACGCTGGTACCATGAGTATAGAACGCCCACTTTTTGCCTTCCGCAAAAGTAAAAATATTAAAGACCATTTGGTGGGAGACTCTTCCTAAACCCAGACCAATTGTGACGCTTGAAGCACATTGGGGCCTTGACCCTCTAATAGGACATGCTAAAAGTGGGAATTGCGTTGTATTGGATTTTACTATTGAAGGCAAAGAATTAACCTTTAACAATGTTAATGTTATGTCGCAATTCTTTTCTAACTGCAACACGTTATGTGATTCAATGTCCGTGTCAGAAAATTTACATTTGTTAAACACAAAAAGCAAAAATTTGGATTTGTCAACATTGCAGCAGAATGCGCTGCAAAACCTCAAATGTTCCTCTTGTTGAACATTTTTCCACTGCTGGCCACAGCGAATAGGACATAAAATGTACAATTATCAGTGTGGTTAGGCCGCCACCAAGAGGTGCAGATATTTCTCAACTTTTTAAATAAAGAGCTAATCAGATGGATCCTGTGAACTGGCAGCATCAAAGATGGATTAGATAGAAGTGAAGACAGGATAGCTTTACTGCGAAATTCTATATTGAATTTGTTGTTCCCGAATTACTTCAGAATAGGACAATTGACCTTGTTCCCACATGTATATATCATGCAACCTCCATTCCTTTTCCTTGACTGCTGGAACTACTTTCACTAGCTAAGCATTTTTTCGACTCTCTTTATATTAATATGCCATCAGAGTAATTCGCATTGCTATGTGGATCTTCTGTTCCCTCATACCTCCATTGTTAGTGCGCACCCTCCAACCCGATCCCTGCACACAATTCCCCTCACTCAATATGGCCACAACAACACCAAGACACGCTCTTCACGTTAATTAATTCTTCAGACGAGTTTTCGTTAGCGTCCAGTATTGCAGCCATCGCGCTACAGAACAGATCACCACCACGTAGGTAAGATCTTCCATGCTTCCCCATCACGTCAATTCGTGTCCTGTCCAGTCAATCTTGCCTGAATCCCCTTTTCGATCCTCCACAGGTCGGACTGACCACACCACCGCAGACGGTCCATTCCCCTATAACTGCATTGAGGTAAGCGCCTGATCAGGCTCCACGTGCTGCTAGTTAGCAGTCTCCCTCCGCCCCATTCCTAATCCTATTCCTTTTCCTGCAGAACTTTCACTGTCCGTGTTCTGCCAACTAACCACGCCACCGTGTATTGCCTTCACCTCCACACCCAGTCTCCAAGTAAGCGCCCCACTCTGCTCCACACAGCACGCTCAACCGCAGCTTTCCCTTGCCATACTTACGTTTTACCTTTCTTTCAGTAGACCTTCTTCCGTGGACATCTGAATTGCCCATTGTGGTCCGCGCCATCGCAACATCTCTTTACTCCGTACCACAACCCGGCAGCAAGGACATCTTCCGTACACATCCGCATAGCATTGTCACATTGCAGGTTATTGAGGTAAACTTTCCTTCCCCTTATTTGTGCTTCAACCCAACCCATCCTTTTCCACCACCCTAATTGCTCAAACCCTGTTCCATATTTTAGGCTCCCTATTGGTGCCCCCTCCCTCGGATTCTCGAGGCTTTCTTGACGCTTACTCAGTCGGAGAATCCCATGCACCAGTGCACCATCTCAGTGTACAAAACTGCCCGGGCGCAATTGACTCCCACCATGTAAATTCACATGTTCAAACCTTACGCTCTTCTTTAAATCTTAGTGAGCACCTCGCTGCATTGTGCACATGAAAGCTCAGCGCTCTTGCCTCCTATTGCGTACATTTTATAAATGCAAACCTTATGCTCTCACTTAACGCTTACCATCTTCTTAAACCTTAGTGAGCACCTTCTCTGTGCTCAACCCCCATTTAAAGTTTCAATTCACGTCGCTGTGTGCGTTATGCTGCTTAAGGATTGTCGTCTTACTACCAAATTCTAAATTTCTATCATTTTTGTTTGCCGGTCTTCTTTATTCCCCATTCTTTTAAATTGTTTTGCAGGCGCCATGCTCTTCAGGCTTGTATAAAATTGTCCTGATGATCATCCTAATATTGTTGTAAAGGATCGAAACGTCGACTTGTTGGAACACCGTGCACACAGACTTAATAGATAATTTAGTGTAACGGTTGTCGTTTTTCCTATTGCTTGTTCAACTGTTTGCATTACAAACAAGCCTTCTTGCTTGCTAAGTCGGTCATTAACTCAAGAGAGTGTCTACTCGCATTATGGGGAAAATTATAGGTTTTTACTTTCCTGCACAATTGCCCCTTCACTTTAATGTCCTTTCTTCCCAATGAAATCTTTCATCTATCTAAAGTTCTCCCTCCAGACCCACAACCTTTATTCTGAACTCTTCTCATCTACTACTCAGAATATCATTTAAAATTCTGAACACTAAGGTGCGAGTTGACCAAGTGCAAATATTGAAAAACATAAATTGACTACACTCGTATAGTGCTATACAAATGTAAAATAATTGCTCACAGAGTGCGTTCAGTCCACAGAAGAGGCATTCCATTGTGGCATCTACAGTCAGATGCAGATTCAGATACATTTCTGATGGGAATTTCCTTCTCAAGCAGTGTAAATAAACCCAGGGGGCTAGCAGTCACCAGTGTGCATGTTCCCACAGCACCATATGAAAGGAAGGCCAGCATAAAACAAAAGTAAAGTCCATGGCATTAGTAACATTTAAAATGTACACTGTGCACAGGGCAAAGTAGGCTTGCGTCTTAGTTCTTTATTTATCAGGTTAAACGATGCTTACGCCATTAACCCAAAGCATAAAATGATGCTTCGACCAGACTAATGCCTACGCACTGTGGAACGTTACTGGTGGTGAACTCCAAGCTTATTTTGCAGGTCATGGCCATATGCAAATTTCTCACGAGTTTATGTCGAATATCTGCATAGGTCGGGCTCTTCTGGATCTACATTGGGCACCCCCTACCACAGCTTCAATGTTTGCTGGTACGGATATTACTAGGGCTTTGAAGCGCCCTAATGCCAGAGTTCCCTCACCAGGTCCCTGCTCCTGTCCTTACAATAAAAGGCATTGAACTCGGTCCTGAGCATTCAAATTAAGTGACCCAGCTATTTCTAGGGGGTACTACAGTCACAGGTCTAACAGTGATCTCCACTGGATAACTCTTACTCTGTTGTATCATCTGGGATATAATGTTTGGAGAGAACCATCCTGTCCTGCACAACAGTGTGACTGGCACAGATATCCTTCAGGGAAGTGTCTGGGACTCCATTCACCAGTAGGTGGTGGAAATGTTTACTCCCCTCTGGAACCTTCAGCTCACCTTTTGGGACCACTTCCTAGTTAAAGGCTAGGGGACCTCCTCGTCTGAGGAGTTATCCGCAAAAGCTACACTAGCAACTCCTGAGGGTGTACTAGTGGGTTTATTTTTAGGACAGCAAGGGTCCTGGGCCAGGTGCCCTGACTTGTTACAGTTAAGGCACCAAGTCTTCTTGGGGTCCCAGTTCTTACCCTGGCACCCACTTTTATTTCCTGAGGGATGTTGGGGCCCATCCTCCTTGACAGGATTTGGGGGGGGGGGGGGTGGGGGGTGGCGGAAAAGAACTACAGTGGACTTCTTACTTTCATTTTTTTCAGAGTGATCTACTTTTTTCTCTCGGGGGAGGTCTTTTTGGCCTCTTTCCTTTTCTTCACCCCTACAATGTCTAGTTTTGGACACTGGTTCTTACCCAATGATGAGCATTCCTTCCCAACTCTTAGGGAAGAGACTGGCCCCAGGTCCACTAGGTATTGATGCAACTTTTCTTGCTCACAATTTCTTAAAAGATGTTCTTTCATAATTAAATTACAAAGCCGATCATAATCATGCACCCTTTAAGCAACCACCTAGTGTTTTTACTGAAACGTCCACAAAAGCAACCCAGGACTTTTTTTTTTTAAGTCACCATGAATTAGATTCTATATTCCTCAGTGGTGAGCCCAAAGCCCTCAATCAGGGCACCCTTAATGAGGACATAGGGTTGAGCATCTGTCTCATTCAATGTCAGTCCATCCCTGCATTTACTTGAGAACAATTCCCACAAGAGACCCCAATATGTTTTGCCTACCTTTCTAACGATGCAAGCTCTCTCGAAAGCAGTACACCCCCTGGTGAGGTCATCACCATCTGTACATTTAGGAGCAATCCTTTTGGGTATTTTACACTCAAAAGATAAATCTCTCTCCCTACTTATGAAATTGCTCACATCAGAGATGGGTCCTAGGCCCATCTCTTCTTTATGTCCATGAGTTGCGCTTCGAAAGCCAACCTCCTGGCCAATCTTTCTAGGACAAGCTCCTCATCTGGGAGAGCTTCTTCTGAGGCAAGGTCTTCACCCCCCCCCCCCCCCACCCCCCCATCATCCTCTCCTGTCTGCCGATCCTCCAGGGAATCATCTCATCTTCATCCACTGGATGATCTCTAATCTGCAAAAATCCTAATAAGCTTATATTTGGTAATAGGAGAGCCAGTTTTAACACCATTACCTTTACAGAAGGCTCATAACTGGAAGTATGACAACTTCATGTAAGGAGTCAGGTCGAGCTCCTGACCTTGTCCCGGAGGGTCATCCATTATTGCACTAAAGTTTGGACCTTTTTGTAAAGTTAAAAAACCTTAACACTTTTCTATTGTTTTAACTAAAGTAAGATTCAAATTCTAACACTGGTTTCAGGGACTTAATCAGGACCCTCACAGTCCATTTTAAAATTTATAAAAAATAGAGCAATGGAAAAATAAAACTAGCTAAAGACAACTTTTGGATTTACCGATGTGTCCATTTATTGACAAAGTGTTATCATCAAACACAAAGTCGTAGACCCACCGCTGATCCACCAATGCAGAAAACTGGCTCTCTATATAATGAACTAAAAAAAAAAAAAGTACACTGTGCAGAGTTCAGTGGGTACCAGATTGATATAAGGAGGCAAAAGTAGATAACACCAATGCTCTATTTGTGGTAGTGTGGGCAAGCAGTTAGGCATATCAGAGAATAGAGCTAAGCATTTGTATTACACCCGGAGGCAATACATTAGACACATTTCAGAATAAATCCAAGACCAATCTGCAAAAATAACACTGATTTTTATATAATTTTTTCGACTAAAAACTTCCTTCAAGGGTAACTACTTTTTTAGTTATGAATTTTCAAAGTTTGAAAAATAACACTTGTTCGTTATTACACACAAGGAAAGTATATGGTGAAAAACATAAATGCAAATAAAATCATACAGTGGGTTCCAGGGTTTCACCTTTGAGGTTTAGGGTAGGAGAAAGCCAAGGTCCAATGATCGATAAGTGGATTGTCGGGACCGTCCTGGATTCATGGCATCTAGGCCGTTGGTGGCTGGTGTGCTACGAAGGGGGCCACCTCAAAACTGGCTGCAGAGTGTGACTTGCAGGTAAGTCAGGGGTACCCCAAGAAAGGGATTGGGTCGCAAGGGCCTCAGGACCACAGATGCACAGCTGGTTCATTGGTACCCAGGCCGAGTGCAGAGCAGATTGGTCAGCGGGGCTGAATGTGTCAAGGTGGTCAGGAGCAGGCAGGTTGTAGGGATGACTCTGGGACAGCTGGGCCATTCATGGAGTAGATCTCTGGGGTCTCCAATTCCCTGGTCGAATACTCGCTTCCAGGGCAGTTGAAGGGATTGGGTCGCAAGGGCCTCAGGACCACAGATGCACAGCTGGTTCATTGGTACCCAGGCCGAGTGCAGAGCAGATTGGTCAGCGGGGCTGAATGTGTCAAGGTGGTCAGGAGCAGGCAGGTTGTAGGGATGACTCTGGGACAGCTGGGCCATTCATGGAGTAGATCTCTGGGGTCTCCAATTCCCTGGTCGAATACTCGCTTCCAGGGCAGTTGAAGTCTTGATTTAACTGGTCTTCGTTTCGGGTGGTCAGGTACCTCAGGTATTGATACACGGCAGTTCCAGTAGGTCCAGGTGTCTTCTCACTTAGTGGGGAGGATAGATCTGACCCTTGGGAGCTAGTGTACCGCATAAGGTTTGGTTGCGGAGTCTGAGTCGCCAGGCAATGGCAAGTCAGTAAGTCTGACTCTGCAGGTTCGGGTCCTGCAGGTGCAGGGGAGCAGGTCCTCTACTCCAAGGGAATTCTCTGGCAATTGTCGAAGAGCTGGAGGTGCTCCGGGGTTCTTGGAGGTTCACAACAGCAGGCAAAGTCAGCACACCACGATGGTCGAGTCCTTGGAAGCAGTAGGCAGGGTTTTCGGGCCATAATTCTGCAGCAGGCACTCTGTTTTTGGGTCAGCAGCTATTCTTAATCCATTTTCTTCTTAGGTCCGTCGAAGCAACAGTTCAGGGTCCAGGGGTGCCACCTAAACACTAAATTTAGAGGTGTTAAAAAGGGACAGATAGTAACCAATGGATTACCTTTACGGTGTCTACACCCTCTACGGGACCACTTAATTTGGGGAGTGCGCACAACCCTGATTAATTGGTCAATTCCCTCTCAAACAAGATGGAATAAACTGAAAAGTGGAGTCCACATCACCTGTCTCACCTTAGGGGTTGGTGCTGGTTGAATGTGGGCCCACATCCTAATCTAATTTTCCCGACTGTTCTCCCACCAAATGTGGAGCAGGACAGGGGGTTGGCATTGTCCATTATTTGCAGATGCCAGAGTTGCATTTCAAAGGCAGCATCACATTTGAAGCTTCCCACCTTGGAATGCCATTTTGGCCTGAAGGAGATGGGAAGCACCTCCGCCCAGAGAATGTAATGTTCCTGGCCTCTGAGAAAGAAGGCTCTCGCCCCATAAGAATTTAAACAGGTCTGTTGGTGGCAGGCTGGCTAAGACTAGTCAGAGATCACACAAGTGCTCAATAGGTTTTCAGGGGGCTCTCTAAGGTGCCCTCTTGAGTACATTTATTAATAAATAAAACAATGGTATCAGTGTGGATTTATTAATAGGAGATGGTTGGTACCAAACATCCCTGGGTACAGTAAAGTCATCATGGTGGTGGTGGGGGGGGGGGTGGGGGGGGGGGGGGGGGGGAGGAGACACACACGTATTGACTGGTGTTCAGCCATGTGCTCTATATGGCTTCCCTGCTCACTTATAATGGACTTGGATCTTGTTGGGTCACGTCTGCTCAGGCAGATATGCCTGCCTAAGGGCAATAAGGCTAGCAGTAGGGGTGACTTACCTATACCTTATGCAGTGTCTGGGGACATAGCACACAGCGATGTGTGCCATGTCGACTCTTCCGTTTTCTCTCCATCAAGACACACAGCTTGCAATGGCAGTTGTCTTGGTGAAGGGTCGCTAGGGAGGTACAATTTGTGCTGCAGTCCTAGTGGACCCTCTTCAGTGCCCTGGGTACCATATACTAAGGACTCAAAGGGGTTGCTGAAGTTTTGTCAATTTTGGTATAGTTTTAGGGAAAGAACACGGATACTGGGAACCTGGTTAGCAGGGAACCAATACACCTCAAAGATGAATCAAAAACCAGGCTAAAAGTGGGGGGCTACTGCTACAAGAACCCAGTTTGCCACATGTGTGTTTTATTCCATACTGCTCTTTAAATTAATTCACTAACTTCTAGAAGAAACCTATTATTTTGATTATGTTATGCTGTATCTGAGCCACTATTCTCTACTTGCTTTCGCTAACCTGGCTGAGTCAAATGTAAAAAGGAGGTTACTTGATTATTGAATTGGAATGAAATAGAATTGCACAAAACCCCAAATATATATATTTTTTTAAACAGAAAACCTATAAATCAATCCCAGCTTCCCACTTGACCAAAGTTTTTGATCCTAGGCAATGGTTTTATTTCACTTTACATCCTTTTTATATATCACATATAAGAGCACCATGAAAAATAGCGATCAGGATGTGCTCTGTACAAAATCGTTTCGGTTGGATTCAATAAACTATGATGCAGTAAATGTTTAAAAACAACTCAGGACCCCCAGAAGTTTCACATGACAACTGACTTGCATCTTACTGTGAGATTGGCTTTGTTGTCAGGCTAGGGGAAAGCATGAAATGTAGCAAGTTCATATTTGAAAACTACAACTTAAAAAAATATATACTTCTCAATACACCGATATCTGATGTACTAAGGTGAAACGTATCTGCAGGTTAATTAAATCAACGTTTTTGAATTTTGAAGATACGATATCATTTTAACAAGTTCATTGCAAGAGTTCTTTAAAAATGAAGGTGCTTCTAAAGTTAAAAATTGCAGGACACCGTCTTTGCTTCTTTTCATGTACTTCAGTTAACCTGTAGATAAATGCTTGCCCATTTAACATCTTGCTGAATGTTAGTTCTCTTTCAAGTACACAGCAGCCAAGCGCTGCTGTTCACCAGGAGGCCACATGCAGCCCCGGGAGTATCAGTGTTTTATAAGATGTAATTATCCAACAACCATTACTGTCGATGTAACATCTGCTTAGCGTGAAAGCTTGACAAATTTAAAAGCTGGTAATATGAACTGGACTGTTGGATACATTTCAAGCACAAAGCCAGTGACAAATTGCTAGAGTCTGCAGAGAGAAACCCTGGATATGGTACCGTCTTGCTGCTTTAATACTAGAAGTAGTACAAAATGTTACTGTATTTATCGCAATGAGCACAATAAATTAAATTTGTTGTTCCACACTCGTTAAAGTGAAATTTTAAAATTAGATTTACAAACTTTAATGCTACATTGTGGTTGTGCTGTCAGTTTGAATCAGTCTATTGTAACAGAAGGTAGAAATATTCTCAATGCTAGATGTAGCATCTAGCTCAATCTTGGATATATATCTCTCTATCGTGGTTTTGGTTTCTCAGACCACAACTTTTGTAGTAACAGGTTCCGCAGATTGACTCTACAGCCTGTCGGAGATGCACATTTTATTATGGTCCGAAGCAGCAGGCTGTGGTTCAAAGGAAGTTCCTTTGAGTTTTAGTCTGTGACTACGATCAGACAAATTCTTTAGTCTGTGCTGTAGATTGTCTTTCCAACTGACCTTTGTATTCGACACATTAATCGAACATGCAATGTTGGGAGATATTTTATGAAAAGGTGTTCATTGGGCTCTAAGTAAATAGACAATTCCATCTTTCCCGCAATGGATGAAATTAGGCATAATAAGAGGAAAACTTGTTTAGGGGATGATATATCTTCGTGACTGTAGACACTCTGTCCTCCTAGAGATACACCGCCATTAATTGGGTTTAAAGTTGCTCCAAGATAGTTAAAGCCTGCACAGGCATCAAAGCAGATTTGCTGAATTTGACATTAAGACCCAGACAATGCAGCAACTGAATCGTGGTTTCAAATTCTGACAAACTAATTCTGATGAATGTTTTTTTAAACTAGTTGCCATGGTATGGATGCAGATTTTCTGCCTGCGAAGGTAGGCATGCATTTGGAAAGCACCCCCACTGTACACTTTAGATAGAAGTGGAGCTCTTTGTATAGGTAGTCGTCAGCTTTTCCTACATGACCCTCCATAACTGCTTTTACACCTCCGGGATGTGAAAAAAGGAGTCTTATAAATCCTCTGAGGACATTTAATGTACCTTCATAATAATTTGGTGCTAAGCCAGCATTCTGAACTTTTGTCTGCTGATGTACGTGTTAAGTCTCCCACAGATCCAGTATTGGATGATCTCTCTCCATGTGGACCAGAAATATCTTTAGCAGAAAAGTTTACCTCTTTGTGCTGGAGGAATGAATCATTTCTAAATGCATGAAATTGAGGTTTCAACTTGTTTGTGGTTATTAGTTTTCCCTCTGTCAGGTATCTTGTAGCAGCCCCCATGCAGGTAGTGTTGCCTCGGTTCGCTCTGCCAACAGGACCAGTGACAGAAGTGAACACTCAATCTGTCTTCATATCTGTAATCAGAGCAGAAATTGAGCTTCATACATTTTCTTCCTTCTTCATCCAGTCGCCTTAAAGGTCTCCTCTTTCTTCTTCATCCACTCCATCTTGTCATCTGTATGGTGGGCCAATCAGTATTCAACAAGTTTAAAATATCTAGTGGTCAGTCTGGACTCAAGTATGTTAATCTCCGCAAGAATGCAAGTTGAAGGAAGACACCATGACAGTACTGGGTGGCAGTCCAATCTCTGGGATAGATAGCCACCCCGGTCATCTTGTTTGAGAACAACTGACCTTCTAGATGACCTCGTGGAAGGAATGGGAATTCTGGGTATTTTAGGTAGCAGTGGGGATACCAGGTGGAGAAGTACTAGCACTATATGGAGAAACTGACTAGAGTGCTCACAGAAGAGCATAGATCTTCTCAATGGCATGTATACTGAAGTGGACTTGTATTGCCTTAATGGAAATTTGAATGCTTAAACGTTGAATGTCTCAATGGCTATTACTCCAAGCATGAAGACCTGTCTCTTTGATGCCAATTTCATACCGGTCACTAAACTGGCGCTAAACTGTGAACATGTCAGTGCTGGGGCTTGTCTCAACATTGAACAGTACCCGCTTGAGTGCTGGATTTAGTACAAATTGCCAAGTTCTAGCAGGAAGGCCACTGAGGGACCAGTCTGCACAGGCGTACAGAATAGCACGTTGCAGCAATGGAGAACTGGCACGGATCTCAACTATGAAAAATTTCTAAATGGGTGATCAGCAGACTGGCCTTATCCCTCTGCAGCCTTCACTGAAGTTCTAATGTTGGCTCTTACCTGTGACAGTCTTCACTGCTGTTTTCATGATTTGCCACCCCTATTTATAAATATGACCTGCACTGCAAGCTTGGCAACCCCACTGGTTTGAATTTTATACTTAGGAACATTTCGCAATAACAAAATATCTATCACAACAGCACTGCACTAGACATTTGTTGCAATAATTAGAAGATAAAAATGGATAAACTCAATAACTGTCTTGAAACACCGGCTACTGGGTTACTCGCACCGCACGTTGCACTTTTTTACTAAATGCATTTACACTGGTTTGAATTACAGGTTTTTGCTATGATAAGGAAATTTAACCCATGCACCAAAAGCAGTGACCACTGATCATATTTCCTTTTTTCACTGAACGTTTTCTGTTAGTAATAAGAGGACATTGTGAAGATTTTAATTAATCATACAATAAACCCACAGATCACTCACTTGACTGTTGTTGCAGGGTAAAAAGTAACAAGCTATCCCTTTGAAATATTCTCAGATGCAGTCAGCATGAGCTGGAAAAAAAGAAATGAAGATGCGAGGCAAAACTGCCAGTGCAGGGAGTGCTTTGAGAGGGAAGCTGCTGGCTAATTAAAGTAGTGTATCCTTTTTGACCTAATGGGCCGGTGACTGTCAGGAACCCTTTCCTTTATTTTTCTCTACTGTAACACACAGATTCTAAGCTCCCCATGCCAAGGGATTTCTGTTTCCAGCAAGGTGCTGCTGTGTAGGTTTTTTCTTCTGTTTGAATTGGATATTCCAGAGAAACGAATTCAGTAAATGGTGACTTGCAATATAACATGGAGGGGACATGTACAGGTGGCATTTTTAAAGTGTCAACCCCAAAGAAAGTTAAATAAGGAGGTGTTCCACAGTTCCCTCACATGCCGGCAGGAACATTCTACAGATATGACCATCAGTGAGGATTATACAATGCAGAAACATAGGGTATTTTAAAACACTTAAGCTTTTTCTGAAATGCGTGCTCTGTTGCACCTTGAAAGTATCTCAAGACATTTTGGTGGTCTGAAAAAACAGCAAAGGAGATTACAGAACGTACTAGTAACTAAATATAAATATCAAAAAAGATTACAAAAAAATTTGAACTACATAACTGATGAAAAACCCAAGCCATTGTTCTTTGTTCCAGAAGGTGCCGCTCGGTCAGAGAAAGGTAGCCTTCCATTACTTTGAAGAATTCAAAAAGTGCACAGTTTATTCAACAAAAAATAAACATTTAGTAAATACATCATATATCTGATGAAAAGGGTTAGTGATTTAGGACCAAAAGGTGGATGAAAGGGCCAAACGTAAGTTTTATTGTGGAACGATTTAGGTAGTACTGCTGCTATACACAAGGGAGACAGTCATAACCAAACCAGTCTGCACCTAACGGGTCATTATGACGAGAGTCACTCAAGATCTGCGGACATTCAAAGCCTCCATGGGGGCATGTTGAAAAGATGAAACCAAAATGCAGGTTAGCAAAGTTTGCTAAATAGGTAATGTTTATTAAGGCTTGTATTCTCCTAGAGGAAAGAACAGTTCATCGAACATCGTCCAGGCCTGGTCACAGGCAACAACTGTCCACAGACAGAATACGCTCTAAAGATACAAGTCTAAAAGAGAAGCTTAAACTTTGTTGATTTAAATCCAAGGTCCTTTTCTTGTTGAGTAAATAGTTTCAGAAGATTTTTTTCTAATATAGTAAAAGGTTCTCTACGATAAAACACGTGCAGACTTCCGTGGGTTACAGCCACAGGCAGGAGCACCAGATTTCCATGCGTCCAAGTTGTGCCCATCCTGCGTACGATCTCAGGAGGGCGGTATGTTCAGTTCCTTTTATCAGAGCAGCAATTTTGGCTTTTTACTCATCCAAAGGAGAGGGGAATTAAAACACACACCAATGATATTTTAAGAAAGTACATTCAGTGGTATAATCCATCATACGTGTCTAGTTTCCTACATTAAAGCTCAACATTATATTCAAACAGGGAGGAGAAAGGATTTTAAGAAACACAAATATTGCATGGGTGATTCAGAACAGCATGGTTGACAGGACAGAGCGTAAAGAACACATACATTTATGGTTCTAAAAAAGCACCTGAAAGATTAAAAGCAGACAATTAACTTTCCTTCCTAAAAGACGAAAATACCTGCAATAGTAACGCACCACACCACTTCACAATGAAATGTGCCGGCTTCAGAAAGAAGTAACATTGGTCGCAGGGAACATCCTTAATGACTCTTGCACAAGGAATGGGAGCTAGACGAGATGGGAGGTGGGTATAATTAGTGTAGAGTAGGCAAGACGAAAACTTCAATTTTTTAAAAGAGGGATATGTCCCACTGTTCTGGTTAGCTATTCGGCCATAGCCACGTGTTTAAGTAGCAGCAACATATCCACCTGCCATCAGCATTTTAAGGCACTCCCAAGATGAAATAGGCATTTTCAGCTCCTTTACTCTAGCCTTATATACATGGGCACCTAATTACAGCACGACTCGGTCAGTGCCATTTTCAGTACGAAACTGTATTTGCATCAATACAGACCATCTGAGGTGGAAAAGCTTAATACACATTGGAGGACAGCACTTGAAAACGGAGATTTATTTATTTCAACACTTGATTTATGTGAAGGGGAACGAGTCCAGGATGTATACAATATACAGGTTTAGAAAATGTCTGAAATGGTGAGTGTGTGAAATGAGATTGTGTTGTCTTTATGTGAAGGGAGGCATCCAACGGAACACAAAGGCCGTCCTTTGGAAGTTGGCTAAGCACCACACCACAAAGTCATGCTCCATGGAATCAGACATTGCTTTTTGTGGTTTGAGTGGTGCGAAGATTAGGTCAACCAGAAGAATGGTTAAAAAAAAATAATAAAAAAAATAGGTCAGGAGAAGATTGCTCAATGCCACAGCCCAGCGAAAATCTACAGAATCAACAGGACCTCTTGAGGTTTGAGTGTATTAAACGTGAGGTCATCAAGTAGGTTAACAACCAATGGAGGTAGCCGAACCTTTCTACCGCGTGGTCGGAGCTAGATTGTTATCTACAAGCAGAGCTGCTTAAGGTCGTTTCATGAAAAGAAAAAAGGTTTGGGAGTATCTGAGAGACTTTAGTGCAAGTCCTACAGTCAAAGGAAGAATTAACCAGAAGACAAATCTGAGATTGCAAAGATCTCTTTTTAGCTTTAATCTCTGCCTGTCAAGGAACCAAGCTCTCGAAGACCATTCATGTGAGCCAGGTGCTTATTCAGATTGAAAAACCCTTTATGTTCAATGGCCTCGTGAAATATGTCCTATGTAACCTTCGCCAAGGACTATGCAGTAGAACCACAGACTTCTATTTTCAGGATTCCCTATGCCCTCTGTTATTCTACACAGAGGGGTATTTCCATGGGTGCACTCTACCACCCTTCTATACCTGTAGCAAGAGACGTTGGATAGCAGAAACTGAAAGCATAAGTAATACAGATAGATTTTCACCTTAGGAGTGCCATCCCTTCAACACAGGTAGCAAATCGAAGCTCTGCAAAAAAAAAAAGTACCCAAATTCAAGCAATTTGTCTATAAAGGATTACATCTTGGAAAAGGTGCACTTCACCTTGTGGGAAGTCTTTTCAAATTCACATCTTGATGTGCTCGCTAACTTATTTAAAAATCAGAGGAAGGGTTAGAATTTTTCAAAATGCCATAAAGTGGAATATCTAAGAATGGGGTCTGAGAACTGTAAATGAAATGTGGATAAAATACTCAGCCTTTGCCTGTTCTTGCTAAATGTGAGACCCCACAATGGGTTGGTGTAGACCTATTCACCAACTCCAGGGTTGAAAAGGGCCCTATTATCCAGCTCTATAGCAAATGCTGGTTCATGTGGCTGAGTGTGTAAAATGTTTTGCCAAACCCTGGCACATATGGAACCCTAATTCTATCCTTTGGGAAAATATGAGCATCCGATATCCTGGGCCTGATGCTTAAATTCCTGCTGGGCCCAGGACTGAGAGTGGCCCTGTAAAAACAGCTCAATAGCCAGTCCTCGACTAGTGACACCATGGATCTCATCCCCATCTCAATATGAGAGCACAAGATCAGGAGGGTCCTAGTGTAGAGCTCTGTACTCTACCCACTCCGTACCAAATCATAATCTGAGGAGAGCCCTGGTATAAACCTCTTTACCAAGGCTTGGGTCGGGGATGTCCTGGGGCAGGTGTTCAGCTCAGTAACAGATTCGGGGTGAATAAAGGCACTAATGTAAATATCAGCCCATGGGCTGGTGCCACCATCAGACTGGAGTCCAGCTGTGTGCCACATCCTTGGCTCTGGAGAGGCCTGATGTAAAAACTGTGCCCAGTACCTAGCAATCGATGTCCTGGGCCTTGTGTCCAGCTTAGTAGGACCAAGCTAAGAATTGGATTCTGAGCTAAGGGCGACACTGGTGTTAAGGTTTGTACTGGATACTGGGCTAATGATGCCCTGGTGTAAAGCGTTGTACCAGACTCTGGGCTAGTGATGTCCTTGGCTTCACGTTCAGCTTAATATCACATTCTGGGCTATAGAGGGCACTTATGTAAATCACTGCACATTATTCTGGGAAAGTGATGCCTTCAGACTGGCTCCCAGCTCGGTTTCAATTCCTGGGATGAGGAAAGCAGTGGTGTAAAGCTCTGTATCCAATACTGGAAGTGATGCCTGGGACCTAGTGTGCAACTCAGCATTTGATCCTGAACTAAAGCAGACCCTGGGATAAAGCTCTTTCCATGTTCCTAGTGGGCGATGCTCTTGGTCTTATGCTTTGTGGCAGTCTCATGTTCAGGCACAATAATGCCTTCTAAACACAGGCAAAATTAATAAAAAAAAAAAAAGGAACACTCCATTAATTTCTGTGTGAGGATGTCATCCACCCCTTTTCATGTACTTCCAGAACACGTGCAAGAACACTGTGAGGAACACTGGAACAGGGACACTTCAGAGCAATACATGAGCACACAAAACAGCCAAAAAGTCTGAACAGGTACAAGTTCATGCAGATAATAAAATCAGAGGATGACAAGTGGTGCAAATCGTACAAAATAATTCAAACTTGATTTTTGAAGTACAGTACACTAAAATAACTGGATTGTGAAAGGAAAACATACAAGAAAGTGCGCAATATATCTGCTGTGCAGTTTTGTGGGAGAAAGGGAAGATGTACGTCGACAGGATAAAAACATTTCTTTCAAATATAAACAATTATCTTTGGGAAAAAAGTGATGTTAATACTTCTTGTCAAAGTTTACATCGGTATGACACAGCCTCTTATTGATTTTGCCATAGAACGGTAGTGCTTGTACCCATGGTGTTCTAATGGAGGCATCTTGGCTGCAAATTTACTGTCGACCCCTACCTATTATCCATCTTTCAGGACACTGGGAAACTTTCAACTAAACCAAAAGGATGCAGGTCTAAACTAAGATCACGCGCAACGCCCTGTCCATGAGATGAAGGAAGACATGGACGGAGATGTAGCAGCAGAATTGTAGTGGACAAAATTGAATAAGAAATAGAGAAGGGGGATGGGGGAAGAGAAAAGCTGCAGAAGACTTGAGTACAATGGGAAAAGAAGGAAAATTGGCAGGAATAACATCCAATGTATGTAGGGAAAAGAAGAGACATTGCAGGAAAGACGAGTTAGCATTTTGTGACTTGAACTGAAGGAAGTCACAGTGAAAGACAAAGCCCGGAGGGAAACAAGAGAAGAGCATGCTGGGACGTGATGAACGAGAGAAAAAGTCAAATGCACAGGAACATGAAATTAACTGCAGAAGATGGGTAGGCACACAGGAAAAGAATAACAGGCAGGCATGAGACTTAAGCTGCAGGAAAAGAAGGAAGCAACAAAATTCAACAGCAAGAAGAGAACGGCAGAGCATACTGAGAATTGTGGGGTGAGGGGAGGGAGGAGTAGAAGGGAACAAACGCATACTAAAAAACATTAATGCAAAAGGAAAAGCAGAGAGGGAAAGGTTGAAACTGCAAAAAGGAAAAAGAAAACCAGGGAAGGAACTGTTCAAGGGAAGGCAGGGAGGACTGGAACTTGGCGGGGTGAGCACGACTGGAAAGAAAAAGGGAAAACTTCACCCTCTGGGAAAGAGGAAGGAGAAACTGAGGGGAACGTGTTGACAAACAAATGACAGCACAACAGAGAGTAATGTAAATGAATAGGAAGAGTCAATTTGAGGGGAAACGTCAGGGCAAAGGCACATGCCAGAGTGAGAAAGGGGCGACACATGCAGAACAGCCAAGAAAAAACGTTGAAGGCAACTCAGTCACTAGAACATCACTCACTGGCCCTAATAACTAACGATGTGAGCGGGGTGGGCAAGCAAGTGCTGTTTTATAGAGGTTGGGTCAAGAGGTTTTGCATCACATTCATCTTTTTCTCACCAGGTATTCTCATCACCCAGTCCATGATCTCATACTCTACATAAGCACATTTCAGAAGGTCACACTGAACCAGCCATAAGTAATGGTTCTGCTCACCATCCTGAAGAGAATGATTTTTGAGTACCAGACTCGGTAGAAGAGCTGAAACTAGTCCTCCATTATCTGGCACCGAAGAGGTCTGTGCCCTCTATGGAGTAGAAGACAACCCCAGCAGACGACGCCCAACAACAGAGTTAGCCACCAAACCATAGACTAAAGTTCCTTCCAGGCGGGGTTGGGCAGATGCACAACTGTGGAGCGAGTGCACACAGGCAGACAAACACATGCAGCTGGGATCAAAATCAAAAGACAAACATTTGCAGTGTACGTTGCGACTTCCTTTCCCCCTGCTGGGACGTTACGTTGGCGCGAGAGCTTACAAGTCTCCTGAGGCCAGAAAGCAGCATCAGCTTCATTTTAGTTATTCCTTTTTTGTATGTTTTTTTTTTTAGTTCATTTGTTTTCTTCCCCACAGTTGAAATTGGGATCAGTTCCGATTAAAAAACAGTTTTTAAGGGCTATTCTTAGGGTTTGCTTCGTGTCTGGCGTTCCTGCAAAGAAAAACAATATATTTCGTTAAGTAACAGCTTTTAAAGAATAACTATCCACACCAGAATGTGAAGTAAGGTGAAGATACGGTAGTTACAGAATATCAAAACGGCACATCAAACGACAAACAGCATTGCAAGCTTCCCTACAAAAGGAGCAGGCGCAATGCAGGGAATTGAAGTGTATCCTTTAGTGATAAAACACAAATAGTACAATGCAAGCAGCAATGCAGGCTTCGCTTGCACATACATAGTACATGGGCAGCAGCCCTGCTAGCCTCGAGAAAACAGGCAGCCTGGACAGTAGCAGTGCAAGTTTGCCTCACACCTTAAAGGCATTAGTGCTGAAAGGTTCCAATGCACATACAGATCCAGAAGAGCAGGCTTTGATTGTGATGTACTGAAACTCCTCTTGCAATTAACAGGTGGAGCTTTTTCAATCGGATTACTCTGGCCGAGAAAGAAGTGTATGGAATGGCAAAGTTCAGATAGGCATGTTAAAGGATGGAAGATATAAAAACTGGATCATGCCTGCACAATCACATTTCTGAAGCAGAAAAAATGCTCAGCATGCTGCTATTAGAGAGAAGGTTATCATTGCAAGAGTAATTTTCATAGTAGACCTTGCTGGATATTATGGGTACAACTGGTGCTTTTCCAAGGTGGCCATAACATTCCTCGTTGGATAGTGTTTTTTGTAAAGTTACCTGCAAAAGTCTGACAAAGTCAAAGGGTACATAAAAAGACTTCTAGATCTGTAAGCCTCAGGCAAAGCGAACATATGCAAGCCAAATGACGAACAAATGAAAAAAGAAAAGCCTAAGCAACTTGGTTATACCGAATGGGAGAAAAAACAACTCCATTCAGATGACAAAAAGCAAGAACTGAGCTATTTGTTCAAGGTCATGTAAGCTACAGGTGGATAATCACCCTTTTTTCTTTGTACAGCAGACAAAACCCTGATGCACTTTGGTGATACCATTCCAAAGCAGGCAAATAAATGGACTTCGACTGTGGCCAAGGGAATCTCAGAAAGATTTACTCTGTGCGAGAGTTTGTCTGTAGTTCTAAAGGAAAAAATACATATGGGAAAAGGTTACATCCAGGGAAGCAGTTTGTGCCCCGCTGGGGACCCGATCCTGACCTGTTAGAGTTACAAAAAGAATAATCGTAGTTGACTTTAGTGTGAAGAGTTTGACAAGAGCAGCCTACAGGTACGAAGGAGCAATGGGACTCTGCTTTGCTCGCTTATGTGGACAAGGCAGATTCTGCCAAGTCTTGCTACCTCCACGGTCTTTAAATCAGCAAGATGGTTTGCAACTGTGGCTGTCGTTCAGTTCTAGATTACAGAGTTGTACATTTTTGTAAACTCCAAGGCATGGCAGTTCGTTTTTGTGAATTCACATCGAATTGCACCTCAATAGTCAAAGGTCCTCCGTCTGATCCAACTAAGAGGGAAGCTCCATTTGAAGTGCCTTATTTTCCCAGAACATAGAAGCAGAATTAGTCTAGTGGGCTTTAAACTGCACGACAGCCTGCAAGGCATGAGCCAATACTTTATCAGAAGTTATCAATTAAGGGTGGGCTTACATCGTGTAATTCAGTGTAGCCTAATTAAGCAGAATTACTTGAGAATTCAGCAAGATAATGCTTAATTAGATGAGACGATTAATTCTGCGTTTAGCACCATTTTTAGCGCAAAAAGGACTTCTTGTTCAAAATGGATGAGAGGAGGCATTTTTCGCTAAGAAATAGTGCAAAATGCAATAGAACACCATTAGCGAGCTGCTGCTTGCAAACTGTGCACACAAGCAGGAGTAATCACATAATTATCAGCAATTCTGAATCAAAGAGTAACGGGGAATTACTGAAATTACTCCGGCGTAATTTGAATTACGTACGGGTCTAGTGTTAAGGACTGCAATGTAGAAGACGAGATTGTGGCTGTTTCATAGTTTAGACTTTGGTTGACTGAGCTAAAAAAAAAATGAAACCGGTTATGGAAAGGATCTACAACCGTCTGAGACTGCACATAGTCAACCAGTCATGGATTTTCTTTTTTTTTTTATTTATAATTTATTATTTATTTACACATGAATCCCTGAGTAAGTGAGAAAGTGCTTTCACTGAGAGCTTTTGTTAGCAAGACTTTGCAATGCAATAGGTCTCGCATTTATGAAAGTTTGAGCTATTGGCATTGTAAATGACTATGCCTTTTATTTAAGCGTTGTTGTTAACCCCTTCAGTGCCACGCCCTTTCCCCCTCCTGTGCCGGGCGTTGCACTAGTGGGTGGGGTTCATGACGAGATAGTCTCGTCATGGGCACAGCGCAACCGTGCTCCATGACGAGACTATCTCGTCATGGGCACTGAAGAGGTTAAAACAGATAAATGAAAGGCATTGTTTTCCAATGCCAATAGCTTAAACTCTCGCAAATGCAAGAACTATTGCATTGCAAATGTGTGCTATAAATATTTTTTTTAAATGTTAGGCGAGTGTCCTGCATCACGCAGACAACGCTATTTGAGAAAATGTTGTGCAGCAGGTTTTAATTCCGCCTCCAAGTACCCACACAAGTTACAGGGGGTGTCACAATGGGAGGTTACAAAATGAGACAAGGAGGTACTAAGGAGGGACTACTAAGCTTTTTTACCAATGAACAGCCACAGTTTGCTGTGGACAATGACAAACCAATGAAAAATGTAGGCGGCGCTTCAAGTCCCTACCTCAATACAGCATGCATCCTAAAGCAGCGCATGCGCTGCCCAGGCTCGACCTAAAAATAAAACTCTGGACCTCAAAGTGATGAAATTAACAGCTCATTCAGTGATAATGTAGACACTCCATCTTAAGGCCACTGAAGGGCCACAGTACATGGGAAGAATGCAATAGGAGTTTTGAAAATGGGAACTATCACTTTAATTATTGAGAGTACTGGCGTCTCCATTACCCACTTGTTTTAACCACTGGCTGGGAATTGTCTGCGCTGGCATGCAGCAACAGAAAAAGCATATAAAAATAGTAATACGAAAAAGATATTTATAGCCCTCCACGCATCAGTGACATTATGAGCTTAGGAACACTACTGCTTACTGTCACTATCCACTACATCCAATTCCTACACAGAGTTTAGTAGATTGCTTGCTGTATGTGAAATTGAACAGCAAAGATAGAGTACGGTAATCTTTCCTTACTTGACTTTCGCTCAGTCTTCCCAACTGGTGGTGAATCTAATTTCACAGCTCAATTTGCAAATTTTTACACGTTTCCATTTTTGTTAGTGAAAACAATGGGTTTTGCAATATTGTATGTTACACATTGTTATTTAACACCAACTAATGGTTCTGCATTCATATACTTCGCAGTGTTCATCTACTTCGTAATGCCACTGCACAAACCCCTGCAAAAGTTAAATTTGCACAGAAAAATTCCGCACACTTTCTTGCTTAACTAGTTTTAACTGGAAAATCTATCACTAGGCATGATTACTTTGCAATATAGAAACAAGCATTGGCATAGCCAATAGGTCGCGCCTTTGGGACCTTTTAAGTGTTTAGACATGCAACAGTTGATGTTGTTGCACCAAGGATATTTTACTGCATAATTAAATACTTATAAGGTTCCAAAGGCGAGACCTATTGGCTATGCTCTTTTTTTTTTTAAAGCAAAAGTAGGTTTTCAAATCTGGTGTGAAAAATCTATATAAATACTGTGAGTGTAGACTGTAGAGGAAGACATTTTAAATCTGGAAAAATATTGTTAGTTGTGTAGATCATACACAACAGAATGCAATAAGTATAGAGCAGTAGAAGAATACAAGGAAATCTACAATTTGCATAATTTCCATCCACAGTCGTGAGAATTTGTGTTAACCCCTAACATGAAACAATTCATAAAAAGCGCACAAAAATATCTATCCCTATATATCTGTATTTTTGTTTTTATGATTCCTTGCCTATTGCCGATAGCTAAACTTTTTCATGTTGAGGTCTTATTGTTTTCATATTATTCATATAGGTTTTATTTAAGTCAATCACTTTTAAATTAGTAAAAATGTGAACTAAACAAAAAGGGGCACTGCACATTCCACTCCAGTTACTTTTGTAACTGGATACTTTTTGGAAGGGATATTTCGCCTCCCCCCAACAACATGCTAATTGCGTAGTTTTTTTAAATGGTCTCTTCTTTCATATTTTTGTGATGCCTAGGTTTCGGGAAGAGAAACAAAAAGTGTCCGGAAAGATGGAGACGAGCATCAGTCCTTCGCTTTCTTGGGGAAAGTGGGGGGTGCACTGCATGCTTCTGTTGGCCCCATTGGCCGAGTCCCTGACAGCATTCAAGATATTTACGCTTCTGCTGGGGGGGGGGGGGGGGGGGGGGACTACAACCCCGCAGCAGCATGGCAGGCGGCCCCGCTCTGACACATCAACTCACCACGCACCCAGCATCTACAAAGGAAATACGTATCTGTCTTATTTATAGAAACAGGCGGGAGCGGCGCTGCGCCGTCTTGTTACATAGATGGCGGCAACATTCTTGTCATTAACTCACAGCCACGGACACCTGAGGAACTGAGACACATCTGCCCTCCAAACTGACAATCCTCCAGGCGCTTCTTTTAACTTGAGCAACCAGGAGCATGGTTGAAGGAGGTGTAAGAAGAAAACCTTACATAAAAACAAGCGCATTTATAATTGTGCCTTGGTTTTGTACAAGGACTCAAAATGACAGGCTGAATGTTTAAGTCACCTCAGAATGCGATCAGTCTGACTAAATTCAATCTGAGCATTTGCACTGCAGAACAATTATTGGGAACATTTTAAGTGAGAAGGGGTCCAGATACTGAACAAATAAGATCACAACTAAGAAAGCAGAAGTAAACATGCGCTCGCCATCTGTTTTCACTCAGCTGCTTGTTTATATTTGCATCGCGCTTTCACTTTAAGTGAAAGCGCCATGCAAAAATAAACAAGCAGCTGAGTGAAAACAGATGACCCCCATAAAGATAAGAAATTGCTTTGCGACATCCACAAAGCAGACGACCCTGTCCAGATCGGCCGGACGAAAAGAAGAGGGGAGCAGCTACAAAACCCAATTTCTAACTGGCAGGCCACCGTTTAGCATAAACAGTGATGCCAGCCAATGGAAATGAGGGGCGGGGCTTCAGGTCCCCTTCTGAAATCTGCTCTTTTACAATCTCTCTCGCCCAGCGAGCAGCACTTTGCGCTGCAACACCAGGCAAGACCTAAAAAGGCTTTGCTCAGGCAAAGGAGAGAGTAAAAGAGGAAACTTAGCAAACTTCTCGCAGTGCAAAAATTGAGAGCTTCGCTAAACTTGTCAGCAATATAAATGACCATTGTCAAAGCCAAAAATATCTCACCTTGCATACCTCTTCATGAAAAGAATAAAGTGCAATGATGCAGCCACAGTTGATGGAAGTGTGATTCTGCAGGAGCATGCATTATTACATTTTGAGGTGCATGCTTCACCACGCATGTATGCATCTACAAACTGACACGTGACATTTTCTAATTTTGTTTTTATTTACCAATATAAGACTGCAAATGCCACTTTCATTTAGTAAATAAAAAATAAATTACATTTTAAATGCACCAAAGTACTTTTCTTGAGGATGGCAGTCTAACAGTGAATGGCAGCTGCAGGGCCGATCCAAAAAAAAAAAAAAAAACCTTTACAACATGCGTCTGCTATGCGAGGTGCAGCGAAGCAACAGCAGAAGGCGAGGCGGAAGCAAATAGGTGGAGGGATTAAAGTAAACGGAACAGGGTGAGAAGTAGGAGAGAAAAAGCACCATAGAGCGAGGAGGGGAAGCACACAAGGGAGAGAACTAGAAAACAGGCTCTCAAGGAGTACGTCACAAAATAAAATGCAGTTCCTTAAAAGTGAGCAGTGAAAGGGTCCCGTCAGCCAATCAAAGGGATGGTAAAAAGACTATGCACTTCTGGGGAACGTGTTGCATGAGGTGGACAAACAACAGAGGGGGACAAACAGCTGTCAAATGCGAAGCAAAGAAAAAAAACACAAGCAACTGAATAATTAATCTCAATAACTAAGCATGGATGTCCATGTTACAAAAGACAGGCTCAAATATTTTGTGCATTAGGGAGGCAAAAACTGAACGACGTTCACACATAGAAACTTTCATAGGAGGATCAGGATAGAGGAGAATATCATAACTGCATTTCGCTTAATTTTTCAATAACGGTGAGATTTTTTCATTGTAGGTTTTACCTGCTACTTATCAAAACTTACAGGAGTACACTTTGATCCCTGAACAAGGAACAATAGGTTCAGAGCTTAAGGGAAACTCCTTCCTTAAGCCCAATAGTGTAATGCAAATATATTTTACTGCATTCATGTAGAAATCTTTCTAGCTGCAAACATGATGGATGAGCTTCTCAGATACACTTTTCACTATCAAAGTGAACTGTCGGGAGAGTGGGAACAGAAATGTGCTCGTTTGTGTCAGAGGTTTACAGAGAAACATGTAATACCAGTTATCCATCCATCCATCCATCTTCACCTTCATTAAATTCACAGCGCTGAACGTCGCTGCCTGCAGGATCTGAGTGAGAAATCTTTCCAAATAGAGCAATAAAAAAAAAAGTCTTGGAAACCACGAAATGTTCTCTAACTATACTGTTACTGTAAATGTACAAAATCGATCATAACAAAAGTAATAAATTGTTTAAAATATGCGGCAGCACTGCGGTTTTGCCTAAACCATTCATTTCTATTTAAAACAGAATGAAAAGAAATAGCTGCCAAATGTGTGCAAACTTCATACATAAGAAAAACTGTGCTGCAAAAAAAGAACCTAGACAGTCCCAACACAGTTACACCCTTGTTCAGTTCCATAGTCCACGTCTTTTCCTCAATTCAGGGATGAGAGAGAACTGTTTAGGAGTTCAAGGAAGATACCTATGACAGAAGGAAAGGAATATGCTACTTACCAGTATGCATCTGTTCTTGGCATGTAGAGCTGCAGATCTATACACTGTGCATAGATCGCCATCTGGTGTTGGGCCCGGATGTTTGCAGTTTGTTTTTCTTCTTGGACAGTGTTTGGAAGTCAAGAGTTCGGTGACCCCTCCTTCGGTCCGTACTGCGCATGGGCTTCGGCTCCATCCTGAGATTGTTTTTCGCCAGCAGGGAAAAGATGGAGCTTAGTGATAATAGTGAAGAAACCCATGTGTGTTGTATCTAAATAAGATAGACTGGAACGGATACAGGTAGCCGGGGAGGCGGGTGGGCGTGTATAGATCTGCAGCTCTACATGCCAAGAACAGATGCATACTGGTAAGTAGTATATTCCGTTCGAGGCATATGAGCTGCAGATTATACACTGTGCATAGATTATATAGTAGTACCCAACCCTAGCGGCGACCACCGGTATCCGTTGCAGTGGTTTGAAACAGTGTCTTTAGTACAGCCTGGCCCACACTAGCTTGTTGTTTGGAGTGCACGTCTACACAGTAATGTTTTGTGAAGGTGTGCGGTGTTGACCATGTGGCTGCTTTGCAGATGTCATCTAAGGGTATGTTCCCTAGAAAAGCCATAGAAGCCCCTATCTTTCTTGTAGAGTGGGCTTTAGGTGGAACAGATAATGTTCTTTTTGCTTTGGGATAGCAAATTTGTATACACTTTACAATCCACCTAGCTATCCCTGATTTTGAGATGGGGTTGCCTTTATGCGGTGGAGAGAAGGAGACGAACAACTGTTTAGTCTTTCTGAAATGTTGCGTTCTATGTATGTAGTACAGTAAGGCCCTTTTAACATCAAGTGTATGTAGAGCCCTTTCCGCAACAGATTGAGGTTGCGAGAAAAAAACCGGTAATTCCACCGATTGATTAAGATGGAAGGGGGAAATGACCTTGGGCAGTAATTTTGGATTTGTGCGAAGTATCACCTTGCTGTGATGTACCTGTAAAAAGGGTTCTTGTATAGTGAACGCTTGTATCTCGCTAACCCTTCTAAGGGAAGTGATAGCTACGAGGAAAGCTGTTTTCCAAGTCAGGAACTGTAGCTCACATTTATGCATTGGTTCGAAAGGCGGACCCATTAGCCTTGTAAGAACAACGTTTAGATTCCATACAGGTGAGGGTGGTGCCCTGGGCGGAATTACTCTTTTAAGGCCTTCCATAAAGGCTTTAATAGCAGGCACTCTGAACAGTGATAAATGTCTGTTTTGTAGGTAAGCAGCAATTGCTGCTAGGTGTAGACAGATGGATGAGTACGCCAGGTTACACCTTTGAAGATGGAGCAGATAGCATATGATGTGCTGTATGGATACATTTAAAGGGTTGATTGTATTGTTATGGCAGTAAACAACAAATCTCTTCCACTTTGCGGCATAGCATGCTCGAGTGGTAGGACGTCTGGCTTCCTTGATAATGTTCATGCAATCAGGGGGTAGGTTAAGGTATCCAAATTCTAAGATTTCAGGAGCCAGATCACAAGGTTGAGCTGGGTCCGGGTGCCTGATTTCTCCATGGTTCTGGGTTAGGAGGCATGGGGACAGGTGCAGTTTTTGATGTGGTACCACCGAGAGCTGTAGTAGTTTGGATGAACGACTCCTCAGCGCCCGACATCGCCATCGCCGTCCCAGAGGGCTACAAGATCATCCGGAGAGACCGCGACAACCAGACTGGAGGAGGCATCGCCATCATCCACAGAGACACCATCCGTATCTCGAACAACGCCGACAACACCCTGACATCCGCCGAACACCTGTACTTCCAGATCCACACCGACCCCAAGACCACCCTCAGAGGCACCCTGATCTACCGACCCCCGGGACCACGCACTCAATTCAGCGAAGACATCGCCGACTTCATCAGCCCGCACGCCCTCCCCTCGGCCGACTACATCCTCCTCGGGGACATCAACTTCCACCTGGAGAACAACAACGACCGCAACACCACCACCCTGCTTGACAACCTCGCCACCCTCGGACTCAAGCAGCTGGTGACCACCCCCACCCACCTCGCCGGACACACACTCGACGCCATCTTCTCGTCCAGCAAAGACATCTCCTTCAGCCACGCCACTGGACGGACCACAGCTGCATCCACTTCACCTTCAAAAGAACCACGGTCCACCAGCAACAGGCCGCACGAAGAAGCTGGAACAAGATCACAGCCGAACAACTCACCACATCCCTGAGCCAGCACCCTCCCGCCAGCTCACCGAACCCCAGCCAAGCCGCCGACAACCTCACGAAATGGATCTCCACCTGCGCGGACGAGCTCGCCCCTCTGAGGACCCCACCCAGCAGACCCGGAAGCAAGAAGGCCCCTTGGTTCACCGACGAACTCAAGAGCTCCAAGAAGAACTGCCGAGCCCTCGAGAAAGCATGGAGAAGAGACCCAACGCCGGACAACATGACTACCCTCAAGCTCGCCACCCGAAGGCACCATCAACTGATCCACGCCACCAAGAAAACAGCATTCAAGGACCGGTTGGACAACAACGCACACAACAGCAAGGAACTCTTCAACATCATCAGAGAGCTCTCCAACCCCAACGCCGGAACCAACGACATCACCCCATCGCAAGACCTCTGCAACTCCCTCGCCTCCTACTTCCACAACAAGATCGCTGACATACACAACAGCTTCAGAACACAACCAACGCTCCCCACGACCAAACCAACGCCCCCCACCACCACCCTCAACGCCTGGACACCGATCAACCTCGAAGACACCATCAGCACGATGAACTCCATCCACTCCGGTTCCCCAACCGACCCCTGCCCTCACCACATCTTCAACAAGGCCGACGCTGTCATCGCACCCCACCTGCGGGACATCATCAACACCTCCCTCAACACCGCCACCTTCCCTGAGAGCTGGAAGCACGCCGAACTCAGCGCTCTACTAAAGAAACCAACGGCGGACCCCACCGAACTCAAGAACTACCGCCCCATCTCGCTCCTCCCGTTTCCAGCCAAAGTCATCGAGAAGACCATCAACAAGCAACTGGCAGCCTTCCTCGAGACGACTGGTTCCCTCGATCCTTCCCAGTCAGGCTTCCGGGCCAACCACAGCACCGAGACCGCCCTCATCGCTGCCACAGACGACATCCGAACCCTGTTGGACAACGGAGAAACAGCGGCCCTCATCCTCCTGGACCTCTCCGCGGCATTCGACACTGTCTGCCACTGCACCCTAGTGCAGCGCCTCAGCAACGTCGGGATCAAGGAGAAGGCACTGGAATGGATCATCTCCTTCCTCACCGGAAGGACACAGAGAGTCCGCCTGCCCCCGTTCAGATCAGAAGCCACGGAAGTCACCTGCGGCGTCCCTCAGGGCTCCTCGCTCAGCCCCACCCTCTTCAATGTCTACATGAGCCCCCTTGCGGCCATCGCACGCCAACACAACCTGAACATCATCTCCTACGCCGATGACACCCAGCTGATCCTCTCCCTGACCAACGAGCCCGCCACCGCCAGAGCCAACCTACACGAAGGGATGAAAAACGTGGCCGAGTGGATGACGACCAGCCGCCTGAAACTGAACACAGACAAGACGGAAGTCCTCATCCTGGGCTCCTCACCCTCCGCCTGGGACGACTCCTGGTGGCCCCCTGCCCTGGGCAACGCACCCAAACCGACAGACCACGCACGCAACCTGGGCTTCATCCTGGACTCCTCCCTCTCCATGACCAGACAAGTCAACGCCGTCTCCTCGTCCTGTTTCAACATCCTGCGCATGCTACGTAAGATCTTCCGGTG
This sequence comes from Triturus cristatus, assembly GCF_964204655.1. Classification (NCBI taxonomy): domain Eukaryota; kingdom Metazoa; phylum Chordata; class Amphibia; order Caudata; family Salamandridae; genus Triturus; species Triturus cristatus. The sequence continues at coordinate 1,650,814,665 of NC_140590.1, read as the reverse complement.
GATCCCCACCGAGACCAGGAAAACAGTCACCCAGGCCCTCGTCACCAGTCGACTGGACTACGGCAACGCCCTCTACGCCGGTACCACCGCCAAGCTCCAGAAGAGACTCCAGCGGATCCAGAACGCCTCGGCGAGACTCATCCTCGACGTCCCCAGACGAACTCACATCTCCAGACACCTGAGAGACCTGCACTGGCTCCCGATCAACAAAAGAATCACCTTCCGGCTCCTCACCCACGCACACAAAGCCCTACACAACCAAGGCCCGACCTACCTCAACAGCCGCCTCAACTTCTACGCTCCCAAACGCCACCTCCGCTCGACCAGTCTCGCCCTCGCAGCCGTCCCCCGCATCCACAGAGCGACTACAGGAGGTAGATCCTTCTCCCACCTGGCCGCCAAGACTTGGAACGCCCTCCCCACCGAACTACGCCTGACCCAAGACCACCTCTCCTTCAGGAAGAAGCTCAAGACCTGGCTGTTCGAGCAGTAGCGGACCCCCCCCCCCCCCCAGCGCCTTGAGACCCTCCGGGTGAGTAGTGCGCTTTATAAATGCCTTTGATTGATTGATTGATTTGGTGTACCACGGCTGCCTGGCCCATGTTGGGGCTACCAGAATGAGTGTGAGGGAGTGCTGTTGTAGATTCCTTACCACTAACGAAATTAGCGGGAGAGGTGGAAAGGCGTATGCAAATCTGCCTGACCAGTTCATCCATATCGCATTGCCTTTGGACAATGGGTGTGGGTATCTGGCGGCAAAGCTTGGGCATTTTTTGTTTTCGTGGGTGGCGAAGAGGTCTATCTGAGGATGCCCCCACTTGTGAAAGAATGGGTGAAGAACTTGTGGATGCAGTTCTCATTCGTGCATTTGCCTGCTGAGCAGATCTGCCATGGTGTTTTGTAAGCCTGGGACGTGTTGCGACAGGAGAAAGATTTTTTGTGGGATTGCCCATCTCCATATGCTCTGTGCTAAGCGAGAGAGCTGGAGAGTGTGTCCCCCCCCCCCCTGTTTTTGAATAGAATACATTGCAGTCATATTGTCTGTGCGAATGAGGACTGCCTTGGCTGAAATTTGTTTCTGAAACGATTTCAGGGCTAGAAAGATCGCCAATAACTCCAGATGGTTGATGTAGAGTAACCTCTGTTGTGGCGTCCATAGATCTTGCACCGTGTGGTGTAATAGATGCGCTCCCCAGACGGAGAGCGATGCGTCCGTTGTTAGAATCACCTGAGGAACCGGGTCCAGGAACGGTCGCCCTTTGGAAAGGTTTGTGGTGTTCCACCACTGCAGAGATCGATGGGTGCGCCCGTCCACCAACACCAAATCCGTCAGCTGTCCCTGGGCCTGGTTCCACTGGCGTGCTAGGCACTCTTGGAGTGGACGCATGTGAAGTCTTGCATGGGGCACTATGAAAATGCAAGACGCCATCATCCCTATTAGTTTCATGAACACTTGCTGAGAGAGAGTGCTGAAGAAGGAACTTTTGGCGCAGGGCTTGCAAGCTTGCGATTCTGGCTGAGTTGGGATAGGCTATAGCTTTTGAGGTGTCAATAGTGGCACCGAGGTATTGCTTTGTGTGAGACGGTATCAAGTGGGACTTTTGGTGGTTCACCGTAAAGCCTAGCTGGTGGAGTAGTTGGATGGTAGTGTTTGTATGCTGCACACACTGGTGGTAGGACGCGGCTTTTATGAGCCAGTCGTCCAGGTAGGGGGAAGACATGAATGTTTTGTCTTCTGAGGTGTGCCGCCACTACCGCCAGGCATTTGGTAAACACCCGTGGTGCGGTTGTGACCCCGAAGGGGAGAACCTTGAACTGATAATGTTGGCCGTCCACCACAAATCGGAGGTACTTTCTGTGAGCAGGGTGTATTGGAATATGAAATTATGCGTCTTTCAGGTCCAGTGTAGTGAGAACGTCGCCCTGACAGAGGAGTGGGAGAAGTTGAAGAGTTACCATATGAAAATGGTCTGAATGGATATTTGCATTTAGAGGCCGGAGGTCTAGAATGGGCCGTAGGGTCTCGTCTTTCTTTGGTATGAAAATGTACAGAGAGTAGACCCCTAAATTTTGCTGATTGACGGGGACCTGCTCTATAGCTTGTTTTTGCAGGAGGGAGAGTAACTCTTGTTTCAGAAGTGTGGTATGTTCTTGTGACATCGCACGGTGTCTGGGTGGAATATTTGGGGGGGTAGAAGTTAGTTCGAGACAGTACCCTGACCGAATAATTTGGGTCACCCATTTGTCTGATGTTATGGTCTCCCAGGTTTGAAGGAAGTCTTGTAGTCTGCCCCCGACCGGAGTGGAATGGTCTGGGGGGAGCGGGGGGAAAGTCATTGTGTGGGCGGTGTGGCAGAACGGGCGGTGTTGGTTTTGCCCCTGCCTTTATTATTGTTTCCTCGATATCCACCTCTTTGGTAGCCCTTTGTGAAGGTATTCTGAGGAGGGGACTTATAGGACGTGGAGGCGTTATTGGAAGAGTAACCTCTGCCAGAGCCTCGAAAGGAGGAACGGCGAAAGGAGCGTCTAGGGGTGTGCGATTGTAGTGCTCCCATAGACTTCGCCGTATCTGTATCCTTCTTCATTTTTTCCAGGGCTTCGTCTACTTTTGGGCCAAATAAGTGTTGTTGGTCAAAAGGGTGGTTTAATATAGATGCTTGGACCTCTGGTTTAAAGCCTGAGATCCTGAGCCAGGCGTGGCGGCGAAGCAGAACACTGGTGTTTATAGCCATGGACGCTGTGTCTGCTGCGTCAAGTGCACATTTAATAGAGGTGTTGGTAATAATCTTTCCCTCTTGTATCAGTTCATGAGCCTTATTCTTATATTTCTCTGGGAGATGTTGCATGAGAGCCTCCAGCTCATCATAGTGCGCTCTGTCGTACCTCGCCAGCAGCGCCTGCGTGTTGGCGATGCGCCACATATTGGCAGCTTGCGAGGCAGTGCGTTTGCCTGACGCGTCTGAGAGCTTGGACTCCTTATCAGGTGGTGGAACCTCACCAGATGATTGAGAATTGGAGCGCTTCCTAGCTGTGGATACCACTAATGAGTCTAGGGGCGCAGGTCCTTTCATATAGACAGGATCCGTGGGGGCTGCCTTGTACTTCTTTTCTATTCTGGGGTTTAAGACCCTAGCTCTGACGGGGTCTTTGAAAACCTCTGTCGCATGTTTGGTCACCCCTTTAAGCATGGGTGATGTAGCGGTGGATTTATCTGCTATGTCAAATGTGTCAAGTAGGAAGTCTTCCTCAACTGGATCACTGTGTAACTCCACCCCATGATAATGTGCCGCCCGTTGTAAGAGGTGGTGGAACCTCAAGGAGTCCTCTGGTGGAGATGGCCTGGATGGATCGAGATCATCCTGAGGCACATCTGGGACATCTGGATTGTGATAATCCTCCCATGGGTCAGGTGTTCCCAGAGGAGTGGGGTCCTGCGGGGCATCTGTTGGATCATAGAATGGATCTCCTTGGTCATCAGGGTCTGGAGACGGGGTTGGAGAGCGATGAGGCAAGGGTGGAGAAGGTGGGGGCGGAGATGGAGGGAGTGGAGGAGGTGGAAGTGGTGGGGAGGGTACTCTGAATGGGGATGTGGCAGAGTCCTTCCGTTTTGGTGGTGGAGGAGGAGTTGGTTTGTCCAAATGTTTTTTCTTGGAAGACAAAATTAAATGTCCAGTCCTTGGATCCTTTGTTAAAGTCTTTTGAAGAGGATCTGGCGTGAAAAGCTCCTCCGGCACAGATTCCTCCATCGGTGCCGATGTTTTCGGAACAGACGGCTTCGTTGGTTTATCCGCGCCATGCTTTCTCGGGGATGTCCGATTTTTTGTTCGGCGCCGAGGCAGGCTTCGACACTGAAGCGTCGGTGCCGAGGGATTTGTGTTTGGTCGGCACCGAGAGGCCAGGTTTCGACACTGATGGCTTCGGAATGGGGCTTGTTTTCTTCGGTGCCGAAGAATGCTTTTGGGCGCCTCTAGGAGGCTGGCTCGAGCCCCCAGGAGACTTGTGATGCTTTTTCACCGGGCCCGAAGGTGGGGTGATGGAAGCGGTATGCTTGGTTTTCCCTAGGCCCGGAGGCGATGGGGTAACCGGAGTCTCTTTCGGTATGGGCGCGGGAGGGGGTAGAGTACTCCCGACCCTCTGCGCCGGTGTGATCTCCTCCACGTCGGAGTAGTCGGCCTCGGAAGCGCTGACGACATCGTCCTCCTGCTCGGTGTGCTGCTGTCCCGAAGCTCCGGTGTCTTCTCCGAAGATGTCAGGTGGAGCCAAGGTCGATGAGTGCGCCATGGTGCGTCGAGCTAGTCGATCCCGAATAGTCTTTTTCGATCGAAAAGACTTGCAAGCGGGGCAGTCTCGGGCCTCGTGTTCGGGAGAGAGGCAGAGGTTGCACACCTGATGGAGATCGGTGTGGGGAAATTTAGACCCACATTTTGGGCCCTTCTTGAAGGGAGTCCTTTCCATCGGCCAAGACCAGAGTCGAGATAGGCCCGAAGGCCGCTGCCTGGAATCGAAGAAGTGCCGAAGAGAGAGATGAAGTCAATTTAGTCTAAAGAATCTCGATGGACGAGGATTTTTCGTCGAAGGTCGAACTGGAAAGGTTCGAAGCAGGAGCACGAAGTATTACATCCGAGCCCGATGGCGGAAAAAAAACAATCTGAGGATGGAGCCGAAGCCCATGCGCAGTACGGACCGAAGGAGGAGTCACCGAACTCGTGACTTCCAAAGACTGTCCAAGAAGAAAAACAAACTGCAAACATCCGGGCCCAACACCAGATGGCGATCTATGCACAGTGTATAATCTGCAGCTCATATGCCTCGAACAGATTACTTCCAGTAAACACTGGTTTGAAGCTAGTTCTTTTATGGTTTGTATGCTGTGCACGTAAACATTTTGTAGCGCAGACTTACCTCTTTTTGCCCCAATGGAGTAAAAGACATACTAGTCCTAGATATTGTTAAACTGTGTTTTGTCGATCTGACATTCGATTTTGACACTGGCAAACAGTGGTTGCTTTTTGCTGCGTGAGAGAGACTCCATGACGAAGTCGTCCTTCCCATGCACGACCTGCATCGTAACTCCATGGTGGAAGACAGCTCGATATATTACTGCATGAGAAGCTGAAGTCTATTCGGGAGAGGATGTCCTAATAGGAAATACATCCACCCTTTATCTTGGGACAATAAAGTAGGTAATTATTAGGACAACCTCTGCTATATTGGGTTAGACCATGGTCCACTCACGAACTGGTAATATACAGAGACTGCGTGAAAGACCAGCTAGGCCTTGATAGGAACCAGAGTACCCCATGGCTGAATAACATTAAAGTAACATCACATGGAATAGGCATTGACGAATTATGGACTTCCCCTGAATTTATTGTCAAAGGATATGCACAAAGAGTTAAACCGCTACATTGGGAGGCAGTCCTGTTGCAAATGTGGGAAGTGCATCAGGACAGTAGCTTAACAAGCAAGTTTTTGAACCATAAGTGTGCACCAAGGTTTGAACCATATATGGGCAGAATGTATCACTTCCAGTCCAAATGCCTATACCTTCAATGTGCCTTCCCATTCCAAATTGTGTCCAACTTGTCCCAATACTGAGGAATCGGAGGTCCATTTTATGTTTGTTCTGTCCTTAATATAGGAATACGTGCAAGAAATAGTTGCTAGCCGTATACAAACTTATGGGAGTGAGACACCATTGGGAAGCTGCGTGACTTTTTAGAAGTGATACCAGAGAACATTTAGCCTTTGCGGGGGGGGGGGGGGGGGGGGGGGGGGGGGAACAAGAGGGGTGTGTGTGTGTGTGTGTGTGTGTGTGTGTGTGTGAGTGAGAGACTAGGAATTGTTTATATACATATTTATGTGATTCTTTTTAAGATTGCTATTTACACGTCTCCTTATGTAACCACATGAATTTGTGCTATTTGCACTAGAGGACATGCGCTTATTACAGGGACGGATCGCAATTGCTCGATTATGTTAGTGCTTAGCAGCTACGAGAAAGCAGTTAGGTCAATAGGGAAAGCTGCTGGAATCTTACTTTAGCAGGTTATAGTAATTAATAAATTGCACCTAAACTGAGTAATCCTTGGCCGAAAATTCTATACACACTTAAACGTCTCAAGATTCACTTTTTAGCAAGTTTTATAGTGTGGTAACCGAAATTAAGATGTATTGTACTTTGCATAATTTACAGTCTGTTATTTTATTGCTTGATGTATTTTATGGGCTGTGACCGAAATAAACGTGTATATATATTATGACCACTGTTTTCTTCTGCCTACTTGTAATATCCTCATACACTCCTTGGTGTTCCTGTGATTCACAGTTAGCATGCACTGGGGAAGGAGATAGTGGCTGTAACGCTCACCCTACAGGAAATGTGCACATTTGGAGTTACCTTCTTCAGTGTAGGAAAATCTCTAGTATATACGGAAATGGTGTTCTTAACTGTTAGCTCAAAAACTCTTGTTTTTAAAGCACTTACATGAACAAAGATGTAGATTGTGGCTGTGCAATGCATGGACCATGTCTATGGGTTAGTTGATATCGCTTTGAGCTCTAAACCCATTTCCTGCTCCCTGGGGCAGTAACTGACAGTATGATGGTGTGCGGCATTATTTTCAAATCATATTTCCATTATTGCAAGTTGATTTTCAAATAGGAGTCTATTTTCAGTAGAAGGCTTATTATTGAAGTGCCTGTGGTCTTAAACTTGATACTGGTCCTGGTGTTAACTCTTGTTCAGGGTCAGCCTCCTTGTGGATGGTCAGCAGTATAATTCCGCACTGAAATATGCCTCAAAGCTGGTGGTACTGATAACGTACTTCTTGAGGAGGTATGCAGAATTTTAATAGTGTGATGCAATTATCCTGGTGAAATAGGGTAACCCCTTTCGGCAGGAAGGAAGCCTTAATCTGAAGAACCAATACGTATGGGGCAAAAAAAGGTGAAAGGTGGATGAGCAGACAAAGTCTGCTGCTCACTAACATGCTGAGCAGAGGAAATGGCAATCAAGAACACACTCCAAGTAAACAGTTGCAAAGGGCAAACCTATCAGGAAGGTGAGCTTCGTGTGAAGGTTCCATGGAGCACAATATAGGAGAGGGAGAAAGGGAAAACAAACTGACTAACTGCTTTAGAAAATACATTAGGAGACCTGAACAGCAACAGCTGATCCAGCAAACAAAGAAAGCTGAAAGAGTTGACCGATACCCTTCAACAACTCCCACAGCAAAGCTTAACCAGGCAAAAAAAAAAAAAAGTGCGAAGTTCAACAACTCTAGTAAACTTGACATGAGGATATCAACTTCCTCTTTAGCTCAACAAAAACTAAACGATAAGTCTTGAGTAAACAGATTTAGTTGAAAGGTAGAGATTTGAGAGTCTATTAGACTTGGTCTCTCAGTGGACTTCCATAGGACAACCTTTGTGAAGGACTGGGAAGGACACTCCAGATCAAACAGGTGGGGTATTCAATTCATTGGTATTCTTCAGGCCTAAATAGTCACCACTATCCATGGCCATAAGGGAATAAGATTGCCACAAGACTGTCAACACGATGTCCGGTACCTGAATGGGATCTGAAAGAGGGCCAAGAAGCGCCTTAAGCCTGCTACAATAGCAGTCACAAGGAAAATTACATAAAACGGGACTCCAACAACTATTGTGCCCTGCATCTGGCTCTAGGATGGGCCCCGTCTTGGATACATGAATCACTTCCAGTGATGGATCCAAGTCCGTACTAGTGAGAGGATGATGACCAGCAAGGTCTTAAGTGGAGGAACAGGTTCAGCCTGAATGGAGTCATGAAAAGGTTGAGCACTGTCCAACAGCACTAGTGATGGAGCCTCCAGCAGGACTCTAGTAAAACTGATTATTGGGGTCCATAGAAGCAGCCAGGACGAATTGGAACAGAACCATGATGGCGAGGATGAAAGCCGAATTTATGAAGGATCAGCACCAACAGCTCGATAACTCCAGCATTGGAGGCGGGGAATTGGCGTCTGCACCACATTCAGGACTGGCTGCATCTCTGCCAAAAATGGGCTGAGGGCAATGTCACATTCCAAATGACTGAAAGATCTACCCCTTCCAGGAGCAGTGACAGTAAAGCTGAAGATTTCTTCTTGTGGTGCTTCTTGAATATCTTTGTCCTTGGAATCTGCCCATTTCAAGGATTTGCTGATTTAAGGAAAGCCAGAGGGTAGTAGTCAGCGGGGGGATATAGGTCTGGACTTGCACAGGGTTCAATCATACGTTTCTAGCCCATGCATTGAAGAGCTTCCTTAGAGAAATGCTACAAACTTTGTGTTACAAGTAACTATCATTAAGTTACCCATTATGTGATTTTCACAACATGGCCACTGATCTTAATCTGGATTTGCTGGCAGTAACAGACATTTAACACAAAGTGTCAGTGGCAGATGGTGTAGCTTGAACTAACAGTAGGGGGCGGGGGGGGGGGGGGGGGAGAATTGAATGAGAGGGGTGCAATGGATGCAGGAAGTAAGGCCAGGGAGGCATGAAGGGGAAACCTATGAATGGTCTCCACTTCAAGCTGTGAACCCAGCCATAGCACATCACAAAGCTGAGTAGGTTTCACTCTTGGGAATAAAAGAGTCTATGCAAGAGTATTGTGCATTTCCTGACATTAGGAAAAGTGAGGTTTCTATACCAAACACATTCAACCTTATTTATGGTGTTGACAAATTCCATCATCCCACTGCACCTGAACCAATTTTGAAAGTAGTTGCTGAACCTAGAGTTCCTAATCTTATTTGCCAACTGCAACAATACATATGGATATTTTACATGGCATATACTTAACTACACACAGGAAAGGCAATCTATATCAAACATCTTAAAGTCAGGGTGTGCCTGGGGACAAGTCTGTAGACAGAACTTCAGGTATAAACGTCGCAACTCCGTGTCATCCTTGTTAAAAAGGAAACCATACATAAAGGGAAGAGGAAATTTGTACAACGGCCACCAGTCGTGACTGCACAACAGAGCTACCCACAGGCAATAAACCCCGCAAAATCTCATGGACAGACCGTCTAACAGGGCACAACAACTAATGTTTAAGGGAAAGCATTTCCCCGGGATCACTCCTCTCGTGTTGCAAAGGGTCCAGTGGCAGTGATGGAAGGAAAAGGCATAGCCCCTATGAAGACCTTACTGAACACAAAGAATTCAGGATAGATAGTACAAACTAATAACTGCAGAACGCTGAACAAGCGTTTGTATTCATGAAAGGATCTAGTCTATTAGGAGACTATGCGCTAGCTCCTTCCAATGGCAAGGGCCCTCTCAAGCGAACTCCCCAGAGGACGGCGCTCTGCCAAATTACATTTGCAACAGACATGTGAATAAAACTTTCCAAGTTGAAAAAACACAAATATTCAGAGGCACTGAAGATACAGTTTTACTGACATGCGGGGGGGATTGGTGGGGGCGGGGGGGGGGGGTGTGCGGAGGCAGGCTGGAATCTTGGGTGGTGATGGGTCACATTGGAATATAGAGAGTGGTCCTTAAGGGGTTAGGAAACATGTTTGAGAGGATTTTGAGAGGGGAATGCTGGAGAGAGCAGTTAAGAGTAAAGATTAGAACGGGAAGGACAAGTTACCTCTGAGAACAGAGAAGCAAGTTGAAAAAAGGCTATTTGGAGGACAGGACTGCTGGGGGGGGGGGGGGGGGGGGGTCAACAAAAGGTTTACCTGACGCACCACTTCTTCTTCTTCTTGGCGTTTCTCATAATGAGAGAAGTCATCAAATATGGAGGTGGTATGCTTGTAGGTGGCGATGACCTTTAGCACTTGCTTTGCCTTTTCCAAGGGTACCTCCTGCGTATCACGAGAGTTTGTCACCGGCTTGTTGTCATTGTTCTCCAGCCGGATGTGCCGCAATTGGTTGTTAGGCACATCCTTGACAAACAGCCACTTGACATCAAACTTCCCCTTCCATTTGTCCTGAGACCATACGCCAGCGCTTGTACCATAGTCCACAGGGGAACGCATTTCTGCCACACCGCAGAAGTGCCCACTACCATTCACGCTGAACAGCAAGTAGACAGGACCCTTGCTGTTCATGGAGCGGAAAGCACTGTCCAGACGCTTGTTGCCGTGCTCTGTGCTGCACCAAATCGAATACTTGATGGAGCGGTGGATATCATCCTCTGAGTAACTTTTTATGATAAACACTCGGGCATTTTTAAGGCTCCAATCAAAGTCCTTGGGGTTATATCCATGAGCAGACTTAAGCTTCTCCAATACAGGGTGGGAATCTGAACCCGGTGACACGGACTGGTTACCGGCTGACATACTGAGGTCATTCCCAGCTCCACCACTTTGACCAAAGGCTGCGTTCCTGTTTCGAGGGGCCACCCACCTGTTCTGGTTGGGAGCTTGTTGGGTCTGGTACTGAGCTTGCGGCAATGGGGGTGGGTGTTGTAGAACAGTCTGAACCATCTGCTGCTGGGGCTGCAGCTGAGGGGCAGATTGAGGGGAGGACAACTGCTGAGAAGATGGTGGCTTTGACACAGGTCCTTTGTTGTCCCAGGTACCTATATCCATATTGTGTTTAATTGGAGGTGGGGGAAGTGCCCCTCCAATCACAGGAACAGGCTTTTTCATTTTGGGCTGTGGCTTTGCTGGCTTGCTAGCAATGGCCGCCCAGGATGTTGGCTTTGAAGGTGCCATGTTCAGGTTAGAGCAACCGTTCCCAGGCATAGCACCAGCCATGCCAGCACTGTTAACCACAGATCCTACAGGCTTAACAGAGGCTGGAACATCACCACCAATCTTAAGTCCTACCATACCTTGTTCAATGCTGTTCATGCCAGGAGCTTTGTTTAAGGTGTCACTGTGAAACCCTGTTTGCCCGTCAACGATTGTTCCACCCAAGGAACTGGGGGGATAGCTGTAGCTACCTCCATATGCTGAGCTTTGGGTCTGCTGCCCCTGGGACCCACTTGTGCCCCAAGCTGAGAAAGCTGGGTTCTCAGTGAAGAAGTTGAACCTATGCTGGTAGATGTTATTCCCCAGTCCACCAGGCTGCCCAAAGACTGCATCGTGCATGAAATGATGGTCTCCATTGCTGAGTTGTCCATACGTGGTGAGGTAGGGTATGGGAGGGTCTTGCCCTGTTGACCACGGAGCATCGCTGAGAGAGTATGGAAAGCCAATGGATGCTGGGTAGTAACTTGATAAGTATGGATCAGTCATTGATGGATAGCTGTTACTCTGTCAAGAAAAAACAAACAAAACGAGATTAGCATTATTAGAATTTGCCACAGGGTCTCAATGGCACACTGAAATAACCTCGAAGTCTCATTGTTAAAAGCAACATTAACATTCAAGTACATACAAAAAGAAAATGGTTCACCTTGGTTTTGTACAAGCCTACTGCATCCCACATCAGTGCATTAATTATAGGGCCATGTACCAAATAATAATTGGCCTCTTTTTCAACACATGAAAAAGCCTTGTGAACACTAGGACATCAACTCCGCCCCATCTCCCACAAACCACTCACAAATGTTTTAATTCCGGTTTGCATTCTATGTGGTCTCTGGATCACACTAACAGTTGGTTAGATATTTCATTTAAATATTTGTTTATTGCTAAGGGTCTTGCTTATTCCTATCTCGGGGTTTTACTTCACTTTGACCAACTTACCTTACATCTGTATTTTGCTCATTACAAGGAAGGACCATGGCTGGGGGTGGGCAAAATCTTTGGCTAGTTTCCCGTCAGACTTTCTCAAACATGGACAGTTTTTAAAACAACATGCATTCCTTCATGTACCTCCTCTCTATATCTTTACTTCTGCATGCTAGAGTTTTAGGACGTTTTCAATAGGGTTAATAGAATTGTGTACAGTGAATGGTTGTACAGGCATGTTTGGTAAAGGCACTTTGGATTTTAAAAAACTTTTTAAACGTATTACTTCATCCAATCTCCTAAATACTGCTCAAACATTCACTCTGCTTAACTTTTTGAGACAGACCTTACAAATCCAAGTCATACTTGTAAGCACTTTAAAGCAAAATCTGAACCACTTACGAACCTAAAAGTTGTGGAAATCACAAAGCCCACCAACCTCAGAAATAAGTCTTCCCCAAGGGATAACAAATTCTTGCACGCACTTTGTCCAGACAGATAGATGAGTGCTATGCACTAGCAGCAAACGAATATCTGTAAAGGCTGTCTTATCACTTTCTGCTCTTTACTACAATTGGGGGATCAGTCATAGATTTCAAACATTTAAAGAGTGGAATCTGGAAGAGAATACTGAAAAACAGCAACAAGCGGTACATTTTAGCTTCGAGAAATAAATATTTCTTCTTGGACTGCTATTAGGAGCAGAAAAACAAAACTATAATGCACTACTCCTCAAAGAGTAAGATGTGGAGAATCTAAAACTACAAGTTATGGAATGTACAGAATAAGTGGAGCGGATACAATTCTCATACTGGAAGCAGAAGAAAGGACAATCGCTTTAAAAACAGTAACAGACCATGTGCAGTGCACAGTCCACAAATAGCTGAATCATTAACAAATATACTGACGTGTTGGGGAGAACTGTTGAGGAATGTCCTAGAGTACAAACAAAGGAGTTAAGGGCTTGGTGCAGAAGCCACCCTCCCAGCCACCACCAACCCCAGCATTACTGAACATTAGTCAAGAAGTCAACGATGTAACCTTTTTAGGATATGGCCATATTGGGTTTTGCGTGACAAATAAGTAAAACCATTTAAAATGCAGGATTCTAGGTCTGACTATGCAGATGGAAAGTCGGTTGACTGAATACAATAGAAGAGGGAAACAGTTCAACATGTCCCTTTATCACCCACACCCTTAGAATCAGACTTAAAAATGTGAGTGATGTCTACATATTAATGAACTCATGAGTGGCCCCAAGTTTTTCGACCCCATGGACCGTGAAAAACATGGTGTGCTATTTATCTGATCCAGTAAATTCAGATTTAGTTTGGTATAACACATCGCACCCTATCTGGACCACTCTTAATTATGTCCCAAGAATTGCTCCAGAACGAAATATTATTGTAGAGATTTCAGAGAAGTCATTCACGTGGTGTTTTTTAGGTCGAGTGTAGCGTTGCAGCGCATGCACTACTCGCTCTGCGAGGCATGCTGTAGTAGGGTATGTTTTAGGAGTGGAAGCCCCACCCATACTTTTCATTGGTTGGTGGCATTGCTTTTGGTAAAAGCTGGCTTCCGATTGATAATGAGACTTCTTAGGCCCTCCTTGTTACCGCCCTGTGTCCTTTCGTGACCGCCCACCAGGACTGGATCTTTTACTTGCGGTGTTACACGGTCTTCTCTATTTAGTTGGTATGCACTATATTTTTTTCACAATGGCGACAGCTTGTTTGTTTAGAGTTCATGGGTTTCAATTTTGAACTTCTCTAAATATAAATGTTTTGTGATGGATGGCTTTATTTAACAATAGTGGACATACATTATTTATGGACTATTACTTATCAGTGCGGCGCCCGTTTCACGCGAGCCGCACCGGTTTCGCTTTCACTGTTGGGTTGTTTTCCCCACTCCAGAGCAGAGCTGGCAGGCGGACGAGACAGAGGGTCAATTTTCCATTTTATTATTGTCAATGATGTTTTGTGAAAGAGAATGATTTAGTTCACGCATACCCAATAGTTGTGAAACCGAGAAATGCACAGCAAAGCCCCGTGTTTTAATGCTCATTGCGAGAATTGGTTAAGAGCTGCTCAGGGGCAGCAATAAACAGAGGAGCAAAATGAGGCTGAAACTGGCAGATCAATATAATCATGTGAATAACAAGACGGCAAAACACTATGGCCTTGAAGACGGCAGTGCAAGAGGTCTTGTCCAGATAATTAAAACATGATTGCAAAGAAAAAGAAGTCAGTTAAATATCGCTGATGAGGTCTCCTGCCTCGTGTAATATTGCTTGCACAGTCTGTAATCTATATTCAGTGCATATTGCTCATATGGCCCGGAAAGAGGTGCGGGTGGCGTCCGGCATATGCCTCCACGTGCACTGAATCCCTGAGTGGCATGCGGCCATGTGGAGTTTGCAGATAACTCTCCCGTAAAAAGATTAGAAAGTGCCCGGCTTACAGTACCTGTTCCATGATGACTAAAAGACGTGCTTCTGGGTGGTAGATGGGGCTTCAGCGATCAGATCAGATCACACACACTTGTTTCTTACTCGTCTTATTCTGGTGGGAGACGGAAAATGGTGCTTTTATGAACAGATAGCGGGTTGAATGAATGCGTGCAGCATGCAACGCTTGTTGAGCAACGAGAGGCCACAGGCTAGCAGGACTGGGACCTCCACTCCCATACAGCTGAGTTAACGAGGGGCGAGAAACTCAAATTTTCCACAAGAGTTGTTTTTATTTATTTCACATTTTCTATATAGCACAACTCTGCCTAGTCAGGTGTCGGGCATTTTACAAAATCGAGAGGTAGAGAACTGAGTCTGTTTACATCCAAGTAGAGATCTGGAAACAGTGATACAATGAGCTTCAGGCTAGTTACATTTGGCATCCGTAAAGGGTTTGAAACAGAGTAATGCAGGTACAAAGTGGGATACAGAAAAAGAAGAGGAATGGAGAGATTGAAAGGAGGATAAGGTGGGAAAGGCAAAGCGACTGAGAAAGTAAAGAATTGGTGGGCAATGTAGTAGGTGGAAAAAAAATGAGTTGGTGCAAAGCTAAGTATGAGGAGAAGGGCAGAGTGTAAGGAAGAGCGAAGGACAGGTTGAGAAGAGTTGGAGAATGAGGATAGGAGAAAGAAAAAATTGAAGATCAAGATAGTCTAAATTCCTTCGTTTTCAGTCTGTTCTGTATTTGTAGGAGTATTCTAGACATCGAAGGTGTAAAGTCAGAGGGCTCTAGATGAAGGGCCAACACCGGAGAAAGATTGCAATGCAGCTGACCATGTTATGAACGTCTTTGCTTCAAGCCTGAAAATTGCTCTGCTCCGGAAAACATCAGGAGTTTAAGGCAGATGAAAGAATGATTGGTGGGTGGGTATGTGTTTTAATATAAAATCTCAGTAAATGCCTTTAAATTCTGGCATCAGCAAGGAACCAAAGAAAATTCTGAAAATTTAGGATGATGTGGTCAAATTTATTTTACTGTGGAAACTAGTCTGGTGGTTAAATTTATCTCCGGGCTTTAAAGGATGCCATGTTAAACTTGTGAATGCTTTTTAAGGTGAAATTGCCGTAGTCCAATCATGATATGACGATTTCCATGACCAGGCAAACAGAGGTTTTGCTTTCTCCACATTGGCGCTCCATGATGTCCTTTAAAGCAAGCGAGCACGTTTTCAGCCTAATCTGCTCCTTCAGAGCAGGGGGTCTGCCATGCTTTGTGCTCATCTTACACATGCTGCAGGTGACCGCAAATAGGATTTCCGAATTTATGAAGTTGAAAAATGAAATTCCATGTCTGATTGAAAAAGGAGCTGGCAGCCATACTCTGATGGGCATTGTGCCATCCGGGCAAAGGGGTGTGTAAAATTCACGTAAATTGCTTTTATGTAATTATGTGAAAATACATCCAAATTACGTGAAATGCAATTTCATTTAGCGCTATATTTCGGAACAAAATGAGTCCTCGTACATATTTGATGCGAGCATGCATTTAAACCAAAACAATGCAGTCGCTCCTGTTTTATTGTTCCTGTGCATTCACTGTAAAGGTTTACTGTGAATTGAGCCATTCCTAGCAATTTCTTTACCACAAATGGTGTAACGTTAGGAATTTTGCATAACAAGTGTTACCTGGATGGACGAGGGTCGTACGAAGGAGGGGGCGTGGCTCGCCCTGCCTTAAGCAAAAGTATTGTCTCGACTGCTTACCTGGGAGGGGAACTTGTTCCGTCCCACGTATATTTAAAGACCGTGATATTAATACAGGATTTGTGAGACGGGATTAGCTGTTTTTTTTAAAATTGTTTTTTAATGCAATGTTTGTGTTTAGGAAAGGGAACCAATTGTGGTTATTATTTTATTTTTATTTGTTATTTTTACTGTTTCGTGAAGTGCAAACCTGGCCCAGCAGGGTATAGCAGTGCCTACAGAACCGGTTGTGCATACACACGGATTACACTATGAAACTTGCAAGCTTTTAAAACCGCTACACCATCAGCATGAGGGGAAACTGCTAAAGCGTCTCATTAATAAAGCATATGGACTTCAACAAGTCGGAGGTTGTAGTCAATAACTTTATACTCTGTCCTTTATACAGAAACGTAGACAACGTTCAGGTGCTCAGTACCAGACAGTGCCTGCCCATTGAAAGCACTGCTTATACTTCATCAGCTGACAGTATGGAAAATAGTTTCTCTCTCCTCCCCATCTCCACGGTACAAATATATCCACAGCAAAGAGCATTAGTGGTTCACTTTTTTCTTGATGTTCCTCCTGAAAATGTCTAGCTACAGGGTAATATCTATCATTGTTTTTGATGTCCCTAGTATGTTCCACAGTTTGTTAGGTCAAGCCTGGGCAGCGCATGCGCTGCTCTGAGAGGCCTGCTGTATTAGCTTATGGAAGCAAAGCACCGCCCACTTTCCCCCCATTTTTTTCAATGGCTTAGGTCATTGTCCTTCGTAAATGCTGGCTTACGATTTGTTAATAGGCTTGTTAATCCATCCGCCAGGCCCTTTTACTTCTGTTACACAGTAGGTTTGTTTTAGTCTGTAAGCACCATTTTCTTTAATGAGTTTCTGGTCCTGCAGACACTACTTGCAGCGCGCCATGCACGCTTTCACTTTCAAAGCAGCTCGGGACAATCGCGGCTGCTGCTTTGTGGCGAGATAGGTCTTGCATTTGCAGGAGTTTGAGCTATTGTCATTATAAATGGCAGTGGCTTAGAATCTCGAGGGTGCAAGAGCTATTGCCTTACAAATATTGTTTTGTGAAAGCGCCTCATGCGGCGCTTTCCCATTGGTGTCGGCCAGGCCCCTTTCTTTACATGCGGCTCATCTGAAGAGGGTGGGGGGGGGGGACGCGGCCGCTATTGGGGTGGAACAGTGGCGTGGGGCGTTTTTGCATGGGGAGGACATTTGTCAACTTGCCAGATGCTTTTTATGTGGAGGAGCCCCATGCAGCACTTTAGCTTTGGTGGCGGCATTGATGTGGGACGCTTTTGCAAAAATTGAATTTGCAATGCAATAGGTCTGGCATTTGCGAGAGTTTGGGCTATTGGCATTGTCATGTACAATGCCGGTGGGTCAGGCTCTTGTAGGTGCGAGACCTGTTGCATTGTAAATGCTTGTTTGGTCTAGATGTTGCTTTGGGTCTGCTCCATTTTAAATCACCGACGTTCTTCACTAGGCTCTTTCAGTCATTGACTTGGTCTGGTCTCAGCTCAGTTGAGTATTTCTCTCTAATGTTAGTCTGTTTCTTACTGCCTCTAGAGTGGCTGCATTGAACTGCATGCGGGACTAATGTGCAACTATAATTTCCCCTTTCTGCTGGCTCCCTTACTTGTTTTTTGACCCAGTGTGCTTAGGCTGCATGTTTTAGCACAATAAACCCAGACCCAAACACTGGGCAAGTGCTGGTTATTGTCAAGATTGTAACTTGTCTGAACCTCTCAAAACATGTGATAGTGTGCCAAAGAATCAAGTAGGGGAGAGGAGTTGGCCTAACGGCCAGTGCGCTCGACCTCGGACATGAGGAACTGGGTTTGAGTCTTGGTAACGACGCTGAACATCCTGTGATTCTGGGCAAATCACTTAATCTCCCCGTGCCCAACAAAAAATGAATGCGTGTCCTCATGTAACGTAACTGGAACTGGTGCTATGTAAAGCGCTCTGATACCTGATTGGATTCGGGTCAAGTTCGCGCTATATAAAACTCTGCAAAAAAAAAAAAAAAAAAAAACAGTAAATGGGTGCAAATACCTGTATTTCAGAATCCTTTTAATATTGCCTACACACGTGGTTCTTAACCGGTTGTCTTCTGTGGACCTCCCACTAAATCATTACCGGGTACCCCCATCGAATCATTATCGAAATCTGGACACCCCCACTGAGTAATTATTGAATCTGGGAACTGCGGTTTGAGCAATTCTGATGATTTGAACTGCAAAATAATACAGAAACAAACATTCCAACAAATTTAGAAATTTATAAATATTTAGGTACTTTAAAAACAAATAACAAAATAAAACTGAAGGGAAGTTTGGAGATTTCTTAAATTTAATTTAGGCTATCCATCGTCCATCTAACATTGTTTGATACACCTGCACTTGTAGCTCAAATCAACCTGAAGATGCCAACTTAATTTTAGCCTCCAATTTTAAATTCTTTAAGATTTACAAATATTTTCGAATTTTTTTTGCATTTTGCTTTTTTAATTTTCTATACTACTGGACCACAAGTTAAGACCCGCTGGCCTAGAGGGCTACCCTATTCTCCATGATATTGTCATTTTAGCAATTTAAAGCAATGCTGGTTGATTACCCTTAATTATAATTGTTGAACATTAAGACATTTCCTTGTCAGAGCACGATTCTTGTTCCCCACAACTGTCTGTATTGTATCTGTCGAGACCCCACTGGTCATCATTCTGGGTTGGTAATTTAACTCTTCTTAATGCTTTAGGGCTAATTTAACTAGCTGCACTAGTTAAACCCCTCTGTTACTCTGTTCCCAGAGGTGATGGTTAGCATTTTTGGCAATGTTATTAAGGCTATGTGAGCAGATTGAGAATGGTGTCCAAAGTAAAGCCAGAATAATGGCATTTGCAATGATAGACAATTCTAAACAAGAATAAAAGAGAGCATAATAAATTCAATTTTGTGGGTAACGGCGAATCATCCACTACTGAAAATTGGCTAGTGCCTTATCTTGACCAAAAGTCTAGTGGGAATAAGATTTTCCTATGAAGTTGTGTAGCATCATAAGAGCATCATCATTAGTGATATGGGAGATTCATTTTTTTTCCAAGATAAATGCTGAAGAGTACGGGGCAAGGGGGGGGGCAAAATAAAGCACCAAGCTATTAAGTGTTGAGGTAACATTTTGATCCTTTAGGATTTGTTAATGGATTCAGACTAAGCCTTTTCAAAACCAGGTCCTCCATCCCCATGCAATTTTAGTTTTTAATTTTAAATAAAGCAAAATACTGAAGTGAGAAATGCAACTAAGTCTAACAATAGAAGTTTAATAGCCTTAACCTGGTGTTTCCTGCCTATCTTTTATTTCTGGTCTTGTAACTTCTTCTCAGTTGTGGTGTTTTAATTACCCTTATCGCACTGGTAGTTTTAATGTTTCTACAACGCTTTGAATATTTTACAAAAAGTTTTTTTTACAGACATGTTACTACAATAAATTCACTCTGCAATGGTGAATCATAAGCAATCAGTCAATGCAGGATTTGGTAGTCTTCAATGTGAGTGTACAGAATTCTTGATTTAAAAATAAATGAAAATGAAGGTATTTTGGTTTGTCCAGTTGGGAACAATTCTGGTTTTTCCATTGGGGGTTTAGAAACCATGTAGCAAGTTGATTTAGTTTTTTACTGTAATTGAAAAACAAAATGGTTCTTTAGCAAGAATAACTATCCTTCTTGAGATTTTGTAGCACTTCTTAACTGAGACTAGTTAATTTATCCTTTCAACCAAACGAATCACTTCTAAAATAAAAAATATAAAAATCAAGCTGCCAGCTTGACATTGGAGAATGTCACACGAAGTTTATGTATACTGTAGTTTATTTATATTTCACACTGTGGGCTTTGTCATTTGGAACTTTGCGTTAGTATACCACAGACCAAATGTTTCCTTACAAACCTGTCCGTTATGTTTAGCAATCAGCACTGATCTAATGCAGTCACATGCTTTGCAGGACTTTACAAGATTGTTATAACGGAAACCTAGTCTGTGTCTAACGTCAGTGTGCTGAATTTGTATAACCTAGATCTGTTTTTTTATGGCTGTGTGGGAGGTTTACTGGATGCTTAAGGTTTTCCCTGGATTGCTATTTTTTAGTGCTGTCGAAGCAGATGCATATGGCTCCCGCCCCAGTGTTCATACACAATATATAGTCTGTATGGTAAACACACACAGCTGTTGTCAAGTTGCACCAGTTTGGCTACAAAATCTAGTTACACCACTATTGATCTACAAGCAACAATATGCAGTCAAACAAGGTTCGTTCTGGCTCCCAAATCTTCTTCATATATTACAGATCACTTCATCTTACATGGCCCTGAAGGCTTAGCTCCAAGATGTCCTATTGCATAATTAGCCTATGAGGATGTCCTTGTAATTTTCTCTACAACCACGGCCAGCATGCAAAACCAACTATATAATGTTGTATCCTTTAAGTTTGACAAAGGGCTCACGGTCAACCCAGCTAAAACAAAAATCATGGCTGTTGGAACAAAAGTAAAAACACTTAGGATTGACATTGAATGATAAACCCATTGACCAAGGGCATGAATGCAAATACTGCACAGAAAAGAGCTTGATCGGTTAACCAAACCAGATTCATCAACTATATGATAGTAGAACCATCATTTCTTCACACAGCCCTCAATGCCAAATTAATTCCTGTTTTTTCTTAACGATCACCAGCGCTGAAACCAAACTCTAAGCAACTTCGATAAACTATACATTCAGAGTATCTGATCCTAGTTAAAATTACGGTCAGCAACCATACCTTGTTTAATAAGATCTGATTTCAAGTCTAATGTCGCTGTCTTTATGGCACACCTGTGCTGTCTTTAATTGTTGTTGTGCCTGTATGAGTGCTCTGATTAACTCCTTTAAAGGTTTAATCCATGCCGATCTGAAGGAAAAAAGTTGGACTTAAATGCATAAAATTACACATACCTCATAAAAGAGCACAGCCTCCCATCTTTAGGTCTGTTGTCTTTGAGTAGGCAGTCACGTATACAATTTATAAGGAACACCTTGATGAACAATAACCATCCCTGCAACCTGTGTGCCTCTTTAAAATACACTCAGTTACCACTGAACACCTATACCTCTGCTGTCAAGATTATTTAACTTCTGCTTTAAAATTGCATATAAAAAACAAGTACTTGAGAATTAAAATCTTGTACATTCCAACTCCTGCGGTTTGAAGGATTGTGGCAACTTAATGGTGTAAAATCCCAGGAATACAGACTCTGGTTATTAGGAGAAATCACTGGAAAACATTGTCTTTGTACTAAATTATTCATTATATCTTCTCAAGAAGTATTTACATGACTGTTTTATTGCGGCTAATGTACGGATGATCAAAGATGTATTTACTCTGTTTTGCCTTGCAAACAGGAGTCTTTATAACAAAACTTCACATTTGAGTTCACCTACTCCATATTAAACAAGCATTTGCAATGCAATAGGTCTCGCATTGACGCAAGTTTGAGCTATTGACATTGCAAATAGCAATGCCTTTTATTTTTTGTTTTCTTTTTAAAAACATAAATAAAAAGGCATTGCTCTTTACAATGCCAATAGCTTAAACTCGCGTAACTGCGAAACCTATTGCATTGCAAATGCTTGTTCATTATCCTAATAATGCAAAAATTGATTATTTGGGTAGAAATCAATTCTTATTACTGAAGACAACCCCCAGCCACAAGGGTACATTTTAAATTCTGATTCTCACAATCAATCACTCAAACTATACCCAGTATGAATGCCCTAGGTCTCCTTTCCTACACCCCTTATGTAACATTTGCTATACACTGATTTATACACGTGGGATTAATTGTCTGTGTGATGTAAAGTGCTCTGACACCCTACAATGATCCGAGTAGTGCTAGGAGGGTCACTGTTAAAGGGTGGTAAATCGCACTCGTTTAAATTGCTTGATTTTGCTCGCAAGAAAGTGTCAGTCAGTCGTTGAAATGTCACTCATAATTACACCGATATTATGATAGTGTGTCACATAGCAATCAGAAACCTTGGCAGCTATGGATTAGTGTTTAAGTGCTCAAGTGGTATTTTAACCCATTCATGTTCGATCTTTGCCTTTTCCTGCTTGTCCGCACAGACAGCGTTATAAGCTTGGCACTAGACGGGTACTTACTTTCACTTTCTTTTCTTCAGGGCGGAAAATCGATGGAACCATTTTATTTCAGTTCCGTAAACAAAAAGGAAACTTTAATGCCACGCGTTCAAATACTCAACCATTATACGAGCGATGATCTATGGCGTTTAGGCAACCAACAAATATTTTGTATGGTGTGATATTTGGAACACTGCAATTAGCACAAGATTACTGAAAACCGCTGAAGGCAAAGGCCTCGTACAGGGGTCAGTCCCCAACAATGACAGATCACACTCGCGATCAAAGGCGTTTGGTTTGTGTCAGTGCTTGAAATAAGAATTTAAAAGTGTCAGTACTTACAATCCTAGCGTACCTGCCCGCCCTTCTAAGAAATGCAGGTAATCTATTCACATGAAGGAAGTGCAGACTACTTGTTGAAACCTGCCTATTCTAAACACTGCATGGTATATTGAGATGTAAAGCACGCCGTTTATAACGCAGGTTCTCAAATGCCCCAATAACTTGTGACAAATTCTAACTCCTTCCGTGTTAGTATATAGTACCTCGCATGTACAGGCTTTGTGTCCTGTAACTAATAGGAAGGGAGGGCGAAACTACAAGTCCCAGAATATAAAGCGCTTTTTTAATGATTACAGCTGCATGAAGAAGCCACCTATCTCACACACTTTACAAAGCAGCTCTTGGCTGCTACGTACGAAGTGGTATGAAATGCAAGTACGGTTGAAGTAATGCTGGAGGCTCTGCGTTATGGTGAGGTATTAGTAATCTCTCCAGGGTGGGTACTGGGATGGAGTTGCGCAACAGGGGTACTACTAAGGTGAAACCCAGGCTTTACCTTTGGAAGCAAAATCTGCTAGGCTCTGTCCTTTCTGCTCTCCGATGAGCGCTGTAGGGGTTAAACTGCGTACACCGGACTCGAACGAAAGCCCAGCACCTCGGGCGCGCCACTGTGAGGCATATGTTTTCAATTATCGCGCCCTTGTCTGGGCACGATAACTGAAAACATATGGGCTTTGGTACGCAAAACAGACACCAATAGGCCGTGGGCGGAGCAATGCGCCCGCCTTTGGCCTATTGTGTACTCTGTTGAAACAAAACACGCACTCCAAGCCCAATTACAGACCCTTAACAGAAAACACACGCACTAGTGTGTGCGATTCCAGGATCCATTTCTGAATCCCGGACAAAAGGACTCTAGCCTGCGTGAGCACTG
Organism: Triturus cristatus; assembly: GCF_964204655.1. Lineage (NCBI taxonomy): Eukaryota > Metazoa > Chordata > Amphibia > Caudata > Salamandridae > Triturus > Triturus cristatus. Next base: position 1,650,791,397 of record NC_140590.1, on the reverse strand, counting down.
CTGCGCAGTGCAACGCAAGTCGAAAGACCTAAAAACTGTGGGGTCTGACTCGAATTCCTTGGTTTAATGTGTGCTGACCACGAGTTATCACCCTTTTATTGTTCTATTGGGTTTTGTTTTATGGTCTTTATGATTGTAATTATTTTTATTAAACTTATAGTACTACAAGCCTCGTCATTCTAGGAGAATCATCATGAACATTACTATCACTGGAAGAATACTCCTATAATGTAATTTACTCTATTACTAGAAAGTACATCCAAATCGGTGTTGTGGTTCAGTCTCCTATAAACATGTTGGAAAATTGCTTTTTGTGGGCTTGGAACATAGTGTACTTCAAGATGTGTGTGATAGCGTGAATGCAAAACCTCAGATAATGGTCTTAGAAATCTGATTGTAACCCCAGTCTGTACACAGTTGCTTTTAGAAATTCTGGTTCTTAATTGCAGAGTGGGCTTTCTGTTGGATATTTAACTTGATCAGACTGTCAAACTGGCAGTCTTCACAGTGTCTGAAAGTTGCTGTCCTATTAAACTGCTGTTTTGAGTTGGTCATAAATATATGCACTAATTATTGGAGTTGAGGTTTTACATTGGTTGTTTTCAAGTTGTAATAAAAAAAAGCTTTCAGTTAAAAAGAATGCAACCAATAACTTCAATATAGAGCAAACTAAATGTTTCTATTGTTTTAGGTTTCACCTGCACAGCGTTTGTGCTGTGTTTGCGTAATCTCTTATGAACAAAAAAAAAAAACAAAAAAAAAAAAAACTTAACCGGCTTAGAAGACTGTTCATTACAAACCTTTTAAACTCTTCCCTCCGACTCTTCCCCTCCAAAAACCCTTTTTACTCATCCAAAGGACTCCTCCTACTGCTATAACCTAAAAAAAAATCCTACACTCTATCCCTCCACTATCCTTTTCGATCAAAAAAACAGAAAAACATGTTCACTTCTCAAATTTCATATTCCACTATACTAATTCACGACTAATCCTTTATGGGTTCCAGAGTAGCGTGCTACTCACCAATAAAGCGTTTCAACACCCCATCAAGGATACAAGCGCTATATAAACGCAAACCTTTTTCCGGTTTTCTACCCCCTCCCCAACCCTTCTCAATCCAAATAACTGACTAACATATCCACCACTCTAAATAATTTCATGTTTCACCATACTAATTCAACACTAATCCTTATGGGTTCCAGAGTAGCGTGCTACTCTACAAAAAAGCGCTTCAAAACCCCTTCAGGGGTAGCAAGCACAATATAAATACAAACCTCTTTCCCTCTTCTATTCCGCCACCTACCCTTCTCTATCCAAATAACTGAATAACATATCCACCACTCAAATTGCTTCATATTTCACTATACTAATTTTCAACACTAATCCTTTATGGGTTCCGGAGTAGCGTGCTATTCACCAGAAAAGCCCTTAGACGCCTAGTCAGGGGTAGTAAGCGCTATAGAAATGCAATTACAATTAAATAGCTTGAAGCAGAAGTACAATGAAAGATATCTACATTAGACTTCAAATTTCATCAACTTATTTAAAACTGCTTATTTTTCAGGGTCAAGTGCAGTTTGTGCCATCAAAATTGACTATGTGGTTAAAAAAAGCAGGAACTGTGGTGACACATATGAAGCTTTCGTAGAGAGTGTGATCGTCAAGAAGGGTGACTGTTTTATGTACATACTGGGTTGGGTCAGGCTATATGTGGCAATCCACAGACTGCTAGGAAGATGAAGAGAGACTTGGAAAAACACCACATTTTAGCTCAGCCAAGCTATTGGCTTTGACATTAATATTTGGGCCGTATAATTATTACAATGCATCTCAAACATGTCTGGCTATCATGAAAAGGGCTTGGAGTTAAACAAAACCCATTTCAAGACTGTAGCCGATACACGCATGCGTTGACAAATGTTCATGAGGTGTGCATACGCATCATCACTTGTGCAGCCACTTTTTATTTTTCATTTTATCATGGTGGAGAACGGTCATGTTAGGCCCTTAAATTAAAAATTAAATAAAGTGCACAGAAAAGCCTGCATAGGCAGTATTCTCATTCAAAAAAGTAATTGATGGAACTTGAATTAATCTCAGCCACTAGTAATTGCTTTGGCCACATCAAAGTTCATACATTTTGCACACCACAATTTCATGTAGCTGGGTCTAATCTGAGGTGGCACTGTGGGCAACAAAAGATATACTGGGATGCAACCCAGAGTAAATACCAATGGCTGAGATTAATTCAAGAATCGCTCAGTTTTTTCATTTACTTTAAAGACTATGGGTATGCCCAGCTGTAGGTTCTGTGGTAGCTTTGCCAATGGAACCAAGCTGCACCCTCTTAAAAACCCCACCTAGGGTGAAACCGGTCTTGGGTCGCTTGTGTTCAGGTTCAGAAAAGACCTGGCTTGGCAGTTCGGGCTAGACTGTACCTACTGAAGCAACGACAAAGCTGATTTACAAATTGCTGGGTCTAATCTGAAGTGGCATAGTGGAGGGGGGGGGGGGGGGGGGGGGAAGAGGGGGGGGTAAAGAAAAAAAAAAAAAAAAGGATTGAGTGCGATGAGGGCCGAGTCCTTACCAGTGGCCGAGATTAATTCAAGCATTTCTTCCATTACGTTTTTGTTAACTTCAGTGTGACACCCTAAATGCGACAGGTATGTACACAGATGTGGGTCCAGTGCTCACTTTGCCACTGGAACAAAGCTGCACCAGACTGAAGATGAAACCGGTCTTGGGTTGCTTGTGTTCCGTTTCAGAGGACCTAGTTTGGGCGTTCGGGATGGACTGTACTGTTACTACTTGAACATGGTCAATGCATTTTTGCATATTTAGCGGCGTCTAATCTGAGGTGGTATTGTGAGCAAAACAATTATGGACCAGGACATAGGCCCAAGTAATTAACAGTAGTTGAGATTAATTCAAGCCGCACTCGTATCACTTTTTTTGTTTACTTCCTTGCAGAACATACGAGATGGTAATGGCGAAGACTCGCATGAGAAGTTTTGGGTTTACTTCCTTGCAGAACATACGAGATGGTAATGGCGAAGACTCACATGAGAAGATGCACATAAGGGAAAGCATCTCATCGTTTGGCAGCCAGGAAGGAAAAACGGCGACCTGTACACCTGGTTTTTAAGGACCAGACAACGGGAACAGATTAGGAGAATCAGCACGGAAAGGATCTTAAGGAACGTGGGAGAATTCCAATAAGGGGCTTTTGATTATAATTAAGTAAATAGGGCCTAAACTATGAGCGTAGCAATGCATGAGCTGAGACTCAAAATAGATTGTTAGCAATGGAAAACAAATGAAAGGAGGAGGAGATCAGAAGGAAACCAAAGAATAGACTCACTATCACATGATAAAATCTCCAACGTCTGCAAAGTAAAACAGGGGAAGCAAAAAGGAGGAAACAAAAGGAAAGGTAGAATTACTGCCGAGAATACCAACAGACGGGGGCACATGAGGCAGAAAATGATGATTAAGCAACAAGTGGGTGTTAAAAAAAATAAATAAAAAAAAACGCAACAAGAAGCGACTACAGTAAGGGCAGCAAGAGACAACAATGGAGTAAATAAAATAAAAAACTAAACCACTGCCCGGATTGGAACCAGCCTATGTCTGTAGGCCACCAGCCAAGCGACCGTGGAGGAGTAGCTGCCCACTACGAGACAGTCAGTCATGTTGCTGTTTTAAATTTAGAAAGTAGTCATTCATGCAGGATATGTTGATGAGCCAGTTTGGAAAGTTATATTGCTGGCCCGAGGCTTATCAGCAACTCAAATGAGAATTTGAACATTGTCAATGGACGTCATCAGGGAGGGGCCACTGGAGCCGATGAGGTGAGTCAGGGAAGCATACAAATATTAAAGAAGTTCGGTCTGAGGGAGGACCCTTGCAATCTGTGGTAAAGGGATCTGCAGGGAGACTACAAAGGAGAAAGATGAACTACCAGTCCACCAATGGACTGATAGGAGGCCATCCAATGAAGAGGGGTGACGTTGTGTACTCCTCCTTCCACACGTGCCCCTTCCTCTGCGTTTCTGACGGCAAGTGTTTACTTTCAGGTAAATGAGTTATGGTAGAAGTAAATGATGGTCTGCAGAACATCACATCTCAGATCCCCGCTCCCCTCATGGCACTTTAACTTGTCCGATCTCGCATGCAGAGGGCACAGTAGTAAAGTTATTTGTCAGTACCATTTGTATAGGGTTGATCTGGGCACTGGCTTTCGTGGCAGCTTTACCAGGAGTTTGGGAGGCTTCCAAACTTGGCTCTGAGGGCTCCATTGCAGACCAGAGTTTAATTCCACTGGAGATAATACGTCAAATGTAGTGTGCTTAGGATAAGTGAAGGCCCCACTTTCATGTTTTATTTGTTTGAAGGGTGAGAAAACATGACTATGCTAAGTCGCTTTCACAACTTCAGGGTCAGCAGGTAGTCCTGGTGCCAGACACATAAATGTGTTAGCAATTAAATTAATGTTACCACAGTTTGTTGGTTATTGTAAGACTAACGAATGCATATTTGACCATGTCGGATTAATATCAGTTAGTGCTGTCTAATATGTGCTGTAGAAGGTTGCACTGCTGTGTGCCGTGTGCTGGTGGGGAGAGGTCTTGTGATCAGAGAAACTACTATGGGGCATATCTGTGCAGTGCTGAATGTGTGCAGTGTTCTGTTATGTTTGATGTGTGCTACCGACTGTACATCTGCTAGGACTACTCTGTAGGAGGTTTTTGTGACTATGTTAGGCTCACCAGGCATTCAGGGTGTACGCCCTCCTACGACTTTGCTTGCAGCCAGGAACACATCGTCTGCTGCCCATCAGCCATGACTCCCAAAGCATGCCTTAGAATCCAACGCCTTAAGACACACACTCGGTCAATGGGCAGTCAGCAGCAACAGGCGAGTTACTCTTTGCTTAAGTGTCTGTAAATTTACAACACTAGCAACTGCGAACAGTGCAGCCTTTGGAAGCAACAAGGCAATCAGAAATCTCAAGGAAATAGGCAAGGTTTTTGGAAAGACTGCAATAGCAATGACGTGGCTGTAAAGGGAATTTGTACAGCAAACATACAGCTGGCATCAACAGTCATCTTAAAGGTCACCGCAGATCATTGGCCAGCAGTGTGTTTTGTTGGCACCGACCAGCAGATACAATCAACAGCTGTGACTGGAGTGTGGAGGCCAGTGCTGCAGAAGTGGCATGTGCCATTGTGTCTACTTAAGGAAGATAGGCAGAGAGGAAAGTAGACTAAAGAGGTTTCTGGAAATAATCGAGGGTGGACAGCATGTGGATTCAAATTAAGAGATGGGTCAATGCTGGATACAATATGGCCAAAAGAGTATTGCTCTGTATAAGCGAGGCCGAACTGGGTGAAAAAGAGTAAACTCAAGACACAGAGTGAACACAAAAGTTTTAAGATAGGTAAAATATCTTCATGTACGGCATCATCTGACAGACCAGAGGTTGGAGTCAATCGCAAGCCACTTTGGTAAACATTAGGTCAATAGGCTTGGAGATTGCCCATTGCTTACTTTTTGTTGGCTTCAGCCTCACTTCTTTGCAGCCTCCTTAATTGGCCAGTGAAGGTCAAACATCACTTCTAATCCTTTTATGTGGCGGACCAAGCACAGATTGATTCAACTTAACGAGTGCCTGTCTGCTGCTCCAGACGTGAATTGAGGTACTATTTCTCCATTTCCCCCACCCCCAAACACTGACCCCTCTATGGCGTTTTTTTTTTATGTGGCAGTTTCACATACAACGAACTCGACCTGAAGGTATTGGAGTACTCTACATGAGCATCAGTTACATTACACTTTAGTTTTTTTCCCCTTTTAATTAAAAAAATATGTACGTGGAAATTAAGTGATTGCCCAGGATGTTAAACGGACGCAGAGACTCAAACCTGGTTCCTCCATGCCCGAGGATGTGCAGAACAGTTAGAACTGCCAACTTTGCTACTGAGAACCCAGATTCATGCATCGGCTCAACATCTTGTGCAATTCACTTAATCTTCCCGTACCCAAAAAAAAGAAAGCATCTTCGCATAATGTAACTGGTACTCCTGTAAATCGCTCCAGTACCTTCAGGTCGAGATATACATAATATATATATATATCCTGCATAGTCGGCAGCTCTAGCCATTAGCCAACTCTTCTGCCATTTATTTGGTGCAGATATGTGCTAACTTGCAGAATTGCACATTAAGGATATTCTTTTTATTGCATAGAGACAGCGAGATAGGACAGTGCATCTTTGGTGTTCTTTGTTACTTGCGGTTAGAATAGGAGATATTTATTCCACACAATGGCAGACATGTTTGGGTTTCTCTATTGCAGCCTGTACGGTAGATAAGGGATGTATTATTCATTGCACACAATTACAAAGAATTACATATATAGTTGGAGTGTTTATTCCATGAAGTGATAGAGTTTAATCCACTGTAATCCAACCCATTCAACTGCAATTCACTCTACTGTAATCCAATACAACTCACTAAAATCCACTGTAATCCAAAGAAATACACTTCACTGTAATCAACTCCAAATCCAATAATCCACTGCATTGCAATCCCCTTCACTGTAATCCCCTAAACTCCACTGTAATCGAATGCAATACAACTACTGTAACCGAATGTAATAAACTCCACTTCACTGTAATCTACTTCAATGTAATCCACTCCAATATAATCCACTCTACTATAATCAACTCCAGTCCACTGCAATATACTATAATCAAATTCACTCCAATCCACTTTACTCTATGACACTAACTTTTAGCCATGCTAAATAGCAGCCACACTGAAGTACAACAAGGCGAAATCACATTGCCAAAACCAATAGTGTTTGCATAGGCGTGACCTATTGGCTTTGTCAATGCTTGCTGTTGATGCTGCTCATAAAGATAAGTACCCTGTGATTATGAATCTGGAAGAGACTGAAGGCTGTCTGTTTTTGGTGATCGACCTGGTAAAACGTTTAAGACTTGAGGATTGTAAACTATGTAATGAATAAGGCTCCCAGTTTTCCGTTTAAACTGATTTTTACATATAAATACAGACTGAAAACTATTTCTCCTTTGTCTGTTTTTAGGTTTTGTTAGCGTGTTGAAGATCCATGTGTGGCATATATGGTACATGTACTATCTGCTTGAGGCGCCCTGCCTACTGCAGTGTTGTAAATTTACCTCCTTTCCAAGCTGGCGCTTCGGTTGGAGGAGGATGTGAGTGTGACGTGTATGTCACATGATGGATTTGCCGTGTGTGTTAAACAGTGCGGGCAATAGAGCCCGTGGCTATCGAACGGAGGCATTCCTACCCCGATTCACGGCCGGTTGATACATGTGAAGCTTTGCTTCGCAGACCACAGGGTCCCGAAGTACATCAATTAGATAGGAGGCAGAGTGCCCTTGGTTGGGGGGCTTTTCTCGCTGTGGTGCAGCTTTGTTTAAAGGTAGTTTTTTCCATTTCATCAGTTAGCAGTAGCGCATTAAGTCTTCCATCTAGAATTTAAGCATAACGGGTTTAGTGTCGTTAGAAGTCTGTAGGTCCCGATGTGGTCCACTTATGCTATTTGGATCTATCTGCTTTAGGCGTGCTGCTCATAGCAATTCAGATAGCTTACCTCCTTTTCAATTTGGAGCATCATTTTTTAGTTACATGATGGAGGTGCCGGCTTTTAATAGCATGGGTAATGGTACCCGCATATATCAAACTGAGGTACTTTTACCCCACTTCATGCCTCCGCAATGCACCATCTTGGTTAGCTGGGTCTCGTAAAACATTACCTGTTAGTAGGAGGTATTACGACTTGAAACCCCCTCGCTATTCTAAAGTAGCTCTTGAGTTTAGATAGACATAGAAACATTTTAACTATATGTGTATATATATATATATATATATATATATATATATATATATATTACCTACTGGCGGTCGCCAGTAGGTAGTTATAGTTAGGACCCCTTTTCCATAGGAAATCCGCAACATTCTATTTTGAATAACTTTGGCGCCGGTCGATGAATCCTCGCGAATTTCTCAAAATAGGTGGGGCGCTACGCTCCGCTCCTACCCTGAAAGTCTCGGGGGGATACGTCAAGCGGGGGCTGAGATAAAAGGGGGGTCCCAAAACGAGTTTTTCCCATGCATTTTTCCATAGGACCTTTATAACGAGCTACAGCCCGAACGGCTGAACAGAATTACTAGAAATTTGGCAGAGAGGTAGTCCCTATGTCAAGGAAGTGCCTTTTGTAGGTTTGGTGTAAATCTGTTCAGTAGATTCTGAGAAAATAGCCTTTAAATCAATATATATATCTGAGCCCGCTTACGGTACGCTTACCGTACGCTTACCGTAAGCGTACGGTGGCGTGCGCGAGCGCGATTCTGATTGGCTGTTAGATCTTAGTAAACATTCGAATCGGCCGAAACCAGGAAGCGGCGGCCGCCATTTTGTGTGTTTCACTCAGAAAAAAAAGAGTGAAAACAAGAAAAGGGGGCAATGAGGAGAGTTACAGACCCCCTTACATTGGCGAGGGGGTCAAAGAAGGACTAAAGTACAAAGAAAACATTTATTGATTTTTTAAAAAAATCACGGGGTACGCGTACGGTAAACTTACGGTAAGCGTACGGTAGAAAAAAAATAAAAAAATAAATGAAATTCAGATTTAAGTGTTTAGATATTAGGGGGCTCTAAAAAGAGCCGTTGTGTTTATGAAATGATTTTTTAGTGGTACCTACAAGTAAGTACCGATGCAGAGTCTAAGGTTCAAGAGGAAGACTCTGTTCCCTTTATCATTGAAGTGCACACCATCTCCTCTATAAATGTCTTGCATGTCAAAACGCAAGTTGTTGTGGTAAATGGCACCCATACCATAGTCACGGAGGAAAGCAGAAACAGATTTGTTGACGTGCTTTCTTGCTTTGTCAATCTGCGGACAGAAATGATTGGACCAGTTCCATTTTTGCCTTTGGCATATGTTGGAAAACACAAAGGCAGTTTTAGGGAAAAGTGAAAACAGTTGTGCAAAGGTGTCCTTCATAAGCATTTCCAGACCTACCCCAGTCAAAGTGCCTAGGTCATTGCCACCACAGTGCACTATTATGAGGTCAGGGTGTTGGATTTGCATGAAGGATTTCACCAATGGCATCAATTGGTGCCACTTTAACCCTCTCTGACCAATCCATTTAATGTCTACATTTGGCAAAGCAAGGTCTCTCACCATATCTGTTTTCTCTGCAAACTTTTCACTCCAGAAGACATAGCTGTGCCCTACAATCCACACTGTGAACATCTTCAAAGGAGAACTGGATGCACTCAGGAGGTGTCTTTCAGTAGAATGGCAATATGAAAAGAAAGACAGTTTGGAAATGGAGGCATACATATTTTTTTCAAAACAAAAAGAACTGATTGGCTGTTTCATACCATTCTAGAATAAAAACTAGGCTGTATGTGTAAACTAATAGAAGCATGTTTTGTATTGGTACAGAAAAATGTGTTACCAAAGAACAGTACTATGGATTTGCTGTTAGGTTTGAAAAGTCAAGCACTCTTGCTCTTTGGAAATGAAACATTGTGTGGTGAACTTCTGACCTGACTCCACACAGCAGTGTTCCATGAGCTGTTGCTATGGTAGCAGGCAGAAGTCAAGTTGGGGGAAGGGTACTAGGCAGAAGTCAAGTTGGGGGAAGGGTACTTTTGGAAAAGGGTTGGTTTTCAACCAATAGAAATGTGTGATTACATTTGAAAAAAAGGGGGAAGCACTGAGATTTGAAATGTACATGTATATGTGTGGCAAAAGAGAGGGAAAGTTTGCCATTATCTGGTTCTGCTGAGAGGAGAGAGGTGAACACAACAGAGATCCTGGCTCTGATAATCTGCTGTTTGAGTGTCACATTTCTTTCACAACTAACTAATTTTAAAGGTGAGTTTAGAGTTTGAGAGGGGATGTATGTGGTAACTTAAGAAATGAATAATAGAAATGGAAATTCTTTTTGTTGTAGTTGCGTTTATCATTTTCTGTTTTGGGAGAAATTTAAATGTGAGGAACATGTAAAATAATATGGAGTATGTTTTCACAATAAATTAAGGTGTACTGGAAAAAAAAAAAAAGAATAGTTTAAGGGTTTGAGGTTGGACTCAGTAATGCAAATACATTCAGCATCACTAAGGCTGGTTGCCCTTGCTGGAGTGTAGGCAGCCACCCAGGTTACACATGGAGGTGGTCTGAAAAAGAAGTTTGGACATGTGCATTTAAGAAAATCGAAAAAAGTGGTTTCATAATGTGTCAGTCTGTAAAAGTGATTTTCACTTGCCCCAAAAAAAAAAGAGCAGTAAGTGTGCTTTCAAATTGGCAAAGAAATTTCGTTTTGGGACTAATGTGAAAACATGACTGTGTGCAGAGAGGAATTATAGGCAGAGATTTATTGCGTATTGCTCTGGTGATTTCACAGTTGCTTTAGATGGAAAGGGGGAGCGATTTTTTGGGGGAAGAAGCAGACTCTTAGCACACACCCAGCTGCTTACCATGATGTATTTTGGAGTTATTTGAGATATAATATTGTGATTATACTTCTGAAACAAACATATCAGACGGTATTTTAAAGAAATAACTATTGGTATTAGATGATATTTTTTTAGAATATTATGCATTTCTATAATGTTAAGTTTAAGTAAAAAGAGATTCTGGGCTTTTTTATTACAATCTTTGTGATTGTTATTTTTTTTGCCCGCTGTAAAATGATGAATGCAATTGCTTTCACAATTTATAGTGAAATGCAATATATTCTGAAAACAGCAAAAATAAGGCAAAAATATTTTTGGGAAAAAAATTTAAATATGTGTACTGTATTATAAATTGTTTTAAAAATATTAATACTTTTTTCTTTTTTTTCAGATTGATATTGAAAATTTTCGAAAACTAGAACCATTTTTAAAACTATTTTTTAAAAAAACAAATGAATAAATATTGTTTTGAGTGAGTATGGTAAGTCAATAATAATAATTGTAGTCTCTCAAGGACCTTGTAATGTGATAATTGATTTTTAGTGTTTTTTTTAAAAAATAAAAAAAAAGTACGCGCACCGTACGCGTACGGTAAAAAAAAAACAAAAAACAATTTTTTAAAAACATATGTAAAAAAAAGATGAAAGATAAGGTTGGCTCTTAAAAGAACCGTTGTGTTCATGCAGGGACAGAGGAAAGAAAGCATGGAAAAATTAGTCTCTGTGACAAGTGTGCTGATCTATTTTGTTGTTCACTAGGGAAACACTGGTCTCCCTATGACAAATTAGATCATGACAAGAGGCACATCGAATATCAACCCTCAGAAAACGAGGGTTAATTTCCAGAGGGCCAGCAGAAGGAGATGCTCCCCCCACAGATGAAGGGCTCACCTGACCTGCAGAAGAAGGAGTCAGCCCTGCAGATGATGGTCCAGGCTGAGCTGCTGTGGATGTACTTGCTTGTCTTTCTGAAGAGTTACCTCCAAAAAGATGACCATGTGTCCTTCTGTGTACATCCTGGAGGTGTCTCTTCATGGTGTGATTCCCAAAGGAATACTTCCTGTCAGGATTACCTCTAGAAAGTACACGCTGACACAGCCTGCAAGTTACTAAGGGTGCATTCACCTTTTGCTGGCCTTCAGGAAAAGTAAAATAATCCCATACATAAGAGGGCTTTTGTTTCCTCGATCTCTGCCTCAAGACAGTGCTGCTAGTGCTAGCCTCACTCTCAGAAGAGCTCTGCTGTTCTGCCATCGTATCCCAAAGACAAACCAGCTCCTTCTCCCAAGGGATCACAAGCAGAAATGAGGGGAATGGGTGTGGTGTAGGAGAGTTCTAGAACTGAAAGTAGTTTCAACCAATCAAAAGTTGTGTTTCATGATCACATGACCTACCGTACGCTTACGGTACGCTTACGGCAAAAGTGCGCATGCGCGTAAAAAAGACACGCGCTTGCGCGCATAACAGTCACTACCCGACACTTCCGCGTAACGTGCGCGTGTAGCGTACACGCGTACGCGTCCCACGCGGAGGACACGCGGCTACGCAAATTGCGTAACTACGCAAACAGCGTAGATAAATTGCGGACGTTGCGTAAACCGTACGCTTACCGTAAGCTTACGGTACGCGTACTAAAAAAAAATTTAAAAAAAAGGAAAAAATGTATTGCTAATAAATTTTACATGTTTATTTTATAAAATATATTAAAAAAAACATATAGAATTTTAAAAATTTAACCATAGTCTTTAAAAAAGGATAGAAAATTAAAATAAAAATATGTTTAAAAAAATAGAAGAAAAAAAACAAAATTAGCATTTAAAAAACCTTGCAAATTCACTGAAAAAACCATGGGTTTCACACACGTTATAGTTAGGACTTAGCATTTAAAAAACCTTAGAAATTCAGTGAAAAAACCATAGGTTTCACACACGTTATAGTTAGGAATTAGCATTTAAAAAACCTTAGAAATTCAGTGAAAAAAACCATAGGTTTCACACATGTTATAGTTAACTGGACATTTTACTCGTAAAAAACCATTGAAATTGCCCCGTTATAGTTAGTTCAGCTAACTATAACTCGCGCGCCCGCAATGCACTGCTGATGACGTCACATATTACATCACTAATGACATGGTCAGTGACATCACTCATGACATCACTGATGACATCTCAAATGACATCACTGATGACATCACTGATGACATCACTGATGACATCATCCTTGTGATAGAGTGGCAGACCTCCTCTTCCCCTAATATAACCTTTGATACACACAATCAAAAATAGAAATTAAAATTTTAAAAACAATGGACATACCAATACCAGTTACAACAACCTATACAGTAATTCTAAGATCCAAATACACATCCACTCATTCACCAACAGTCCTATACAGTCACTCATACATGTACTCACTCATCATATGTACTCATACACGTATACATCCTGTTACACAATGCCACTCATCCATAGAGGTACTCACACACATAGTCATGCTAATAAAGAATCAAACATACATTTACTTCCATATACAGTTATACACACACCACCACACTTACTTCTACGGAAACTTACATATACTTAGTCTTTTAAACAATCACTTATAGAAACACATACTTATTCATACAGGAACTCTTTCAATCTCTCACTCTCACATATACTCACATATATACACCAATAGTCACATATACTAGTTTAAAACATATGTCGTTACACATAAAGACACTATTGAGACAGTCATTCACTCACTAACACACCCATACATACACTCATCCACCCATACAGTCCTGCACACATGCTGTCTTCAACACATACAAACAATGAGTCACTCATTCATGCACCCATGCACTACGTAATACCCCTCACCGAACCAGACACTCACACTCATACTGATACTCAAAAAACCAACTAATAACCTATTTAGACACTCATGTAGCTACACACCAACCCATGCAGCCACTTATACACAAAGTGAGAGACTGATACAGATATTTACATATTTAAACATTACTCACTAAGCCATGTATTCACTAAGATACACTTAATCAGTCAGTAATACAATCAATTTTTCAAAAACAATTCATCCATTTAGACACTTATATACCCATTTATTCTTCCATCGACCTTGAGATATACATATATAAAACATATTTAATTTTCAGAAAAACACACATTCACTGGATGATGTCATCAGTGATGACATCTCAAATGACATCACTGATGACATCTCAAATGACATCAGTGATGTCATGAGTGATGTCACTGACCATGTCATGAGTGATGTAATATGTGACGTCATCAGCAGTGCATTGCGGGCGCGCGAGTTATAGTTAGCTGAACTAACTATAACGGGGCAATTTCAATGGTTTTTTACGAGTAAAATGTCCAGTTAACTATAACATGTGTGAAACCTATGGTTTTTTTCACTGAATTTCTAAGGTTTTTTAAATGCTAATTCCTAACTATAACGTGTGTGAAACCTATGGTTTTTTCACTGAATTTCTAAGGTTTTTTAAATGCTAATTCCCAACTATAACGTGTGTGAAACCCATGGTTTTTTCAGTGAATATACATATATATATATATATACACATATACATTATCTACTGGCGGTCGCCAGTAGATAGTTCTAGTTAGGACCGTGTTTCCTTAGGAGATCTCAAAATTCTATTTTGAATAACTTTGGCGCCGGTTGACGAAGCCTCGCGAAATTTTCAAAACTAATGGGGCGCTCTGCTCAGCTCCTACCCTGAAAGTATTGGGGGGGGGGATTCATCAAGCGGGGGCAGAGAAAAAAGGGGGACCCCAAAACGCGTTTTCCCCATGCATTTTCCCCATAGGACCTTTAGTCGAAGGTACAGCCCCAACGGCTGAACAGAATTACTTGAAATTTGGCAAAGAGGTAGTCCTCAGGTCAAGGATGTTCCTTTTGCATATATGGTGTCAATCTGTTCAGTAGTTCCTGAGAAAATTGCAGTTAAAGTACATAAATATCTATAGCTGCGCACCGTGCGCGCACCCCAACGTGCGCGAGCGTTATTCGGATTGGTGGTTACAGGTCAGTCAACGTTCGAATCGGTCGAAATCAGGAAGTGTCGGCCGCCATTTTGTTTGTTTTGAGTGCGAGAGTGAAAAAGGAAGGTGGCGAACGTGAAAAGGGGGCAGGGTAGAGAGTTTGACCCCCTAGCCTTTGTCAAGGGGTCCCTGAAGGACCACGAAGGCAGAAAAAACCATTTTTTTTTTGTAAATCATGGGGTGCGCGCACGGTGAAAAACCATTAAAAAAAACACTTTAATACGTAGTTTATTGTAAAATAAATATATAAAAAATATAATAAATACATAACTTAGCATTTAAAAAACCGTACAAATTCACTGAAAAAAACTATAGGTTTCACACACGTTATAGTTAGGAATTAGCATTTAAAAAACCTTGCAAATTCACTTAAAAAACCATAGGTTTCACACATGTTATAGTTAGGTGGACATTTCACTCGTAAAAAACCAATGAAATTCCCCCGTTATAGTTAGTTCAGATAACTATAACTCGCGCGACCGCGACTCTATCACAAAGATGATGTCATCAGTGATGCCACTGACCATGTCATGAGTGATGTAATATGTGACGTCATGAGCAGTGGATTGCGGGCGCGCGAGTTATAGTTATCTGAACTAACTATAACGGGGGAATTTCATTGGTTTTTTTACGAGTGAAATGTCCACCTAACTATAACATGTGTGAAACCTATGTTTTTTTAAAAATATATATTTATTATCTACTGGCGGTCGCCAGTAGATAGTTATAGTTAGGACCGTGTTTCCATAGGAAATCCGCAACATTCTATTTGGAATAACTTTGGCGCCGTTCGACGAATCCTCGCGAAATTTTCAAAATAGGTGGGGCGCTCCGCTCTGCTCCTACCCTGAAAGTCTCGGGGGGATTTGTCAAGCGGGGGCTGAGAAAAAAGGGGGGTCCCAAAACGTGTTTTCTCCATGCAATTTTCCATAGGGACCTTTAGTCCAAGGTACAGCCCGAACGGCTGAACAGAATTATTTGAAATTGGGCAGAGAGGTAGTCCTCAGGTCAGGGATGTGCCTTTTGCAGGTCTGGTGTCAATCTGTTCAGTAGTTCCTGAGAAAATCCAAAGTAAAATCATATATATATGTGGGCGGAGCCTAACCACACATCTCATCCTGAGATCTGATTGGCTGTCAGTACTTCATCCAAGAAGTGTTGGCAGCCATCTTGGGACCAATATACATGATAGCACCTCATTAAAAAGCATTGCAGTTAATAGAAGGTTTTAAGACTTTAGTTACATTATAAATCATTTGTTGATGGTACCATACTCATTTTAGGAATTGTGGTATGTTCTAAGGTGATTTCACCATGTGAAAAAGCCTTCTGCTGGGATATCATGATTGAAAGAAAAATTTGTTGATGGTACCATACTCATTTTAGGAATTGTGGTATGTTCTAAGGTGATTTCACCATGTGAAAAAGCCTTCTGCTGGGATATCATGATTGAAAGAAAAATATTTTCTCATGCTTTTCCCACGGAGGTTTGGAAGGTGATCTATAAGCTAAACAGAGCTTATTTTCTGTAAATTCACATTATCTTTCTCAGTCATGTGAGAATGAAGTCTGACATTCTCAGTAAAACATGTACATCCAACAAGGGCAGAGACTGTCAGTTGATTCCTTTGTGTTCTACTGCAGCTTCCCAGAGTGTTCCAAAGAACAACTAGAGCGCTAACAGTCCTACTTATGATAAACGTATGGCACACCTGAAGCCATCTTGCTTGGATTAAAGTGGTAACTCTTAAAACATTTAATTTAAAAAGGAACAAAACGAGGGGGTTCATTTTTCCATAAAAAGTATGATGAGTGCTGCAGAAAGAAAAATTCGGCCACATTTTGAGTGACTTCTCAAATCCTCTTCTATTTCATTAAAAAATTCTGACATGCAGACTGAAACATGCACTTTCACTACCAGCAGCAGTTTTCTCTGGTGAGCAGTAGCTTTACTACAGTGATCTAATGAGCAAAAAGAGTGCTAACATACTGAATTTATGGCAAATGTGTGACACATCTGAATGCCTTCTTGATGGAATCAAGGTAAACAAGCATTTGCAATGCAACAGGTCTCGCATTTACTGGAGTTGGAGCTATTGGCATAGTAAATCACAATGCCTTTTATTTAGGTATTTTTTTGAAACATAAATACAACGCATTGTCATTTACAATGCCAATAGCTTAAACTCTCGTAAATGCGAGACCTATTATTGCATTGCTAATGCTGGTTTTTATTGGACATGAAACATTTTGAGTGTAAGTTCCGACGTTCCCTAGGTACATCTATCTTGGATACATTTGTTGGACCTCGTTCAATCTTGCCCTATATATAACTCCTGAATGTTTGTGTCAGGCATTCATGTGGAGAATTGGAATGCATTTCTCTGAATGAAGTCAATATGTATAGTTGCATGCGCACCACCCATCCTGCCATACATCACTTTAAGGACCTGGACAATATTGGTACGGAAAATATCTTACGACGGATACAAACAGGAACAAGCTGTAGCCCGGTGACTGACGAGGAGGGAGAGGGAGAAGGGAGGGGTAGTGAGAGTACTCACAGTTGCTCTTTGGAATGGTTGGCGACCCCCTGGGATTATGCATCGCCCATCACCCATTTGGCTGGACTGCTGATTTACAATATTTCCATTGTTTACAGCATTAGTACGCAGCAAATAGTGTCTTCTGACTGGGTCAACCAACATAAAGAGCAGTACCGATGAAGAAGGACAACTGGACAAAGTGAAGGGACTAAGGGCTATAGAAATTGAAGACATTCTGTGAGCTTAAAAAACACACTTATGAGTGTATGATTAGTTATTTAAGGAAGTACATCCAATTTTGTAATGCATGCAAATATGAAAAGCACGGCTCCCTTGGTATACAGAGCGTCGCTGCTTCTGCAACATAACAAACTTAAAGTAGCATCTCCAGCAGCTCTGCCTGAAGCAGCCATTACGAGGGCAGCACAGCACCCCCGCCCCCTCACACACATCGCACTTGCAGCATGTTGGTTCTTAACAAAAACGAAAATAAAAGGAGTGCGAGAGATGCTCCAGCAACTCTGTATGACGCGAATTAATCACGTGAGCCAATTAATGGGGGAGGGGGGGGTAGCGTGGATAGGGAACTTCATGCGAGCTTTGCAGGTTTTTTTTTAAGCAAATTTGCACCCGGACTCATAGGAAATGTGAAATGTACACATTAGTGGTCGTGAAAAGCACTGTAGGCCACAGAATTGCAGATGACCAGCTGTGGGGTAATGAGAGTGCGCACCTGCACTCACCGAGCAGCACAGCACCCCAGCCCCCTCACACGCTTCGCGCTCGCAGCGTGTTGGTTCTCAGTAGTGCTTGTGTTATGAGAGAAGCCTGCCCGCCCTGTGCTTCTCTTGCAGAGTCTGGAGAGCAAGCAGACTGTGCTGAGCTGGATCAAGAAGTGCGTGAAGGCGGGACACATCTCTGGGCTGGGTGAGTACTGAGAGAAAGTTCCTGAAGCAGCGTGAGAGGGAGCAAGGGGATGGGGAGACATGGAAAGTTATGCCGGAGAGAGACGACAGGAATGAGCTGCTAGAAGCAAAATAGAGTGGAGAGACTGAGGAGTAACGTAGAAGTAGAGAGGTGGAGACTGCAAGTGGATGAGAGAAGGATAGAAAGAAAAGGGACAGTTAACACCAAGGTGGAGATGAAGGGGAGAGAGGGGAAGGAAGCGGATGCCTCTAAGGACAGTGGGGTCAGGGTGACGAGAAAGGAGCATAGTATTTCAAACAAGTGCGCGCGCTGAAGGGAAAGACGCAGGGATAGGAAAGGAGATAAGTGGAAGTGGGATAAGGGAGGGGGTGGCAAATGGCGTATACATTTCGCGGGCGCTTTGATGTTCGCAGTGGCCGCGCGGCTCATTGAGAACATCAAAGCGCCAGCGAAATGTACACGCAGGCTGCCAAATGGTGCGCGCGCTGTGTGAAACTGATCGCAATCGCGATCACCGTGCGGCCCGCGAAAGTGAAAGCAAACGAGTGCTTTCAGGCCTCCAAATGGTGCGCGCGCCCGGTGCACATGCACTGTATTTGGAGGCCTGAAAGCACTCGTTTGCACTTCCAAAACTCGCTTACTATAAGTCTCGCCAGAGCAGCGCTAAAGCGCTGTCTCAGACGAGACCTAAAAACTGAAAGTATTTCCTACTGAGGAGACTGCAGTAAATGAGGAAATTAGGAAACTTCATAACAAATAAGTCTGCCAAGATGGCCACCAGAGACAAAAGAGCCCAAATGTAGCCCAAATATCACCCAGATGTAGCCCAAGTATAGCCCAATGACAGAATGTCCCAGAGTGTTCTTAAAAACAACTAGAGTGCTTACTGTCTTCATTATGCAATCCAATCCAATCCAAAAATTCTTTATTTCGGTCATATAGACCATAAAAGACACAATAAAAACATTAGACAATAAAACATTATTAAAATACATTTAAGTAAAAACGACTCTCCCAGCAATGAATGAGTTAAAATTACATTTAAAAGATTCTTTAAAAAGTTCAGGGAGCTTCAGACAATTTTTTCCTTCTAATCAACCAAATGGCCATAAGAAATTTGGAAACAGCAAACCCAATGTGGCCCAGGGTACTAGTTTTCAAAATCCTGTATGCTTGTGCAAACTCTCTGAATCCCAGGTTCTTACAGATTGGCGCTATCCAATATTTTCTGGGCCTTTGGTATGCAGGGCACACAAACAAAATATGGGGGTCATCTTCCACATGGTTGTTACAGCAGGGACATATTTTATCGCCCCCATTTGACCACTTCGAAGTGTATGAATTAATAAGTAGTGTGCTATACCTCCACTGAACATACAATTTCCTTGCCAGGATGGGAAAGATAAAATCCATAAAAGGTTCGAAAACATAAGAATTTTTGGATTCTAAAAATTGCAGGGTTAAGGTGCCACTATTTTGAGCAGCCGTCAAATGTTCAAGGGACCTGGCTTTATAGATTTGTGCCAGAGCCTTGCGCGAAATTGCACGGCAGCCTCGTACAGGGTCCTCCCACAGAACGCGGAGATTAATGCCAGACAGTTCGTTTTCCACGAAGGTGAGCCAGGGGATTTTACCGCTAGAATTTAAGCTCATGACATGGGTAAGATCCTCCCTATAATGATGGAGTTCGTCCGTAGACCAGAGCCTGTGCCAGAACTTCACTGGCTTTGTCACAAGCTCCTCTGCGATAGGGGGGAGACCCATGTCCATTCTCAAAGGCTGGAGTGGCGTGGCACTTGGAAGGGCTAGAAGGCGCCTTAGAAAGCTATTTTCCACTATTGATAGACCCTTCACCGTTTTATGACAAAAGTATGGCACACCTGAAGCCATCTTGATTGGAATAAACTGGTAACACTTAAAACATTTAATTTAAAAAGGAACACAACGAGGGGGTTCATTTTGCCATAGAAATTATGATTAATGCTGAAGAAAGAAAATGAGGGCACATTTTGAGTGACTTCTCAAATCCTCTTCTATTTCATTAAAAAATTCTGACATGCAGACTGAAACATGCACTTTTAATACCAGGAGCAGACTTCCATGGTGAACAGTAGTTTTACTACAGTGATCTAATGAGCAACTAGAGTGCTAACATTCAGAATTTATGGCAAATGTGTGACATATCTGAATACCTTCATGATGGAATCAAAGTAAAAAACTGAAAGCATTTCCTACGGAGGAGACTGCAGTACATGAGGAAATTAGGAAACTTCATAACAAATAAATCTCCCAAGATGGCCACCGGAGACAAAAGAGCCCAAATGTAGCCCAAAATCACCCAGATGTAGCCCAAATATAGCCCAATGACAGAAGTGTGCAAAACACTTATTATTTTGTGTTTTTGCAGTGTTATATAGTGCAGACTTGTCAGGTATTGGAGTGATTTACATGAGCATTGGTTACATCACACAAGAACAAATTCATTTTGGTTGTAGACATGGGGAGACTAAGCGATTTGACCAGAATCACAGAATGTCGAGCTGAAGCAGAAACTCCAACCTGGTTCCCCAGTTGCAAAGTCTGCAGTTCTGGAAGTAACACCACATCCTCTCCCCTAAGTGCAACATTTAATCAAGTGGTCAACTGGATAAAAAAAAGAAAAGGTAACAAATAATTTAAAAGTGCTTTCTCGCTATTTGAAAACTCAGAAAATATGTCCTTATTTTAGTCTTTTAGAGCACTAACCATAATTTTGATGCCAATAAGACCCTCTCATATATGTAATTTCTAAAGGAAATGCTCTAGGTATTACAGTTGTGATTACATCAAGATGACGTCAGGCGTTCCACACTTTTGTGATAAATATAGAATGTTAGCAATCTAGTTGTTCATTAGGATACTGTTGAGAGGCAGAGGCCAGGGGCACGGACTCTGAAAATTGAAGGCAGGTAGGAGGGTGCAAAGGCAACAATTTAACCACACTGAGCAGGCAGGAAGGGCCGTGGCAGCACAACAGACTATGGAGGGCAGTGGAAAGGGGGGCAGGGGCAACAAACCAACAATACAGGACTTGCAAGAGAGGCTGTGGCAATGTAATAGACCATTGTGGGCAGAAGGAAGAGGCAATGGTAGTACAACCAAACATGCCAACAGACCCGATTCAGCCAGGAAGCGTCCAATGTTTTTATGCTCAAATGGGCTTTATTTTATCTGTCTCCTGTCTACAATCTCCTCTTTTTCAATGTAACTCAAAGGGGAAAATCAATACCCCAGTTTTTTTTTCAAAATCTACCTCTTACCAAGTTCAAAATGTTCGCAAGTATGGTATATTGGATCATGGAAGGAAATGGGGTAGGGACATGGACTTGGATAACAGAGGACAGGAGGGACATGGAGAGGCGCACCAAACTGACCCTGCAGGGCAGGCATCAGGGTTTGCAGCAGCACAATACACCACACAGGGCATGCGGGACGGGAGTGCAGCACAACAATCCATAGAAAGCAAGAGGGAGGGGACAGGACCATGCACATGGACAACAGAGAACAGAGGGGCAAGAGGCAGGACCATGATGGACAGACAGGAGAGAAAGCTGCAGCATAACAGACCATAAAGGGCAGGAGGGATGGATCAGGGGCATTACAATGGAACAGACAAGCCAGGAGGGAGGGAGTAGGGGTCTGCACATGTAAACAGAGGGCTGGGGGCAAGGGGGCAGGGCAGGAGCAGCAAGATAGCCATGGAGGTCAGGCAGGATGGGCACTAGAAGCAAGACACACCATGAAGAGCAACAGTGAGACTGTGATGGCATACACACAGACCATGGAGGGAAGGTGGGAGGGGTTCAGGGGCAGCTAACTAACCACACAGGGAAGGTGGGAGGGGCCATGGCAGCACAGAAGACCATGCATGGCAAGTGGGAAGGTTAGTGGTAGCACAATGGCTATGATGGGCAAGAAGGAGGGTGCAGGGGCATGCACAAAGGACGATGGAGGATAGAAGGGAGGGTCAGGACCTGTGCACAGACAAGAAAGTTCAAGGGGAAGGGGCCTCACAACAGACCGCACGGGGCAGGCAGGAGGAGCAGTTGCAGCACAACAGACCAGGGAGGGCAGAAGGGTGTGGCAGTACAATGGACCATGTAGGACAGGAGGATAGGGGCATGGCATGTGGACAGGCAGGGTTGAGGTGGCAGGGACAGGTTACAGTCATCTGACAATGCTAGGCAGGTGGGAGGGGAGTGGCAGCTCAACAGAACTCTGAGTAGATAGGAGTGGCAGGGCCATGGGACATGGTGGGCAAAAAGGATGGAGCAGGGGCATGCACAAAGACATCGGAGGGCAGGGGGATGGAGAATAGGGGCAGCAAGCTAAGCACAGAGTTTAAGCAGGAGGTCAATGATGGGGCATAGAATTGGGCAATGGAGGGCAGGAGGAGTGGACTGGTACATCATACTAAATTGAGGGCAGTGGCAGCACATCAGACCATGCATGGCAGGAGGGAGGAGGCTAGTCCATGGATTCACACAACAGAGGATAGGGAGGAGGGGGATGGGGCAGAAAGCTAACTGTTCAGAGAAGGCGGGTATTAGGAACTTTATTGTTTTTAAAACGTGTCAGTGCGAACTACTTAAAATATGAACAAGTATGCAGCATAATCTCACTTTTATTCAGGAAGAAGAGGACGTTTTTGACTGACTCCGGGCTCACTTGGCAAAAACACCCCCTGACCCTCCACCCCCTATCGCAAAATGTAATGCCCGTGAAAAGGGTAGTTAACACAGTGTTATATAGAACATAGTCCTGAGAGCACGATTGAAAATGAAGACTAGATATAGTGTATGGTATAAACTATGCACCAAAAGTGTGATCTAAGATGAACCGGGCGTGAAATATAATATGCAATACATTGTGCGCAATGACAGATTCATTGGAGAGCGCGAGATAGCACAGGCACTAGCGCGTGCTATGCGATATGCGCCTTGGAGTGTAATATGCACAGGGCAGTGTTGTGTAACCTAACTAGTCTCTAAAGTTGTAATATAAAATATGTGCTGGGGAGTGTAACGTTGCATATGCACTGTGACAAAGATATGGATCCTAGATTGTAATATGTATGGCATAGCACTGTGCGTTATAACATAGGCATCGAGGAAGGCACATTAGATGGGGCAATATAACCTGTGCGAAGACAAGTGTGGCATGACATTCACGGGGTGGTGTTACAGTGCACATGGGCTAGAGAGTGTCATAGCATATGCACTAGCTAGTGGAATACAACACATAGGTGTGTGGCACTCAGCAGGCAATGGTGGGTGTAACACAGGATTGGGCTCTGCCAGGAGCGCGCTGCGACTCTCAAGTGATGTTCGTCCCCTTTCCAGAGAGTAAAATAAAAAAGTATTACACATCCGGCAGTGGATGTGTGTTTTATTAACCGTGAGGGGGGTTTCTTGCATAGTTTGTCGAATTTTTGTTGAATCCCCTTTGAATGGCTTGGTGTGCATGTGTATTAAATGTGCCCGTCAATAGCTACCCATGTTTGTATAAATAAACGACAAGGGTGTCTACCGGGATTAGGCATGGTAGGGCTCAGATATGTCAGAGCTTCACTAGTGGTGTAAATAGATTACACGTGGATTCATTGTATGCATAGTCGCCTTTTAATGAATATCACGCAAATCGTCATGGTGATAGGTACGTACGGTTTGTCCAGCATGTCCTAGGTGTGTCTATAAATATATATTTTTTAAAAATAATAAAAAAACAGTGCCCTGGGGATTGGGGTCAAAAAAATATAATTAGGAGACAGGCCCTGGGGGATGGGGTCATCAGGGCCAATAAATTAGAAGGGGAACCACACAGCCCCCCCTTCTTAAAAAAATTAAAAAAAATAAAAGACTGGCATCGTGCCGGAGGCCACGCCCCCTCCTTGTAGCACTCTGCAAACGCGCCCCCTGGCGAGTTGTAAGTTGGGGAATTAATTCCTCTTCAATACTGAGGGTTCCTGAGGGCCAACTAGCCCAACGGGCATCTCCAGTATGCACCAGGGAGCTGCGCTGCAGACAGGTGTTCTGAGGCCAAGCCCATTTTTACACCTCTCTGCAACGCAGCTCTGTGGCGTTTACTGGAGGTACCTAGTGGTCTAGTTTGACCCTAGGGACCCTTAGGATTCAAGGGGACTTAATCTCTCAACTTAGAACAGCCACAGGGCGCGTTTACACAGTGGTGAAGGGAGGGGACGGGGCCTGAGGTGACGTGTGCAAACTCGCACTATGGCACGTTTTAAATTGGGGATATAATTTCCCTTCAATACTGAGGGCCCCTGGGGGCTAACTAGCCCACCAAGTGCTTCCAGTAAGCGCCACTGAGCTGCATTGCAGAGGTGGCCCAGGCTGTGCCACTTTTTACACCTCTCTGCAACGCAGCTCTGTGGCACTTACTGGAGGTACCTAGTGGGCTAGTTGGACCCTAGGGACCCTCAGGACTCAAATGAACGTCATCTCCCAACTAAAAACGGACACAGGGCGTGTTTACACAGTGGTGAAGGGAGGGGACGGTTCCTGAGTTAACGTGTGCAAAAACGCCCTGTGGCCTGTTTTAAGAGGTAGTTTTAATCCCCCTGCCCTATTATATACTAAGGGCTTACAGAGGAGGTCATGCTAATCACAGGGGGACCCCAACGCATAATTTTCCCTAGTGTATGTAGGTGTTTTCACTGTATTCTAAGTGTCTTTTAACATAGCACTGGCTCTAGGACAGGTTAGTCAGGCTCAGTTACCACCAGCATCCGTCTGACAAAGTTGAGGGTACAGGATGATTTTGCAACAAGGCTTCTTTCTGCTCTTCTTTTTGTTCTTTCTGCACATTATCCTTCTTCGTGCACTTTTTTGTCTTTGAGGACTTCTGTTGCTTCTTTCTGCACTTCTTTTTTTCTTTCTGTGCATTTTTTCTTCTTTCTTCACATGTCCTATCTCTGTAGGCATAGTTAGAAATTAGCATTTAAAAAACCTTTGAAATTCAAAGAAAAAAACATAGGTTTCAGGCACGTTATAGTTAGGAATTAGCATTTAAAAAAATCTCAGAAATTCACTGAAACAAGCATTTACAATGCAATGGTCTTGGCATTGGTAAAGTTAGAGCTATTGGCATTGCTCATGACATTATTTTTGTTTATGTTTTTGTTTTTAAAACATTTAAAGAAACGGCATTGTCATGAGCAATGCCAATAGCTCTAACTTTAACAATGCCGAGACCGTTGCATTGTAAATGCTGGTTACCAGCCCGGCCGGGGTGGAGACGGCTGCATTCTGGTGGGGCTGAACGGATACCATGTAATCAGCGCCACATGGAGGGCGGCGCAATCGGCATTAAATAGACAAGCACTGACCGGGGAGGGGGGGTGGACTCGAGGCAGACCACAGCTAGAGCGTGCAAATACGGACTAGAAACAATTTTCAGAAAATGGTTCAATACACCATAGAAACAAATTGCAGAAAATGGTTCACTACAGCCTAGCAACAATTCTCAGAAAATGTAACATTAAAATAATAGTTCCGCGCCTGGTTCCTTTTCCCCCTCAAAGGTAATGAATCCGAAAAAAAAAAACCTCTGTTGCAGGCAATCACTACTCTGTCTCAGCGTTTAAAGGGGACAACGTTACAATCCATTTTTTTTTTTAAATATAGGACACAGTTTCCAATGACGTTTCGAGAAGCCATTAACGCACTAGGCTTCCCTAGGCTGCGTGATCTCACCTGGTCCCTCTCGGAAGTGTAATTCATGCCTCCCTACCAAGGTCCCTTGAGTCACACTGGACACCGTCCCGTAAAACTGAGCATCAAAGTTAAGTCCTCAATCCTCACTCAACGTGAAATTCTAAAGAGCAGTGATCCCCACTGTTGCGGTGCTACCCTATGAAGGTTGACAGGATAACGTGGATTTGGGTCAGAAATGCATTGATCCGCAGGACACAAAAAAGCTACATTCACCTCAATAAGCAGACACAAGTTTATAGAAAATTGGCAAAAATTGTGATTTATGTCAGTGGTTTTCAGCCTGTTTCCGATTATTAAACTAGAGCCGGCAGTGCTCAGTGGTTCGCAGACTGCACTGTGATTGGCCCAATTCTCACTGAAATCCTCGAAAACTGCAGCGTTTGATCAGGCGCATCAGATAAGCGGAGCACTTTCATCGATTCAGGGAGCGGATATTTTATGTTTCCAGTTGAATCAGACTGATTTGCTCACCGCTAGTGAAGATGCAATCCTTATGCACTTTGTCACACAGCACAAACCTCACCTCTTCTGAACCGTCCCTGAGAGAAGGAAACTCGCACAGCAGGATGTATCGCTGTGCGACCCCAGCAGGCAGGGGTGTTGTCGCCACTACAAGCTCTTTTGGAGGCAGGGGCCCTGCCGAAGGTCAGGCGGAACTCTTTCCCATCTGCGCTTTAGCCCTTTGCATAACACCAGAGCATAGACTGCCTGATGAGCCTGTCGATGTGCTCCCTGCGGGGCTCGGGGGAGTCTCTGGGGGTGGGGGGTAAGCAAGGGGAGCGGCTCTAAGGCGCCCTTACAGGTTGGGACATCCTCCGTAGTCTCCCCACGCTGCAGCTCGTTGTCGGTTGATGGTGGCGCTCCCCAGCAGACTGGGGGGGGGGGTGCTGCAGTGCTCGGTGCAACCTCGGTGCCCTTGTATTCCAACAGCTCGTGTCCGGGCAGTAACGTAGTATGTTGAGAAGGGAGAGGAATGGAGCGTTGGGCTTCACGAGAAAAGTGGAGCAGGAAATAAATAAATAAAGTGAGCGCGGTGCCTAAAGCGTGCGCCGCGCTTATTTAAGTAAAGTAAAAAGTGGAGCGGGAAATAAAATAAAGGGCCTCTTCTGGTGGCAAGGGCGAGTGAGGTCCTGGCGAAGGCGCAGAGACCCGGAGGAAGTGCTAACGAGGGGTTGGAAGCGGGCGAGGTGAGGGCCAGGAACACCACCGCCTTTCTCCGAGGCAGAGCAGAAATGCCTCGGAGAAAGGCAGCGTCCTTTTCGGATTCGGGGGCGTGTTTTGCTGTTGTCTCCTCCCTGAGACTTCTCGCAAAAAACACGCCCCCCGATCCGAAAAGGACGGGGCCTAATCTGAATGACTGACCTCTTCTCCAATGGCTGGCCAGCATTCAAGAGGCCAGCCAATGGAGAACAGGGGAGAAGAGGGGCGGGTTCAAGCCCCTCTTCTCCAAGTCATTAAATCTCGGAGCGAGACTGCGCAAGCGCAGCCGAGACCTAAAAACCATAGGTTTCAGGGGTGTTATAGTTAGCTGGACTTTTCACTTGAACAAAACCATTGAAATTCCCCCGTTATAGTTAGTTCAGCTAACTATAACTCGCGCGCCCGCAATGCACTGCTGATGACGTCACATATTACATCACTCATGACATGGTCAGTGACATCACTGATGACATCTCTAATGACATCACTGATGACATCATCCTTGTGATAGAGTGGCAGACCTCCTCTCACCCTAATATAACCTTTGATACACACATTCAAAAATAGAGACTAAACTTTTCAAAACAATGGACATACCAATACCAGTTACAACAACCTCTTCAGTAATTCTAAGATCCACATACACATCCACTCATTCACCAACAGTCCTATACAGTCACTCATACATGTACTCACTCACTCATATGTACTCGTACACCTATACATCCTGTTACACAATGCCACTCATCCATAGAGTTACTCACACACATAGTCACTCATGCTAATAAAGAATCAAACATACATTTACTTGCATATACAGTTATACACACACACCACCACACTTCTACGGAAACTTACACATACTTAGTCTTTTAAACAATCACTTACATAAACACATACTTCTTCATACAGGAACTCTTTCAATCTCTCACTCTCACATATACTCACTTATATACACCAATAGTCACATATACTAGTTTCAAACATATCTAGTTACTCATAAAGACACTATTGAGACAGTCATTCACTCACTAACACACCCTTACACACACTCATCCACCCATACAGTCCTTCACACATGCCGTCTTCAACACATACAAAGAGTGAGTCACTCATTCATGCACCTATGCACTACGTAATACCCCCCACCTTACCATGCAGACACTCATACTGATACTCAAAAAACCAACTAATAACCTATATAGACACCCATGTAGCTACTCACCAACCCATGCAGCCACTTCTACACAAAGTGAGAGACTGATACAGATATTTACATATTTAAACATTACTCACTAAGCCATGTATTCACTATGATACACTTAATCAGTCAGTTACACAATCAATTTTTCAAAAACAAATCATCCATTTAGACACTTATATACCCATTTATTCTTCCATCGACCTTGAGATATACATGTATAAAACATATTTAATTTTCAGAAAAACACACACACTGGATGATGTCATCAGTGATGTCATTTGAGATGTCATCAGTGATGTAATGAGTGATGTCACTGACCATGTCATGAGTGATGTAATATGTGACATCAGCAGTGCATTGCGGGCGTGCGTGTTATAGTTAGCTGAACTAACTATAACGGGGGAATTTCAATGGTTTTGTACAAGTGAAAAGTCCAGCTAACTAGAACACCCCTGAAACCTATGGTTTTTTCAGTGAATTTCTGAGGTCTTTTAAATGCTAATTCCTAACTATAACGTGCCTGAAACCTATGGTTTTTTCTGTGAATATATACATACACACAGATCCATCCATCCACCCACCCACACCAGTCTCACTTCAAGAATGGGCCCGACACATGCTCCGAGGTTCAGGTAAAGATTTATTGCTTCTTCAGGCATAGAGCAAATGTCCTGTAAGCGTTTCAGCCTGACGGCTTTCCTCAGTGCCCCGCTTCACTATTATTGTTGTTACACCTGGGGGCTCATTTAATAGATGAAATGACTGTTTGCTCATTGGTGCAAACAATATGGCCCGCCCTCCACTACCTCCAGCCTCGTCAGTCCTGCGTTAGTCCATGCCGGTTTTTCCATGCCTCTCGCTGTTGAATGCTGGTCCAGTGTACAGCATATTCAAACACTCAGTGGTGTCCCAACCTCTGCTGGCAACGAGACGCACATTTTCATCAGCAGGGTACGCAGGGAGCAAAGATGACAAACTCCACTCGAGCCTCTTCAAACAGCATACAGCTGCTTCCTTTCTCCCCAATTGGCCGCGAACTACAGTGAGTATTTTGGACCATCCGCGGGGGCGAAGTGCTGTGTTTTTCCACCCTACCACTCTGCACAGGTTATGCACGTAGCTCCAGATTGAAAGGGCGTGCCGGCAAATCGGTGATATATATTATCTACAGGCGGTCATCAGTAGATAGTTATAGTATTGTAGATAGTTATAGTTAGGACCTATTTTCCATAGGAAATCCGCAACATTCTATTGGGAATAACTTTGGCGCCGGTTGACGAATCTTCGCGAAATTTTCCAAACTTTTGCCCAGCTCCGCTCCTACCCTGAAAGTTTCGTGGCAATTCGTCAAGCGGGGGCCGAGAAAAAAGGAGGGTCCCAAAACGCGTTTTCCCCATGGAATCTCTGGTCGCAGCTACAGCCCGAACCGCTGAACGGAATGACACAAAATTTGGCAAAGAGGTAGTCCTCAGTTCAGACTTGTGCCTTTTGCATAAATGGTGTGAATCCGTTCAGTAGTTCCTGAGAAAATTAGAGTTAAAAGTACATAAATATCTATGACCGGGGAGGATCCGCGGACCCTACACGCGCCGTAAGCGCACCCTCCCCGAACCGAGCGCGCACCCTCCCGATCGCGCGCTGAATGCTAATTGGCTGTCGATTGTCTCTCTACATTCGAAACCAGGAACTGTTGGCGGCCATTTTCTGCCTCGGTAGAAGCGAGGCTGAAGAAGCGAGGGGAATAAGTGGTAAAACATAAAGGGGGCAGAGTGGAAATACTCTGACCCTCTAGAGGTGCTTAGGGGGTCCCAGAAGGACCCCCCCGGGGCCCCCCTTTTTTTTAAACGGCGAAATACGCGCATCCTATCACGTTGGGTGCGCCGATCCAAAAACATGGAAAAAAAAAATATATAAAATAAAGTTTTGAACATAGTTAAAAAAATATTTTGAAAAACCCATTAAGTTCAAATAATTTTTAAAAGAATTAATTGAAAAAATAAGTTTAAAAAATGGTGATAAAAAGTATTTTAAAAAAAAGTAATTAATGAAATTGACACACTGAATTTGAAAAAAAATACAAATCCAATCAAAATCATTAAATATGATATCTTTAGAGATAAGTTATAGATAGGAATTGGCATTTAAAAAAAACCTTAGAAATTCACTGAAAAAAACCATAGGTTTCAGGGGAGTTGTAGTTAGCTGGACATTTCCCTCGTACAAAACCCTAGAATTTCCCTGTTATAGTTAGTTCAGCTAACTATACCTCACGCCCCCGCAATGCACTGCTGATGACGTCACATATTACATCACTCATGACATGGTCAGTGAACTAACTATAACAGGGGAATTTCTAGGGTTTTGTACGAGTGAAATGTCCAGCTAACTAGAACGCCCCTGAAACCTATGGTTTTTTCAGTATATATATATCTGAAAAAACCATAGGTTTCACACATGTTAATGAAATTCCCCCGTTATAGTTAGTGCAGGCAACTATAACTCACGCGACCGCAATCTTCTGCTGATGACATGTGTCTTTATGAAAAAAAAATATTTGTAATATATGTATAGCTAAAAATTTATGGAAGAAGACATGGGCAAATAAGTGTCTAAATACAGTATTAGCATCAGCAGAGGATTGCGGTCGCGTGAGTTATAGTTGCCTGCACTAACTATAACGGGGGAATTTCATTGGTTTTTTATCAGTAAAATTTCCGCTAACTATAACATGTCTGAAACCTATGGTTTTTTCAGT
This sequence comes from Triturus cristatus, assembly GCF_964204655.1. Lineage (NCBI taxonomy): Eukaryota > Metazoa > Chordata > Amphibia > Caudata > Salamandridae > Triturus > Triturus cristatus. Next base: position 1,650,760,400 of record NC_140590.1, on the reverse strand, counting down.
GAGAATATATATATATATATATATATATATATATACATACATACATACATACATACACACACTGAAAAAACCATAGGTTTCAGGGGCGTTATAGTTAGCTGGACATTTCACTTGTACAAAACCCTAGAAATTCCCCAGTTATAGTTAGGACCGTGTTTCCATAGGAAATCCCAAAACTCTATTTTGAATAACTTTGGCGCCGGTTTACGAATCTTCGCGAAATTTTCAAAACTAATGGGGCGCTCCGCTCAGCTCCTACCCTGAAAGTCTCGGGGGGATTCGTCAAGCGGGGGCCGAGAAAAAAGGGGGGTCCCAAAACGCGTTTTCTCCATGTATTTTCCCATAGGACCTTTAGTCGAAGGTACAGCCCGAACGGCTGCGGCAGAGAGGTAGTCCTCAGGTCAGGGAAGTGCCTTTTGCATATATGGAGTCAATCTGTTCAGTAGTTCCAGAGAAAATTGCATTTAAAAGCACATACATATCTATAGCCGTACATGGTGCGAGCACCCTAACGTGCGCGAGCGTAATTCTGATTGGTTGTTACGTCAGTCAACGTTCGAATCGGTCGAAATCAGGAAGTGTTTGCCGCCATTTTGTTTGTTTTCAGTGCAAGAGTGGAAAAGGAAGGTGGCGAACGTGAAAAGGGGGCAGGGTAGAGAGTTCCTGACCCCCTAGCCTTGGTCAGGGGGTCCCTGAAGGACACAGAAGGCAGAAAAAAACATTTAAATGTTTTTTTTTTTTTTTAAATCGCGGGGGTGCGCGCACGGTGAAAAACCATTAAAAAAAAAAACATTTGAATACGAAGTTTGTTTAAAAAAAATATATAACAAAAATATACATAACTTAGCATTTGAAAAAAACCATACAAATTCACTTAAAAAACCATAGGTTTCACACGTTATAGTTAGGTGGATATTTCACTCGTAAAAAAACCAATGAAATTCCCCCGTTATAGTTAGTTCAGATAACTATAACTCGCACGACCGCCACTCTATCACAAGGATGATGTCATCAGTGATGTTATGAGTGATGTAATATGTAACGTCATGAGCAGAGGATTGCGGGCGCGCGAGTTATAGTTCTCAACTAACTATAACGGGGGAATTTCATTGTTTTTTTACGAGTGAAATATCCACCTAACTATAACATGTGTGAAACCTATAGTTTTTTAAGTGAATATATATATATCCGAAGCACTTTCCCGACTCCACTTCCCATCCGGCGAAGAGAGAGTCATGGACACCAATTTCCTTCGTGGCAAAATCAGGTCTTTATTTCAATATTGCAGCTCTTCTGACGCGTTTCGGATAACACAGTATCCTTGTTTACATACGGAAGTGCAGTCCGCCAACAGTTTTTATACCTGTGTAACTTTTTTTGTGTGTTTTTTCTTTTGTGTCATGCGATACTAAACATAGAAAACATCCTTATTTTGCGCTAGTCTGCTTTCTTTGGTCTACAAAAATTGTGTTATGACACAGAATAGCACACTATAAATTGGTGGCTTTGTAATTGTTGATATTGACATGACAAACAATTATTATTGTCCACATACTTTTTTAGCACATGTATGAATATCTGCATCAATGCCTGATATGCTGTACATTATTCTATAGATGGTCTCAGTTAGTGCTCTATTGCGTTCTACAACCTAGATAGGATGAATCCTATGCCACCTAAAGAATATATTTCTTTTTGATCCATTTTGACAATGAATATAATAATTATAAGAACATGAATGCTATTTCCAGACAAAATCATCTAAGAATAAAATTCATAAATATTAGTGCAAAAAAAGATTGGTAAAAACACATATTATTAACCACCCAAGTTCTTGTGCAAAACTATGCATTTATGTAAACCATTAGAAGCTCCCATATCATCTATGTTGTGCTTAAAAGTGCAAGGCGCTGAGTTTATAAGGTGCTGAAATTTTGTGCAAATAGTGCAATTGGTTTATCAGTTCAAAAGTTTATGAATAAAAAGATTTAAGATTAAAAACAAAAAAAGAGAGAAAGGAGGGGAGTTTTGTATTAGCAGCTGAGGATGAGTTTCTGTTCTATTTACTGCTATGTGGAAGGTAACCTGAGGGGATACATTATAAAAAATTGTGGAGATCTTCAGTGTTACTTAGCCCATTGGGATGTGTGGTGTCAAGTTCAACAATCATTCTTGACTCCAGTTGCCGTAAGGATCTTTCCCAATTGCCCCCTCTTGGGGGATTTGGGACGGCTGCGATGACAAAATATTTCAGGCATTTAAGATCATTTCCATGTACTGCTTTGAAATGTCGTGCAACCGGGTACGCTGTGTCATTGTTAACAATTGCACGCAGGTGTTGCAAGATTCTGACATGCAACTGCAGTTTTGTGCTGCCTACATACTTGAGGCCGCAGGTGCATGTCAAAACATACACTGCGTACTCTGTTTTGCAGTTATGGCTGCCCTTAATCTTGCATTCAATAGGGCTAAAGGGAGTCATGTATTTGGTAGTTGTTTCTCCAAATCTACACGCTCGGCATGAAGCACATTTATAAAACATATTTTTGCAGGCAACTTAGGCCGCCTTAAAGTTAAGAAGTAAGGATTTTAATCTGGAAGTTCCATATTGGTGCCCCTATTAGTCATCACTTGCCTGAGGGGTCTGATGTTGGAAGAATATTGAAGGTAAAAGATGTACTGATGGATGGACCAGGAGGATTGTAGTCTGGTTAAAATATTTAGATTTTATCCATTTTGAATAGCAAACTTGAGGATCTTTTTATTGTTATTTGTAGGTGCCAATTCCTTGTGCATATTATCTACATAATAGTGGTTTGTTACACATTGAATACAGTCAACCTACACTATGTGATGATATGGACATTAAGGATTGTTTTTGATGGAGGATATGATCTTATTTTTAGATCCCTATTAAGTGGTCGGAAGGTACTATTGTTTACCTCCAATGTTCGATTTTATAGACTCCCTTGGAGGTGAACCAGGAGTTGGTATACGTATATTTTGAAGGTATGCCTTCAATTTAATTTATGTAATTCCCCAGCTGGGCGTTTTGCAAATGATATGAATGTAGGATGGTGTGAATGTTGTGTATTATTTGAGTACTGTATCACCAAAATATAAATGTACTATAGGGGGGTTTATTAATAGTGTGTAATTTCTTAAGTGTAGCTGGGAGATAATCGCTTTTCCTGAAGATGGATGTCATATGCTAGTATCTACCGAAACGTGACGCTGCCTTTTAAAAAACAAAATTGTATACACTAGATCCTTTGGATATTTGTGAGTCAAAGGAAAAAATAATAGATTAAATAATCAGACTGCTACAAATGATCTATTACAGACTGGTGTGTCTAACGTGTTCTACCCACTTTTTCAGAAAAATTTTAGCGCTTGACTATGTGATTCACTAGATATAATGCATGCTGTTTTTTATATTCTCTTGAATGTGTATACAACAATTGGTTGTTTTTATAAATGAAATTGTCTGGTTTGTGCTTTTTAATGATTATTGCAATAAATTGTTGCAATACATTTGGGACCACTTTGAATTTAATCTATTCCCCCCCCCCTTTTTTTTTACTTTTCATTTATGTTTTGGTGTTATGGTGCGATTACAGTGGTGTGGAGGAAATCAATTTGTTTGAATCTACCAAAGAGAAAATACGTTTTGTTGACTTTATTTTTAGGTCGAGCCTGGGCACCGCATGTGCTGCTGCCAGGCATGCAGTATTGGGGTACGGATTTGAAGCCCCGCCCACTCGCCACCTATATTTTTTAATGGCTAGTGTCATTGCCCTTCAATAACGCTGGCTTTCGAGCCATTCTTAGGTTTGTTAGTCCCTCCTTGGTACTGCCTTGTCTGCATTAATTACCTCCCATAACAACTGGACCTTTAACTTGTCTTGTTGCACGGTCTGCTTTATCTTGGCTGTGAGCACTATTTTGTTTAATGATTTGCCCATATACCACCCACTAGGTGGGAGCACGCTGCCCGCTTTTATTTTAATTATAATTACTAATGGCAGCGTCAATAACTATAGCGGCCACGCTTCTTTTTTTTTTGGTGTACTGGAGCCCATGAGGCGCTTTCACATTCATGGAGGCTACGCCCCTTTCTTCAGACAAGCCACGTCTAAAGAAAGGTGCGTGGCTGCTATTGAAGTGAAAGCGAGGCTTGGGCGCTTTAAAAACAAAACCATCAGTTTGTCAACTTCCTTTAGACGCGGTTTGTCTAAAGAAAGGGGCGCGGCCTCCCATGAATGTGAAAGCGCCACATGGGCGCTAGTATTTTGCAATGCAATAGGTCTCCCATTTGCGAGAGTTCAAGCTATTGCATTGCCAATAGCTCAAACTCTTGTCAAAGCGAGACTTATTGCATTGCAAATGCTTGTTATAAGCTAGAAATGAGAAAATACTGACAAATCATGCAACGCAGCCCCGCTCCAGCCCAGGGTTATCTCATCATACCCCTCTTCTTGATCTACACCTCTACGGCCTGTTTAAGAAGATCTGCGCGTCCTGCACATCAGCAGGTGTTATTTCTAAGGTGGTGGGGGACACTTTATTAAGTGCAAGTACTTGACATTTAAAGTAGCACAGTGCCCATCCTAGAATGCCTATTAGCCGAGCAGGAGGTGCTAACACATGCATTAGCATTCCGGCTCACTATTAGAAAGCTGCAGGCTCCATCCGGCAGGGCCTGCTGGGGTCAGCGCTAATAAGGTAGCCTGTGAATACCAATCAGTGGCTGCAAGGCAAAGGCCTGTTAGCAGGCAGCAGTGTGCTTCGCGGCAGATGCCAGGCATTCGGGAATTAAAAAATGAACATACCAGCAGTGTACAAACAGGGTGGTTGCGCATGGCATCTCTCTTCCTGAAGGGGCAGACCAACTGCTTTCACTCAGCAGGCACAGGCTTCTAGGTGCTTCAGGGCAGATCTACAGCATCTTCCTCACTTCAGTATCTGGATCTTATTACACCAGCTACAAGAATGCAGGCAATGCATTCCACAGTCTGAGATAGCAGTCCTCACCTTCGAGCTTTTGCTTTGCCAAATGGATCCCACTACTGCCATTACTCAGGCTCGCTCACACAGACTACTCGTTCTATGAAGTAAACATACACACACTTGACATACACAAAAGGATGGCAGCGCAGGAGTCTGCACATACAAATAATTGCAGAACTTTACATAAATGGGCCAGTAGGCCTCCCTCCTAGTGACAGATAAAGGTAATGTCTAGGGACTTTTCTGATATCACCGCTTTATGTGCTATACCCAGGACAGGGACAGACGCCTTTTGGTAAACTGCACCAAATCAAAGGACAGGTCCAGGAGCTCACATAGGCAGAGACAGGCCTAGGCCTCTGCGCACAAGTTTAAATTAGAAAAACACTAGGCTCCGAATAAAAGTGAGGATACCAGATATACATGTAGTTGGGAACACAGCAGAATACCATGCACTACGAGGGCGAAAGTAAGGCCCCTTGGGCAATATCTCATAAAAGGGCTTAGGTGAGATAAAGCATTCCTGTGCTGCTTTTGGGAATTCTTCAGAGAGCAGAAACAGAAACAATGTCTTTCGGATTTTAATTTAGTAGTGGATATTGGGTTTGTTTCCAGAAAAAAAAAAGCTTTGAGGGGAAAAAGGTTAAGGATATAAAATATTTGGAGTGAGCACTTTACAACACTATTATTTAAGTTTTGTTTCTTCGGCTGAGGACAACGTATCACTAGGGCATCATTTGCCTGTGGATATAAGTGCTTCTATGTAGTACATCAGTTTGGATTAGGTGCTTTGCAAAGACATTATGCCCAGCACTGGCTTAATTATGTGCAAGGGGTGAAAAGTTTATGATGTACTTAGACAACATTCTTTTTATGGCTCGGAGCAGGAATGTTGTGATGAGCGAGACTCAGATGGTGGTTCATCTCTTGGAGAGCCTTGGTATTATGGTAAATAAATCCAGCATGGAACCGATCAGGTGCCTCTTTTTTGAGGGTCTTAGTCCATTCAATGGAAGGGGAACTAAGGCTTTTATAAGAGAAAGTGAAGAACATGAAGGAGATTCGGAGTTAAATCAAAGATCTTTGAGAACGTTAGCTTAGATCTTACGCTTAATATCATTGACTATTCATTTCATTAATTTGGGACTTTTGCATTACTGTGCCGTGCAGAGACAGAAAATAAAAAATTTTATGCAGAACGAATATATATCAAAGTTACCCAAGAAGTGAGGAAGTAGTGGTTCTGGCTGTTTGTACATTGTCAACCCTGGAATCGGAGAGCTATTTTCGGGGAGTTACCAATACTGGGGATAGAGATGGATGTGAGTTTCGAAGGTTTGGGTGTGAGATGTGGTCAGGCATTTAACATGGCTACGATGCTCAGAAGGGGAGAACAAACTACATACCAACTGCCTGAAATGTTTGGCATGCTCATTGGCATTACGTTTGACAGAAAAAAAATAACGAATTACTGTGCCATGTTAAGGCTGGACAACCTTTTTTCTGTGGGATATGTGAACATGCTGAAAGGGCCCTACTCAAAAAAGTAGCAGATGTGGCAAAGGAGATTTGACGCTACTTTTAAAGCAGGGGGGTCAAAGTAAAAGAGCAGATTGGTTTCACACAATTGTCATGATTCAAGTGCTTGGATTGTGAAAAATACAGCATTTCTCAAGACTCAGGAAAGATGGGGTCCTTTCAGTAGCGACCTTTTTGCGAACAAACTGAATGCTCCGAGTCTAGAGATTATACAGTTAGAGGTCAGATCTGCAGGCTGTAGATGTGGATTTATTTCTTCAGATTTGAACATGAGACAGCCCTATTGAGTTTCCTACGTTTACTATGATAAAGAGGGTTCATGTTCAATGGTGGTGGTTGTGACACCATTGTGGAGATACTAGGTGTTTGTGGATTCCATTGTTCCCATTGGTGTGTGTGTGGGTGGGTGGGGGTGGGGGTAGGGGGGTGTTCAACAGGGAATTACATGAGGCAGTGGGAAACGCCATGTCTTTGTAGAGAAGCTTTGAGAATCATTTTAAAACTATAGGCTCCAGATCAAGGCAAGCTTTTAGAGTGACATGAAAATAATGGTTTTGTTATGTGGCGAAGTATTCTGACCCAATTGGACTAATTTAGTGGTCAATTTGTTTTGACAGAGCAGTTTGAAAGGGGAGTGTATTACAGGCCAGTCAATCTTTACAGTTGTCCAATAGCAGCTGGTCATATGTTGGTCAGCACACTTTTCAAAAGTGCTTTAACCACCAGTGTCCCAGTATACATTAGTCTGGGATGTAAATAAGGTAGGGCATGTTTTCAAAGTGTGAGGGGGAAAAGCGGGTCCTTTGTGGGTGTTCAAGTTAACTATATTGCTGTGCTTGGTGTGTTCTACCGTTTTCCAGCAACAATGTGTTGGTTTTAATTTGGAAAAAAGAACAAAGACATTGTCAAGGAGTATCTGCGATCCACTCTTTGCAGATATTAAAAGTTAGTATAGTTCAATGTTTATAGAAGTATGTAAGAAACTGTAACCTTAAGTCATCCTGGTTTTTAAGTTTCATTCACACATCCACATAAACCAGTTTAGGCACAGACTATGGCAAGGGGGGTTATATGGGTTAGGAGAGAAGCAGGGACAGATTCAAGTTACTTTGGAGCACTTTCTCTTAGGGGTGCTTTCATCTACTTGTTGAGGGAAGGTCTTCAAAACATTCATAGGTCAGCCAAATATGCTGCTGAATCTTTATTTAGAATGATTTAGTTCAAAACTGAAAAATGTTCTGAATCAAGTGATTGTCAGTCTTTTAACTTGCAAGTCGGGCTACACATCTTGCCACAAATTAGAGATTTTCCACAACCCGACGGATAACCTGCATTTAACAAAACTACAAGGGCTAATATACCACAATCTAGTCACATTATTTCACATTGATATTTTTGAGAATATTGAAGAAAAAAAATTATGAGAGAGACTTTGATAATGTTTGCAGGATTTCGAGTCGAGCCAGGATGATGGATCTAAGCAAGCATGGAAAATGGACTTCAGAGCCATTTGTTGGTTGAAGTTATATTTGTTTGCATTGGAAAAGAAGGGTGGTGGCTTATTGTTCTGCCTTCTGCAAGGTAGCAGAATGTTTAAGAGTAAAACATACATTTCTTGCTGTTGTGAGGGGGGCAATAAAAGAGGTGCTGGCATAATCAAAAACGATGGATTTAGGCTCAGATCTCTGTACTGGGGTAAATGTATGACATTGTTCTGCATTCTGTTCATCAATAGTCCTTTTTGCATTTGACATAATAGTATCAACACCTTAACTAAAATAACGATTTTCTAGTCATTGGGCTGTGGAAAATCAATAAGAATCTTCCTCTCCTCCTTATCCCAGAACTGAAGTCAGCATCAGTTTAACACTAGCTAACGACCTTTCAAAACTACAATTTCAATGAGTCTTTACAATTAATAAAAACAAGAGTCAATGGCATTCAATCCCTCATCTTTTCTACTATAATTCCTCAGAAGAAGCCACATTTCCCGTTTCTACGCTGCTCAGCAGCCAGGCAAGTTCTTGGATTCTTCTAAGGACTTATGTAATGGATGTTATGCAATTATGTTTTAGGGGACATGGCTTATGTGGGAATATCACTACAAACCATGATGGATTGATTTTTTGTAATGTTACCTAGTAAGCATAAAGGGGGAAATTTAGACAGTAACTGCTTCGTGTTATTGCTTAATGATATTTTTTTTATTATATTTGCCAGAAGTTTTCAGCCTAAACAGCCAGAAGAGTTTTAGTGAGGTGGGTGAACTAGAGCGCTGAAGTGAGCATGGAGATGCCCAAGCCGAAGACGACTTGAGGGAGTAATCCGATACTGTATCAGAAGATGGGGCGTGCTGCAGAGGTACTCACCAAGTCTTGACAAGCACACTGATGGAAGAGCATAAAAGCCTGCACCAACAGCATCGCACCTCTGAGCCAATGACCCAGCGGGCAGAAAGATTTTCAGGCCTGACATACATTTACCACCACTGCTCCCAAGGATGCTGAAATGCAGCTGTAAGTAAACAGTTTACCAATAGCACGCTGATTGGGAAAACACATGGAGGAATAGGGAAGGAAACCCTCCCTGTGGGCCATGGTATGTCAGAGGTACTGGATGTATCTATTATTAAAATGGCAAATAAGGATTTGAAGCAGACAGGTGTTCAGTTTGCGAGGTAAGCTTGCTTGCCAAAGCCCTTCCACTGGAGCGAAGAACTGGCGGAACCAGAGGCACCAAAGGAGTATGAGAAGCTCGCCGGGTCCATGAAGGTAAATCATTTAAGGATGGGTTGCACTGATACATCTGACCCCCAACGAAAGGCTTTCCAGAATAACATATGTATGTTTGACAGTGGCAAACATGTCAATGTCAACAATGTCAATGCAGGCGGTTCTGGAAATTGCGCTGAGCCAAAAGTAGTGCTTTCCCTTAGAGAATCCACCAGTAGAGATGAGGGAACAGAATAACGGGATTCCCAAGATATGTAGGATGACTAGAGACTCATTCACGACAACATACAAGTCCATGACAATTATAGGGGCCTACATGTTCAAACAAGTTCGAAACGGATAACCTTTGCCAATTGTTAATTACCCCCAAGAAACCATTCAGGGGGGGGGTGTTCCCCCAGCCAGCAGGGAAGGCTACATGTATGCTTGGAGCTAATTTGGTCAAAGGATCAATGGGCATTAGTCATTGCTCATTTGGCCAAATGAGCGATGGCCTTTTGTCACTTACTCATGTAGTGAAGTACTATTTTCCAACCCCTAAACTTGACCCATCACTTGAATTCATTATTTACTCCAAACTCTGATACTAAACCCAGCTCTCTCACTATGTACATCCAAACTCAACACTAACATTTTCCCTTATCCTGATCTTGAACCTAGTCGACTGGATGGTAACTCTAGATCAGTGGTCTTCAAACTTAATAATCCAGCCCCCCTCCCCCTCCTCGGTGGAAAAAAAAAAAAATTTCACCGGGCCCCCTCAAACATTTTCACAATTCTATTAAACTGGTAAGGTTTAAATATGTATAGAACCATTTAAAAATTGCAGTTACGTTCTGTTATGGTTTTAAAAATGCAATCAAATACATGATTGCCAAACATACAGTTCTGGTCAGGTAAGCCTTAATAACGTGTAAAAGTATCCACAGTGTGATTATTAGAGGTGGACGTTTTGAAGAATATTTGGAATCCTTCCCTTTAGACACTTTCTCCCAGCCAGGATATAAATAACAGATGTTAGTGATGGCCCATTACAGAGCCCCTTGGTGACGCTCATTTTTTTTCAACTGAAAACAAAGCACTGTTATCAGCATAGTGATTCTTTTGGCCAGAGCCCACATCAGTTAGGGGCTCTTCCTTGACAGAATTCTCCACCCTTTGCTTTGAAAAGGGAAAATAAAAAAAACACACAGTAGACCCTACTATTTTAAGTGACTTTGACCATCTAAAACAAGCCAACACACACCCACAAGTCTCCAACTATTTTGAGACTAAGCAGCCTCTTGACCAGTGCTTAATTAGTAAAATATTAAGTGCCAGGGCTCTGACAAGGAGGCCACTGCAGCTTGCACCACCCATCGCCTCGGTCATTGCTCCCAAAACAACCACTAACCATCTATCTCGCATGTAAATGTGACAGTTCAGATTATCCAACTCTCCAAAGCTAAAGGAATGACTGAGGAGGCAGATATTAGTAATTTTTTAATGTATTTTGTTTTCCTAAGCAACGGTTATACAGCTCATCTCTAAATTACATGAGCAGCGCCACCTTGTGCTAGACTGCCCCAAGTGTGGTACCGAGCACTGGAAACCAATTAAGTGCCGGTGCTCAGTACCGGAAAGCTCCGGCTCAAATTAAGCAGTGCTTTCGACTATACACAAGCTGGCTTCTGGTCACAACCCAGCTTGGAATCCACTTTTTCTAAGGTCACAGAAAATTTTAGTCGCTTCTTGGATCAGGCCAGATCTGCTGTTCTGATCCTAAAAGATAGCTTTGCTGATAATCATGGGGTCCAAAACAATACCCTCATATCACAACTTCATTGCACTGAAATGTAGAAGATTACGCTAAGATGGTCTCACATTTTTACCAATGGATTCCAGTTTGTTACTCAGCCACCCTTCACTTCCCCCAGTCCCATTTCACTTTGGTGTTCCATGAGGCTGTTGCCTCAGGTCACACCTCATTTAAAGTCTATAGTACTCACCTTGCTACGTTAGTTCACTCTTTTGGTTTCCAAATTATGTGATATGTAGATGACACACTAATTGTGGTCTCCATCTCCGATATCACCTTCACCCAAGAAAGAGTTCTTATTTGTAGGCCTTTGGTAGTGAACTGGATTCAGGCCAAATCCTTTAAACTAGACCGCAAAAAGACAGGTTAAGATGTATGACCAACTGTCCTCCATTTGATCAGATGACTGCCTCCAGAACTAGGCCAGAGACCCATTACAACTTCCTCAGTACAAATCTGGGCTTCCCATTTGATCATAACTTGAACCTTTCCTCCTAGGTAAACCAAGTGGCAGGTACATGCTTTCGCTTCTTAAAAAGCCTTGGAAAAATGGATCCTCTTCTTCCTGGGCTTCACCAGCAAAACTGATTCTGGTGCTTGTTACATCTTTTTCCAGGATTATGGCAAAGGTGTTTGCCTTAGAATCCGAGGATATCTGCTTCATTGTCTCCAGGTGGTACAGAATGCAGCTGCCTACCTTAGCCTCAATCAGTCTCGCGGGCATTCTGCATCTTCTCAACTAAAACTGCTGCATTGGCTTCTAATTGGAAAAATATCTTTATTTTATAACACAGAACATATACTGCCAAATGCCCCAGGACACTTGCTTCGCTAAGTCAGTCTTAATCAGATTACTAATCAATGCATCCACTGCATATAAATAGGTGGCTATTATTTTTTCCAATAAGGAGCCAAGCACTGAAATGTTCTCTTCGGAACCCTCACGCATCTTGAAGAAAAAAAAGAAAGAAAAGAAAAAAGCTGAAAACATGGCTATTCCAGCCGCAGTCTTCTTAATCAGACCCAACCTGTTCTAGCATCAACTCCCTATGCGCGAAGCTGCCCACTGGGTAACCTCAAACTCAAATACAGTACACATTTGTCAACATCTCAATATAAAATAAACTAATAACCACAAAGTCATGTCAACTCCACCCTCAAACCATCAATAAAACTGCATATGCTTTTACAACCTCAAGTCAATCACCATCAGCCATCTAGCACAAGGATTTATAAACAGGTTTCATTCAAACAAGTAAACATTTAGTTCAACATTCAACCCTTTGCGTGCTCATAACGGCCGGGAGCCGTCCTGAGCCACGGTGCTCCTGTGCTTATGACGGATCCCGGCCGTCCTGACACGGCACCGAGAATACCTCTAATGAGGGCACCAGAAGAATTTGTTTTTCCCCACAACAGCTTGGGGAGCTGGGGACGAGCTTCCCCAGCTCCCGAGGAGGTTTCTTTGAAATGACGATCAGCGCGCACAACGTGCTGACGTCATTTCATAAAAACCGAAACTAGCAGAAATCGAAATGAGCAGATCGCTTTCTGAGCACATAGAAAGTGAAACAGAAATTAGCCTATCTCAGCCTCCCAAGCATGTAGAAAGAAGGGAGAGGTATCATTGGAAAGGGGAAAACGTCCTATTGGATCCCTGCTTGGGGATCGCCCCAGGAGGGCAAGGGCATATGCTCCCATCAATTTGTTTTTGGGCAATTCAGTCTTACTAGACCCTAGAACACACTGACCGAGGAGAAAGCCCACTAGGCACCAGGATTATTTTTTATACATAGGGGTGGGGGCTGCCCAGAATGAGCATGCCAATGCCCTCACCCCAAAAACACTTCCACTGTCTTTCTGCCCCCCCCCCCCCTTTTACGGGAGGCAGATGGAGCAGTGACCCCTGCTCTACCCCCCCCCCCTCCCCCCGGGGGGCAGAAAGCCTGCCAGGGACTATTTTTTTTTTTTTTATACGGGAGACTTGAGAATGCTGGGTGGGTGGAAGTTTGTGGAACCACACAGATTCCAGAACTTTCCATCACAGAAATTAGATTAAACAGTGTTTTTTTATTACAAAGTTTGTTTGCAAGCTGATGAAAGCAACACAAGTCACCCCATCTTGGATTCTCCTGGGTGTCTAGTTTTCATTTAAAAAATGAATAGGTTTGCTAGGTTTTCCTAGGTGCCAGCAGAGCTAGGGTTCAAAATCCACAGCTAGGCAGCAAAGGGACAGTTTTCACTGTAAAAATGTGGTGTCCGCATTGCGTTTTGGTCTGTTTCCAGTCGTGGGCAATAGGACTACCCATACAAGTGAGGTACCATTTGTATCGGGAGACTTGAGGTAACACAGAATTGTAGAGCAACTGTTACTACCTATTGACTTTCGATGCATTTCTGCCTTTCAAATGTAAGACAATTTGTAAAAAAGAAGTCACTTTGAAAAATGTCCTATAATTCACATGCTAGTATAGGTAACCACAATTTCGGAGATGTGCAAATAGCTACTGTTTCTAAACTCTATATTTTATTCCCATTTCGGAAATACATAGGTGTCTTTGCTACCTATTTTTCCCTCTATATATTTTACCAAATGAATTGCAATATACCCGGTACACAATGAAAACCCATTGCAGGACGCTGCTTAGTTATTGGCTCTGGGTTCCTCGGGTTCTTGGTGAACCTGCAAGTCCTATATATCCGCACAACCAGAAGGGTCCAGCGGCTGTAAATGTATATTGCTTTAAAAAATCTGTCATACTTAGAAAAAGTTACAGGTGGCACAAATAGCTGTTTTTCAACTCATTTTCAATTTCTTATATTCAACTGTTAGTTTTTATTAAAAAAAAATACCTTGAAGGATCTACACAAATGATCCCTTGGTAAATTCAGAATTAGGTCTACTTTTCTGAAATGAATAGCTTTCCAGGATCCATTATTGCTTTCAAACCCATTTCTACCACTAACTCGAAGGAGGTTTAAAGCAAAAAAGTATCAAAAATAGGCTATGTCCCAGTAAAATGCCATAACTATGTAAAAAAATGTTAGTTTTGTGACAAAAGTCTGTCAGTCCCTGAAAGCTGGGAAGAAGTGATTTCAACACCACAAACCCTTTGTTGATACCATTTGCAGGGCAAAAACTAAACACTTTCTTCAGCCGCACTTTTTTCCCCCTCAAAATGAAAACTTAAGCTGTATTTCCGATAATTTTTGGGTCCCCTCCAGGAGAATCAACAAACCCCTGGGTATCTTTAAAATCCCCATGATGTTGGAGGAACAGGACACAAATTTGTCATGAATACCTTATGTAGTCAAAATGTTAAAGGGGTCTAAGCGTGAACTACCCCAAATAGCCCAAAAAAAAAAGGCTCAGCACGGTGGGGGGGATTAGTTCTAACAGGGGTTAAGGCTCATGGGAGGTCTGCAGTTCTTATGGGGACTGATTTTTAAAACAAAAAAAAAAGGGCATGTCAAAGAAATAACAAGCATTTACAATGCAATGGTCTCGGCATTGGTAAAGTTAGAGCTATTGGCATTGCTCATGACATTTTTGTTTGTTTTTGTTTTTAAAACATTTAAAGAAACGGCATTGTCATGAGCAATGCCAATAGCTCTAACTTTTACAATGCCGAGACCGTTGCATTGTAAATGCTTGTTTATGTACTTGCAAATAAGGAGGAAGACCCCTCGTCTCACCCCTTCCCCTCCTCAAACTGTCCAGATTTGCCTTCTTGCCAGGTGGTCACCCTACACTGGAGTATACCTTCACCTGCGCCGTCCCGGAAGTCCCCCTGCTCCTCCTGTTACCTCCAACACTCCTCCATGCCAGTCTCAACTCACTTGAGGTACCATAGCCCCAGCGCCCGCTCCTCTCCCTCTCTTATCTTCTCCCCTACAGGCTCTCATCTTCATTCTGTTATGCACTCCTCCTCCTCGCCCCCTCCTTCATCTGCAGCCCCCTTCCTGTCTTGTTCTTTACCCTGCTGTCTCCAGTTTACTCCTCTCCTGCCTTTCTTCTTTCTTTACCTGAGGGCTCCCTCTATTCTCACGCGGCTCCCCACGCCCCTCCCTTGTGCCGCTGCCCTTTGAAGTCCCCCTCAGAGGTCTCCTCCCCTTGGGTTGGCCCTCTATTCTGGCATCTCTCCACCCCGTGTTCACTTGTACCATAGCTGCCAAGGTTTCAAATTGCTTATGTGTGACCTTTTCATTGTAATTATGAGTGACATTCAGCGATTATGAGTGACACTTTCTCGCGAACGGTAAAATGCCACCCACACTCAGTAGAATAATGTACCCCTGCAGTACACCCCTCCCCCTGTTATACAGTCTCTCTCCACTGTCTCTCACTTCCTCGTGAAGTCTACATCCGTGACGTAGCACGGGTGCCTTGGTCCCTAATGCAAGCAATCAGATTGGACTCCACGCCCTGTTTTGGTAGTAAAAACGCAGCTAGTAACTGGGGTGAGGTGGGCTGCTAACATACCTGGGGCTTGGTGCCACTACGCCTGCTGCTCTGTTGGAAGCTACGCCCCTGTTCTGAAAGGATTAGTTACTTACCTGTAATCCTAGTTCTCATCCAGGGGTATACTCATCAAAGTCATTATCTATGAATAATCCCCGCCCATGTGCGGGATCCCGGAGCATATAGAAAATACATACATATATATATATATATATATATATATATATATATATATATATATATATATATATACACACATACATACATCCTCGCTCAGTCTCCACTGTTTGTTCCATACGAAGCACTCTTGGGCGGGTGCGGTTTGCGGTAGTGGAAACCGCTAATATTTTACAGCTCAATATTCTTCTCCTTTTGAAGAAATTACCGCACTCACGGGGGACATTGAAGTCGTTCTTTATTGACGGCTTACAGCAAACAAAACAGACGCGTTTCGGCGATAGCCTTCTTCGGTGTCAATAACACATCAAAAGGGGCATGTTTAAAAGCGTAATCATGAAGCATAGAAATCAAGAAGGGACCAACTTTACAATTCATAACATGAGTGCCATTTTGTAACGGTACGTTTCAAATGTAAATACATACAAATTCGTTAAGTCTTACAGTATTTTAGTCTATATGACATGTTTTTAAAGACCAACATAGAATTTAAAATTTACCGTTAGGTTGGCAACGCTTCTGACCAAATTGAGCCGTTTATCGGCATAAGTAAGTGGATACTTTAGAAGCAGTTACATCTCTAGCCGTCACTAGGCACTTCTATTTATATGCTAATCTCGCCGTGTATCGGCTTGCGTCCCCTCTTGTTACGCTAATGTCAATGACATTTATTTAATCATATATGATCACATGATTACAGAGTTTCAGAAATCAAGAGGGTGCAGGAAAACGATACATATTCAGGTTGAGTATGGCCAAACCCTTTTCTACATGAAGCTATTGTCATCTACAGGCCTATGTGGACTACCAGTTCCTCCCCACTGTTCAATCCTTTCGGATACTTAGTCCCTAGATCTATAATATACCGTGACTCCAGTCTTCTTAATCTGCGTATTCTATTGCCACCCCTAACATTCACAGGAACCTGATCAAGGCCAAAATACTGTAGTTGATTTCTGTCACTTTGATGACATTCTGCAAAGTGACGTGCCACAGGATATGCAGCATCTTTTTTGTCTATGGCTCTCAGATGTTCTAGGATCCTAATTTTAAGTTGATGTATGGTACTGCCTATATAGCGTAACCCGCAGGGACACATCAGGCAGTATACGGCAAAAGGAGTGCTACAGGTTAAGAATTTAGTTATGGTCCTTGATCTTTCTATATCTGGTATATTGTATGACAAAACTCTTCTGCTGTTTGAGCATGCTTTGCATCGGTGACAGGGAAAAAATCCCTTCATTTCTTTTAAAGTGCTTCTTCGATCTGGGATTTTTTCTAGATGGCTTTTTACCAGTATATCTCGTAGTGACCTAGCCTTCTTAAAGGTCACTAGAGGATAAGCTGGAATGTCCTCACCAATGACACTGTCGGTTTTTAAGATGTGCCAGTTTTTCCTCAGCATACGTTTTAAATGATTTGCCTCAGAGGAGTAGGGGGTAACCATCCGGAATTTACCCTTGCCATCATTATCATCCTGTATAAGTTTCTCCATCAGAAGTTTATCTCTGGGAATCTTTCTCACCTTCTGCAGGGTTTCCTCAAGAGTCTGAGGTTTATACCCCCTCACAGCATATCTGGCTACGCAATCCGAGGCAGCCGCCTCGAAATCATTCTCCCTAGTGCTGTTCCTTTTCAATCTGAGTAATTCCCCATATGGAATACTTTTGATGTGTTATTGACACCGAAGAAGGCTATCGCCGAAACGCGTCTGTTTTGTTTGCTGTAAGCCGTCAATAAAGAACGACTTCAATGTCCCCCGTGAGTGCGGTAATTTCTTCAAAAGGAGAATAATATTGAGCTGTAAAATATATATATACACATATGTGAAAACATATAAATGCAGCCTAATAATGTTCAAAACATGGCAATGCTGTAAATTACATATTTTTGCATAGTAGAGCCCCCGTAACCCGTAAGGAAAAAAGGAAGCATCAGGCAAAATATAACACAGCACTGCTTTATTGCCATAAAGCAACATGTAATTGAAGGCATTCGGCAATAGGCTGCAGTAGAGTATCAAGAAACCAAGAAAACTGACACCCTGCCTTTAAGGCATTAGAGTAGGGGGACCGTGCCTTTAAGGCCTGCCTGTGACCCCCTGCTCCCATGATGCACTACAGGTGGCAGTTGGGCCAGTTCTTTTTGGCGGTGCCTCCGCACCTGAGTAGATCTGCCTGCCATACATCACTTATTTAAAGAGAAAACATTGCTCGTCCGGGGAGGTGGGTGGGTCGCTTATGACTTTGATGAGTATACCCCTGGATGAGAACTAGGATTACAGGTAAGTAACTAATCCTTCTCATCGAGGGGATACTCATCAATAGTCATAATCTATGAATAGAGTAGCAAGCCCATACCCAAAGTCTCGCGGACGAGCAAAAAACTGTTAAAAAACAAACAGCAAAATACATTTTGCATTTACAGTTATGCAAACAGGTTCCTCAGAGAAGCCTGCCCCACCTGGGCGTCGGCCTGCGCGTCTGAATCTAGGCAGTAATGGCGCATAAAAGTATGGAGTGAGCGCCATGTAGCCGCTTTACAGATCTCAGACATGGGAACGTTGCGAAGGAGTGCTACCGTAGAAGCCTTCCCTCGAGTAGAATGTGCTCTAGGTTTACCCTGCAGAACTTTGTGGGATAGTTGGTAAGCCAAAGCTATACAAGAGACAATCCATCTTGAAATAGATGTCTTGGATGCAGCCAGCCCGGTATTCGTGGGCCCATAGTTCACAAAGAGCCTGTCTCACTTTCTAAGAGTAAGGGTCTTAGCCAGATAGAATTTCAAAACCCTCCGGAGGTCAAGTAGGGCTCTCTCCGGGGGAGTGGTCGGTTGAGGAAAGAAGGTGGGCAACGTGATCACCTGGTTAATGTGGAAGTTCGAGACCACCTTGGGTAGGAAGCTCGGGTGGGTACGGAGCACCACCCTATTAGCATGAAACACAGTGTAAGGTTCCTTGCAGCAGAGGGCTTGAATTTCACTAACCCTACGGGCCGAAGTGATGGCTACTAAGAAGGCAGCCTTCCAGGTCAGATGTTGCAAGGAGGCCTTCTGAATCGGTTCAAAAGGGGCTCCCATCAGTTTAGAGAGAACGATGTTCAGTTCCCAGGAAGGGGAAGGAGACCTCACAGGTGGGTAAACTTTAAGCCCTTCTAAGAAATCCTTTACCACTGGCATCTAAAAGAATGAGATCTGGGTAGGAGACTTCCTATAGGCTGTAATAGCAGCTAAGTGTACTCTGATGGAAGAGTACTTTAACCCAGACTTCGCCAAGTACAGTAAGTAGGGGAGAATAACCTGTTCTTGACCCCGGATCGGATCAAGGGTGTTATCTCTACACCAGAAGCAGAATCTTTTCCATTTAAAGCCATACGACTTCCTCGTGGAGGGCCTCTTTGCCTCCCGAAGAATGCTCATACAGTCCGGTGGAAGATCTAGAGGTCCGTACTGGATGAATTCAGGAGCCATGCCGTCAAGCGGAGGGAGGGGAGATTGGGGTGGAACACCCTCCCCTTGTCCTTGGTCAGCAAGTTCGGTAGGCATGGCAACCTCCTCTGTGGTACCTCCGACAGGTGGAGTAGATCTGGGTACCACCACTGCCGGGGCCACTCCGGTGCTATTAGGATCATCCGAGTTCTGGCCCTGTAGAACTTCTGAATCACAGCCGGGATGAGGGAGAGGAGGAAAAGCGTAAAGCAATGTCCTCGACCAGCTGATCAAAAGCGCGTTCCCCTGCGACCCCCGTTGAGGGAACCTGGAGGCGAAGACGGGGCATTTTTTGTTGTCCGGTATGCCCCACAAGCGGAAGATGTCTTGAGCGACGTCTTCGTTGAGCACCCAGTCGTGCGCTTCGACGAAGTCGCTGCTGAGGCCGTCCGCCTGCACGTTCAGGGTCCCTGGCAGGTGAACAGCGACGATCGTCAGGTTTCTCGCCAGAAGCCATTTCCAGATTGACTGGGCCTCCAGAGACAGGACCCGTGATCTGGTCCCTCCTTGCTTGTTCAGATAGAACATAGCTGTGGTGTTGTCCGTCTGAACCTGAACATAGTCGGTCTGCAGGGATGGGTACAGGGACTTGAGAGCGAGATGGACTGCTCGTAGCTCCAAGAAGTTGATGTGATAGCTCTGTTCGGTAGCGGACCAGAGACCTTGTACTTGAAGCCGGCCCATATGAGCCCCCCAGCCCTGCATGGAGGTGTCTGTGACCACTGTCTGTGTCGGAGGCGCCTGATGGAAAGGGACGCCGTGAAGCAGATGGGAGCGCTTTATCCACCACCGGATAGAATCTTTGGCGGCTTGATGAAGGGTAATGTGATCCTCCCAGCGGCCGGACCTCTGCGACCACTGATCCTCTAGGTCTTGTTGCAGAGGACGCATGTGCAGACGTGCGTTGGGCACGATGTAGATGCACGAGGCCATGGATCCCAGGAGAGATGACACTTGTCTGGCTGTGGGATATTCCGTGCTGAGAAGCGTGCGGCTTTTTTGCAGCATGGAGGATAACCTCTCCTCCGAAGGACACACGCTTGCGCTTGAGGAGTCTAGAGAGGCGCCCAAGTAGTGGATCCGCTGAGTTGGATTGAGGATCGACTTCCTGTAGTTGACCTGAAGGCCCAACGAGTGTAGAAGGTTTAGGCAGAACGAGAGATGACTCTGGAGTCGAGCCGGAGTGGAACTTTTTAAGAGCCAGTCGTCTAGATAGGGGTAGACTAATATCTTCCGTTTGCGGAGAAATGCAGCCACCACCGCCATGCACTTTGAGAACGTTCGTGGCGCGGACTTGAGGCCGAATGGCAGGACCTTGTATTGATAATGTTGGCGAAAGATGTGAAATCTGAGAAACTTCCGATGTTTCGCTGAGACAGGAATGTGGAAGTATGCATCCTGTAAGTCGATGGCACACATCCAGTCCCCCTGGTGTAGATGTGGGAAGATCTGGTGCAGTGCTAGCATCCTGAATTTTTCTCTTCTGAGAAATCTGTTGAGTAAGCGGAGATTGAGGATGGGTCTGTAGTCTCCGATCGCTCCTCTTTTCTGAACAAGAAAGTACCGGGAATACACTCCCTGATTTCTCTGCCTGTTTGGAACTTCCTCTATGGCGTTTTTGGAGAGGAGAGTGGCAACTTCGTCCTTTAAAAGCTTGTTTTGGCTGGGAGGGAGTGGCTGTTTCCGTGGGGGTACCTGCGGAGGGGGAGATTTGAACCTCAGCAAGTAGCCACGCTCTACAATACTCAGCACCCATCTGTCGTTTGTAATTGCATTCCACTCTGCCAGGTGAACGGTGATACTTCCTCCTACCGGAGTGGCGAACGAGCACGGAGGAAGTAAGTTTTCACTGTTTGGGAGGTTGCTTGTTAGAGGACTGCTGCTGTTTAGCATTTCCTCTTCCTCTGCCCCGGCCCCTTTGCTGAAACTGGGACCTCTGTTGGTTTTGAGAGGACCATTGGGGCGTTTGAACGCGCTGGTGAAAGGCACGTTTGTCGCCCTGGCGAAAGCGCTTGCGGAAGAAAACAAGTTACTTCCCTGTAACTTTGGTTCCCCAGTATTGGTAACTTTCATAGATTCTCATGCTTTGTATCATTCCCCGTCGTCGGAATGGGAGCCTCGGTAACAAAAATATATATATATATATATACATATGTATAACCATAGAAACAAAAGAGAAAAATTAGGCCTAGGCCTCATCTCATTTTGTAGTATATCACCCTCTTTGTGTAAAAGAGCCCAAACTTTTGCCAGGGCCAATCAGCACAGCCTCACCCTCTGGAACCTTCCTGAGAGAGCTCAGAGCCTCAGATTTTCGTAGCTGTTGTGCCAACAGCCACTATCTTAGTAAACCGGCAGAGCTTTCCCAGGGGAGGTGGGTGGGCGCATGAGAATCTATGAAAGTTACCAATACTGGGGAACCAAAGTTACAGGTAAGTAACTTGTTTTCTTACCCCAGTATTGGAACTTTCATAGATTCTCATGCTTTGTATCAGAATAGCAAGCAGTAGATCACGACAAGCACATTTCGGTAATTACATGGCTTTACAAAATCATCTCAGTGCACATGATAAAACAACCATTACTGAAACCAAATGTGCTTACCAGGATGGAGGGATTGTAGGGAAAGCTCACCTCTCATTGAAAAAGATTCCGGAGGACTGCTTGACCAACCGCAGCGTCAGCTCGTCCCACCGATTCCAGGCAGTAGTGCTTCGTGAAGGTGTGTACACTGCTCCACGTTGCTGCCCTGCAGATGTCCTTAATCGCCACTCCAGCAAAGAGAGCCACTGAAGACGCCATCGCTCTCGTAGAATGCGCCCGGGCCCTTTTATCCAAAGGTTTGCCCGCAGCCTGATGACAGTACTGAATTGCACTGGAGATCCAGCGGGAAATGCCACTCTTGGCGAGCGGTAACCCCTTCCGTGGTGCACTGTAGGCGATAAATAGTTGAGTAGACTTTCTGAAAGAGCGTGTACGCTCCAGATAGAATTTCAGGCATCTTTGGACATCCAAAGAATGCAATGTTCGTTCCGCTTGAGTGGAAGGACGCGGAAAAAAGGAGTTCAAAATTAAGGGTTCATTCAAATGAAACTCCGAAGGCACCTTCGGGATGAATTTAGGGTTGGTTCTCAAAATCATGACATCCCTCTTGAACTGTAGAAAAGGCTCCACTATAGAGAGAGCCTGGAGTTCACTAACTCTCCTAGCCGAAGTCAATGCTAGGAGAAGGGCCAGTTTCCAAGATAGGAACTTCAAGTCCGCTTTGTGAATCGGCTCAAAGGGCGCTTTCATCAGTTGAGCCAGTACCAGGTTAAGTTGCCAGATAGGCGGAGGTGGCCGGACCGGAGGATACATCCGAAATAACCCCTTAAGGAACTGCTTAACAATTCTTGCAGACCATAGAGATGGCCCCGATGTCTTCCGTCGAAAGCGGGATAAGGCAGCCAGATGCACCTTGATCGAAGAGTGCGCCAGACCTGATTTGGCCAGAGACAGGATGTAGGGCAGAATCTGATGTGGCCGGGATTTGTAAGGATGGAGTTTATTCCTCTGGCACCAAAGGCAAAATCTCTTCCACTTTGCCCTGTAGGTCTTATTAGTGCTTGGTGCCCATGCCTGAGATAGAACATCCCTGCATTCCTGAGACAGATTCAGATGGCGGAATTCTCTGTGTTCAGGAGCCACGCTGACAAGTGAAGTGACTCCGGATCCGGATGGAGGACTTGCCCCTGATTTCACGATAACAGAGATGGAATCAGTGGCAAGCGAATCTGGCGATCCTGGGAGAGAAGTAGGAGTTCCGAGAACCAGAACTGCCGCGCCCATGCTGGAGCAATGAGGATCATTTTGCATGGTTCTGCCCTGACCTTCCTAAGAACTCGAGGAATGAGGGGAATCGGAGGAAAGGCGTAGCAAAATGCGCCGAACCAAGCAATCGAAAGGGCATTCCCCAGAGACCCTCGCTGGGGAACCTTGCTTGCGTAAAACCGGCACTTGGCGTTCTCCGGGGTCGCAAAGAGGTCTATGGTCGGAGTGCCCCATTTCTTGAACACTGCCTCCAGAGTGGCCTGATCCAGCTCCCACTCGTGTGTCACCTTCGTCTGCCGACTTAGAGCATCCGCTGTGATGTTGAGACACCCCGCCAGGTGCTCGGCTCGCAGAGTGATCCCGTGAGAGATGGCAAATTCCCAGATCACCTGAGCTTCTTTGGACAGCGTCCGTGATCTCGTTCCCCCTTGCTTGTTTATATAGTGCATGGCCGTAGTGTTGTCTGTCCGGACCAGCACTGCACGGTTCTGAAGTCTGGGGAGGAACGCCAGCAAGGCTAAGTGAATGGCCCTCAGCTCCAAAAGATTGATGTGGCGCAGTCTGTCTGCTGGACTCCAGTGACCGCTGACCTGAAGCTCCTGGAGGACAGCTCCCCACCCTTCTAGGGAAGCATCCGTGGTCACCACCATAGGAGAAGGAGGGATTCGGAACGTTAATCCTCCTGCGATGTTTTCCTTCACCAGCCACCATTCGCAAGCCGTGCGCATGGCAGGTGTTATCCATACTTTGTCGTTGAACGATCCTTCTGCCTGACGCCACTGTTTGTCCAGCTCCTCCTGTAGAGGACGCATATGTAGCCTGCAATGCGGTATCAAAGGTATGCAGGATGAGATTGATCCGAGCAAGGACTTGTACTGTCGAACCGATACATGTTTCTTGTGTAGTAGTAGACGAGCGGAAGCGGCCAGTTTGCCCTGACGCTCCTCTGACGGACGAGCCGTGCATCGTCTCGTGTCCAGAATTGCCCCAAGGAACTTCCGTGACCTGGAGGGTATGAGTTCCGACTTGGACACATTGAGCTGAAGACCCAAATGGGCGAACAATCTTATGCAAGTTGACACAGCCTGAGACGTTGCCCTGAACGACGGAGCCTTGATGAGCCAGTCGTCCAAGTACGGGAACACTTCCAAGGACTGCTTCCTCAGGAAAGCAGCGACTGGTGCCAGCATCTTCGTGAAAATGCGGGGTGCCGACCGAAGGCCAAACGGGAGCACCTTGAACTGGAAATGGCTCTTGCCTACTGTGAAGCGTAGATATTGCCTGTGAGCTGGGTGGATCGGAACATGAAAGTAAGCATCCTCTAAATCCAGGGATGCCAAAAAATCTCCCGGATTGAGCAGCCTTAGAATATCCTGGAGTGTGACCATCCTGAAAGAGAGCTTGATGAGATAGGTGTTGAGCTCCCTGAGGTCTAGTATAGGACGCCATGCCTCCTCCGTCTTCCGAACCAGGAAGAACCTGGAATAAAACCCCTTGCCCCTTTGTGAAAGTGGCACGGGCTCTATCGCCCCCTTGATGAAAAGCTGGTGGGCTTCGAGATGTAATAGTCGGAGATGTTTCGCTGCACGGGCGTCTGGAGCTCTTGTTGGAGGAAGATCTTGGAACTCCAACGTATGGCCACTCTGAACTATGTTCAAGACCCACCGGTCTGATGTTAAACGCACCCAGCTGTCCAGACAAAAAGATATCCTGCCCCCGACCGGTGTTTGTGGCAGGGGAGGAACAGTAGCCAGAGCCAGGAGGCCGCTATTGCCTCTTGGCGTTGTCTCGTCCCTGACGATTCTGACGTCCTCTCTGGGACTGCCGAGAGAAAGACGCCAACTGTCCTTGGCGCTGGCTGGAGTATTGTCCTTTATAAGACTGTCCAGATTGAGAGGAATACTGTCGTTGGTTTCCTCTGTAGTTAGAAAACCCCCGACCACGTGCCCCCTTAAATGGCACCTTGCGGTAGGTCAAGGAGCCTAAGGACTTAGCTGTATCGGTGTCCTTTTTAATGCCTTGGAGGGCGTCATCCACATGCTTACCAAAAAGCATCTCTCCGTCAAAGGGGAGGTCCAAGATCTTATTCTGGACCTCCTGGCGAAACCAAGTCGCCTTCAACCAGCCTTGGCGGCGCAAGACGGCTGAGCCCGCCAAAGCCCTGAAAGCAGTTGAGGCAATGTCCATCGCACAGTCGATGACTTCCGAGGAGCATCGTTCTCCCTCCATCAGCACCTGTCTGGCTTCGTCTTGACTAGTTTCTGGTAGCTGGTCCAGGAATGGTTCCATATCACACCACATCTGGCGGTCGTATCTGCCCAGAATAGCCAGAGAATTTGCTGCCCGCACCAGCAAGCTGGCCATGGTGGAGAATCTTTTACCCACATTGTCCAGTCTTCTGCCTTCTTTATCTGGAGGCGTGGTTAAAGGAGTGGACGGATTCTTAGATTTACTTTGAGCAGCTTGTGAAATAACAGAATCCGGCTTAGGTTGTCCTAGAAGACACGCAGGACTGCCCTCTGGTGCCTTGTATTTCTTCTCCAGCCGGGGAAGAACCGGAATGACAGTTGCTGGATTCTGCATTGTCTTAAATCCCTCATCCCAGACGTCTTCTATAATGGGAATTGATCTTACAGACTTCTTATATTGGGCTTTAAAGTCATATAGGAAGCAGTCGGACTGCTCCACCGTAAAGGGCAAACCAAACCTCTTGGATGCCCGTTCCATCAAATTATGGAAACCACCAATGTCCACCGGAGGCGATATATTTGTCTCTCGGCCTACAGCATCAGGATCCTGTGTATCATCAGGGTCCCCATCTGGATCCCCTGGATCTGTAAGAGGGATCACCTGTCCCTCGTCGTCTTCGTCCGTATCTCCATCGTCCGCGTCATCAGCAGGTTCCGTACCTGAAGGTTGGGGAACCACTAAGGGCAGCACTGGTGAAATGGACCGAGGTACCTCTCTTGGTAGGGGTGGCAAGTCCATTGGTATGTCACGTGGCACTTCCAAAGGAGAAGGACGCACTGGAGTGCGATCCGGCAACGTCGGAAAACGAGATCTATAGTCTTGCAGCATCTGTTGCAAATCCGACACCAAAGCCACTGGCAAGGCAATTAGGTCCTGCCTTATAGGGCGGGGGCGTAATCCCTGTTGGTGCCCCTCCTGCCCCTCTGGGCCATAAAACTCCTCCGTATCTGTGTCCTGCTGTTTGACATTCAGGTCTGAAAGGCTGTATGCGTCCCCAAACTGCCCATCCTCCTCATCCTCCTCCGAGTCCTCGAGAAGCATGGATGGTGGCAAAGGCGTGACCCGCCTAGGGGAAGTCATGTCCGGTGTAATCACTAATCTTTGGGTTGAAAAATCCAAATTTTTCGTCGTCGACGGTCCCGACGGCGGTCTCGTCGACGGAGTCGATGGCAACGGGATTTCCAATGTCGACGTACTCGACGACGACTGAAAGGCAACTGTCGTCGACGGAGCTGAAATCGTCGCCGACTATGAGGCCGTCGACAGTCCTGTAATCCTCGTCGACGGAGCAGTCGTCGACGGAGCAGTCGTCGACAGAGCAGTCGTCGACGGGGCAGCCGTCACCGGAGCAGTCGTCGACGGAGCAGTCGTCGACGGAGCAGTCGTCGACGGAGCAGTCGTCGACGGAACTTTCTTTTTCGTCGACGTAGTAGGTTTCATCGTCGGCGGAGCACCCGTCGACAGTCTCGTCGACGAACTTGTAGTCATCAACATCGACGAACTCGTCGTCGTCATCGTCGACGTGGTCTTCGTCGTCGACACCGCCGTCGACGAAGTAGATATTGTCGACGGTCTCGTGGACGACCCCATGGAAATAGGCTTAATTGAGGAGATCGTCGTCGACGTACCTGCTGCCGCCTGCGTCGACGGACGCGGTTTCTTCAGTGGCACCAACTGAGGAGTTTCTGCAGCCTGTTTCTTTACAGGTTTCTCCTTCTGGGACGGAGGGGTAGATGTAGCAACCCCCTTACTGTCCTTAGGGGCTATGTCCACAGTAGCCCGTCCCTGCCTCTCCTTTACACTGTCGTGAGGAGATTTTTTGGGACCAGCCTCCTCAGACCTGTCAGAGATCCCGTGAGGGGCTTTGAGAGGAACCTTGAGAGGGGGTTCCGCAGAAGTGGAGGGCGATGACCTACCCCTCTTCTTCGATCTCCTGGAGGAGGTGCCAGAGATAGATTCTTCCTCATCCGAAGAAATGACCTCCCTGGTCTTTATCTTCTGCAGCCACGTCAGCAAGCGCCCCTCTCTGTCTCTCAAGGTCTTGGTCGAGAAGGTCCGACAGATTTTACAGTCGGTGGCCTTGTGTTCCGGGTACAGGCAGTATATGCAGTTCTCATGCCTGTCTTCCACAAACAGTCTCTTCTTCCCACAAGAGGCACAAGCCCTAAATAAAGCTTTCTTCTCCTTTTCTGACATTCTGTCTCAAAAGATGGTAATAAAGATATCCAAAAGTAACTCTGTGAAAAAACTGAGCAGAGCTCAGTGGAGACTCCCTAGCACAACGTGCGGTAGAAAAATCTGAGGCTCTGAGCTCGCTCAGGAAGGTTCCAGAGGGTGAGGCTGTGCTGATTGGCCCTGGCAAAAGTTTGGGCTCTTTTATACAAAGAGGGTGATATACTACAAAATGAGATGAGGCCTAGGCCTAATTTTTCTCTTTTGTTTCCATGGAGAGAGAGAGACACACACACACACACACACACACACACACACACATATATATTTGTTACCGAGGCTCCCATTCCGACGACGGGGAATGATACAAAGCATGAGAATCTATGAAAGTTCCAATACTGGGGTAACTCTTTGCGCTTTTCCAGTCCCACAGCCTTTACGGTGTCCAATTCCGTTTTCATCTTGCTCATTTGGTCGTCCGCATGAGCTCCAAATAGCGATGACCCATTAAACGGCAGGTTAAGAATTCTTTTCTGCGCATCTGGTTTGAGGCCCGTTAATCTGAGCCAGGCCGAACGGCGGGAGCAGATGCCATGGGAGTAGCCATGCGCGGCTAGGTCTGATGCATCCGCCGCTGCGCTTATTACTTGGTTGGCCACCAGTCCGCCTTCTTGGAGGATCTCCGTGAAGTCCTGCCTGTCCTCCCTAGGCAATTTCTCCACGAACCTGGCCAGGGAATCCCATAGGGAGCGATCATACCTCCCCAGCAGGGCTGAAGCGCTAGCGACCTTCATGTGCGAGGCAGAGGTGTTGCACATTCTCCTGCCGTAGGAGTCCATCAGCTTGCTGTCCTTCTCAGGGGGACAGAAGCAGATACTGAGGCTGAGTGAGACTTCATGGCCGCCGCCACGATCACCGAATCCGCTGGCGGGTCCGCCCTCAAGAATAAAGGGTCCTCGGTCGGAGCCTTGTACTTCTTTGCTATTCTCGAAGGAACCGAGCCCGCTGTAGCCGGTGTAAGGAACGTGGCCATAGCTGGTTCTAACAATCCTGGCACCAACGGGAGCAGAGGTCTGGGAGCTGACCGATGGTGTAAAGTGTCACAGATCACAGAAGTGGGTGCCTGAGGGACGTGCAGTGCGATGTTCAACTTCTGCGCCCCTCTACCCAGGACGTCCGAGAAAGTTATAATGTCATCCACCGGAGACACTCGCGATGGAGGCGTGGATGAAAAAGTAGGAGAGTAGTCCCGGACTGAGGATCTTGTGGACCTCTCCGCGGGCGCTACAGTTTTCGCCCTCGAAGTCTAATCCCTTGACGTCGACGACGTCTGCGTCACCATCGGCAAGTGTGAGGTATGCCATTCTGGTCTCGACGGCGGTCTCGACACCGATCGCGGAGACCTCGACGTCGATCTCCTCTTCTCTGGCACCTGACGTCGGCTAGATGACCACGACGTCGGCCGTGTCTTCGACGTCGGCCTCTCTCGACGTCGACTGAGAGACTTTGACGTCTACCTCTCCTGCCGTCGACCAAGCGACTTAGACGTCGACCTCTCTCGACGTCGACTGGGCGACTTCGACCTCTCTCTACGTCGACTGGGCGACTTCGCCGTCGACCTTTCTCGACGTCGACTGGGTGACTTCGACGTCGACCTCTCTAGACGTCGACGTGATCTTGACGTCGATCTTCCTCTCGACGTCGACCTATGTCGCCGAGTGGGGGTAACCATCGACGGCGACCTGCCCACTCGCGGCGGAATGTACGTCGCCGCATCTCTCGACGTCGACCCCCTCGAGGGTGGCGGAGAGTGTCTCGACGTCGACGGAAGCCTCGACGTCGACGGAGACAGTCCAGATGTCACCGGACTAGCAGCCTTCGAGCCCGAAGGACCGCCTCTCGACACCGACTTACTTTTGCGCGGCAGAGACTCTTGATGGTGGGATGAATCCCTCGACGCCGAAGTTCTCTGCCTTTTCGCCGGCATCCTCGACGGCGAACCTCTTGGACTCCTGGTCTTTTTGGAGCCCGGGGAGCTGGTATGTCGCCGTTTCTGTACTTGCGTAGCTGAAGAAGGTGGTCTTGATGAGGAATGCTCGCCTTCACGACGGCTTCGTTCCTTCTCCAGTCTTGCATGCAGTTTAATGCGCTCTCTGTCCCTCAGAGTGCGCTTTGACAACTTCTGGCAGTGGGGACACTGGTCAGGATCTTGTTTTGTTGGTAAACACACAATACACACCGAGTATGGATCCGCCAGTGCCATTTTATTGCCACAAGAAGGGCATTTCCTAAATGAAGGAGACATTCTGACTGGAAAAAATTGGAAAATTCACTGGAAACCAGCAGAATTAGCCCTTAAAAGCCAGAAAACGTCGAAAAAAGCTTGAAAAAGCTGTAATTCAAAATTTCAGTCAAAAAACTGAAGAGCTCAAGCTCCAGGATCCTCATAGAAGGAGCCGGAAAAAAGAACTGGCCCAACTGCCACCTGTAGTGCATCATGGGAGCAGGGGGTCACAGGCAGGCCTTAAAGGCACGGTCCCCCTACTCTAATGCCTTAAAGGCAGGGTGTCCGTTTTCTTGGTTTCTTGATACTCTACTGCAGCCTACTGGCGAATGCCTACAATTACATGTTGCTTTATGGCAATAAAGCAGCGCTGTGTTATATTTTGCCTGATGCTTCCTTTTTTCCTTACGGGTTACGGGGGCACTACTATGCAAAAATATGTAATTTACAGCATTGCCATGTTTTGAACATTATTAGGCTGCATTTATATGTTTTCACATATGTATATATATATGTATATATATGTATTTTCTATATGCTCCGGGATCCCGCACATGGGCGGGGATTATTCATAGATTATGACTTTGATGAGTATCCCCTGGATGAGAACTATCCTTGCACACAAACAGCAGCCCGTGCCTCCCCTGGAGCTTGCCACCTCCCTCCGTTCCCCACTGTGGTCTCTTCCCAGCTCTCCTCCCGGTCTCTCCTTCCTGCAGCCCCCCTGCTCTAGTCTGTCCTCTCTCCATCTTCCTCTCAGGTCAACCCCGTCCTTCGTGCAGCCTGCACCCACCCGTCCCCTGTGAGGTCGCCTCTTCCTTCCACCTTAGTTTGCCTCTCAGCCCCTGCAGACTTCCACCTCCCCTACTCCCTTTCACTCTCACCCTACCTCCTAGTCCATAGCTCCTTCCTCCGGCAGTCTCCCTCTTGGCGGTTCTCGTTCTTCGCGCACCTCTGCCCTGTAACCTTCCACCTCCATGCACTCTCACTTCCAGCTCGCCTCCATCAGTCTTCCCACCCTCCCTCTGCCCTCCCGTACCCAGCAGTGTCTCTCAGATCTACCCATTCCTCTCCAACGTGCAGCGTACCACTCACTCCCAGCTCTCCGTCTCTCCTCTCTCCTCTCTCTGCCTTCATTCTTCCCTCCCGTACCCTGCAGTCTCTGTCGCCGGTCTCCAGTCTCCTCCTCCCCGCAGCGCCCCCCCCCACTCCCCTGCCCTCCCAGTCAGCCGGATGGTTGTCTCCGGGGCTGGAGGAGGCGGGCCCGGCATGTTCCAGGGATGATGCTGGGCTCCGGGAAGGCTCCGGACAGCAGCAGGTTCCCACTGCATCACCTGGTCTGGAGGAACCGACCCCTGGAGCTGGAGAAAGAGCTCAGCGCGCGGCAGGTGGGTGAGCGCGAGGGGAGGGCGGGGCGCGGCCATAAGGCATGTGGGGGGGGGGGGGGAGAAATATTTGGGAAGGTGAGTGAAAGCAAATCTGGAGGGGCTGAGGGTGTGGGGGTAAAGGGATAAGAGGGTAAAAGAACAAGGCAATAAATCAGGAATCTATGCGCGTTTTCTCGGATGGTCCCGAGACCTAAAAAGGAGGCTAGAATCTGGCACAGAAGAACTGAAAGAAAGCATTCATCAACATAGAAAACAAAATAAAATGACAGAATTCGAGATATGCAGTTGTCTGGTAATAGGGAATATTAAAAGCATATCCGACACACAGATTGTCATCTTTGTATCTTAAACGGTTTACTAATAAAGTCGAGTCCCTTTTGAAACCTCTGAACTGCACAGGCAACCTGATTTGCTGTCCAAGTGACAGTGATGCAGTACAGCACCCCCATTCCTTATACTTAGTGGGACAGTCAGTATTGGTTACGAAAAAGGAACCTATGGGACTGCCATTTTTCAATACGCGTTCCCCATACTCTGAGAAAACCTGGACATGTAATTATGAAAAAGTGATGGACACAAGACCAGGTTTACAGAAACAGGAAAAATCCAGGACACATGCTCACTCTATCACATGCAAAGCTCATAACAGTTTGTCTCTAAAACGTCCAGAAAGCAGAGTACCAGCTGACGCTTTGCGTTTGTAAGCATATGAGAATCAAAAACGAGTTGCACAAAATGTATAGACAAGAGAAGACTACAGCGCACAAGCCAACCTTTCAGAGACCACAGAAAGCCATTCATTAGTCATGTAGGAATCATGTGCAAAGTACAAATGGGTGAATTGGGCATTTTTCGAGACAGAGTGCTAGACAACAATCATCTTTTCATAGGAGTAGTTAAGACACTGGCTAAGTGGCAGCAGTTAGATAGCGTTAAACTGAGTCACTAATAGCAAAGGCCAATGTTAATGAAGACACTGACAATTAAACAGGGCTAACTATAGCTCTATTATTTAGGAAGGATCCCCAAGTATTCTAACACGGAAGATTTACAAAAAAGTGTTTTGCTTCGGTTATTTGACAAATTGTTTTATTTGTCTTTTTTTATTTTTTTATTTTACAAATAGTAGGCCCTCTAATGAGAGCATTCAAACACTTTCCTAACAAAATACATAATTGCACTATCACTGAATTATATTGGGCACACAACAACCTGTCACTTTGAAAATACCAAACTGTTATTAATATAGTGCATTGGTGTAGATGCTCAAATTGTGTGTGTGGTCGAAACGAACCTCAAAGGCACCAGGCAGCACTCCCTGGTCACACCAAATAAACAAACACTGCATAAATGACATGTGTTCGGTCATCTAAAGAGAATCACACCCCTTGAGGTATAAACTCAACACTGGGTGTGAGCATCATGCCTAGGAACAGTCTCACTCACTGGACAATGGTTTCACAGCTTGGAGCAAAATATTATTCAGAGTCACAGTATGTTTTTTTCCTCACACTGTGGTCTTACTCATTTGAGACAAGGTCCATCGCCCTCGAGTGCAGTGTTACTGAGTAAGTGATAGTCTCACACGTTTGAGAACAGTCACATTTTTTGCATTTTCATTAGTCTCCTTGACTTGGAGGAGTACTGCACCAAGGATTTTGATCCCCAATTCATCAAATATGGCTCTGTGGGCTTCTGGCCTTGAAATTTCTGCAGAGCATTCACTTGGAACCCACAAGTAGTGAAGCTGATAGACCATTATTTTAAGCAAAGGACACAATACCTCCAGCAATGGCAAAAGAACGTAAGTGGATAATTGCAGAGGCTAGCATGTGTGTTATGCAAGTAAAAAAGGTAAACTGCTCTGGTATTCTAATAGGTTTTATTCCAGTTGAAACTGACGTGCTTATTTTAACTTAAAAGATTCCTCTCCGCTGAATTATAGGCCATTCTTTCATTTCTATTCATCATTATTTAATTCGGATACCTCCAACTTTACAAAAGCCTCAATAATTAGCACAATACTATGAAAACAGGCATGAAATAAGTATTGTGTGAAAAAGTAGATTGTAAACAATGTTTTAATCAGCCAACATTGCTTCAACATCAGTGCCTTTCAAACTGTAATTACCAACTGCTAAACTACAGGCAAGGGCGCTCTTCCCGAACGATTCCTAAACCTTTTGCAGGTACCAGTCAAGATTGCATACGATTGTTGGGTCTACCACAACAAGGTAAGACGACAAAACGACAGACTGGTCTTATTGGACTGACATAATTTGTTTATGCTTTTGATCTCAGTAAAACTAGGCGTAAATATTTCACTAAAGGAAATCCATGTAGTAAGTTAGAGTTTGTTGTTGGCGGTAGATGTCAGCTGGTTTTCAGATAAAGCATGAAAGGAAATGTGCTTTTGCGCAATATGCTACAGATACAGCCTTGTCTAAAATATGCAACAAGTATTCAAGGTTTGGAATGGATGTAACTACACCTTTCATCAAACACATGACTTGCGATTCCAAATTTTAAATAGAACGTTTACAGATATTTAATATAATTTAACAGTCCCCCAAGCTCCTCTTGCTGTATACAGACAGAGAGACAAAGTCTATGTGCCACACTAACGAAGTTTCTAGATAGGTTTTATTCATTCCTATTTTAATCTGAAAAATTAACAGTTAGGGTGGTCAACAATTCTCATGCAGTGGTACACATAAAACAGCCAATTTATTTTTTTCAAAAACAGAAACCCGTCATTTTAATAAGCTGGTCAATAGAACCCACAATGCCTCACTGACTGAGCGTTACAAAAAGCTTAACATGAAGGAAAAATTGAAGATTACATTACATAATAAATACATTTTAAAAAAAGAAACCCAAGCATTCCACATGTTAAAGTTCACATTTTTAAAAAAAGATTTAGACGAGAGGGATCCAGTGACCAGGGACAGGTTGTTATTCTAAACTTTCACGTGGCAAACTCTTAGAACTGAGAAACATTTTCTAACAGTTCTCACAACTGTACATTTGGATGTGCTTACCCAGCTGTGAAATCCAGAAACCAGACCTTTCACATTTCATCACAGTAGAGTTAAGAACTGATGTTACCAAGACTTCCAACAGATCCTGTCTGAGCGCAAATAAAAGAGCTAGTAACGGGTCCAGCACTTAGTTTGTTTCACAAGTCAGAAGAAGCCAGTGAACAGCTTGTTCATATGAATCCAGTCTGCCCATTTGTCATTGTTTTCCAACTGCGGTATGATCTCTATAATGTTTTACAGGAACTGCTCAAGTGCACAATTATTCAAATTGTTTTTTCTAATCTTTTACATGTTTGCACACTACGAAGAGCTATTAACAGTAGAATGTTTGGCTGAGATTAGATTTCTAATTTCTGTGCGTTTCTGGAAGAATTTTAACTAACTCTTAATACTGTGCAAACCTTGTAAAGAGATGTGTGTATGGTCATGGAGAAAATCTTCGTTTCCTTCAAGAACCAGTATGCATAGGAATTTAAAACTCTTCAGATCTATCGGCAACAGACTGGCACCACATGAAATAATGTTTTTTTAAAAGCGAGTGCCTGATTGAAAAGTAAATGCATGTAATTTTTAACTAGTTAATATTGCTCCTGTTACTCAATCACCATATACCGATAAAAAGTGCATAAATCAAATCTGCGCATTAACTTTTTGTTGAACACAAGAACTGCACCCACTTGTCACACTTATCACTCACCTGGTTAGACTGTCCTGAAAGATAAGGCTCAAAGTCGCTGTCGTGAGTGGTATCCTTTGGATGCAGCGATCCATTTTGAACTAAAAATAGAAGGATGACCGCGTTAACTAGTTCAATCAAATTCTAGTGATACAATTTTGATTTGGTTGGTTTTGATGTATCAATTTCTAACAGCTGAAGAACAAGGACATTTACTGATTTTAAGTGGAAATCTAAATATCTGGTTCTAAAACTATTTGAACAATCAAATATTCTAAGCTAATTGCTACATATTATAGTAGGGTGCACAATCAAGACTAATAATTAAACTATAGTGCACGTTTCAATCAACTTTCACAGAATAACTCACCATCAAAGCAAGGATACTTTTTTCTAACTCACTTTGCGCTCTCTAGAGTATTTCAAACAGGATTTATCTTATAACACTTACAACACACCCCCCTCATGCCTTATCACAGAAAGAAGTGTCTGAATCGAATTTGAGGACTATTTTTCAATACAGACCAGAAGTATTAAATATGCATGCACCAACATATGACTGACCTTTTAAGCAAGCAGTGAATAAATGGGCTACTTTTCACTACATTTACGAAGAGTCACTGGTGAGTGCCGAAACAGACTTGCCGGTCACTGTACAACCTCATATCATTGAAAGATCTGTATCATTATCCGGCAAAGGCATTGGTCAAATGAAAAATAATGGACCAACGGGTCAAGATGATACTACCTTCCAAAACTCATAGGTACTATCAAGGCCCATAAAATTATTCTTCCCACAACTCCACAATGTACACTATAGAGGAACCCAATAAGGTATGTTAGCAAAATGTACAACTGAAAACTTCTAATAAAGAATGATGATAATCAAGACATTTATAGGGCGCGCTACTCGCCCGTAAGGGTCTCAAGGCGCTGAGGGGGGGGGGGGGGGGGCGGGGGGGGCGTGGCTGCTATTGCTCGAAAAGCCAGGTCTTGAGGTGTTTCCTGAAGGTTAGACGGTCCTGGGTCATTCGTAGGCGTGCGGGGAGGGAGTTCCATGTTTTGGCTGCCAGGTAGGAGAACGATCTTCCTCCGGTGGTGGTTCTGCAAATCCGTGGGACGGTTGCGAGGGTGAGGCTGGCGGAGCTGGCGGTGTAGAACGAGAGGCGGTTGTTGAGGTATTCGGGGCCCATGTTGTGGAGCGCTATGTGTGCGTGGGTGAGGAGCCTGAACGTGATACTCTTGTTGACAGGGATCCAGTGCAGGTTTCTCAGGTGGGCGGATAAGTGGCTGTGGCGAGGGATGTCGAGGATGAGTCGTGCGGAGGCGTTCTGTATGCGTTGTAATCGTTTCTGAAGTTTAGCGGTGGTTCCTGCGTAAAGGGCGTTTCCGTAGTCCAGTCGGCTGATGACGAGGGCCTGGGTGACGGTCTTTCGGGTTTCGGTGGGGATCCATCTGAAGATTTTTCGGAGCATGCGCAGGGTGTTGAAGCAAGAGGACGAGACGGTGTTGACTTGCTTGGTCATCGAGAGGGAGGAGTCCAGGGTGAAACCCAGGTTGCGTGCGTGGTCCGATTGTGTCGGCGTGGCGTGGTCCGATGGTGTCGGCGCTGAGCTACCCTTACAAAACAACCCTTACAACGCTACAGGTATAAGTGTCCAGCATCTAATGTATTTCACATTCAGGAAGCTCTCTTACTTCCCAAATAAGTATTAACTCATCAAATGTAGCATAAAGCTCAGTTACGCTGGGTAGGGCAAATGCATTCCAAAAGAATGGAAATATCTGGGCAGATGTCATAAGAGGCAATACGTGAAGTACTGCAAATCCTTCAATGCGTACATAGTTTTTGTTGGGCAGCTGAGGTTAGGTCACTTATTAAGAAACTTTGTTTCTTGCTGCTTCTTTCTCCTACTAAGGGAGAAAGGGGCAGCAAGAATTTTCTTTTAACTATATTGTTTACATATTTTAGTTTATTCATATTATTTGACATACATAGGCATTTAAATCGTTAGGTTATCTATTTCGATATGTAGATCAACTGAGGATTTTGTCATCGCACTGATATGAGTTTGTGCTTTTAGCTGAAACAGGCAATTTGAGGAGGGAGAGAAAAAAAAAAAAAAAAAAAAAAAAATCGGGGGCTTGGGGAAATTCTTCCAGCAATAGGCAGGGTGGAGATGCATGGGCTCTAGGAGGGGATGAAAAAACAACAAAGCCTAATTAACAAGCAAATGGTCTTTAAAAGACCGGTGAGGTACTCGGGAGCGGCTGTGTGTGTGCTGGGAAGCTGTCTCAACCTGGCCTGCCACACACGACAGGGGGGCTGAAGCCCTTTGAGCCCAATGGGCGTTGCGTGCCTGATACACACACATGCACCCCCCCCCCCCCATATACAGGTGCCTGGGCCTTGCACATGAAACTAATATATTTAAAGTTTCACAGAATCATTAACAAACACTGTAATTTGCATAGCTTAAAAGCTGGAAGGCCACACTAAAACTAATGATTTTGCCAATGCTTGTTCACTCATTGTGCTCACCTTGGAATGAGGTTGTAACCCTGTTACTTTGAAACAACAAATACGTTAGGTGTTACGTTGAATATTTGAATATGAAAAAGCTTTCAAGAGGTTGTTAAAATAGAAAATGTGTAGCTATGACAAAGGCCCGGATTATCTAACGCAGCTGGATTCATTAATATCTCCTCGCGAATCGCCAGACTTTCGCATTCCGCTGCAAAATGGGGGCAGGAAAACGTCCGGGAGTTTCCACCATTACGGGCATCTGCAATGTGAAGCCGAAATCCTCTGGCGATGTGAAATCTAATTGGGCCCGCGTAATTCAGCCTCTCGTGGAAGTTTATTATTTTTCCTGCTGCACAGCATCTACCCATATGGAAATGTGTTCTGAGCAGATACTTACCTGTAGGAGCACTCCGCCTGCTCTCCCCCGCTGAATTTATGGCTTTCATTTCTGCGTCTGAAAGCAGGGTCTTGGAGGAAGGAGGGGTGTCACGTCCTCCTGCGGGGCCGGAATAATGGGGTCGGCCTGGTTCTCTTGCAGGGAAAGGTCTGTGTCTCCTGCAGGTCTTCACGTTTTTTTATTAATCCGAGGTCGGATTTGAAAACAGTTTTCCATCCACTTCCTTCCAGCTCTCTTAAGTTAGAGATGGAAGCTGGGCAGGGTCAGACTGGGAGAAAAAAAAAAAAAAAAAAAAAAGGCTGGGGTGCCAAAATAAAAGTTGCCCCGATTAGCAAAGCAGATAGTTAAACAAGGCAGAGCAACGCGGTCTCGAAACTGAAAAAGGCCCGCGCTGCAGCCGATCTCTTGTCTTTATGGGGCCATATGTTTGAAACACATGGCCCCATAAAGATAAATGCTTTTACCACAAACGTAAAGCAACCGAGCCAGTCCAACTGGGACGCCTCTAAAAGAGAAAACTGTACGTCACTAGACGCTCTTTTCCAATGGCTGGCCACCGTTTAGCATAAACGGTGACGCCAGCCAATGGAAAAGAGGGGCGGGGCTTAAAGCCCACTAGAGAACTCTACCCTAACTCATTAAATATCACCAGCGAGACTGCGCATGTCTGCGCAGTCTACGCCAGGCAAGACCCAAAAAGGAGGAGGAATAAGAAAAAGCGTTTGAATCCACTAGGTCTGCATTTAATGTGCTAGTGCATGTAATACAGGCTTGCACCAGTGTGCATTTATGTCTAAATTAGTGACAAGGAGACAGAGCGAGAGAGAATATGTAAAACAGTTCCCCAGACATTACAATGCATGCACTCCACTGAAGGTGGAAGGACACACAAAAAGAACCTAGCAGTATTAGGCGAGAGAGAAATAGCCCTGTGGGTTGAGCCAATTTGTGACTGACAAATTCTCAAGCAAATGGTTAAAAATGGTTGTATGTTTGAACAACGAGTTCCACAACAACGAGGTTGCTACCACGACCTCGTCTAAACCTCAAGTTTTTTACCACGCATTCCTTTACCACGATTTTTCGTTGTAAACGCATGCATGGTAAATAAAAAAAAGCCTTTCGACTAATACCCCGATCCCCCCAATCCTCCCACCCTCTAAAAACTAAACCCCAAACCCCCCTAAAAACACTATCGTACCTAAAAACTAACAATATCCCATTAACTAATCCCAACGCCCCACCCCTGAAAACAAACCCCAACACCCCCCCACCCCTAATAACTAACCCTGCACCCCCTAAAAACTAATCCCAACACATCCACCCCCCTTGGAAACTTGCCCCAATCCAACCACCCCCTGAAAATTAGCCCTGAACCCCACACCCCTAAATACTAATAACGAACCCCTCTTACCTGTTCCTGTGCGAAGCTCATCCGAACGCCGCCCTGCCCGAACACGAGACCAAATCAGCCTTAACCGTGCATATGCGTGGTTAAGGCAGAGTTGTTGTTCTGGCAGGTCGTTGCATGGGTTGCGTGATCCTAGGACTTGTTCTAGAGTCGTGGCAAAGGTAGTTTCCCGTTAAAAACGTCAGGTTAAAAAAAGCAAGCAGTTGCAATGCAATCGGTCGTGCCTTTGGGACCTTATATGTATTTAGCTATGTAGCACATTAGCCTGGGTGCTGAAACATCTACTGTTCTTTAACATGGAGGCAAAGTAAGCACCAAACTGCGTGACACGCCAGGTAGTTTTCTATCAAGACAGTTAAATAGAGGCAGTTGAACAGAAAAAAAAGTCCCTAAGCGGAAGCAGACAAGTCCTAGGGCTGATCTCCAGAGCCCACAAAGTACATACACATAAGTATGTATATATACACTAAGGTATATACAAGAGGTCTTGAATGCTCGACCTAAAAAGTCAACATGGGTTGATACAAAGCTCAGTGTTTGAATATTTGAAACAATAGGTGTGTTTTAGGCAGCAACCCAGACCTAAAAGGAACATCTGAAAGGCAATAAAACGAGATGCAAAAAAGATAGAAATAGCCGGTATTCTTAGGGCGAGTTGTGGAAAGGTGAAGGAAAATCAACCCAACGTAATCAGACAAAAAGGACAAACCAGCATTGGCATAGCCAATAGGTCTCGCCTTTGGGACCTTATAAGTGTTTAGCCATGCAACAGTTGCGTAACTAAATACTTATAAGGTCCCAAAAGCGAGAGCTATTGGCTATGCAAAGCGGCCGTGAAAGTGATCGCAATCGCGATCACATATCAAAACGGCCGCGAAAGTTAATGTAATCGCGGCGCGCGCCCATGCACTGTAGCTCTAGGCTGGCCTGGTAGCACTTTTTGGAGCCCTCAATAGGTCTCGCCAGACCAGCGCATGCGCTGGGTCAGGCGAGACCTAATAAACAGTGTGAATGTACTAGCTTGAAATGTGGACACGAGTTTTGGCTGGAACTCAAATAATATTTGAGAAGCTAAGAGACTTTAAAGTAGATATAAGGGTATAAGACACCTGCTAAATATCCTAAACGTTCGGAGCCACGGCTCTTATTCATGTCCTTCCCATCCTCTTTAAATAATACATCATGGTGGGATTGTTTGTATCATGACTAACGTCTTGGTGGCTGAGAGAAATGATAGCACTAGATGAACTGTACAAGGTTCCACTTGACTCATTTGAAAGAGACTTGTTTGAGGCCAAATACCTAAACCCCTCAGATAAATCATGTGGGCTGCCCATCAGGGAGGAATCTGACAAATTATATGATTTGGAAGGTACTGATGAAAATTCACTCCTTAATGAGACTCTTTAGCTCGCACAAATACGGATCGACTTCAGTGTCGCTGGTGACAGCAGCAGTTATTCCTCACAACTGCATTTCTATTGGTTCCATTTGTCTTCCGTGAATCGCTGCAATAGATGCATGTTAAGACTGACTTTTGAAAAAATGAAAAAACACGAAGCCATGGACCTCAACAGGGATAAGACTTGGCATGCTGTCAGATGAGGTATTCCTTGCAGAGACTAAAACCTTAGACAGAGCAGTTTATTCTCAAAAGAAAATATTTGCAACACTCAGGTGTCCGGATTCACTGCCTGATAACGGATGTACTGAACCAGGGTTGGTGTGCACATAATTTGCAAGTCATGCTCCTTAATTAGTCAAGCCATCATACTGATAACATAGAACGCTTTCTAAACACATGACATTATTAACCATTTATCCTGCTAAAAATAATTATGTTAACTTTCCTCATGTGTGTGAGTATCAGTTATTCATTTGAGGAATGTTCAGGGAGCTGACTTGAGTCCAAACAATAGCGCTGGGCACAGATCGAGGCAATTGACAACTGAAAGCTGCAAAATATCCGATGCAATTGGAATGTAGAAATATGCTTTCTGAAAGTTTAGGTTGTGCCTCCAGAACTCTTCATGTAGTTGAGAAAAAAATCTGGTCAGAAGGCAAGCTTCCTGAACCTTTCCTTTATGATTCATTTGTTAACTAAACATCTTGAGATCAAGAGTAGGTCTGAAACTCGTTTAGGATTAATTTTGCTCGGCCTGGAATGAACAAATAAATCCCCAATTAGTTTTAAAAGAATGGTCCAGGATCAGCTCCAGCACATTTCTGAAGGCAAGCACTGACCGCATCTTTAAAGATATCCACATGAGTGTTGATAGACAATGTTGGTGGAATGATCAGTGGAGGAGACTTGAACCAGAGTGCACAGTCACAGTCTCTCTTGTAATAGGTTGCCGCTTTGAAAGAGGTCAATATTTATTTCCCCATGCAAGTCTCTGTGAATGAATGTCAAGCACCGCTTTACTCCTGTTGGAAGCTTTCCTACTGCATCATTGTGTTGCTGTTCAACTCTCCAGCTAGCGGGGTTGCCGCATTAGTAGGATTGTTTTTTGTTGTTATTTTCTGGGAGAAACTAGAATCGTCGACTAGAAGTATTGACACTTTGGCCTACCCTAATGATTCGGATAGTCTGTTTT
The DNA here is from genome assembly GCF_964204655.1 of Triturus cristatus. Lineage (NCBI taxonomy): Eukaryota > Metazoa > Chordata > Amphibia > Caudata > Salamandridae > Triturus > Triturus cristatus. The sequence goes on along the minus strand of NC_140590.1, from coordinate 1,650,718,643 downwards.
TCACTACAAGACAAAGACTTCAGAGTGGTGGGCCCACCTTCACTCACTGCATCTAGCCATCTGGCCTTGTTTCGAACAGGGTTATGTCAGGAAACGGGAGTTTCGCAATCGTCTGTTGAACATATTTGAGGTCTGCACACCTTAGCCAAGAGGATCTTCATCGGCTGCAGGGTCTGAAGAATCTGCCACTGAACATAACATTTGGTTAGAGACCATTTCTCCATTACATAAAAATGACTTGAAAATCATCTCTGCAGTTTTGGGAAGAACGTCGGCTAAGTGTTTGGATAGTTTACCACAGGGTGCAGCCACATCTGCCCTGACAACTTTGAGGGTGTTGACAGACTCGTAGTTGAAGGAGCCCCTACCCATGGGGGTCTTAACAGCTAGGATCTCTTATTCCACATCCATCTACTGAATTCCATGAAGGCAAAACGTCTGATAGTCCTACAAAGTCTGTGGGACATCTTTTGGTAAAACTAAGACTTCAAGAGAACGGCGTGTCAAGCTGACAGACCATACAAAGGTAACCAGGATCCTCCTCTGATTACTTACCCAAACATTCAAGGCCCGTTACAAAAATTGAAGGCCATGTTGTGAAAAGACAAAGCAGGTGAAACAGCAAAAGTCAATATCCATGCGGCCAATGAAGAAGGTAAGTAGTCAAAGCCAGAAGATATTCTAGTAAAAGAAAAAAAATACAAGCCTAAAACGATGCAACGATGGTCCGGCCTCTGAGTATTTTTGGCAGAGTAAATGTAATTAAAATGATTATCCTGCCGAAGATTACTTTTTTATTTAATTCTATTCCATTAACATTCCCAGCACCTGACATTGCTAAAATACAGGGGAAATAGGCTCCTTTATCTGGGATGCTAAGACATCAAGGATCTCCTGGAAAAAATGAAGGAGAAGTGTTAAAATGGGAGGGTTAACTTTACCGGACTTATTTGTTTACTGTCACTCGTTTCACTTTAAAAAATTTAGAATGTTAGCTGGAAAGACAGATGCCTCCTCTCTGGGCTTATTGTTTCAAGCCTTACTACATGGTATACCTCAGGGGCAAGAATATTTTGTATTTAAGTACGGTGACTCAAAGTTTTTTAAGCGGGTTAGACTAAAGACTCTGGGTATGGCTCTTAAGAACTAGCTGTACGTTAGAAAGAGCCTAAAAAGTCCATATTATGCGCCTCAGGCTCCGATTTGGGATTCACCAGACTGCCTTAATGACCAACTATCTCGTCCTCTTAAAGTGGCAGGCTTGTTTTACTGGCAGGATCTGCAGAAAGACTCGCAGCTTCTGAATTGGGAGTCCCTATCCTGCCTGACAGGTGGAACCCTATCAAGATATAAGTACTATCAGTTGTCGGGATGGTGGGCAACTAAATCTTGGGAATCTGATTCATTGAACCCCAAGTTTGACTATGTATCAAGAAAGGGTAGATGGAAGCAGGAGGTATCTTTGGTACTGGGCCATCCTAGAGGTAGAAGCTATAACAGAATCTGAACTTCACAATCTTTGGGGCAATGCTATTAGCTCAGATTCCAATAACCTCATGAAACTATGGGGAGATTCCTTTGCTATGCTGCATGCTGTGGTTAAATCAGCTCCACTTAAAAGAAACCATCTATATACCGCATATAGTGCATATATATCTCCAAAAAAGCTAACAAAGATAACAGGCTTAGATCATTACTGCCCAAGATGTAAACTGCCTGCAGCTGATGATTGTCATATGTTTATAGATTGTCCTGAGATTGTCCTGAGATAGCAAGTTATTGGATCACGATGCGAGACTTTTTAGTTGATGTATTACATAAACAAATTGAAGTTACTCCAGAAATGATTTTGTTGGACTGCATACAGACTATCATCTTAATGAACCGGCATCTAAATTTATCTTTTATGTGATTATTTTGGCAAGACGAGAGATATGTAGAGCCTGGAAAAACATAAATGCTCCAACTTTTATAGAGTGCCTGAAATATATAATTTATACTAGTGAATCTGATATGGCATGTGACATCAACAGTTATGGAAAGGTCTGGGCAGCCCTGGTTGCATGGTGGAATAGGTAAAGAATATTCCAATGATTTTACCTGGGCACTGCTTGTTTGGTCCCTTCAAAATAACGCTGGGTTATCTGGTAGCTTGAGTGTTTGAGCTTCTCTCTCTCTGCACCGGTCTCGAATATCAGGGCTGGGTTAGGTCGATCGGTGAGGAGAGGTTGTGGCCTCCCATCAGGAATGCCCATCTCGGTATATGAGGAATAAAAAAAGAAAAAAAAAAAAAAAAAAAGCCTAAAAGAGGCCAACATAATGCTCTGGGATCCTCATTCCAAAAGAGGAAAAATGCAATTGAAATAACTGCTGCCAATTGTCATGATGGGATTCTCGTGGAGCAGCACTTCCTAAGAGCAATGAGGTTTTCATTCCTTTGAGGCTGCAGCCTCTCTTGACACATTATCCTTGTTTCCTTCCTTTTTCGTGAAAGATTGTTGTTGATCATTTAGTATTTACTAATGCCATTCTCCACTTAACTGGCTACTTTTAAGTAAACTACCATCGGCAAAGTGTCTGGCATTGGCTGCTGACCTTTTTTTGACGGTCATAGATGGACATTGTCATAGTTTTATCAGGCCCTGAAAGAGCTTTTTGTATGTGGCTGTGCCGCTTATGAAAACAAGAATGCTAGCCAATGTCTGAAGAAAGAAGGCTGGCCCATTGCCCTAGCAGCAGCAGACATAAGCAAAACAGGAATTATACCATAATAGAGGGATGTTTTAAAGCCCCAATAACTATATTATATGTATATAGTTTTAGAAATGTCTTTGCCAACGCCAGTCCTAAAGAATAAAACAAAATTCTGCTACTATAACACACACGTAGCCTGTAAATGTTTGTTCCATAGAATTGTAATTTTCATATTTGCTGTACATACGACAAAGGCATTTGTGGAAAAGTGCTCTGGGATCCTAAAGACAAGTCAAAGGATTAGGCACCTATTAACTATTAAATGATGGAGAAACACATTTTTCACATTCGGACTTTAAACACAGCGACTGAACAATCCAAGTTCTCCCAATGGTGCTCAGATTTAGAAGCCTGCCTCCGGTGCCACCTAAGTGACAAACGCCTGTCCGACGATCACAGTGTTTAGGTCCTGTTTTTAATGTAGTAGACGCTTTAACCAAGTGTTATGGGTTATTTATCACAATTAGAAAGGTGTAAATAAAAAAATTGACAATTTTGCCAAAAATACCTATACTCTCCCATACTGCCAACTGAGATAACTTCAGTCCTGGGACGCACACGCTTTACTTGACGTTCCACGCTGTAAAACCTCCACCATCAGCTGAAGCAGCATCGACAAAAACCCACTCATGAGATATTTGCGTACAAATGACTATAGTAAGCCATTGTGTGGCTCAGAAACAGAGCTTGAAAATGTTTTCAAAGTGCAAGGTATAAGTGAACAGGAGCACAGGTTTGGGACAATATCTAGAACAGGTGTCTCCAACCTTTTGAGTAGTGAGAGCTACTTCTGGTCAGTGAAAATTGTCGTGAGCTACTAAACCCCAAGCAACTCGCACATTTTTCCAAGAGCCCCCCCCCCCCCCCCCCCACGCCCAATTTCATTGATTTTAAGCCTAATTTCTTCAGAGCCCATACTGTCGTTTGAACAAAATACTAAAGAACTCCCGTCTAGATTGGTCTAGTGGGGCCTTCTAAGGTCTAGCATGGGAATGTGCTCCCTCAGTAGAGTGGACTGGTCATGAAGGCTGAACCCAGTTCCACAGTTCAAAATTCGACAGCTCTGGCCATAGTGCCACATCCTCTCCCCCACTGAACACCATAACATACTTCCCCACTGACAGAAACTCGCACTGCCTTCAGCTACAACCTAATTGCGCCCGCAATAAACACTTGGATATGGCTCAATTCAAATTATGCTCTTGATAAGAGTAATATGCTGCCTAAAAAAAAAAAAAAAAAAGTTAAAGCAACCACTCATAGGGAATGCAAGATTAAGTAAACAAAGCATATGAAATGTAAGCAGAAACAACATCGTTACCTTAACGATCCCTCATTCACTATTCAGAAATCAGCGAGTGGTTTTACCTGAAAAGTTAAGGACATGACTAGAGGGCCCTGAAGGGAACAGTTTCAATGTCCATTGCTTATATCCTTACAAAACGTAAGCAGTATGGTTTAAAGACCACATCCATAAACACAGAGCCATGGTACACATTGTGTTTTCCAATCCGCCCATCAAACAGGTATTGCAGTACCTCCAGGAATGGTACACATTCCCACCTGGGGACAACAATGCTGTTCAAAGAAAGACGAGAAAACAAAAGTAGCGCTTCACTGGCAAACTCTGTAAAGTAATGCTGATGTATTTGGATGTAAATAAAACCAATCTGGCCACTTTGCAACCGCTCTGTCTTGCTTTATTTAGTTATGTATTTATTTTTCATATTTAAAATATATTTCTCTCCATCCCAATACTTTGGAATAGAAAAATGTCAGAAAAAGGGCATTTCTCGCAAGAGTGTTTTTCTTTTTTGGATCCATTTCACAGGGAAGCAACTAAATGGAAGAAGGAAAGAGGTTGTGAACAGTTTCTTCAAGTCACCGTTTTCAGTAAGTGAGATGCAAGACAGAAAGAGAGGGAATAATAGGAAGAGAGGGGGAGGGGGGGGGCGGGGGGGGGGCGGCAAAAAAATAGAATAGGACATTGCCAGAGTCCTATTCCTTCTCTGCCCGTCCCTGAAAACAAGCCGAGCCTTATCTGAATGCCTTTGTCCGCCCCCAAAATAGTGCCGCCTGGGGCAGACCGCCCCCCCCCACCACCACACCCTAGCTACACCACTGAATATCGGCCCAGCCCCAGTCAGTGCCTGAAAGTACTTTTTAATTTTAAACGTTGCCTGCCACTGCGCTTTTTTACTGAAGGCAGATCTAAAGTGCAGTAGCAGACAACGCTAAAATCAAAAGGCCTTGCAAGCAATGAGTGCTTTTACCCGGCGACTCGGCTCATGCAGGGTCAGGGGGCCCTCTTACCTCAGAGCTCCCCTGGGAGGCCCAAGTGAAGTCAGTGGAGTGGAAGATGATGGGAAGCGCGGTGCCAGCCTGCAAAAGACAGGTGGCGTTGGTAGGAGGAAAAACGTCACGGTCTTCAGCCCGCCCCGCCCCAGTTAAGCTCACTACAGCCAATCAGAGCAGCTGGTTTGTGTGAGGGCAGGCAAGGGCTGTTTAGTTGTGGAAAAGGGCTGAAAGTTGTGAAAGAAAATTACGGGATACAAAATAAAATGGTAAATGACGTCTCAAAAATTAAATAGCAGCGCGAGCTACTCTGAGGGTCGGTGAGCTACCGGTATCTCGCGATCGACCTGTTGGAGACATGTACTAACATGTACTAAGCACAATTTCACCCAATGCTGGGTGAGAACCTTGCGTATGTGCCTTCAGTACCCGTCAGCTTCGGGTGCATGCAATTTACAAACTGCCCAGCAGATGGAAGTTGCTGAACAATCAAATTCAAAACGCATGCAGAACACACAATGCAACCACAGTCCAATGTCAATTCAGGCTTACCTTTATTTTCTTGTCCTTTTGGTCTCTGTTGTTGTCAGAACACACATGCAAACAGAAGAAGAAAAAAAACAATGTGCATTAGAGCAACCTTATTAAACACTCCAATGTAATAAAAAACAATCAGTTCATTTAAGCTCTCTGAAAACTTACTCGGTCATCCCCTTTTAAAACTAAACTAAATGTGCAAATTAACAAACGTTTTTAGAGGGGGGAGTGAAAGTAAAAGTCTTAAATATCTACCACATACTGTCGTAAGGAGTGATCTGAAAAAGGCATATAGACCAGCAATGACAACTCATAGGTGTCTGTTCAATATGGAAGCACGGTGATGCACGGGAGTTTGTTTGGAAGGCTGCCTTAGCAAACTTAGCACATGTTTGACGAGCCCGGTCAGCTTCATCATACAAGTATTTCTGACAGAAACCATATAATTTGGAGTGTGACATTGTCTGGGTGAGCAGGAAAAAAAATCTTACACACTCAAAAATATGTTGTTGCAGTGCACTAGAATAGCACAATATCTGCCAATGGTGTAACTAGCATCACAGCGCTTTTCAGTATTCCACCGCTAAACGAACTATGATATGGGCAAAAACAGGTGTGCCCCTAAATTTTAACCGGCAGGCGCAAAAAGCGTCAATTCGACATTTTCTCTTTCACATTGCGGCCTGAAAACCCAGGCTTAATGTGAAGGTGAAATCTTGTTCCAAAAGAGGCACTGATCAGATGAGCAAACCCCAGTAGCAAGTATGAGGACAATTACACACCCAGTTGACACTACACCACCTGAAATTGCCTGAGGTGAAAGGCCCCACGTACACTCAATAATGTGACTTGGTACGACAAAGTAAATCTATCATTTCGGCTTTATGGAATGCCTAAGTCTGTTATGAGAAACAAGCAGTCTGCAACGTAAGAAAACAGCAGTGTTTTTTAGTATTAAAGATTTAATAAAAGGAAACTCAAAATATTTTTAAAAACCCATTAAAATGTAAGTCGATAAAATCTAAATCACAAACAAAAATACCTTCAGAAAAGAAGAAAGGTGGCCAGGAAAAAGTGAAACCTAAGCAAAGAGCAAAGCGAAGCACAGTAGATGGCAGCCAAGAAAAGAACATTCTGAGTTGCAAACTTTTAGCGGAGATGCAAGGAGCTACCAAGAAGGCACTTGTGCTAAAGGTTTTATCGCAGCAAAGAGAATTGTGTAGATGGCCAAGTGTCTATTATCATTAGACTGAAGACTGCTGGACGTGCTGTTCAACATTTGCGGATTTCTCCCATTGGCTTCCCGCCAATACATTACACATTCAGCATCACAGCACTGGCCACGGTCCGAGACTAATAAAGGCATCTCTCGAACGTTATAAAACTTTCCATCAGAGGTTACACTAGTGTAACCTCTGGTGGAAAGTTATAACGTGTATGTTATTGATATTTGTAAAGTGCTCAAGTCACCCCCCCCGGTCACTCTGCGCTACAGCAGACTTCATAGATTCCGTCGATTTAAAGTTGCAAATTAAATAGCCATGTTTTCAGAAGTTTTTAAATACAGCTAAATTAGTACAAGAGTGCAGGTTTATTGGCAGCTGATTCCAATGACGGAAAGAGCACCCCCATACCTAAACGTATGGATGTACCGGGGGCATAGTCATATTGATCCCTGGATCTCGGATTACAGGTAGGAATGCAAGGTTGCAACTTATTTTATAAGTGACAAGGCCCCTTACCATGGAGAGACCTATGGACCAGATGGAAGCTGTAGGAAAGTAGGATCTGCTTTTATGGTTACCGCCACTTTTTACCTGGTGCCAAGCTGTTATTGATTAGTCTGACTGGGATCCTGCTAATCAGGACCCCAGTCTATCTGCTTTCTACCTTAAATTCTGTTCAGTACTTTGGTACATCCCAGATTGGATACTGGGGTACCCTTATCAGTCCCTAGTATATGGTACTGAGGTACCCAGGGCATAGGTACCCCAAGGTCCCCCATGGGCTGAAGCATGCATTATGCCACCCATGGGAGACCATTCAAAATGTGACTACAAGCCTGCCATTGCAGCCTGTGTAAGCTGGTGATAGCACCACTTACTTAAGAAATAGGTTTCCTATATCTAGGATCGCTGCACCTTACACCTATAAGTCACCCTTATAGCAGTCCCTTGCATTCCTGAAGGCAGGGTACTTGGTTCTAAGTGTGAGGGTGCCCCCTGCCAGACACCCTACAGCCTAAGGAGTCCATTCTCCCGGGTGGTAAGTGAAGCAGCCATATACTATATAGAGGGGCACTGCATAATTACGCAAGGACTATCTTGAAATCGGCTGCAACTAATTCCTATCATGTTTGGTATCAAACATGTTGGAATCATACCCACACACCGTAAACTGTGTGGAGGTATAATTCCAAGCAATGGAAGAGCCGTCCGTTAGGCTTTCAGTGTTCCCGGTGCCAGACTTCTAGACCCGGACAGTACAAAAATGTTGCTGCCAACCAATGACACGATTCTGCCCTCCTGCTGCTGAGCCAAGCCCAAATAGGGGAGGCAGAACAATAGGCGTCCTGTCACAGGGAGGTGAGACCACCTCCCAGACAGGATTTAGTTTATTTGGTGTAGGGTGGGTGTGCTTGCCAGCGCACAGAGTCTGCATGAGGGGCACATTTGGTGTCCCCATGCATAGTCCAGTTCAAACCAGCTCTGGGAGCCGTTGGCTCCCGCCCTGGCACGAAACTGGACAAAGGAGATGGGAGTAACCTCCCCCCCCCCCCCCCCCCAACCCCCCCGTCCAGACCCACCCCTGAATTGTCCCAACCCTTTCCAAAGTGTACTTAAGGGCTTACCTGTGGGTGGCTCCCTAGATTTGTCTAGGGACAAAATTCAGATCAGACACCTCTTCTACCGTCTGGGCACTCTGGACTTCGATTGGGCTCGACTGTGTCTCGCTTCCAGTCTGCTTCATCGTCTGTGCCTGTGCACCAAACAGGAACCTTCCAAGGCCAGTGGGCATCAAAAGTCACCTGAAGGAATCTCCCATGAAGTGAAGTCACACTTCTCTGCATTTGCAGGCACAGCAACCAAGTCAACCGGTCTGCTGATCCTGAGCTCCTCTGGGCTCCAAAAGGTTCTACAAAAAAAGGTGGTGGTTCTCCACAGCTCCTGAGGCCTGCCCTCCACCATGTTTGAGGCCAGTATCCCTCGTGGGGGTTGCAACAACCGAACTCCTGTGAACCACATTAACTTGCAGTTGCAAGGGCTTGTTGCCTCCCTTCCGAGAAGATCTTTGGACTCCAAGTAGCCCCAACTTCGAGCACCTTCAGGGACCAGAATCTTCGGCCACACCGCATCGGTGTGCATCGTGGCCTGCATCTTTAGGTGAGCTGCTTGAAGTCCTGTCAAGTCTCCAGTGGCTCCGGCCAGGGTATCCACTTGAGTCACCTTTGTTTCTTTTGGGCTCCCCCAATTGCTCAGGGCCTGCCCTTACTCCGCTGCTTGTGGCGAGTGCCCTGGACCTTGCTGGTCCCGGTGTTGCACCACCGTCCACTTATGCCTTGGTTGCTGGTGGTCGCGCCGGACACCTATCACTCAGCACTCAACTTCCGACGTGGGACAGCTCGTGCATGGCTCCTGGTCTCCCTCAGCATAGCCTGGTCCTCACAGCTGCAGTCAAGTACCTAGTCCACTCTCCTGGTGGGTATTAATCTTCCAGATCCCCTGGTCACTCCTGAGTGTCAGCTCTGCTTGCAGGTATCTCTCAACTAGAATTCACCTTCAGATTCCAACAGATTCCTTTGTCAGCACCGGCACTTTCCTGAAGTCCTCCATTGTGTTTGATGGTGGCTTCCGACACCACTTCACCCCTATGCACCAGCTTCCCTGGTGTAGGTAACGTGGATACTAGGGTATACACGGGCGGGGTGGCTCTCCAACCTTCTGCCTTCCACGGGGTTTCTTCATGGCCCACTTTGAAGGGTCCTTTGTCTCTAAATTCCAACCGCGACTTACACGTAGAGTTGTAAGGAGCATGCAATTGTGTTTCCACACTGCACATGCTGTATGTGGGGTTCCTAGTCACTCACCTTGGGTTGTTCCTCGAGTCCCCAGCACTACTACGTCCTCTCAACATTGTCTTGAGCAGAGTTGCGGTTCTTAAACCCTTTTTGTTAGTATATGGTTTCATCCCCTCCTGGGGTCCAATGTGTAGTTTGTGCTATTTACTGTATTTCTTTGCAAAGTATTATGCGCATTGTGTTTATCTCCGGGTAGGAGATACCTAAACGTGTTAAAGCGTATTATATAATAAATACATATTTTTATAAATACCTCGTGTGGCTCTTTTTCACTTAATCTATACTAGAAAATTGCATTATGGTAAAACAAGCAGCTTTACAATACTTCTGGACTAAGCCTGAAGGCTGGTCTCCACAGCTACCACTTAGAGAGCTTTCCAAGGTTGTCTAAGACCTCTTAAATCACCATAAGGATTGTCTGGACTGGTGCAAGGAGCCCACTTACATTAATGGACATCATATACCAGGCCAGCTTCTCACAGAAGCTTTAAAAGGGTACGCTCTTATAGGCAACCAATGGAGAGATCTCAAAGTGGGTTCAGGAGAGGGCGACAGTAGGTTACAACCCAACTGTGCTGCTGTCTTCTTTATCACCACAAGCTTAGAAAAGAGACCCTCATTCATGGCAACCATTGGAGAATTTCCATAATCGAGGTGGCTCACTATCAGTGCCTGGATAGGTGATTTCCTAATCTACAAAGGTAGCCACTGAAATGCTTTTCTGAGCATTAGGTCAAAACAGGATATAGAGTTCACATGTTCTTTCATGGACAGATTTGCATCAATTAGAACCCCTACATTTATAACTACTATTTTTTTGGGAATGGGAGGGATGCCCAATTCACCAGTTGTTAGACCAAAAGGAATGAGCTTCCCCAAAAAGCAGCATTTCTGTCTTGCCATCATTTGAAGTTGATTAGTGGATATCTAAGATGGCAATCTTAGTCATACATTCCCTGAACCTTAATTTCCTAGACTCAGGATTGGGCTCCATGGTCAAGACAAGTATGGTGTCATCTGCATACGAGATGACCACAAAGCCACAAGATCTTATCACTGTGGCTAAGGGGGCCACATAAATGTTGAAGAGTATGGCTAAAGAGTGAGCCCTGTGGCACACCCTTGCCCGAAACCATAGTTTTGGAATTGAACGAGTCCAACCTTATTGAATGGGTTCAATCATCCATGAAACTTTTCAACTAGCCTAATGTGTTGCCCCAGATTCCAATCTCCCTCAATCTTTCAACTAAGGTTGCTTGGTAGATGGTATCGAATGCTGCAGACAGGCCAAGTAGAACCAGCATAGCAGAGATCCCCCATCCAAAGCAAGTTTGATAGAATCCAAGGCCTCGGTTAGTGCAGTTTTTGTACTGTAAGATGTCCAGAATCCTGACTGGGAGGGGTACACCAGAGAATGAGTTTCTAAAAAAGTAATACGTTGTTGGTAAAGTCTCCATAACGTTTCCAATAAAGAGGAGCAATGGTATAGGTCTGTAGTTAGCCAAGTCTTGAGGGTCAGCCGTTTTTTTTTTAATTATTATTTAATTGGACTGACTGGCGCTTTTCCACTTTGGTGGAAAGGATTCCAGACTCAGGGAAAGGTTGAGCAGATTGTGACCGATGAGAGAAGATTAGAGGCCAGACCATCCATTACATAAGGCAGAGCAAATCATACTGGGACTCCGACTTGATTCTATTCATCAAGACCAGTATTTGTTCAGGGGTAACCGGATTAAAGGTATCCAAGAGAATAGGATCAGTGGTATCAGAAAGATTAGTCAGGATTGATCCTGCCAGGTTCCTACCATTGGGAAAGGACTTGTGTATCTTGGAAATTTGTTTCTTTGAGAAGTTAGTGTGATTATCGCATACAGCCTGGAATTGGTGAAGCACAGTTTATAAGATTAGTGAATTCCTTCTCAATCCTGTAGAGATCTCTTGGTGGTTTGCCCGTATTACTGATATTATATGAGCTTTTCATGCTTCTTTAATATTTGAATGATATTTTCCCAGCACAGTTCTGTAGTTGGCTTTATCTCCAGGAGTTTATGCAGTTCTCCACCTTTGTTCTAATTTCCTGCAGGCTGTTTTCTCCCTTTATAGGGATTCAGAGTACCAGAACGATACTGTGTTCTAATCCATACTGAGCTGAATGCTATTGAGATGCATGAAAGTGCTGCAGGGTTGAGCCAGGTTTCCGTAATAAAACATAAGACAGGTCTTTCTGTGCCCGGAAGGTCCCATAGTTCCACTGCATGTTTGGGGATGGCGCGAGCATTCAGGTAAAGGTAATGTAACCTTGAGCAAGGGGCCCAAATGTTTTTGGCAGAGCCTTGCTGTCTTGTATGAAGAATTTCTGCTCAATTTTGTTGTTAGACGGAAGTATATGCCTGTCCAGAGACGTGGATAAGGAGCATCTAAAGTTGCAATGTTTACAAACAAGTGGGTTGTCCTGTAAACCCTTGGGGCATAATGGGCTAGAGGTATGACTCCTTTTCTCTTTTAGATATGCATTGGTGTATGATATAAGCATCATAATCTTAACAGTTATGGGGAATAGGCAGCGTTTCAGGCAGCACCCAGGTGCAGACGGGCTTGCCTTTTGTGTGCCTTTGGCATGAGGACGCTACTTAAATATTCTTTCCTCAGCTCGCGAGGCAGGAATGCAGAGGACTAGTCCGTCAACCTCCAAGTATGGCGGCAGCTGATGTCCTTTAAGCTCAGTATTTTTTTCAGTAGGGATATTCCTTCCGCACAAATCAGCAGATGCCGTGACGGACCCGGGAACTCCAACTTCAATAAGTAATGCCTAAAGCGTCATGCCTTCTAACCACTGAAGTGAATCAGTAAAAGACAAGTGCCACAATTAACGGGTCAGCGATTTCCAGTCTAATTACTTTGATACATTTTAAAAAGGAATGGATTAAGGGTGGGATAGCGTTGTAGGGTGTGAGTAATTTAGGTTATATAGTAGTAGAGTATGTGATGTAGGCTGTAGATGGCACCAGCATAAGTGATGACAGAGTATGTTATAGTACTACAGAGTGAGGGTGAGGACATGATGTAGGCGGTAGCGGGGGTACTTATGTAGGCAGGGGCTTTGTATGATTAAGATGAAGGGCTTGTAGTGACAGAGTGTAGGGGTTGGCCTTCTGAGTGAATAAGGGAGAAGAAAGGGGTTGGAGTGTGCCACAACCATCTTAGTCTTACTGCAGGTAGTGGAAGTGAAGCAGAGGTAACATGTATTTGATGAGTAAGGATGCAGTCAGGAGTGTGCAGAAGGATCAGGCAGACTGGATGAGTGATCTAGAGTAGGGAGAAGGAGGGGGTGTGGGTGTAGTGTGTACGTGGTGTAGAAAGTAAAATGTGTTTTGGTACTGTTGTGTGATGTATGCCACTGGCGTTTAAAGATGAGGCTGATGTGGAATATGTAGTAAAGTAAATGTTGTAGGCTGTAGTTCATGGTGTAGAAGAGTGAGATACGTTGCCTAATCCTTGCTCACTGGAGAGAATTTTGCTGGGGTAAGGAACGGGAAAAGGCAGCACAAACTGGGACAGGAGGGGATAGTAAGTGAGCAACAATCCATAGAAGTGAAGTAAATGAACACATGAGTGGGTGCATTAGACAGTGTGGGTGACCGACTGGCAGATTGGTGGTGTAGAAGGTGTGCAGCGAGTAGGATGAAGTATGTGGAGTTGAAGATACAGTATGTGCATATATTAAGGAACAAATGCAAAAAGTACTATTGATCGACAGAATGCAGAACAATTTCATACATTCACCCCAGTACAGAGATCTGGGTCTAAATCCATCGTTTTTTGCTCACCATGCCATTCCTGTTTGGACCCAGCCATATGCAAATCAGTCTTGACCCGGTGCCCTATGGGAACAGTCAAGCCCGAACTGCCAGGCTAGGTCGTCCCTGGACTGGAAACAAGCATCCTAGGACCGGTTTCAGGGTTTCACCCCTCTTCAGCCAGGATAGCTTGATTCCAGTGGCATTGAGAGCACTGGACTCACGTCTGAGCATACCCATCCCACTCGGGGAGTCAAATGCAAAAAGAACTATTAAGGAACGGCATACAGTGCAAGTTTTGCTCAACGCAGACCAGCACCAAGAGATCCCCTTGGGGATGATTTGTGTGCGATATAAGTGATATAATACTAATACTACTAATAATACTACTACTAATAATAATACTAATAGAGGGAGGAAATGAGCCCTGCAGGGCAAAAGACCAACCAACAATGAAGAGGCTGGTCATTTTAAGCCTTCCTCCCCACACACCTTGCTAAATCATTGGTTAGCATTTGCATAGTGGATCAACTTATTGCTTACACCCGTATATCTTTTGACCTCTCGCCTAGCACTTTCTCCATCACATATTGTTAGTATTGAGTCAATTCGTTCTCCTATCTTCAGGTTATGGCCTTCATAAGGTATGCTCATAGCTTTCTTTATTAAGAAACATTTTCTTCTTTTAATTTGTCAACTCACTTTTGTTGCGGTGAGCACGAGTTTGCTTTCACATTCTTATTGTTGTTCACAGTAGGATGCTTCCTCAGTATAGTCTTGCCAAATCGTGATTTTTTATTTAGGTCTCGCCTAGCGCTGCAGCGCATGCGCTGCTCGCTCAGCGAGAGAGGAGATTTCAGAAGGGGACTTGAAGCCCTGTCCATCATTTTCATTGGGTCGCGTCAGCGTTTATGCTGAACGGTGGCTTCCCATTGAAAATGGTGCTTTTTGGCCACTGCCCTTTCTACCTTTTGTCCGGCCCATCCGGACTGGCTAGTCTGCTTCATGGCTGTCGTGAAGCAATTTCTCATCTGAACATCAGCCACGTGTTTATTTTTGCATAGCACTTTCACTTAAAGAGAAAGTGAAAGCACGATGCAAATATAAACAAGCGGCTTCCTTCCCGCAATGACTAGCTCTTGTTGTTTTTTAAGCACTGGGAGATTAATTGACTTGCCCAGAACCACTTTATTGTACATGGAATGATGCAACATCAGGGCATGACAGATGCAAACGTGAAGTACAAACATGTTTTACATGGACGTCATATGTGCTGCATGTGCGGTGTGCCAGGGTGTTAAACAGTTAAAAGTGGCCAAAGAGGAGGGCGTAGCTACGCGGTGTAGCAATATGGCCGCTAGCTAGGGTAGCTCTGGGCTCGTCCACTCCCAAATCAATTAATCCGCTACTCTAATCAGAGTTCTGAGGCAAGAAACAGCCATCGGAGAATCCGCTCGGTCGATCGAGCCCATTCTGCAGCCTGAGTGACCGCGCCGGTATAAGTTGCGGCCTGTTCTGACGTGTAAAGCCGGGCACTGGAGTGGAAGCAGTGCCATGAGGAGTATGTGACGAGAGCAGCGGCCGCCAGCGGAAACTCCAGAGCCGGGAATCGACACTACAGCGCCGGAAGGTGACATCAATATAGCGCAGGTGAGGAGCCGATCGTGAGAGCCTGCGAAGAGAAGCCCCGGGAGGCGGCAAAATCAGCGGAAGACTAGGGAAAAGAGAGATACCCGGCCAGCGCGAAGGTCGACACTGTGGAAATAAAGGGGACCAGTGACCCAGCAGCGGGAGGATCGGGGGGCGCCTGGGCCCTAAAAGACTTCAGAGACACATACTGAGCCGAAATTGCACACACAGTCTACGCAGGCGACTCGGGTTGAAAAACCTGGCGAGGCCTTTTGTCGGGGGCCCATAAAGGACTAAGACATAGTGGAGACACATTCGCTGACAGGCCCATCAACAGCACGCAGGGGCCAAGCAGCAGTGGTGGATGAGGCGAGAGAATTTTTGGGGAGCACGAAGGCAGCTCCGGGGTTGAACCACTGTCAAACGGGCACGCCAGATGGAGCGCAGAAATTCGAAGTGCGGCCTGGCCGGGGAGCAAGGGTCCGAAGATGCGAACAATAGCCCACCGGAGACCAGCAGAGGCAAGACAGGGAGCCCTGCTTACGGCTGAGAACCTGTTCGGGACGCGAGGCAGGGCCGCGCCATCATGGCCTCCAATAAAAGACCCAAGGTGACCCAGCAAAATAAACTTGATCGCTACACCTGTTTGAAGACGGCGATCGACCAACAACTCCCTAAAGACAAGCCAACGGCAGCCGCTGAGAGTGAAGGACCGGAACTCACACAAAAAGACGTAATGGAGGCCATCACTGGAGTCAGAGCATCTATGGAGCAACACATGGACGCTATTTCCTCGGTGGGGATGTTCATCTGAGCAGACCTGGCCACCAACAGAGAAAAGGTCAGGAAACTTGAAATAACTACTGCCAGCCTGGTGAGGGATACCTCGGAGCTGCAAAGCGAAATCCAACAGCTGAAGGCCTTTCGCAAGTTCGCAGAAGACAAGCTAGAGGACTATGAAGGGCGCACAAGACACAACCATGTGCGTATTTTTGGGGGCACCTGAGAGGGCCGAAGGGCAAGCGACAGACCTATTTGTAGAGAACCTCATTATTGCTCATCTGCAACCTAAAGGCCTATCAAATCTGTTTGTAGTTGAAAGAGCGCATAGAGTCCCAGGGGGGCGGCCGAAACCGGGAGCACCTCCACGCACAATCTTGGCCAGACTACTAAACTATAGGGACAGGAACGTCATCCTGCAAACGTCTAGAGTGCCCCCCCCCACTAAAGCACGACAACTCCGTGATAACCTTTTTTTTCCCGGACTTCACCCAGGCGGTGCAGCGACGAACTTTCCTGGCAGTCAAAAAACACCTCAGAGACAAAGGCCTAAAATACGAGATGTTGTTTCCGGCCCAGCTCAGGGTAGAGGCTGGAGGTGGATCACAGTCTTCCGATTCACCAGAGTTAGCAGCCGAGTGGTTGGACGCTTGGAGAGAAGGGACGGAACACACAGAGCAGGGGAACTGAACCCTTGAACGCAAACCTGCTGACACGCACGCCGAAAGGGCCATGAGAAGTAGGGGTGGGCGGAATTTGCGAAATTCACTTTCGCAAATTATCGCGAAAATGTTAAAAATCTCCGCAAACATGCAGAAATTTTGCGAAGATGAAGGTTTTTTTCCCCGCCTGTTCGCGGTATTTTCTGCATGGTCGCAGCTCGCCAACTTACCAATGCAGTTGCTCGCGGGCACGGCCATCTTGTTTTCACTTTTCTCGCGGTGCATGATCGCGAGAAGAAAGACGTTACTGCGGGCGCGAACTGTCGCGAGACAGCGCAAATGGCTACCAACAATCCAACATCTCGTGGAGAACGCGACCCGATCGGGAAAACTTGTCGGCGAACGCGGGGATTCAGGTAAGGCGATCGCGCGCACGCGAGAATGTATTTTACAGCGCGAGCAAGAAACAAATTATCGCTAAGCTGCGGAATGCGGAAATTGACATTGTCGCGCTTTCCGCGGAACGCGAAAATGCCAAATTATTGCAATTTCCGCGAACGGAACGAAATTTTGGCCCAGGCCTAATGAGAAGACCACGAATGACTACACGGCCCAGCATGTGCCAGGTTGGCACTAGGTAGAGGCCATCTTGGTGCTTGACTTTTATGGAGCTGACCTAACAAATAGAATAATAGTCTTGTTTATCTCACTAACTTAAGTGTATCTCCAGGGGTGGAGGGAAGGTCGGGACACATTACCCCCTAATTTTCTTCTCTTAGTAGTGGAGCAACAGACACTCTGCATTAAAGGAAAAATGGGCAATTTTAAGCCCAGAGTGCAGGGAAGCAGGGTGGGGGGCTCATAATAGCCTGTCGAGAATGGACTACTTATTAGTTCCAGCATCACAGGTGACCCATATACAAGAAAAAAGGCATGGGGCAAGAGGCATCGAAGATCACTCCCCAGTTTGGGCTCAGACAGTGGTTGGACAGAACAGAGTGGGTAGAATAACACCCATCAACCCCTGGTATCTTCGTAACCCTCCGGTCCGTAAAGAACTACATAAGGGAATGGAGTTATATTCCCAGGAGAACGAGGGATCGGTTCACTCCCCACAGGTATTATGGGAGGCATTCAAAACAGTGATAAGAGAACAGGCCCTCTTCCAGATAGCCGGGGTAAGGAAAGAAAAAATACGAGACATTGTGGAGGCAGAGAACGAAATCCTCCGGCTGGAGGAAGAACTAGGGGGAAGACAGTACACCGGATAAAATGCACATCTTGCAGCTTAAGCGAGACCGCTATAGGGCTATAGTGACGGATAGGGCTAAGGAGCTGGGAAGGGAGAAGCAGGCAGACCTAGGGAATAAGGCAGGGAAACTAATTGCATAGTTAGATAGGAAAGAACTCGCAAGCAGACTCGTCCCGAATTGATTGATGAGGCAGGACACACAATTAGAGACCCGCAGGAGATAGCCAACACAATCGCATCCCACTATCGTAAGATATATAGTTCACAAACAAACTGCACGGCAGACAACTCTCGCCAGCTAATGGAGGACACCACACTCCCCTTCCTCTCAGTAGACAACATAAAGCTGCTGGACAGTGACCTCACTAAAGACGAAGTTGCCCAAGCCATAAGTAGTCTAAGATCGGGGAGAGCCTCGGGTCCAAACGTCATGCCCATAGAGTTGTACAAGCTCCGACCGGATAGGCTCACCCCATATATTCGGGAGACGTTGGAAGAATGTAGGGAACAGGGAGTACTCCCCCAGGATCAAAGGATTGCAACGCTGGTCACAATCCACAAGGAAGGGAAGCCTAGGACAAACTGCGCCTCTTACAGGCCAATCTCTTTGTTGAACGCTGAGCCCAAAATTCTGGCGAAGCTCCTCGCCACCCGTTTGACCAAAGTCATTAGCGGGCTGGTCCACCCGGACCAATCGAGCTTCAGTCATGCCGCACCGCAACACCGCACTAAATCTGCAAAGGGTCCATGGGGTGCTGGGAAGGGCAGGAACAATTCAAGAGGAGGCGATAATCACGTCCTTGGATGCCACAATTGCATTCGATACATTCGAATGGCCTTATCTATTCGCAGTTCGCAGTAAACTGGGCTTTGGACCACACTTCACTAAATGGGTACAGCTTCTCTATTCAGCCCCGCTAGTCCAGGAGGTGGTGAATAATAAGTCAGATCTTTCAGCTGGGCAGAGGGACACGACAGGGCTGACCGCTCTCCTCATTGCTCTTCGCTGGCATTGGAGCCGCTAGCCTCCTGGATCAGACGAGACCTGGTGTTGCAGGAACTGAAGTGGGCGGAGACATGGGAGGACCGCATCTTACTGTATGCGGACTATATCTTCCTATTCCTGGCCTCCCGGAGAGCATTTCTCAATAGCGTGCTTGATATATTCGCCACATTCGGTCAACACTCGATCAACTGGCAGAAGTCTATGCTCTACATGCTTAAAGGACCTCAGCCAATCCTCACAAAGAGATGCCCGATCCAGATCACCACAACAGGTTTCACATATCCAGGTATATATGTCACTACGGACCCAAAACGCAGGTTTGACCAGAATCTCCCCCCCCCCCCCCCCACCCCCACCCCCTTCAGCAACTAAAACGAGATATAGTGGGCTGGAGTGCGCTCCCGCTCTCGATGCTGGGTAGGGCAGCATTTTTTTTAAATGATGGCCTTGCCCAGATTTCTTTACATACTACAAAATACCTTAGACCCAGTCCCAGTGAGTTATTTCAGTGAAATAGAAAGTCTGCAGAGAATGCCGTTATGGAACGGAAAGGCCCGAATAGCATTCACCAAACTTACACTCACGTGGTACGATGGGGGAATTAGCCTGCCAGACCTCAAATTCTAGTACTGGGCTGCCCACCTAGCCGCTATAAACCACGGTGCTTATAGGGGGGCCGACGACCCCGGCTACACCATGGACCGATGGATACTCCCTGGAGGGAATTACAACAGGGCACTGTACTCCAAGACCGGAGGAAAATTACTGACCGGACCAATCAGATACTCGGTGCAGGTGTGGAAGGCAGCTAACCGTAGTCTGGGTTGGGAGAACAAAATCACATTAGCCACCACTCTATGGGACTCTGAGATCCTGGGTAACTTATGGACTTCCAAGGGCTTCGACAGATGGGACCTTATTGGAATCTAGAGAGTGGGAGATCTCTGGGCCAAAGGGGAAATCAAATCATTCACTTCCCTGCAGAGGGAATACGAGCTACCCAGTACAGAACACTTCAGGTACAGGCAGGTGTGACAGGAGCTGCAGACCCACATACAGAAGGGTGTCACACCCCCAGACTTTTACCCACCAAAACTATCTCACTAACGTACAAAAAACTGATCAACCACACGAGTGACCCTCTCAGCCGCACAAGAGAAAAATGGGAACACGACGGTATCATTCTTGAGGATGAAGACTGGACAGAGGCAGTAATGTGCCCGCAAGAGGTGGCAATATCAGCTAGAGTACGCCTCGTCCAGTTAAAAATTCTGTACAGAGTGTACATAACAGGACCCTGTCTGGGGAAAATGGGGAGGGCAGAAGGTGGGGAGTGCAGGAGGGGGTGCGGGCAGATGGGAACATTCTTAGATATCCTATGGGATTGTGACTTCATACAACGATAATGGCGTGATGTGCAGTGAGTGCCACACTGAACAGGACTGTTCGCTTGGAGGCCAAACGGTGCCTCCTAAATGTGTGGGGGCCCAAAGACCTTAATGTAGCACAGAAAACCTGGGTGACCCTGGGCCTCACGATAGCCAAGTGTAATATTGCACAGCTTTGGGGCGCTGACCATGCCCCAGTAGTGGGGGTCTGAATGAGAGACATGGACTGGTGCATGTTCAGAGAGAAAACAGTGTACCTGGCAAGAGTCTGCCCCCGGAAATAGGTCTCCATCTGGACTGCTAAGAAGGTATATAGAGGGAATATCTGTACCCCCCCCCCCCCAAAATGCCTGCATTAGATGTCCATGATTCACCATAAATTTCTACACGGTTGAACTGTAACGATATTAGCCGATTAAACCCTGTGTGTGTAAAATCAATCATATGAGCACCTGATGTACCTATGTAATTGATTCAATAGTTCAATAAAAAGAATTATAAAAAAAATAAAGAAAGTGGCCACAGAACCTACCGACAGGAAGGTTGGCTCCTCTTGGCCTGCTTGTTTGGGACGGCGGCTACGTCACTCCTGTACCTCTATACTATACACTGCCGAATTTTCGCTGACTGTATACGGATGGTCTGCCCCAGACCTGCCCTGCGCGGTACCGCCTAGACTCCTCCCCTTGCAGTGATTGACAGGCAGGCTCCTCCGCATCCTGCATGCTGCAGGAGGAGGTTCTGTGTGCGCCGACAGCAGTGCAGCATGGGAGAAACCAATAGCCCTAGGGATTGGCAGTCAGCAGACCATGGACTCTTGCCAAACTGCAGGACACCTCTAAGACACAGACGCACTGTTCTGTTCAAGCCACACTGTTCCATTAAAATATGTGGTAGTTCTACATTTCTTCACGGGCACAAGCGGATGAGCTTTGCGGGGGTTAACAGAGGGTAAAAGACTGTCATTAACAACGTCATTACTTGATTAATGCTTCACGAAGGGGGGGGGGGGGGGGGGACCCTTTCAATGTCAATAGCTCAAAACAATGTAATTGCGAGACCTATTGCATTGTAAATGCTTGTCCTTTTTTGTAGCTCCTGGCCCACTCTTGGGATTGCATTCCCTGACTATACCTTCTATTGTTCACCTCAGCAGCTTGGTGCGGTCTTGAATTGTCAGGTCCGGAGGCTTTGGATTATGTTATTCTTTCCTTGCTTTATTTTGAACAGCAGCCATTTTAAAACTTCAACCACAGACCACATTTCCCAAATACCCTCGGGAACATGTTGGTCAAAAAAATAGATAAACAAGGGACCACACATCCCCAAGTGTATGAACCAATCATGACGTCATTAGCCCTCGCCTTCTAGTCCTTAGTAGAATTGAAACTTCCCGTTACGATAGCTAGGAAATTTCTCATTCGGTTTCCTTCCATTTTTTTTAATTTATTTTAAGTTTGCCAAAGCTGTTCCTTTCTATCTTACTTTTTTATAATCTTCGGATTTGTCGGTCTGTAAATTTTATCACAATAAATAAGCATTGTTCTAAGTTTTTGGTCTTTCCGTGTCTCAATTACTGCTCTTTCATACTCGCTCTCCTTCGGTTTTCAGCAAACAGTTCACTCACTTTTTAAATCATCAATTCGTCTTTTAAAAAGTTCATTTCAGATCTTTATTTTCCTTTTCTTTAAGTTAAATGCATTCATGACGAAGGTCTTGCTTATTTGAATTATTCTGTTCACTTTCATGTTCCCTAAATGAGGCTGTATTAGCTCTCAATTTCATCTGATCCAATTCAATCCCTAGTGTGTCCTATACGGTTTCAAATTATTTTTGTTACTTGCAATTCTAAGGTATTGAAATTAAATCGGGCGATTATACTCTTTTTGAAGCTTTTTCAATCCACACCCCCCCCCCCGTCCTAGAAATTGCCACAACTGCTGCATTTAACTGAATTGGTTATATCCCTCTGCTGTATAACTGAAGCATTGTGCATGGCGCACAGCCACAAGAATCTAACAAATTGAATACATTAGCACGATTGCCTGTTTCTACCCCCAATGCAATGTAGGCGGCCTAGTGGAGAGAAAGCAACCTTGGTTACAGAAGTAAAAGGATGTAGGAGGCATGGATGTGGGTGTCAAGATAGTTGTGATGGGGAGATGGCAGCGGGGAAGTGATTGGAAGAAGAGTGATTATGTAGGTGTGCATCGTTACGGCCATGCCACTAAATCAAATCAAGACAACAGCCAAATACAAGGGGTCAATTCAACACTCCAAGTGGTCACTGATGTACAGTGTGTGGGTACGGTGCGCAGCAATAGTTTGCCCTTTTTGTAGAGACCACTATATGGGAAATGATCAGAGGCAAATCGAGGAGACCGCTTAAAAAAAACAAAAAAACGACAGAAAGCAGGTTAAGCAAAGTACAAATTGCCAAGTAGCACAAAGTAGTGATGTGACTTACGGGATAGGAATGTAATCAGAGTGTGGTAAAATAGGGGTTATGTCAATGCAAACATGTTCTGCATTCGTCACTAACAAACTAGGTACTAATATGGATTATCCTTTCCACCTGGTTGTGGAGCTACTCCCTTTACTCTGCACAGTGGTGATCAACATATAGAAACCAGTAAGGAAAATTACTAAATTTAAATTAAAAAAATATATGCACCATGGCAGTGAAATTAGACGTGGACCAATAAGACATTTACAGCAACCACTTCAATAAATACATTTTTTACTACAGTGAAAAGGTCAAAATCAATTACCACAGTACAAAAATGACACGAGAAAAACGCTTGGCTGCCTGCCGTGCTGCACACAAGTTGCTTTACATATGGAAACAATTCTCTTAATAGTCACATCCCTCTTGAGTGTGATTTTGCATTGCAGCACAAATTTAACATCTTGCATCCTAGTTTTGGTTAAATGCATGTGTTAAAAAAAATGGCACATTAAATTATGCCATGCCAGAAACCATATGTTCAGATACACTGGATATTAAAAGCTATTTATTACCATTGTTGAGGGGTGAAGAGGCATGATTCATTTGAGTCTTCGCCTCTCGTGCACCATGGACCCTTCGAGGGGGCATGACTCGAGATAATCATTGCCTCCTCAGACATTCAACCTTAATTATGAATGTTGGGAGGGTTATGACGGTCTCCAGAGCCATAGCCCCTCCGAAGGGTCACAACACAAGAGTGACTGACTACTCAGCTATTGTTTAATGCGGGGAGGAGCCAAAACTCGCGACACTCCCGTACCGAGTTTCTCTCCACCTAGGACTTTCACAACATGGCACAATTTACAAGTTCAAAAACGGAACATCCTACTTAATTCTGCTGCGAATTACTTTATGCTATTTAAATTATTTAAAATAAATTCATTACAATGTTCAATTTTACCACTCCCGCTTTTTCCCCTCCATAGCATCAGTTATAGTGATTTTATTACAATCTGGGTTGGAAGTTGTGTTTCATTTTACCATTTCTTTTTAAATATTATTTATTTAGACTTTAGTACAAAAGGACAGTGTTACTATTCTTTTAAATTATTTAAGTCTTCATTTAAATTAGAAAGTAATGCTGCAAAAACTCAATATTTTAAATTATAAAACACATTTTAAAAACCTTTCCTAACATGAAAAGTATTTCAAACATGCAATATTTAGGTGGGTAGAGTTATTGTCTGGCGCCATTGCTTCCTTTGCGAGTGCTGCAGTACCAAAGATGGATCATGTGTGATGGTTAACTTACTACAAGGCTATGTAGCAGAAAGTCTGTTTTGTCAGGGGTATCACTGATGCTGAGGTAGTTCTATGTTTCGTGAACAGCTAGCGGCTCACTCGTTG
The DNA here is from genome assembly GCF_964204655.1 of Triturus cristatus. Classification (NCBI taxonomy): domain Eukaryota; kingdom Metazoa; phylum Chordata; class Amphibia; order Caudata; family Salamandridae; genus Triturus; species Triturus cristatus. Next base: position 1,650,694,609 of record NC_140590.1, on the reverse strand, counting down.
ATGGGTTTTTGTATTGGCTTGTCGCGCCCTACACCCCTCCTGCTACGCATGTTTTAGTAATTCTGCATTTTCCCACTACACCCTCCTGCATTCACCGCTTACAAGTCTACCTCCGTGTACCTACGCATGCAGAGATCTTCAGAAGGTTGACAGATCTCCGCATGCAGAAAAGATGTGAGACATGAAAGAAGATCTTCAGCCAGGGCTTTTGGCGTGCATTTTGGAGTAAATGAAGTAGGAGACCTTACATACTTCAAACTGACTTTTGCAAAACGGGCTCTATTTAGTCAGTGTAGCTAGCTACACGCAAAAACAATCAGTCCTTCTCCTCTACGTGTAACCATTTAGGATACTTGGTGCATTCTTGTAGAAAGAATGATAAACATCTACTAGGTCTTTTGCCGTTTCACATCACCGCATTCAAATGTTATTACCTACTGAAGCGTACACTATTTTTAGGGAGAGGCTGACAATCCCACGTAAAGGCCTGCAGTGGCACGTATCAGGCAGGAATATGACACTGCCTGCCCCACCCTGCATGCAAAACTAGCCAAATAAGCCGCTGACCTTGAATTGATCTGTTATCCTCCTGTTTTTTTTCACTTGACTGAATGTGTGACGAACTCGCAGCTTCAAATCCCTTTTTCACCACATATGAAGTGCTCAGAAATGAGTTAAATACTAGCATGAAGCACCAAAAAAAGTGCATAATTTCACTAACTTCCACTCTGTACTAGGATGCTCAGCTATAGTGTTGGACCTGTCCCTTTCTGCAGGGTTACCCCCAAACCTTATGCCTTCCTCCTACTATTTTTCTGACTCCCTTTTTTTTACCTTTAGGATTTTGGGCACATTACCACTGCTAACCAGTGCTAAAGTGCACATGCTCTGTAATTTAAACATGGTCATATTGCCTTATTTATAACTGACATTTAATTTACTTTTAAGTCCCTACTAAAGTACACTACATGTGCCCAGGGACTGCAAATTAAATGCTACTAGTGAGACCGGAGCACTGATTGTGCCAACCACCCAGTAGCCCTTTAAACAAGGCTCAGGCCAGCCACTGCAGGGCCCATGTGTGCAGTTTTTAACTGCCAGTTCGACCTGATAAGTTCAACTGCTTGCAAAGCACAAACCTTCCCTTTTATTACATGTAAGTAAGCCCTAGGCAGCCCCAAGGGCAGTGTATTTAAAAGGTAGGACATTCATTTTTAAGCTTTACATGTCTTGGTAGTAACATGCTCAATTTATTTTTCACTACTGCAAAGCCCATCTCTCCCATAGGTTAACATAGGGATCACCTTATAACACATTTAAAGTGGATAATTTTGGAGTGACGCTTCATCAAGCGCAAGAGTAGTGCACACTCTAAGACTTTTTGTCCTAGTAGTTCCATTGATTTTGCATTGGTGGGGGTAGTACCGCCATAGAGGGTGCAGACTGAAATTTCATATTGGTTGTTTCTTTGGTTTACTTGTCGATTGTTAAAAATTTGAGTGCATCAAAAGCTGTTTCCCCCCCCACTTGTAGAAGGTTGCCATTTTCTTACTTTAACCATCATATGCCGGTCTCTGAATACGTCTGGGCCAGGGTTACAGCTGGGCTTTGTGCATTCCCTCCAGACAGTCACACAAAGGGAGCTGGGGTGTGACATTTATATCTTGATGGCCCTTCGGCAGGTTGATGGGCCTTCCTGCGGTAGATTAGGAGGGACCGACACCTGCACCTGAATAGGGCTGTGCCTGTCCCCACATAAATAGCGTCTGGAGCCAAGGAAGAGTAGGTACATTGTGAGGCTCAAAGGCCTCTTTTGTTGTCTCCCCCACTTCAAAGACACATTTTGGTATACGTACTGGACCCCCGACACCCACAAACTAGTTCAATTTGGGGTCCTGTGAAGACTCTGTAACTAACTGGAGTTGTGCTGCCAGGAGGGACTGCCACTTTGCACTGTGCTGGCCTGCTGCCTGTGCAATGGGGGGGGGGGGGGGGGGGGGGGAGGAAGGATCCTGCCCTCTACATCATCTATTACACCCACAAACTCCAGGGGTTTGTTGGCTTGCCCCCAGTTCCCGTATAGGTCTCCAGGACATCAAAGACCTTCTCATCCACGTGTTTCTGCATCTCAAGCAGTTATTCTACATTGACAAGCAATCTGCTTCCTGGGAGCGTATTTTATTGCCAGCTGGTGTGACAGAGGATCAAGTCCAGTTTGTACTTTCAGTTCCCTGGCACCGCTCTGCAATAGTACAAGTTACCCACCGGTGAGAGCTTGAAACTCCTCTTGTAGGGGCTTGATGCGCTAGGCTCAGCACGCCGGGTTGGCCTAGAACTGAGATGCAGCCCATCGACAGCCTTCCCCACAAGATTGGAAGGATCAGCAGACTAGCCTCACGTAACCACCCTCCTACTGGGAGAATGCGGCAGTCAGCCCGCTGAGCCGCTTTCAATTACCCGTTAACTAAACAAAGCCCCCCCTAAGCATGACCCCTTGCAATGACAAGGCTGCTGGTGGGTCCGGGCGAGATGCTGTGCTTGCTTCCAGCTCTCTCATGGGGGACCGCAAGCTTGACACAGGAGGCTGCTGCGGTGCCCCTGAGCGAAGTTGGCATCCACAACCTCAAGGTTTTCAGAGTAGTGGTAGACCCACAGGGGGATTGATACGGGTCAACGCCACCTTACTCACGATCAGCTCATTCTAAATACCCGCTCTTTGGACACAAAGCCCAAGCCTGATTTTTTTTTCTAGCAATGGTGGTAGACCAGATTCTCTGCAACGCAACATTTCTTAAACTAAGGAATTGTTTAATTAAGCTTACAGAAGGAGAACAGTATTGTGCCTACCGGGTCCGTGGGGTCTCACCTGCCAGCCCCTGCGACTTTGCTGGCAGCGGAGGGAGCCCAGTAGACTTTAGACGATGCGAAGGACGTGATGAGTCCTATGTCCAACAGTAACATTGAGCTCTGCTAAAAAAAAAAAAAACACCACCATATCTCCCTTAACGGGAGGGCCAGCATCTTTTGTACATTGTGTTTTACTGACGCTGGAAACCATGAACCAATGTGGAGGCTCTGAAGGGAGTTCAATTTTTAAAGTATTGGGTATGTGATTAATTGAACTGGTCCCGAGTGGTCCCAGCATTGCTGTAATGTGTTCCTCGCAGTTGAGGAAGATTGCCTTATACAGTACTCTAAAAAGGGGCGCACTGGTGCTCCCCATTGCTCTAAATATACAAGATTTTAAATACCTAATCCTAAAATTAATGTAAAGGCTCTTAAAAAAGCTCAGTGTTTAAATATGGCTCCATGACATGATTTTTTTTTTTTAAGATTACATATCTCATGAGTTACGGATTTCGCTTGTCATTTTGGCCTTATTATACCTAGATAAATAAGCTTTATTTTTCTAAAACTGGTATGAAGTCCTTTTTAGGTCTCGCCTATATAGTGCGCATGCGGTGCTTAGGAAAAAGACCTTTTGTAATCGACAGCTTTGCAAGCAAAAACGTGCACGCGTTGCATTGCTTTCAATGGCAACGCGTGCACGTTTGGCGATTCCCTTGCGGGAGCGAGCTTTGGCGCCATGTGGTAGCAATTATCGCTCCTGGCACGGCTCGCTGCCGCAAGGGAAACACTTTCACCGCCACTTGTGTTTTTATTACTTTTAGCACGCGCTTGTACTTTAGCTGTCTGACCCCACTCCTCACTCTTCCCTCAGTTTCCTGCTATCCCCACTCTTATCTTTCCGTTTCGCACTCCTATTTCTATCTCAGTCTTCACCCTCGCCATTCCTCTCTCTAGCCGCTCTCCCCCTGTAGCCCTCTGTCTCTCAGGGTCTTAGAGTGCCCCCTGTACTCAGTCAGAAGGCCAGCTTCCTGCCAGGGCTGTGTTAGGGCACCGCCAGGAGCAGCGTTGCTCCCGGCTCAAGTCTGCGCTAACGAAAGAGAACAGTCCAATTTTTCTGCCGGTTTGTGCGTTATGCCAGAAGACACTCTCCTCGCTGCCTTTTGATTAAGGATGACAGTTTATATAAACCTTAAGGTTGGGCCGTTCATTCCCACTGACAGTTCATAATAGGCACCCCCCCCCCCCCCAGAAATCACACATGATGCATTAGTACTAGGCGAGCTGTCACAGGAGGCGTTACATCGCATCGCTCAAGATTTTCGTTTCCAAACCGACTTTGTCGTTTTGTATCTTAAATCAGACAGGCTGTCATAACCAGCATTGTTCCCTCCCCAGTTCCTCCTGTTGCCACAGAAAGAAATATTAGCATAATCCTCAGATACAACAGAATATCTTTTCATCGGAGAACAGAGGAGGGAAGATTGAGCTCTCATCACAGACTGGTCTCGAATGGTACACTCAAAGGGGGTGGTAACACTTTGGGATCCCCCCCAGGAGGAGAGGCCTGCAGTGTTTCTAGCCTCATGCACCCGGTGCTCCGCAGTGCCACCTTTCGGTGAGGTGCAGGTTGAAAGGAGGACCAGGCTCTTCCAGACCCGGAGCCTCGTGATGAGATTGCAGACATGGATTGGCTAGTTTTGCTTCACCTCTAGGGCACTCTCTAATTTTGGGTTACTTTATCTGCTCTTCTGTTAATGGCCTGGGCATAGTTAATGTTTTAGAACCATGGCCTAACTGAACCACAATGTACGAGGCTGGCTGTCGATGCCTACTATTATCTTGCTTTTTAAGTATCGTAAACTGCATACAGCGAATACTGGTGTCTTTTCTGTGTGTGCTCTATACCCACACTTCAGGAATAAAGTTGGGGAAAAAATAAACTGTCTCCAAACCACTAAAATAATAGTTTGCTGATAAAGGGGGAACTACTATGCCACAGTGTTCTTATTGTTCATTATATTTGTTTTGTAAATTGGAGTGTGGTGGTGATGCTCCTGTGTTGGCACGAGTCCCCGATTTTACCACACAACTTAGCATAGGAGTCGGAGGCTGGCCTCAGTAGATCTCTGGCTCACAGAGCACTTCCATCCATCCTCGTATGCTCATGTGCAGGAATCTAATGACGTTAGAAAAGTTAATTCTGTGCAACACTGTGGATCCAGACAGTTTTTGTTTGTGTCAAGCAAATAGCTCATAATGGAAGCTTGTATACATACGCACAGAACATTTCTCATGATCGGATGAAAGGGGCCCCAGCTCTTGGTCGAACTTGAAAGCCAAGTGCATGTGGCAGGAATGGCCGCAGAACCAGGACTTATGGGAGGGCATCTGTTTAGTTTAACTCTCCATGCTGACAATCTGCCCACTCAGGAGGCAGGCATACTTAGTAACATCATGGGCAGCTAATCAAAGGCCACGTTTCCTATTTTTCCTGGTTTTTAATAGCTGTACAGAGGAAAATAGATTGTTTAATGTCTCTTTATGTGAAAACGTAAGTAAAACTAGCATTGGCATAGCCAATAGGTCGTCACTTTGGGTCCTTCTAAGTGTTTAGCCATGCAACAGTTTATGTTGCACCAAGGATATTGTGCTGCATAACTAAATACTTATACGGTCCCAAAGGCGAGACCTATTGGCTATGACATTGCTTTTTTGTAATGCTTTCACCGTGTTGCTGTAACGCTGGCATTGCACAAGTAAATTACACATTGCCTCTTAGGGTAAGCCGGACTGCTCTATGGCACGCTACCACAGGTTAATTGAGTGTGTAGTGGACTTGCCCGACTAGATTGGTGGGTTCTGTTTGGCTCAAGTGTGTACCCTAGCCAACCACAAACCCAATCTCTAACATACAGCATGTGGCTGAGGCTTCTTGCCGCAAGTCACATGATATAACAGAAAAAAGTATATGCCAAGCTGAATCTACTATGACGAACACACTCAAAAATATCCCCATAGTAAAATATAAATGAACCATACTTTTGTTTTGCCACACTGCACATAGCCTCACTACATGGATATGAGGTTATATCAGATACTGAGTCCTATAGATTTCAAAAAGGGATAAGATTTTGTTCGACGGACACCTAGATATTACATTATGGTAATCAGGAACTCTAAAAAAATCAATACCCAACAGAATAGGCGGCAGACATAGTGGGCAGGTCCGAACAAGGAGCGAAGAGCAGAAGAGAGCCCGCCTTGTGACAGATGTCCTACAGAGACAGTACAACTGGATGGCGTCCCCGAGCAGCAACCAGTAGTCATCCGGCAAGGAGACCAGATCAGCAACATTGGCCTCATGAACAAAGTATACAAAGGGCCACCATGATGACATACAACACCTGACATGCTTCACACCTGTGATTACAGAGCTGTATGTAATTAATAAATGACAAGCAGCTGCACCAGCAAGCGGGTAATACTTTCAAGTGAGTCAACATATTTGGTAATGGGTTTAAGCAGTGCAGGGCAAATGAGAGGTCCACCCCCCACTCTTCCCCCAAAATAGACACACATTAAGATGAACAAAATAATGCAAGTGGTTTATAAATGTTATTGGTCTGAGCGATGTTTCAGCCCTGAATGGGGAACGGGAGTTAGTTGCGTTATTTAATCCAGAATCCCACACACGGGAACATTAAGGACAATCTCCCTGGAGTGGCATAGAAGTCTAGTGCGCTGGAATGGAAACAACCCCACGCAGTTCTGGGAAAACAGATTCATAACAACAAAACACAGGAAGGTACGACCACCACAAACATCATCCAAATACAATTTTATTCCCTGGAACATGAGAAAACTAGGTAAACCAGTAAAGTGATCTTCCTCGAGCATAGAAAAGTGCACACTGCATACTCACGAGAGATAGAGAGCAAGCGAGCGATCTGGAATGTCCTAGAGGTCTCATATGTTAACATCCAGAAACTCAGACAGCTAAGAAAGATAGACCTTAACAGACGGAGCATTAGAAGGGGGACCCCAATTCTGGTCAATATGAATTCTCCAAATATGAATGAAGTGATATTCTTTTGACTCACTAACTCCAGACCTGTTAACAAAAGAACTCATTTCCAGCTTCCGGGGTGGTGTTACACCTGAATACATGAGACAGAATTCGATAGTTTGACCAGTTTGGTCGGCCTTGGATTTAGAAGTGGGAAGCAGTGAGACTACGCGAGAGACGTACAGCCACAAAACATGTGGACTAAGGCCATACAGAATTTTTTTGTAATTTTTATTTTTAATTTGTGTTTTTTTTTTAAACAGACATACCCGACTGAGCTGAGCAAAATACAAATTATCCAATCAAAAGTATGGTAAAGAGGCTCTGATCCAGTGGAGGGAAAAACGCAAGAAGGGAGAAGAAAGCCACTGAATAAAAAGTATGCACATGAAGTGACTGGAAAGTCAACCAATGGTAAGCAATTGGTGAGCTCGAAGCCCAGTGTAAGTTTTTGGTATGTTTTACAAGACGTCTCTGAACAGACAGCTAAAAGCAGCCTGTAGGAAAGACTAAAACACAAGTAAATAGTGACAAAGGTACGCATGCAGTGAAATTAGGAGGCCACAGAAGCTAATGGAGAGATTAATGAAATAGGTAACTAAGTGAGGCACATTGAAGGGTAATAGCAAGTAGCAGCTATGGAGGAGCAGAAAGTACGGCTGGTGGAGGATGGACTATATGGCCTTCTAGAGAAATGGAGGCAACCTGGCCAAACATCTAGTCTGAGGGAAGCTCAAGAGATGACAGCTTTGCAAATTTAACGTGACCGCATCATGAAAAATAAATAGGGTGAGAAGGCCAGGGGAGAAATTTGCTTTGGAATGGAAAAAAAAAGAGATCCTGAATGGAGGAAGTTATTACAGGGGAAGAATGAGGAATGGCTGCTACACCTGGAATCTGATGATTGGGGCCGATATCAGGTGTGTCTGGAGGGAGGCACAGAACAAATATATGGCACAGGCTTATTCTATAGCACCGTGGTACTCCTAGTACAGCCCTTCATTGGTGGCCCGCAGACCTTCGTTGCCGTTTCTACGTTCCCAATGAGTAAACACTGAAGATGACCGCAGGAGCTTACGTGGTGAATACATATTCAATACGTATGCTCCTGCTGCCATCTTCTCTGTTTACTGTCGACCACTGACTGACTGTGCCCGCCTCTGTGACATCACACACGGCGGAATTTGTTTAGGAAAATAACCCAAAAGTCTGCCCTCTGGTTAAGTTAGACCAGTCTTCCATTCTTGCTCTTAATGGCACGAAGAATTTTTCGATTTTGAATTGGACGTAAATGTTTATTGGGCAGGTGTTCTGTCTGACCAAAACCGGCTTAACCTTCACCCGGAATGTAAGGTGCCAACCAGGGCAGGTGGACCGTATAAGTGTCAGAGGGCACTTGCAAATAACCTGGGGAAGAGGGGTTGGGAAGGTTCGGGTGCAAATGAAAAACAAGCATTGGCATAGCCAATAGGTCTAGCTTTGGGGACCTTATAAGTGTTTAGCCATGTAACAGTTGCATAACTAAATACTTATAAGGTCCCCAAAGCTAGACCTATTGGCTATGCCAATGCTGGTTTCTGTTTATTACTGCTCTGTAGTAATGGCGGTGGCACGGGTGCCACCATTACTACATAGAAGTAATTACTACATAGAAGTAATAAACAGGAGAAAAAAAACTTGGCTCACGGAGAACATCAAAGCAGCCGTGCGCCCGCGCACATGCACTGTAGCTCTAGGCTACAGTGGTAGCACTTTTTTGAGCCCTCACAAAAAATCTCACCACACCAGCGCATGCGCTGGGTCAGGCGAGACCTAACCAGTAGCCAGGAATTGAAGCACTAGGCAAAGGAGGTTTTGACGGCACCTACAATATTTTACGGTGCACTGAAGGTTACGGCAAGTAAAGTCCGGCTACTGAGAAAGGGTATGAAATAGAATGAGGCAAAACTGCACCCAGCGAGGTAGCTTTGAGTAATGGGATTTCCCAAGAAGGAGATGCTAAAGGACGCATTTTTAATAACAGCAGGTATGTATCAAAAGGTGGAGGAACAAAATATGCATGTAAGATATAACGTTATATTTTAGTAGTTCATTGCAAACCTATTTAATGCGTACCCTGACTGAAACTAATTGTTGCTTCAGTGATAGGTCATTAAACATATGCATCGACAGTGTCTTTTATGATAACATCGCAAATAAAGCCACTATTTGATATTTAAAGCCTTAATTTCTACCCCAAATGTCCATCAATCTTATTGCTGGCATTATTTATATAAAGTATTTGTCTTTTTCAGATAACAAATACTTGTTCAAGGACCTGAACTTGGGTTATATAGTGTACTCTGTTGTCACTGATGATGAGTTCCAACAACTACTTACTCAGCGCCAAGATGTCTACGGGTGTACGTGCGCTTGTGTGTATATATAATGTGTGTGTGTGTCTAGTAATGATTTGAAACGGTAGTGATTTTTTTACTCTAGCCCCGCCCCTACTGACTCCACCCCCTCACTGACTCCACCCCCACTGGTGCAGCCCTTGGCCCCAAACCACACTGTAAATTTGGCCCCCGAGAGAAAGTTTGCGAGTACCCATGCTGTAGCAGAAGCATAAAAGCTACTGGAGAAAGTGATGCGTGAAAAAACGTTTGTTGTATAACCTACTGAGAACAACCACTTGAAAACATCTAATAAATAAAAGGTATACAGAAAAATAGAGAAGAGAAAGAAAGGTTTGAGTTGTCTTTAACGCATCAAGCAAGAAAATGTTAAAAGAGAAAAGAATTCAGCTACGGGAGAATGCCAGACAATAAAGTAAACAATATAGTGGTCAGCAGGTGACAGGATAAAAATAGGAAAGGTAATCGAAGAATTTATTTTGAGACCTGGCGTTTTCCGTTGGTCTTCAATTTCTTTAGTCTAAAATCTTGCAAAGCCCTGAATCTGACATCCTCCTGCCATTTTTAACAGGATTACAATTTTTTCACCTGTGGTAGAAAAATGCTCTTATAAAATAGCCCCAAGAGAGTGGTGGCATCTAAAAATCAATAAGAGTAATTACTGGTTGCCAGGAAACCATACAAGATCTCCAAGGAAATGACATGTCCTGGGTCTCACTAGCACCCTGCAGTTTATGGCCAAAGCACAGTTGATGAGGGAAGCAAGGCATAGCTAATTAGCTTTCCAATTATGTGCCTGGCGTGACCAAGCTCTTTAAAACCCCACAGAAGGAGACTTCCAAAGAGAAGACGAGGCAAGTCATTTTAGCATCAGGATATCTTGATTAGATTGGAAGTGAATTTGGCTGGATGAAATGCAGGGGAACTCCATCTCTCAGCAGAGGTGTTCATGCCAAGGTGGAAGAGGGCAGTGCAATGGGATCAGGCTGAAATGTGAATTCTCCTAGAAATGGTGCAGAGTCAGAGTGCATACTTAATATAGTAGGTGCATATTTTTCCTACTGTAGACTTGACATGTGTGCAGACCCGTGAAATTATCTTGGCACATGCGTACATGGCAAACTCAGGCCACCTAGTATTAGGTTACAATTGTTTCAAATGAAAACGTTAGAAGTATCAGGTTTTATACCACACAAGTCTATAAGAACACCTGTGGACTGAATATGCAATATTTTGATTTTATGGCAGGTCTGAGAATGTCAAATGAGGCAATAAAAGGGATGATATTAGCATATACGGGTAACCACCCGAATTGTTTATCTGTTCAAACACAAATAAAGAAATGAGGGGCAAAAAATTGATGATTAGCATATACAGTGATTTTTATTTAATTTCATATTGGACTATGGCTAAAAAGTGTTTTAATCTTCATGCCCGCAAACATTTGCGTCCTTAAAATTTAGTGGTTTTAAGCTGCGGTCCGCGGACCCCTGTGGGTCTGTGATGCCTACTAAAGGGGTCAGCAACTGCTTAGAAAATTATTAATAGATCAAGAACGTATACAAAAAAAGCAAAACGGAAGGTTTTTAAACGCTAATGTGAAGGAATATGAAACTGGAATCTAAACAGAAGTGTATCCTTATCTTGATTTGTGGGAGCAGCACAAGTACAGCAAATGTAATCTAGTATATACAGCTGCTGGCCTTAACTGAAGCAACACTGGTATGCGCCAACAAAAAGAATGCATGCATTAGGAGCAAACAGAAAAAACACTCCTGTGCTAGAAATAAGCAAACTGCAGTGTGTGTGTGTGTGTGTGTGTGTGTGTGGGGGGGAGGGGGTCCATGGCTTCCATTACTAATTCAGTGGGGCTCCCCTGAAGTCAAAAAGGTTAAGAACCAGCGTGGCCTAACGATCCAGCATGGTGGACGCGAGTTAGGTGAGCTCCACTCAACACAGTGACAAAATCCTGTAAATATCCTGTTTTGTTGGTCGCATTCATCGGCAAAGCCCCCGGTGGTGGTTGAGACCAGAGTAGCGGTACACGGAGACGAGTGGAAACTGAGAAGTTTGCAGTGGCAGTCGGGAGGTGCGACAGAGAAGCCTTGTGGGCGGGCCCGCGGCGGAGACATCGGAGCGGGCGTGAGGGCAGACATGAGCGGCCGTGCTAAATTGCCTGGAGGCCGGTGAGGCCTGGCGGTGAACGTGCCTAATTCCCAGTGGTTGGCCGGCAGCGACAGTGGCGGCTGTGTTATTGGCAGCTCTACGTTGGAAACCCGGTGTGCTCCTGCCCAGTTCTTCTCTCCCTCCCCCCCCCCCCCCCCCCCATCTCCTTTATGGAACTCGGCTGGCTGCCCGAGCGTCGGACTCCCTCACGGGGCCAATAGAGGCCATGCGGCACGCCGCGGGACTGTGGCTGAGGCCTCATCAGAGATCCGGAGCGCAAGGCCTAGTCTCCTGGGCAGTGGCCAATTGGAGTTTGTGGGACTTATGCTGGTACACAGCAATTGCCGCATTAGCTCTGTGCAACTACCCTGGTGGCAGAAAGGCAGTGACGCCATGGAAGTGCATTACGGCCTGAGCCCCCCCCCTTTTATAAATTGCCCCAGACAGCAGCCATGGTGCGCCGCAGTGAAGGTGAGGAGGCAGCGCGGAGTGTGGGCCCAGAGTGGAGGTGCGCTTCGTGGGCGGTACAGAGACCTGTGCAGCAGCGAGAGGCCCTGCTCGGCCATCTACAATGCGTTTGTGGATGTCAGCCAGTGGAACAGTGATTAGGGGACTTGCCCGAGACAGCTAGACAATACCAAGTTGTCCTGCGCTCATGGCGGCCATCACACAGTCAAGGGTTGCACTGGAAACAAAGATTGGAGAGGTGGACTCTGATGTCACGCTCCTGCGGCAAGATCTTCGAAATGCTGTAGAACGCATTACTGAGGCCGATACCAGAGACTGAGGTGGAGGATTCTGTCGCCACACTGCAGAAACAGGTCACATCGCTGGAGTCGATCATCAGAGGCCAGAAGATACAATCTCTGCTTTGTGGGTTTCCCGGAAGGATGTGAAGAGGGGGGGCGGGGACATGGAACAGTTCCTCACTCGGTGGCTGGCGAGCAGGCTCCCATCACACGCTGTGCGGTTGTTTCGTTATCGAAAGAGCACACAGGGCCCAGATGTAGGAACCGTCCCCAGGTGCCAGACAGAGACAGGTCTTTGCTAAGATCCTGAATTACCACGACAGATGTGATCTTAAAACAGGCTAGACTCAATGAACCTCTGCTATACGAAAACACTCGCATTCTCATATTTCCGGACTATTCCAGACTAGTCCAGCAGAAACGACAATTATTCATGGCAGCTGAGGCCCGCCTCGTGAGCTGAAACTTCCCTATGCATTGCTGTATCCAGCCAAGCTGCGGGTGGCGTATCAGTCTTGCACTCTCTTCTTTGAATCGCCAGATGATGTATTCAACTGGACGGATGAAACTGACGGTTCGACGTCGCACGCCGACCAGGTTGGAGTCTGATTCGTCGTCCAGTGAGGTCGTCCGCAAGCCACTCAAACCCAAGGTCAAAGGCTCCAGGTGGTTGAGACGCCACTCCAAATCCTGCAGTGATCCTAGTAGATCTACATCCGAGCCTCGGTGGGGTCTTTGGCATCATAGCAGCACCATGATGTTTTTGGATAGGGGACAGAAAGACCACTAGGCACCAGGGATTCGTTTTTTTCATACGTAGGGGTGGGGCCACCCAGAATTGGTCTGTAAATGCACCCACCCAAAAAGAAATTGTCAGTCTTTCTGCCCCCCCTCACCTCCTGGGAGGCAGAAAGCCCACTAGGTCCAGGGATTTTTCCCCCTCAAAGTTAAAGGGTGGGGACTGCCCAGGATAGGCATTCCAATGCCCCCACCCCCTGCAAAAAATGCCATTCTTTCTCCCCCCCAGGAGGCAGACTGGGCAAGAGGGTAGGGGCTGCACAAAATGGGCAAGCCAATGTCCCAACCCTCACATAAAAATTGCCAGTCTTTCTGCCTCCGCCCCCCACAGAGGCAGATGGGGCAATAGACTGGTATCTGCCCCCCGGGGGGTGGCCGAATGCCCACTAGGCACCTTGCTTTTTTTTCTACGTCAGGGGTGGATGCTGCCCAGAATGGGCATACCAATGCCCCCACCGCCACAAAAAAATGGCCAGTTTCCCTGCCCCCCAGGGGCACAGATGGTGGGGGGGGGGGGGTTACAAAGCCCACTAGACACCACAGATGTTTCCCAAAAATATACATAGGGGTAAGGGCTGCCCAGTATGGGCATACCAATGCCCCAACTGCCCGAAAAAAAAAAAAAGCTATCTGTCTTTTATTCGGAAACAAGGCAGACTGGGAAAACTCAGCGGAACCCGCGGTCACCAATTCGATCCCTATATGAAGGTGGATCTGACCACGTGCCATCCATGATATGAATATATATATATATATATATATATATATATATATATATATATATACACACACACACACACGTACATACATACACAATTTTGAAACACTGCCCTGAGTTTGCTTGGACACATCATTTAGTTGGATCAACATTTAAAATAATATATGATCTAGCCGAGGACCTGATATGTTAACATAACTCCATTAAGGGTTGAATTCACGGATCACGTTATTTCATTTGGAAAACATTCAGAACAGGGGTTAGCGACAAGGCCACCCCCCTCGATTTTATTTATACCATAGAAGGGGTTTTTAAATTTTGATTAAAGACGGAGAGAGTATATTATTATTCTTGTCCTAATGAAGGTGGGATTCCAATAAGTATCCACCACCGAAACGCGTCGACGCTTGTGTCTTTATAATTGGCTAGATCCAGGAACTACCTCATGTCGAAATAGACTATGAAACAATAGACTGATAGTTCCATATATATTGATTCTCACTGGAAATAACCATTCTTCGATGAATGGAATGATTTCACGCAATGTTTTTGCTCTCCAGTCCTTTTTAACATACACTTTTATATGTATTTTATCATTGAGACTGTATGACTGTTGATAATTGTCTATGTGATTGTATAATTTTTTAATAAATTGTGTATACATTATATCATTTGAAGTTCTTATGTTGTTCGTTGGGTTTCACATTGAAGCTTGAATCTGGATTGATATTGTGGTGCCTTCAGCTCTGGTTAGGAAGAACGGTGATAGATGTATGCATGACATAATAGTATATATTTGAAGAAAGGTGGCCTTTATAGATACCCAAGAGAATATCTTTTCCTTACGAAAAAAATAACCACAGTCTTCCTGCCCCCCCCCCCCCCGAGGCAGATGTGGGACACAGACACTGCCCCCCCCCCCCCCTTTGGGGGCATATCAGGAATAGACCCTGATCTGAACCTCCTAGGGCGGCAGAAAGCCCACTAGGCACTGGCCTTACTTTCACAATGTGCCTGTGTTTTTTGGGCCTAAGCAAACCTGTACATTTTTTTAAACTAGACACCCAGGGGAATCCAGGATGGTGTGATTTGTGTGCCTCTCACCAGGTTCTGTTATGCTGGCTGATTAGGGGTGTTACCCCGAAACCGGTCCCAGGATGCTTGTTTCCGGTCCAGGGAAGACCTGGCTTGGCAGTTCGGGCTGGACTGTTCCCATGAGGCACAGCGTCAATGATCTGCATATTGCCGGGTCTGAACTGGGGTGGTGAAGTGAAATAAAGAACAATGATGGATTCAACCCAGATCTGTGACT
Source organism: Triturus cristatus (assembly GCF_964204655.1). Classification (NCBI taxonomy): domain Eukaryota; kingdom Metazoa; phylum Chordata; class Amphibia; order Caudata; family Salamandridae; genus Triturus; species Triturus cristatus. The sequence continues at coordinate 1,650,679,554 of NC_140590.1, read as the reverse complement.
AGGGGTGGGGTATGGGAGTGTCTGAAAAGTTTCAGCACCCCTTCAATCATCTCCTTGTGTCCGTCACCCTGAATCCCTTGCAAACCTCAAACTTTGTCAATAAAAAACACACTTCCCTCACATTTCTGTGACAAAGTTCTGGAATCTGCAGAGAGCCACAAACTTCCACCCACCCAGCATTCCTCAGAACTCCTGATAAAAACAGTACTGTACTTGTGTGGGTAGGTCTAGAGCCCATGACAGGAAACACCCCAAAATGCAATATGGAAACATCAATTTTTTCCACTGAAAACGGACTCTTTTTTCGCAATGTGCCCAGCTATGGATTTTGGGCCCTAGCTCAGCAGTCATCGAAGGAAACGTAGTAAACCTGTACATGAGAGGACAGGGAGACTTGTGTGATTCTCACCAGGCTCCGTTACCCAGAATCCCTTGCAAACCTCAAACCTGGTAAAAAGAAACATGTTCCTCACATTTCGATGATGAAGTTTTAGAAACTGCAGGGAACCACAAAATTCCACCCTCCCAGCATTCCCCCCCCCCCCCCCCCCCAAGTTTCACAATATAAATGGTACCTCACTTGTGTAGTTAGTGTACTGTGGAGACTTCAAAAATCATAGATTACGGTGATGGCTAAATTGACAATAAAATTTGTTTAAAAAAAAAAAAAATCATAGATTACAAAAAGACGGTTTTGCAAGGGAATCACCTGCGTTTTTGGTCTTGGGCTCGGCCGCCATCTAGGGAAACCTACCAATCTCAGACATTTCTAAAAACTAGACACCCGAGGGGAGTCCATAGAGGTGTGGCTTACATGGATCTCACAACGTTTTCCTACCCAGATTCCCCTGCAAACCTCAAATTTAGCTAAAAAAGTAAATCACATTATCCTCACATTTCTGCCTGGGATCACAGCGCCGGCACAAATGTCCTACTACTCAGCCTTCTCCTCAGTCTCAAGGGTAAAATGATACCTCCCTTGTGTGGGTGGGCTAGGGGCATGTGACTGGGGAACAGCAAACTTGAAGCACTATATTTTTTTCAAAATACGTTTTTCGGCGATTCTGCATTGGACACCCACACAAATAGGTACCATTTTATTAGGAAAACAAGGGGAACGCTGGGTGGTACGACATTTGTGCCGGCGCGGTGATCCCAGGTAGAAATGTAGGGAAAGATGTGTAAATAACCACTGCTTCTAAACTATATATTTTGTTCCCATTTCAGAAATATATAGGTTTCCTTGGTACCCATTTTTCACTCTTTATATTTTACCAAATGATTTGCTATATAACCGCTACATAACGAAAACCCATTGCAAGACGCCGCACACTTATTGGCTGAGTAATTCGGGTTCTTGGTGAACCTACAAGTCCTATATATCCCTGCAACCAAAGAGTCCAGCGGACGTAACAGTATATTGCTTTAAAAAATTTGCCATACTTGGAAGTTACAGGTTAAAACATTGGCACAAAAGGCTGTTTTGTACAACTTAATTTCAATATCTTTTTATTTCAATTGTTGGTTTATATAGAAAAACCTTCAAGGATCTACACAAATGACCCCTTGCTAAATTCAGAATTGTGTCTGCTTTTCGGAAATGTTGAGTTCTCCGGGATCCATTATTGCTTTCACACCCATTTATATCACTAACTGAAAGGAAGTTGAAAGCACAAAACAATAGGCTGTGTCCCAGTAAAATGGCAAAACGGTGTAGAAAATGTTTTTCTGACCAAAGTCTGCCTGTTCCTGAAAGCTAGCGATTTTAGTACCACAAAACCTTTGTTGATACCTTTTGCAGGGAAAACGTTGGCCAATTTCCAAGTCCCCTAGAGGAAACCCTAAACCCTGGGTACCTTTAAAGCCCTCAAGATGTTGGAAGAAAAGGATGCAAATTTGGCGTGGATACCTTATGTGGATAAAAAGTTACAGGGGCCAAAGAGCAAACTACACCAAATAGCTAGAAAAATATTCACACCACAGGTGGTGGGGGGGGGGGGGGGGGGGGGGAGGGGTATGAGAGAAGGGCCTAGCAGGAAGGGGTTAAAGGACAGCCTCCGGTGCCCATGCTTGGTTTGCAGACATATGCTGGGATTGCTCCTCAAAAATAATTCAAGTGGTTGTAGGTCCAGGAAAGCAGGCTCATTTAACTTACATTAAGCAAACACCCCATTATCTTCATGATCTTGGTGATAAATTCAATATTCACTGAAAAGGTTATATTAAAAACTGCAAAACCAAAGGAAAATGATGGACGGAGTGTTGAACATTGCAAGCACTCACCCCCAGTCAACTGATCTGGGTTTAATCCATCACCGTTCTTTAGCCCACTCTGCCACCCCAGTTCAGACATGGCCATATGCAAATCAGTCTAACCCTGTGCCTCATGGGAACAGTCCAGCCCGAACTGCCAAGCCATGTCTTCCCTGGACCGGAAACAAGCTTCCTAGGACCAGTTTCTGGCATTTCAGCCGTCTTCAGCCAGGCTTGCTTGAATCCAGTGGCAAAGTGAGCAAGGGACTCACGTCTGAGCATACCCTGCCAACTTATGGCGAACAAAGCAAAATCAAAGGAAATGATGGACGGAGTGTTTAACATTGCAAGCACTCACCCCCAGTCAACTGATCTGGGTTAAATCCATCACCGTTCTTTAGCCCACTCTGCCACCCCAGTTCAGACATGGCCATATGCAAATCAGTCTAACCCTGTGCCTCATGGGAACAGTCCAGCCCGAACTGCAAAGCCATGTCTTCCCTGGACCGGAAACAAGCTTGGCTGAAGACGGCTGAAATGCCAGAAACCGGCCCTAGGAAGCTTGTTTCCGGTCCAGGGAAGACATGGCTTGGCAGTTCGGGCTGGACTGTTCCTATGAGGCATAGGGTCAGACTGATTTGCATATGGCCATGTCTGAACTGGGGTGGCAGAGTGGGCTAAAGAACGGTGATGGATTAAACCCAGATCAGTTGACTGGGGGTGAGTGCTTGCAATGTTCAACACTCCGTCCATCATTTCCTTTGGTTTTGCTATATTAAAAACTGCTCCATTAACCTATCCTGAACTCTACGTTCCTCTTAATGGAAACAGTACCACCACAAGTTGATTCAGAGAAATCACGATAAAGACCAAACCAAAGCAACATCATGTTTTAGGTCGAAGCCTATCGGACAGCACAACTGTGTTTTAGGTCCAAGCATACCAGACAGCACAACTGTATGGTAGCTAAAGACAGCTTAGTGACATCCTGAAAGCAGACCTAAGGATCTATTTCGCCCATTGCTTACCAATGGCTTTGTGGTTTGCAAATCACACATGTTTGCTTTCTATTTCAGGCTGCACAGCATGTCTTTGTCCTTCCTGTGGAGCACAGCCTGTTAACTTTATTCTTATGTGAGTGTTCGCTTTCAATAGCAGATCTTAAAATTGTGGTCTTATCTTGTCACATTTGCTGTGCTGTGACAAAGGTGTCGAACGTTAGACTGTCTTCCAAGGGAGCACGATGTTTACTTTTCAGTCTGACTTCAAAATGCGAGAATTTCTGACAGTCTGGGGGTGTGAAAGGAAAGGCTTTATTCTACCACACAACCAAATTTAAATGTCTAAATGAACTGCGCAAATATTTCAGAATTAGGAAAGCACAAATGTAGAACCATTTTTAGTAGTTCTGAATTGAGATAGAAACATATTTTATTTCAATTAAAACAAATCCATACACTAGGCGACACCATCTTCACATATTATTTGAGTGCTGTTCAGTTTTATCAGTAAAACGGTTTCTGTGCAAATGTAATGGTCATTTCCATTGAAAGTTTGGTGTCTACTGGCAGTACACTACCACGCCATGCATACTTCACTCTAAAGACACTTCCTGATACCCAAGTGTCATCCACAGCCCTTCTACTCCACATTAATTCATGACACTAATCCACGCCATTCTATGGCGCAACACGAACTTTAGCCAAGCTGAACATCAGTCAGATTGGTGTACACCATAGTTACCACACATTGGCAAAGTCGTGAGCTCTTGCATAGGAGAAACCTATTGGCTTTGCCAGTGCTTGTTTATTTTAGTAATGTGTTCTTGCAATTACTTCAATGTTTTTCAACTAATTTACATACAGAAATATTTCAAATTAAAGTCAGTAAGTAGCACAGGATTGAATGACTGAAACATTCAAGGCTAGCAATGGATTTTTTGAACATCTAATTGAAGCTTATGGAAAATAATTTATACACTTCACTGTGAATCATAAGCAGCAACAGATTGAAAAACTTTGCAAAACGAATGGAAGAGACTTGCTGCCAGGTTATGTATTCCTGAAGGATGTTGTAAAGTGAGTTGTAGTATTAGACGAATGGAAGAGACTTGTTGCCAGGTTATGTATTCCTGAAGGATGTTGTAAAGTGAGTTGTAGTATTAGTTTACTCATGTTATGTTGTATTTGCACTAGGTTAAATGCAAAGGTGAGTTTACTATTATGGAGAAAAAAAATGTGACAAAGGAACAAGCGTGGGCAAAGCCAACAGATCTGACCGCTGCAAATGGGCAAAGGCTTTTTAAATTATTTTTTATACACAAGCAAAACCGACGGGAAAGAGCAAGAAAAGTGGGGTGGGAAAGGAGCCCTACGGGCAAGGAAAGGGGGAAAAGGAGCCGGACGGGCAAGGAAGGGGGGGGAAAAGGAACCCGACAGGGATGGACAAGGAAAGGGGGAAACGGAGACTGACGGGGAAGATCAAGGAATGGGGGGGGGGGGAATCAAGGAAAGGTGGGGAAAAGCAATGGAATGGGAGGGAGCAGATGGAGAAAAGCATGGAAGGGGGTGGAGGAGTAGCCAGACGGGGAAAGGAAAGGGTGAGAAATGAGCCCGACATGGAAGAGCAAGGAAAGGGGGGGGGAAGCAAGGAAAGGTGGGGAAAAGCAAGGGAATATGAGGGAGCCCGATGGAGAAAAGCATGGAAAGGGGGGGTGGAGGAGGAGAAGCCAGACGGGGAAGAGCAAGGAAGGGGGGGGGGGAGAAGCCAGACGCGAAAGAGCAAGGAAGGGGGGGGGGGGGGGGGGGGGGGAGGAGAAGCCAGACGCGAAAGAGCAAGGAAAGGGGGGGGGGGGGGGGAGGGGGAGGAGAAGCCAGACGCGAAAGAGCAAGGAAAGGGGGGGGGGGGGGGAGGGGGAGGAGAAGCCAGACGCGAAAGAGCAAGGAAAGGGGGGGGGGGGGAAGGGGGAGGAGAAGCCAGACGCGAAAGAGCAAGGAAAGGGGGGGGGGGGGGAGGAGAAGCCAGACGCGAAAGACCAAGGAAAGGGGGGGGGGGGGGGGAGGAGAAGCCAGACGCGAAAGACCAAGGAAAGGGGGGGGGGGGGGGGAGGAGAAGCCAGACGCGAAAGAGCAAGGAAAGGGGGGGGGGGGGGAGGAGAAGCCAGACGCGAAAGAGCAAGGAAAGGGGGGGGGGGGGGAGGGGGGAGGAGAAGCCAGACGCGAAAGAGCAAGGAAAGGGGGGGGGAGAAGCCAGACGCGAAAGAGCAAGGAAAGGGGGGGGGAGAAGCCAGACGCGAAAGAGCAAGGAAAGGGGGGGGGGGGGGGGGGGGGGGGGAGAAGCCAGACGCGAAAGAGCAAGGAAAGGGGGGGGGGGGGGGATTGGAGAAGCCAGACGCGAAAGAGCAAGGAAAGGGGGGGGGGGGGGGGGAGAAGCCAGACGGGGAAAAGCAAGGAAAAGGAGGGGGGGGGAAGAAGCCAGACGGGGAAAAGGAGGGGGGGGGGGGGGAAGAGAAGCCAGACGGGGAAAAGCAAGGAAAAGGAGGGGGGGGGGGGGAGGAGAAGCCAGACGGGGAAAAGCAAGGAAAAGGAGGGGGGGGGGGGGGGAGGAGAAGCCAGACGGGGAAAAGCAAGGAAAAGGAGGGGGGGGGGGGGGGAGGAGAAGCCAGACGGGGAAAAGCAAGGAAAAGGAGGGGGGGGAGCCAGACGGGGAAAAGCAAGGAAAAGGAGGGGCGGGGTGGAGAAGCCAGACGGGGAAAAGCAAGGAAAAGGAGGGGAGGGAAAGGAGCCCGCCGGGGGAAGAGCAAGGAAAGGAGGGGAGGGAAAGGAGCCCGCCGGGGGAAGAGCAAGGAAAGGAGGGGAGGGAAAGGAGCCCGCCGGGGGAAGAGCAAGGAAAGGAGGGGAGGGAAAGGAGCCCGCCGGGGGAAGAGCAAGGAAAGGAGGGGAGGGAAAGGAGCCCGCCTGGGGAAGAGCAAGGAAAGGAGGGGAGGGAAAGGAGCCCGCCTGGGGAAGAGCAAGGAAAGGAGGGGAGGGAAAGGAGCCCGCCTGGGGAAGAGCAAGGAAAGGAGGGGAGGGAAAGGAGCCCGCCTGGGGAAGAGCAAGGAAAGGAGGGGAGGGAAAGGAGCCCGCCTGGGGAAGAGCAAGGAAAGGAGGGGAGGGAAAGGAGCCCGCCGGGTGAAGAGCAAGGAAAGGAGGGGAGGGAAAGGAGCCCGCCGGGTGAAGAGCAAGGAAAGGAGGGGAGGGAAAGGAGCCCGCCGGGTGAAGAGCAAGGAAAGGAGGGGAGGGAAAGGAGCCCGCCGGGTGAAGAGCAAGGAAAGGAGGGGAGGGAAAGGAGCCCGCCGGGTGAAGAGCAAGGAAAGGAGGGGAGGGAAAGGAGCCCGCCGGGTGAAGAGCAAGGAAAGGAGGGGAGGGAAAGGAGCCCGCCGGGTGAAGAGCAAGGAAAGGAGGGGAGGGAAAGGAGCCCGCCGGGTGAAGAGCAAGGAAAGGAGGGGAGGGAAAGGAGCCCGCCGGGTGAAGAGCAAGGAAAGGAGGGGAGGGAAAGGAGCCCGCCGGGGGAAGAGCAAGGAAAGGAGGGGAGGGAAAGGAGCCCGCCGGGGGAAGAGCAAGGAAAGGAGGGGAGGGAAAGGAGCCCGCCGGGGGAAGAGCAAGGAAAGGAGGGGAGGGAAAGGAGCCCGCCGGGGGAAGAGCAAGGAAAGGAGGGGAGGGAAAGGAGCCCGCCGGGGGAAGAGCAAGGAAAGGAGGGGAGGGAAAGGAGCCCGCCGGGGGAAGAGCAAGGAAAGGAGGGGAGGGAAAGGAGCCCGCCGGGGGAAGAGCAAGGAAAGGAGGGGGGAAAGGAGCCCGCCGGGGGAAGAGCAAGGAAAGGAGGGGGGGGAAAGGAGCCCGCCGGGGGAAGAGCAAGGAAAGGAGGGGGGGGAAAGGAGCCCGAGGGGGGAAGAGCAAGGAAAGGAGGGGGGGGAAAGGAGCCCGCCGGGGGAAGAGCAAGGAAAGGAGGGGGGGGAAAGGAGCCCGCCGGGGGAAGAGCAAGGAAAGGAGGGGGGGGAAAGGAGCCCGAGGGGGGAAGAGCAAGGAAAGGAGGGGGGGGAAAGGAGCCCGAGGGGGGAAGAGCAAGGAAAGGAGGGGGGGGAAAGGAGCCCGAGGGGGGAAGAGCAAGGAAAGGAGGGGGGGAAAGGAGCCCGACGGGGGAAGAGCAAGGAAAGGAGGGGGGGAAAGGAGCCCGACGGGGATGAGCAAGGAAAGGGGGGGGGGAGGGGGGGTGGAGAGGGAGCCCAACAAGGAAAAAGGGGTGGAGCCCAATGGGAGAAAGCAAGGAAAAAGGGGGGGGGGGGGAGCCCGATGGGAGAAAGCAAGGTAAGGGGGGGAGGAGCCTGACAGGGAAAGCAAGGTAAGGGGGGAGCCTGACAGGGAAAGCAAGGTAAGGGGGGGGAGCCTGACAGGGAAAGCAAGGTAAGGGGGGGGGGAGCCTCACAGGGAAAGCAAGGTAAGGGGGGGGGGAGCCTCACAGGGAAAGCAAGGTAAGGGGGGGAGCCTCACAGGGAAAGCAAGGTAAGGGGGGGAGCCTCACAGGGAAAGCAAGGTAAGGGGGGGGGGGGGGAGCCTGACAGGGAAAGCAAGGTAAGGGGGGGGGGGAGCCTGACAGGGAAAGCAAGGTAAGGGGGGGGGGAGCCTGACAGGGAAAGCAAGGTAAGGGGGGGGGGAGCCTGACAGGGAAAGCAAGGTAAGGGGGGAGCCTGACAGGGAAAGCAAGGTAAGGGGGGGGGAGCCTGACAGGGAAAGCAAGGTAAGGGGGGGGGGGAGCCTGACAGGGAAAGCAAGGTAAGGGGGGGGGGAGCCTGACAGGGAAAGCAAGGCAAGGGGGGGGGGGAGCCTGACAGGGAAAGCAAGGTAAAGGGGGGGGGGAGCGCCTGACAGGGAAAGCAAGGTAAGGGGGGGGGGAGCCTGACAGGTAAAGCAAGGTGGGGGGGGAGCCTGACAGGGAAAGCAAGGTAAGGGGGGGGAGCCTGACAGGGAGAGCAAGGTAAGGGGGGGAGCCTGACAGGGAAAGCAAGGTAAGGGGGGGAGCCTGACAGGGAAAGCAAGGTAAGGGGGGGGGAGCCTGACAGGGAAAGCAAGGTAAGGGGGGGGGAGCCTGACAGGGAAAGCAAGGTAAGGGGGGGGGGGGGGAGCCTGACAGGGAAAGCAAGGTAAGGGGGGGGGGGGGGGAGTCTGACAGGGAAAGCAAGGCAAGGGGGGGGGGAGCCTGACAGGGAAAGCAAGGCAAGGGGGGGGGGAGCCTGACAGGGAAAGCAAGGTAAGGGGGGGGGAGCCTGACAGGGAAAGCAAGGTAAGGGGGGGGGGGGAGCCTGACAGGGAAAGCAAGGTAAGGGGGGGGGAAGCCTGACAGGGAAAGCAAGGTAAGGGGGGGGGAGCCTGACAGGGAAAGCAAGGTAAGGGGGGGGGAGCCTGACAGGGAAAGCAAGGTAAGGGGGGGGAGCCTGACAGGGAAAGCAAGGTAAGGGGGGGGAGCCTGACAGGGAAAGCAAGGTAAGAGGGGGGAGGCAACAGGGAAAAGCAAGCAAAGGTGATAGGAGTCAGATAGGGAAGAGCAAACTGGGAAAGCGGGAAGAGCAAGCCGCGGAAAGGAGTCAGACGGGGACAAGCAAGCCGCGGAATGGAGTCAGACGGGGACAAGCAAGCCGCGGAATGGAGTCAGACAGGAAAGAGCAAGCCGGGGAAGCGGGACTGATGGTAAAGAGCAAGGTGGGAAAAGGCAGAAAGACTAGAATAAGGAGGGGAACGAGTGGCAAGAAAAGAGGAATGAGCAGGGTTGAGCAAGGTGGAGAGGTCGGACATGGAATAGCATGGTGGGGAGCAGTGACAGTAAAAGGGAAAGGAGAGGAGACAGATGAATAGGAGGACAGCGTGAACCCAGTGGTACTAAGGGCCCATGGTTAGGGATCATAAAATGAACAGGTAATTTAAAAAGAAGTACATGGTAGAATCCACGGCGTACATCAATCTAGTCATAAGATCTTGTAGAGAGGAGATCCACAAGAAAATGAACACGCCAAAAACACTTCCCAAAGAGTAGGAAAGTGAGAAGAGAAAGGCGCTAAATATAAATAACCTGAAAAATAAAGGTAGGTGGTAGCAGATAAGAGAAAATCTACAAGAAACTAAGGAACAAAGGCAAGATACCATGACAAGCAGCACCACGTACCTGAGGGTCAACACTTGTGGCAGACATAATTCATGAACAGGCCCCGTGGTTCCTCTGGGCAGGTTTAAGGAACTGAGCCAGGCGCTGGCATTAAAGAGACAAGGGAGGAGAGCCGACAAGGCCCGGGTTTCTTAAATTACAGTCTGTCGAACGAGTTATGGTGCAGTGTCCTCCCTGGGGGAGCGATAGAAAGTCTTTTTCTGAATGACTTCACGTTTTGCGTTATCCTATAGACCCTTCTCTGCGTTTCAACCTGACTAGCCCGCGCCCCTGTGGATGATTTGCGCCACTCTTGCTTGTCCTCTGAATACGATGTTTCTGTGCACTACTAGCCTGATAAGCAACAACAACCCGAACTGCTGGTGTAAGGCCTCTCCTCTCCTACCGCTCTGAAGATGGTATTTTCTGCGAGGTCGATACCTTTCCCCGATTCCCCCCGTAGTTGTAGGAACCTCTGTGTAATCTTAAGCCTTGCTTTCTGAACGCTCCCCGCCTGCCTGGTCTACTACTGGACAGTTGGGAGCTATTCGCTGCAGATGTCACCCCAGTTGCTGAAATATCTTCTTGTTCCTGGGCCTCTTTGATCTCTCAGTTTGTTCTGGGCCTCCCTTTCGTCTACGGGCCTCGCTCCTTCCCGGATATCTCTCCTCTATGGGCCTCTCTCCTCCCAAGGGGTCGTTCTATTCTCCGGACCTCCCTCTAGCCTCGTAGTACTCGGACGTTTAGCTCGCAGCCTATACAACCGGACGGAACCTCCAATGGCGGCAGCGGCAGTCGGGACTGTAGCGGGAGGGAGAGGGGGGGCCTGATTAGGTAGAAAGACAGATCGGAAGTGACGCGCGAGGAGGAAACGGAGCATGCGCAGTGCAGCGAGGTCCGGCTTGCAGAGAAAATGAAAAAAACAAAACATCGCCGACGTAGAACAGGACAGTATACAACGGACACTCGTTTATCGTTGTCGCGAAAAACAGGGGGGAAAATGCATTATGTACAAAATGTAGCCTACACACATGCATACCAATGTTGCAAGAGCATGGAAAAAAGACTTGCTAATTTTGGAGACCTCTTCGAATAGCATGAAAGAAAGACTCGAACCGAGCTGATTGATTTAAAAGAAAGACGACGCAAACTGTTCAAGTTTTCATTTTGCACAATAGGAAAACTATTTAAATGAGTAAGAAGACGCGCTATAAAACAAGAAAGACTTGAGCGTGAGATTGAGGCGTTCTAGAATCAAATAAAAATAATATAAATAATAATATCTGTCATGTGTTGACACCGATGTGGGCAAAGCAAACTAAATAAAATCACACAGGGACTCTTCACACGTAATTCGAAAGCCCTCGAGTGAGGTCTTCGTTTGAGGTCCTCTTGGGTTTTAGTCCTCGCCTATAGTGTTGGGCTTTAGATCAGCCCGTTGATTATCATTTTGCTTGGCTTTCTTGTCATGCAATGTCTTTCTCTTCTCTTATTGTGTCTGGCCTTGCCTTGGAGCATAGTGTCAGCATCACAGGTAATACGAGACCAGTGTTGCCAAGTTTGGACTATTTACCTAAACAAATGGGCTCTATTTTCACAATTTTTACATGAAAAAAACTTCGATTGCGGGGGCCTTTTTTGGCTCATATTTGCCTTTTTTTTTTAAAGCTAAGGCAGTTCCACCAGTTATTTCAATGTGGATAACCTATGTGTTTGTAGTAAGTGGTCTTGCTCTCGAAGATCCAAATGACTTCAGGGACTCCAAATTAGTTTAAAAAGAAATTATGTTTATTCCAGTAACAGTAGACCCACGACGTGCTCCTTCAGTGACTCAGTCTTCATCTGAATGTCACACCAACATTCCAGAATCAGACAGAGTCACTTAGAACACTCACGCTCTTACTACATCATAAAGTCACCACAGACATGTTAAGTAATAACATAATACATACCCTTACTACACACCCTCCCTTTTATCACAAAATAGAAAACATACAAACTATGGGAATACAATATCATAGGAAAATAAGACAATGAAATGTAAACCCCAAAAAGAAGAACAATAAAAATAAACTAGCAAATTAAGTCATAACATAATCTCGGAAACGGAGAGGTGCTGACCTTACCCCGGAACCAACAGAAATGCCAGCACTACGATCACCCTCTCCGTTATGAGATGTAACAGAAGGTGAGATTTGGCGTGATAAAGTAACATTAGCATCACCTCTATCAGGTCGATCTTAGTGACAAGGAGATGAGTGAGTTTCTGAACTAGTCTGATTGCAAATATTATCACAGACGCCAAACCAATCAGAACTCAAATTTTCATTTACACTAGTGTTCAGTTTGTTTCCACGAATAATGTCAGCTTGTCTATTAGTTATTTTAATCAGTGCATTCCTGTTCCACCAGCCTCTATCCTGTAGGAGAACAGACATGCGAGACACCTTTTAAAACTTGAACTGGAGATGAAAATTTAGAATGACCTTTTGAAACTTTAATTGGTTTCCTGATCAAGACCCAATCACCAGGATATAAAGGTTTATCAGTAACATGCATGCGTTTATCATAATCATGCTTGTAGTTATCTTGTTTTTTAATTACATTCTCTCTAATTTTGTTTAAATCAAGAGGAGCATGCGAAGATTTCTCCAATAACCATGATGGATTAAGTTTGGAGGTTGGTATGCGGCCTCTTAACAACATGAACGGTGAAACATCTGTAGTAGTGTGTGGTGTGGTATTGTAGTTCCAGACTCTCTGAAATAGAAATGAAGGAATATTAGACCACTACTGACAGCTGTTTGTACAGCATCTTTTAACAACTTATTGGCACGCTCAACCGGTCCATTTGTAGCTGGACTGTACAAAGGAGCTAGAGTATGTTTAACATCTAACTTTCCCAAAAACAAGCCAAAGTCATGAGCAGTAAAATGAGAACCATTATCCGTTACAATGTCATCAGGTGTTCCTTCAGTGTAAAATAAACGTTGCAAAAATAAAATGGCTGTATCAGAATCTGCATTTTTGACAAAAGAAAAATAAATCCATTTTGAAAAATAATCAACAGCTACAATAAGATACTTTTTATCAGAATTAAAAACAGAAAATGGACCTGAATAATCTAAACCAATTTTCTTCCACGCTGCAGAAGGACATTGCACTGGACAAAGAGGAGAATTAGCAGACTTACAATGCTTGTCAGAGCAAAGACATTGAGGACATTGATTAACATGAGTTTTGACTTGATTGTCAATACCAGGCCACCAATAAGTTTTTAAATTTTGTTAACAGTAGCAGTGGTACCTGGATGTCCCTCATGGGCCAGAAAAATGATCTTTTCCCTAATGCCCCTAGGGGGAACAAATTTATCTTGCCGGATTAAAATATCATTAGCAAAGGATAATTCAGAAGCAATTTGTGAAAAATGTCTTTCTTCTACAGATAGACTCTTGTCCAAAGGCCAACCCTTGACTAGAAACTTTTTAACATTCTGCAAGCAATCATCATGCTCATAACTCCGTTGTCAGGATCCGACCGTGCCGCGCCACCCGAGAACTACAATACCCATGAGCCTCGGGGGCTCACAGGATATAGGAAGCGCGGGCGCACAGGAAGCTGCGCGTAATTCTGGGACTCAGGACTACACTATTCCTCGGCGGCGAGCGGAGGAGAGAGAACGCGGATCGCCGTTAGAGTCACGGCGCTGAGCAAGACGAAGCCTACGAGGAGGGCGCGAGCGGAGGACGCGAACCGCCATTGAGTAGAGCAGGCCGTTGGTGCGAGCAGCCCCGGAGGCGTGCCCTTACTGGTCGAGGGAGTCTCCTTGCGAGGCACGCACTAGAGGGAGACAGAGCGTCTCTGCAGAGGCAACTGCATCGGCCGCCAGGTGAGAAAAACCGCGGTTGGGTGCCCTCGTTACCGGAAAGCCGGAGCGAGAGCCAAATAGGATTGCAACCTTGGTGAAGTAACCGAGTGTGCTTTGCAATCCGCCTTTCATAGACCATTTACGAGACAATAGCACACGGGGAACAGTGCGCCTAGGGTGGAACGTTGGAGACACAGGTACAGGCTGGAAAGGGCCGACCTGGGGAATAAAGAATCAGGGAAAGACAATAGGGGGTACAGCGAGGGAGAGCTTCTTCATCTCCAGTGGATCTTATGTTTGTGACTTTTTGAGCGGTACAAGGGGTGCGCCCTGAGAGGCACATCAGGAGGGTCGTCCATACGCTCGAACTATTCATGTAAGGGGATACAAGGAGTAGACTTGCTAGCGTTGTACCTGCAATGTTGTTTGATGTGCGTGACTACAGTTTGTCTTCTTTTTGGTTACTAGGTCCCAAGAGGGCATTAAGAGAGCCGGCTGGTTTCAGGTGTTGTGACTTTTGGTTAAGACAGGTATACCTCCTTCCTAGTGAGACCTTATTGAGAGTAGTGTTTTGTATTGTATGTTATCCCTGTCTGTTTTGTTGTGTCAGATCCTTTTATCCACTGCTGTCCCTTCCCTTCCTTTCCCCCTCCTGATCTTTCGCACACCCAGTTCCCTATAGTGGTTGGGTGTGGGTCATATCTGGAGGTGGACCATTTTCTGCTGCAACCGGATCCTGCGAAGCTGGGCTTGACAGAATTACGCGCCCACGAATTATAGCTTCGCCCGGCTCGGTTGCAGTAGGCCATGGCCACCATGGATGAGGTTCTTCAGGCGCTACTGGCAGTTCAGCAGGAATTGGTCGCTTCTAAAGCGGAAACCGCAGCTTTGAGAGACCGAGTAGAGCGATTGTCACGAAATCCTTTTGACGCCGTGCCTGCGGCATCGCAGATTCAGGTCACTGTGCCTCCGCCCATCCCCCTGGCAAGTCCCGAGAGATATGCAGGGGACCCCCTGAAGGTGCAAGTCTTTTTGACGCAAATCCTGCTTCATTTTTCCTGCAAACCGGCGTCTTTCCCCACTAATCATTCCCGAGTGGCATTCGCCATTTCATATCTAGTGGGGGATTGTTCTGCTCGATTTTCCCGGCCTTCTTGTGAGGAAAAGTGATAGAATGTGACTTCAGTCTCTTACCATTCAAGTCTAAGGGTTAGAGTAGTGAATGGAGCCTATTTACTAGGCACTTCGACATGATCCTGTGCTCTTCCCCATAGATCAGGGCTTGCACACATAGCCTAGGGGATAGATTTGTTAGTATTAGGGATAACCTGTCCTGTAGTGAGGGTATTTCATGGAGCCGTGCTGAATTCAGGCCTGGTAGGCCTCAAACGGGAGGGACTCCATCTTTCTTTCTGCTCCGGCAGCTTGGGATGCTTCTAGGTCAAATGTAATGTTTTAGTTATGAGGTGTTATTCGCTTGGAGAGAACCGGTTCACGCCGGCCCTTATCGAAGGATTGTATTTTTCTTCATGCCGAAGACACTACATCAGGCCGGCCGGCTGGGAACGTGTCCTTGGTACGGGGAGGTACAAGAATTTGGTGGGCGGCAGGTTACGGGCCGGAATTTTCCATGAGGAAACGCACCTCTATATTAGTGAAAGTCTGAGACAGTTACATGTTCAGTCCGTAGGCGGCATCTAGCCGTTAGCAGTAAAGCTACTACTTATTCCAGGGAAGACAGACGCCATCTTGAAGGCGGAGAAGAACCGAGAGACAGATACTCTCCTAGCAGAATAGCCAGAGAGGAGAGAGTAGCCGATAAGGAAGAGGTCCCAGTGACTCGGAGAAGGGTGAAGAGAACAGCGCATAGTGGTGCAGACATGTATCCGTGACTGCGGAGGTGTGACTTCCAGGCGAGCCGAGGCACAGACGAGAAGGGAACCTAGATGACCACTGAGTGCAGGCTACACACTACTAAGGTGATGTCGACCCTTTCTTATTAGAGTGTACAACTTAATCTTTCACTTTTCTTTGCAGGTTATGTGTTATATTGTAATGTTATGTGATTGCGTATGTAATGAGTAATAAAGTACCCAGTTTGTAGTGAACCAACATGTGCTGCGTGTTCTTGTATGAGAGGGTAGCCTATTCTTCTAGTCAGCTGCGGCTACATGAACAGATGTTAACCCTGATCAGGTAAGTGGTAACTGAATAAGGGAAAGAGGAACCCCTCGAACCGGAGAACAGGCTATGCTCGAACTGGCAGTCCTTGTGTGATCTGATGAATAGTGAGACTGATTCCCTTTTTGTATGTTATGGTGATCATAGGATGAACTGTCGTATGAGACTGCCGTCTGGGTAGAGAGGTCTGGATTCGTATGGGATCGCGAGGCCGCCACTTGTGATACTGTCGTATGGGCAGAGAGGTCTGGATTCGTATGGGATCGCGAGGCCGCCACTTGTGATACTGTCGTATGGGCAGAGAGGTCTGGATTCGTATGGGATCGCGAGGCCGCCACTTGTGCTGAGACTGCCGTCTGGGTAGAGAGGTCTGGATTCGTATGGGATCGCGAGGCCGCCACTTGTGATACTGTCGTATGGGCAGAGAGGTCTGGATTCGTATGGGATCGCGAGGCCGCCGATTGTGCTGAGACTGCCGTCTGGGTAGAGAGGTCTGGATTCGTATGGGATCGCGAGGCCGCCACTTGTGATACTGTCGTATGGGCAGAGAGGTCTGGATTCGTATGGGATCGCGAGGCCGCCGATTGTGCTGAGACTGCCGTCTGGGTAGAGAGGTCTGGATTCGTATGGGATCGCGAGGCCGCCACTTGTGATACTGTCGTATGGGCAGAGAGGTCTGGATTCGTATGGGATCGCGAGGCCGCCACTTGTGATACTGTCGTATGGGCAGAGAGGTCTGGATCCGTATGGGATCGCGATGCCGCCGATTATAAGAGGTCTTGGTATGTATAGTAGGAATTCCCTGTCCTTAGGTGGTAGATATATATGTGGTTGCACTATTGTAAATAGGCCCTAGGGAGGGGGTAACGTTCTGGCTGGGTTAGTGAGGCTCTGATGAGCGGGTTCTATCTGATCCGAAAACCCAAGCAGAACATTTGGCGTCACGAACCGTTTACGAAACCTGTGTGCGTTGTGGTTGTATCGTGTTTGCTTTCGGCGCGTGCGTGGTTTCGTTTGTATATTATTTCTATATAATTGTGTGTGTAGTTTTTTTTTTTTCTTCTTCTTCTTTCTCTTTTTCTCTTTTTCTTTCTTTTCCGAGATGTTTTCTAGAAAGTCGAAATCTACTTTTAAGTTGCCCGTTGATATCCCCGGCTGGGATTCAACGCCTTATGAAGCCTTAGCCCGTGAGTGGGCTGATTCTACTGGTTTGAGTGAGAATTGGAATTCTTTTTTGGAGCTGGCGGAGCCGGCTAATGTGATTACTTGTTTACAGAAGGCGCCGGTATCTAAGGGTGATGAGCTTCCCGTTTTGGGGCGCAGAGGTTGGATTGTTCTGTCTGCGTACAGGATTCTGCATGAGAGGTTGTTGAAGTTACAGAACTTGCATAAGGATGTGGAAGCGAACTTTGTTGAGATTCAGAATGCTCATACTTTGTTGCGGTGTCAAAATAAGTTGCTTGCGCACAAACTTGAGACGTACCAAACTATTGCCGAGAGGGCGGCTGTGCGAATTGCTCGTTATAAATACAAGAATCGGCGTGGTCGGGTTTCGACGCGAAAGGTGCGTCTGGTCGTGGCGAAAGCCGGACTGGATTGGAATCCTGATGAATGGGATGGTAATATCTGGAACTCGAGTGATTCTCCTTCCTCGGGTGAGGAGTCTGCCAAGCGCGAGTCCTCTCGCTCCGGCCGTGATTGTAAGTCTGCTTCTTGCGCCTCTGATGGTGCACCCCGTGATTGCGCTCGTCCTTCGAGTGGGGTCGATGCTTCTTACACTGATTGTTCCTCTACGTGTACTGGTCGAGCTCCTTGTGATGCTCGTCCCGCGGTCTCGGTGCATCCAGTTTTTCGGCGGAAGTTGCAGCAGGCTCCCGGTGCTCCGAATGGTATTGCTTTAGACTCTTTGGAGGATTTTACTCAACAAGAAATTAGTGATATTTTGCAGCGATTTCGGCAGCGAGCTGGTGAGACCTTACTCACATGGATGGTGCGCCTTTATGAACTGGGCGCTGCTGGCATTATGTTGGATGCTGGCGATTGTTTGAAGTTTTGTTCCTTGAGTTCGGATTCTACTGTACAGGATCATTTTCGTAACTTTAATGGTGGTGGTCAAATTACTTTGCTTCAATTGGCAACTGAGGGTTGTAATCAAAAATATCCTACTGAGTCTGACTGGCCTGTGAATGACAAACCGTGGTATACTTTGCGCGATGCTGCACAACGTCTCAAAGAGGAGGTGATGAAAACGGCAATTTTTCTGAATACTGCTGACAGGTTGCTTGATGGTTTGTTGACATCTTCTGTGCGGAATCGTATTATTCGTTCTTCCCCTGTTGCTTATAAGCAGGTCATGATGACTTTATTGATTAATCAGACTGGTAACATATTATCTATGGTGCTGGAATCGGTACGCCAACTCGGTGAGTTGGGTGAGTGGTTTAAACCTGAACGGCAGTCCCGGCCTGACACTCGTACTCCTGGTGACAATAAACTTACTAGACGTGATATGTTTTTTGCTCTTATGGCCGATGGTGTGCGGAAGGAGGACTTTGACGGTGAGACTACTTCTCGTTTGTGGGAAATGTTTCGCAAACGTGGCTTGGATCGAAAGGAGGGTGCCCGGCGTGTTCGGACGACTGAGTGTGATCGTGGTTTTTCTGACGGTAGCGGTGATGACGACCGCCGTGGGCGCTCTGATCGTCGTGATGATCGACGTTATGTACGTGATTTGTCCCCCCGTCGTGAGAGAGACAGAGAGAGAGAGGGGGAAAGAGAAAGGGGGAGCGGTGATTATGTTAATAGCAGACGTAGAGATGATAGGGATCAATCCCCTGAGTTGAGAAGGAGAGAGGATCGACACAGATTGGCCGATCGAAACCCGCAGTACAATGCAGAGGACAGGAATCCATTTCGTAATAGAGATGGATATGAACAGGAGGTATCGATACCTAAGAAACGTGAGAGTCTTTATCCTGATTTATCCTGGTACACAGAACGCAGTAAAAATGACTAGGAAATAGGTCAAGCTCCAGTACACAGATGGGCTCACAGAGATAATAGACCCTATGTAGATATTGATATTTATTGGAGACATCGTAATGTCCAAAGGGCCCGAGCATTGGTAGATACAGGAGCAGAGGCCACTCTTATTCATGGAAAATCAAAGAAGTTTAAAGGTCAGCCTTTTACAATTACCGGATTAGGTGGAAAGGAAACTCCCGCAGTTCAAACTTTACTTGAAATGAGAATAGGTAGAATTCCTAGAAAAGAATACTCTGTATTAGTGGTGAAACTCTTAGAATTCATAATTGGAATTGATATTTTGAAAGGAATGACTTTGCACTTAGATGATGGATGTTACCAATTTGGAACTAAACATCATATATCGTCCAGGCCTGTACGGGTTGGTCGTTTAAGAATGCCCCCCATAAAAGTTCCCCAGGCGACAAAAGTGGTTTGTCAGAAGCAGTATCGTATTCCAGGTGGTCATGAAGAGATTAGTACCACTATTCAGGAGTTGGTGGATGCAGGAGTTATAACACCAGTTACTTCTGCTTGGAATAATCCTGTTTGGCCTGTACGTAAGAGTGATAATTCTTGGCGCATGACTGTTGATTATCGAGAATTGAATAGACACACACCCTCTTTGACTGTTGCAGTACCGGATGTTATTACCCTAATTGAAAGAATCCAAAAACATCCAGGTACATGGTATGCGTCCATTGATATTGCTAATGCTTTCTTTTCGATTCCGATTGCCCCTGAGTGTCAGGAACAATTCAGTTTTACGTGGAACGGGCGTCAGATGACGTTTAGAAGTCTTCCCCAGGGCTATGTGCATAGTCCTACGATATGTCACCGGCTGGTGGCAGAGCATTTGACTGAGGTACCGGTTCATCCGCAAATTCAGATATGTCACTATATTGATGATATTTTGATCCAAGGCGAAACACAAGAGGAAGTTCAGACCCAATTGGACAGAGTCATTGAGTGCCTGCGTGAGAAAGGTTGGGAAATCAACCCGGATAAATTACAAGGTCCGTCCCAGGCTGTGAAATTTTTGGGTATTAATTGGCATGAGGGGCACCGAGAAGTGATCCCTCAGGTTAAACAGAAAATTCTTGATTTTGCAGTTCCGAGGAATAGGAAAGAAGCCCAAAGCTTCATTGGTTTGTTTGGTTTTTGGCGCCAGCATATTCCTCATTTGAGTCAAATATTGGCCCCTTTGTACCATGTCACTCGTAAAAAGAATGCATTTGAATGGGATAAACCACAGCAAGATGCGTTCAGTCTGGCAAAAGAAGCAATTCAGCATGCTCTGGATTTATGGCCTGTATGTGATGGTGATGTGGATTTGAATGTGTCTGTACAAGGCCTTTATGCGAATTGGAGTTTGTGGCAGAAACAAGGCAAGAGTAGAGTACCGTTAGGTTTCTGGACCAAAAAGTTACCTGATGCTGGTGAGCGTTATACACCTTTTGAGAAACAGTTACTTGCATGTTATTGGGCTCTGGTGGATACCGAGCAATTGACTTTGGGACATGATATAGTTTTGCGACCTGAAATTCCTATCATGCAGTGGGTTATGAGTTCGCCGAAAACTCACCGAATTGGACACGCTCAAGAGGCGAGTATGATTAAATGGAAATGGTATATACAAGACAGGGCACGTGTGGGACAAAAAGGAGTTGCATCTTTGCATGAGCAGGTGGCACGGGCGCCATCGACTGAGACTGAGAGTGAATGTTCCATACCTTTAGTACAGGAGTCTCCTGTTAAGTGGGGTAGACCTTTTGATGATTTGTCCGCAGAGGACAGAAACCATGTCTGGTTTACGGATGGTTCAGCAAGGTTCATAGGGACGAAACGGCATTGGAAGGCGGTGTCCTATAATCCGATCACACAAAAATTGCTGAGTACAACTGGTGAGGGTAAGAGCAGTCAATTTGCTGAACTCTATGCTGTTTATCAAGTTCTGAAACAAGAGTTACCTGGCACATGTCATATTTTCACCGATTCTTGGTCTACTGCCAATGGACTGGCAGTTTGGTTACCGACTTGGCATTCCCATAGTTGGAAAATCTATTCAAAAGAACTGTGGGGAAAAGAATTATGGCAGGAGATTTGGGAAATGCTCCCACAGAGTACTGTTACAATCTTCCATGTGGATGCTCATACCCCGATAGACTCTCTTGACAAATTCTTTCATAACATTGCAGATGAGAAATCTAAAATTGCTGAGGCAGTGGTGGACAGGCAAGATTCTGATATTGCGGGATTGGCGAAATGGGCCCACCAGAAAGCAGGACACTTTGGAGAGAAAGCCACTAGCAGGTGGGCTGCTGATCGAGGAATTTATATTACCCTAGATTTAATCAAAAATGTTATTCTACATTGTCCCATTTGTCAGCATATCAGGCAGCGCAAAGTGCCCCAAACTGTTAAAGGTCATTTACATCGCGGGAAATTGCCCGCTCAAATTTGGCAGATTGATTACATCGGTCCACTTCCTATGAGTAGGAATTGTCAATATGTTTGCACTATTGTTGATACATACAGTGGCCTGTTGGTGGCCCTTCCCTGTAAGCAAGCTACCCAATTGAATACTATTAAAACATTGGAATTGATTATGATGTATTATGGTGTGCCATTCCAAATTCAATCTGATAATGCATCCCATTTTCGTTGAAGATTTGTACAGGAATTCTGTGTGGAAAACAATATTGAATGGGTGTTTCATATACCATATTATCCACAGGCCTCGGGTCTTGTGCAGAGGTTGAATGGCCTGCTGAAAGATCAGTTACGTAAATTAACAGATGACAAGTATAAGAATTGGCGAGACTTTTTGCCTCAAGCGCTATTGATTTTGAATAACCGACCTTTTCTAAATGCTGAATCCCCACTTATGCGTTTGTTTCCTCCGAATGTTGATGCTAAGCCCAATGAAATCAGAGAGACTGTGATGTACTGGGAAATTACTCCCGGAGCTTTGGCTCCATGTAGAGCGACCCCAGGGTCGGCAGGTTTAGACTTGCATGCCATGGATGACACCGTTATAAAAAGTAAGGATCGAGTCATCATTGAAACTGGTGTTGGTGTTCATATACCAACTGGGAATTTCGGATTAATCGCCCCTAGATCGGGGCTGGCTGTAAAAGGCGTTCAGGTGCTTGGAGGAATCATTGACAGTGAGTATCAGGGAGAGATTAAGGTGCTCCTGCTGAATAGCAGTGAGGTTGACTTACTGATACATCAGACTGACCGAGTGGCTCAATTGCTAATAATGCCTGTTTTCAGTGGCGAGATCACAAAAGGCACTGCCCCAACGTTGCTAACTGTACGAGGCCAGAAAGGTTTTGGCTCCACAGATAATCCTGGGGCCAGAGTTTGGGTGCAGTCGCCTAAGAATCCCCCTGAACAAGCAGAAGTCATTGCAACCGGTCAAGACAACACCATTTTAGTTATGAGACCAGGGAAAGATAGCTGGGAAGCAGTCCCGGCTGACAAATGTTACTTACGAGAATGAATAATGCCTGTATTTGATTCCCTTTCAGATCATTCTTTGGACTGTTGCTGCAGGATGTGTCGGCGTTGGACTCCTTTTGGGCTGGTACGACGAGGGAGGAGGGATCCCATCAACCCGGGCTGAGTTGAGAACCCGAGTGTCGCGTTCCTTCGCTGCGTGGGATTCGTCGTCGAACTTTTGGACTACATTAGCCAAACGAGTGACTAAAGCCCCTCATTTCTGCTTGACACCGATGAGATCGGTGACTGACATTCTAGCGACTTGTTTAGTTGCTGTCCCTGCTTCATTGGAGACTTTGACTCATATTTTCAATATATCGAATGCTCGCCCCAATGTTCTTCTGGGCGATTTTGCTACCCATGAGTATTGCCCCTTGTGTACTGTACTGTCAGACCCGATACCCCCCATCCAGTCCCAAATAGTTACCTATAATATCACACAGGGTGATTTGTGTTTTTTCCTTACTTGTGATCCTAGTGCGATTTCTGAATGTATGCGTTTAAGATTGAGAGGTGCCACTTCATTCACCGCTCATGAACGAACTTTGTGCCTTCAAAGGACACCGAAAACATGTACTTCTGTTCAGAATAACATGACTTGCAAGAGTTTGGTAGTTACCCCCAGTCATTATCGCACAATGTTACTACCTGCCGGATGGCTTTTCTCATGTGGTAATACTTCCTGGCCATATATCCCCGCAAATATTTCTGGAGGCCCTTGTGCCATTACTAGACTGAGCTTGTTAATGTTTTCATCACACCCGAATGCCAACTCTCGTGTGATTCGAGATACAGTGAGGTTACAGGAGGATTGTGACTCATCTTTGCATTTATATTCTAAGTCTGAATACCTTAGCCTGGCTATTTCAATTGTTGGTGTTCCTGCTTTGGCAGTTTATAATGCCAAATCTATTGGGAAAATGGCCTGCTGGGTGGTAAAATCCATTAATCATACTTCTACAGTCCTGTCTGACATGCTATTAGACGCCCAGGGTGAACGTAGAGCTATCTTGCAAAATCGAGCGGCCATTGATTATCTTTTGCTTAAACATGGACACGATTGTTCTGATTTTGAGGGTCTTTGTTGTTTTAACTTGTCTGATCATACAAAATCCATTCAAGCTCACATTGATAAACTACATGACTTGACAGAAGAAGTTAGAAAACACATTGACCAGGGCTGGTTTGACTGGCTCTTTAATTGGTTACCTGATTTGCATATGTTACGTCAGATATTAGGAGGTATTCTGGTTACTATCGGCATTTTGATTTCTATCTGTTGCTTTATTCAGTGTATTCCTTCACTACTTCAATTCTGCACACCTGGTACTAGACATAGATCAGTTAGTCTTGTTTCATATTATTCTTCCACAGATATTAGTTCTGTTTAATGAATGTATAATAGACTGAAGTCAAGGGTGAAATGTTCTGCTCGATTTTCCCGGCCTTCTTTGTGAGGAAAAGTGATAGAATGTGACTTCAGTCTCTTACCATTCAAGTCTAAGGGTTAGAGTAGTGAATGGAGCCTATTTACTAGGCACTTCGACATGATCCTGTGCTCTTCCCCATAGATCAGGGCTTGAACACATAGCCTAGGGGATAGATTCGTTAGTATTAGGGATAACCTGTCCTGTAGTGAGGGTATTTCATGGAGCCGTGCTGAATTCAGGCCTGGTAGGCCTCAAACGGGAGAGACTCCATCTTTCTTTCTGCTCCGGCAGCTTGGGATGCTTCTAGGTCAGATGTAATGTTTTAGTTATGAGGTGTTATTCGCTTGGAGAGAACCGGTTCAGGCCGGCCCTTATCGAAGGATTGTATTTTTCTTCATGCCGAAGACACTACATCAGGCCGGCCGGCTGGGAACGTGTCCTTGGTACGGGGAGGTACAAGAATTTGGTGGGCGGCAGGTTACGGGCCGGAATTTTCCATGAGGAAACACACCTCTATATTAGTGAAAGTCTGAGACAGTTACATGTTCAGTCCGTAGGCGGCATCTAGCCGTTAGCAGTAAAGCTACTACTTATTCCAGGGAAGACAGACGCCATCTTGAAGGCGGAGAAGAACCGAGAGACAGATACTCTCCTAGCAGAATAGCCAGAGAGGAGAGAGTAGCCGATAAGGAAGAGGTCCCAGTGACTCGGAGAAGGGTGAAGAGAACAGCGCATAGTGGTGCAGACATGTATCCGTGACTGCGGAGGTGTGACTTCCAGGCGAGCCGAGGCACAGACGAGAAGGGAACCTAGATGACCACTGAGTGCAGGCTACACACTACTAAGGTGATGTCGACCCTTTCTTATTAGAGTGTACAACTTAATCTTTCACTTTTCTTTGCAGGTTATGTGTTATATTGTAATGTTATGTGATTGCGTATGTAATGAGTAATAAAGTACCCAGTTTGTAGTGAACCAACATGTGCTGCGTGTTCTTGTATGAGAGGGTAGCCTATTCTTCTAGTCAGCTGCGGCTACATGAACAGATGTTAACCCTGATCAGGTAAGTGGTAACTGAATAAGGGAAAGAGGAACCCCTCGAACCGGAGAACAGGCTATGCTCGAACTGGCAATCCTTGTGTGATCTGATGAATAGTGAGACTGATTCCCTTTTTGTATGTTATGGTGATCATAGGATGAACTGTCGTATGTGTAACGCCCTGAACGTCTCAGGATCGTTTAACAGACACGATAATGAGGACGCAACCACTTGTGAAGGGTAAGTTATTTTAATGAAGGCACAAATAACACAAAGAATAAACAAACTTATAGTCACTGGAATCCTCCAGGCTATGTACGTTACCAGCCCACCGCACGGATGGTCCTAACCGTCCTCTGCATATACGCCGGTCCCGGCGTATGCCAACAGAGGGCAGAAATGAAATGGCCGACAATGCCAATCGGTAGGCTGTGAGGGGCACGAAGAGTGTTGGGGAGAATCGAGGAGTCAGGGAAACACCCAGCCGGGGTCTCTACCTGAAGGGAGCAGCCGCTCAACCTCTTCCTCAGACTGCACCGGGACGCGGAGTCAACTCCTGGTGATGCGTCACCGATACCCCAATCAAATAGTAAGAAGACTGAACCGAGAGCAGCCGCTCGATCGATCCTGTGGACTTCCGAGTCTGTAACGCGGCAAACACCTCCTGGTGTGCGTGACAGCTGGCAGTCCCTGTATCTCTGGTCGGGCTGGGAGTTACGACTCCAACCAGCAAAAGCGCCACTGCGCTTTGACTCAGCCGAGTCAAAAAGCGAAGCTCAATGGTTGACCGGTAGAGCTTCCGGGTCCTCCACAGGTGACGATGGGGCAAGACACGGCCCAGGGAGTAACGACTCGACCTACCTCCGTTCTTGCCTTACTGGAGCACCACTCCGGAACACTGCTCTTCACGAAGCAGGTACGTCGGTGTAAACACAATATCCGACAGCGTTGTACCTCCCGGTTCCTCCCTTTATAGGGCGTGTTTTCCTTGAGTTATGTAACAGCTCTCCTGTTTACATAAGGGCGTGTTTCCTTGAGTTATGTAACAGCTCTCCTGTTTACATAAGGGCGTGTTTCCTTGAGTTATGTAACAGCTCTCCTGTTTACATAAGGGCGTGTTTTTCTTGAGTTATGTAACAGCTCTCCTGTTTACATAAGGGCGTGTTTTCCTTGAGTTCTGTAACAGCTCTCCTGTTTTCATAACCTCTCAACCGCTAAGCATCCTGGGAGATGTAGTCCGTTGTCGCTGGTTACCGTTTTCCTCCCCACGCATGACAGGAATTCTCGACAGTATGAGACTGCCGTCTGGGTAGAGAGGTCTGGATTCGTATGGGATCGCGAGGCCGCCACTTGTGATACTGTCGTATGGGCAGAGAGGTCTGGATTCGTATGGGATCGCGAGGCCGCCACTTGTGATACTGTCGTATGGGCAGAGAGGTCTGGATTCGTATGGGATCGCGAGGCCGCCACTTGTGCTGAGACTGCCGTCTGGGTAGAGAGGTCTGGATTCGTATGGGATCGCGAGGCCGCCACTTGTGATACTGTCGTATGGGCAGAGAGGTCAGGATTCGTATGGGATCGCGAGGCCGCCGATTGTGCTGAGACTGCCGTCTGGGTAGAGAGGTCTGGATTCGTATGGGATCGCGAGGCCGCCACTTGTGATACTGTCGTATGGGCAGAGAGGTCTGGATTCGTATGGGATCGCGAGGCCGCCGATTGTGCTGAGACTGCCGTCTGGGTAGAGAGGTCTGGATTCGTATGGGATCGCGAGGCCGCCACTTGTGATACTGTCGTATGGGCAGAGAGGTCTGGATTCGTATGGGATCGCGAGGCCGCAACTTGTGATACTGTCGTATGGGCAGAGAGGTCTGGATCTGTATGGGATCGCGATGCCGCCGATTATAAGAGGTCTTGGTATGTATAGTAGGAATTCCCTGTCCTTAGGTGGTAGATATATAGGTGGTTGCACTATTGTAAATAGGCCCTAGGGAGGGGGTAACGTTCTGGCTGGGTTAGTGAGGCTCTGATGAGCGGGTTCTATCTGATCCGAAAACCCAAGCAGAACAGGGATGCAGCTAATTGGGCGGTCCCTCTTGTCAGGAACAATGACGAGGTATTATCGGATTGGGATGCGTTTCGATCAGAGTTCGAAAAGGTGTTCGACAGGAGAGCTACCACGCTTAGTGCAGACAAGGACTTACTAGAACTAAAACAAGGGAGAGGCGACTTAATCACCTATCTAACCACCTTCCAGCGGTTGGTGGCAGAAACGGCTTGGCCAGAGGAGAAACGTATGTCCCTATATTATCAAGGCCTACGTGATGAAATGAAGGACGTACTGGCGCAGATAGACCCACAACCCAGCACTTGCACCGACATGATTAATTTGACCTTGCGGTTGGATGGGAGGATGATGGAACGAGGAGAAAAGAAAAGGTGGGACAGGGGAGCGTACAGAGGAGAGAGACCGGTACGAAAGACGGTGGTAAGCCCTGAAACCTCCTCTGAACCAATGGAGATAGGGGTAGTAAAGAGTCCGCTAACCCGAGAAGAGAGAGAGAGCCGAAGGGTACATGGCTTATGTATGTACTGCGGCAAAAAAGGACATTACGTCAGGGAATGTCCTAATAAGCCGAAGCCCAACGAAGTTTGGACCAGACCAAAGAAGGTAGCGGTGTCCACCTTGGCCCCTGTAGGTAACGCCGAAAGCAAAATAGTGGGAGAACAGGATAAGGATGGCTTCTGCCTTCTCTGACAAAGACTGAGGCACAAGATACAGAAGCCCATATCGTGCTCCTCAGTACACTCACGCAGGGGGATTCCTGTCATACGGTTAAGCCCATGGTGGATTCGGGAGCCACCGGGAATTTTATTGACAGTGGGTTGGTCACGAAACTGGGGTTATTAAGAGTACCCCAGAGAACCGCGGAGGAAGTATACGCCGTGGATGGAAAACCGCTAAAGTCAGGGCTGATTGTGGAACAAACCGATGAGCTACTCATGAGAGTGGGAGTAGGGGAGGAGAAACACCAGGAAAGGATCTCTCTCAATATAATCGATGCCCCGCAATATGAGGTGATTCTAGGCATGCCTTGGCTAAGATACCACAATCCCACGATAGATTGGAAAAACAAGACGGTGCGATTCGTTTCCGACATTTGTCGGGACCATCTCGTTTCCCTCACATGCCACTCACAGAGCGAGTCTATGGCCCATCCTCACTATTTAGCCACTGCAGCCGAAAGGGACGTTTCGTTGCCTGCAGAATACTCACAATATCAAGATGTATTCAGTGAAAAGGAAGCCGAGCAACTGCCTCCCCACAGGGAATACGATTGTCGTATAGACCTGGTAGAGGGGGCCACCATCCCGGCTTGTAGGGTATATGCCCTTTCAGGGCCAGAAACGAAACACCTGAGAGAATACTTAGACCATTACCTAGCCATAGGGTTTATAAGACCATCCCGTTCCCCGGCAGCTTCACCCCTGTTTTTTATTCCGAAGGCGAACGGTGAATTGAGAGCGTGTGTGGACTATCGCGTTCTCAATAAAAACACAGTTCGCAATCGATACCCGTTACCACTCATCCCGGTCCTGTTGGACCAAGTGAAAGAAGCCAAAATATATACACGTTTGGACTTACGTGGGGCGTACCATCTGGTACGCGTACGGGCTGGGGATGAGTGGAAAACGGCGTTTAAAACCCGATACGGGTTGTTCGAATATACTGTATTGCCGTTCGGGTTGTACAACGCCCCGGCGGCATTCCAGTATTTTCTAAACAATGTGTTGAAGGAATATGTGGATGTCTGTGTCGTAGTGTATATTGACGACATCCTTATATATTCGGATACCACAGAAAAACACGTCCAACAAGTACGTCGAGTACTGAACACCCTACGATTGCATTCACTTTATTGCAAATTAAGTAAGTGCGAATTTGGAGTGACTCAGGTTGAGTTCCTAGGGGTCATGCTTAGTCCGGCAGGGTTGCTCATGGCTGAGAGAAAGGTGGTGGCAGTCCAAGAATGGCCTACTCCCAAGAACGTACGTGAGGTCCAAAGCTTCTTGGGCTTTGCAAACTACTATCGCCGATTCATCCAACACTTCTCTCAGGTAGCAGTACCAATCACGAGACTGCTGAAAAAGGGGATGCCATTTCAATGGACTGACGAAGCGGAAGCCGCTTTCGCATATCTAAAAAACGCTTTCACGACTGCTCCCGTACTAGCGCACCCATGACCAGAACACCCCTTCGTGGTGGAGGCTGATGCCTCGGACGAGGCAATAGGGGCCATCCTATCGCAAAGGAATCAAGACACCGGTCAGCTACACCCCGTGGCGTATATGTCCAGAAAACTAAATCCCGCCGAGAGAAATTATACTGTGGCCGAAAAAGAACTTTTAGCAATTAAGAAAGCCTTTCAAGAATGGAGGCATTATCTATGGGGAGCCCAACATCCCGTCACAGTATATTCAGACCACCGAAACCTCCAATACATGAAATCTGCGAGACACCTTTTCCAAAGACAAATGAGGTGGATGCTGTTCTTCGCTGGGTACGATTTCGTGGTGACCTACCGTCCAGGAGCGGATAACAAAAAAGCGGACTCCTTGTCCAGACAGAAGACCTCCAATCATGTCCCTCAAGAACACAAGCTGGAACACATAATCCATCCCTCGAAGGTGCTGTGTGTGGTACGAGTGGAAAATTTTCTGTCGGAGATAAGAAGACAGAGCCCACGAGTGGATTGGGACAACTGGGCGCAAGGCAAGGTAGATCGGTCAGTGAAAGACGGGTTGCCTTTTTATAAAAACAAGGTATTCCTGCCGTCCAAAGAACTACAGAAAAAGGCGTTCGAATGGTGTCACGTCTCCCCGTTAACAGGACATCCAGGAAGAAAAAAGACCATGCAAATAGTACAACGCCACTTCTGGTGGACATCTCTCCCTAAAGACATCACATCCTGGGTGGCGCAATGTGAAGTGTGTGCGAGAGCAAAAACTGACACAAGGGGAAGACAGGGAAGGCTCATGCCTTTACCCACTCCACGTCGCCCCTGGCAGAACATCAGTATGGACTTTGTCACAGGATTACCCCAGGAGAAAGGAAACACCGCCATCATGGTGGTAGTGGATGGGCTCACGAAGATGGGGCATTTCATCCCTTGTGTTAACCTCCCCACCGCCAGTGCCACGGCACAACTCCTCTTAACCCATGTGGTCCGGTTGCACGGCCTACCAGAAGTCATCATTTCGGATAGAGGCCCGCAATTCATAGCGAGGTTTTGGAAAGGATGGTGTAAGGCCCTACACATCGAATCATCTCTATCAACCAGCTTCCACCCTCAGACAGATGGACAAACGGAGAGGTTGATCCAAACCCTAAAAAAGTACCTTCGATGTTATGCCCGAGAGGCTCAGGATTCATGGATCGACATGCTCTGGATGGCGGAACTAGCCTACAACAATGCGTGGCACAGCTCCATTGGCCTCTCTCCGTTCCATGCCACGTTTGGATTCGAAGCGAAGGTTCTGCCTATCTCCATTCCCGAAGAAGTACGAAACCAACCCATGGTACTGTCACGAGCCAAGAAACTTCTTTCGGTACATCGCCAGGTGAGAAAACATCTAATGCAAGCTAAAGCAACTTACAAAAGATGGGAAGACCGACACAGAAGAGAGGGACCGCATTACCAGATCGGGGATCGAGTCTGGTTGTCAACAAAGAACATCCGATTTAAGATGCGAAGCATCTTTCATCCGCGCTACATAGGGCCCTACCAGGTACTCCGTCAAATCAATCCAGTGACGTATAAATTGAAGTTACCGGGTACGCTACGCATTCACCCGGTGTTCCATTGCAGCCTTCTAAAACCGGCACGAGGGGCCCGCCAACAAGCACCACCTCCGGTACTACAGGATGAAGGCCTGGAATACGAAGTCCGAAGCATAAAAGATTCAAAGCTAAAGAGAGGAGAGCTGTGGTATCTCATCTCCTGGAAAGGATATCCAGAAGAAGATGACTCATGGGAACCGTGGAGCAATGTACACGCGGCCAGAGCCATACGCTCCTTTCACCGCCGATTCCCTCTGAAACCCGGGCCTGGAAGGCGCTAGGGGAGGGGGACCAACTGTCAGGATCCGACCGTGCCGCGCCACCCGAGAACTACAATACCCATGAGCCTCGGGGGCTCACAGGATATAGGAAGCGCGGGTGCACAGGAAGCTGCGCGTAATTCTGGGACTCAGGATTACACTCTTCCTCGGCGGCGAGCGGAGGAGAGAGAACGCGGATCGCCGTTAGAGTCACGGCGCTGAGCAGGACGAAGCCTACGAGGAGGGCGCGAGCGGAGGACGCGAACCGCCATTGAGTAGAGCAGGCCATTGGTGCGAGCAGCCCCGGAGGCGTGCCCTTACTGGTCGAGGGAGTCTCCTTGCGAGGCACGCACTAGAGGGAGACAGAGCGTCTCTGCAGAGGCAACTGCATCGGCCGCCAGGTGAGAAAAACCGCGGTTGGGTGCCCTCGTTACCGGAAAGCCGGAGCGAGAGCCAAATAGGATTGCAACCTTGGTGAAGTAACCGAGTGTGCTTTGCAATCCGCCTTTCATAGACCATTTACAAGACAATAGCCCACGGGGAACAGTGCGCCTAGGGTGGAACGTTGGAGACACAGGTACAGGCTGGAAAGGGCCGACCTGGGGAATAAAGAATCAGGGAAAGACAATAGGGGGTACACCGAGGGAGAGCTTCTTCATCTCCAGTGGATCTTATGTTTGTGACTTTTTGAGCGGGACAAGGGGTGCGCCCAGAGAGGCACATCAGGAGGGTCGTCCATACGCTCGAACTATTCATGTAAGGGGATACAAGGAGTAGACTTGCTAGCGTTGTACCTGCAATGTTGTTTGATGTGCGTGACTACAGTTTGTCTTCTTTTTGGTTACTAGGTCCCAAGAGGGCATTAAGAGAGCCGGCTGGTTTCAGGTGTTGTGACTTTTGGTTAAGACAGGTATACCTCCTTCCTAGTGAGACCTTATTGAGAGTAGTGTTTTGTATTGTATGTTATCCCTGTCTGTTTTGTTGTTTCAGATCCTTTTATCCACTGCTGTCCCTTCCCTTCCTTTCCCCCGCCTGATCTTTCGCACACCCAGTTCCCTATAGTGGTTGGGTGTGGGTCATATCTGGAGGTGGACCATTTTCTGCTGCAACCGGATCCTGCGAAGCTGGGCTTGACATCCGTACCCAATCTTCCTGAGTGATTTTGTAACTTTGGACAACATCTTCGACAGAAAAAACACATTCAAGCTCATCATTAGAATCAATATTACCTTGACTATGAGGAAGAGGAATGCGTGAGAGACAATCGGCTCTAACATTTTTACCGCCTGGAAGATATTTGATATCAAAATTAAATTCCTGAAGTTTAGCCAACAACCTGACAAGCCGAGAAGATGCTTTGTTGGAGGAACTGTCACCAAGCATGTACATTAATGGTTTATGATCAGTAAAAAGCTGAAACTTAGTTCCCCAAATATACATGCAAAATTTTTCACCTGACCAAGTACAAGCTAATGCCTCACGCTCAATGGTGCTATAATTGAGTTCAGCAGAGGTCAATGTACGAGAGGCAAAAGCTATCGTGGACTCTTGACCATTAACAATCTGACTCAATACAGCCCCAAGACCTTTAGCACTAGCATCAACTGTAATGATACTTTGAACACCATATGTGAATGGTTTAATTGCAGGTGCATTAACTATTAATTTTTTAACTGATGTGAAGGCTTCGTTTATGTCTGAAGACCAGTCAAATTTTGCATGTTTTTTTAACAAACTCCTAAGAGGTTGAACAACAAGAGCGTATCCTTGAACAAAGCGAGCATAGTACTCACTCAGACCGAGAAATGCTCTTAAAGAATCCTTGCTGAGGGGGCTGGTGCATTATTGATAGCATCCAATAAAGAATTTTTAGGTTTAATACCTTCACATGATAGATTGTGACCTAAATAATCCACATTCTGAGCAAGGAAATTGCATTTCTTCATATTTACAGTCATACCTTGTGTTTGTAAGTTTTGCAAAACCTTTTAAATTAAAATGTAATGTTGTTCTAAAGATTCTGAGTGCACTAATATGTCGTCCTGAAAAGCTTGAATGCCAGAACAATTATAAAAAATGTTGTCCATCAATCTCTGAAATATACTGGCAGCTGACGCTAACCCAAAAGGAAGTCTCTTATACATGTAAACTCCAAACGGAATTACAAAGGTAGTTAAAGGTTGAGTTTTAACAGACACAGGAATCTGGTGATACGCAGAACGTAAGTCAATAGTTGAAAAGAATTTGCTGCGACCCAACCTTGCAAGCATATCATGAATTTTGGGTAAAGGATGTGCGTCCACAACAATGTTGCGATTGAGAACTCTCAAATCCGCACATAGACGAATATCACCAGAGTGCTTACGTGCGACGACCGACGCAGAAACCCACTCTGATGATTCCGCCGGACAAATAATATCTTGAGCACACAATTGATCCAAATGTTTCTTGAGATCATCCCTAACTGGGAGTGGAATAGGACGTACTTTTTGAATAACAGGACAAACTCTCTCTTTCAATTTTATAGTGTGTTCAAAGTTTTTGACTAAACCAACATCTGAACTAAACACAGATTTGTACTTCTCAAACAACCTACCAAGGATAGGATCCTGTGTTGTGTTATCGTAAACAGATAAGACAGGAAAATCACCCAGTACAACAGGTTCAGGATGACCCGGTTTCAAAAGTATTCCCAAACCTGCTTGGTCACGCCAACCTAAAATATCTCTACCATCCAATGCAACATAAACTTTTGTGTTGATGACCCTTCCTTTAAAATTAATAGTGTCATTAAAATACCCACGCATGATGATGTCATATTCACCAAATGACTTGGGATTCACATCAGTAGAAATTAATTCTGTATTTGGCCATAACCTGTAAAATGTCTTCTCATCTAGAATGGTGATTGGCGAACCTGAATCAGCCATTACGTCAATGTCAATTTGACCTATCAATACCTTGCAATTAGGACCTTTAACTTTTTTACCATCCAGAGAATTGATATGTACAGATAAAGAAGACACATTTAAAGCATCACAAATTTCATCATCTGTGTAAATGTAGTTCACTTTGCTTTTGTCCTTGGGTGCCCTACACATAGTAAAAAAATGACCAATTTTCTTACAATTATTACATCTCTTGCCTTGAGAAGGACAATGAAAATTTTCCTAGCTATCGTAACGGAAAGTTTCAATTCTATTAAGGACTCGGAGGCGAGGATTATGCCTTCTTTTTTCACTTTATTGAACAGCAGCGTTGAAAGAACTTAACAAAACTACTTTTCCCATGAACCATTGGGAAAAAAATGTAGTTACAAACAGAGTGACAACAACCAATCATGATAGAGACAGTGTCCAATCAGGGCTGTTCAGCAATCCTATAGTCCCTTGTTAGTGTCCTGTCCTCCTCTTTCGGAGCGCGAAGACAGCCAAATCATCATCTTCAGGAATCCTGTTTGTGGGTCTCCGATCCTGAAACAAACAAGGACGTATTACCAGTGGAAAAAACAACCCTAGGTATCATCTTTTCAGGAAAGAACACAATACCAACATTCTTTAAGTCAGTCATGAGACAAACAACAACAGTTTCCACCATAGGAAAAAGGAAACATACCTACCTCCATACGGGGAGGGATCTCTTCCAAGAGCATAGGGCGGGATAATCCTCGCCTCCGAGTCCTTAATAGAATTGAAACTTTCCGTTACGATAGCTAGGAAAATTTTCATTCTATGTCAGGACTGGAGGCGAGGATTATGCTAGTTTAAAGCTTGCCCACAACCAAATGAGCCATGTTTAGAACTGGCTTGAAGTAAAAACGCTTGAAGGTAGAATCGGAGGACCAATCCGCGGCGTTGAGGATGTCCTCCAGGCGAGCACCCAGACAAAATGCCTTAGACGCCATGGCCCCTCTTGCTGAGTGCGCTCCACAATGTCTGAGGCTAATGCCTGCTTCCTGCATCACCCAACGAACCCATCTGGCTATGGTGGGCGAGGAAACCGCCTTAAAGGGTTTCCGGAGCGCAATGAGAAGCTGGCGTTCTCCCGGAGGCCGGTATTCCTCTGTCATCTCCTCATATGCTTTAAGACAGCGGACCACGCACAGCTTCGGGGAATCCGAAAATTCTGGATAGGAGATGACCCTTGTGTGGCACTTTGTTCGTCGTGAAAGGGTAAACATCACCCCCTGCGGAGTGAACATGCGACTGGAGATATCAAGTGCACGCACATCAGAGACTCTTCGGCAAGAGACCAGGCAAAGGAGCATTGCAAGCTTAGCTGATAACTCTTTACGGGATAAAAATCTATTAGGCTGCCAAGAGAGGAAAAGATTCAAGACCTGATTGACATCCCATAAAGCCGAATATCTCGGCTCCGGTGGCAAAGAAAGACGGATACCTCTTAACAGTCTGCAAACTAACGGGTGTTCCCCCACAGAGGAACCCCCCACCGGGCCATGGCCAGAGGAAATGGCCGATCTGAAAGTGTTGATAGACCTATAGGCCATACCGTCCGAAGCAAGCTTCCCCAAGAAGTTTACGATGTGGACCACGTCCGCGACCAGGGGATCGAGACCCCTTCGCAAACACCAACGGGACCATCTGCCCCACGCGGACTTGTACCTCTTAATTGTACTGTCCGCCCATGCCTTGGAAATGAGTTCCTCAGCCGTTCGCGAAAGGCCTGGGGTTTGCCATCTACCCCTGAAATCCTCCACGCCATGAGCCACAGCGAATTGGTGGACGCTGGAGGATGAGGAGCGCCGTACGGATCCTTGAGAAGATCCGGAGACCGGGGGAGTAGGATTGGAAAATCCCAGGAAAGTTCCAGAAGAACTGGAAACCACACTTGAGACCTCCAAACCGGGATGATTAGGACTAGATCCGCTCGCTGCCGGCGGACTTGTGCTGTCGAACGGGTGATCATCGCGAACGGAGGGAACGCATAGGCCCGCTCTTTGCTCCAATCTTGGAGAAATGCATCCGTGGCTGCTGCCCGGGGATCGGGTCTCCAACTGAAAAACTTCGGGAGTTGATGGTCCAGGCGGGACGCAAAGAGATCCACAGTAAACAGACCTCAAAGGCCGTTGAGGGACGCAAAGACCGAGACGTCCAGCTTCCACAGGCTGGTATCCCGAAAGTGGCACAAGTGGAAATCTGCCTCCACGTTGTCGCGGCCCGGCAGGTATTCCGCTGTGACAGAAACGTGACTGTCCAGGCAGTACTGCCAGAAACTTGCTGCTAGGTCCGACAGGGCCTTCGATTTGGTGCCTCCTAGGTGGTTGATATACCGGACTGCTGAAATGTTGTCCATTTTTAGGAGTACGCACGACTGCACTGAATCTCTTGTCCAGCATCTGACGGCAAACGAGCCCGCCAGCAGCTCGAGACAATTTATATGTAACCTCTGTTCTTCGGGAGACCACAAGCCCCCTGTAGAAAGGTCTCCGCAACGCGCGCCCCAACCGAGTCTGCTTGCGTCCGATTCGATAATTAAATCTGCAACGGAACCAAATATTGCCCTCCCGTTCCATGCCTCCATGTGCGTTAACCACCATTGGATCTCCTCTCGAGCCTCGTTTGTCAAGAGGATCTTGTGGGAGTACGGAAATCCTTTCCGAAGGAAGTAAGCCTTGAGGCGTTGAAGGGCCCTGTAGTGGAGAGGGCCTGGAAAGATAGCCTGAATTGAAGCCAACAGGAGTCCTACCACACGAGCCAACTGTTGAAGGGACACCCGGTGGGTGGCCAGAACCCGCCGCAACTCGTGACGAATCTTTGCCAGTTTTTTGTTTGGCAAACTGAGAGTAGAGGCGGTGGAGTCGATGACGAACCCCAAAAAGGTGACGGTCTGAGCGGGTTGAAGGAGGGATTTCTTCCCATTGATCACAAACCCAAGATCTTGCAATAGAGTTACTGTCATCTGAAGCTGATTCGTCAGCAGACGAGGACAGGTCGCCATCAAGAGAAGATCGTCTAGGTAAACGATCAGTCGTACCCCTCGAGCCCTTAGGAACTCCACCACGGGCTTGAGCACCTTGGTGAAGCACCAGGGCACTGAAGAGAGACCGAAAGGAAGAACGTTGAACTCGTAAACCCGCCGACGCCAGGCGAACTGGAGAAATCGCCGATGTGGCTGAAAAATTGGAATCACCAGATACGCGTCCTTCAAGTCCAGATGGACCATCCAGTCGTGGGGACGGAGGATATCTCGAAGGAGATGAACGCCCTCCATCTTGAAATGATGGTAAACCAGCCACCCATTGAACTCGCTTAGGTTTATAACCGGGCGCTTGCCCCCGTCGGACTTGTCGACCAAAAAGATGTTGCTGAGAAAGCCGCTCGGATGGGGTGCCGTAACCGAAATGGCGCATTTGAGAAGAAGGGAGGCCACCTCCTCTTCTACCAACTGTGTGTCGGAAAGTGAGAACTGAATGGGCCACGGAGGGACCTTTTGTAAAGGGTTCCCTACAAATTCTATATGGAAGCCCCTCACCGTCTGAAGCACCCATGCGTCGTGCGTGATGGACAACCATGCCTCGTAACAATGTGCCAGCCTCCCCCCTATGTTTTGTGGGGAAGAAAGGGGAACACTCACCAGAGTTTGCGTTAGACGCTCCTCCCCTGTATCCTCTGCCTTTGCCTCGGCGACCTCTTGTTGGGTAAAAGTTGCCGAACTTGGACTGGTCCTGGTACTGGGCAGGGCCTCTCTGGTTGGATTGGTGATTCTGCCGACCGGTCGAGCGGCCCCTCCCTCGACCGGCCCCTCGAAAAACACGAGGGAACACTTTTTTAATTGTCGATTGAGCTCTATCTAATGAGGTAAAAGTATTAACAAATTTACCTATCTCCTTAATGAATGGTTCACCAAACAGACCCCCCTGGGCACTGGCACCCGCCTCCGAATCAGCTAGGTCACCGAGTTTCGGATCAATTTTAATAAGGAGGGACCTGCGTCTCTCGGTGGACAGGGCGCAGTTAGCATTGCCCCAAAAAATCACTACTCGCTGAGCCCAGCCGGATAGCGTCTCAGGAGAAATCATGGAGCCGGAAGCTTTGGCTTCTTCCGCCATGTCCAAAATTTTGGTGGCGGGTCCAAGGACGTCCAAAAGGTTATCTTGGCATGCTCTCCAAGACCTATCAATGCCCTTTTTGGGATCCCTAATAAACTTTTGCAAAAATGTCGACATTCTGGGGTCGATTTCTGGAGTGAGGGCCACTTTACCCTCCAGGGATGGACGGGGACATTCCGCCCTAAGACAATTGCGGGCCTCTTTCTCCAGCGGCCTTCTAATGTGCTCTGCGACATAAGTCGCGACTTTTTCCGCAGGGGTCCAGTCCGAAGACCGTGGGTGCACTATGTCGTTAGGATCTAACATGTCAGAAGGAGTCGGTGCAGGCTGCAAATCAGAGGGAACCACAGGCAACTGCAGGGGCTGGGAGGGTCGGGAGGGCAGCCAGGGACGGGACGGGCTCGAATCAGCGTCCATTGAAGGACCGGGCTCTGGGGAAAGAGCAGGAGCTGGAGGTAGGGAGTCCCCTAAACCCCTAACCGGCTGACTTTCAATAAAAGCCTGCTTGAGGCGCTCAAAAGCGTCTACATCCACCCCTTGTGAACAAGGACGTTTAGGCGGGGGCGAGCCAGGGATGTCCTGAGATGAGGGGGCAGGATGAGACCCAAATCTACGCTCTAGGCGAGAAAATGCCTGATCAATCTTGCGTGAAAGCCTGTCCTCTAAGGGAGACATGGCTTGGTCAACAGCCTTATAAATGGAGGTGTCCACCGCCTCATAAAAGGCATCCCCCCACGGCATGTCCGCCAAGAGGTCCTCCTCTTCCTCATGGAAGTCATCATAAAACTCCATTCTACTGGAGATAAAGTAAACAAGTCTATGCCACAACAGCAAATAGTGGTAGAGCTGGGTGTCAGCTGCAAGTTTATCACGTGGTAATAACCACCAATTTAGAGGGTGACTGACCCCAAAGGGGATAGGAGCTGGTGAAACAACAATTTAAATGTACATAACTCAGCAAGAAAAAACCCTGGGCTGGCAATATCCCCTGTCAGAGCAAGCCTAATGGCCGTTACAGACCTCCCCAGAAGGAGGCGTCAGCACTTAAAAAGCGGTACCTGACCCGAATTCCCACTCAAGGGAAACGAGCGTCACAACAATCCAACGCTGCGAGTAGTGCAAAACAGCTCGCGAGCTAATTACGGACCAAATCTGGCGTAGTATGCCGCCCAGGAGCTCCGTGAAAGCACGAACGCGCGCGCGTCTCTGACAGACGGTAGAAACCGCTGAGACGCGCCGCGCTCGTCACAGCCTCCCGCGGCCTCAGGCGGCGGGAGGTCCGGAGCACACCAGCAAAACAACCGCGTAGGAGTGAAAACACTCCCGCGGAAACGAAACAATCACACCCGCGCGATATGCGCGAAACCGAAAACCAAAGAATTTACTCGCAATACCTGCACAATGGCGAAAAAAAATGCCTAAACAGAGTGACAAGGCAATCACATCTTAGCACAAGGGCGATACATTAGAAATAAAACGCGCTACAACCAAAGCAAAACATATTCTGCATCATGTCAAATTCAAGCCCCCCAAACAGAAAAAAAATCTGAGGAGAACTTAACTGGCTGCGCAGGACACTAACAAGGGACTATAGGATTGCTGAACAGCCCTGATTGGACACTGTCTCTATCATGATTGGTTGTTGTCACTCTGTTTGTAACTACATTTTTTTCCCAATGGTTCATGGGAAAAGTAGTTTTGTTAGTTTCTTTCAACGCTGCTGTTCAATAAAGTGAAGTAAGAAGGCATAATCCTCGCCTCCAGTCCTGACATAGAATTAGGGTTATTACCCACATGAAATTTTGAACCACACCTGTAACAAAAGATGTTAGGTTTACGCTCAAACATTTTTTTTTCCTTTAAACGATTTGTAATAGCATTAACATCAACTTGGTTCCTATTATCAGATGAGATACTCATAAGATTGGTGTTGCTGGAAGCACAAGCAGTCTCCGCTAAAAAAATTTGCGATGTAACAGAGCACTCAATGCTCTTTGCAATAACAATAACTTCATCCAAGGTTGGATTTTTACAAGTCAATATGCGTTCCTGTAGTTTTTTGTTGTAACAATTAAATACTAATTGATCCCGAAGCGCAGTATCCAAATAGGAAGCAAAATCGCATTTTGAAGCAAGGACCCTCAACGTTGCCAAATAATCCTCTATAGATTCTTCTGCTAACTGCTTTCGTTTAAAAAACACATGTCTTTCAACCATTATTGAGGGCTCATCTTTGTACTGCTTCCCCAAACGAGCTAAAGCTTCGGAATACACATTCCAAGACTCATCTGATACTGGATGTTGAACAATAGGTAAACTCTCGAATAACTGTTGTCCAGCATCACCCAGATGATTAAATAAAATGGCCCTTTCCTTGATGAAGAATACTCCAGTGCATCAATTGCTTCTAAATAGTTAGTAAACACCCGTAACCACTTGCGCCAAGGCGTAGGTGGCTTACCTGCAACCTTGAGAAAAGCTGGTGGAGCCACAATGCTCTCATTGGAATTAGGCATAGTGACTTTAAAAATTTAACAAATAAAGCTCTAGTCCCTTTTTCCTTTATTTAAATTTTCCAAGTGACTGACTGGCATCGAAGTAGGGAAGAAAAGAAAAAAACGAGAAGCAAAAAGAAAACGATCTCCAAGAACAGCGTGGCACCAGTGTCATTAAATAGAAACCATCCCAATCCTCCAAAATGGCCGCTCTAACGTGATGAGGCAATCACGCGTCGACGTTCGTTTGGGTGTGTCAATAAAGACACGTCTTCCAAGTTCCGAATCCGATCCTGGAGTCAGAGCGAAAGCGCGAACACAACCGAATCATGCGCCTGGAACCAATGGAGGAATTCAAACGATGCCCGAATCAGCCAACCGGCACATCCAAAGAAATACCGTTGCAGGAAAAGACACAGGTGAGCTATATACAAGTACTCACAAGTGCCCAAGTTCAGCATTCATATGCGGGATGCAGCAGTCGGTGGGTCTTATATATTTTCCTCGACGTGGCCGTAATTCTTGGTGAAACGCCTTTCTTACATCAGAAGCGCTTTGCCCAAATAAATCCTAGCGTCACCAAAATATGTAGTAAGCGGTCTTCATCTCACGAAGATCCAAATGACTTCAGGGACTCCAAATTAGTTTAAAAAGAAAGGATGTTTATTCCAGTAACAGTAGACCCACGACGTGCTCCTTCAGTGACTCAGTCTTCATCTGAATGTCACACCAACATTCCAGAATCAGACAGAGTCACTTAGAACACTCACGCTCTTACTACATCATAAAGTCACCACAGACATGTTAAGTAATAACATAATACATACCCTTACTACAGTGTTGTATGCTATAATATTTCATGTCTCCTTCTCCTTGCTGCTCAGCCTGAGTGTGTGTGATGTAGTTAGAATGTTTTTGAATGCATGGTTTCAATGAGTGGACAATTCGAGTGTGTGCGGCTGAGCAGCAGGACCCAGTTCCCAGTGGGGCCTTCTTTACTCTCCATCTTATAACCAATAAACTTCATAACCACGCTCACGACTACTGGATTCTTTACTACGGAAGCACTTCCCTCATTGTAAAAGTGGCGACGATCACGAAAGAACCCAGCGTGCAGAATCCAGAAATCAAAAGACAGAGGACCCTAAAGATATCTGACCGTCTTTTATTGACAATTCCTAAGGTACGTGTTGGATGTTGGACATTGTGCATCTTGTGCTAATTGTGTAGAAGTCGGGGGCAGAGATCGAGCCTCGGTGCCATGATGAGCATACGTACATGCGCGCTTTCTAATTATTTTCCAATCGATTTACTTTCCAACCTGCATCTACCATTGTGGTCACTTTTGGACTGGGTTACACGCAGCATTTCATAGCGTGTGTCAATCCGTGTTTACTCTGCAGCATAGAAATGTGTATAACGTCTTACAAACTATTATGATGGAACCTCTTTGTCGTATGTGAATGTTTTAGTCTCAAATAGATGTGTGGTTCCCGACGGGACTACTGCACATTTCGCTTACGTTCACATTCTCGTTAGTTTCAAAAGTAATTACCTGCAACAGTTCTCCGAATGTAAGCCGCCATCATTCTGAAGGAATCTGCGGCATTGTTGTTTTAGAATTATCTCACCAGTGTTCGCCCACAAGCTGCCAGCTATAAATCATCGCGCATGACAGGAAACTCGTCACTTGAGGAAACGCTCTGCGTCATTACGTTTTTATCTCTATCGGCATCAACATCACCTTAGCAACAACACGTTGTGAGGAAGTTATCACTGATCCTGTGAAATAGGCCTGCGCTGTGCATGGAACCAACGGTGACTGCTTCATCCATTAAATTATTACACGTGAATCCTTCTGCTTAATATGGACAACTGTGTCTACTTTAATTGCACAGAACCAACGGTGACTGTTTTATCCATTTAAATTGTTACACAAGATTCCTTCTGCTTAATATGGACAACGGTGTCTACTTGATGGCTTGGGATGAGTGTCAAGAATCCTTTGAAACCTATCTTGAGGCAATTGGTGGTGAGACCTTCTTGGCCTCACGTAAATTAGCTCTTCTAAAGCATAATTTAGGGGTAGAAGGAAGGAAAGTTTAAAAAACCCTACCCAAACCTGTAATAGTTAACTCTTCCACCATTAATGCTGTAGGTGGTGAAGATGGTGGTAATTTCACCGATGAAGAAATTGTTTTTGATAGGTCCAAAGCTGAACAATATGTCACTGACGAGTATTTAGAAGCTTTAAGAGCTTTAGAAGAGAATTATGGTAAAAAAAACAGCATTGTTGTCGAAAGACACAATTTTTTTTCAAGAGCGCAATTATCCGGTGAAACGGTTGAACAGTATGTTGCAGTCTTAAGAACACTAGCTGCGACATGTAAGTTTAAAGATCTTCTTGAAGAAATCATTAGGGATCAATTCATAAATAGAACCAACGATTCAAAAATTTCAAGAAAGGTTGCTGGATCTCAATGATCTGTCGCTTCAAAAAACCATCAGTGTAGCTAGAAGAATTGAAAATACTTCACGATATGTAAAAGAGTTGAACAATGAGCATACCAAAAACCCTAGCAATGTATGTGTTGTAGATAATCGCAAATCAAAAACTATAGGTGTTGTACCAAAAGATCACAGTGATGTCGTCAAACCCAAATCAAGGTTTAAATCAGCCAATGAAAAGTACAATGATTCTCGTACTTATTCTGTCAAAGCAAAAACGCGATTTACAACTAATAAGCGTTTTTGTTTCAGATGTGGTAGCAACAATCATTCTGCAGATAATCCACGTTGTCCTGCCATCAATGTCACATGTTTTAAATGCAACAAGACAGGACATTTCTCTAAAATGTGCAAAACTGGTGATCGTGAATTCTGGAAGCGTTCTGTGAATGTTGTTAATGATATTTGTGAATTACATTTAAGTGATAGTGATAGCGAAATCAAAGTATTAGTCATTTGGGACAATGAGGTGGATGATGTGTCAGGCACATACCAACCACCCAAATGTGCTTAGTCTATTGACCAAGTCAATGTCTCCTTGTGGGCTGATTCTTGTTCGCCATTTACTATTATTGACAAACATATGTGGGCGTCCCTTGGCAAAGGTAATCTATTGCCATCTGATGTTGAACCCATAGGGTATTGTGGAAACAAACTTCTTGTATTAGGATATTTTGTTGGCAACATCTCATACAAAGGAAGAAGTGCTCAGGCCAACATTTACGTGGTTGATAAGGGTAGAGCTTTATTTGGGATGGAAGGAACAGATGAATTTAGGAATTATTCTCGATCCCAGTCATCCCAATCAGGTTCTATTAACAGATGACAGTTCTGTTTCTAAATGGAGCAAGAGATATCCTGACCTATTTAAGCCAAAATTAGGCTGCTTAAATAAATTTGAGCATTGCATTAAATTAAAAACAGATGCCCCTCCAGTAGTTCACAAGGTCCGTAATGTTCCTTTCGTTTTAAGACCACAATTAAAGCAAGAACTCAATAGATTATGTGAAGAGAATATTATTGAACCTATTGAGTCGTCGGAATGGCTTAGTCCAGTAGTTTTGGCACGCAAACCCAATGGAAAATTGCGCATGTGTGTGGACCTAAGAGATCTAAATAAAAACATCTGGATAGATCGCCACCCTCTACCGCGCATTAACGAGATGATTGCCTCTGTTAAGAATGCCAAATATTTCTCATCTATAGATCTATCTAATGCATACCACCAGATAAAATTACACACCAATTCTCAACACCTTACATTGTTCATCACTCCAGAGGGTGCATTTCAATTCCTTAGGATGCCCTTTGGATTGGCTTCTGCTTCGGCAGTTTTTCAAAGACTTATGAGCAGCATTCTCAAGGG
Organism: Triturus cristatus; assembly: GCF_964204655.1. Taxonomy (NCBI): domain Eukaryota; kingdom Metazoa; phylum Chordata; class Amphibia; order Caudata; family Salamandridae; genus Triturus; species Triturus cristatus. The sequence continues at coordinate 1,650,635,545 of NC_140590.1, read as the reverse complement.
CATCCACAATATGCTTGTTTTTCAAGATGACGTGCTCGTGTGGGAGAAAGATCTAACAAGCCATGAGTCCATTTTAAATGAAGTCCTGTCGAAACTACAACTTGCTGGCTTGACCGTTTCTGCTGATAAGTGTAAATTTGCTGTGACACAAATTGACTATTTGGGTCAAGCCCCAAAAAAATTTACTTGATGCCTTTAAGAATGCCCCGTCTCCTTCAGACAAGGAACAACTATGTTCCTTTCTGGGGTTGGCCGAGTATTACTCGACATTTGTAAATCACTTTGCATCAAAGGTTCACTGATTTTAATGAAAAAAGGCGCACATTTTACATGGAGCCCTGAATGTCAATCAGCTTTCGATAGCTTAAAAAATGATATTATCAATGCTGTAGCTCTCAAGCCTTATGATCCTCACAACAAATCCATCATTGTTGTGGATGCCAGGTCTAGGAGCTGTTTTAATGCAAAGGAAAGACAACTGCGAATGGGTAGTTGCTTTTGCTTCTCGTACGCTAAAGGGTGCAGAAGCTACTTATTCTGTTATTGAGAAGGAAGCCCTTGCCTGTTTTCGGGGTATCAACCATTTTAGAACCTACATTTGGGGCACCAAGTTTGAATTGAGAACAGACCACAAACCTTTAGTAGACATTTGCACTACAATAGGAGCCGAGAAAGCCACACCTAGAATCGCAAGGTGGTTGTACAGATTGCAGGAATATGATTTTCAAGTGGTGTACGTACCTGGCCTTAAAAACGTCAATGCTGACTGTTTGTCGCGCTTACCTCTTCCAGGAATCTCCAATGATGATGTAACTCATGAAGATCCTGATCAGGGGTGTTTGATAGCCTCAGTAGATGAAGCTTGCAATGGTGCAATTAGCTTAGAGGAGTGGAAACAGGCCATTTTGATTGATCCCGTATTACAACAAGTTGTTTCATGCTTAGCTGATCATTCCAATCATCATTTATTTACCGATGAGGACTTATCGGAATACAAAATTATTTGGTTTGAATAATCCGTTGAATCAGTAACAGGGATTGTTAGGCGAACGGTTAAATTGGTTGTACCTTTGGGATTACGCTCTAGATTGTTTGAACTTTTGCATGAAGGACATTCTGGTATGTCTAGCATGAAAAGGAGGGCGAGATGTGATTTCTGGTGGCCTGGTATAGATAAAGATATTGATAGGTGTGTAAGGAACTGTGTTGCATGCATGTGTAGTAACAAATCACATGTATCACAAGACACCACCATTACTCCCACTGTATTTGCAGAGAGACCGTGGCAAAAGCTAGCCATGGACATTTGTGGTCCGTTTAATGCCAGCCACATAGCTGGTAAATTTGCTTTTGTTTTAATGGGTTATTATACAAAATGGCCTGAGGTGGCTTTTGTGGTAGGAAATGAAAGCATCCAATGTTACCAATTTCTGTGAGGAGATTTTCCATTGGGAAGGTTATCCTGAGAGTATCACTACTGACAAGTGTCCACAGTTCTTGGCTAATGAATTTCAAGAGTATCTGAAAGAGCATGGTGTGAGACATAGTGCTACAGCTGTTTACAATCCCAGGGAGAATGGTATGTTGAAAGGTTCAACCGTGTATTGAAAGAATGTATACAGTTGACTGAAACGGAGGGTGTAGATTGTAAGTCTTCTGTCAAGAAAATGTTATGGAATTACCGTAATACACCTCATTCTGCTACTCGAGAAACTCCTTTCAGTCTTCTAAAGGGGAGAATGGCGTGCAGTAAAATCACACCAGCATGGATGCGTAAGGGAACTTCGAAGTTGGTTCCTAGGGAAATTTTGGAGCAAAGAGTAAGTGACTATCAATGCAAATATGCCCTGAGACACAATGACAAAATTAAAGGTCGTACACGTGTATTCAAAATTGGAGATAGGGTGAGGACTTCACTAGAGGGTTTTCTGAAAACTGGTTCGTCCAGGTGGTCCAAACCCAAAGAAGTGTTAAAAGTCAGTGGTAATTGTGTAAGGTTAAATGATGGACGGTGGTGGAACCTTAGGAAAGTAACTTTATGTAATGATCTTGAACGCAAGTTGTGGCTAAATAAGGAATGCTGCGTTAGTGTTCCAAATGCTAGTGATTCCAAGCTTGCTGCAAATCAAAAAAATATTGTGGCAGATTCGTCAATCACGCATAACCCGGGAATCAGAAGATTATCTGGTCGCATTATTTGTAAGCCTAGTTGGCAAAAAGATTATTATTGTACCTAACATTTTCATGTTCCATCATTCTGCACAGTTTAAAAGCTGTTCTGATTTTTGTGTTATTTAGCTTGCTGTAGAGATCTATGATCATCTTATCATTTTTTAACTTATCAATTTTTGTTTCACACTTATCTTTTGTTCTTTTGTTTTAAGAAGGGAGATGTGTTGTATGCTATACTATTTCATGTCTCCTTCTCCTTGCTGCTCAGCCTGATCATGTGTGATGTAGTTAGAATGTTCATGAATGCATGGTTTGAATGAGTGGGCAGTTCGAGTGTGTGCGGCTGAGCAGCAGGATGCAGTTCCCAATGGGGCCTTCTTTACTCTCCATCTTATAACCAATAAACTTCATAACCACGCTCACGACTACTGGATTCTTTACTACGGAAGCACTTCCCTCATTGTAAAACTAAGCATGTACTTGACTCAACTATTGTGGACCAACTCATTCATGCCAACAGCCTACATGCCAACAGACCCTATTCAGGTAACATTCTGATTTTTCTTGCCAAAAATGGCCCTCCTGCAATAGTCTCCAAGTTAATACAAGTCAATGGGGAAAATAAATATCGTAAGAAAGTGGCTCTGTATATACTGTTCCCAAATAGGTACAGTGTGCACAGAGTCCAGAGTCCCCAGAGGTTTGGCAGAGGCTAAAGTTAGATATAACCTTACTCTCTAAAGTGGTAGCTTGGTCGAGCAGTAAGGCAGTATCAGGGGACAGTGTCAAGCATTTGTTGTACACACTCAGTCAGCAAATGGTCTCACCCACTCAAGAACTGAACTCTAGGCCAATAATTTGTTTATAAAAATATATGGTTGTTTTATTTTAGAACCAAAAATAGGTATTAAAATATACTTTCTCAGAATGAGATGCTTTAGATAAATACTTTTCAATAGGCAATAGACTTTTGAATGCAATAGTTACAGTTGTTGCAATAGACAACACAATTTGAAACACAATTATACATTGAGCTCAATGGGAATTTCTAGTTAAATGCAATAGATTACTTTTTGGATTACTTTTCTTACCACAGGACTGGATCCTAGATTCAGTCCTGGGACATCTCCTGTAAACAGTTGAGTAAAAACTTTTTGGTTACAGTTGTGATTTTTAAGGAATATTATTGTATTTTAAAAGTTGACACTTAGAAACTTTTTCACATAGAATCACCAATGTTATCCTATGGGAGGAAATTCACTTAGCAGGTAAGTAGGGTTATCGTTACTTTTTCTTACTCAGTGTTGGATCCTGGATCCAGCACTGGTGCATCTCCTGTAAACAGTTGAAAGAATGCGTTTTTGTTATAGAGGCGATTTTTAACGAATATTTGTACGTTTGCAAAATTGACAGAAGAATTTCTGGCAAAAACCAGGCAATGTTATCCTATGGAGGAAAATCAAGTTAGCGGTAAGTACGGTTGTAATTACATTGCAGGGTCAGTGCTGGGCACCAAGATCCAGCACTGGGATCTCTCCTGATAGCAGGTGAGTAAATTCATTTTCGTAATTCGGCTGATTTTAGGTGAATATTTTAAAGTTTCAAAACTCGGCACTTAGAAGAATTTCCAAGTGATACCAGTCAATGTTACACTATAGAAGAAAAGTGAGGTATCGGCTTTTGGGTAAGTACTCGACTGGCAGAGTTAAGGTTCTGGGCATAGACTCAGGGGTCTCCCAGGGTCAGGTAGGTACAGTTGTTACACCCTTAGCAGCATAGGGGCAGCCGGGTGCAGAGTGAGTTTGGCCCAATGTTATCCTATAGGAGGCAGGGGGCCTTTGGTTGGTGGCTGCTGGCTAGCAGGCCACGCGGCTGTGGGAGCTGGGCTCCTGGTCACTTACTCAGGGCAAGTGGGGAAGTAGATTAGAGTAGAGGTTGCACTGCCAGGGGCATTCGGGCGGCTGGGTGCAGGGTGCTTTTGAGCCGTCGGGCGCTCAATGGATTTCAATGGAGAAGCTCAAGGATGAACAAAGGCTGCAAGCTCGGGGACGAAGATTCTTCAGGTGCGACCACCACTTTGAGAGGTAAGTTGGGTAGTTGGAGGATAGGTAGGCACCCAGAAGTTGGGCACAGGGGGCGGCAGGGCGCCGGGTGCAGGGGTGCCTTTTGGCGTCGGGAAATCTTATCTTCAGCTGGTCGCAGTTGGAGGGGTCCTTGGTTCTGAGGCTGCAGGCGTCGTCAGGAGCGTCGAGGTAGGTCCTTGGGTGCCGGATTCTGGGTCACAGTCGCCGGGGGAACGTCCTCTTGGTGTTTGTCCACTCAGGCACAGGCCAGGCTTGGCGGGTGTAGAGTGTGCAGGGTTCACGGTTCCTGGCTGATACCAAGGGTCAGTTACTTGCTTTGAGCAGTACCACTGCTCGTGGGAGTCCCAGTTGGCTAGAGTCACAAGGCAGTCAGATCCTCCGGGGTTTTTGAGGTTGCTGACCACTGGAGATGCCTGGGTTTAGCAGGAGCAGGTTCGAGGGTCGACAGGCCTGTAGGGCTAGGGCCAAATCAGTTGGTGTCTTCCTCTTGTTAGCAGCTGCATGGCAGGTCTTCTTGTTTCTTGTTCTTCTTCTTGTTTCAGAATCTGAATCTGAGGAAGTAAGGTTCAGAGTGCCCCTAAATACTACATTTAGGAGCGTTACAGGTAGGTAAAGGGCAGCGACCAATGGGTCCCTTCCCTGGGGTGGGTACACCCCCTATCCTGCCACTCTCCTGTGGGAGGTGGGCTGTAGCCTAGTCCTGAATGGGCAGGGGTTCCCATCTTCCAGATGGCGAAAGCCCGGAGATGTGCTTCACCTCGCCTCCCTCACCTGAGGGGTGAGGTTGGCAGAGGCTGGCACACCCCCTTTCTTCACTTAGCTTTTCCAGCCAATCTTCCTGCCAGAGAGGGGGTCAGAACCGGTGGGGGCCAGTTGCTGAGTACAGTAAGTGGCCTGGAGAAGTTCACAAAGGTGGCATGCTTTTGAAGCTTCCCCTGCCCATCCTTGGGGAGGAGACCTAGCACCTCGTCTAGGATGTGCATTGTTTCAGGCCCAGGAGAGCGGATGGCTCTCTTCCCAGGGGTCCAGCAACATGTCTGCTGTGTGGCAGCCTAGGCAGCCCCTCAGACAAGACATGGATTGTAGGTTAGGTTCAGGGGGTAACTCTAAGTTGCCCTCTGTCGTGCATCTTACTGTAAATCCCACACTGTCATCAGTGTGGGTTTACTGCGCTGAGAAGTTTGATACCAAACTTCTCAGTCTTCAGTGTAGCCATCATGGTGCTGTGGAGTTCGTGTTGACAACCTCCCAGCACCATATACTCTTAATGGCAGCACTGCACTTACAATGCCCAGGAATGGACCTGGGTACTGTAGGGGCACAGGGCTCATGTACCTGTGCCCACACCACTGGCATAGGGCACCCAGCTAGAGGGGTGACTGAGGTATGCCAGGGCAGTGTGTGTTGTGTGCATGGCACACAGGGATGTGTGCCATGACGACTCTTTGTTTTGTTCTGCAAAGGCAGTGTGTGTGATTCGGGGTACAGGGCCTCTAAGGGTGGCATAATAAGTGCTGCTGCCCTTAGGGGCCTTCTCTGGTCACAAGGCCCTGGGTACCTAGGGTACCATTTACCAGGGGCTGACATGTGGCCAGAGATGCCAATTGGGTTTAGGCTTCATGCAGTTTTAGGGAAGGAACACAGGCCCTGGGTACCTGATTGGCAGGAGCCCAGGGTACACTCAGTCAAAGTACATAAGCAATTCAGCAAAAAGTGGGGGTATACCATGCAAGAAAGATGGCACTTCCTCACAAATACCCCTATTTTTTAAAAAAAACTCTCTTCCCAAATATTGGTATGTATGCAACAGACCCAATTCAGATGGGAGACTCCCAATTTTTTGAGCCCAAAGCAGCTTTATTTTAGCTGCCTCCTACCTAAAATTTCCACTGTTTCCATGTAAGTCAGTTTTGGAAATAAATTCTACTGATTTTGCTTTCAAAATCTACTTATTTGCAGCTACAAAATGTTGGCATGTATGCAACTTGGTCACAGCGCATGAGTCATTTAAGCAAAGCAAAGCTTTCTGCATGTGGCACAGCCACACCACAGGGGCCTTTCCCCACCCTCAGAGTTAGTCAGACCTCCCAGGTGGGGAGTACGGATGTGGTGGTACCAGCAGCAGGTCTGCCGGCTCCCCCACCACCACCAAGTTGGCTGGCACATGTGAGGTGCAGAAGGCTCAGAGCACATTGACAAATGCTCAAATTGCAACTGTGTCCAAATTGTTTAATTTCACACCATCTAAAGTGGTGTTTGATAACAGGGCCATCAAGCTGTAGTAGCACAAGAAAGTACTACCACTGACGGCCCTGGAATAAATATATTTTGCCTGCGCTACGCCCTTCGGCCCTCAGCTTAAAAGTTACCGTCGTGTGCCTCAGGTGCCAGTGATGGCCTCCTCTTTGTTCCTTGTGGCCTGCCCAGAAATCCCAGCCAGCCAGTAGCTGCGTCCATCAATCCAACAGTCACGTCTCCTGTAGTCACTATATTTCCATTTTTAATGTAATACAGTTAATCATTCAGACACTGAGTTCTACATATTTGTCTTGAATAGATATTAGATTTATTATTCTACATGTTTGTTGCAGCCTATGACATACATGCAACATTTTTGAAGAGGAAAGTGGGAGATCTTTAAAAAACCAATGGGAGAATGTATTTCTCCCGTTGACTTCTATTGCAGCCTGTATCGGGTCTATTGGCATGTATGGGGCTTGCAAGTGTGCTGCTGCATGATAGGATATCAGAAATACAGAAATACATGTTTTTTTCTGACTGGAGTATGGGGAAAACACTAGGGCTGGCAGAGAGAGCATGACAAAGTAGGGCAATGACCTGCTGGAGCATGTTCCTGGCAGGGCATACCAGGAGTCTCACTAGACCAGTCCCTGTCGACTGAAGCCCGCAGAGGAATCGGGTTCCTGCATGCAGGAATCGGGAAGCCAGAGACTGGCCTTGAAATCTGTAGTCTCCCACCTGAATCGGGAGGGTTGGCATGTATGGCCTATGATTTCATTATTTGAGCTTTTCATCTTTAGGCTGCTTTTGAATAAGGGACTGGTTTATTTTGGGTTTACTTTGGGCTGGTAGTTGAACAGCTTTGGAAGGGTTTCAAAATCTGGCAACTATGTAGGAGACCAAGAGACAGACATGCCAAGGAATGAATACCTTAAAGCAAGATTGGAGGATTGGGAGGGCTGGTCAGTGGTGGCTGGGACACAAAGGTAGCAGGTAGGCCTTTCAGGTCTAGATCACTAAGCGATAGGGTCTGGAACGGAGGTACATTCTGGGCAGTGCCTGTAAAAATTCAGGACAGAAGGTCAATTTTACAGATGCATCTGAGTATGCCAATCAATAATATAAAATATATAAATAAACTGGTGGCACAAGTGGTGCAGATTGGGGTGTACAAATTCTCCCTACTTCCACGGATAGAGTAATTTCACAGATACACGCACATGCACTCATCATACACTTGGGCCCATTTCACTAACATATACTCGATTACTCTATCAGCACTGAACCTGTGGAGAGAAAACTCCTAAACACCCTATATCTACACTGAGGCCAATAGGATCAGTTTGACACTGTATTGAGTCATGATCTAAACAATCTAAACAACAATAATCAAAATAGAGTACTCAATAATTGACAAGAAATAACCACCAACACTGTATTTAAAATAATGGTACTTTATCTAAAATTAGTCAAAGAAATTCAATCAGAGTAAATCATTATTCTCATAATTACCTATTCTAGCTAAATATCAGAATGGGTCAGGACAGGTCTCTCAGTAGAAGTCTCCCAAGTCGCCGTCCTCACAGCATCGATCCTCACCAACACAGGTTTGGGAAGAAGTGGCCTTAGACCCTCTCTAGGCTAACAATACTTATAGTAAATCTTGCAAATTAAAGAAACATAAAATGTTCTACATATCCGCTAAACCGCTGAGCAGAGCGAGCAGGAAAGGATGTAGCATCGCTACATTTGGAAAAATCTCCGCTCAGA